>NC_050102.1:111278391-112528391 GCF_902167145.1 Zea mays
TATCAACATTAATCCTAATAGATTGAACAACTAAATTTTTCCTAGATAGCTCTAAAGATTTAATCAGGTTTAAATTTTCCACAGCATCATTAAAAGAAGAACCTAAATCAACTCCAATTTTGTGAGCCACATCCATGAGCACAGCATTATCAGTATTCAAAATAGAGAAAGGATTGTAGGACGTACCTTTGTTGATGAAAGCATCTTTGGCAATAGCTCTTGCAGCAGCTTTATCAGCAATTTTCATTTCCTCAGAAGATTCCAGTCTGCTGCTCCTTCTAACACCTTCTGCCACCTCACCTTCCATAGGTCCTCCTTTTTTAGCACCAGCAATCTTGCTAGGCTCCTCAGCAGTACTAAGATGCAATTTCTTTTTCTCTTGGGCAGGGGAAGGAATAAATTCATCATCCTTGATGAATTCATCCAACTCCTGAGAATCCAACAAATCATCTTCACTATCATTGAATTCCTCATCCTCATTACCCTGACTATCAAGGTAACCTTTAGTTCCTTCGGAACCTTTCCCCATTTTCATACTTTCAGATTGTTCAGACAAGGATCCTGCAACATTGGCATGACTGGAGGATAATTTTAAGGGAGATTTTCCCTTAACATCCTTACCAGAATCCTCATCCCCACTTTTGGCCTTTTTAGCATATTTGCCAAGAGAGATGTCACCAAACCCTTGTCTATCAACCGAAGCCCTCTTATCCAGATTAACAGAATCATCATTCCACCCTTCATCAGTAATGTTGTCAATTTTAAAGAAAATGTCATACAGAAAAGGTTTGACCCCAACTTCAATGATGGGGGGGATCATAGCAACACTCTTCACATGAACTTTGAACCTCACAATTTCTTTAGAGTTTAAAGAGTTAATATCCACTTCTTCCACTGCCCCAATAGTGGAACCCAATTCACAAATGGCCTGGTAATTTTGAAGCTCTTCCGGCACATTCTCAGCCACAATCCACACTGAATGCAGTTTTGACTTAGGCTTAGCCCGAGAACTCCAAGAAGAAACAGAAATTTTGGCACTAGACAACTTCATTTTCAATTCAGGGAAATTAATCATCTCATCCAACCTCTCTTGAGAGGGGAATTGCATGAGGAAGCCAGAATGGCACTTAGTAACTTTCCAAGTGCGGCCCGAAGGAAAGTGAAAACCGAAATCCTTCTCAAGATCCTCGGCCGTGATCAAACCCTCAACGATTTTAACCAAGCCAATAAAACTGCGTTTAGGTTTGTTGGATAATGGCTTGGCGAAATGAGAAGAGTAAAACCCTAGCCCATCTGCCGCCATACCAACACTAGGCATACTGGGTTTATTCTGTTTGGGAAGAACACACTAAGCGGTGTTGTGGGTTTCCTTGCGACAGATCTCGCACCACAAAGATTTAAAACACTCCCTAGCATGATGGCCATCCATACCGCATTTTTGGCAAAAAAAAAACCCTACGCACCAGTTCATTCTCAGATTTCAGAATGGTAGGAGGAGGGGTTTTGAGGATACCTGGCTAACCGCCATCGCCGGGAGTGGAGACAGGGATGTCATCTTTGCCATCATGTTTTCTGGATCCAGTCTTCAACCACCAGCTGAGATTCCGATTCTTCCCCCATGACTGGGAACCCTGCGGAGCATCCTTCGGACCCCACCGATCCCAGTTAGGGTTGCGATTTTTCAGATCCATCTGATCAGAAACACCCGAGCGACCCGGGAGAGGCCACTCCTTGCCAAGCGCAGGCGGGCAAAGCGGAGAAGAAATCCAACCCCATAGAAACTACCGCGCGACAAACTCGGTAGGGACCAGAGGCGAGAAAGACGCGAAGCAAGATGGGGGAAAGAATGTGAACCCAAGAAATCCACCGGAAACCCTAACCGCGTACCTGAATGAAGACTTCCAGCGTACGCCGCGCCGACCTCCTGTAGCTGTGGGCCGCACGAAGACGAAGCAACGGGAACAGGGCGCAAAGAAGACGGCCCAGGAACCACGTTTCCGCCCCGACGGGCCGACGGTGAACAGGAGACCACGTGAGGAGAAGCATGGCGTCGCCCATCCTTTTTTTCCTACGCATGGCACCCTGGATCATTGCCCACTCCAGATGTTTCATCATACACTGAGACTTTAAGTACACTGAAATTTGCTGAACGTGTATCTGGTGTAGAACTAGGTGCTGCAAGGACCAACAAGGAGGCAAAGATGTCAAAGAATTAATGGATTAGGTAATCATATATTTTTCTTTTCCTTCACTTGCTAGGGCGATTGATATGAAACAGTAGATGCAAAATGTCAAGGTCATGAGTTGACTTTTAGACATGCAAAGAAATCAAGAATACCATGTTCAATATATGTCATCTAGGTGGCTGAATTTGATCCAGAACTAAACCTTCAGTTGTTGACATCCAACTTTTCACCTGCAGCTTTCACTGCTCAAAGATACCATTGCAAAGAAGGATGATGAAATTGATCGACTGCAACTAGCCAACAGTAGCAATTCCCTACTGAAGTCCACGAAACATGGTGACACCTTGTTGAAGCATTTGACCTCTTCTCCAGGAATGACATCCCTAGGAAACATGGCAAGCTTTGGTAGCGGGGCAGCTTCTGATCTTGACAACTGCTCTGACACCAGTGATAGGCATTCCGAAGCTGGGTCCATGCTCTCTACTGACGAGGCCCGACAGCTGAGCCAGAACTCGGCTGATCATGGTGGTGATTCAGATGGAAGGCTAAGTGATGTATCAGATGGTGGTATACCCACGGGTGTAGAAACTGACAGTTCAATGTAGTATGAATTTGTGATAAATGTAGTATGAATTTGCTTTGTGCTTTGTTGGTGAAGCGTCCTGATCCTTTGGGACTCAAATGTGATACAATTACTAGTCCCAGGAGGCTAGTAATCACATTCCTTACTTCAAATAGTACAGAGTTCGAATAAAGGTTATTACAATACCGGGGTACAAGCTCAAAAGAGTCGGAATACAAAGCGCAGTAGAAGGTATACTAGCCCAATCCACAGGCAGAACTGGGTGCAGACACAGCCCTCTCAATCAAGCATAGCAGAAAAGAAGTCTTTGGCTGCTGAAAAAACATAAATAAATCTGGATGAATACACTAGGTATTCCGCAAGCCCACCCTGCTCCCGTAAAGAGAAAGAGACCTATATCATACATGCTTTATATGGTGGAGTTGAAGTCACTCTTCTTTTTCTCAGAGAAAGGCAGTTCATTTAGGGTTTTTCCCAAGGAAATAAAAATAACACAATACTCAACCACCACTGAGCTTCCCGCTCCCGTGGCCTTGTTTTCTTTTTCAATACGCACTTACACACTGTTGGGGACTTGTTCTCAAATGCTATGAGTTAAGAACAAGGCAACACAGAAAATGTTAATCGATAAAGTCCTTCGTCCTATGAAGCATTATTTCCCTTAGGATATAATGATTTTCGGACGAAGGTTATGAAGGACGTACCTTCATAAACACAGCATACGATGATGAAGAATGAATCATAAGGAACATAGACAATTATACATTATTATCAACTTATTTTTGCATTACTATTATTATGAAGAAACAGGAATAACATCAAATTACAAATGTACCTTCAGCTTGGAAGGAGATGAAAATACAGGTGTGACGCAAAAACAAATGCCAAGTCAGCGTGAACAGTACGGGGGTACTGTTCACCTATTTATAGGCACGGGACACAGCCCATATAAAATTACATTCATGCCCTTTACATTTGGTAGTAATTCTATAGTAATCCACCGAGGTCTGAATAGCCTTTTCATCTTTAAGTCGGTTTCTTTTTCTGCTACCACGCCGAAGCTTTCCCGCTCACATCTTCGGCGTTGTATCAACCTTCGTATTACTTTGGGCTTCTCCTACTGCGATATCGACTCGAGTCCGAAGATACCTGTTTACACATTATACTCCAGAAACACTGTTAAATCTTGTTTTTGAGGACCTTCGGAAGCCGAAGGCCTCCAACAGTAGCCCCTCGCAATATTAATTTGTTAAAATGATAAATTTAGATTGCGACATGGACAAAGGCTTTAAGCCGAAGGTCCGAAAAAACACCTTCCCTTTGCTAGAATAGCAACATTCACTGACAGGCGGGGTCTTTCAATTTTTAACGCACTGGGAGTATAAATAAGAGCATACCGCGAGCTCATTTGGCACGCTCTCTTGCCATCTGCTCTCGCTCACTCAATTTTTAGCTCTTGCGCACCAAGATTTGCTTAGCTTTTTAAGTTTTTAAGCTTCGGCGTTGAAAACAGTTTTTTAGTGTTTGCGAAGATGTCTGAAGATAAGAAGGCTGCTCCCGAGATGAAGCTGAGTCTCTCTGAAGAAAAGAACCTGGGGTTTCTTATAGCAATGTCGAAGACCAACACAGAAAAAATCACCAAAGAGATTTTAGAAGGTTTGTCTGAAGATACGGATGACAGCGACAGTTATGATGTGGATAGTGGTGGTGAAGACTCCGAAGATCGCCCCTAACGACCAAGCCATTCAGTTTTTGGCAAATCAGGTATAAAAGAAAATCATCTTGTCAACATGAGGGGAAGATACTTCCGGGATTTATCCATTGTGAGGGTCGACGAAGGAGAGAAAACTTGCCCGACCCCTGAGGAAAATGAAGTCGTAGTGTTCCGAAGTTTTTTGAAAGCTGGACTACGATTTCCCCTGAGCAGCTTTGTCGTAGAAGTGCTGAAAATGTTTGAAGTCTATCTTCATCAACTTACCCCCGAAGCAATTATAAGGCTGAATATCTTCGTGTGGGCCGTGAGAAGCCAAGGTCTGGAACCTGATGCGAAAAGTTTCTGCAACATACACGAATTATCATACGAGACAAAACCCAGGGGTAAGGAACAGTATCACAATAATTTTGGCTGATACAGTTTCGTTTCTCGATCTGGGTCAAGCTGTCCCGTGCCAACGTTTCGGAAGAGATGGCCCGGCGACTGGATGACAGAATGGTTTTATGTGAAGAATGACCTGAAAGCACGGGAAGATATTAAAGGTATAATTATGCGCCCTATTTGGCAAAGTTTCGGCCTGCGAAGGCCGAAGGTTGAGATGAATGAAGCTGCCGAAGAATGCTAGAGAGCCTTCGAAGTTATTTGTTCTTTTATTGGAACGAGAGATTTGGTCCAAGAGCATATTGCCTTCAGAGTATGGCCGCTCGCGGAAAAATGGGAAATGCCGCAAGAGACCATAAAGGAGGCTGACGAAGGTGGGCTTATCAGGCTGAAGTATACTTTCAAGTTCGGAGATAAATTCGTTGAGCCAGATGATGACTGACTAAAAAGCATTGAAAATTTAAGTGATGAACTACTTGGGGCTTACTCGAAGGCCGAAGATACTGCATTGTCAGCAGCCTTCGGAGGCCGGAAAAAGAAGAGACTGAACCGAGTGTTTGACGCAATCGGGTTCGTCTACCTTGACTATCGTTATCCCATTCGAGGGCAGAAAAGAAAAGGCACAACCTCTGCGAAAGAAGAAGCTGCAACTGCTCCTAGTGAGCCAGCACCGAAAAGAAAAAGGATAAAGGTCCTCACACATCGGCCACGCTATATTGAACCAGCCTCGGTGCCTGAGTTCAACGGAGATACCTCTTCGGCCACCGAAGCTGAAAAGCCAACCAAGCCAACCTTGCTGCCAAAAGTCGCAGAAATGGCCGAAACGCCAACAAGAACAGAATTGGAAGAACCAAAGATTTTGTTATCAGAAACCAAAGAGATGGCTGAAGCGCCATCGTCAGAAAAAATGGAAGAAGCAAAAGGATCAGCTGAAGGATCAAAAATATCAGAAGTTTTAAGTCCTTCAGCAAATGTTGAGACAACAAAAATCCAAAAGGGGCCAGCGGTGACTCCGAAAAGAAAGAGAATGGTCAATGTGTTAGATGTTCTGGAAACAATTAAATCCTCAAGCACAACTCCGAAGAAAACTGTTTCAACTTCCGAAGCGAAAACTGAAATTTCTGATACTAAGGCTCCAGAGCAAGAAACTGAAGCTGAAGCTGGGCCCTCAGAGGCCACGAAGGTAAAATCCTTGGAAACCGAGGAAGAAAAAATAACGGAGCCAATCTTTGAAGAAATCAGCGCTGTTGCCCCCGAAGCATCCCCCAAAGTCCTTGATTATATTGTTCGTCATGCTTTGGGGAAAAAATTATCAGAAAAAGAAAAGCAAGAGGTCCAGCTTTATGCCCAAAAACTGAAGTATCCAAAGGGGGCGTTAATATTCAACGGCAGTGGAGAAGAAGACTTTTTGTATTGTCTCCCTGACAGCAAGGAGATTTCTGTCTGTCGGGAGATGAGCAAGAGCTTCGGATTCCCAACACTAGAAGACGGGCTCTCAGTGTTGTCGAAAAACGAACTGGCCGACAGCCTGGCATATAATAGCTTAAAGGTGCAAAAATTGAGATCTTTATATTTTTTTCTTGAGACCAAAATTTTTCGTTTGCTTAAATCTATTGACGCACACACACTTTTCTTTGCAGGGCCTTATACTTAGCAATGCCCTCAGGGCCCAAAAAGATGCCGAAGACGAAGGGTGCGCTATTGCCCTGAGCAACCTTCGTTCCAAAGTAATTGAACTGAGGAACGAAGGTCTCGAAAAAGATAAAATATTACATTCATTGATAAATAGAATAAAAGAAGACGAAGCTACTTTTAAGGGTTAAGCTGAGGCTCAGAAGCGTGAAATTGAAGATCTTCGAAAACAACTGGCCAGAGCCAAAGAGGAACGTATACTTGAAGAAACGAAGCGAGAACTTAGCGACCAATGGGCAAATCATTTAGAGGGAACTGTTGAAGAGCTTCGTTCGTCCAAGAAAAGATGCTATAACAAATCTATGGAGTGTGTCAAGAAGTTGAAAGCTAGCTTCGCCAGCGTCGGCGCATTCTCGAGCGAAGAAAACTTTACAAGAGGCAACCCCGAAGGTCCCATCGAATGGATCAATCACGAAACTGAGGCCTTCGAGGAAATTTTAAATAGCCGCGGAGACATATGTGCTTTCTCGGGTGCCAGGGGAATTGCCACCATTTTGGAGAAAAAGGGCTGCGAGCATGTAAAGATTTTAGCGCAATCCGAAGCTGTCTTGTCCTTCGAAGATGCGAGAGATTCTTCAGCCGAAGCTAGCATGGTTGGTGGAAATTTTTTCACCGATGTCTGGGATAATGGTGGCCGAGAAATGGCCCGAGAAATTATCCAAAAAAGCGAAAAGGGCATTCACGATGCTAGAGAAGTAGCTGAGGCTGCTGAAAAAAGCGCAGAGCCCGAAGGGCAAATAGGTATTAACTAATGGTTTTTATTGTGTTGTAATTTTTGGGTTTAAACTTCGTTCGCAATTTGTAATAGCAATGTAGCTGTGTCCTGTCCTCCTTCAGATCTTACTAAAGCATCTCCGGGCCCTCACCCGAAAGGAGATGACGAAATTAAAAAGATGGCTGAAGCTATCATGGATGAAGTTGTTAATCGGCTCCTGAACGAAGCTGCGGAAGTTGTTCTGAGAGAAGATTAAGTACTATTGTAAAAACTTCTGAAATGTAACATGTGTAACATCTTGTAGCCCTGAATGTAATATACCTGTTTTTATTGTTCAATTCTTTACGATGCATGAAATTTTGCATACGTACCGTTTTTGAGTCTTTGACGAAAAAACACCTTCCCTTCTTTTCATGCTTCGTGAAGAAGAATTTTTATTTATCACAACAATATCTGTAGTGTTCTGATGAATAATATCCAAGCTTCGTGAAGATATTTTCCGAAGCTACACTTCCGAAGATCAATAGTGTATCTCCTTACGACTTAGCATGATTTTCTCCTTTTTCAAAACATTCTTCTGAAGATCGATATTGTGTCCCCTTCTTGTGCCATATGCAACATGATGTATGATGCTTATGCTATGCGAAATGATGTGATGATGTTTATGCTATGTAAGATGGTATTTATTCCGAAGACACGCGCACATCCCTGTGATAAAACACATAATCTATTTGAATCAGCGTCGACTTTTTGCTATAAGCCTCCCTTAGGAGCTTCTTCGCCTTTTACTTCAGCGGAATCAGCGTTTATTTTTCGCTGTAAGCCTCCCTTAGGAGCTTCTTCGCCTTTTACTTTCAGCGGTATTCGCGTTGACTTTTCGCGCTTCGCCTTTTACTTTAGGCGGTATCAGCGTTGACTTTTCGCTGTAAGCTCTCCATTCCCTTTGGAACGACTTTGGAGCAGAAAACTTACACTGCGCTCCCTTTGGAACGGCTTTTTGTGACTTCAGCAAACTTACTCTGCGTTCCTTAGAACGACTTTTTGTTACTTCGAAGAATCTTTGATAATTCGAAGGTCCTTGTTATCGCAAATCTTTAAGCTTCAACAACTTAAGCCTATGGAGAAAATATATTTTCCTTGTGGCAAACAACGAAACTATTATATGAAATCTAAAAAATGTCCTTTATTACACAGAAAATAAAATTGAATGAAAAAGACTGCTATCAAGGTAGGATATTTATCAATAGATGTGCTTCGATTCTGGCACAGTGCTGTTGACTGTGCGAGCTTCGGACTGTTCTCTGAAGTCCCTTTGGTGTGGAGCATATTGGCTCCCTTCTGGCTGTTGGCCTTGTTGCAGCGGTGGCGGAGGCGGAGGCTGTTGCCAGGAAGCTTGAGGTTGACTCGCCGAAGCAACAGAAACTGCAGGGTGGTTGCCTACATATTCTGGGATGTAAGGCGAATGATACGAAGCAGTGTGCATGACCTGCTTCGGTTGAGCCTGTTGTGCTGCAGCTTCGGCTATTTCCTTTTGTTTCTGTATGGTAACATGGCACATCCTGGTGGTATGGCCTTTGTTCTCACCACAAAACAAGCAAAAAATTCTTCTTGGTTGATCTCCAAATCTTCCGCCGAAGCCCCTGGCGCCTCTGCCTCTTGGAGCTGGTGGTCGGAAGGAGCCTTGCTGTTGCCCCGAAGCCTGTGAGGAGCACTGTGGCCTTTGCTGCTGGCTCCCCCTATCATCATTTTGAGTAGAGTTGTGAATTGACCTAACGTGCCTCAGATAGAACCTCCCTCCGAAGCCCCTGGTCATTTCAGAAAACCTGAAAGCCTCCTCCCTTCTTTGACGAAAATCATTATCGGCCCGAATATACTCGTCCATCTTCTGGAGCAGCTTCTCCAAAGTTTGAGGAGGCTTCCTAGCAAAGTACTGAGCTGAAGGTCCTGGTCGAAGCCCCTTGATCATGGCCTCAATGACAATTTCATTGGGCACTGTTGGTGCCTGTGCCCTCAAACGCAAGAACCTCCGGACGTACGCCTGAAGGTATTCTTCGTGGTCCTGGGTGCACTGGAATAGAGCTTGAGCAGTGACCGGCTTCGTCTGAAACCCTTGGAAGCTGGTTAACAACAAGTCCTTCAGCTTTTGCCATGAAGTGATCGTTCCTGGTCGAAGGGAAGAATACCAGGTTTGAGCAACACTCCTGACAGCCATAACAAAAGATTTGGCCATGACTGCAGTATTGCCACCATACGAAGATACTGTTGCTTCATAGCTCATCAAAAACTACTTTGGGTCTGAGTGGCCATCGAATATGGGAAGCTGAGGCGGCTTGTAGGACGGAGGCCAAGGTGTAGCCTGCAGCTCAGCGGATAGAGGAGAAGCATCATCAAAAACAAAATTCCCATGATGGAAATTGTCATACCAGTCATCTTCGTTGAGGAAACCCTCCTGATGAAGGTCTTGGTGCTGAGGCCTTCGGTGCTGCTCATCCTGAGTAAGATGACGAACTTCTTCAGAAGCTTCGTCTATCTGCCTTTGCAGTTCAGCTAGCCTGGCCATCTTTTCCTTCTTCCTCTGCACCTGTTGATGAAGCATCTCCATGTCTCTGATTTCTTGGTCTATCTCATCCTCTGGCGGTGTCGGGCTAACAGCCTTCCTTTTCTGGCTTCGGGCCTCCCGAAGGGAGACAGTCTCCTGATTGTGGTCCAGCGGTTGCAGAGCTGCAGCCCCAGTTGCTGAAGCTTTCTTCGGCGCCATAGCGAAGGTTTATGATCGCCGAAGGTGTTCGAAAACTCAAAGAGTGGAAGTGAGTTCACCGGAGGTGGGCGCCAATGTTGGGGACTTGTTCTCAAATGCTATGAGTTAAGAACAAGGCAACACAGAAAATGTTAATCGATAAAGTCCTTCGTCCTACGAAGCATTATTTCCCTTAGGATATAATGATTTTCGGACGAAGGTTATGAAGGACGTACCTTCATAAACACAGCATACGATGATGAAGAATGAATCATAAGGAACATAGACAATTATACATTATTATCAACTTATTTTTGCATTACTATTATTATGAAGAAACAGGAATAACATCAAATTACAAATGTACCTTCAGCTTGGAAGGAGATGAAAATACAGGTGTGACGCAAAAACAAATGCCAAGTCAGCGTGAACAGTACGGGGGTACTGTTCACCTATTTATAGGCACGGGACACAGCCCATATAAAATTACATTCATGCCCTTTACATTTGGTAGTAATTCTATAGTAATCCACCGAGGTCTGAATAGCCTTTTCATCTTTAAGTCGGTTTCTTTTTCTGCTACCACGCCGAAGCTTTCCCGCTCACATCTTCGGCGTTGTATCAACCTTCGTATTACTTTGGGCTTCTCCTACTGCGATATCGACTCGAGTCCGAAGATACCTGTTTACACATTATACTCCAGAAACACTGTTAAATCTTGTTTTTGAGGACCTTCGGAAGCCGAAGGCCTCCAACAGTAGCCCCTCGCAATATTAATTTGTTAAAATGATAAATTTAGATTGCGACATGGACAAAGGCTTTAAGCCGAAGGTCCGAAAAAACACCTTCCCTTTGCTAGAATAGCAACATTCACTGACAGGCGGGGTCTTTCAATTTTTAACGCACTGGGAGTATAAATAAGAGCATACCGCGAGCTCATTTGGCACGCTCTCTTGCCATCTGCTCTCGCTCACTCAATTTTTAGCTCTTGCGCACCAAGATTTGCTTAGCTTTTTAAGTTTTTAAGCTTCGGCGTTGAAAACAGTTTTTTAGTGTTTGCGAAGATGTCTGAAGATAAGAAGGCTGCTCCCGAGATGAAGCTGAGTCTCTCTGAAGAAAAGAACCTGGGGTTTCTTATAGCAATGTCGAAGACCAACACAGAAAAAATCACCAAAGAGATTTTAGAAGGTTTGTCTGAAGATACGGATGACAGCGACAGTTATGATGTGGATAGTGGTGGTGAAGACTCCGAAGATCGCCCCTAACGACCAAGCCATTCAGTTTTTGGCAAATCAGGTATAAAAGAAAATCATCTTGTCAACATGAGGGGAAGATACTTCCGGGATTTATCCATTGTGAGGGTCGACGAAGGAGAGAAAACTTGCCCGACCCCTGAGGAAAATGAAGTCGTAGTGTTCCGAAGTTTTTTGAAAGCTGGACTACGATTTCCCCTGAGCAGCTTTGTCGTAGAAGTGCTGAAAATGTTTGAAGTCTATCTTCATCAACTTACCCCCGAAGCAATTATAAGGCTGAATATCTTCGTGTGGGCCGTGAGAAGCCAAGGTCTGGAACCTGATGCGAAAAGTTTCTGCAACATACACGAATTATCATACGAGACAAAACCCAGGGGTAAGGAACAGTATCACAATAATTTTGGCTGATACAGTTTCGTTTCTCGATCTGGGTCAAGCTGTCCCGTGCCAACGTTTCGGAAGAGATGGCTCGGCGACTGGATGACAGAATGGTTTTATGTGAAGAATGACCTGAAAGCACGGGAAGATATTAAAGGTATAATTATGCGCCCTATTTGGCAAAGTTTCGGCCTGCGAAGGCCGAAGGTTGAGATGAATGAAGCTGCCGAAGAATGCCAGAGAGCCTTCGGAGTTATTTGTTCTTTTATTGGAACGAGAGATTTGGTCCAAGAGCATATTGCCTTCAGAGTATGGCCGCTCGCGGAAAAATGGGAAATGCCGCAAGAGACCATAAAGGAGGCTGACGAAGGTGGGCTTATCAGGCTGAAGTATACTTTCAAGTTCGGAGATAAATTCGTTGAGCCAGATGATGACTGACTAAAAAGCATTGAAAATTTAAGTGATGAACTACTTGGGGCTTACTCGAAGGCCGAAGATACTGCATTGTCAGCAGCCTTCGGAGGCCGGAAAAAGAAGAGACTGAACCGAGTGTTTGACGCAATCGGGTTCGTCTACCCTGACTATCGTTATCCCATTCAAGGGCAGAAAAGAAAAGGCACAACCTCTGCACCTGTTGATGAAGCATCTCCATGTCTCTGATTTCTTGGTCTATCTCATCCTCTGGCGGTGTTGGGCTAACAGCCTTCCTTTTCTGGCTTCGGGCCTCCCGAAGGGAGACAGTCTCCTGATTGTGGTCCAGCGGTTGCAGAGCTGCAGCCCCAGTTGCTGAAGCTTTCTTCGGCGCCATAGCGAAGGTTTATGATCGCCGAAGGTGTTCGAAAACTCAAAGAGTGGAAGTGAGTTCACCGGAGGTGGGCGCCAATGTTGGGGACTTGTTCTCAAATGCTATGAGTTAAGAACAAGGCAACACAGAAAATGTTAATCGATAAAGTCCTTCGTCCTACGAAGCATTATTTCCCTTAGGATATAATGATTTTCGGACGAAGGTTATGAAGGACGTACCTTCATAAACACATCATACGATGATGAAGAATGAATCATAAGGAACATAGACAATTATACATTATTATCAACTTATTTTTGCATTACTATTATTATGAAGAAACAGGAATAACATCAAATTACAAATGTACCTTCAGCTTGGAAGGAGATGAAAATACAGGTGTGACGCAAAAACAAATGCCAAGTCAGCGTGAACAGTACGGGGGTACTGTTCACCTATTTATAGGCACGGGACACAGCCCATATAAAATTACATTCATGCCCTTTACATTTGGTAGTAATTCTATAGTAATCCACCGAGGTCTGAATAGCCTTTTCATCTTTAAGTCGGTTTCATTTTCTGCTACCACGCCGAAGCTTTCCCGCTCACATCTTCGGCGTTGTATCAACCTTCGTATTACTTTGGGCTTCTCCTACTGCGATATCGAGTCGAGTCTGAAGATACCTGTTTACACATTATACTCCAGAAACACTGTTAAATCTTGTTTTTGAGGACCTTCGGAAGCCGAAGGCCCCCAACACACACACATTTCCCTGTTCACGGAGGTTGTAAAATAATAATTGTCATACCACACCAGACTCGTCCATACCAGTGGACATGGACTATTCGAATAGGTTTCAACTCTGCGCAGAGGGGTACACTTTACCCACTAGTCCGGTTTCTGCGATCACACCGTCATGAGACCCGAATGCCGAATATCTTTCTTTCCTCGCATGTCCTAACCTTAACGGTTATACCGGAAGGAGTCAGGCCACTGCCATGTCCAAACCGGACAAAACATTCCCCCTCCTTATCCTCCCGGTGCTCCCTAGCCTTCATAACCCTGGGGTTGGACCGTACGAGTTCGGATTGAGTGACTGCCCACACAGTCTCGAGTGGTTGTACTATTTATGAGTACAAGTAGTGAAAAATGACAAACCGGTCCTTATATGAGGGGACAATCCTTCTACTCACGCCTAAACCAGCTGAGCCAACACCTTAGGCCCTCCCCTAAACCAGGGAGTCCCTAGCATCCCACTCACAAGGTGATGAGGGTGAATACCCTTGATCGCACATTTTTAAAAAAAAAGAGCCTCGTTTGAAGAAACACACTTCCCTTTTTCCCATCCCACATTTTGTATTAAAAAAGATGTATGTTAATGCGGGCTATCTCTCTACTCACAATGCAAATATTCCACCCTGTAATCTCGGCCTAGGTAGTGGTAGAAAGAATAGGTAATTTATGCATCAAGGGAAGGATGGACTAGCCTTCGTCGAAGCTTTCCTGGCACAAAAGGTCTACCTCCGGGAGATCAGGCTCCGGCCCTTCTTCCGGGGCTACTGGTTTCGGATCGACGGTCCCCGCTTCTTCTAGTAAAACAGGCAATAAACAATACATCAATAGTGGTTTACTAAGTGGAGTGTGTCAATTTTTAATATCATCATTTCATGTGACTTTAGAAAATGTTTTGATAATTTTTGGTGCATAAAATATTGAGATATAAATAACTAAAGGAGAAAAAGGCTGAAAAAGAAAAACAAAAAGGTTTTAGGCTCTGGTGGGTCGGGGGGCAAAATCTGGCCCAACCGAGCGCAGGGGGGCGCGCGGGCACAAGCGCGCCGGCCCAGCCACGGCCCATGACGCGAAACGGCGCGGGCGCGCGAGAGATGGCGTCGTTTCCACAGGGCCCACGCGCTAGGGAGAGCGGGAGGGCGAGACGGCGCCAGCGGCTGACGGGGCAGGGCAAACCGGCCGACCGCGGGGGAAAAACCTGGCCGCCGGTGGGCTCGACAGCGATTCGCCACCGGCGACCCGGTTCTTGGGCATCGAGCAGGCGCCCTAGCACGAGGAGGGGCTGGCGAGCTAAGGGATGGGTTCAATTTGGCCAGAGGAGGCTGGGAGGGGGCTGACCGCGGGGAGGTGGCGGAGCTCCGCGGCGGGAGTCGTCGCCGGTGAGGTTCGTGCGGGGATCGGGGGCAAAGGAGTGGTGTTCCATGCTCGCGGCGGTGTGGCAAAACTGATGAGCCTAGCTAATTGTTCGCTGAACAACCAGAGGGGGAGGGAAGAGAGGGGGAAGGGGCTTACCGGAGTGGAGGAAGACGGCGGCGCTAGCGCGGTTAAGCTCGTGCGATGGGGAGATGAGTGGCTGAGGCCGGTGCGGGGCAAGGAGGTGCTCGGGGCGATCCTTTTATAGGCGCCCGAGGGGAGGGAAGCGGCGGGGCTAGGCGGACGCTGGTGAGGTTGCACATCGGCGAAGTTAATGCCACACAGCGGCGACGACGAGACCGCACGGTGGGGCGGTGCCGTGCAAGGACGCGGCCACAGCGGCGAGGACGAGGCGGTGCCAAACTTCCCTGTGCGGCAAGGGGATGGGGCAAGGGGATGGGGCGAGGGAGAGGACGGTGGTCGGAGGTGACCGCGGCGAAGCCGTACGCGGCGAGGGGATGGGGTGGCTGACTGGTGGGGTCAGTCTGTCAGTGGTGCGCGGGCGCGAGCGAGGGCGAGGGGGAGGCAACTGACAAGTGGGGACGGCGTGTCAGCGGGAGCGGTCGTGGGCGTGGAGTGGGCTGGAGGTGGGCCGAGGGGGGGGGAAGTCACGAGCGTGAAGGGGGGAGTGGCCGCGGGCTGGAATCGGCCTAGCCAGGGGGAGAGAAAGGTTTCTCCCCTTTTTTATTTTTATTTTCCAATTTCTATTTCTATTTTTATATCCTTTTCTTTTGAACAATTAATTAACTAGATAGTCTTAGGTGCTAAAAATATAATCTAAGTGAGGCGCTTCTAATCAAACAAAGTGTATGCATATGATGAGAAGACCTAGGGGAGATTTGGGAGAGATAAATAGAGGGGGGTTGGATTAGGGTTTCAAAACCTCGGGTTGAAAATCTGGGATGTTACAAACCTACCCCACTTAAAGGAATCTCACCCTCGAGATTCAGACGGGGCTCGAGAAAAGGTAAGGGTATTCCCTCCTCAGAGAGTCCTCACTTTCCCAGGTAGCTTCCTCTTCTCCTTCTCTGCTCCACTGAACTTTACAGAGTCTTACTTCTAAGTTGCGGGTCTTTTGGACTGCTGAGTCAAGAATCTTTATCGGCTTTTCCCGGTACTGGAGATATTTTTGAATCTAAATTGTCTCTGCCTCGATGTGGTTTTCTGGTACTTGCAGGCACTTACGGAGCTGGGACACATGAAACACGTTGTGGATATCTGACATGGATTCTGGTAATTCAAGGCGGTATGCTGCGGGTCCCACTCTGCAAATGACGGGATAGGGGCCGACGAATCGCGGTGCTAGCTTTCCTTTCATTTGGAACCTTTTGACACCACGCATCAGGGAGACCTTGAGGTATACGAAGTCTCCTTCCTCAAATCTGAGTTCTCTCCGTCTGTTGTCTGCATAACTTTTCTGTCGACTCTGAGCTTCAAGTAACCTCTTGCGGATCAGGGCAACTTTCTCTTCTGCCTCTTTAACAAAGGCGGGTCCTTCCAGTGTCCTTTCCCCTACATTGGACCACATTAGGGGGGTCTGGCACTTTCGTCCATACAATGCTTTGAACGGTGACATCTTGATACTGGCCTGATGGCTGTTGTTATATGAGAATTCGGCATACGGCAAACTGGACTCCCAGTTTCTGTCGAACGTCAACACACAGGCTCTTAATAAATCTTCGAGGACCTTATTGACCCTTTCCGTCTGACCATCTAACTGGGGGTGATAGGCGGTACTGAAATCTAACTTGGTGCCCATAGCTTGCTGAAGGCTCTTCCAAAATTTTGAAGTGAACTGCGTCCCTCTATCTGACACTATCTTCCGAGGAATACCATGGAGCCTGACTATCTCTTTAAGATATATCCGGGCAAGGGTGGCTCCTCCAAAAGTGGTTTTTACTGGAATGAAGTGGGCCACCTTGGTGAGACGGTCTATTATTACCCAGATAGAGTCATTTCCTTTTTGTGTCTGGGGCAGTCCGGTTACAAAATCCATGCCTATTTCCTTCCACTTCCATTCGGGCACTGGGAGGGGTTGCAGTAGGCCTGCAGGTTTCTGGTGTTCGGCTTTTGTTCATTGGCAGGTGTCACACCGGGCCACATACTGTGCTATCTCTTTCTTCATCCCTCTCCACCAGTATCTTGTTTTGAGGTCTAGGTACATCTTGGTGGTTCCTGGGTGGATGGAGTAGGCTGAGTTGTGAGCTTCATTGAGCAAGATTTCTCGTGTCTCTCCTTTTGGTACACACAGACGGTTCTTGAACCAAAGGACATCTTGTTCATCTGTCCTGAGGTTTGGAAGTTGTTCTTTGCGAGCTTTTTCCATAAGTCTCTTTGTCTCCGTGTCCAGGCGTTGAGCCTTGCATATGAGGTCTTCTAGCATTGGCTTGACTTCTAGGCTACCGTTGTCTCCCAGACATGCATTCAGCTAAGCTGATTCCTTCTTCCAGTCTTCTAAAAAGTTGGTTCACTTTATCCCGAAAGGTTTTTGGCTGAGGGCGTCTGCTACCACGTTAGCCTTTCTGGGGTGGTAATGGATCTCAAAGTCATAATCTTTGATCAGTTCAAGCCATCTTCTTTGACGAAGGTTGAGGTCTGGCTGAATGAAGAAACTGATGAGCCTAGCTAATTGTTCGCTGAACAACCAGAGGGGGAGGGAAGAGAGGGGGAAGGGGCCTACCGGAGTGGAGGAAGACGGCGGCGCTAGCGCGGTTAAGCTCGTGAAATGGGGAGATGAGTGGCTGAGGCCAGTGCGGGGCAAGGAGGTGCTCGGGGCGATCCTTTTATGGCGCCCGAGGGGAGGGGAGCGGCGGGGCTAGGCGGACGCCGGTGAGGTTGCACAGCGGCGGAGTTAATGCCGCACAGCGGCGACGACGAGACCGTACGGCGGAGCGGTGCCGTGCAAGGACGCGGCCACAGCGGCGAGGACGAGGCGGTGCCAAACTTCCCTATGCGGCGAGGGGATGGGGTGAGGGGACGGGGCGAGGGAGAGGACGGTGGTCGGAGGTGACCGCGGCGAAGCCATACGCGGCAAGGGGATGGGGTGGCTGACTGGTGGGGTCAGTCTGTCAGTGGTGCGCGGGCGCGAGCGAGGGCGAGGGGGAGGCGACTGACGAGTGGGGACGGCGTGTCAGCGGGAGCGGTCGCGGGCGCGGAGTGGGCCGGAGGTGGGCCGAGGGGGGAGTCGTGAGCGCGAAGGGGGGAGTGGCCGCAGGCTAGAATCGTCCCAGCCAGGGGGAGAGAAAGGTTTCTCCCCTTTTTTATTTTTATTTTCCAATTTCTATTTCTATTTTTATATCCTTTTCTTTTGAACAATTAATTAATTAGATAGTCTTAGGTGCTAAAAATATAATCTAAGTGAGGTGCTTCTAATCAAACAAAGTGTATGCATATGATGAGAAGACCTAGGGGAGATTTGGGAGAGATAAATAGAGGGGGGTTGGATTAGGGTTTCAAAACCTCGGGTTGAAAATCTGGGATGTTACAGTTGGTCTGTATTCGTATTCGTAGGTAGCCATCTGTGTTAGACCATCAATGAGTATCCGTTTGAGTTGTAAGACTTTGTGATATTTTCTGAAGATTTGTATAAGTTTGTAATTTATTGTGATAGTCTTAGCATTTAAATGATGCAATTGACATGACATTATTAAAATCAGGTATAGAAGTCTGCATGATATGATGGTTATAATGTAGTGGTGAAACAACTAGATTAAAAGAACAAAATTTATGTTTGGTTAGGATCACAAATGGATTACGAAACATTTTCTCATAACAGTATAACACACATTCGCACATAAGTTATTTTAGTATTATATATGTTTCCGTTGCAACGCACGGGCACTCGCCTAGTACATCCGAAGACTTGTTCGACCTGGAATCAGTGAGATCGGTATCGTGAGATAGCGCAGAGAGAGAACCACCATCGACCGAGGAGAGGAACATAGAAAGCTGGATATGGCCGCCACCGTTGGAGTGAGCATCGATGTTCGGATCTTGGGGCTCTAGCAAGCATGAGGGGAGGGATGTCTGCGTTAACACATATAATGGTTGTTTTAGATGTATCTTCTTTGGTCATGAAGATCTGATTATATAAGACATTACCATCAATAAAGCTAATATTTCTATTTTTTGATGCATTATTAATCAACATGTCGGCTATATGCATAGGATATTCATCTTTACGATTTGATCTATTTAAATTGCAGAAATCAATGCACACTCAATGCACACTCTAAGCTTACTAGATTCATTTTTCTCCACCGATACAATATTAGAGACCCACTCTACGAATCTACAAGGTCTGATGAAATTAGCTTCTAAGAGCCGGTGAATTTCGTCCTTGATCCTAGGGAGTAAGTCTGGACGAAATGATCTTGGTCTCTGCTTGAAAGGTCTGAAACTGGATTTAATAGGCAGTCGATGCTCTATTATCTCCCGGCTTAATCCTGACATCTCGGTGTAATTCCAAACAAAACAATCGGAATATTCTTTTAACAAACCGATCATTTCATCTCTAGGATCGACTTCCAGAGTCTTGTTCACCAAAGTCGGGCTTGGAGTTTTACCATCTCCTATATAAATCTCCTCCAAAGAATCGACCGATGTAAATCCATGTCGTTACTAGAGATGGCAATGAGGACTCGGTCCCCAATTCCCCGCAGGGAATTCCTCCATTAGGGGATGGGGATGGGGATGGGGAAGAAACTTCCCCGTGGGGATATAAACGAGGAAAATTTATCCCCCGACGGGTAAACGGGGATGGGATGGGGAAGCATTCCCCATCCGCGTTGTACTTATTTTAAATATACAAGCTGAGCATACTAGTAGGGAAGGATTTTGCCCATTTATATAATTATTTTTTTTGTTTTGTATAGTGTTATCCTTTTCTTGCTCAAAATTCTAAATTCCATATTATATCCTAAATTCCAATTTGTATATTAATGTGTTCCCATTAATAGAATTATTATTATTATTAAATGCACACACAAATAAACTTCAGCATGATGCATGTTTTATTTTAGATGTCATTAGTCAACTTTTCACTTTAAATATGAATATTCCCATGTCCTATTAAATAGAGGGTAAAACCAACATTGAGATCAACTCTTTCATATCATTTACATTTGGGTATTACAAATGCATGACCACATTAACTATGTCTGGCACCGAGCCACAGCGTAGGTGTCGGTCCGCTTCCCACTCATGACCTACGGACCCCTCGAACCGCATAACACTTATGACCTACAAGACCTCGGACTGCGATGCATTAATGGCCCACGCTTGTAACGCCCTGAATTTGGGGTAGAATTTTTTTCTTCATTAATACTCACCAAATTCAGGCGTTAATCTCTTTTCTCTTCTCGTTTCGTTCCTTCTTCCCAATTTCAAAGCAGTATAGCGACTAGTGTCCGTATTGCGTGTGAACAAAAAACCTAAGTTGACATGGGTGTTGCATCATACCGAAGCTTTTTTCTTTTGTCTGATGTCATGTTGTCGGGGACCATAATTAGGGGTACCCTCAAGACTCCTAAATCTCAGCTGGTAACCCCCATCAGCACAAAGCTGCAAAGGCCTGATGGGTGCGATTAAGTCAAGGATCGGTCCATTCAAGGGACGCGATCACGCCTCGCCCGAGCCCAGCCTCGGGCAAGGGCAGCCGACCCCGGAGGATCTACGTCTTGCCCGAGGACCCCCTCCAGCAACGGACACACCTTCGGCTCGCCCGAGGCCCAGTCTTCACCAAGAAGCAACCTTGGCCAAATCGCCACGCCAACTGACCAAATCGTAGGGGCATTTAATGCAAAGGTGGCCTGACACCTTTATCCTGACGCACGCCCCCAGTCGACAGAGCCGAAGTGACCGTAGTCACTTCGTCGCTCCACTGACCGGTCTGACAAGAGGACAGCGCCGCCTGCGCCGCTCCGACTGCTGTGCCACTCGACAGAGTGAGGCTGACAGCAGCCAAGCCCGGCCTCAGGCGCCATAGGAAACTCCGCTTCGCCCGACCCGAGGGCTCGGACTCGGGCTCAGCCCCAGAAGACGACGAACTCCGCTTCGCCCGACCCCAGGGCTCAGACTCGGGCTCAGCCCCGGAAGACGACGAACTCTGCTTCGCCCGACCCCAGGGCTCGGACTCGGGCTCAGCCCCGGAAGACGACGAACTCCACTTCGCCCGACCCCAGGGCTCGGACTCGGTCTCAGCCCCGGAAGACGACGAACTCCGCTTCGCCCGACCCCAGGGCTCGGACTCGGGCTCAGCCCCGGAAGACGACGAACTCCGCTTCGCCCGACCCCAGGGCTCGGACTCGGGCTCAGCCCCGGAAGACGATGAACTCTGCTTCGCCCGACCCCAGGGCTCGGACTCAGCCCTGGCCTCAGCCGACGTTCTCCGCCTCGCCCGACCCAGGGGCTCGGACTCGACCTCGACCTTGGAAGACAGACTCGACCTCGACCTCGGAGGAGCCTCCACCTCTCCCAACCCAGGGCACGGACCGACCACGTCAACAGGAGGCGCCATCATTACCCTACCCCAAGCTGACTCAGGCTACGGGGAACAAGACCGGCGTCCCATCTGGCTCGCTCCGCCAGACAAGTAATGATGGCGCCCCGCACGCTCTATGACGACGGCGGCTCTCAGCCCCCTTACAGAAGCAAGAAGACGTCAGCAAGGACTCGACAGCCCCGACAGCTGTCCTTCTGCCAGGCTCCAGCGCTCCTCCGACGACCACGACACCACACGGACCGGGGGCCAAAAACCTCTCCGGCTGCCATGATGGCATGTACTTAGGGCGCTAGCTCTCCTCCGCTAGACACGTTAGCACACTGTTACACCCCCCATTGTACACCTGGATCCTCTCCTTATGCCTATAAAAGGAAGGACTAGGGCCCTCTTACAGAGGGTTGGCCGCGCGGAGAAGGACAGGACGGCGCTCGCGTGAGGCTGCTCGCTCCCTCCCGCGTGGACGCTTGTAACCCCCTACTACAAGCGCACCCGACCAGGGCGCGGGACAAACACGAAGACCGCGGGATTCCACCTCTCACGCCAGTCTCCCTCCAGCTCCTTCCCCCCTTCGCGCTCCGTCTCGCGCCGACCCATCTGGGCTGGGGCACGCGGCGATAATTTACTCGTCGGTCCAGGGACCCCCCGGGTTCGAAATGCCGATAGTTGGCACGCCAGGTAGGGGCCTGCTGCGTGTTGACGAACAGCTTCCCGTCAAGCTCCAGATGGCAGTCTCCAGCAACCTTTCCGGCCCGGGACGATGCTCCGTTTCGGGAGTCTTGAGTTCATGTCCCTCGACGGCAGCTACGACATGATACTCCTTCCCCCGCCGTGCGACAGCGACAATGGCGGCCGACAGCCCGCCCGCCGGCGGCGGAATCGATGACGCCTTCCCCGCGTAGTGGAAGAACAACATTCAAGCTTGCCCCGTCCCCTCCCCCGCCGACGGAGGAGGAGGCGGGGCAACCAAGGCCAAGCAGGAGGCGGCACCTCGTCGGCTGTCGAGCGAGTCGATGGCGCCGGCGCCCCAACGGGGGGCACGTCGGGCGTCGACCTCGCGTCTGAGACGAAGACGAGCGTCGTCTCCCTGCAACACGCCAATCCCAAGCAAACGGACGATGCCAGCACGCTCGCGAAGGACTTGCTGGGCGTCACCCTCGTACCTGAGATGACGGTGCAGTCAGTCCCTGACGTGACTTCGTCACCGCCCGTCGACCAAGAGGTACCAACCGATTTGCATCTCACGCCTTCTGGGTTCAGCCTCGACCTGCCAAGCGACTTCGCTTTGGTGGACGCTTTAGTAGAGGCGAGTCCAAACCCTCTGGGGTATCATATGCGGTCACCCTGGGACCGGCTGACAGCCATCTCGACCTACGGGCCCTCGGGGTCCGAGGAAGGTGACGAGCCCGACTTCTGTTGGGATTTCTCCGGACTTGGTAACCCCAGCGCTATGCGGGACTTTATGACCGCGTGTGACTACTGCCTTTCCGACTGTTCCGACGGTAGCCGCAGCCTCAGCGACGAGGACTGCGGCCCAAGTCGTGAATGTTTCCACGTCGATCTAGGGGGTCCCGACGAAGGCAACCATCTTGGTATGCCAGAAAACGGAGATCTCCCTAGGTCTGTGCCTCGCGTTGACATCCTTCGGGAGCTAGCTGTGATCCCCGTCCCGGCGGGGGATCATGACCCACAGCTCGAGCAAATCCGCGAGATGCAGGCCAGGCTCGACGAGGGAGCAGGAACACTTGAGTCGATCCGCCGGGGCATCGGGCAGGAGTGGGTGGGCCAACCTCCGGCCAGAGAAGTGCGTCATCTACCCCAGGGTATCCAGCACCGCATCGCCAACGATGTCAGGGTAAGGTCGCCACCCACTTCCAGCGGAGTCGGCCAGAACCTGGCTGCAGCGGCAATGCTTCTCCGCGCGATGCCGGAGCCATCAACCACCGAGGGGCGGCGTATCCAGGGAGAGCTCAAGAATCTCCTAGAGGACGCCGCGGTCCGACGGGCCGAAAGCTCCACCTCCCGAAGGCAGGGGTACCCCTCGGAACATCGCTCCGCGACTTCCCGATTCATGCGGGAAGCCTCGGTCCACACCGGGCGCACGCGCAACACAGCGCCTGCGGCCCCGGGTCGCCTCGGCCACGAGCACCATCACCGCAACCGTCGGGCCCACCTCGACGAGAGGGTGCGTCGAGGCTACCACCCCAGGCGTGGGGGACGCTACGACAGCGGGGAGGATCGGAGTCCCTCGCCCGAACCACCCGGTCCACAGGCTTTCGGCCGCGCCATACGACGGGCGCCGTTCCCGACCTGGTTCCGAACCCCGACTACTATCGCAAAGTACTCGGGGGAGACGAGACCGGAACTGTAACTCGCGGACTACCGGCTGGCCTGTCAACTGGGTGGAACGGACGACGACAACCTCATCATCCGCAACCTCCCCCTGTTCCTCTCCGATACCACTCGGGCCTGGCTGGAGCACCTGCCTCCGGGGCAGATCTCCAACTGGGACAACCCGGTCCAGGCCTTCGCCGGCAATTTCCAGGGCACGTACGTGTGCCCTGGAAACTCCTGGGATCTTCGAAGCTGCCGCCAGCAGCCGGGAGAGTCTCTCCGAGACCACATCCGACGATTCTCGAAGCAGCGCACCGAGCTACCCAACATCACCGATTCGGATGTCATCGACGCGTTCCTCGCCGGCACCACCTGCCGCGACCTGGTGAGCAAGCTAGGTCGCAAGACCCCCACCAGGGCGAGCGAGCTGATGGACATCGCCACCAAGTTCGCCTCTGGCCAGGAGGCGGTTGAGGCTATCTTTCGGAAGGACAAGCAGCCCCAGGGCCGCCCACCGGAAGATGTCCCCGAGGCGTCAACTCAGCGCGGCGTCAAGAAGAAAGGCAAGAAGAAGTCGCAAGCGAAACGCGACGCCGCCGACGCGGACCTTATCGCCGCCGCCGAGTACAAGAACCCTCGGAAACCTCCCGGAGGTGCCAACCTCTTCGACAAGATGCTCAAGGAGCCGTGCCCCTATCATCAGGGGCCCGTTAAGCACACCCTTGAGGAGTGCGCCATGCTTCGGCGCCACTTTCACAAGGTCGGGCCACCCACGGAGGGTGGCAGGGCTCGTGACGACGATAAGAAGGAAGATCACCAGGCAGGAGAGTTCCCCGAGGTCCGCGACTGCTTCATGATCTACGGTGGGAAAGTGGCGAACACCTCGGCTCGGCACCGCAAGCAAGAGCATCGGGAGGTCTGTTCGGTAAAGGTGGTGGCGCCAGTCTACCTAGACTGGTCCAATAAGCCCATCACCTTCGACCAAGCCGACCACCCCGACCGCGTGCCGAGCCCGGGGAAATACCCGCTCGTTGTCGACCCTGTCATCGGCGACGTCAGACTCACCAAGGTCCTCATGGACGGAGGCAGCAGCCTCAACATCATCTACGCCGAGACCCTCGGGCTCCTGCGTGTTGATCTGTCCTCGATCCGGGCAGGCGCTGCGCCTTTCCACGGGATCATCCCCGGGAAGCGTGTCCAGCCCCTCAGACAACTCGATCTTCTCGTCTGCTTTGGGACGCCCTCCAACTTCCGAAGGGAGACCCTCACGTTCGAGGTGGTCGGGTTCCGAGGAACCTACCACGCAGTACTGGGGAGGCCATGCTACGCTAAGTTCATGGCCGTCCCAACTACACCTACCTCAAGCTCAAGATGTCGGGCCCCAACGGGGTCATCACCGTCGGCCCCACGTACCGACACGCGTACGAATGCGACGTGGAGTGCGTGGAGTACGCCGAGGCCCTCGCTGAATCCGAGGCCCTCATCGCCGACCCGGAGAGCCTCTCTAAGGAGGCGCTAGACGTGAAGCGCCACACCGGCAACTTCGAGCCAGCGGAGACGGTTAAATTCGTCCCCCTCGACCCCAGCAGCGACGCCTCCAAGCAGATCCGGATCGGCTCCGAGCTCGATCCCAAATAGGAAGCAGTGCTCGTCGACTTTCTCCGCGCGAACGCCGACGTTTTCGCGTGGAGTCCCTCGGACATGCCCGGCATACCGAGGGATGTCGCCGAGCACTCGCTGGATATCCGAGCTGGAGCCCGACCCGTGAAGCAGCCTCTGCGCCGATTCGACGAAGAAAAGCGCAGAACCATAGGCGAGGAGATCCACAAGCTAATGGCGGCAGGGTTCATCAAAGAGGTATTCCATCCCGAATGGCTTGCCAACCCCGTGCTTGTGAGAAAGAAAGGAGGGAAATGGCGGATGTGTGTAGACTACACTGGTCTAAACAAAGCATGTCCGAAAGTTCCGTACCCTCTGCCTCGCATCGATCAAATCATGGATTCCACTACTGGGTGCGAAACCCTGTCTTTCCTCGATGCCTACTCGGGGTATCACCAAATCAGGATGAAAGAGTCCGACCAGCTCATGACTTCTTTCATCACACCCTTCGCCATGTACTGCTATGTTACCATGTCGTTCGGCTTGAGGAATGCGGGTGCAACATACCAACGGTGCATGAACCACGTGTTCGGCGAACACATTGGCCGGACGGTCGAGGCCTACATCGATGACATCATAGTCAAGACGAGGAAAGCCTCCGACCTCCTTTCCGACCATGAAGTGACATTCCGATGTCTCAAGGCGAAAGGCGTGAAGCTCAATCCCGAAAAGTGTGTCTTCGGGGTTCCCCGAGGCATGCTCTTGGGGTTCATCGTCTTTGAGCGGGGCATCGAGGCCAACCCGGAGAAGATTGCAGCCATCACCAGCATGGGACCCATCAAGGACTTGAAAGGCGTACAGAGAGTCACGGGATGCCTTGCGGCTCTGAGCCGTTTCATCTCACGCCTCGGCGAAAGAGGCCTGCCTCTGTACCGCCTCTTAAGGAAGGCCGAGTGCTTCACTTGGACCCCTGAGGCCGAGGAAGCCCTCGGGAACCTGAAGGCGCTCCTCACGAACGCGCCCATCTTGGTGCCTCCCGCTGCCGGAGAAGCCCTCTTGATCTACGTCGCCGCGACCACTCAGGTGGTTAGCGCCGCGACCGTGGTCGAGAGACGAGAAGAGGGGCATGAATTGTCCGTCCAAAGGCCAGTCTACTTCATCAGTGAGGTACTGTCCGAGACCAAGATCCGCTACCCACAAATTCAGAAGCTGCTGTACGCGGTGATCCTAACGCGGCGGAAGTTGCGACACTACTTCGAGTCTCATCCGGTAACTGTGGTGTCATCCTTCCCCCTGGGGGAGATCATCCAGTGCCGAGAGGCCTCGGGTAGAATTGCAAAGTGGGCGGTGGAAATCATGGGCGAAACGATCTCATTCGCCCCTCGGAAGGCCATCAAGTCCCAGGTCTTGGCGGACTTCGTGGCTGAATGGGTCGACACCTAGCTCCCAACAGCTCCGATCCAACCGAAACTCTGGACCATGTTCTTCGATGGGTCGCTGATGAAGACAGGAGTAGGCGCAGGCCTGCTCTTCATCTCGCCCCTCGGAAAGCACCTACGCTACGTGCTACGCCTCCATTTCCCGGCGTCCAACAATGTGGCTGAGTACGAGGCTCTGGTCAACGGGTTGCGCATCGCCATCGAGCTAGGGGTCCGACGCCTCGACGCTCGCGGTGACTCGCAGCTCGTCATCGACCAAGTCATGAAGAACTCCCACTGTCGCGACCCGAAGATGGAAGCCTACTGCGATGAGGTTCGGCGCCTGGAAGACAAGTTCTACGGGCTCGAGCTCAACCACATCGCCCGACGCTACAACGAGACTGCGGACGAGCTAGCTAAAATAGCCTCGGGGCGAACAACGGTTCCCCCAGACGTCTTCTCCTGAGACCTGCATCAACCCTCCGTCAAGACCGACGACACGCCCGAGCCCAAGGAGGCCTCGGCCCAGCCTGAGGCACCCTCGGCTCAGTCCGAGGTACCCTCGGCTCAGTCCGAGGTACCCTCGGCTCAGTCCGAGGTACCCTCGGCTCGGCCCGAGGCACCCTCAGCCCAACCCAAGGCACCCTCGGCTCAGTCCGAGGCACCCTCGGCTCAGTCCGAGGCACCCTCGGCCCAGCCCGAGGCACCCTCGGTTCGGCCCGAGGTACCCTCGGCCCCCGAGGGTGAGGCGCTGCGCATCGAGGAGGAGCGGAGCGAGGTCACGCCTAATCGAAACTGGCAGACCCCGTACCTGCAATATCTCCACCAAGGAGAGCTACCCCTCGACCGAGCCGAAGCTCGGTGGTTGGCGCGGCGCGCCAAGTCGTTCGTCTTGCTGGGAGATGGGAAGGAGCTCTACCACTGCAGCCCCTCAAGCATCCTCCAGCGATGCATTTCCATCGTCGAAGGCCAGGAGCTCCTACAAGAGATGCACTCGGGGGCTTGTGGCCATCACGCAGCACCTCGAGCCCTTGTTGGAAACGCCTTCTGACAAGGTTTCTACTGGCCGACAGTGGTGGCCGACGCCACTAGAATTGTCCGCACCTGTGAAGGGTGTCAGTTCTACGCAAGGCAGACCCACCTGCCCGCTCAGGCCCTGTAGACGATACCCATCACCTGGCCTTTTGCTGTGTGGGGTCTGGACCTCGTCGGTCCCTTGCAGAAGGCACCCGGGGGCTACACGCACCTGTTGGTCGCCATCGACAAATTCTCCAAGTGGATCGAGGTCCAACCCCTAAACAGCATCAAGTCCGAACAGGCGGTGGCGTTCTTCACCAACATCATCCATCGCTTTGGGGTCCCGAACTCCATCATCACCGACAACGGCACCCAGTTCACCGGCAGAAAGTTCCTGGACTTCTGCGAGGATCACCACATCCGGGTGGACTAGGCCGCCGTGGCTCACCCCATGACGAATGGGCAAGTAGAGCGTGCCAACGGCATGATTCTGCAAGGACTCAAGCCTCGGATCTACAATGACCTCAACAAGTTCGGCAAGAATTGGATGAAGGAACTCCCCTCAGTGGTCTGGAGTCTGAGGACAATGCCGAGCCAAGCCACGGGCTTCACGCCGTTCTTTCTAGTCTATGGGGCCGAGGCCATCTTGCCCACAGACTTAGAATATGGTTCCCCGAGGACGAGGGCCTACGCCGACCAAAGCAATCAAGCTAATCGAGAAGACTCACTGGACCAGCTGGAAGAGGCTCGGGACATGGCCTTACTACACTCGGCGCGGTACCAGCAGTCCCTGTGACGCTACCACGCTCGAGGGGTTCGGTCCCGAGACCTCCAGGTGGGCGACCTGGTGCTTCGGCCGCGACAAGACGCCCGAGGGCGGCATAAGCTCACGCCTCCCTGGGAAGGGCCGTTCGTCATCGCCAAAGTTCTGAAGCCCGGAACGTACAAGCTGGCCAACAGTCAAGGCGAGGTCTACAGCAACGCTTGGAACATCCAACAGCTACGTCGCTTCTACCCTTAAGATGCTTTCAAGTTGTTCGTATGCCTCGTTCCCACGCAAAGTTTAGTCATCAAGGAAGGGTCAGCCTTGCCTCGGCAAAGCCCGACCCTCCCTCGGGGGCTAAAAGGGGGGAACCCCCTCTGCGTCGAAATTTTCCTCGAAAAAATATCTTTTCTACCATAATGTCTTTCACCACTACCGCGCCTCCTCGACTGCGGAACCAATACCGCGACTCGAGGCAACCCTGCGTACGACCCAGCAGTGCCAGCTAGGCGCGACAGTCAATACGGCCAAAAATGGGTTGGCAGTAATGGCGATGGCAGGCGGGCAGGAGCAGTGGTCACGTCGTCAGCCAAGCTCACGTCACCTCGTGGGATAGCGAGAGAACCCTCTCTCACGGTGTGAAGACGGCGCGCCCGTGTTCCGTTCCTCGAATGGCTCGCGCACGCGCAATGGCCACCTCGCGAACCACTCGCCCCGTCGCATTAACTCCCGCGGCGGGACAGGCGGCGCCTCAGGCAGGAGAAGCAAGCGACGCTTCGCCTTCGCCATAATGACCGTGTCAAAAAAGGTACGCCATGTCATTCGATTTCGTATCCTTTTCCTTTTCCTCTTTCTCTCTCTTACAACAGGGACCGGGAAAGGGGGATACCTCGAAAAGGATCCTTCTCCGTGAAGGAAACAGGCCCCGAGCCTCCCTACTAATCAGAGGTTCAAAGGCTGGCCCCTCGGAGGGGTTTAACAGCCGCCTCAGAGCACTTGGGTTCCGCGCCCACTACTGGTCAGAGGTTCGAAGGCCGGCCCCTCGGAAGGGTTCAACGGCCGCCTCAGGCCACTCGGGCTCCACACCCACTACTGATCAGGGGTTCGTAGGCTGGCCCTCGAAGGGTTCACAGCCGCCTCAGACACAGAGCGAGGGATGACCCTGGGTACGTTCGATACATAACCAAGGCTCGGGCTACGCTCCCGAGGTACCGTAGGACATTTCCGAGACCAGCGGGAACGATCTTGTAACGGAATCCTATTAGAGGGAGGCATCGAGCCCTCGGACCCCGTTGAAAGGGGACCGGGTCTGGCAGATCACCCGCAGGTACTTTTGGAGCGCGCCTCCGGGCCTCTAGCCGACCCCTAACAAATGGGGCACGGGCGTCCACTCGGATTACCCGTCAGCAACTCACCGGAGACACCATGTTCGGCGCCCTCCAAGGGCAACATGGCGCTTTCCCCCCCTCCTTGCGGAAAGGCGACGTAGGGGCGTATGTAAAAAAGTCGAGTCTGTCCTTGACCGTCCTCTCGCCCTGTGCAGAGGCTCGGGGGCTGCTCTCGCAAACCTGGCTCCGGCCAAACCGTTGACAGCGTCAACATACCAGCCCGAGAACTTGGGACCCGACCGTGCACCCGGGCTACAGCCAGCTCGCATGAGAGAACAACCAGACCAGCCGAAGTGTTGCGAAATGCATTAAGACCTCGAAGGAGTCAAACCACTCCTCCGAGGCCTCGGGGGCTACACCCGGTGGGTGCGCTCGCGCGCACCCACCGGAACAAAACGCAACCGAGAAAGGCTGGTCCCCTTGCAAAAAAGTGCGACAAAAGCCTCCAAGCGAGTATTAACACTCCCTTCAAGGCCCGGGGGCTACTGTCGGGGACCATAATTAGGGGTACCCTCAAGACTCCTAAATCTCAGCTGGTAACCCCCATCAGCACAAAGCTGCAAAGGCCTGATGGGTGCGATTAAGTCAAGGATCGGTCCATTCAAGGGACGCAATCACGCCTCACCCGAGCCCAGCCTCGGGCAAGGGCAGCCGACCCCGGAGGATCTACGTCTTGCCCGAGGACCCACTCCAGCAACGGACACACCTTCGGCTCGCCCGAGGCCCAGTCTTCACCAAGAAGCAACCTTGGCCAAATCGCCACGCCAACCGACCAAATTGCAAGGGCATTTAATGCAAAGGTGGCCTGACACCTTTATCCTGACGCACGCCCCCCAGTCGACAGAGCCGAAGTGACCGTAGTCACTTCGTCGTCCCACTGACCGGTCTGACAAGAGGACAGCGCCGCCTGCGCCGCTCCGACTGTTGTGCCACTCGACAGAGTGAGGCTGACAGCAGCCAAGCCCGGCCTCAGGCGCCATAGAAAACTCCGCTTCGCCCGACCCGAGGGCTCGGACTCGGGCTCAGCCCCGGAAGACGACGAACTCTGCTTCGCCCGACCCCAGGGCTCGGACTCGGGCTCAGCCCCGTAAGACGACGAACTCCGCTTCGCCCGACCCCAGGGCTCGAACTTGGGCTCAGCCCCGGAAGACGACGAACTCCGCTTCGCCCGACCCCAGGACTCGGACTCGGGCTCAGCCCTAGAAGACGACGAACTCCGCTTCGCCCGACCCCAGGGCTCGGACTCTGGCTCAGCCCTAGAAGACGACGAACTCCGCTTCACCCGACCCCAGGGCTCGGACTCGGGCTCAGCCCCGGAAGACGACGAACTCCACTTCGCCTGACCCCAGGGCTCGGACTCAGCCCTGGCCTCAGCCGACGGTCACCGCCTCGCCCGACCTAGGGGCTCGGACTCGACCTCGACCTTGGAAGACAGACTCGACCTCGACCTCGGAGGAGCCTCCACCTCGCCCAACCCAGGGCACGGACCGACCACGTCAACAGGAGGCGCCATCATTACCCTACCCTAAGCTGACTCAGGCTACGGGGAACAAGACCGGCGTCCCATCTAGCTCGCTCCGCCAGACAAGTAATGATGGTGCCCTGCACGCTCTATGACGACGGCGGTTCTCAGCCCCCTTACGGAAGCAAGAGGACGTCAGCAAGGACTCGACAGCCCCGACAGCTGTCCTTCCGCCAGGCTCCAGCGCTCCTCCGACGGCCACGACACCACACGGACCGGGGGCCAAAAACCTCTCCGGCTGCCATGATGGCATGTACTTAGGGCGCTAGCTCTCCTCCGCTAGACACGTTAGCACACTGCTACACCCCCCATTGTACACCTGGATCCTCTCCTTACGCCTATAAAAGGAAGGACCAGGGCCCTCTTACAGAGGGTTGGCCGCGCGGAGAAGGACGGGACGGCGCTCGCGTGAGGCCGCTCGCTCCCTCCCACGTGGACGCTTGTAACCCCCTACTGCAAGCGCACCCGACCAGGGCGCGGGACAAACACGAAGGCCGCGGGATTCCACCTCTCATGCTCGTCTCCCTCCGGCTCCTTCCCCTTTCGCGCTCCGTCTCACGCCGACCCATCTGGGCTGGGGCACGCGGCGATAATTTACTTGTCGGTCCAGGGACCCCCCGGGTTCGAAACGCCGACACATGTTTAATCGCACGTTCGTCTCATTTCATTTCGGATTTCATTTCACGCTTGGATTCCGATCTGTGGTCGCGTGTGTTATGGGCTTCTGTCCTGGCCCGCATCCTAGCCCAGCCCGACCCGGCCTGGCCCAATCTGGCCTGGCCCTGGACGCGCGCCCCTTGCGCCCCACACCCCCCATGCGCGCCCCCTCCTCTCTCTCTATCTCAATTGTTTTCCCGTGCAACAACCTCCTCCAATCTCTCTATCACCCTTCTTCCACCTCTCCTCCACCTCCTTTGCCCTAGGTGTGATCCGGTGAGCGGTTGCTGCGATCGTGCAAGCCCCAAGGTGAGCCCCACCTCTCTCTCTCTCTCTCTCTCTCTCTCTTCCCCTCCTCTCCCTTCTCCTCTCTTTCCAGTCGCCCCTGGTCGCACGCCCTCTTGGCCGCCGCGCCCCCTGGCCGCGTACCCCAGGTCGCGCGCGCGCCCTCCCGCGCCATCAGTCGCGCGCATAGCCCTAATAAACAACGTTTAAATTTCAGTTTGATTGTTTGTAGTTTTAATTTAATTTAGCGTGTTGCGTCACGCGCTTCGTCGCGCAACGATTTATTTTAAATTCGCATTTATTAGTGTGCTGTGTCGCACGCTTAGTCGTGCGACGATTCATCTTAATTTCAGATTCTATTAATGTGCTGCGTCGCGCGCTTCGTCGCGCGACGATCCATTTTAAGTTCGGATTATTTAATGTGTTGTTGCGTCGCGCATCTAATCGCGCGACATTTCATTTTAAATTCAGTTTAGGTGACGTATACCGTTGTGCGCTTCGTCGCACGACGCTTGATGTTATTTTCATAATTAATTCAAGTGTCTCGTTGTGCGCTTAGTCGCGCGATGATTTATTCTATTCTCCATTTGAGTTCGTATGTGTTGTCGTGCGTTTCGCCATGCGATAATCCTTTTAAATTGACTTTGATTGTTTATAATGATTAAACATGGAACATGACTTTATCCTATGCATAGTGCAATGACCAAATTAATACTATTTTGTTTAGACGAGTACTTTGATTTACAATCACGAAACGTGATCGCTCTTCGACCGTAGCCTCGACCGTTACTCTCTCTCTTTCTCGCTTAGTCGTAGGCGTGAGCCCTGCACCGAGCGTCCGTTTATTTATTATATTTTATTGTATGGTGTACTGTTCTTTCGTATTAAATTTGTGGAATGTATGTTTGAACTCGTATAAATAACAGTCAGTTGGTGGAGTCCGAAGGAGTTGCAGGTGAAGACCCTGAGCAGCAGCTGGTTGGTGAAGGCAAGTGTCCCTTGACCCATCTATGTCCTATACATTTTATAATTCACTCCCCGCATTTACACAATTTATACCTAAGGATTGACTAGCTTTTGTTTATCTTATCCTTGTTTACCTATTCTGGTTGGGTTATTTTGGTTTAGCTTTATGCTAGTGCTTCACATTAATCAATGAACATGATGAGATTATTTATGATACCATGTTTTCCCTTTTGATTATGATGATGATACTGTGACATTTAAGGGGACTCGAGCTGTTTCTCGAGTGCCTCTCCGTAAGGACTGGTTTGTTGGATGACCGCCCGGGAAAACAGTGCAACCATGAGGGTGGAATGGGACGTCCTTAGCTAAATAATTAGAGGAACTAGGACATAGTTCGCTTCGCCGTCACGCCGTCAATGGGGCTCGGTGTATGCGGCTCGCTCTACCAAGGGTGGTTTGCCCCTTGGGGAGGAGTGCGGTACATTTAGGAAACCTAACGGGCAGCTACAACCTCAGGGAATCTTTGTAAAGGCTACGTAATGAAATCCTGCCTATTCACCTTGGTAGTGTTTAAGGGTTTGATCGGCCCGAGGCAAGAGGGAATCACAACTTGTGGGTAAAGTGCGCAACCTCTGCAGAGTGTTATGAAACTGATATATCAGTCATGCTCGCGGTTATGAGCGGCCAAGGGAGCTCCATTGATTAGAGATACATTGATTAGAGATACTTTGATTAGAGATACTTTGATCAGAGATGTTTGGTTTACAGGTGGTGATGAGGATGATGGTTTTGGTTATGACTATGGTAATGGTAAGTGGTATTCTTTCCGTTTGGAAAGGGTACTTTTGGGTTAATAACTTGGGTTATTGCTAAAACCTGGCTCTCTATTAGTAAAAATAACCTGACCAACTAAAAGCAACTGCTTGACTTAACTCAACATAAAGCTAGTCCACTACAGCCAAACGGAATAATTGCTGAGTAAGTTGATGTGTACTCACCCTTGCTTTACAAACCAAACCCCCCCAGGTTGTACACGTTGCAACCACTGCTTAGGAGAAGATGAAGTCGTGGAGGAGGACTTCCAAGAGTACGATGAGTTCTAGACGTGGGTTAGCGGCAAACCCCCAGTCGGTTGCCTGTGAAGGTCGTGTGTATCTACGTTTCTTTTCCGCACTTTGATAATTGTTAAAGACTATGTGGATGTCTCGAACATCATGATGTAATCGACTATTATACCTTCTTTTATGTTATTATTTGAGCACTGTGTGATGATGTCCAGTTATGTAACTGTTGTGTACATGAATTGCTGATCCTGGCACGTACATGGTTCGCATTCGGTTTGCCTTCTAAAACAGGGTGTGACAACGCTCCACTTGGCCTGTGACACACTTATGGCCTATCGGACTAGGTTTGGGTGTGCATACCTCCCGCAGGGCACTACACGACGATCCATGTCGAGCCCTAGGCTACGGAAGCTAGGGGTCAGTGTAGCCCGAAAGATGGCGCCTCGGACCATCGCCGCCCCCACGTCATCCACCACAATAAATAAGCAACAACCAGGCAGCCCCAGCTTTGCGAGTACGCGTGGACTCACCATGGGTAAAACGCTGGTTTACCCTTGCGTTATGGCTCCTTCCCAAGGAAGCCACCGTTGGTCGACCACTGTTCCGTCCTATAAAAGGGAGAGGCTTGCCTTAAGGCAAGGGGGATCGAGGAACAGGAGGATGGACCGAGGAGAGCTCTCGGAGTGAACCGGGCGCTTTCAGACGGAGAAGAACCCACAAGAACGAACAGGAGGAGGAGCGCTAACAAGGACTAGGAGGTCGGAGCCCAACCAAGCCAAGACTTAGCTAGGACTCCACCTTGCAGCTTCTAAGCTCCACTTCCACCTCGATAAGTGTAACACCCTGAATTTGGGGGTATAAAATTTCTTCTCTAATATCTACCAAATTTAGGTGTTACCTCTTTTCCTCTCTCTATAGATTTCCTTTCCCTTCCTTTTAATCGAGTTTTGTTTATATATTTGGGAAATGTATTATTTCTTTAGTATATCCAAACCTAGGGGAGACATGAAATGTTGCATCATGCTGAGCCTAAACTTTGTTTTTGGTTGATGCACATGTTTGAAATATTCAAATTTGAAGTTGTGGTTTGGTTGGATTTGAATTCAAAAGAGAAAATAAAAAGAAAAGGAATTAGAAGTTCAGAATAAAAGAAAAACAAAAAACAGCCTAGCCACCCTTCTCTCTCGGTCTTTCGGCCCATGAGGCCTAGCTCGCCCGTCCCCTCTCTCCCTCTGAATCCCTTCGCACGCGCCCTGCCCTCCCTCTCACTATGCTACAGGCCTGGCCCATCAGCGATGCTGCCCGTTTCCCTCCGCGCGTTCGTGCCTATATCCCGCAGGACCCGCTCGCTAGCCACCCCGCGTGCGCAGTCACTAGCGCTCCGACCCCGCCAGATAGCCCCGTCTTCCCCACAACCGCCGCTGACCCGCGCGCACACACACGCCGAGAAAGCCGGCCACGTCGCGCCCCCACGTCCCCCAGCTCCATTTTGAGCTCCGCCCGCACTCGCTCTCTCACCCCTGTCTCACTTTACCCGCTCTTAGCCTCTCTCGCGCTAAGTAGCCACCGCCCGAGCTCGCCGAAGAAGCGCGCCCACCGTGCCATCTGCCCGGAGCTCCAGTCATCGCGTCGAGCCTTCTCGAGCACCGTCCCAAGGTGAGGAACCTTTCCTCATGCTCTGTTTGCCCATATTCTACCTCGTCATAGTGAATTCGCGCTCGTCGTTCCACCGCACCTACATGCGTCTGGCCGATTTAGCCCCGCCTCGTGCTTGTGCTTTGGCTCTAGGTGTTCCCCATCCCTCACATGAGGTCGTACCAGCCTCGGTGCACCCGATTCCCCCTCCCTACGACCGGGATTGCTCGCCGGAGTAACCCCGACACGCCCGGAACGCCCCCTCCACCATTTACTCGCCTCCAATCCCGTTCTCACAGCCGGAACCCCGCCATCAAGTTTGTCAGGTCCCCCTCACCGGTTCTGGCCAACTCCGGCGACCCCAGACCCCTCGAGTTCGCGCCGGTCGCCGTGCTATTAACCCCATGGCGCCTGATCCCAGCCGTTCACCCCTGATCTAGTGGTCCAGATCTATGGATACCGCTTGACGTGAGCACCCCTTTCACTGGGTCCCATTCGTTAGTCGCCTATGCCCCTGGCGCTGGGCCTGACTGGTCAGCCCGCCCTCGCCCCGAGCCCGTGCCTGCCCCTGGCCCAATTGTCAGCATGCGCTCGCCCGCAGATCTGATCTCGGTCGTTGATTTGTGATCGGATGGCCGAGATCGCCTGATACCCCTTCGCTTGGAAATTTTGTTACCCGTTGTCCATTTGTCTTGCACCTGAATCCCTGATTTCTTGCAAAGAGACCCCTGGACTTTATTTTAATCACAGAAATAGGTTTGATTTAGTGTTTTGATTTCCAAAACTTGTAAATTTCATATCTTTTGCATATGAACTCCAAATTGGGTGGTTCAAATTGCAAAATGTTCATAATGTTATTATCTGTCTGTTTAAATTATATTCATTCACTATTTTCATGTCTCAATTTTGTGGCTAGTCTCTAGGTTAATTTAAAGTGATAGAATATTTATTAAAGGTAAAATAAAAGGTAAAACCCTAGTGAATATTCATGTGTCTAAATTTGTAGACCTAACCTCATTTAATGCAATACCATCCCTAGAATAAGTTTATTTAAGTAAGTAATTTACTGAGACAGACTTAGTTAGAGAACAGTAGACCCTTAGGCATAGTGATCTACCCCAGAACCTAGATTTCACATGTGTGCTTGTACCTTCTATTGAACATGTGTTTACTATGTTGCTTATGTTTGGTGTACTGTTATTTTGTTATTTCCCAAGTATGTTGAATGAATGATTGCTTTGCATAGACAATGAGCAGTCCGAGGTTTCCGAGTGTGTTGCAGGAGACTTCCCTGAGCAGCAACCTGGTGAAGGCAAGTGTCGTCTGACCCATTATGTCCTATTTACTTTATAATTCATTGTCCCGCATACTATGATCAACCTAAGGATTGACTAGTTTTCTGTTTTTCCTGTCCTTGGTTATCCTTTGGGAATTGGTTACTATGATTAGTATCATACTATTGCTCTACTTTAATCAATGAACATGATGAGAATATTTATGATACATTGATGATATCTTGATTATGATGATGAACATGTGATACTTTAGGGGGCTCGGGCTGTTTCCCGAGTACCTCTCCGTAAGGACCTATTCGCTGGATGACCACCCAGGAAAACAGTACAACCATGAGGGTGTAATGGGATGCCTATAGCTGATTAATTGGAAGAACTTGGGGTGTAGTTGGCTTCGCCGTAGTGTCGTCAATGGGGGCTGGGGCATAGTTCTTGCTCTGCTAAGGGTGGGTGTTGAGGTTCATTCGATTTTGTTTTGTTAGACACCCATCTTAGGTAGGAGTACTGTGTTTGTACGACTAGCGAAATATAACGGGCAGCTACACACCAAGTGAAATCTTTGTAAAGGCTACATAGTGAAACCTTGTCGACTCACCTTAGTAGTGTTTGAGGGTTTGATCGACCCGAGGCAAAAAGGGATCACAACTCGTGAGTTAAGTGTGCAACCTCCGCAGAGTGTTAAAACTGGTATATCAGTCGTGCTCACAGTTATGAGTAGCCTTGGGAGCTCCATTGATTAGAGTTACTCTGGATACTTTTATGATGATGCTTAATGGTGATGATTACATTTATGGCACTTGGTATTTCCTCTTGGGGAGTACTATTTGGGTTAATAACTTGGGTTTATTGCTAAAACTTGTCTCTTTACTAGTAATAAATACCTGACAAACTCAAAGCAACTGCTCTAAGCTTAATCCCACATACAACTAGTCCACTTTAGTCAAACGGGACATTTGCTGAGTACGTTGATGTGTATTCACTCTTGCTTTAAAACACCAAAACCTAGGTTATCCCCATTACAACCAGTGCTCAGGAGAAGATGAAGGCAACGTGGAGGACTTCCAGGAGATTTAGGACTTCGATGAGTTCTAGAGTAGTTTAGTGGCAAACCCCCAGTCAGTTGCATGTGAAGGCCTTATTATTACGTTTTGTATTTGCACTTTGATCTATGTTTAAGTTAATGACTTTGTGGATGTCTTGGACATCATGATGTAATAAAGTACTTACTTCTACTATTATTTTGAGCAATGTGTGATGATGTCCAATTATGTAATTGTTGTGTACGTGAGTTTCTGATCCTGGCACGTACATGGTTCGCATTCGGTTTGCCTTCCAAAAGCGGGTGTGACAATAAGAGATTTGGGAGCCTCTCTTCCCTCTCTCAACTTCTTGTAACCCCTACTATGAGTTTGATCATCAATGGTGTCAGTAGCGCAAGCCACCAATGACTAGAAGTAGGGACATTCTACCCGAACTAGTATAAATCTTGCGCCCTTTGTGCACACCCTTTAGAGCCCAGAATGCGCTCAATAAATTTATTTATCAGAGCGAGGTACGAAACACCGACACCTCATTACTTCGTCGTAAAGGTCGTTACAAATTTTCAACACAATATCATCCGTAATTTTCTATCGCTTCAAAGGCAACTGCTTCAGCATCTGCTTCATACTACTTAGCTTCGATCATGACTTGTGAGGGGGAAGCTTCCCAGTAAAAAGTCAAACAAAGAAAACAAGAACCACCAACACACATACGAAGTAGATCAAAAGAACAACGAAATAAAACAAATGTACACACCTTCGGGCTCCTTTGGTTGTAAAGCTTTGCTAGTGGTTGTGGCCTTCTCAGCTGCCTTATGTGCCTGCAATAAGCTAGACGTCAAAACATATATACTTCATAGAAATAGTACAAAAATGAGAAGTAGTCGGTAAACGTAAACCTTCTCCCCGTTCTTCTTTGATTCTTCAAGGGCGATCTCTTTGCCTCCCTTGGTCCATATATAGGATAGAAATTTTTTGCCCCACTCAAAATCCTCAATGGCTGATCTTCTAACATTTTCTACAGGCAATTTGAAGTCAGGGTCCAGACAGGCCTTCATGTGGCCACAACCAACCCTTAGTAGTGTCGAAGCAGTGCTTCGGGCACCTATCCAAGCACAATAAACTTCTCGAGTCAAAAGGATACCCTTGAAAGCCCCCACTTCACCATGGATCTATCTCATAACACCAACTATATCGTCGTCAATAAAATCCCTCTCCTGGGATCTTGTCCCAACCGAGGAGAAGGTCTTCTCTAATTCTTCGCAACATCTTGTGGCCAAGCAGAAGCAGTCGTCTTTTAAGCTTTGGAATTTTCCAACAAGTTTATCCAAATGATCATTTTTAGCTATAGCATCTTCTCAAATTTTTCAAGTTCAAAATTGACAGTCACTTTAGCAGCTGCCCTTCTTATTTTATCGGTTTCAGCCTCGTTGCTTTCCTTTAGCTGCTTCATATCAGCTTCAAGTGAGACAAGGAGCTCATCTTTTTCTAAGTTCAGTGCTTCGAGCTCCGAGATCTTGGCACCCATTGTTCCTTTAAGTTTTATGGCTTCGTTCTTTTCCTCGGTTAAACTCTAGATTTTGCTTTGGCTTCCAATAAAGTCCTCAAGAATTCTGATAGTTTTTTCTTTCTCATCGCAATTAAACCGAACCCAAAACTTCTGACTGAAGCTTCATAATTTCTTTTTGGACAGCTTCGCCCTCCATATTCTTCTGGTTCTCCCTTCCAAAGTAAAAAAAGCAAATAAGAGTCAAGTCGTAGAACAATCTAACAATCTGAAGCAACAAGTGTATCACAAGCTATACCTTTAAATGTGTATAAGTGAGACAATCTGACAAATATTTGAAGGGCATTGTTGATAATACAACTTCAAGCTTTGGAAATCCTATGTTATCCGCCATGTAGCGGCATACATCGGTCTCTTGGCTATCTGGACAATAGTATAAGTAATCTTTTGACCCTCCTCTGAAGATCATTGATCTCGAAGGATACCCCAGTTGCTTGGCAAATCCGAGAGCTTCATCTGTTTAGTGCCCATGACCTTCCCAGTTGAGTAATGAATTCTATACTGCAGGCAACCAAACTCTTAGTTAAAAGGGCCTTCTCCAATAGGCATGCCCTCTTCTATAGCCTTCTTAGCTTTGCTAATCTCCATGGCAGTTTTGCCCTCCTCATATGCTAACACAGGTTTTGCAGAGTCAATCTTCGTCTCAGCTACCATAGCTAGCGAAGGTGTCACTATCAGGGGTGTTGTGGGCACTTCCATAGTGTCTTGTGCCGCCACAGCTGGCAGCACGCTATACTTCGTCACCACGATCGTTGTGCCAGTTGCCTCGGCCTTATCCTCATCGTCATCGTCTTCATCATAAAAAAGAACACGGTCATCACTAGAGCTATGTGTTTGTCTTCCTCTGCACTGCTTGGAAATAACTCCAAAGTAGGAGTTTCCTCAAGAATGGGTAACTCCACAACTTCTTCATCTCCAGAGTTAATTTACAAAACATAAGAATTAATAAATAAACAAAGTCTACTAGTCACACGACATAATTCAAAAAATATGTCTTATACCTTCGTCTCTTCTGAAGCTTGAGTAGTCCTTGCCTCGGTTTTCTTTTTCGAAACGCAAACTTTGCGGCGTTTCAAAGTCATCTTGGCTTGCTTCTACTTTCTATTCTTCTTCGCCTCCTAAATCACACAAGGATAGTCAGGATAAAAGAACCAAATAGCTCAAATACGCGATTTAATCGACGCTTTTTCCACGCTTCGAAGGATAGATTTAGTGCTTCGACTTCCTTTTTTATATAATTTCCAAGAATTTCATTGCACTTATCTTTAATAGCATCTAACCATTAATCGCAAGGTGCTCTGAACTCAACTTCGAACATATACTTATAACGAAGCCTAATTAAACCGGCTCTGCTTCCGAATCATCCTTTTCTGTCATCTCAGGCATACTTCACTTAGCCCTTAGTGGCCATGTGTTGAACACTAAATTGTTCTTGAACAAGGTCCCTCATCCCAATATGCACACGACATTAAAAGCAATGATAGCATCTTGAGCTTCGAAGTTTATATAACAAGTTGACCTTTTATACCCAAAGCTAGGGTGGATGGGAGTATGAATTAAATCTTTAATAACTTCTCTCTCTCAAATTGTTCTTCATGTAGAACCATACATTCTCCCATGTGTTTGGCCACTTTCTTCTATATGCAAGGGCCATAAACATAGCCCCTTTCCGGTAACGAAGTTATAGCACTCGAAGTTGTTATGAAGGCCTCTAGTTTCCTTCATTTGGAAATGTAGCTCGTGGATATGGGAAAATGCCTCTGCATTGGGTTCAACACCCTGGCTTCGTACAGCCCAAATAAAAATTCCTAACCTCACTATGGCATTCGGGGTAAACTGATGAAGGTATATGTTAAATCTTTTCAAAACAGCCACTATCATCTTGTGCAAAGGAAATATAAGCCCAGTATTTAAAAAGCTTTGAAATATAATGACTTTATCTCCTTAGGCTTCGACAAATATAATGGCTTTGTCTCCTTAGGCTTCAGCACTAAATCTTTGCCCCCCAGCCGGACCTAGTCAACATTGTCAATATAATCAAACTTAGTAAGTTTCTCAATATGTCCTCCTTTGATCGTGGATTTTACGAAGTCCACGTGAATTGGCGTCTTAGGACGCATGATGGTATTGTCTTCTTCAATATCAATATCTTCATTGTCATCATCCGACTCTTCAGCAAGGTCCGCAATAGCAACTTCAGCTTGCGGAGAGGTAGCTTCGACTACCACAATTGAGCTATCCCCCCTCGTATCAGGGGTCTTCAAGGCAAGCACTAAAGCTAGCTCTGGAGTTGATTGTTCTCCTGCCATCTCTTTGAAAACATATCTCTCTTGCTAATGCCTAAGGCTTTTTTCAAAGCAAAAGCAAGCTCAAATTAAGCAAGCTTTGAAGGCAGAGAAATTTTTTGTAAACAAGAGCGCAACACAGTGTATGTCGTGCCAATCATTGTGTGCATCGCCCCTTTTATATGAGAAACTTTTTTAAAAGTAGATTGTTTACTCACTGAGCAGTTCACCCCATTGACTAGATTTCTCCTAAGTATCTTTCATAACAAGCTTTGGGAAGGTGTTTTCCAGACCTTCGACACAAGGCCTTCCAATCATATTTTTTGTGGTTTAAGCTCGTTATGAAAAAATGAACTCATTCCGCAAGGGGCTAATGTTGGAGGCCTGTATTGTCAAAGATCCTCAAAGCCCTTTATCTTTGGATTGAAAAGTGTATTTCAGGTACACTACAAAGAATAGACAAAGTCAGCCTTCATCAAAGACAACTAGAGAACCAGAAAGGAAAAGCCATGGAGTTTCGCTTGTGTATAAGTATAACGAAGGTGTGCGCCGAAGTAGGCAGCTTCGGCACCAAAGAAGTTCGTGTACAAAGTAGAGGACTCAGAAGACTTGTTTAGCACGAAAAGAGAAAGAAGAAAGATGACATCGCCCCTGTGAAACATGTGTGTAAAATTTATAGGCATTGTACATTTCCCCTATAAATAGAGGAATAATGTCATGAATAAATTCATCTCTTGTGAGTTCAGAGTTTCGTTTAACTCAGCCTTCGAAGATACCTTCGAGTTATCTCTTTTGTAAAGTCGAAGGTATGTCTGTACTTATTAGATATATTACAAGGAATGAAATGATATGTGTGAGCATTCAGATGAGTAACATGTCTTACTATCTATTGTTTACATTCTATCCTTGTTAATATTCTTACATCTTTATCCTCTACTTTCTCTTTTGAATTAACCTTCTAAGGCAATTAATTGAAAGGGGAAGCTTATGGTTTCATAACTTGTGTTGCCTTATTTTTTATATCCTAAAGCAATAAAAAAACGAGTGACCAACATATAGGTTGTAGCATTTCCGTAAAGAGCATCCAATCAAGTATTTTAGGTCATATTTGGAATCGATGAATCATATAGATTTGTGTATGTTTTTGAAGAATTAATTTGACGTTCGTGTATTTCAGATATGCACCTAATTAGTTTATAACTTGAATTGTGCTTAGTTAAAAAATGTACGCAGATTTTAGAACTATGTACGTAGATTTTTCTGTACGCAGACTTAAGAACCATTGCAAGAACATTATCATATTTGATGGGAAGAATATAAAACTTTCTAGAAGGCGAGAGGGAAAAGAGTTTCTAGCTGGCACAATTTGAAATATTTGGTAACTGAAAATAGAGAACGGTTAAAGAACATAGAATATTTTTGCTTCGCGTTATCATTTAGCAACTCTCTATATTTATTTGCAGGGAGAATTTTTTTTTTTACAAAACTGCTGGAGACGCTCTTTCCGGTTCCGCCACTGCCCGGTTTCGCCTCATCACATCACGAGCATTCCTGCTCGGCTGCTCCTCCGTCATTCGCCGCCTTCGTCCTCGCCCTCGCTCCTCTATCTTGCGTCATCCCTGGCCATCCGCCGCCACGAGCCCTCGTAGATTCTTCGTTGGTCGTGTTCTAGTATATATGATCTTTCCGAGGTGCACAGGGGCGGAGCCACGTTGGCTGAACTGCTGTCCATGGACAGCAATGGTTCTTAACAATGGCCATTATATTTGTTAGTACCCACCGTAGATGACAGCAGCCCATGACGTAGGTGGACATCAGTCCTCTCATAAGTCTAGGCCTGCATGCGGCATTAGTTTGCCTCATTGAGTCCTGACTAGGCCATCTGTTCCAAGCATCCTTCTACAGTCCTGTTGTAATGCATCGATTTGTTTTGGCTGGCAAGTGCACAAATATTCTGAGTGATTTTCGATAGGACACATCTGTCCATGGTGATCGTAGGTACAAGCAAGTTCATAAATTAACTAAACGACGATCAAAGCTGGTAGTTTATATTTGAGTATTTATTTTGGTCTCTGCTGGTTGAGTTCATCACTGCAGGTGCATGTACATGCTTAGTGTGTATATGTGTAGACAATTAGTAATTTAACTTGACAAATTTTATAAGAAGTATGAATATGATGGAACGATTCTCAAAGAGAAAATTAGCTCCAGCAACTAGTGGCGAAGGATCTTCCCAAATAATTAAAATAATTTTATTTTAATTTAATACTCTCTTTATTTGTCGTGTTTTAGTTCAAAAATGAACAAGCATGCAACAAATATTTGAGAACAGAAGTAGTATTACACTTTGAATTGAATTTGGAACCTTTTTACACACTACTTGCATTGTGACATCATTAGCCAAAAAATCTAGATCCGCCCCTGGAGGTGCAAACAACTCCATCGGTGTCGTCGCCTCGCCGCCGATGGCCCGACGTCTGATGCCTTCCTGATGATGCGCGACTTCAGCGGAGCGGGTAGGGTAGGGTGTGGGAGAGGGAGCAGCAGCGCCTCCTTGTGCATCTGTGGAGATTGTGGGGACGATGTTGGTCAAATATGGTAGATTGAGTCATGTCTCTCGCGATCATCTCGCCCGGGCAGCTGGGCATGTGGCAGAGAGATTCGAGAGGTCGCTCAGCGTTGCTGCCTACTCACACGTCTTGCGCGGCTGACCGACGAAAACGATAGATTTCCGTGTAGCTATGCATGCCATCCTTAACCACGGGCTGATTCAGGCATCGACGACAAAAATGGAACCAGATACATCATCTCTCCTATATCTTCAAATTTCTTTGGGGTTTTAAAATGTGTATTGGACTGTTTGCGATGCCAATTGTACAGATCAAGACGCGTATTGGACTAAGTTTGCCGATGTCATTTGTATAGATTCATGAGGCGTGTTGACGCCGCTGGCTGGGCTGGACCACATCCATGCACACAACCATGCGAGTAGTCTGGTGACGGCCCTCATTGCACCCTCCCATTCATTTCTCTGCAGCAGCGACGTTCATGCATGGTGATCAAGGAAGAGGTTTCTTCTTTCCTGATTTTCCTCTTACACAAAACTATTTGTTCAATGTATTTTCCTATAGGATCTGTGTACCTTCTTTAGGCTTTCAGGTAGTAAGAATTATTGGGTCGGCATTTTTAGGCTTCGTTACCAGGTGACCCCTCTTCCTTCTGCTTTCCTTTTTGTGTTCGATGGTTTTGATTTTTTTTTCCCCTGTGACCCCGGCCCCTTCCATTTCATTGTCCCTGTAAGATCCTATAGCTCTGATTACCATCAACTAACTGAACCAACCTTTATAGAGATGACATCATGAATATCTTACTCTTAGTATGCTATCCTGGACCGAATCCATTGTTATTGATGGTGCCATTTGTCTTGGGCAACCCAAACTTCCTACCAACGATACAGATATGAAGTGTTGTGACTGACCTGGGCAGAAACCTTCGTGAATTTGCTTTTTAGTGGTTACCATTTTATATTCACTAATTTATTCCATAATAAGAAAATATGTAGTTCTAATCTTTTCCTTTTTGTGTTTGCAGCAAGCCAGCAATTACAGCTCGAGCACTTAGGTTCTTTACAATTTAAAAATGTTATTCCGCCACAGGTTTACATGTACCCTTTGCGAATTCTGTGTTTCGGATTGATATACCTTTCCAACAGTTTGCAGATTTCTCTTACTATCCCCAAAGAACACATATCATGGTGTTCCCATGGATTACCCTTTTTTGGCAGCTAAAGCAAATGTGTGTTATAATATAAGATTGCTATATCTTTCTACAACATGGTGTTTCACATCGTCCAAATGCATATGATCGCCCCTATGGAGGCTTCACCCAGACAAATTTTTACTCCTGTTGCAATGCATGGACATGAAGCTATCATCAATCAAACATATCCGACACTTCTTCACCATGAGTTATTTGTTGGTTTCTGATTCTACATTTCTGGTGGAAGCATTTGGGTTGCTGAGAAATATTTGGGATAAAACTTCTTTTTTTCTGCTCATGTACTTGTCTACTGATGTTGAATGAATAATTGGACATCCTTTCTAATTATTGGACATTGTGGTATGTCAGATAGGGCAATAATGATGTTGGAAACTTGAATGATTCCTAAAAAAAGGATGTTGGATACTTGGACACACCTTTAGCTATACGATAGGCAGCAACTTCAGTTCGGATGGTCTTCATTTAGACTATCCGCAGTCGTTCCCCCTATATTTTTCCCCCTAAATCTTACTATGCAGCCACGTCAGTAAGATTCCCTCCCCTAAATTTACTCGTCCCGCAACCGTTCCCCCTAAATATTCCTCTACATATCCCTCTACTCATTAAATATACATTTCCCTACAACTAACATAACCAACTTGTTTTTTTATTTTTATTGTTTTTTTCAACACGTTTTGATTACTAGATGAAACTAGGTTAACAATTTTTTTTTAATTATTCCTCTTAATTAAGACATACTATGTACAAAATCAAATATTACAATATTTAATTGTAATCCTTCTTACAAAATTTCATTTACAATTAATGAACCTTAGCGGTCTTCCGAATTGTTCCATTCATATGTGCACGAACTTCTCTGAAGCACACTTACTTTGGAAGACAAACCTTTCAGTCGTACGGTGCAAGCCACGACTATCTTACGATGCAAGACACTATTGCCTTTCATACGAAGCCACGGATGGCTTTCAATGGAAGCCATCTTCCCCCCCCCCACCTTTGCTCTCCCCTATATATATTCAATGAACCTGTACCATATTCTTCACCCATAGTACTCAGTGAATCAAGTTATCCATAGTTCGTTATGTCTCCGAGCCATACGGAAGATGAGTTTGCTTCGAGTGATTCGAGTGATAGTGAGGATGAAACTCTTTTGCTTGTCAACCTACTAACCCTAAACATTGCGGCTCAACACCTTCACCGCCGACGGTCCGGTCTACCCCGCCGTGTCATTCACAGAGATCATTTCGCTGGAGAAAACCTCATCCAACATCACTACTTCGCCGCTAACCCAGTGTATCCACCGCATGTGTTTCGTAGAAGGTGCGCACTTCATACATTTGTCTTATGTTATCATTTGTTCAAGTTTTGACAATTATGCAATACCATTTATATAGGTTCCGCATGAGTAGGCCTTTGTTTCTCCGCATTCTGCATGGTCTTCAACAACACGATATTTACTTTACACAAAGAGTTGACGCAACTGGTATGCCCGGACTAGGACCATTACAAAAAGTTTGTGCGGCCATGCGGATACTTGCTTATGGCTTACCTTCAGATGCGGTAGACGAGTATATTCAAATTGGGGAATCAACGGCTAGGGAATGCCTTCATCATTTTTGTCGCGCAATCATTGATTGTTTTAGTGCCTGGTATTTACGCACTCCAACTCAAGATGACATTACTCGCATCATGCATAATAGTGAGTCGCGGGGTTTTCCTGGCATGTTGGGATCCATCGATTGCATGCACTGGGAGTGGAGGAACTGTCCAACGGCATGGCGAGGTCAATTTTGTGGTCGAAATGGTAGGGCATCGATGATACTTGAAGCAGTTGCAACGTATGATCTATGGATTTGGCATGCATTTTTTGGCATGCCTGGGACAAACAATGACGTTAACGTGCTCCACCGATCCCCCGTATTTGACCCAATCACTACTGGTCGAATGCCACCTGTCAATTACACAGTTAATGGTAATGCGTACAACTTCGGTTATTACCTCGCTGATGGTATTTACCCCAACTGGCCTACTTTTGTGAAAGCAATCCGACACCCATACGAGGAAAAGAAAGTCTACTTCACTCAGATGCAGGAAAGTTGCCGAAAGGATATTGAGCGTGCATTTGGAGTACTTCAAGCCCGGTGGGCGGTGCTCCGTGGACCAGCTTATGGTTGGGATCGTAATCGTTTGACAGAGATAATGACGGCTTGCATCATCATGCATAACATGATTGTTGAAGACGAAGGGCCATTTGCTGCAAACATTGATTTCGGAGACAACTCTTCAAGGATTGATTCATCTCAAATAATAGCGGAAGGCCGTGCCGAATGGGTTATTAACCACTTTGATCTACGTCGCCAAGATAGATCGTGCTCCCTTCAAAATGATCTTGTCGAGCACTTATGGAGTCGCCGTGGAAGTATGTAATATTTATGTGTCGTAGCTGCTGAGTTCGCAGTTACTATCAGTACTTGTTATGTGTTTTCGTCTAAGTTTGTATTCGAATAAATAAGCTACGTTTCCCAAATTTTCCATACAGCCTACTACATTTTAGTTGACATACTAGGTTTTATTGTACCACACACAACGCAACATCAGAATTCATGTTTTCTTCTACAATTTATAACATACCATTCGATTGGCAATAATCTTGTTCAAACATTTATGACATCCAAGCTCATTATTGTCTAATACAACAGCAAACAACTTAAGATACACTGGTTCGACCAAACAAATACTGTTGTGCATAATACAAATTCGTAAATGAAGTAACCTAAAATTGTCTCAACAAGTCTCAACAGCACATGCGCACATCGTAGAGAACCGTTCATCATTGCTCAAAAGTAAATATGAACTGCTGCAATTTTTTTTTCTGTTCCTTCATCACAACCCAAACTTCAGGATCTACATCTTCTTCGTTTGTCGACAACAGCATCTGCAAACGTTGTTCTGCCGATTTCAGTTCTTATAGTTTGAGTTCCCTTTGTCTTATGCTTAACTTTTGGGCTTCCAAATCCAATCTCTTCTTTTGTATCTCCCTGTCTTCTTCAGTGGTCTTTTCTTTTTTTTCCCCTTTTCTATGGACCTCTGTATTTGTTTCTCAGTAATTTCTTGTAATCGGCTTAAGTACTCCGGGGACGAAGATGAACCAGCTTTCTTTCTCTCAGCTTTACTGTAATCACGGCCACGGGGCCTCTTTCCTGACAGTCCAGCGGATCCACTGTCAGTCTCCGGTGTTTCCACTGATGGACACCCCGACGAAGGTATTGATCTTGCATGTAATCCTCTAAACGAGTGTCCTTGACATATGCTCTCCCATTTGGGTTCCCCCTTCAGTTGATGCCAGCAGTGCATATAATGAAATGGTTTGCCCTCCTCATGAGCGAACAAAGTGGCTGCCTTCGATGTCTGCAAAGTTGGAATGCATTATATAATTAGTTGCAGCAGAGACACATGTAGTACATATAATCATCGTTTCATTAGCCGTACCTTATCGTCATCACTTAGACCACTTTGTTTCTCTCTTAGGACATCAGCCCTTATCTTGTCCCATCGGCTGCTAAGTGCTCTGTTTAGTCGATAAGGAAATTCCCCCCTTTGTTCATTGTACCTTTTTTCAATTATGGCCTAGAGACCCTCCCTCCTTTGCCCAGTATTGACAATAGGGTCACTACTTATTTGCAACCAAGTAGTACAAAGGAGTCTGTCTTCTGGGGCTGTAAAGTTTTGTTCCTTAGATTTCTTTTGTTTTTGAACTGGAGGTGCATTTTTCTCAGGACTATTGATGTCCTGAACACTGTGTTCAGCATCTGACTCCAAGTGTACAGGCATTTGTGGTATAGTGTTCGAACCCTGCAACGGTGTACTTGATAGTGAAGGTGGATAAGAATCTGTGTATGGACTCATTCCAACCGACCCAAGAGGGTTCCTCACAAAATTCATGTAGTGATTCCAATATAGTGCAGATTGGGAAGCAGGGATCATGGTTGATTGGGAACTAGTATTCCCTGGCTGAATTGGAGCCCACGTTGTAGTTGGACCTTGACCAGGACTAGGAAAATTAATGTTTCCCATGATGTTGCAATCGACTGGATTCTGCTGCATGTAGCCTGTTGGCCATAAGGGTGGTGGTGGTGGAAATTGCTGGGCATTTGAGGGATTTGACATCGCCTGCGACGATGTCGCATTGCTGGCAGGGTCCATGCTAGGATATGTGGAGATGGCACACATTTAGTCATATGATACACTTTGAAGCCAATCGACAAAACGAGGTACGTTAAACTTAAGACAAACCATATAAAGACACTGAAATAATAGAACCATAATTTAATGAACTTATTAAGGAGTAGCATCAGAACATTTAAGATTCATCATAGTTCACAGACGACAACGTTCTGGACATCATACTAACTTAAGCTGACGAGGTAGCATGGAGAATTAGACATACATGACACGACTAGTTCGACAACATGACAACTACGACAACCCGAGTACTGGGATGTTCAAAAGCAAATCCTGCTTGTACAGCTGGAATACAGTGAACTAATAAATATTCCAATAGCTATTACGAGTTGACCTATCTGAGTCGCTGAAGTACCACTCGTCACTCACATCCGGGCAGTAGAACTCCTCTTCGTCGACGGATGGTTCAGTAACTGTTGGAGGGGTCGACGGAGATGTCGGATCAACACTTATGTCATCCCCCTCGTACTTAGCAATTTCAGGAAAAGCTTGGACTTTTGCCTCTAAGGCATCTTGGTGAAGCAAATCAAGTTTTTCTTTCATGGCAAAGAGGGTTCTAGCTAATATCTCTTCGTCATGCATGTGGTCTAATGCATGATCTACTAATCCACGAAGGGATTTTGTGGCATCCTCGGCACAGTCGACAAGTACTTTAACCAAAGACTTCATGGTATCTTCTTTCGAGGATGCCATTCGGAACTGTGCTGCAAAGAATAATAAATGAACAAACACTACGATTTCCTTATGAACCATACAGGCGTAACGAATTGAAAACAGCCCAACATATTTATCAATGATGTTGCATGCAACAAGTAAAGATTTCAATTGTAGCAGTCATATTGAAGCATGGAACATAACATATTTATATTAGTATAACACTGCAAATGTTATGACTGGTAAGGCCAACATATGCGAATTAGAAATAACAAAAATTTGACTAGTTCGATATATTGTTGTTTCATGTGGTCATGGACTGAAAATACAAGCAATGCACTCATTGTACAGCAGTAACAAATGTTTGATGTCAGTCTTGTACAAAACAGTTAAGGAGATAATTAACAAACAATGCACTCCATGTAAGAAGAAACATTGCTTTAATGCGAGGGTTGTACAAAACATTGTAGGATACAAAAAACAAGCTATGTACTCCATGCAAGCACAAACATATAGAACATAATAAAGAACTGTCTGCTCATACCATAACTTGCTGAAGAAAACATAATGTTAATGGGAATATATTGTGAAATAAGTGAGGGTTATACACATTACTACAACACAAATAAATTAGTTGTTGTATCAATATAGAAAGCTACTATATGAAGGTGGACAATAGTTTAGTATCGTCCACTCGTATACAAGGGTGACAAACAAATTGGGGGGTAGTACAGCAACACAATTAGGGTTCACATACACCTAACACTATGAATGAACATGAGGCATACTAAGTTCAGAAGTAATGCCCCCTCTGATTATGTCAATGAGAGTTTTAAAAAGGATAATAAACAATGAACATTACACTGAGTTGGTTGAAGTAACACATTGTGGGGCACCCAACTATTAATCACTCTAGTACATTTACTAAAATGACCTGTTGTTGTGGACAGTGTTCATCCAAAATTAATTCGAGAAGACTACACTTGAAGGCAGTATGCAAGCAAGTCCGTAGTGTAGGGATTACAAAATAATGGCAGGTGAAGAACTTGTGGCCCGAATTGTAAGCACAACCAAATTTAGTTCGACCAAGTTTGAAAGACATTCAGCGGGTGAGTACCTTACAATTGTGTAACCCTAATAGGCAGACCAGATCCGCGGAAATTTGTGAACTGGGGATTCATCGTTTGTTTGCGGATGAAATTTCTTACGGTTCAAAGGATAACTAGATTGCCGTAGTAATAAGATGTTCAAAGTTGTGCGGAAGATTAACATAAACAATACGGGTCGAAGGGCGTACCTCAAGATCCGAAGATTTGGGCGGCAATAAGACGAATCGAACTGCTGGATTGGGGATCCGATGAAGGCGTCGATGGTCGGACGGGGAAAGCAACCAAGCGGTGGCGACGAACCTGGACGGAGCCGGATTTGCGCCCGCTTCGTCTTCGGTCTTGACCGGAGCACCTTGCTGACCACCTCCACTTCGTCGTCCACAGCTCCGACGGGGACCGGCACGCTAGCGCGCCCGAATCGCCGTCGCCTCGTCGCGAATCGCCGAAACGCAGGCGCCTCGAACAGGAGAGAAGACGACCGCGAAGCTTCCGGTCGGTGCCGCGGGCGGATTCTTCCGCGCGAAGAAGTGGAGGGGGACTGCACAGTGACGCCCTGCATCTGGCGTGAGAGAGAAGAGGGCGGCGGCGAGGGGAGGCGGATAGCGGCGACCGCTGCGGAGGGAAGGGGTGAACAGTAACCCCTATACCGTGAACTGTGATAGGGGAGGGGGTGCGAAGGGTGGAGCGTTGCAGTCAGTCTTACCTATCAGTAGTAGTGTTCGGAGCCCCTTTAGACTGCAATGACATCGTACATGTAAGTTCAGTTTGGATGGTCTTCATTTACTTATCAGTAGTACTGTTCTATCTTTTTTTTAATATGCTCAGTAAGATTAAAGTGACCTATGATAAATGTATGAAGCACTGCAGTCATTTATTTTGCAGTTTTAATTTTTCTATATATTAGTTTCCTTGCATATTTATTTCCATCTGTGTCATTTACATTACTACTAAAATGCACTAAACAACCTTTGAGCGGTTCTAATAAAAGACCAGTACTATATATTATTCAGTTCGTAGTGACCATGTTCACCTGGAATGATGTGTTTATTTTTAGTTGGTACAACTAATGAATTTTAGGTGTAAGCTAGGAGTTTATTGGATTCAGATTTAATCTGGTAGTGAATTGTGCCTTAATATGAACCTTAGGTTCAATGTTCTGTTTTTTTTTCTTTTGCAAAACCAGTGTTTTTGTTTGGTCATTACAAGACAAGAAAATACTTTTGTTTAGTGTGTCGGCCTGTCTGATTCAATTTCATCACAGGAAATGGACAATGTGTAGTTTTTTCACATTTTGTATGATGAGATGTACATGCCCGCCTTTCTTGATGCTCAGAAGATTTAATGGTACAAAATGGTAAATTGCATGATCTATTGTTCAATAAACAGTTAGCAATTCCCGTAAAATAATTGCAGAAGTAGAACTTAACTTTTTCTAAGGACACCGCCTTTTTTTCTTGGAAGTTGAAGTTTTTCGTTGGTCTACCAGGATCTCTCCTTTACAATTGTGTTTTAGAGACGACGGATCAAGTGTTAGGAATGAGGTTGCAGAATAAAAATGCAGTTGATAAATTTTAGCTGTCTGGATTTCTCCACATGTTTGAAGTATTCAGACTATGCACCTTGCTTATTTGCTCCAGTTTACTGGTTACTCAAAATGTGGGTGTTTACTCAAAATGCAGGACTGCTTTTGACTGACGATTTATTGTGACCTGGACCAACTCAACTACAGTTCCTGACTGTTTCAGGATCCATGCCATCGTAACTTACTGAACTTATTTGCACTATTTTGAACATACTGCAAGAAAAAAAAAAGTCCATGTCTGTTATATTCGTAGCAGTCCTTTGGCGTGTATCCTAAAATATTTTTAACTAAATATATTGGCGAATGGTCCTTTGTTTGACAATCGTTTATGCCACCATTTAACTTTTAGTTACAAAAATTTAGTAGGTCCACTTGCTGCTTGCTGGCCACTACCCACTAGTGCTGATTTTGTGACCTTCTGCCTGCTCCTTTTTATTTGCTTATTCACAAGTGTACTCGTTAGTTTACCAGGCCTGACATATGGTGCCTAATTATCTCATTGATTTACTTGTTCCCTTTGCAAATTCAGCAGGGCAGCAGGCCAGGTGTTAGCGTGGCCAAATGTTGACAACCAAAGCATGCCATCTGACAAAAAAATAGCAAATCATTGCTTCAGAAATGAGAGGTCCTATTGATTCAGATATAATTATTTGAAGGCTCGATCGGCTTGCCTTTTCTTCACACACAGCCTAAGAGAACTTATAGTTGTATGCATGTAAAGAGAACACATTACAGCAAACATTACTCCGAAGATAGATAGAGCATGTAATTTGTCTGTGACTATGTATTTGCTGTTTCTCCCAGTAAATAAATATTACAGTTCTTTTCAGTTCTGAGACACCTAGATTTAAACACATACACTGCACACCGGCCCTTTTCTCGTCCTTATTGCTCCACTATGATTCCTGTCCTTTCTTTCACTAACCAAAACTCTCTTTTCCTTTATCTTTCTCTCATATTAACACTTCAAAAAAATAATTATATGGAAGCAGCTAGTAGTAAATTATAAGCTTATGAGAAAGAAAAAAAAGAATTACCCTGGCCCGCCTTTCCATACCACCGCCGCCACCATTTTTTATCTACAGTCCGCCTAGCTCATCGGGCGTCGTTCCTCTCCGGCACACCTCCGGCAGGGCCGCCGTCGCGCGCCAGGCGGTGCAGCCTGGCGAAGACGGCGACCATTGGCGCGGTGTTGTATGTGCAGGCCTCGGTCTGCATGTAGTTCTCGCGCTCGTCCCGGAACTCGTCCCTGGAGTTGGGCCCGCCGACGATGGCGCCGGCGAGCACGTTGGGGTTGGGGCGGCCGCGGCCGAACCAGTCGTCGAAGCCCTGCATGCAGCCGATGAAGCGGCTGTTGGCCTTGTGCGCGACGATGGAGGCGCCGCGGTGGTGCACGCGGACCGGGTACCGGCGGCCGTAGCCGACCATGTAGCTGAGCCGCAGCGGGTTGCGGCCCAGGATGTAGTCGGCCTGCGAGCGCGCCAGGGCCAGCAGGTCGGACGGCGCGGCGGGGGCGCCCGCGGGGCAGCGGAGGAGGCCGCCGCCGAGGTAGCGCGAGTAGGCGGTGAGGAGGAAGGCGGCGCTGGAGACGTACTGGAGGTTGTTCCACTGGCGCACGTACAGCATCCCGCCGGGGCTCCGCTCCACGTCGTCGCTGCCGTTGCCGCCGTTCCGGCCCAGGCACGCGCACAGGTAGTGCTCCGCCTTCGCCTTGTACTTCTCCAGCACCGCGCCGTGCTCCTGGGCTCCCGGGTCGCCCTCCAGCAGCAGCTGTTTGATCACGATGCAGCAGCAGCAGGAGGTGTCATACATACGCAGTTAGAATTTACAAAGAAGTTGCATTGCCCAAAGTTGATTTGCTAGTTTATAATTGTTGCTGTGAATATTACGTGCGTGTTCTAGATGACGAACTGAGGTAGATCGTATCGTATCGAACCTTAAACGCGGTTCGATCCTAGGGCTAGTAGGTAGTAGGTGACAAGGAACCATTCATGCATCACTGTACTGTATGAAGCAAGGGACAAGGAATGGCGAAATGCAGGGACAGGGAGCCTGATGAGCTAGCCACACCGACACCCCTACCATCAATCGTGAATGAAAATGGCAGAAGAGAGAGAGAGACAGCAGCAGCTAGCAATCAATGAACTGCTTGCAGAATTGCGATCCAGCTCGACAATTCCAACGGAACAGTCGAAATCTCCATTGATTCGGCGCAGGGCTGGCTGCTGTCGGTGGGCTTGCGAGGCGGAGGCGACGGGCCACGTGCACGGTGGAGTCAGTGAGTCACCACGGCGGGCGTCGCTTTCCCGCGCAATGCTCTCCCTCACCTTTAGTACGAGCGGAAATAAAGGTGAGGGAGAGACCATCCTAATAAGCGAGGTGCTCACTAGCTGTATGCAATGCATGGACGTTCACTTGAGAAACTGAAGTTGTTTCGTCGTTTTCTTCTGGACATCACCGATTTGACGATTTGTATTGTATAGGTGTGCTGTGCGCGCGGGAAGTTGACACGGCAACGCAGAGAGAAACCTACGCTAATGAATTATTAGCCCAACAACCACTGTGATTGCGGCTTGCACCACTTTGATTGCGACTTGCATGTGTACCTTCGTGGTTGAGTGCTTAAGTCCTCCGTCTCTGCTAGCTAGTCAATCAAAACCGAAAGAAAAGACACCAACCACCGCCGCATGGATCTACTAGGTTCTAGTCTCGAAACCCCGGAGCCGAGCTTCTCTCCAGTCCGGCCACTGGTTGGCCGGTGTCGGATCCAAACAGAACGGAAATAAGGGCACGAGCAATGGATGTTTTAAATTGTGTCTTCCAGTGTGTTAGGGGTGAATATAAAAAAACTCAAGACATGTATTTTGACGAATACACAGTGTCTTAACTTTATGTTCGAGACAGGAGATTAGCTGATTAGTCACTTTAATTTATTGAACGTTCTGATTGGTACAATGAATATGGTAAAACACATGTTTTAGACATACTCTTGTATTATGTTGTGTTTTAGTTATGCTTTATACTTGGAGTACCGTGTAACAGTGTTTAACAGTGTCTAGGTTGTCTAACAGTGTTTAGGTTGTACATGCCCTAAGCAGCCCAGTGTCTAGGTTGTCTAACAGTGTTTAGGTTATACATGCCCTAAGCAGCCCTACGTGGTGACGGTTGATGCTTACTGGTACTACTTCCTCCCTACAGTATGTCCCAAATTGATACTATAAATATATGTGTACTCTTCTATAAATTCGGTCCAATTGGTTTGTCCTGGGATATTTCTGACGCCTCTTGATTTGTTGCTCCACGGGGGAATTATGGTTCTCCGTCCCTCGTTCGTGAGCGCGCAGTTTCACAGAAATACATAGGAAAACGACGAGGTTTTTTTATATATATTTGATAGCATATTGCTGGGTCAACTCCAAACTAAATGTCAACATCTCTGCTCTTTAATTTGCAGAGATTTTTCTTTTAAACGTCAATATCCTAGAGCACAAGTTGCCGATGCGTTCCAAGAAACCCGCACGCATTTTTGAACGTTCTGTCATCGCGCGCGCTGGGATATATATAAAATATATCTTTGAAAACAAATGGTACCGAGCAGAACAAAAACCGAAGGCTGCCAGCCACCTGATCATATAATAATACTAGTATATGATAGTGACATTAGTACTACTATATATTTTGTAGGCTTTTGTGCGCAGAGAGGTTAAACGACCAGCATGCGTGTTCCATACTTCCATTAGATCACCCAGTAGCCAGTACCGCTGGTTCCGTGAAGACCAGGATGATGTGTGCATCTATATATATACACAGTGACTGCACCAGAAAACAATGCTTCTGGACGCCAGCGCATGTCAGCATGTATGATTGCTACCGTATTCATCAACACCACCAGTTCAGCATGTGGGCACTTTCCCCCTCGCGTGTGCGTGCGTGTCACGTACATATGTACATGTACTGATGTACATTACATAAGCCGTGTCACGATACATCTTTCATTTCTCTATCGAAATGAAAGACCAGGCTGCCTGCTTCGTGCGCTGCTGGTTCCGCGAAGACCAGGCCGGCTGCTGTGCGTCTATACAGTGACTGCACCGGAAAGCAATGCATTCCACCATGCTAGCTTCTGGACGCAAGCGCATGGAGCCTGGTCCTTCAATGCATTTATGCATGTAGTATGACTGCTACCCTATCCACCAGTTCAGCATATCGGCACTCACTTCCCCCCCTCACGACAGTGAATTTGAGACGGAAAAGGTGGTGGTCCGGCGGGTCACCCATCCAAGCCGGACAACGATCCGTCGTGCTGCACGACGCGTGGAATCCCGCGTAGACCCACGCCACGACCCCCCGTCTGTGACGGCGCATCGACCTACGGCAGGTCGTCGATAATTCTGCGCGCGTGCGTGTCATGTACTACTTGTACATGTATGAACTCAAGCCGTCTGTGAAGGGACGCCGTGCCATTTTTGCCGCCATGATCCCTGGAGTGTCTCCGGCGGCGGTCCTTTTTTTTTTCTTGCCTCGACCGGCAGGCACCGGACAACAGGCGCTGCGTACCGGCCGGTACGTAGTAGCTCTCCGCCTCTCATCCCTCCACGGAAGCGGAAGGAAACAAAGCGTGTATCGTACGCGGGGCTTCCAAATTTCTCGCGTTGGTTTTGTCCGGCTCTGGAGGGGGAGGGAAAAGACACCCGCGCGCATGTCTGGAACGCATGCAGGCAGCTGCAGACACACTGGTCTCCGATCCCGGACTTCACTCCAAGGGCAAGGAGGAAGACACGCGTGACAGCCGGCGCCGGCCGGCTAGGCCGCGGCGGATATGCATGCAAACGTCGACGTGGACTGCGCGCGCGGGGCCGGCGCCGGCCGTCGCTCCACCAGCACAGCTGGCTAGCTAGCTAGCTGAGCAGAGCAGAGCAGAGCAGAGCAGAGCAGAGCAGAGAAGAGCGGCTAGTGCTTTACAACTGTGAGAGGTTCTGAGGTGTCACTTGCTGTCAGCGAGTGAAAACCGCGTCCGTCCGGTGGCGCTCTTGGTGGGTCGTCGTCATGCATGCGGGCAGGCATGGCGCGGCGGCATCCGGCATGCATGGTGATCTGCACACCCCGGCCGGCCGGCCGGCCGCCCAGAAGAATTTGCAGCAGCCACTGCCATGCCGTGGGGCACTGTTTGGGATGTTGAGATGTTTCGGCAAAGGGGGGGAAAAACACCATATGGGTTGCTCAAAAGCCCAGGAGGAAGCATATATATCCGTATTTGTGGTCCATTACTATGGCCAGGTATTATAATCAGATACTGTCACCTGGAACTCGTAGGATGCATGCGTGCATGGGCCACATAACATGTCACGTGCTTGCATGAAGGAGAAAAGTGCTCTTTATTTGCAACCTCTCACAGCCCGAATAGTTTTCGCGTAAAAGGAGATGATTCGTTTCTTTGACGAAACGGTGCCTTTTGTCAAAAGTGACCGTGCCATGTCTTAGAGATCTAGTAGCAGGTCTAGATCTTCACTCCTCTACCACCAAAGATGCATGGGTAGTACGTACTGGTAGTGGAAGAACTGTAGAAGCAAGCCACAGGCAGCCAGTGTGATTAGTCACTTGGCCTAGACCGGACCCCCCACAGGGCACAGGCACACAGCAGAGCAGGGGGGACCCTGATGCGGAGAGAATGGAAAATGGAAAAGGCTCTGATCAGATAGATGCCCAGCCCAGCCATGTGGCTGGCCGGATCAGCTACTGCTGCTACTCAGGAGCCAGAAGAAGTCCAGGACACACACACACACTTCCCCGGCCAGCATCATTGCAACAGGGAGGTAGGTCAGCCGATGGACGAGAAGTGGGCTTGGTCCGTAGCATAGCATCGACCACAGGCAGCGGAGCTGTTCCGTTTTCTTGGAGCCATGCCCATGCGGATGCGGATGCATGCAGCATCTTCCTCTCCGTGTCGCCGTCAGCGCCAACAGTTCCGTGGGCACGGTTTCTTCTCTCAGATTTTTAGCTCGTAATCGGGGTATGGTAGTAGTACGGGGGGTTTTCTTTTTTTTTCCCGGGGGGACAGGAAAGTATAACGCCATGTGGAGGCATTAACTTCCCTTGCTAACCACGTCCACGATCGAACGAACCCAGCCAGAGTCACTATCCATCCTCCAAACCGGTCACTGATGTGCGCGAGCCGCGGCGACACTGTCCTGGATTGTTGGATTCATGGTAGGGGCTAGTTTTGTAACTTCATTTTTTCAAGGGTTTCTAATCTTCCAAAAGAAAATGAACTAATTTTATTATAAAAGGTAGAAATCCCTTTTAGAAAAATGTGTTGTCAAACTAGCCCATAGAAAAAAAAATGACGTTTGCTTGCAGGGCTCACCCACTCAAGCACCTTCACTACACTAATCATGGTCGTCTCATGTTTCGTCTATGGGGTGATGAAAGGAAAACAATTTGCAAGCAGGGGATCTGTGCTCTGCTTTTGTACGAGCCTTGAAGAAAAGGCAGGTCCGTCTGCTCCAAGGGTTGGGGTCGACACGAAACTGATACGTTTTTATTTATTTATTTATTAAAAAAGGGAAACGGGAGGGAAATTCTCTAGTCTTTTGAGGGTGCGCAGGGTGATTAACAGCTGGCCGGAAAAGCGGAGAGGTTGACGTGGGAGATGACACCCCCTCCCTGCGTGCGTGTGATCAGATCGATCCTTTGCCTACGGCTTTCGCGCTCCAGCAGCTTTCGAACGAACCGTGTGAAAAAGCGAGCATCAACTCATGCACGCAATGACGAAATTCCATCACTATTCCTAGCTACTACAGTACTAGAGTCTGAGGAAAACGCGCGTTGCATGCGTCCACGGAAGATGATAACGATGATGACGATGAAAGGAAAAAAACAGGTGCAGCTAGCTGGTGATCAAGAAAAACAGCGAGCGGTACCTTGGCTGCGAGGACCTGGACGCCGGCGTACTTGACGTCCCAGCTGAACTCGGTCATGGCCCAGCCGACGCCGCCGAAGGAGTCGGCCTTGTCGACGGCGTAGCGGAGGTACTCGTCGCGGCCCGTGGCGCGGTGCAGCCACAGCGCCGCCCACAGCAGCTCGTCCCGGTAGCCGCTCACGGACGCGTAGTAGCTGCGCACCTCCTCGATGCTGCTGTCGTACGTGCCGCGGTACCGGTCTCCGAACTCGAACAGCTGCCGTAGGTAAGCACGTACGTGTACGTATCAATCCATCAGAGTGACATACAGGAGAGGGTAGGGGTGATGATGCAATGATGACCCACCCACCCACCAACCCACCTGCTGGGCGTGGTGCAGGAGGAGGTGGGAGTAATGCGGGTTGGAGCGGCGGAAGACGATGGAGGCCGCGGCGAGCGCGGCGGCGGTCTCGCCGGCCAGGTCGGAGCCCGGGCTGTCCTTGTCGATGCGGTACGCCTGCCGCGACGTCGTCATGTCCTCCGGCCGCTGCCAGCAGTAGTGGTCCGTGTCGCCGTCGCCCACCTGTCAGCCACGCGCGAGCGACTGTTAATGACCTGGCCCTGGCCGTCGTCATTCATTCATACATATAAGCATGGATGACGACGGATCCATCGATCGCGTCGCTTCCTAGCAGTAGCAGCTGGCTGGAGCCTGGCAGGCAGTCAGGCAGCAGTAAATTTCAGCTCGGCCCGATCCATCCACTCCATATCCATGTGTGGTGCAGTGGGGCGACGCACGCACGCACGCCTAGGCGCCTAGCTAGCGTACGTGGCAGCAGCAGGTAGAGAATAGAAGGAGGAAGAAACCCCAAGAAAGAAAAGACGCACGCTGTATGTACCTCTGCCCAGTAGACGAATGGCTCGGTGTGCGCCTTGACGAAGTAGTCGGTGCCCCACTTGATGGCCTCGAGCGCGTGGCCCCACTCGCCGGCGGCCGCGACGTCGTCGGCGAAGTCGATGGCGCCCCAGGAGAGCATGGTGACGGTGAAGGCCATGGGCAGGCCGAACTTGACGTGGTCCCCGGCGTCGTAGTAGCCGCCGACCAGGTCCACGCCCTGCTGCAGCCCGTCGGTGAGGCCCGAGTGGCCCCGCCACGGCACGCGCTGGTTGTGCGGCAGCCGCCCCGACCGCTGCGCCTCGAAGTAGAGCAGGCTCTTGGACAGCGCAGCGCCGTAGTCCACCGCCTCCTCGTCCCCTGCCTCTGCCTCCACGGCCGCGGCGGGGCACGCTGCCAGCAGCACGGCGGACGCCAGGAGGAGGAGGACCTCGAGCGCGCCGGCGCGGGTGCCGCTGCCTGGAACCGGCCGGCGTGCGCGGCCCCGGCTCATGGCCAGTGCGCGCGCACCGCGCCTCGTCGCTCACTGCCGCGCGTACGCACACAGAGTATTTGGTTTTGGGGGACCCGGTTTCCCTCGCAGTCTGGCTGTCTGTATGTCGATGCTTTGTTCGACGCGGTGCTTGGGTTGGGACGGGACGGGAGGGGCTCTCGGTGTTCGGGGTTTCCTCTCTGTCCTGTCCTCTTTTATTGTTGCGTTGCGTCTCTAGGACGGATGCCGGATGTGGGGGGGGGGGGGGGGGGGGGGGGGGGGGGGGGGGGGGCGTCTGCGCTCTGCGGGCGGTCAGCCACTGGCGATCTGCCTGCGGGGGGCTCTCTCGCGCTCTCCGCTTTCCAGGTGTGCGAGAAATGATCGGCGCACCCTCTCCTGCCCGCCCCGCGACATGTACGCGTGCTCCGGCAGGGGTGCGGACTTGGCGTGTCGCCCCGCCGGCTGGTTGGGTTCTCAGTTCGAACAGTGGCTGCGGCGGGTGGTTGGGCAGGCGAGCTGCCGATCGACGACGGGCTACGCTGGTGCCTTGCCTGATGAAGTGATGGGTGAGTGGGCGATCGATTGACAGTTTCGGCTTGTTGGTGGCGGCATTAATGCGAGTGGCAAGGGCGACGGAACGACCGAGCCGAGGCGGTGCAGCGCAGTGGGTTTGACCTGACCGGCTCAATGCTGGCTGTGAAATCCTTGGGAGGGACCAGACTTGAATGATTCTCGGGTGACGTCGGGTGGGGACTGCGGAGCGGGTACGGCCGGAGAGAATGGACTGCATGCGTCGATCGCTGTGTACTACGACGTTGCTCGGCGGGGCGGCGGGCCTGGACCGGCGCCGCGCAGCCGGATCCGATGAACTCCGTGACGTTACTGGGCCGTGACAGCAAGCGTGCCGTTTTGCCGCCGAGAGACATCCTACACTCAAGTGATCAATGTTGACTGCCACTGCGTTTCCGTTTCTGGAGTCGTTGCGTCAAAAAGGCATGCGACCGAATAAGGGCACGCGGACGCGCAGAAGCGGACGAAAAGAGTGGCTGGAACAGCGGCCACTATGGCGACATGACCAACCGCTTGTGCGTAGACGCTACCCTGTAGCTTTGCCGTGTCCTTATTTACCCTACCGGGGGCCGGGCGTCGGTGGGACGGGTGGCGAAGCGAGAACGAGCAACTCTTTCACCAAACGGAGCTAGCTCTTTCGCCAAACGGAAGCTACTACCGGTCGATCCATCTATACCAGAACCAGAGTACCAGACCACCAGGGACGTCCGTGCGTGTCCATGTCTCTCGGCGGGGCGCGCGGCAGTATGCATGAACCGCCGACGTTTTGAGCCCCGGCCGGCGCGTACGTGCACGCGGTGACTCGAGGAAATCAAGCGTTGGCGATCCATGCATCCGGTGCGCGTCCGATGGGAGTGGGACACATTAATAACTGGCATGCATGTCCCTCTCCATGCCTCCGCCACGCGCCGCGTCGGCGTCGCTTCCGTTTGCGGCCGCCGGCCGGTGCGTCTAGCTAGTGCTGCACACCGGAGGACCAGTGGCGAGCACGCTTTAGATTTGCCAGCCGCCCGCCCGCCCGCCCGGCCGGCCTGGCCTGACACGTTGCTGGTCGACAAATCGTGCCCGGTAAATGCGATGAGGACAAGCGCAAAAGAGGGATACCGCATGGCTGTAACCCATTAGTTTCGTGCTAATACTTTTTTTCCCCTTTGTTTGCCTACATGCTACACCACCAGCTGTCAGCCTATAGGCTATACTGCCAGTGCCAGCAGGCAGCAGCAACCAATCCAGCGATCGTCCGGAGCAGCAACGATCGACGATTTTCGTTAACTATGATGGTAAATCGACTAGAAAAATATATGTGTTGCAACGACAAGAAAAATATAATTAAGCTACCTCAGAACGGGTCAAGCCGAACGATGGCAACAGTCAAGGTCGGCGGACATGCACATGCAATGCAAGCTGATGCTCCGTCCACTGCTATGCGACAGACTGCCGTGTGCTGCCACGTTGGAAGGATGAAGCCAGGGTACGGAGTATCATATGCCTCTATATAGAGGTCTTTTGTCGGGCTCTTTGTCGAGTGCCGGACGCTTTGCCGAGTGTCTTTTGTCGGACATTCGGCAAAGCAGGCTTTGTCGAGAGCCACACTCGGCGAAGTCCTCCTCTCGGTAATGAACTGGTTTACCGAATGCAGGACACTCGGCATAGGCAACCTCTCGGCAAAGGTGGCGCTCGCCAAAGGACCGTCAGCGGCCGTCCCAAAGCTGACGGCCGTCAGCCTTTGCCGAGGGCCCTCTTTGCCGAGTGTCAAATATTTGGCACTCGGCAAAGAACTTTTTACCGAGTGTCTTCTCTAGACAGACACTCGGTAAATCATATTTTTATTTTTTAGATTTTGTCCACCAAACTTTTTGCGGTATGTTCCTACACTATGTAGACCTACATGTATCATTTGTGGACAATTATAATAGAGTTTTCAATCGTTAGTAGATTTAGTTCGTTTATATGAATTTCTTCGGAAAATTCAGATTTGAACTGCAGGTCACTCGAAACTTGAAAAATCGTGCATGCAAAAATGATATCCATGTTACTTAGCATAAGTTACGACCGATTCCAGGAGCGGACCAGAAACTTCGAGCAACATGCTCACTAAACATGGTCGTGAACTTGACATCCACATGTTTAAAAATTGTATAAAACACAAACAAAGTCAGAAAATCATGAAACTTGTCCACGTGTCATGATATCATATGTAGAGGCTGTGATAAAAATTTGAAAAAATTTCGAGAAAACTGTGACGCACTATGTGTAGAAACCTAAGAGATCCACATTGAAACTCTATGATTTCATGTGTAGTTCTCTTAAATTTCTACACATAGTGTCTCACAACTTTCTCCAAACATTCTAAAATTTTTATCACAGCCTCTACATATGATATCATGACACGTGGACAAGTTTCATGATTTTCTGAGTTTGTTTGTGTTTTATAAAAATTTTAAACAGCTGAATGGCAAGTTCACGGCCATGTTGAGTGAGCATGGTGCTCGAAGTTTTCGGTCTGCTCCTGAAATCGATCGTAACTTGTGTTAAATACCATAGATATGATTTTTGCATGCACGGTTTTCCAAGTTTCGAGTGACTTGCAGTTCAAATGTGAGTTTTTCGAAGAAATTCAAATAAACGAAATAAATCTACTAGCTATAGAACACACTTTCTAATTGTCTCAAAATGGTACATGTAGGTCTATATAGTGTAAGAACACACCACAAAATTTTGGTTGGGAAAATAAAATAAAATAAAATAAAATGTAATTTGCCGAGTGTCCATAAATGACACTCGACAAAGTAGATTTTGCCGAGTGTCAGCTGGTTGACACTCGGCAAAGAATTCTAAAAGAATCTTTACCGAGTGTCAACCAGCTGACACTCGGGAAAGTCTACTTTGCCGAGTGCCAGAGATCTGGCACTCGACAAAGAGTATTTTAAAATTTTAAAAAAATCTTTGCCGAGTGCCAGATCGCGGGCACTCGGCAAAGAAAGAAAATAAACGGTCGCGCGTTCTTCTTTCTTCTTCTTTCTCTCCTCTCACTCTCTCTGTCACCACCGCCCCCCGCTGCGCCGTCCGCCCGCCGCCGCGAGCGCCCCTCGCCGCGCTGGCCACTCGCCGCGGCCGTGCCCCTCGCCACGGTCGGCCCCTCGCCACGACTGTGCCCGTCCCGCCCGCTCGTCGCGCCGCCGCCTCCCCGCACCGGCCCCTCGCCGCGGCCGTGCCCGCCCCGCCCGCCCGCTCGTCGCGCCGCCGCCTCCTCCCCGCGCCGGCCCCTCGTCGCGACCATGCCCGCCCCACCCGCCGCGCCCGCCCGCTCGCCGCGCCGCCGTCTCCTCCCCGCGTCGTCGTCTCCCCCGCTACAAGGTATAAATTTTTAGTTATGTGTTTTTGTCATTTGTTGAGAATTAACTGGTATTAATTAATAAACAATATTATTTTCCATGGTTTCATTTGAACAAACACATGTTTATATTAATGTAATCAAAGTAGACATGTTTATATTAATGTAATCAAAGTAGACACGGTCACATTTTTCATGAGAAGGGGAATGAGGGTATTTGTGTGTTGGTTGAATGTCCTTATCAGTTTATGCATGGGCCACACATCATGTATTGATGTTTCATAGATTGGATATATATATATAGATGTGATTGATGGCCATCGTGCCGTTAAATTATGCATGGATGTCAACCATCATGTTGATACTTTTATTTGCAGGATTTCGAAACCTCCCCGTGCAGGGGAGGTGTTGCCGAAATTTTCTGTTGCTAGGCTTCTGTTAGAGGATGGTGGACCGTGAGTGGATGTACACAGGCCGTAGAGGAAGGAACGATGTCACCACTGAATGGATTAGAAAGACCGATGATTTCGTGGAACGGGCATATGGCGAAGCTGCTAAAGGAGTGAGTCTAGTTCCATGCCCGTGAAGCAAATGTGCCAACCGGAAAAGAAAACCAAAGCAGACCATGGTAGAACATATTTGGAAGAATGGATTTACGTCGGGCTATACTCGATGGATATTTCATGGTGAAGCGCATCGTACGAGAGAGGAGGTGCTGAGACAGCGTGTCGAGGATTATGACGCGAATGCGGGGGTAGCGGATATGTTGAACGACTATCATGAGGCACAGTACACGGGAGGATGTATGGATAACGAGCCAGAGCCGACTGCAAAGGCGTTCTACGACATGTTCGACGCGGCACAGAAGCCCCTTCACGGCCAGACAAAGGTTTCTCAACTGGATGTCATTGGGCATGTAATGGCGTTCAAGTCGTAGTACAACATGAGTAGAGACGCATTCGATGGCTTGTTGACGGTTATTGGGAGTCTGCTTCCGGATGATCACGTTCTACCAAAGAGCATGTACGAGGCACAGAAACTCCTTCGTGCACTCAAGATGACGTATGAGCAGATTCATGCTTGTCCGAAGGGCTGCGTGCTATTTAGGAAAGAATACGCGGAGGCAAAGTACTGTCCCAAGTGTAAATCGTCTAGGTTCATGGAGGTAGACTCTGGTGATTGATAGAAGAGGCAGCTCGACATCCCATTGACAATCCTACGGCACCTTTCGTTCATACCGAGGATCCAGCGTTCGTACATGATAGAGGAATCCGCGAAACAGATGACATGGCACAAAAATGGAAAACGATACAATCCTGACAAGATGGTGCACGCATCCGATGGTGAAGCATGGAAACACTTTGATGCCATTCACCGTGAGAAAGCCGAAGAGGCTCGTAATGTACGTGTTGCGTTGGCCACAGATGGGTTCAATCCCTATGGAATGAGCGCTGCCTCGTACACATGTTGGCCCGTGTTTGTTATCCCAATCAATCTCCCCCCTGGTGTGTGCTTTCAAAGGCAGAATATATTCGTGTCGTTGATAATTCCCAGACACCCGGGGAATAAAATGGGCGTGTACATGGAGCCTTTGATCGATGAATTGGTATGTGCCTGGGAGGAAGGGGTTTGGATGTATGACCGAGCTACGAAGACAAACTTCAGAATGCATGTTTGGTACCAGTACTCCATGCATGACTTACCAGCGTATGGGTCATTCTGCGCCTGGTGTGTTCATGGTAAGTTCCCATGCCCAGTTTGCAAGGAAGCTCTCAGGTTCATTTGGTTGAAAAAGGGTGGCAAATATTCGTGCTTCGATAAACATCGACAATTTCTCCCTCCTGACCATCCATTCCGCCTAGACATCAAGAACTTTACGAAAGGTGTCGTAGTGATAGACCGCCCACCTGCAATGATGACTGGTGCCGAAATTCGTCAACAGATAGATGGGCTCGTGGCCAATACAGAAGGTGGTTTTGTGGGATATGGTGAGCAGCATATGTGGACACATATAGGGCTGGAAAATTAGCTCGAGGCTCGCGAGCCGGCTCGAGCTCGGAGCGGCTCGGCTCGGCTCGGAGCGGCTCGCGAGCCTCGAACGAGCCGAGCCGAGCCTCTTCTTCGAGCTCGTTTTTGCAGCGAGCCGAGCCGAGCTGGCTCGTTCCAGCTCGCGAGCCGGCTCGCGAGCCTTGCAAAAATGGACAATTAATGGAATAATAATGAATATTAGATAATTTTATGGATAATAGCTCATTTTTTAGTCTTTAATGATGAATATATTACAAGTTATAATTTAATTTACTCATAATGTAGAATGATGATTCTATATTTCAAATTTATATAATGTTAATTCACCAAATAATGCAACGAAAAGTACCAAAATATGGCTCGCGAGCCGAGCCGAGTCGGCTCGCGAGCCAAGGTCGAGCCGAGCCGAGCCTCTTTCACCAGCTCGTGGAATGGACGAGCCGAGCCGAGCCGAGCTCGTTCAGGCACCGAGCCGCACCGAGCCGAGCCGAGCCGAGCTCGGCTCGGCTCGTTTCCAGCCCTAGACACATAAGTCTGGTTTGACTCGACTCCCCTATTATGACGACATGCTCCTTCCACACAATATTGACGTGATGCACACTAAAAAGAATGTTGTCGAGGCACTATGGGCAACAATTATGGACATTCCTGATAAATCAAAGGATAACGTGAAGTCAAGAGTGGATCTGGTAGCGTTATGTGATAGACCAAACCTAGAGATGAAGCCGCCAAGTGGCGGAAAGACGTGGAGAAGGCCTAAGGCTGATTTCGTCCTAAGCAGGGCCCAGAGGAAGGAAGTACTTCAGTGGATCAAGATGTTGATGTTCCCTGATGGGTATGCAGCTAACCTGAGTAGGGGGTGAACTTATCTACTATGCGAGTCTTAGGGATGAAGAGTCATTGAAAGGGAAATGTGCCTTTGGGCCATTTCTAAGTATTTTGGTGATTGAGTGCAAACACAAGTGCTTAAATGTGAAAATATGCCCAAGGATGAACAAAGTGCAAATCACAAGTTAAGGTATGTTTCTAAGCCTTAGTACATTGGTTTTGTGTACTAATATATTTGTCTAAGTGTTAGAAACAGATAGAAGAAGAGAAGAGAAGACTTGGCTGTGTACAGCCAAGGGGCTGCTTCGGTCTGGGGCACCGGACTGTCCGGTGGTGCACCGGACAGTGTCCGGTGCGCCAGGCTGCCTCGGCCGAAGAGGCCGCTCTCGGGTTTTTCTCCGGCGACTTCGGCTAAAATTCACCGGACTGTCCGGTGTGTAGGGCTGGAAACGAGTCGAGCCGAGCTCGGCTCGGCTTGGCTCGGTGCGGCTCGGTGCCTGAACGAGCTCGGCTCGGCTCGGCTCGTCCATTCCACGAGCTGGTGAAAGAGGCTCGGCTCGGCTCGACCTTGGCTCGCGAGCCGACTCGGCTCGGCTCGCGAGCCATATTTTGGTACTTTTCGTTGCATTATTTGGTGAATTAACATTATATAAATTTGAAATATAGAATCATCATTCTACATTATGAGTAAATTAAATTATAACTTGTAATATATTCATCATTAAAGACTAAAAAATGAGCTATTATCCATAAAATTATCTAATATTCATTATTATTCCATTAATTGTCCATTTTTGCAAGGCTCGCGAGCCGGCTCGCGAGCTGGAACGAGCCAGCTCGGCTCGGCTCGCTGCAAAAACGAGCTCGAAGAAGAGGCTCGGCTCGGCTCGTTCGAGGCTCGCGAGCCGCTCCGAGCCGAGCCGAGCCGCTCCGAGCTCGAGCCGGCTCGCGAGCCTCGAGCTAATTTTCCAGCCCTACCGGTGTGCACCGGACTGTCCGGTGAGCCAACGGTCGGCCGCGCGATCGGCGCGCGACACGTGGCCGAGCCAACGGTCGGAAGGAAGCACCGGACTGTCCGGTGTGCACCGGACTGTCCGGTGTGCACCGGACTGTCCGGTGCGCCAGATCTGCAACGGTCGGCAACGGTCGGCTTCGCCATTTAAGGAAATAAATCGGGCACCGGACAGTGTCCGGTGTGCACCGGACTGTCCGGTGCGCCCGACGACAGAAGGCAAGGATAGCCTTCCAGATGTGCTCTCAACGGCTCCTAGCTGCCTTGGGGCTATAAAAGGGACCCCTAGGCGCATGGAGGAGTACACCAAGCATTCCTACAACTCTTCTAAGCACCAAGACATCAATCTCACGCATTCGTTTCATTGTGATAGCATATAGAGCTCTTGTGGAGTTGTGAACTCTTTGTGTTGCGTTGCGAGCTCTTGTTGCGACTTGTGTGCGTGTTGTTGCTCTGATTTTCGAGTCTTGTGTGCGTTGCTCATTCCCACCTTACTCCGTATTTCTTTGTGAACTCAATTGTAAGGGCGAGAGACTCCAAGTTGTGGAGATTCCTCGCAAACGGGAAAAGATCAAAGGAAAGAAAAACACCGTGGTATTCAAGTTGATCATTGGATCACTTGAGAGGAGTTGAGTGCAACTCTCGTCCGTTGGGACGCCACAACGTGGAGTAGGCAAGTTTTGTACTTGGCCGAACCACGGGATAACCACCGTGTCAACTCTGTGATTGCTTTCTTGTGGTTATCGTGTTTTGAGTTCTCTCTAGCCACTTGGCCATACTTGTGCTAACCCTTAACAAGTTTTTGTGGCTTAAGTTTTGAACTTTTACAGGATCACCTATTCACCCCCCCCCCTCTCTAGGTGCTCTCAATTGGTATCGGAGCCGTTCTCTTCGAGAAAGGGACTAACCGCCCGAAGAGATGGATCCTAAGGGGAAGGGAATTGTGATCAACGACAAGGAGAAGGAGTCCTTCGTCAACGAGCCAAGGGATGACAAGTCCAATGACTCGGGCTCGGGCCACAAGCGAAGAGATGGGAAGAAGAAGAAGACAAGACGCATCAAGGAGATCGTCTACTACGACGACAGTGATGAGTCTACATCTTCCCAAAAGGACAACGACCACAACGACTACGAGCAAAGGAAACCGGTTAATTCTAACTTTTCTTTTGACTACTCTCGTATTCCGCAAAGTTCAAATTCACATTTGCTTTCCATTCCACTCGGCAAGCCCCCACACTTTGATGGGGAGGACTACGGATTTTGGAGCCACAAAATGCGTAGTCACCTATTCTCTCTCCATCCTAGCATATGGGAGATTGTAGATAGTGGAATGCACTTTAATAGTTCGGATAGTCCTATATTCATTAATGAGCAAATCCATAAGAATGCACAAGCTACTACTGTTCTTCTAGCCTCATTGTGCAGGGATGAATATAATAAAGTGAGTGGCTTGGATAACGCCAAGCAAATCTGGGATACCCTCAAGATCTCTCATGAGGGAAATGACGCTACCTTGCTCACCAAAATGGAGTTGGTGGAGGGCGAGCTTGGACGGTTCGCGATGATAAGGGGCGAGGAGCCAACTCAAACATACAACCGGCTCAAGACCCTTGTCAACAAGATAAGGAGCTATGGAAGCACGCGATGGACGGACCACGACGTCGTCCGCCTAATGCTAAGGTCCTTTACTGTTCTTGATCCTCATTTGGTGAATAATATTCGTGAGAATCCCAGGTACACCAAAATGTCGCCCGAAGAAATCCTTGGAAAATTTGTAAGCGGGCGGATGATGATCAAGGAGGCAAGGTACGTCGATGACGCGTTGAACGGTCCAATCCACGAGCCTCAACCCATTGCTCTCAAGGCATCGAGGAGCAAGGAGGCACTACCAAGCAAGGTGGCGCAAATTGAGGCGGCCGGGCTTAATGATGAAGAAATGGCTCTCATCATTAAGCGCTTCAAGACGGTGCTAAAGGGTCGCAATGGACAGCCGAGCAAGACTAAGACCAAGGGGAAGCGATCATGCTTCAAATGCGGTAAGCTTGGTCATTTTATTGCTAACTGTCCTGATAATGAAAGTGACCAGGAAAAGGGGAACAAAAGGGAGAAGAAGAAGCACTACAAGAAGGCAAAGGGCGAAGCGCATCTAGGCAAGGAATGGGACTCGGATTGCTCCTCTTCTGACTCCGACAATGAAGGACTCGCCGCCACCGCCTTCAACAAATCAACCCTCTTCCCCAACGAGCGCCACACATGCCTTATGGCAAGGGAGAAGAAGGTATGTACTCGCAACTCTACCTATGCTTCTTCAAGTGAGGACGAATCTAGTGATGAGGATGAAGTAGATTATTCATGTTTGTTCAAGGGCTTAGATAGATCTAAGATAGACAAAATTAATGAATTAATTGATGCCTTGAATGAAAAGAATATACTTTTAGAAAAGCAAGAGGATTTGTTGTATGAAGAGCATGATAAATTTGTTGAGGCACAAAAATCCTATGCTTTAGAAGTTAAAAGAAATGAAATGCTCTCTTTTGAACTATCTACTTGTCATGAAACCATTTCTACTTTGAAAGGTGTCAACAATGATTTAAATGCTAAATTAGAAGTAGCAAATAAATCCAATTCTTGTGTAGAACATGTTGAAATTTGTACTAGGTGTAAAGATTTTGACATTGATGCTTGTAGTGAACACCTAGTTTCAATTTCCAAGCTTAATGATGAACTGGCTAGTCTTAATGCTCAACTTAAGACTAGCAAGAATGATTTCGATAAGCTAAAATTTGCAAGGGATGCCTACACAATTGGTAGACACCCCTCAATTAAGGATGGACTTGGCTTCAAGAGAGAAGCTAAGAACTTAACAAACCATAAGGCTCCCATTCCCGCCAAGGAGAAAGGGAAGGCCCCTATGGCTAGTAATGTGCAAAAGAACCATGCCTTTATGTATTATGATAGGAGACAAACTAGAAATGCTTATAGGAGTTATAATGCTTTTGATGATTTTGACTCTCATGCCATGTTTGCTTCTAGTTCTTCCTATATGCATGGTAGAAATATGTCTAGGAGAAATGCTATTCAGAATGTTATTCATGCTCCTAGGAAAGTAGTGAATGAACCTTCTACAATTTATTGTGCTTTGAATACTTCATTTGCAATTTGTAGAAAGGGTAGAAAAGTAATTGCTAGGAAGTTAGGGGCAAAATGCAAGGGAGACAAAACTTGCATTTGGGTCCCTAAAGATATTTGTGCTAACCTTGTAGGACCCAACATGAGTTGGGTACCTAAAACCCAAGCCTAAATTTGCCTTGCAGGTTTATGCGTCCGGGGGTTCAAGCTGGATTATCGACAACGGATGCACAAACCATATGACGGGGGAGAAGAAGATGTTCACCTCCTACGTCAAAAATAAGGATTCCCAAGATTCAATTGTATTCGGTGATGGGAATCAAGGCAAGGTAAAAGGGTTAGGTAAAATTGCAATTTCTAATGAGCACTCTATATCTAATGTATTTTTAGTAGAGAGTCTTGGATATAATTTGCTATCTGTTAGTCAATTATGTCATATGGGGTATAACTGTCTATTTACAAATGTAGATGTGTCTGTCTTTAGAAGAAGTGATGGTTCACTAGCTTTTAAGGGTGTATTAGACGGCAAACTTTATTTAGTTGATTTTGCAAAAGAAGAGGCCGGTCTAGATGCATGCTTAATAGCTAAGACTAGCATGGGCTGGCTGTGGCATCGCCGCTTAGCACATGTGGGGATGAAGAACCTTCACAAGCTTCTAAAGGGAGAACACGTGATAGGTTTGACTAACGTGCATTTCGAAAAAGATAGACCTTGTGCAGCTTGTCAAGCAGGTAAACAAGTGGGAGGAGCACATCACAGCAAGAATGTGATGACCACTTCAAGACCTCTGGAGCTGCTGCATATGGACCTCTTCGGACCTGTCGCCTATCTGAGCATAGGAGGAAGTAAGTATGGTTTAGTTATTGTTGATGACTTTTCCCGCTTCACTTGGGTGTTCTTTTTGCAGGAAAAATCCGAAACCCAAGGGACTCTCAAACGCTTCCTCAGGAGAGCTCAAAATGAGTTTGAGCTCAAAGTGAAAAAGATAAGAAGCGACAACGGGTCCGAGTTCAAGAACCTTCAAGTGGAGGAGTTCCTTGAAGAGGAAGGGATCAAGCACGAGTTCTCCGCTCCCTACACACCACAGCAAAATGGTGTGGTAGAGAGGAAGAACAGGACGCTCATCGACATGGCGAGGACGATGCTAGGAGAGTTCAAGACCCCCGAGTGCTTTTGGACGGAAGCCATGAACACGGCGTGCCACGCCATCAACAGGGTCTACCTTCATCGTCTCCTCAAAAAGACGTCGTATGAGCTACTAACCGGTAACAAACCAAATGTATCGTACTTTCGTGTATTTGGGAGTAAATGCTACATTCTAGTGAAGAAGGGTAGAAATTCTAAGTTTGCTCCCAAAGCTGTAGAAGGGTTTTTGTTAGGTTATGACTCAAATACAAAGGCGTATAGAGTCTTCAACAAATCATCGGGTTTGGTTGAAGTCTCTAGCGACGTTGTATTTGATGAGACTAATGGCTCTCCAAGAGAGCAAGTTGTTGATTGTGATGATGTAGATGAAGAAGATGTTCCGACGACCGCTATACGGACCATGGCGATTGGAGAAGTACGGCCACAGGAACAAGATGAACGAGATCAACCTTCTTCCTCAACTATGGTGCATCCCTCGACTCAAGATGATGAACAGGTTCATCAAAAGGAGGCATGTGATCAAGGGGGAGCACGAGATAATCATGTGATGGAGGAAGAAGTGCAACCGGCACCTCCAACCCAAGTTCGAGCGATGATTCAAAGGGATCATCCCGTCGACCAAATTCTGGGTGACATTAGCAAGGGAGTAACTACTCGATCTCGATTAGTTAATTTTTGTGAGCATTACTCCTTTGTCTCTTCTTTTGAGCCTTTCAGGGTAGAAGAGGCCTTGCTAGATCCGGACTGGGTGTTGGCCATGCAAGAGGAGTTAAACAACTTCAAGCGCAATGAAGTTTGGACACTGGTGCCTCGTCCGAAGCAAAATGTTGTGGGAACCAAGTGGGTGTTCCGCAACAAACAGGACGAGCACGGGGTGGTGACAAGGAACAAGGCTCGACTTGTGGCAAAAGGTTATGCCCAAGTCGCAGGTTTGGATTTCGAGGAGACCTTTGCTCCTGTGGCTAGGCTAGAGTCAATTCGAATCTTGCTAGCATATGCCGCTCACCATTCTTTCAGGTTGTACCAAATGGATGTGAAGAGCGCTTTCCTCAACGGGCCAATCAAGGAGGAGGTGTACGTGGAGCAACCCCCTGGCTTCGAGGATGAACGGTACCCCAACCATGTGTGTAAGCTCTCTAAGGCGCTCTATGGACTTAAGCAAGCCCCAAGAGCATGGTATGAATGCCTTAGAGACTTTTTACTTGCTAATGCTTTCAAGGTTGGGAAGGCCGATCCAACTCTTTTTACAAAGACATGTGATGGTGATTTGTTTGTGTGCCAAATTTATGTCGATGACATAATATTTGGTTCTACTAACCAAAAGTCTTGTGAAGAGTTTAGCAGGGTGATGACGCAGAAATTCGAGATGTCGATGATGGGCGAGTTGAACTACTTCCTTGGGTTCCAAGTGAAGCAACTCAAGGACGGCACCTTCATCTCCCAAACGAAGTACACGCAAGATCTGCTAAAGCGGTTTGGGATGAAGGACGCCAAGCCCGCAAAGACTCCGATGGGGACCGACGGACACACCGACCTCAACAAAGGAGGTAAGTCCGTTGATCAAAAAGCATACCGGTCAATGATAGGTTCTTTGCTTTACTTATGTGCTAGTAGACCGGATATTATGCTTAGCGTATGCATGTGTGCTAGATTTCAATCCGATCCTAAGGAGTGTCACTTAGTGGCGGTGAAGCGAATTCTTAGATATTTGGTTGCTACGCCTTGCTTCGGGCTCTGGTATCCAAAGGGGTCTACCTTTGACTTAGTTGGATACTCAGACTCCGACTATGCTGGATGTAAGGTCGATAGGAAGAGTACATCGGGGACGTGCCAATTCTTAGGAAGGTCCCTGGTGTCATGGAACTCTAAGAAACAAACATCCGTTGCCCTATCCACCGCTGAGGCCGAGTACGTTGCCGCAGGTCAGTGTTGCGCGCAACTACTTTGGATGAGGCAAACCCTCCGGGACTTTGGCTACAATCTGAGCAAAGTCCCACTCCTATGTGACAATGAGAGTGCTATCCGCATGGCGGAGAATCCTGTTGAGCACAGCCGCACAAAGCACATAGACATCCGGCATCACTTTTTGAGAGACCACCAGCAAAAGGGAGATATCGAAGTGTTTCATGTTAGCACCGAGAACCAGCTAGCCGATATCTTTACCAAGCCTCTAGATGAGAAGACCTTTTGCAGGCTGCGCAGTGAGCTAAATGTCTTAGATTCGCGGAACTTGGATTGAAGTGTAGCATACATGTGTTTATGCATTTGATCAGGTTCATTCTGCATATTGTTGCTTATTGTGGTGCTCAAGTTGTACAAACACTCCCTGGACCTCACAAGTCCGTTGCAAAGTGATGCACATGTTTAGGGGGAGATGTGCTACAACTTGACCCTTTTGAGACTAACCATGTGCTTGAGTTTGATGATTTAGTCTCGAAGGAGGATTGAAAGGGAAAAGGTGGACTTGGACCATGAAAGACTTCCACTGCACTCCGATGAGAGGGTAACTAATTCCAAGTTCATCTCATGAAATCTTATTGCCATTTGCTCTTAATTGAAGATCTTGGTGAGGCAATGGGGTTAGCAGGCCAAGATTGATCCCGTTTTGGTGCTTGATGCCAAAGGGGGAGAAAATAAAGGCCAAAGCAAGAAATGGATCAGCTACCACTTGAGAGATTTTGAAAATAGTAGGATAGAGTTTTTGTTTTGTCAAAAGCTTTTATTGTCTCTTATTGTCTGTATTGTCAAAGTTGGCTTCTTGTGGGGAGAAGTATTGATTATGGGAAATAGGGGGAGTTTTTGAAATCTTTGATCAATCTCTTTTGGAATGACTCTCTTTATGCTTCAACATGTGTGTTTGACTTAGAGATAGAGATTTGAGTTTGATTTGCAAAAACAAACCAAGTGGTGGCAAAGGATGATCCATATATGCCAAAATTGAATAAAACTCAAAGTTAGTTTTTATTTGAAGTGATTTTGCACTTGTTCTAGCTGCTTTATGTTGTGTTGGCATAAATCACCAAAAAGGGGGAGATTGAAAGGGAAATGTGCCTTTGGGCCATTTCTAAGTATTTTGGTGATTGAGTGCAAACACAAGTGCTTAAATGTGAAAATATGCCCAAGGATGAACAAAGTGCAAATCACAAGTTAAGGTATGTTTCTAAGCCTTAGTACATTGGTTTTGTGTACTAATATATTTGTCTAAGTGTTAGAAACAGATAGAAGAAGAGAAGAGAAGACTTGGCTGTGTACAGCCAAGGGGCTGCTTCGGTCTGGGGCACCGGACTGTCCGGTGGTGCACCGGACAGTGTCCGGTGCGCCAGGCTGCCTCGGCCGAAGAGGCCGCTCTCGGGTTTTTCTCCGGCGACTTCGGCTAAAATTCACCGGACTGTCCGGTGTGCACCGGACTGTCCGGTGAGCCAACGGTCGGCCGGGCCAACGGTCGGCCGCGCGATCGGCGCGCGACACGTGGCCGAGCCAACGGTCGGAAGGAAGCACCGGACTGTCCGGTGTGCACCGGACTGTCCGGTGCGCCAGATCTGCAACGGTCGGCAACGGTCGGCTTCGCCATTTAAGGAAATAAATCGGGCACCGGACAGTGTCCGGTGTGCACCGGACTGTCCGGTGCGCCCGACGACAGAAGGCAAGGATAGCCTTCCAGATGTGCTCTCAACGGCTCCTAGCTGCCTTGGGGCTATAAAAGGGACCCCTAGGCGCATGGAGGAGTACACCAAGCATTCCTACAACTCTTCTAAGCACCAAGACATCAATCTCACGCATTCGTTTCATTGTGATAGCATATAGAGCTCTTGTGGAGTTGTGAACTCTTTGTGTTGCGTTGCGAGCTCTTGTTGCGACTTGTGTGCGTGTTGTTGCTCTGATTTTCGAGTCTTGTGTGCGTTGCTCATTCCCACCTTACTCCGTATTTCTTTGTGAACTCAATTGTAAGGGCGAGAGACTCCAAGTTGTGGAGATTCCTCGCAAACGGGAAAAGATCAAAGGAAAGAAAAACACCGTGGTATTCAAGTTGATCATTGGATCACTTGAGAGGAGTTGAGTGCAACTCTCGTCCGTTGGGACGCCACAACGTGGAGTAGGCAAGTTTTGTACTTGGCCGAACCACGGGATAACCACCGTGTCAACTCTGTGATTGCTTTCTTGTGGTTATCGTGTTTTGAGTTCTCTCTAGCCACTTGGCCATACTTGTGCTAACCCTTAACAAGTTTTTGTGGCTTAAGTTTTGAACTTTTACAGGATCACCTATTCACCCCCCCCCCCCCCCTCTAGGTGCTCTCAGTCATGACTTCCACATATGGATTGAACGGATTCTTCCTGCGATGGTTCGAGGCTATGTCCCTGAGCATGTCTGGCTAGCGCTTTCAGAGTTGAGTTATTTCTTCCGTCAGCTTTGTGCAAAAGAGTTATCTCGGACTGTGGTTGCAGACTTGGAAAGATTGGCACTCGTGTTACTGTGTAAGCTTGAGAAGATATTTCCACCCGGCTTCTTCAATCCAATGCAGCATTTGATTCTTCATCTCCCCTATGAGGCACGAATGGGGGGGCCCGTGCAGGGACGTTGGTGTTATCCAATCGAGAGATGTCTAAAGACTATTCGAAAGAAATGTAGAAATAAATGCAAAATCGAGGCTTCCATTGCAGAGGCATACATTCTAGAGGAGGTGTCAAACTTCACAACAACTTATTATGGTGACAAACTACCGAGCATGCATAATCCACCCCCTCGTTACAATGATGGCGACAATGAATCGAACCTTAGCATATTTATTGAAAGGGAAATGTGCCCTTGGGCCATTTCTAAGTATTTTGGTGATTAAGTGTCCAACACAAATGGTTTAAGTGCAAAGTGTGCAAAATGGTGGATGAAGTGCAAAACATCAATAAGGTATGATTCTAGACTTAGTACATTATATTTTGTGTACTAACACATTTGTCTAAGTGCTAGAATCAGAGGAAATACAAAAGGAAAATGACTTGGCCAGAGCTGCCAAGACTCAGCGCAGTCTGGGTGCACCGGACTGTCCGGTGGTGCACCGGACAGTGTCCGGTGCGCCAGGCTGGCGTCTGGTCAACTAGCCACTCTCGGGAATTCGTCGGCGGCGTACGACTAAAATTCACCGGACAGTCCGGTGGTGCACCGGACTGTCCGGTGAGCCAACGGTCGGCTGCGCCAACGGTCGGCCGCGCAATCCGCGCGTGACGCGTGGCCGAGCCAACGGTCTGATGGGGGCACCGGACTGTTCGGTGTGCACCGGACTGTGTCTGGTGCGCCAACGGCTCCAAATCTTCAACAGTCGGCTGCACCAATTTTGGAAAGCAATCTGCACCGGACACTGAACAGTGCCTGTCCGGTGGCACACCAGACTGTCCGATGCGCCACCCGACAGAAGGCAAGAATTGCCTTCCTAGATTGCTCTCAACGGCTCCTAACTGCCTTGGGGCTATAAAAGGGACCCCTAGGCGCATGGAGGAGATACACAAGCATTCTTTGATCATCTCTAAGCACCAAGACTTCATTCTAGCGCATTTGATTCTTTGTGATAGCAATTTGAGCTCCTCTTGAGTTGAGAACTCTGTGTGTGAACTTAGAGCTCAAGTTGCGACTAGTGTGCGTGTTTGTGCTGTTGCTTTCGAGACTTGTGTGTGTTGTTTTTCCCTCCCTTACATCGGTGCTTCTTTGAGATCATCATTTGTAAGGGCGAGAGGCTCCAAGTTGTGGAGATTCCTCGCAAACGGAATATAGTAAAAGAAAGGAAAACACTGTGGTATTCAAGTGGATCTTTGGACCACTTGAAAGGGGTTGAGTGCAACCCTCGTCTATTAGGACGCCACAACGTAGAGTAGGCAAGTGTTGTACTTGGCCGAACCACGGGATAAACCATCGTGTCTCTTGTGCTTGTTCTCACTATGACCATTGTGTTTCACAAGAGCTCAGTCCTTAGCCACTTGATTTCATTGTGCTAACACTTAATCAAGTTTTGTGGCTTTAAGTTTTAAGTTTTTACAGGATCACCTATTCAACCCCCCCCCTCTAGGTGCTCTCAATTGGTATCAGAGCCGTTCTCTTCAAGAAAGGGAATAATCGCCCGAAGAGATGGATCCTAAGGGAAAGGGGATGGTGATCGACGACAAGGAGAAGGAGTCCTTCCTCAATGAGCCAAAAGACGACAAGCCCACTGACTCGGGTCAAGCCAAAGAAAAAGGATGGAAAGAAGAAGAGGCGCATCAAGAAGATAGTCTACTACGACAGTGACGAGTCCTCTTCTTCCCAAAGAGACGACGACGACGAGAAAAAGAAAACGGTCAACTCAAACTTTTCTTTTGATTATTCTTGTATTCCGCATAATTCAAATACTCATTTGCTTTCCATTCCTCTTGGTAAACCTCCTCACTTTGATGGAGAGGACTACGGATTTTGGAGTCACAAAATGTGTAGCCACTTGTTTTCTCTTCATGCAAGTATATGGGAGATTGTAGAAAATGGAATGCAATTTGATAGTACGGATAATTCCATGGTTATCAATGAACAAATTCACAAAAATGCACAAGCTACCACTGTTCTATTAGCATCCTTGTGCAGGGAAGAGTACAAAAAGGTGAGTGGCTTGGATAACGCCAAGCAGATTTGGGACACCCTCAAGATCTCGCATGAGGGGAATGATGCCACCATGATCACCAAAATGGAATTGGTGGAAGGCGAACTAGGAAGGTTCGCAATGATCAGAGGGGAGGAGCCAACCCAAACGTACAACAGGCTCAAGACCCTGGTCAACAAAATCAGGAGCTATGGAAGCACGAGATGGACGGACCACGACGTCGTCTGACTTATGCTAAGGTCCTTCACTGTCCTTGATCCTCATCTTGTAAACTCTATTCGTGAAAATCCTAGGTACACCAAGATGACGCCCGAGGAAATACTCGAAAAGTTTGTAAGCGGGCGAATGATGATCAAGGAGGCAAGATATGTTGATGAGGCGTTGAATGGTCCAATGCCCATCTACGAGCCTCAAAAGGTTGCTCTCAAAGCAACAAGTAGCTGGGAGACGCTACCTAGCAAGGTGGCGCAAGTTGAGGCTGTCGGGCTGAATGAGGATGAAATGGCCCTCATCATCAAACGCTTCAAGATGGCGCTCAAAGGTCGCAAGGAGCATCTCAACAAGAACAAGACAAAGGGAAAGCGCTCCTGCTTCAAGTGTGGTAAGATTGGTCACTTTATTGCTAACTGTCCCGATAATGATAGTGACCAGGAACAAGGAAAGAATGGGAAGAGAGAGAACAAGAAGGTTTACAAGAAGGCTAAGGGCGAGGCACACCTTGGAAAAGAATGGGACTCGGATTGTTCCTCGTCCGACTCCGACGACGAAGGACTCGCCGCCACGGCCTTCAACAAATCGTCTCTCTTCCCCAACGAGCATCACACCTGCCTCATGGCAAAGGAGAAGAAGGTAAGCACTTGAAATACTTGTTCATATGCTTCTTCAAGTGATGATGAATCTAGTGATGATGAAGTAGACTACGCAAGTTTATTCAAAGGCTTAGATAGAACTAAAATTGATAAGATCAATGAATTAATTGATGCGTTGAATGAGAAGAATAGATTGCTAGAAACGCAAGAGGATCTTTTATATGAAGAGCATGATAAATTTGTAAGTGTGCAAAAGTCTCTTGCTTTAGAAGTTAAAAGAAATGAAATGCTTTCATGTGAATTATCTACTTGTCATGAGTCTATTTCTAGTCTAAAGAGTATCAATGATGACTTAAATACTAAGTTAGAAATAGCTAATAAATCAATATCCTGTGTAGAACATGTTGCGATTTGCAATAGGTGTAAGGATTTTAATGTTGATGCCTGTAGCGAACACTTAATTTCCATTTCTAAATTAAATGATGAAGTGGCTAGTCTTAATGCTCAACTTAAGACTAGCAAGAGTAATTTTGATAAACTAAAATTTGCAAGGGATGCCTACACCATTGGTAGACACCCCTCAATTAAGGATGGGCTTGGCTTCAAGAGGAAAGCCAAGAACTTAACAAGCCAAAGAGCTCCCATTTTCAACAAGGAAAAGGGGAAGGCTCCTATGGCTAATAGTAGTCAAAAGAATCATGCATTTATTTATGATAGAAAATTTTCTAGAAATGCTTACCATAATAGGAGTTGTGATGCTTATGATTCACATGCCATGATTGCTTCAAGTTCTTCCTTTGTGCATGGTAGAGATTTGCTAAGGAAAAATATTATTCATCATATGCCTAGGAGAAATGTTGTTCATGTGCCTAGGAAAATGCAGAATGAAAATGCTACTGTTATACATGCCTGCAACACTGATTTTGTACTCACATGTAAAAATAAGAAAGTGGTTGCTAGGAAATTAGGGGCAAAATGCAAGGGAGACAAAACTTGCATTTGGGTCCCTAAGGCTATTGTTACTAACCTTGTAGGACCCAACAAGAGTTGGGTACCTAAAACCCAAGCCTAATTTGCCTTGCAGGTTTATGCATCCGGGGGCTCAAGCTGGATTATCGACAACGGATGCACAAACCACATGACGGGGGAGAAGAAGATGTTCACCTCCTACGTCAAAAACAAAGATTCCCAAGATTCAATCATATTCGGTGACAGGAATCAAGGCAAGGTTAAAGGACTAGGAAAAATAGCTATTTCATACGAGCATTCCATCTCTAATGTGTTTTTAGTTGAATCGCTCGGGTATAACTTGTTGTCTGTTAGTCAACTTTGTAATATGGGTTACAATTGTTTATTTACCAATGTAGATGTGTCCGTCTTTAGAAGGTGTGATGGTTCATTAGCTTTTAAGGGTGTACTAGACGGCAAACTTTATTTAGTTGATTTTTTGAAGGAAGAGGCCGGTCTAGATGCATGCTTAATTGCTAAGACTAGCATGGGCTGGCTGTGGCATCGCCATCTAGCACATGTTGGGATGAAGAACCTTCATAAGCTTCTAAAGGGGGAACATGTGTTAGGTCTAACAAATGTATCTTTCAAAAAAGATAGACCTTGTGCAGCTTGTCAAGCAGGTAAACAGGTGGGAAGTACTCATCATAGCAAAAATGTGATGACCACATCAAGACCTTTGGAGCTACTTCATATGGACCTCTTCGGACTCGTCGCCTATCTCAGCATAGGGGGGAGTAAGTATGGTCTTGTTATTGTTGATGATTTTTCCTGCTTCACTTGGGTATTCTTTTTGCAGGATAAATCTGAGACCCAAGAGACCCTCAAGCGCTTCCTAAGGAGAGCTCAAAATGAATTTGAGCTCAAGGTGAAGAAGATAAGGAGCGACAACGGGTCCGAGTTCAAGAACCTTCAAGTAGAGGAGTACCTTGAGGAGAAAGGAATCAAGTACGAGTTCTCCGCTCCCTACACACCACAGCAAAACGGTGTGGTAGAGAGGAAGAACAGGACGCTCATAGACATGGCAAGGACGATGCTTGGAGAGTTCAAGACGCCCGAGCGGTTTTGGTCGGAAGCCGTGAACACGGCTTGCCACACCATAAACCAGGTCTACCTTCATCGCCTCCTCAAGAAGACGTCGTACGAACTTCTAACCGGTAACAAACCCAACGTTTCATATTTTCGTGTATTTGGGAGTAAATGCTACATTCTAGTGAAGAAAGGTAGGAATTCCAAATTTGCTCCCAAAGCTGTAGAAGGGTTTTTGTTAGGTTATGACTCAAATGCAAAGGCGTATAGAGTCTTCAACAAATCATCGGGTTTGGTTGAAGTCTCTAGCGACGTTGCATTTGATGAGACTAATGGCTCTCCAAGAGAGCAAGTTGATATTGATGATATAGATGAAGAAGATGTTCCAACGGCCGCAATACTCACCATGGCGATTGGAGATGTGCGACCACAGGAACAAAAGGAGCATGATCAACCTTCTTCCTCATCAATGGTGCATCCCCCAACTCAAACTGATGAACAGGTTCATCAAGAGGAGGCGTGTGATCAAGGGGGAGCACAAGATAATGATGTTATGGAGGAAGAAGCACCTCAAGCCCCTCCAACTCAAGTCCGAGCGATGATTCAAAGGAATCATCCTGTCGACCAGATATTGGGTGATATAAGCAAGGGAGTAACTACTCGCTCTAGATTAGCTAATTTTTGTGAGCATTACTCTTTTGTCTCTTCTATTGAGCCTTTCAGGGTAGAAGAGGCCTTGCTAGATCCGGACTAGGTGTTGGCCATGCAGGAAGAGCTTAATAACTTCAAGCGACATGAAGTTTGGACACTGGTGCCACGTCCCAAGCAAAACGTTGTGGGAACCAAGTGGGTGTTCCGCAACAAACAAGACGAGCACGGAGTGGTGACAAGGAACAAGGCTAGACTTGTGGCAAAAGGTTATGCCCAAGTCGCAGGTTTGGACTTTGAGGAGACTTTTGCTCCTGTGGCTAGGCTAGAGTCTATTCGCATTTTGTTAGCCTATGCCACTCACCATTCTTTCAGGTTGTTCCAAATGGATGTGAAGAGCGCTTTCCTCAACGGGCTAATTAAGGAGGAGGTGTATGTAGAGCAACCCCCTGGCTTTGAGGATGAATGGTACCCCGACCACGTGTGTAAGCTCTCTAAGGCGCTCTATGGACTTAAGCAAGCCCCAAGAGCATGGTATGAATGTCTTAGAGATTTTCTAATTGCTAATGCTTTCAAGGTTGGGAAAGCCGATCCAACTTTATTCACTAAGACTTGTGATGGTGACTTATTTGTATGCCAAATTTATGTCGATGACATAATATTTGGTTCTACTAACCAAAAGTCTTGTGAAGAGTTTAGCAGGGTGATGACTCAAAAATTTGAGATGTCGATGATGGGCGAGTTGAACTACTTCCTTGGGTTCCAAGTGAAGCAACTCAAGGACGGCACCTTCATTTCCCAAACGAAGTACACGCAGGACTTGATCAAGCGGCTTGGGATGATGGACGCCAAGCCCGCAAAGACTCCAATGGGAACCGACGGACATGTCGACCTCAACAAAGGAGGTAAGTCCGTTGATCAAAAGGCATACCGGTCTATGATAGGTTCCTTGCTATACTTATGTGCTAGTAGACCGGATATTATGCTAAGCGTATGCATGTGTGCTAGATTTCGATCCGATCCAAGGGAGTGTCACCTTGTGGTCGTTAAGCGAATACTTAGATATTTAGTTGCTACGCCTTGTTTCGGGATCTGGTATCCAAAGGGGTCTACCTTTTACTTAATTGGATATTCAGACTCCGATTATGCTGGATGCAAGGTTGATAGGAAGAGTACATCAGGGACGTGCCAATTCTTAGGAAGGTCCCTGGTGTCTTGGAGTTCTAAGAAACAAACTTCTGTTGCTCTATCCACCGCTGAGGCCGCGTATGTTGCCGTAGGACAGTGTTGCGCGCAACTACTTTGGATGAGGCAAACCCTTAGGGACTTTGGCTACAATCTGAGCAAAGTCTCACTCCTATGTGACAATGAGAGTGCAATCCACATGGCGGATAATCCTGTTGAACACAGCCGCACAAAGCACATAGACATCCGACATCACTTTTTGAGAGACCACCAGCAAAAGGGAGATATCGAAGTGTTTTATGTTAGCACCGAGAACCAGCTAGCCGATATCTTTACCAAGCCTTTAGATGAGAAGACCTTTTGCAGGCTGCGTAGTGAGCTAAATGTCTTAGATTCGCGTAACTTGGATTGATCTATAGCATAAATGTGTTTTATGCCTTTGATCATGTTCCTTTATGCATTTTGTTGCTTATTTATGGTGCTCAAGTTGTACCCATGATCCCCAGACCTCACAAGTACAATTGCAAGTGATGCACTTATTGAGGGGGAGGCATGCTACAACTTGACACCTTGAGACTAACCTTGTGTTTAAGTTGACTTATTTTAGTCTCAAAAGTGGATTGAAAGGGAAAGGTGGACTTAGACCGTGAAAGACTTCCACTGCACTCCGATGAGAGGGTAACTAATTCCAAGTTCATCTCCATGATCTTATTGCCTTTTTACTCTTACTTGAAGATTTTGGTGAGGCAATGGGGTTTTAAAGGCAAAAAATGATCCCGTTTTGGTGCTTGATGCCAAAGGGGGAGAAATTAAGGCCTATAGCAAATGGATCAGCTAACACTTGAGAATTTTGGAAAATCGTAGAGTTAGAGTTTTTGATTTGCCAAAATACTCTAAGTGTCTCTTTTTTTGTCAAAAGTTGGTCCCTTGTGGGGAGAATGTTTGATTATGGGAAAAAGGGGGAGTTTTTTGAATCTTTGATCAATGTCTCTTGGAATACCTCTCTTTACGTCTCAACAAGTGTGTTTGACTTAGAGATAGGAAATTGAGTTTGATTTGCAAAAACAAACCAAGTGGTGGCAAAGGATGATCCAAATATGCCAAATTTGAATCAAAAACAATTCTTGTTCAATATTGCATTGATGTTGCACTTCTTTTAGTTGCTTTTTGTTGTGTTGGCATAAATCACCAAAAAGGGGGAGATTGAAAGGGAAATGTGCCCTTGGGCCATTTCTAAGTATTTTGGTGATTAAGTGCCCAACACAAATGGTTTAAGTGCAAAGTGTGCAAAATGGTGGATGAAGTGAAAACATCAATAAGGTATGATTCTAGACTTAGTACATTGTATTTTGTGTACTAACACATTTGTCTAAGTGCTAGAATCAGAGGAAATACAAAAGGAAAATGACTTGGCTGGAGCTGCCAAGACTCAGTGTAGTCTGGGTGCACCGGACTGTCTGGTGGTGCACCGGACAATGCCCGGTGGTGCACCGGACAGTGTCCGGTGCGCCAGGCTGGCGTCTGGTCAACTGGCCACTCTCGGGAATTCATCAGCGGCGTACGGCTAAAATTCATCGGACTGTCTGGTGGTGCACCGGACTGTCCGGTGAGCCAACGATCGACCGCGCCAACGGTCGGCCACGCAATCCGCGTGTGACGCGTGGCCGAGCCAACGGTCTGATGGGGGCACCGGACTGTCCGGTGTGCACCGGATAGTGTCCAGTGCGCCAACGGCTCCAAATCTTCAACGGTCGGCTGTACCAATTTTGGAAAGCAATCTGCACCGGACACTAAACAGTGCATGTCCGATGCTCCACCCGACAGAAGGCAAGAATTGCCTTCCTAGATTGCTCTCAACGGCTCCTAGGTGCCTTGGGGCTATAAAAGGGACTCCTAGGCGCATGGAGGAGATACACAAGCATTCTTTGATCATCTCTAAGCACCAAGACTTCATTCTAGCGCATTTGATTCTTTGTGATAGCAATTTGAGCTCCTCTTGAGTTGAGAACTCCATGTGTGAACTTAGAGCTCAAGTTGCGACTAGTGTGCGTGTTTGTGCTGTTGCTTTTGAGACTTGTGTGTGTTGCTTTTCCCTCCCTTACATCCGTGCTTCTTTGAGATCATCATTTGTAAGGGCGAGAGGCTCCAAGTTGTGGAGATTCCTCGCAAACGGAATATAGTGAAAGAAAGGAAAACACCATGGTATTCAAGTGGATCTTTGGACCACTTGAAAGGGGTTGAGTGCAACCCTCGTCCATTGGGACGCCACAACGTGGAGTAGGCAAGTGTTGTACTTGGCCGAACCACGGGATAAACCATCGTGTCTCTTGTGCTTGTTCTCACTGTGACCATTGTGTTTCACAAGAGCTCGGTCCTTAGCCACTTGATTTCATTGTGCTAACACTTAATCAAGTTTTGTGGCTTTAAGTTTTTACATGATCACCTATTCACCCCCCCTCTAGGTGCTCTCACGAGGCCAACTCGGAAGCGCAAGTGGCTCGACCACCAAGACCCTGACACATGAAGAGTGGCGGCATATCATGCTATATGTATTGACCAACCTTGAAGAGGTGACGCCATACATGGAACAATTTCTTCATGAATTCTGGCGTCGATCAAGGGACCCCACTCCACAGGAATATGACACTCTTCTTAGAAAGGGTGCGAGAAATGGGTTGCCCGATTTCATTTCCTGGTTCAAACGTAAGGTACGTGCTTAGTTTGTAAAAGAGATACGTCTTTGAACTCAATTTAGCGTCTTTTAACTTGCGAATACTTGCAGGGCCAAAGAGATCCGTCTATGAGTGCCGAGTTGAGACAAGTAGCCAACGACTTTGCTTATAGGGTTAAGAAATATTCTAGGTATGACGTCAATGGATGCCGTTTTCGCACAACAAACTACGACAAAAGTCGGCCCAATCGGAAAACAACGTGTTCTGGAGTCTTTACGCATGGCCTTGACGATGTCGATTATTTTGGACGAATCAAAGAAATATATGAGCTCAATTTTTATGGTTCCAAACCTCTTACTCCAGTGATATTCAAATGTCATTGGTTTGACCCTCAAGTGACGAGACGGACACATTCTAATCTTAGGATAGTCGAAATTCGACAAGATTCCACCTTACCAGGAGACGATGTCTATATCGTGGCCCAACAGGCCACACAAGTGTATTATCTCCCATATGCGTGCCAAACGAAAGAACATCTTAAGGGTTGAGATGTTGTGTATAAGGTATCGCCGCACGGGAGGTTACCTGTTCCTAACGATGAAGATTACAACTTAGACCCGGACACATATGATGGAGAGTTCTTCCAAGAAGATGGGCTAGAAGGGCGATTTGAGATAGACTTAACCGAAGCTATCGAAATGGCGTAGATATTGAAATGGTTGTTGATGAGGAGGACGATGAGGTGCAAAATGATAATGACTTAGTAATCCTTGAAGGCAATGACATTAATGACAAGGTTGTGTCTTCCGATGGTGTTGAGATTGAAATGGTTGATAGTGATGATGAGAGTTATGATCCGGCTAACTCCGACATATATGAAGATTATTTTTAGTCGATGTAATGCTATATGACTTTTTATTTCGCACCTGTTTTTAAATACATCTTTTTATATGTGCTTATTTGTTTACTCTTAATTGCAGGTTTTTGGACAAATATGGTTGGCAGTAATTGGCTGAGGAGGAGGAGGGGAGGAGGAGTAGGACGACGGACGAGGCAGAGCAGGCGGCGCAGCAGGATGACCTTGTCTAGCAGCAAGCGGCGCCTTAGGACGACAACGACCAGCAGCAGGACGACGACGACCAGCAGCAGGACACCTCAGGTTCTGGCGCCTCAGGTTTGAGGAGCATCTACCTACGAGGTCTCGCGAGTCTCCCTTAGTGTCCCATACTTTGGGATAGGCGACCGCTGATTCGGCCGGATGCGGAGAGGTATGTAACTTTACATTCTTCATTCTTGTTCATATTATGTGTTCAAAATCATAATATAAACTAATACTTTTTATTTATCACTTGGATAGGTCTTGGACGGTTGTGGATTATGCTGGGGGTCATCGTTGCCTCTCCAATGGCATCCTCGGCCTGCTATGCAGGGAACGCTTCCCTGGACTGGTTGAGTACGCTGGAGTGACGTGCCCATCCTACACCTTCGACCACTATGCCGTCGCCCCCGATGCAGTAGACCGGGACAACCGGGAATTCAATAACAAGGCGGAGCTGGTGAAGCAAGAGGTGTGGGTAAGTCTTAGTATAATGTAAAATATGTCGCATTCGTTGCAAATTCTTGAAATAATGTATGGATACATCATTTTTGTATGCAGGATTTCTTCAGATGCGAGGCTGGATACGAGGCTAGGGCGGATGTGGTGGCCACCACGAGCTGTAAGAAGCTCGTCATGGACATGCACTATGAGGCCCGAATCCAGGACATCGTCAGCTACCACGGCTCCATCCTTGGGGAGAGGGTGTCCAAGCAGCAAGCCCGAACCATGTCGTTGACCAGGGACCAATACCTGCAGGTAAAGTCATGCATGTTTGGTACCAATACTCCATGCATGAATTTTATTTTATCTTCTGATATGCACTTTACGTGTTTACTTTATAGATGATTCCACATTGGTGCGTCGCACATCCTCTGTGCTGGGAGCAGATGGTGGATAGGTGGTGTTCGGCTGAGTGGGACGAGGCGCACAACGCTAGCCGGGAATGGCGTATGATGATGCAAGGTCCCTCCCACCACCAAGACAGCCGGAGCCTGGGCCAATATGCAAAAGCATGGGTACGCCCTCTTTTTTATTTAGGCATATAGCACTGGATTAGATATTATTTCTAACTATCTCGTTGGTTTTCTTGCAGTCGGCGTCACATGGTGGTCGGCCTTGCTCCACCTTCTTGGCCTATGCTATGGCCCATAAGGGCAAGGCGACGTCCAACGTCACCTACAACCTGGATGATGGGCCCGAGGCCTACACCAACCCCACCGTCTACAGCCGCCTTCATGACTACACCGCCATGGCGCAGGAGGTCCATGGCCCAGACTATGATCCGAGCACCGAGCCGATCGACCCCGATGTGCTCATGAGGGTCGGAGGAAGCAAGAGACATGGGCGATACTGGATTGCCGACGGGGCAATCGACTCGTCCTCCACTCCCACTCTGTCTCAGGTGAGAGCAAGGAGCACGGGCTCCAGTCCAGCCATACGACCTCGGCACAACAGCTCACAGCATCGCATACAACAACTCGAGGTTAGTGCTTTTGTAACTCGTCCTTCCTTGAGTTATATACCTTCTCTTTGAGTTACTATAACGTTGGCTTGTAATATTACAGACCCAACTAGAAGAAGAGAGGAGGGAACGTCGAGAGATGGAGGCGAGGATAATGGCGGAGCGGGAGGCGGAGCGGGAGGCTCGCCTGGTGGCTGATCAGAGGATGGCGGAGATGTTCCAGTACATGCAGAGCCTTGGCGCCGCACAGGGTTTCGCTTCGCCACCTCCATTGTTCCCTGCAGTTGATCCTGCTCAGTTCCATACTCCTGTGAGTATCAAAATTGTAGTTACATGTTGGTAATGCATCTGGTATAACACATGCAATCTCTTCTCTGTGCAGGGCCAATCTGGGGCGACATCCAACAACCCTCATGAAGGGTTCAGCCCAACGCAGCACCAGTCGAACCGCCCACCTCCATGAGTGTTATGTTTTTAGTGTTTAGACTTCAGAACTTGTGTTGAATACTTATGTTTGTGTTGGATACTTATGTCAGAGCTTGAGACTTATGAGACTTATGTTTGTGTTGGATACTTGTGTTGAACACTTATGTTTGTGATGGATATTTATGTTTGTGTTGGCTATTTATGTTTGTGATGATATCTGTGATGTATATATGTGATGTATATGTGATATCTTTTGTTTGTTTGGATGGAATATAAAAAACAAATAAAAAAGGTGTATACTGGTCACTTTGCCAAGTGTGACACTCGACAAAGAGGTGCTTTGCCGAGTGTTAGGGGCATAGCACTCGGCAAAAAACCAAGACTTGGGCACCGGTATAGGTTCTTTGCCGAGTGTAATGGCTCTGACACTCAGCAAAGAAGCACGCTTTGCCGAGTGCCATACCAGGCACTCGACAAAGTACCTGACAGGGGGACCCCTCTGGCGGATTCTTTGCCGAGTGCTGTCAGACAGACACTCGGCAAAGACTCCGTCTCCATCATCCGTCACCGTAACGGCTGCTTTTCTTTGCCGAGTGCCCGAGAAAAAGTACTCGGCAAAGATGGCTTTGCCGATGCACTGTATGCCGAGCCCTCTTTGCCGAGTGCGACACTCAGCAAAGAGTTTGCCGAGTGTTTTTAAAGCTTTGCCGAGTGCTTCAGGCACTCGGCAAAGCCTGCGATTCCGGTAGTGTATGTTACCAAAGCCGCGTACTGTCGTACAACCACGACGTTGCTTAGAACGATCGCTTCCAAATCTTATTGACTAACGATCATGGTGAACGATCGCTTTCAAATCTCGTCGACTAAGGAACCATGCCATTGACTAGGGACCAGTATTTACAGGTAAACACAACACTTTAATATTTGTGATAAAATTTGCTTAATTTTATCTGTTGATATAAAGTGTCCCTCTTTACCGAGTATTGTGGCCTTGGCGCTCGGTAAACAAGCAACATTTGCCGAGTGCCTCATAATGCTCTCGGGAAAGGAACTGACAAAGGGGTTCGTTGGTGATCTCTTTGCCGAGTGCTAGTCTGACGGGCACTCAGCAAAGAGGGGCTTTTGGCGAGTGCCACCTAATACGCTCGACAAAGGACCTGGTAAAGGGGCCCACGGAAAGCTTCTTTGTCGAGTGTCAGTACAGTGGACATTCGGCAAAGAGTGAGCTTTTGCAAGTATCACTCTGTGGGCACTCGGCACAGGCTCCGTCGCCGTCGTGACAGCGACTTTTCTTTACCGAGTATCGGCTGACACTCTTTGCCGAGTGCCGGATATAAAGTATTCAGTAAAGAAGTCGTTACCGATGTATGGTTTGTTGGGCTTTATTTGCCGCGTGTCACACTTGGTAAAGCCTTCGTCGATTGTTTTTTAGGCTTTGCCAAGCGTTTTAAACACTCGGCAAAGCAGCTGATTTAGATAGGGGATGAGGGTTGAGATGCAGTGGATTAGTTTAGTTAAATAATGCCGTGCCCGTGCTCGAACGGCGCACGCAGAAGTAGCGAGAGAGAGAGAGTGATGTGACCACGCAGGCTGGCGCGCAGACGTGGCCCTGGTGACGGAGAAGGAACGCATGTTTGGTGGCATGTACGCGTCAGGATGGCATGTCATGCACGTACCTTGCCGCTTGCTAGAGCACCGAATACCGATCTAGGAGTATTTATTGAACGTAGGATGTCCGCGGGAGTTGGTTGTTGCGCGATGACAACGATACGGACGTGCATGGCTTTTAGTTTGTTTGATGCATGTTCCCAGTACAACAAGGAGAAGGAGATCTGAGAGCATCAGTTAGTTTGAGCTGGGATGATCGGACTGGCTGCCTGCCTGGCCCCCTCCCTGCATTGCATATGGCCATCGATCTGCGATCAGCTGCACTTGTGAACCGAGCTACTACTCGAGTTGCATTCAAGATGCACACTCACTACTACTACAGGCGACCGATCGGATGATGGACAAACGACGAAGGGAGCGAGCCATGCATGCATGCGCATCCGGCAGCCAATTAACCGCGCGCACGAGACATGCCATCCTTTCCTATCCCATTCCCATGTGTCTTGCCTCTCTCGCCCGGAGTCGATGTAGACGTCGACGTCGACGGTGGCCTCTCTCGCGTCGCCCAATCCGTTGGCGCTGTGCTGTCGTGTCACATCCGTTTCTAAGGGCAAAGCCGGGTGCATAGCATATGTGTGTCAGGATCTATTTCCACACATATGTTGACGTCACAAGTGTAATATATCAAAAGAACAATGCATAAAAGCGTAAATAGCGATTATATTAACATATTACACTTTGAACAGACATAATGTCTTAACCTTTATCCATCAAAGTACAGCGAAACAAGGACATCCATCCACAGGAAGATGACCGGGGGTATCACTAGACTAGCATCCATGGAGTTCAGCATCATATCTTCATCTGCAAACTTCTGATCAAAATTAAGCAAGGGTGAGCTCACTTATGGTCGGGGCTCAGCAAGTGGGGGAAAAACTAATGCAGGTTTAACAAGGTGAGGCTAATGTTGAGCAGTAAGCATTTTAGTTGGTCAACATTTTATTAACGACACATGTCTTACTAATAAGTGTGAATCCCAAGTATTCTCATTAAACAAAGGTACAAGAGTATATCAAAAACACTTAAGTGAAACCACTTAAGCAAACCATTGGCAGATCATCGGATCTCGATTTATTTTCATCTTCAAGTTCAATTATCATGTGAGGAGTCCAGGCTGCTCATAACCGTGAGCACGGCTGATATATCAGTTTTACACTCTGCAGAGGTGGCGCATCTTTACCCATGAGTCGCGATTCCCTTCTAGCCCGGGTTAGCTAGACCCGTATTCACTTCCAAGGTGAATGGCCAGGGTTTCACTACGAGGCTTCTCCCTAGAGTCCTCATTACGCAAATGCTGGAAATGGTCAAACTGCATAAAGCACACCTAACGTAACCAACTTATAGCCCAGACTACAGGGTAAAGCTTTGGGAACTATGCCCATATCCAATCTGCCTGAGCCGGAACTATAAGAGCTTGCCAGATGCCCCCGTTCCTGTCGACCACGACCAGCACCCAACATAAGACTTCCCTAGTTATTTAGCCAAGACCAGAGCCATGATAGTTCTCATGGTAGCACTGTTTTTCCGGGTGGTCACTCCATGTTCCAATTAATATGCAATAATCTTGTTTAACCATCGGGTTAACAACAATAATGTAAACTTACCATTTTGGAACATTAACATCATAAGCGGGAGTGACTGCATAAAGTTAAGTTGTAGCAATAGCATAGCTACTTGATTAAATCATAATCCCAGGTTAAACAAGGAGTAAGGTTGGAAAGGTTATCTAAATAGGTAACCCGTGAAATTATGCATATATATCCAAAAGAATAAACTTTATTAAATGTATTGTTTGGGATCAAACAGAGTATGCAGAGGGAGAAGTCCACTTGCCTTGCTTACTGAAAATTTGAGGTTCTTCCACGGAATAGCACTTGATTCTCAACTATTAGATCAACCACTGAATATCACACAAACAAACAAGAAGAAACAAACACCACTCAATAACATACAACATTCACCATACATAAAGCTAAAAGAAAGCCTAACGAAAAGAGCGTTCGCTTATCAAAAACGTCGCAAGTAATGGTTATATTAAGAGGGTATTCTTTTCAAAAATGTGTGATCTATACTTTATAAAACAAGACATGAGCTTAAAATATCTTAATTAAACTATACAAATATTAGGTTCACTAATTTAATCTTTTATAAAACGTCATACACGATACGTCTAAGATAAAGGATTTATAAGACGATAAAACACGTTATAACAATATTAAACCTTTTTAACCTTTTAGAACACATATAATTTAAATCTAAGGTTAATGCGTTACGAAACACGTTATTAATCTTAGAAGCAGTATGGAACGTACTATAATTTATTGTTAAACCTTCACTTATGACAAATTAAGATATAAGTCTAAATAGGTTTTATGTGAAAAGATCATTATTATTAAACACCTATTTATGGAAAGTTATGATATATGCCTTAAATGGACTTTTATGTAGAAGAAAATGAACAAACAACTATATTTCATTTTTATTAGAAAGTACATGTCCTATATTCTTTGTTAAGAAAGCTATATACAAAACAAATATGTAAACTAACATTTAATTATAAAAAGGACATGAACACTAATTTTCTTTATTTTATCCATTAGGGACCACTAAATGATACATATAAATAATATGGATTCAATGTGATGAACGGATTAATCACGCTTACATTACTAGTTATGGACAAATTGAAACGTAAGTCTAATTATTAAATTGTGAGAAAATATAAATAATCTATTGATTATATTTAGTTTCAATTTAGGAACATATGACCTAAATCATTTGAAATGAATACTATATTCATTGGTATATTATTAATTATCATTTTAGTTATAACGGTGTGAGCACTTAATTAAGCCATTATTAGAAAAGTTATATGACATAATTCTATTGTAAAGCATATTATTATGGGTACTTAAACATCTATAATGAACCTTTTTAATATGATATTTATTAAAAGGTCATTTTAAAGTTAGAAACAAATTATCTAATTCTTTAGTAAGAAACATATGTTTACCAATATAACTATCAATTTCTTTATTAGAAAAGTATGAGTGTCTAGTTAAATCATTTTAACATTATTATAAATTCTACTATTTCGGTTTTATCCTTTCTTTTCTAGATAGAAATTATACGTATAACTAAAAATTGTTTATTTATAATTCTTCTAACATTTATATTCTAAGAATTAATTGTAAATTACTAATTAGACTTTTAATAACATATTCAAGATTATTATGACATAAACAAGTATTTTACTAATTCTAAGTAATTAAGTGTTATGCTTATATTTATCATGACTAGAAAAATCTATATTTTTATTTGACTAGGAATACGTGGCATAATTTCTATTATACTTATATCAATACTATCCGGTTATCGCTCCACATACTAAAGCGAAATCAATTATAAACAATTCGAGTATGAAAATCACTAAAGTAGTGAATAATGACCGTGCTCATTTTTAGAATTATAAAATCATACGCATTTTCAAAGTATTGTCGCGGGTTCGATTTTGACTACACGTATACATCGAAAATCTCTAAAGTCATACACGTAGATCGCAAAATCGCATCAATATTACAACAACAATTCACAAGATACAAAATATGATTTTAAAAAAAATAAATGAGTGGGTTGTCTTCAACCTTAGGTTATTCGCGTGTAGGGAAGGTGTTCGGCGAGGGGTTGCGCAGCACGGTGGCAAGCAGCAGAGGTACGCGGCAATGGCGGGCAGGGATTCTTGATGTCGTGTGGGGCTCCGGCGAGGACATTCGACGGCGACAGGCACGACTGCTCCGGCGAGGCTCCACGAACGGCAGGGCGGACAGCGACAGCGTAGACGAACTCCGGCGAGGCACGACGGCGACGACTTTGGGCTTCAGTGGCGAGGAAGAGAACTAGGAGGGAGTGAGAGAAGGGCGAGCTCGGCTGTGGGAGGAAGAAGAGAGGAGCTCGGCGCCAATTTATAGAGGATGGGAGGGAGAGAGACGCCGAGGAAGGGAGAGAGACATGGCCGTCGGTTTCAAGGCTTCAAGGTGCCATTGATGGCGTCTGTTCAATGGAGAAGTAACGACTACAATAAAACTCCATTAACGCAGAGGAACGGTCGCGGTCGTCGATTCGGCTTCAGGTGCGCATGGCGCGGTCGCAGTGCACGACGTCCTGGGCGGCTCCGCGGTCGCGACACCAGGCGCGCATGGTGGCAACGCGCGGGTGTGCGCCTGGGCGAGTGGCTCGGGATCGGGTCGTGCGGGACGGCCGCAGGCTGGCGGGGTCGGCACGTCGGGGAGGCGAGGCGGCTCGGCTGCGCGCGTCCGGCCTGGGCGGTGTGCGTGGCCGCGGGGCACGGCTCCATGGCGTCCTGGCGCGATGCGAAGCAAAGGAGGGAGAGGGAAGGGCGTGGGAGAGAGAGAAGAGGAGGAGGAGAGAGAAGCGGCGGCTGGAGAGAGGAAGCAGGAGCGGCGGCGGCTGGCTACAGGGAGCAGGGGCGCGCGGCTTAGGGTTAGGGGAGGAGCGGCGGCTGCTGGGCCAAATGGGCCAAATTCGGCCAGGGCTATGGTTTTGTATTTTTTTCTTTTTTTCGAATTTCTTTTTATGGTAACAATATATATACATATATATTCACTGTAGAAAAAAAAACTCCCAAAATAATATTAACACAAATAAATATCTGTTTTGTAGAAGAATATTGTTTTAGGAAGAATTCTATTTTTAATAAAAGATCTCCACCACAAGAAAATAAAAATGGAGTTTTTGCAAGCACTATCATTTGAAAAGTTATTAACAAAATAAAATACATGTTATAACGATAATATATTAATAATTCCTTATTATTTTATAAAACGAGATTTCCTTTATATGATTAAATCAAAGATTGTATTTGCAAATCAATTCAACCAAAATTTATACTCCAGCATGAATGCTTCAAACACTTGATTAAATTTTATCTATTCAAAAATTGTTCAAATTATTTATATTACATTTTACTGTTAGAAATCATAAGTATTTTTCCTTTCTATTGAAAAATAATAATATAAACTAAGTTGCCTTCAATTGATGGATTTAGGGTGTTACAAAATCTACCCCTCTTAAAAAGAATCTCGTCCTCGAGATTAAGGAAGGCTAGCAAGAAAACAATGGCGATACATGGTTTATTTGTAGGTTCTTAGTTCTCATTGAACTCCTCCAAACTTAAGGAACTTCCTTACTTCTCTGCTCCAAATGTATACTAATCAAGCATCCTTCATCATCATACTTATAAAATGGTGGGTCTTCTGAACTATTGCTTAGGTCATGCTTGGCAGCTTTCTTCTCTAGTCGGTCCAGACGCTTCTTGGGGCACTCGCGAATAAGATGTCCTTCATTTTTGCAGTAGTAGCAAGCACCTCTTGCTTTGAGTTCTTTGCGAGTCAACTTTGCTTGACCAACAGGAGATGAGGGTTGATTGGGTGTTTGTATCTCATATAGCTGAGTCTGACTTGATCCTTCAGTTTGGGTATCCATATGTTTTGTGGCTTTTGCTTGTGGTTGAGGTGAACTAATCATGTATCCAAGCATTTTTCTATTCCTTTTGTTGTTCTTCATTCCATTCATCGAATATCTTGGTGACTCATTTCTCTCGTTCATAGTTGTTAAGGTAGGAATATTGTCGTTGGCATCATTTACTTCATTTCCATTGGGATTCATCATCTGGTTAGAGAGTAAAAGAGATAGTGAGACAAGATTACATAAGCGGCTTGTACGATATGAAGGTAAATGGCGAACACAACTTTTTGATTTCCAAGATTAGTCAAGGAACAAGGGTGGTTTCATATTTCTCCTAGCTTCATCATACTACATGAGCGTACAAGTGTTATATTCCTTAACAAAGATCTTTTGAACCTTATAGATTTCAGAGCATGATATCCAAATAATCTTTCTGATCCAAGAGTATTTCTTTGAGCACAAATTGAGAGAAAGACTTGAGCGGGATCTTAGGCCAACTAGAGTATCACATTGTTTGCATATAGCAGATGATACCACACTTTATTTTCTTTATAAAGAGGCAAAACACAATAGGTGCGAAAGATTCTCCAAATTTATTCATATATCACTTAGCACGATTACAAATCTTGAAAGGGGCAACAACTTGACATTTTTTTTGTGAGACATACTCCTTCTAACTAAATGATATATTATTCTTCCTTGATAGATGTACCAATCTGAGCTGGAGGTCGGTTGTCTTCAACTACTATTGTTTCTCCAAATGGAGTTTCCAAACATATGGTTCTCTCAGTATGTTGGATTACTGCTTTAGTTCTTTGTAACCAATTCTTTCCAAGAATCACATCCTTTCCTATTGATTCTATCACTAGGAGATCAGCTCGAAAATCTATACCATTGATTTTAATACTTACTTTTGGACATATGTAGTTTACTAACATTTTTCCTTCGGGTGCACTGATGGTCTTCCTTGATCTCAAGGGACACTTAAAGATACCATACTTTGTTGCAAACTGGACACTGATAAAAGAATGTGTTGTACGAGGATCATACAACACGGTGGCGATGGTTTTGTGAATGACTAGTGTTCCAAAAATCACTGCATTATCATATGGAATAGTTCCTGACACTTCATAACTTATCCTTCCTGTGGTCTCTTTCCGTTGTTTATTCTTTGTTGATGTATGGATTTGAGGGTGTTGTCTTCTCTTTTGGACCTTATTGATCTCCACATCCTTCTTAGGACAACCATTAACAAGATGGCCGGTATCACCACAGCCAAAACAAGCACGACTTGATAAGTTACATGGTGGAGTTGTCTTTATGGTGTTGGTAGAAATTTCTGTGCATTTTTGTTCGCATTCCATGTCTGAAGACTGAGATAGCTTCATCTCGGTGGTGATCTGTAGTGAACTTTTCTTAGGACAGTTACGGATGTAATGACCTGCACGTCCACATTGATAGCAAGTTTTTCTTGAAGTTATTTCTTGACTTTTTCCATGTTTCCATTTTTGTTTCTTGGACTTGATGCGACGACAAGGCTGAAACTGTGTGCAAGTAATAGTCCATCCATCAATGTAACACTCATGTATTTCTTCTTGGGGCTGGGCATCCTTGTGATCATCTGACAGTGCATTAAGTCCGAGAGAAACTGCTATTAGATGTTCTTGGGGGGACATCTGTCTGATTATGCCAGAAAATAAAATCCGGTTCTTCTGTTTTGTAGTTTCACTTTCGTTTGTACTGATCTGGCGACAAGGAATTCCATAATACTCGCAACAACAACAGGTTCCAGGGTTAATTGTCTGTTGGTTTGGTTGTGCATCCTTTTGGGTCCTGAATTTCTGTTCATCAGCTATTTTATTCATAGTGTTGTTTTGATTTGCCAACACACCGCATTCTTTGCATTTAGTGACATCACTTGTCGTTGACATTCCAAGGTCTGACATCTGTATGGGTATGGAAGAATGGAAGGGACGAAAGGGTTGAGCAAAGACAGATTATAGAGAGCAGAGAAAACCCATTTATCTAAGGTTTTTCCTAGCTAATTGATGCCATTGTGGACAAAAGTCACACAATACACCAACAATCATTTCAAAGAAGCGAATCAAACATGAACACAAAGGACAATGAACTCAAACATACCAGCACAACACAATCCAATTCTACTCATTCAACCAAAACAAACAGTGAGATAAGGTTTGTAATAAGAAAGATATTATAAAGTCAAGGAGTTGGGTAAGAATTATCAAGGAGTTAGGCAAGACATATTTGTTGGTGGCCAAGAGTGAAATAAGATAACCATGAACTATTAAAATGAGGATAAATGATACAACCAAGGATATGAAGTGAGTTAGGGAGAAAGCATTATCAAGGGGAAAAGTAGAGAGGCAAAGGTTTAATATATATCAAGGTAGATATTGCACAAATGGGGCAATACAATGGCACGAAAGCAAAAGTGTAAGAATTTAAATAGGGAGAAATCATTATCAAGGAGTAGAGAGGCAAAAATATATCAAGGTAGATATTGCGCAAGGATGGCATTACAATGACAAGAAAACAAAAGTATAAGAAGTCATGGGTTATATAGCAATATTAGGGATTAGAAAACCACTTATAATATAATATCGCTATTACCGATCTAGTCGAAAATCTTAATACTAAAGAACAATCCTATCAACCTAACCAAGAAGTCTAGTAATAGATCCAAGAGATCTATAACGAAAACTTCTTGCGGGGCGGGGATCAGACAGAGAATGGGGCATCTTCAATAGCTTCTAAAGGATTTCTTCAGGTAGACTTCACTTCAAGTTCCACAATCCTAACTTGATCATCTTGCAATGCTTCTGAGGAGAGCCTTCTGATAGAGGAAGAATCAAACAAGAAGGGTAGAAAATAAAAGAGACGAATTTTGATATAAAGTAAGTTTTTATGGAGGACAATATATCAAGCTTTTGAAAGACTGACTGGGCTTTCCATTTCTAACTAATCTAGCGACCTACGGTCACATTGCTTTGATACCACTTCTGTCACACCCGTTTCTAAGGGCAAAGCCGGGTGCATAGCATATGTGTGCCAGGATCTATTTCCACACATATGTTGACGTCACAAGTGTAATATATCAAAAGAACAATGCATAAAAGCGTAAATAGCGATTATATTAACATATTACACTTTGAACAGACATAATGTCTTAACCTTTATCCATCAAAGTACAGCGAAACAAGGACATCCATCCACAGGAAGATGACCGGGGGTATCACTAGACTAGCATCCATGGAGTTCAGCATCATATCTTCATCTGCAAACTTCTGATCAAAATTAAGCAAGGGTGAGCTCACTTATGGTCGGGGCTCAGCAAGTGGGGGAAAACTAATGCAGGTTTAACAAGGTGAGGCTAATGTTGAGCAGTAAGCATTTTAGTTGGTCAACATTTTATTAACGACACCTGTCTTACTAATAAGTGTGAATCCCAAGTATTCCCATTAAACAAAGGTACAAGAGTATATCAAAAACACTTAAGTGAAACCACTTAAGCAAACCATTGGCAGATCATCGGATCTCGATTTATTTTCATCTTCAAGTTCAATTATCATGTGAGGAGTCCAGGCTGCTCATAACCGTGAGCACGACTGATATATCAGTTTTACACTCTGCAGAGGTGGCGCATCTTTACCCATGAGTCGCGATTCCCTTCTAGCCCGGGTTAGCTAGACCCGTATTCACTTCCAAGGTGAATGGCCAGGGTTTCACTATGAGGCTTCTCCCTAGAGTCCTCATTACGCAAATGCTGGAAATGGTCAAACTGCATAAAGCACACCTAACGTAACCAACTTATAGCCCAGACTACAGGGTAAAGCTTTGGGAACTATGCCCGTATCCAATCTGCCTGAGCCGGAACTATAAGAGCTTGCCAGATGCCCCCGTTCCTGTCGACCACGACCAGCACCCAACATAAGACTTCCCTAGTTATTTAGCCAAGACCAGAGCCATGATAGTTCTCATGGTAGCACTGTTTTCCCGGGTGGTCACTCCATGTTCCAATTAATATGCAATAATCTTGTTTAACCATCGGGTTAACAACAATAATGTAAACTTACCATTTTGGAACATTAACATCATAAGCGGGAGTGACTGCATAAAGTTAAGTTGTAGCAATAGCATAGCTACTTGATTAAATCATAATCCCAGGTTAAACAAGGAGTAAGGTTGGAAAGGTTATCTAAATAGGTAACCCGTCAAATTATGCATATATATCCAAAAGAATAAACTTTATTAAATGTATTGTTTGGGATCAAACAGAGTATGCAGAGGGAGAAGTCCACTTGCCTTGCTTACTGAAAATTTGAGGTTCTTCCACGGAATAGCACTTGATTCTCAACTATTAGATCAACCACTGAATATCACACAAACAAACTAGGAATACGTGGCATAATTTCTATTATACTTATATCAATACTATCCGGTTATCGCTCCACATATTAAAGCGAAATCAATTATAAACAATTCGAGTATGAAAATCACTAAAGTAGTGAATAATGACCGTGCTCATTTTTGGAATTATAAAATCATACGCATTTTCAAAGTATTGTCGCGGGTTCGATTTTGACTACACGTATACATCGAAAATCTCTAAAGTCATACACGTAGATCGCAAAATCGCATCAATATTACAACAACAATTCACAAGATACAAAATATGATTTTAAAAAAATAAATGAGTGGGTTGTCTTCAACCTTAGGTTATTCGCGTGTAGGGAAGGTGTTCGGCGAGGGGTTGCGCAGCACGGTGGCAAGCAGCAGAGGTACGCGGCAATGGCGAGCAGGGATTCTTGATGTCGTGTGGGGCTCCGGCGAGGACATTCGACGGCGACAGGCACGACTGCTCCGGCGAGGCTTCACGAACGGCAGGGCGGACAGCGACAGCGTAGACGAACTCCGGCGAGGCACGACGGCGACGACTTTGGGCTTCAGTGGCGAGGAAGAGAACTAGGAGGGAGTGAGAGAAGGGCGAGCTCGGCTGTGGGAGGAAGAAGAGAGGAGCTCGGCGCCAATTTATAGAGGATGGGAGGGAGAGAGACGCCGAGGAAGGGAGAGAGACATGGTCGTCGGTTTCAAGGCTTCAAGGTGCCATTGATGGCGTCTGTTCAATGGAGAAGTAACGACTACAATAAAACTCCATTAACGCAGAGGAACGGTCGCGGTCGTCGATTCGGCTTCAGGTGCGCATGGCGCGGTCGCAGTGCACGACGTCCTGGGCGGCTCCGCGGTCGCGACACCAGGCGCGCATGGTGGCAACGCGCGGGTGTGCGCCTGGGCGAGTGGCTCGGGATCGGGTCGCGCGGGATGGCCGCAGGCTGGCGGGGTCGGCACGTCGGGGAGGCGAGGCGGCTCGGCTGCGCGCGTCCGGCCTGGGCGGTGTGCGTGGCCGCGGGGCACGGCTCCATGGCGTCCTGGCGCGATGCGAAGCAAAGGAGGGAGAGGGAAGGGCGTGGGAGAGAGAGAAGAGGAGGAGGAGAGAGAAGCGGCGGCTGGAGAGAGGAAGCAGGAGCGGCGGCGGCTGGCTACAGGGAGCAGGGCGCGCGGCTTAGGGTTAGGGGAGGAGCGGCGGCTGCTGGGCCAAATGGGCCAAATTCGGCCAGGGCTATGGTTTTGTATTTTTTTCTTTTTTTCGAATTTCTTTTTATGGTAACAATATATATACATATATATTCACTGTAGAAAAAAAACTCCCAAAATAATATTAACACAAATAAATATTTGTTTTGTAGAAGAATATTGTTTTAGGAAGAATTCTATTTTTAATAAAAGATCTCCACCACAAGAAAATAAAAATGGAGTTTTTGCAAGCACTATCATTTGAAAAGTTATTAACAAAATAAAATACATGTTATAACGATAATATATTAATAATTCCTTATTATTTTATAAAACGAGATTTCCTTTATATGATTAAATCAAAGATTGTATTTGCAAATCAATTCAACCAAAATTTATACTCCAGCATGAATGCTTCAAACACTTGATTAAATTTTATTTATTCAAAAATTGTTCAAATTATTTATATTACATTTTACTGTTAGAAATCATAAGTATTTTTCCTTTCTATTGAAAAATAATAATATAAACTAAGTTACCTTCAATTAATAGATTTAGGGTGTTACATGTCGCGGCACGGCACTGATGATGAATTTTGAATCGGGGACAGAACATGCATTGGGCCGGGTCATCGAAGAGAAGAAGCCGTGAATGTTTCGGATCCGGAGCCACGACCGCGAATGCGAGCGGCGACAGATCATGTGGCAGGGCAGTCGCCGTGCTGGAGGCTGGAGCATATGCATAGGCCGGCCACGTGGTGCCGGAGCCGCCCTGCCCGCGTCGCCTGGCCGGGGACCGGGACCCCGCTGGTTCATGAGTCATGACGATGCCCCGCGCCTAGCGGGGAGGGGGAGTACTTACTACTACTAGCTAATACGAATGGGCCGGCCATCCAGCCCAGGTCTTGTCAGCCTTACCTAACGCAAGCCGTGCGTCGTACGTGGTGGGCCCGTTCCGCCACCACCTACCGGGTAAAGAAGAAAGAGACGAAATTCTGGACCGGGATTCCCCGAGCTGTGGGCTTCCACTCCACTCCACTCCCATCGTCTTCAGCAAAACAGAGCGTTCGGGGACCGCTTGCTCTCCAGGGCCCAGGCCAAGTCAGTCCACGAGAGCGAGAGGACTCGCTTCACGTACGCCCACGTCACGCCTACGCTGGCCTATCAATCAGTGTCAGACTAACCACAACGATATTGTTGTAACTCAGTGAAAACGAGACACAGAAATGTAGAGAGAAAGTGACAGTTGTATTGATCTCATGAAATGTGTACATATATATACATAATGAAGGGACACCACGAACGGTCGCACCCCTTGGAATTAGATCACATGGAAGGTTTTCTAACACTCCCCCTTGATCAATTCCAACTTCATTTGATCATCTGTCAACCGTCTTCAAATATATGATCTCCTCAAAAACCCTATGGGAAAAATAAGGAGTACACAATGCTTTTGGATCATGAGAGAATCTCACTTGAACTCCAAAAGGCAAATATGCTTGTAATCATCATGCATAAAAACCCCTGTGGGGAAAAATCAATGATGAAGCATATAGCTTAGTTGATATTACCTCATTAAAAACTTTGGATGAGAAAACCTTAATAAGGCAAAACTCATACAAAGAAAAGAGTGTAATATGATGGACAAAACAGGTCAAATATCACGGAGAATTTCTCCCCCTGATCTTGCAATCACTTAAGTCTTCTCATACCAACCACTTTAACATATTTCTGAAACGTGGAGCATGGTAGAGATTTTGTGAATAGATCAGCAAGATTATCACAAGACTTTGTTTGCAAGATGTTAATATTTCCTGTTTCCTGTTTCCATCTGAACAACACAAGCTCAATTATCCTTATAGATAATTGTCGGTGATTCGATCGAATCATGGTACGTTGTTCTCCAATGGACCTCTAGCCCAAAGAACAATAATATGTCTATAGCCATCATCTCAAAAACCCCAGTGGGGAAAATAAATGATGAGACATATAACTTAGGCTAATATTTCTCCAAGATAATCGTGTCAGAAAATCTGGGAAATCAACATATGAGCCGAGTCTCCTTAAAAACCCAATGGGAAAAATAAGGAGAATAATCACGATCTATTGTTGATCATTTAAACTCTTATGAGATAAACTCATAACCTAGTTCAAATACAACAATAGCTATGTCATAATGTATCATCCTCGAAAAACCTCTATGGGAAAAATAGATGATACGACATAGGTCTTGTGTTGATGTTGCCTCGTTAAAAACTTTGAATGAGAAACCCAAACAGGGGAAAAACTCATGCAAAGAAAAGAGTACAACATGATGTGTAAACAAGTTCTTCTGATCAAAAGGAAACTCCCCCTGATCTTTACGAATCACTAAGTCATCTCATACCTGCTCTCAAACTCATTAAAAATGTGGAGTCAGGTAGAGACTTAGTTCGTGACTTGTTTTCATCTAAACAACACAAAGTATATTATCTTCATAGATAATAAGGTCAGTGATATAAAATCATGACCACCACATACCTTCAATATGTAGTATATCATTCTGTACAATTCCACGAAGTGTACTATAGAATGATTAGTGTAAGTGACCATTAATCTCTGTTGATCAACATTTATCAAACAGTAGGTCCAACTTACCAGAAGTATGTCATTGATCTTGTACCTGGGGATCTTCTATAGATATCCAAGATCAGTATATCCAAACATAAGGAGAGCATGAGTACACTTGGAGATCATAACTTGATCTCATGTGCTGTTAGCTAGCAAATCATTGCAAAGCAATATCCGGCCGGATGCTCTTGCAAGATACAATAGCACATCTCATGATCGGAAAGAATCAAATAACCATGACTCTTACATATTGAATTTCTTCAATATATGTTGGATATATAGACAACTTTGTATCCAAGATACTTAAGATAGTTTACTTTGAATTGGAAATCTCTTTCAATTCATATCCTCTATCTTGAACTCCGTCGATAAGTAATGTATGTTTAAAATATGCTGCACATATTTGCACTGAACATACCATACTTTGTGTATCCTTTCAGAAAAAAGGATTCACTAGGTCGAATGTACCATATTTGACCAAGATGCTCTAAGTCACAAATATTTTCCAAGCATTACAAATTTGTGATTGGTGATTATGTATTTGGAATCCTTCAAGACTCCATAAATACCATAATCCAGTGACCACATATGCATATGTTGTCACTACATCTATCAACTGCATAGATAGATGATTTACTGCCCATATTATTGTATCGGAATTTTACTACTCACAGTAGGGGAGAATTTATAGCATTAAAATAATGCTTGGGTTTGCGTATAAACCCAGTTGCTACTAGCCATGCTTTCTCACCACCTCATTGTTTCCAAGTCCATGAAAACAAACATGTATCCACAGTAAGATACCTTGAAGTGAAAATAAGTTAACACTTATTTCCGGTGAGCAAGGCTATCTCTGCAACATTGTATCACTCAACAAGATCCAGTGTGAGCATACTCATGCTCTGCTATGGCCATAGTCTTTTGGATCACTTGGAGTGCATATACAATTGCTGAGATGTATGTGTCGACACTTGTAGCTTTTAAATAACATAATTCTCCAGTTGACATAAAGTCATTTTTTATGTACCCTTATGGTTCCTCGTGAAATCCCAAAACGAGAATCAAGGGCTTCCGATAACCTAGCCTCATTAGTGCGCATTGAGCTAGGTTGTGAATGTCCTCCATTCACAGGATAATCAATATCCTTTAGGTGTCCACCAACACTCGGTTGGTTACCAACGAATAGATGGTCTGCATTTACTATCTCAGAAGGTATAGCCTTCAGCTGCTTGCAAGCATCTTAATCCCAATTTGTGACCATACTTCTCCCCCTCTTATTTACAACAACGTTGCAATAGGGAGTTAAGTGGTTTTCCATGTAACCACTCTTTCTGGCACTTCCTCATAGGATTAATTTGAGTGACACCTCATAGTAAATGCACATGGCAGTCAATTTGCAACTTCTTGCAAATCATTCGAACTCAAAGGTTCAGTTTTAGTACGTGATCCTGAGCCTAAATGCTTACTGCATTCATTATAATTTCCTGGCATTCATTTTGGTACTCGAAATCTCCCCCTAATGCCTGGAAAAGCTCATGATTCAAGCAAGCGTACGAGCCATAAATAGATTCTCATGAAGAGATTCTAAAACTTAATGATCGACGGAGAATGAATTCTCACATAGATCCCCAGTTTTCTGTGTGCCCATTCATGTACGCTGCGGTGGTGAGATTGGGAAAACATACCCAATGTACGCATGGGAAATTTTTTCACGGATTCCCACGTACTAAAAACCATAGGGGAACTTGTACATCTAGTACATGCAGTTAATCACAAGTCAGGAGCGTGCAAAACTTCCTGACTCCAACCATAACCAGTTGGAAATGACAATTCATTACTGATGGTCATTAATGATCTGAAATTTTTGAATCTACCACAGATTCATCATATCCTTTATGGATATCATTCTGAATACCAAGACAAACAATCACCATTGTAAGCACATTTGGTAAATTCAGTAGTGTGGAGGCTAATGTGCTCAAGCTTGAGACATTATTACTTAATGGTCACGAGTTGTCCGAAGGACACACTTCAGGTCATCATATAGATGTACCAAAGAACCATATAAAGCCTTCAATGTCCATACAATCTCTGTAATGGACCACACTCGTTCCTTTGAAAAAATTCAAAGAGCTTAACCAATTTAGATCAGATTTTAAGATAAGAGGGACTTAAAATCTCAATTTCGATGATACTCATCAAGTATCCATCTTATGGGAAAAACATGACCAATAGAATTGTCCATAACTTTTCATTTCTACCCAACAATGGGATGACCAATTCAATCTTACCCGCATGGTAAGTAACATCACATGAAAAGTTTAACAAATGCAACACATTGTACGAGAGGATGTATGTAGAATACAATCCATAAGAAATGTTTCTGAGAAACATATGCAATATCCATCACTATCACCTTGTGTTTCCACATGATAGTAATTTTATGGATATCTCTATAATTTGGTAAGATAAATTAGGATATATCAACACATCCTTGATACTTTCAATACCAAAAGGGGATATGATAATAACATATCATGATATCGCGCGAAGCGATTGTTAAAATATTCTTTCCTCTTTCCAAAGAAATATGAGAATATTTTGTTTCCCCACTTATAGAGTTTGTGGCTCAATTCTCCACATTGCATGTTTCTTCCTCAATTGGAAGAATCCCTGTACAAGTTTGCACAACTCAATTCAATGAGTCTTCAACTCCCTTGATGAGTTGGTTCAACTCTAATCGATGAGTTTGTTCAACTCAAATCACATGAGTGAACAACTCCAATCGATGAGTTTGTTTAACTCAAATTCATATGAGTTTTTACACTCAAATCACATGAGTGTGTTCAACTCACATCGCATGAGTTGAATCTATCACAACATCAATTATGAGATTATACCAAATCTCATGCATCATTTAAATAGTACTCAAAAGCAAATCATCTAACAAAGTGGTCTTCTCTTAGAAAAAGAAGTGTTGTTACATGATTAGTCTAAATCATGATTTACACAACTAACCACTGTTATCATGTCAGATGGCAGATTGAAGTACACTTCATATCTTAACTTTCATGAGTAGTATGCATCTATTGGGATTTCATATACAAGATTAGATGCTTAGGCATACAACACTATACCGCGTATAGTGTAATGACAAAAGAGTTTGTCATACTCATTGCCCTTCCCTTTTTAATGTGCTTATATATTTGCTTTCAAGCAAAATATATGAATACAAAGTGTTAGTCTACAACATAATGTAGACACATACTCATAAGTCCACATGTCTTATGATTTTCTTTGCTATTCATTTTGGGCTTGCACATAAAGCCACAAAAGCACATTAGTTCTTTTCACAAGAACCATAAGAGAATGAGAGCATCACACTTCCTCCAAAGTGAAGAAGTGAATCCCCATATTATGCAAAAATGATCTTTACATCCAATGAACATATCCAATGAACATTGAGGATAATTAAGCCCATTAGGCGAGTTCATCAAACTCTATTAAATAATTATCCTTCAAATGGCTTAACCATTTTAATTTGCTGCAAAATATATCATATATTTATATGTTGGAGAATTCCAGGTATCACATAAAGTGTACCAAAGATTTTTGAAAATTGGTGTACACAACGTAGATAATCTCCATGTAATGAAACAATGAAGTAGATCTCCCAGTAGTGGGCAAAACTTTTGCTGCCTGAAAGCATGGTCTCTAGGCTGATATATTCAAGGAACATACCGCAGCCAATGCTTAGGACTCCACTACCCTGTGCTTGACCAAAATTTCAAAAAATAAAATGGAAATCACCATAAAGGTGAATAACCAACATCACATTTCCAACATATCTACTTGGGAGAACACATAGGTAATCATCATAACCATATGATGTAGACCTCTTACTGATGGGCAAATAACATTTTGTTGTCTAAAAGCTTGGTCTCAGGGCAAATAAATTCCAAGAATTTATTGCAGCCAAAGCCTAGATCTCCATCATGTGTTGAAATATCCCAAGTTCAAGATATGCGTCATATTTTGCAAGAATTCATCGTTTAATTAAGTAGAACTTAATTAAAAGAATTCTTGTAGCAGTCAGCATGACTGCAGCGTCCAGCCTGGCTCCATAGCCCGCGACGCCTGCATGGTCCGTGATCTTTTTGGGTAGCACGTATAGGTAATCATCTCGAAAGATGTAGACCTCATAGTGATAGGCATTTCAAATGCGGCCTAAAGCATGGTCTCTGGGCTACTAAATTCTATAAAGAATTTAGCGCAGCCAGTGCTTAGGACTCCATCACCCTATGCTTTCACCCAAAAACTGCAACCTCATGTTGCATGTAGACCATTCAGTTTCGACTTATTATATGTGCTATGTTTCCATGCAATCATAAAGAACGCAAAAAAAAAAACAAAGCAAGTCGAAAATATGTGAATTATAAATATAAAACAAAGATAATTCACAAATCAAAGTCTGCCAGATTTATAATAAAACAGACAACTATCACAATTATATATATCATCAGCAGTCTAAACATCGAATTTAGACACACTAACACAAGTTACGACTGAATTGATATATAAAACATAGTTTTATACTTAAAATTCAGAATTTAAAAAAAAATTGGCCATTTTAGGACCAATCTGGTCCCATGAGGGTGGCCCAGGCGCCTGCTTGACGGGCCAGGAAGCGGCCTGGTGGCCAGCACGCCGGTCCAGCCAAGCTGGCCGGCCCAGGCGGCCCACCAGAAGGCCTACGCGCCCATTATAAATGGGGGCGGTTAGGGTTTTCCTAACCCTAGCCGCCCTAGCAGGGAGCCGCCACCGCCATTGGGCGCGACCGCCGATCTCGCCAGTCCCCGCTGCCGCCTTGGGGGACGTGCGCGAGGACGCCCGCCCCTGGGGCGAGCCACCAGCGTCGAGAACCCGCCTGCCCCTGTCGGGGTCGAGGCTGAGGCCGACCGCGCCCATAGCCGGTTTCGGCTTCCGCGCCGGGGCCGAGCAGCGCCCGCGCTTGGAAGCCGGGTCGCGCTCGCACCGGTTACCGGCCGCGCCCATAGCCGGTTTCGGCTTCCGCGCCGGGGCCGAGCAGCGCCCGCGCCGGGAAGCCGGGTCGCGCTCGCACCGGGAACCGGCCGCGCCCAGCCGTCCTCGCCGGGCCCCATGCCGCGCGCCCTTGCCAGGCTCCCACGCCGAGGAGCCGCCGGAGTCGGTCGCGTCGAGGTCGGCCACGCCGAGCGCACGCGCGCCGCACTTGCGACCCAGCCTGCGCCGGAGGCCAGCCGAGCCGTGTCGTGCCGAAGGCACGCGGCTAGGCGTCCGCGCCGCGGATGGTCGAGCGTCCGCGTCGTAGCGGTCGATGTCACGCCCGCGCGAGGTCGCGTCATGGCCGGGGCTGGCCCGCGCCGGGGCGCTATGCTGCTGGGGCCCGAGCACACCCGTCCGGGGCCGACGCGCCATGGTCGGGCCTCACTGCGCGCGCTGAAGCCGCGCCGTGGCCTCGCATGGCCAGGGCTCGCTGCGCCGCCGTGGCCAAGGCCAGGGTCGCAGCACGCGCCGAAACCGCGTCGTGGCCTCGTATGGCCGGGGTTGAGGATCACGCAAGGCAACGTTAAAAAAAAACAGTTGCAAACTCCACTACATATGGGAAAATGATGGATTTTCATTATACCTCGCGACATTGAGCCAGTAATCCAATGCCGTTTATCCATGCGTTTGTTTTCTTGGGCTTAGTGCCAATTGTTGGCAGACATGCAGTTCATGTCCGAAAGGAATTCCCATCCTCTGTTGAAACCCCTCTCTGTGTTCAGTGATGCTGATGCCTACGTGAACGCCATGCTCCGCCTCGCGTCCTCCGCCACCGTCTCGCCTGCGTTGTGGCCCAGAGGATGCCGCTGGTTGCCGGCAAGGGATGGTCTCTGCGTATGGCGGACAGCCTGTGCAAACGCTAGCGACGAAGAGGACGAGCGCCTGTGCAGACGGTGATGGAGAAACCGCTAGTTGGATGCCCGCGCAGAACCGCTCTGTGTAAAGCAAAGGTGCTGATAACGTGTTGTAACTCAGTGAAAACGAGACACAGAAATGTAGAGAGAAAGTGACAGTTGTATTGATCTCATGAAATGTGTACATATATATACATAATGAAGGGACACCACGAACGGTCGCACCCCTTGGAATTAGATCACATGGAAGGTTTTCTAACAGATATGATCAACGATGTCCCTGTGCCGTGGTCAATTCAGGAACAGCCAAACAGATAAGAGACGGACAGGACCCCATGCATCAAACACGTTCCCTAGCTTCACGATCGTATCGTTCTTCCCCTTGCTGCTGCATTTCAAATCTACGATTACGCGCGCATCGTGCCAACAACACTTGTCTGTTTTTCCCCCCACAGAAGCTAGCTAGGGCTAGGGCTAGGGCTAGGGCCGGGATCAGCAAAACAAATTGCCTATTTTATTTTTCTCGTTATATATTAGTATATTAATCAATCACTGTGCGCGTAATCGATCATTGGCATGGAATTAGTAGGATGCAGGATGCTGCGTTGTACGTGCCTGATCATTGACCATATATAAGCTACCTGCCTCGCCACGCATGCACATGTTCATTAGGTGACACGTCGCCTTCGGGTTGCTGCCTAGGTTCATGCGTAGAGATAGCAACGGGTGAAGACCCATCAGGATTTATTACTTTAGATCCAGCCCGTTAGACTAAAAACTCCTCACTTTAATACTTGTACCCGTGTACGGGTACAATTCCACACTCATACTCGGACCTATCGGGTATTCTATACCCGACGGGTACCCGTACCCGTCTAGAGTGGTGGATGGGCGAATGGTGATCGCCGAACGGCAACATCCGGCCTTCCGTCTTCCATCTTTCAGGTGCGGGCGTGCCGCGTGGCTGCATGCGGTTTGGTCGCTTTGATTGCACATTAACGAAGAGTCGCATCGTAGAAGCTTAGAGCCTTGGACGTGCTTTATTGTTTTGCCTGGTTGTCTGTCTACTGTTGTGTGACTGTGTCATGTGTCATAAGGCCTATGTATTGTACTTAGGAGTCAGGAGCCCGAGACCAAACATCTAGCTAGGCTAAAATATTAGAGAATTATTGGCTATATTCCGAGGATAAAATACCCATGCGGTACACAGGTATATGTTTAATGAGTACGTACACGTACCTGTTGGCTCCTCTTTTTCTCATCCTAACAAACCTACATGTATATATTTGTGACCAAAATCATCCTATAATAGAGTAGTTACCCCCGGATAACTGGCCATCTTTATTCATGCGTTGGGTGGTCGGTCGCCATCTCTCGGGAACACGGACACGAAAAGTTCAATTCGAAGGGAACTAGTTACAAATCTCAGGCCTTTGCATGCATGGATCCAATCATCCAAGTCATAGAATTGGAAACCGACACTTTTGCCCATTATAGCTAGGTATAGCACAAGCCATATCTAATTGAAAAAAGGTAATAATGATCACAAATCATATAATTCACAACTCGCACTTGCACTTTAAGTATTAAGAAGTCATTTAAGTATAATGATAGGCAAATGCAATTGTCTAGGTCTCCAAGACTTATCTCGCAAAATTATCAGTATAACATTGTATTATCTATTTTTTATCGCACACATGTTTCTTAACAATTTATTCTCATTTTAGACAATGTTCTACTTTTATATATATTTGTGTATTTTTATTTTGCAATCTAATTGGTTTGTGTGCTAAATATTATATGAAGTAGAGACACACCAAAAATTTTATCCGTCCCCGCCACTGTTTGTAGCCTCTAGCTACTCACCTTCTTAACCAACTTTAGTAATCTTACGCCGACCGTTGTGAGCTAGCAGACACGACCCGTATCATCTAACAGCGACCTCCTAATCCACCGCGAGCGAGAAAATTGTTGGGCACCAAATTGAGGTGCGAACAGTCCGGCCCTGAGGCCGGACGGTCCGCGGTCCGGACGGTCCGCGCCTGTGGACCAGACGGTCCGCGCACGCGCAGAGTAGATTAGGATTCCGAGTTTTGTGCTATGTTTGTTAGCTATATTCGCGGAATTAGCTCGGAATCCGGTCGTGTAAAGGGTCCAGCCCCCCTCCTCTATAAAAAGAGAGGCCTACGGCCGATTTGTAGGCATCAATCGAATCAATACAACTTCTATTCGCATTTATTTCCAGTACAATTAGGAGTAGTTCTAGTCTAGTTCTAGTTTAGCCTCTCGATCCCCAAATTCTTCGCCTCTCTTCGACTCTACACCGATTAGAGGAGTCTAGGTCGGCCGGCCCGAGCCTAGACAATCCCTAGGATCTCTCCTCCCCGACGGGGTCCCTCCCGGGAGCGAGATCCAGGCGCCGCCGGCGATCTTCCGCCGCCCCTGCGCACGCGCGGACCGTCCGGCCCCAGGGCGCGGACCGTCCGGCCGTCAGGCAGGAAACCCTAGCCCCTGCGCCAGGTCGCGGACCGTCCGGCCCCAGGCCGCGGACCGTCCGCGCCTGACCAGAGAGCACCGCCGCCGGTTCTTCTTGAGTATTTGACGCTCCGAAAATGCGTCAACATACTTTTTGGCGACTCTGCTGGGGAAGAAAAATATAGACGCATCAAATCGGCCCTCAATGGCCGGTTCAAGAGATAGCTCTGATATTTCCCCAAGCAACATCATAGAGCCGACTTGGGAGACCTTGCCGGCTGACGAACAGCTCCAATTCGAGGAGCACAAGGAGCGTATGATCCAGGAGGCAAAAGCAAAATTCTTGGCCGACTTCAAAGTGGACAGGAACAACAAGGTCGTCCGACATCGGGCGACGGATCCGGCTTCGCTCCAACCCACACCAAATATCCCCAATGTAAGTAATACCAACGAGCTACAATCTCTTAGAAATTATGTAGAAGAGCAACGTGAACAAATGCAGAACATCATAGGGGGTATGCAAAGCGATTTTAAGAGACTAGTACGTGCATTCGATAAATCTAATATCGCAAATTTTCCTTCGCACGAGGTTGAGTTAGGGGGTAACACGCGTAATACATCGGCTGTAGGATGTCACGACCAGTCACAACTCCTTTATGGGATGCCAATGGACACGTACCCTGAGCAACCGCAAATCGGCAGCAAAACAGCCGATCTGCACATGCCCGGACCGTCCGCGCGTGAGCGCGGACCGTCCGGGCCAGTCACGGTCATGCCCATTTTTAATGAAATACCCAGATACGCACCCGAGCCACCACATATGACACAGAACCCAAACTACCCAGTCGGACGGTCCGCATACAACGACAGACGGTCCGCATATAACCACGGACGGTCCGGGTACGTATCCGGACAGTCCGCTCATGAGTCTTTTGAGGAGGATTATTACCTGAATCCTCGCCCGTCCCAGCAACACTTCCCATCACACTGTGCAATGCACCAGCCCATTAATTCAGGATCCAGAGCCCAGGAAAGCTTTCCGGTCCCACCTAGAAGGCCGGAAAGAAACGATCAAACCTATGAGCCATATAGGGCAAATGGAAATGCACCACGTAGCTCAAACCAATGGGGGGAACGACAACATACTAATATGCAACCAACCCCACCTATGTTTGACCAGAGAGCCAGCGGTCTTGCACCGGCTGCCATGATATAGTGAGGGAAGAAATAGCCGGGGCATTCCGAGATAAGCTCGGAGTAAGTATGATCCCTGGGGGGCAATCATATCGGAAACCTTATGACAGCCGATTTGATCACCACCCGTACCCACAGGGAACTAGAATACCCGAATTCGCAAAATTTTCGGGTGATCAAGGGAAAAACACGCGCGAACATATAGGACAGTTCTTAGCACAATTAGGAGAATTGGCCAACACAGAGGCATTTCGCGTGCGTTTATTTTCATTATCGCTAACAGGAACCGCGTTTGCATGGTATGCCACTTTACCTCCTAATTCCATTTCATCATGGGGGGATCTAGAACAAAAATTTCATGATCATTTTTTCTCCGGTGACTATGAGTTAGATTTGGTAGATTTAGTGTCATTGCGACAAACAAAAGATGAATCGGTTAATGATTACATCCGGAGATTCCGAGATACAAGAAACTGATGCTTTCAAATTCATTTAGCAGAAAAATGGCTAGTAGGATTAGCCTTTAATGGTCTACGATATTATTTAAAAGAAAGATTAGAAGGCATCCAATTTTTTACACTAGCACAGTTACACCAGAGAGCTTTGGCTTGCGAAAGCCGGAGTAAAGAAACTGCTAAAACAATGCGTCACAACGTACATATAGTAGAATGCGATCAAAGTAGCTCAGATGACGAATCAGCAGAAGTGTACGCTGCTGAAATGGTTTGGCCAAAACAGGCCAAATCTTCGGCTTATTCCTCCTTACAGCCGGTTCAAAAGAAACGGCAAGAGGAGGTTAAGTTTACGTTTAATGTCGGTAAGTGTGATAAAATATTTGACGAGTTACTCAAAAATGGCAATATCAAAATAAATCACACTGTTCCATCCGCCGACGAGCTAAAACGTCGTGCGTACTGTAAGTGGCATAACTCATTTTCTCATGCCACTAATGATTGTAATGTATTTCGGCGACAGATTCAATCGGCCATTAACGAAGGACGATTGAAATTTCAGGAAATGCAGGTGGATACTGTGGGGGACAGATATCCCCCGGGTCCACTTGAATAGTAAAAGACCTCACGAAAGGCCCAAGGGCCCAATAAATCGTAAGGTCATTCTTTCGTGGGCCTGGGGAGGGACAATCAGCAAAACAGGTTGACATGAGGCCGGATTGGTGCAAGCCCGGACGGCCCACAACGTTGAGCGAGCGACCACAACAGAGATCCGACTTTCCCGCGCTGGAGCCCCCATGCAACGGGGCCATGCGAGGATAGGTCGGCGGAACTATAGAGAGATAAAATCAAACAGTTCACTATCTTTTAGTTACACGTTGTTATCATATCCACGTGTATTGCCCCACGGTCGAGTATATAAGGCCTAGGGGGCACCCCTTCAGAACGATCGATCCTATTACTCAGCCACCCACCTCAACTCTCCGCATTCAAAATTCGGAGAGCTCCCTTGTAACCTCATTCACCAAGCATACTCACCAGGACGTAGGGTGTTACGCATCTCTAAGCGGCCCAAACCTGTAAACACCGTCCACTGTCCCTCGTGCATCTGGCACGAACCATTTTGCTACAGTCGTCGACACCGTCCTACTCCTAAAAACACCTTGAGGGGCAACCTCGGGTGTGCGGTCGGACCCAAAACACCGACAGCTGGCGCGCCAGGTAGGGGGTGTGTCGACGATCCAAGCTAGCTCAATGGCCGTCACCTTCCACAACAAGATCACCCTCCGTCCCGGATCCGTATTCTGCTTCGGAACAATCTCATCCGTAGCAGATGAAGAGGGAACTCTACACCGCATTGCAGATCCGCCGAAAAAGAAGTCTCCTCCAACAAACTCCGAAAATATTGGAGAAGTTCTCCGGGAAAAGATCGCCTTCAGAAAGTCAGGGGCCGAGAGCCCACTGACCCGGAGAACTCCACTGTCTACTTCCCCGACAAAAGAATGGACACAGATCGCGAGGAAGAAGGAGACCAAGGGGAAGCAAATTGTTCTTTCCGTTCCTCCGCCCTCAAAGGAGAACGGAAAGAAGGTCGCCACGACAGCAGCACCATTCTATCCCGACGTCCTCTTCATCGGGAGAGTGGAGTTGCCTCCCGTCTCCGACGACGAGCCGACCGCACCCGGAGAAGAACCACCTCAACGAGAATCCCACCGACGGAGAAACTGGCGCCAGAACGTTCGGCGACATCACGAGGCCGGAGAACGGAATCCGGAACAACCTGTCTCGTGGGACGAGGTCTTAGAGATAGGCGAAACTCCGGAGGAACGCGTCTTCAGAGAACGAAGGAACTCCCGGCGACGTGATCGCCGCCGAGCTCAAGAACAAGCTGAGCAAGACACAAGGCAACGCCGGGAGAATCCACTCTTCGGGCGCAACCTGAATCCCGACTTCGCCCGAGCCATGAACACACCGAGCGAAGTTGGGGGAGTACTAGCTCGGATAGCTGATGGACTCCCTCGGACTCCCGACGCCAAGGGATACCGATGGTTGTTCACCCAGGCAGCCAACCATCTTCTACCGCTTGCTCACCCGCCGAACGATCTACGACACGCCATCAACAGTCGCCGAGACGCACGAAGTTCCATCAATGCTTCGCGTGAACGACGGCATGAGAACGAGATCCGCCGTCGGGAAGAGTACGACAGGGATCATGGCATCCCAGCTTGGAGCCAGACCACAAGAACTGAGTCGGCAACGGCCTCGACTGGCGGTACCACCCGGGGACGGTCGAGGAACCACAATAACTACTCCCCTCCCCGGGACAGACATCGTCCACGACGACAGGAGGACACGTGTGGAGTGTTTGCTCTTACTCCACGCCTTAGGGCCATCCAATGGCCTCCTAACTTCAAGGTATCCAATGTCGACAAATATGAACCTAAGCAGGATCCAGGGGGCTGGCTAGCCGTCTACACCACCGCTGCTCGAGCTGCCGGGGCATCTGAAGACGTGATGACCGCGTACTTACCCATTGTCCTCGGGCAAGACGCGCTGCAATGGCTGCGACATCTACCTCGACACTGCATCGACGACTGGGGCGACTTCAGTCGACGCTTCACCGCCAATTTCCAGTCCCTCTCCAACAAACCGGCGCAACCATGGGACCTCAAATCCATCAAGCGCCGGGGGGACGAAACTCTCCGGTCGTACCTTAAAAGGTTCCAGACCATGAGAAATCGTATCCCCGAGGTCACGGAGGCGGCCGTGATCGAGGACTTCTACAGAGGATCCAACGACTCGGCTTTCGTCCGAGCCATATTACAGAAGGCGTCGACTACCTCCGAGGAGCTATTCCGGGAAGCCGACCTCTACATCACCGCCGACGAGCGAGCCCAGGACCTCATCGGAGGAGCGAAGCCCGCACCGGCAGCACCACGACACGACGCGAACCAGCAGCCCGACAAACGCTGGGAGAAGAGACCTCGCGAGGAAGTACACGCCGCCGGACCACCAGCCTCTCGCGCCCGAGGAGGACCTCGCGGAGGCGAGCGCACGATGGACGGCATCCTCGACGCCCAGTGCCCGTACCACAAGGACATGCGCCACACTCTTCGGAACTGCCGGGACTTCAAGCATTCCGTCGGGCATGGCCGACCCTTCCAACCTCTACCTCCTCCTTCGCCGAGGGGAGGACCAGAAGAACCGCGACAACCCCAGCAGCAGGAGGAGGGAGGAGGAGGAGCTTTCCCACGCGTTGACAGGGAGGTCAACGTCATCTTCGGCGGACACGGATCGCAGGAGAACAGAAGACAACAAAAGCTCAACGATCGCCAGATACTGGTGGCGACCACCGGTCCTCCCGCCCCGTACCGGTGGTCAGAGCACCCGATCACTTTCACTCGGGCGGATCAATGGCTCAACTTCGACCACCCAGGCAAATACCCGCTCCTCGTCGATCCGGTGATCCAAGAGAGCAGGGTGAAGAAGGTGTTGGTGGACGGGGGGAGCAGCATCAACGTTACCTTCCCCCGGACACTCCAAGGCTTGGGAGTTCACCTCAAAGAGCTCCACGAGTCGGACACTCCCTTCTTCGGCATCGTGCCGACTGAAGGGGAATACCCGCTGGGCCACATCTACATGCTCGTCACCTTCGGAACTCTGGAGAACTACAGAACCGAGTTCCTGAGGTTCGAAGTGGCGAACTTCGACTGCGGATACAACGCCATCATCGGGAGGCCGGGATTGGCCAAATTCATGGCCATTCCTCATTACACGTACATGATACTGAAGATGCCAGGACCACAAGGAATCATAATTGTGCGCGCCGACTTCCAAGGCGCCGCAGAGTGTTTCTGAGTGGCCATCCAAGCGGCCCTCACCACCAAGCCGTCGACGATTTCTTCAACACAGGTGAACTCTAAGCCTAAGGAGGACCTTGCAGTACCGGCAAACGAAGCTCAGGCCGCGACCTCTATGCGGCCGACTGAAGAAACTAAAAGGATCAACCTGGGGTTCGCTGATGAACGCAAGACTGCCATCATCAGCTCCAGCCTGGACGACAAATAGGAAAGCGCGCTCGTCCAGTTTCTGCATGATAACCGAGATGTATTCGCATGGCAACCTGCGGATATGCCGGGAGTCCCAAGAGAACTGGCCGAGCACAAACTGAAGGTCTATCCCCAGGCAAGGCTGATCCGGCAAAAACCACGCTGTTTCACGCCCGACAAGAGAGAGGCCATTCGCGCCGAGTTAGCTCGCTTAGTCGCGGCTGGATTCATTAGAGAGGTGTTACATCCCGAGTGGTTAGCCAAACCTATTCTTGTACTCAAAAAGAATAAAGTGGATTGGCGCATGTGCGTCGACTATACTGATCTCAACAAACATTGTCCAAAGGATCCCTTCGGGCTCCCGAGGATAGACCAGGTGGTGGACTCCACCGCTGGATGTTCTGTGCTGTCTTTCCTGGATTGCTATTCCAGATACCATCAGATTAGTTTGGCAAAGGAAGATGAGGAAAAAACAGCGTTCATCACTCCGTTTGGTGCTTTCTGTTATACCTCCATGCCGTTCGGTCTCAAAAACGCTGGAGCAACTTATCAGAGAGCTATTCAAACATGCTTAGCCGATCACTGGGGCAAGCATGTGGAGGCCTACGTAGATGACGTGGTAATCAAAACGGAGAACTCGGAAAACTTCATCGAAGACTTACAACTGGTTTTCAACAGTCTGAGGCGGTATCGATGGAAGCTTAATCCCGAAAAATGTGTTTTTGGGGTACCAGTAGGAAAGTTACTCGGGTTTATTGTCAGCCACCGGGGAATTGAGGCTAATCCGGATAAGATTGAAGCTATCATGAAGATGGAAGCACCTCGATCACAAAAGAAGGTTCAGCGACTTACTAGATGTATGGCAGCTCTGAGCAGATTTATATCCAGGCTGGGGGAAAAAGGTTTACCATTTTACAAGCTACTCAAGAAGGTGGATAAGTTTCAGTGGACTTCAGAGGCACAGGAAGCTCTAGATGCACTGAAAAGATTCTTGACAACACCGCCAGTACTGAAGCCGCCACGACAAGCCACATCAACTCAACCAGCTGAAGATCTACTGTTGTACATCTCTTGCACGACTCACGTGGTAAACACCGCGTTGGTAGTCGAGCGAGCAGAAGAAGGACATACCTACCCAATGCAACATCCTGTTTACTTCATCAGTGAAGTTCTGGGTCCCTCGAAGAAAAAGTACCCTCAAGTTCAGAAGCTATTATATGCAGTACTTCTAACTGCCCGCAAGCTACGTCACTACTTTGATGACCACAATGTCATAGTAGTCACTGGTTTTCCGATAGGGGATATTCTTCACAACAAGGAAGCCATTGGCCGAATAGCCAAGTGGGCTTGTGAGCTGGGATCTCATGACATCGAGTTCCGACCTCACACTGCCATCAAAACTCAAGCACTGGTTGATTTCGTATCAGAGTGGACTGAACAGCAATGTCGGCGTTTCGAGACCGGGGGTCCCTGGGCCGACGAGTGAATGTCACCGCGTGCCCTAGCCCAGATGGGTCGGCGCGAGGCCGAGCGCGAAGGGGGGAAGTGAGGTGGCCGGAGACGGGCGTGAGAGAGGTGGAAATCCCGCGGCCTTTGTGTTCGTCCTGCGCCCAGGTCGGGTGCGCTTGCAGTAAGGGGTTACAAGCGTCCACGCGGGAGAGGGAGCGAGCGGCCTCACGCGAGCGCCTGTCTCGTCCTCGTCCCCGCGCGGCCAACCCTCTCTAAGAGGTCCCTAGTCCTTCCTTTTATAGGCGTAAGGAGAGGATCCAAGTGTACAATGGGGGGTGTAGCAGAGTGCTACGTGTCTAGCGGAGGGGAGCTAACGCCCTAAGTACACGCCATCGTGGCGGCCGGAGGGGTTTTGGCGCCCGGTTCGTGTGATGTCGTGGCCGTCGGAGGAGCGCTGGAGCCTGGCGGAAGTACAGCTGTCAAAGCTGTCGAGTCCTTGCTGACGTCCTCGTGCTTCCGTAAGGGGGCGGAGAGCTGCCGTCGTCAGGGAGCGTGTGGGGCGCCATCATCGCCTATCTGGCGGAGCGAGCCGGATGGGACGCCGGTCTTGTCCCCCGTAGCCCGAGTCAGCTCGGGGTAGGGTAATGATGGCGCCTCCTGTTGACGTGGCCGGCCCGCGCCCTAGGTTGGGCGATGTGGAGGCTCCTCCGAGGTCGAGGTCGAGTCTGTCTTCCGTGGCCGTGGTCGAGTCCGAGCCCCTGGGTCAGGCGAGGCGGAGACCGTCGGCTGAGGCCAGGGCTGAGTCCGAGCCCTGGGGTCGGGCGAAGCAGAGTTCGTCGTCTTCTGGGGCTGAGCCCAAGTCTGAGCCCTGGGTCGGGCGGAGCGGAGTTCGCCGTCTTCTGGGGCTTAGCCCGAGTCCGAGCCCTGGGTCGGGCGGAGCGGAGTTCGCCGTCTTCCGGGACTTAGCCCGAGTCCGAGCCCTGGGCCGGGCGGAGCGGAGTTCGCCGTCTTCCGGGGCTTAGCCCGAGTCCGAGCCGTGGGTCGGGCGGAGCGAAGTTCGCCGTCTTCCGGGGCTTAGCCCGAGTCCGAGCCCTGGGTCGGGCGGAGCGGAGTTCACCGTCTTCCGGGGCTTAGCCCGAGTCCGAGCCCTGGGTCGGGCGGAGCGGAGTTCGCCGTTTTCAGGGGCTGAGCCCGAGTCCGAGCCCTGGGTCGGGCAAACCGGAGCTTCCTATGGTGCCTGCGGCCGGGCCTGACTGCCTGTCAGCCTCACTCTGTCAAGTGGCACCGCAGTCGGAGCGGCGCAGGCGGCGCTGTCTTTCTGTCAGGCCGGTCAGTGGAGCGGTGAAGTGACGGCGGTCACTTCGGCTCTGTCGACTGAAGGGCGCATGTCAGGATAAAGGTGTCAGGCCACCTTTGCATTAAATGCTCCTGCGATTTGGTCGGTCGGCGCGACGATTTGGTTAGGGTTGCTTCTTGGCGAAGACAGGGCCTCAGGCGAGCCGGAAGTATGTTCGTCGCTGGAGGGGGGCCTCAGGCGAGACGGAGATCCTCCGGGGTCGGCTGCCCTTGTCCGAGGCTAGGCTCGGGCGAGGCGTGATCGAGTCCCTCGAATGGACTGGTCCCTGACTTAATCGCACCCATCAGGCCTTTGCAGCTTTATGCTGATAGAGGTTACCAGCTGAGAATTAGGAGTCTTGAGGGTACCCCTAATTATGGTCCCCGACAAGCAAGTACCAGATAACCCAGAGACTGCAGAAGTATGGCGAATGTATTTTGATGGCTCGCTGAAGCTGCAGGGAGCAGGAGCGGGAATTCTCTTCGCCGCACCTGGAGGCGAGCACCTCAAATATGCCCTCCAGTTGCTGTTTCCGGCCTCCAACAATGCAACCGAGTATGAAGCTCTGATCCATGGATTGAACATCGCCATATCATTGGGCATCAAGAGACCGATGGTATACGGAGACTCTCTGGTAGTCATTAGCCCGATAAACAAAGAGTGGGATTGTTCAAGCGATTCAATGGGAAAGTACTGCACTGCCGTCCGAAAGCTAGAAGATAAATTCGAGGGTCTGGAATTTCATCATGTAGAAAGAGATCGGAACACGGTAGCCGATGTGTTGTCCAAGCTAGGATCCAGTCGAACTCAGGTCCCACCTGGAGTCTTTGTACAAGAAATACTACAGCCAAGCATCTCAATGGATCAAGCAGAAGAGTGTAATATTATAAATCAACCCGAGTCGGACTCTGATGACTGGAGAAGGCCAATCATCAGGTATATAAAGAATGAAGAGGAACCAGATGATAAAAATGCAGCCGAGCGTATTGCCAGACAGTCGGCTCACTACACACTCATTGGGGAGACATTATATAGAAGAGGTGCATCAGGCGTCCTCATGAAGTGCATTCTCTCATCTACTGGGAAGCGACTTCTGGAGGAGGTCCATGCTGGGCAATGCGGAATACATGCAGCGTCCAGAACACTAGTTGGGAAGGTCTTCAGGTCAGGATTCTATTGGCCAACAGCGAAGAGTGATGCAGCTGAGTTGGTTCAGAGGTGCGAAGCTTGCCAGTACTTGTCAAAGCAACAACATCTACCAGCACAACAACTGCAGACCATACCAGTGACTTGGCCCTTTGCGTGCTGGGGACTGGATATGATTGGACCTTTCAAGAAAGCTCAAGGAGGATACACTCATGTACTGGTAGCAATCGACAAATTTACTAAATGGATAGAATTCAAACCCATTGCCTCTTTGACCTCAGCTAAGGCCGTGGAATTCATACAAGACATAATATTCAGATTCGGGATACCGAACAACATCATAACTGACCTAGGATCCAACTTCACAAGTTCAGAGTTCTTCGACTTTTGCGAACAAAAAAGCATTCAGATCAAGTATGCTTCTGTAGCACATCCAAGAGCCAACGGGCAGGTTGAGCGAGCCAACGGGGTGATACTGGAGGCACTCAGGAAAAAGGTCTTCGATAAGAATGAAAAGTTCACAGGAAAATGGATAAGAGAATTGCCCTATGTCGTCTAGAGCCTAAGAACCCAGCCTAGCCGAGCTCTGCATGGAAACACTCCTTTCTTCATGGTCTATGGGTCGGAGGCAGTGTTACCCGCCGATCTCAAGTTCGGGGCGCCAAGGTTGATCTTCGAAAGCATAGCAGAAGCCGAAGCTACTAGGATGGAGGACATTGATGTACTCGAGGAAGAACGGCTGAATGCAGTAATCCAATCAGCACGATACCAACAGACTCTAAGGCGCTATCACGACAAGGCCGTGCGGCAGTGATCCTTTTCAGTAGGAGATCTCGTCCTCCGCCGAATTCTAACGGGGGAGGGACGGCACAAGTTATCGCCCTTATGGGAAGGACCCTTCGTAGTAGCAGAAGTCACTCGGCCAGGATCATATCGTCTCACTCAGATGGACAGCACAGAAGTCGGGAACTCCTGGAATATAGAACACCTCAGGAAATTTTATCCCTAGCTGTACTTCAAAAGCTATCGGGACGACGATGTACTCTGTAAAATGGAAATATGTCATCAATAAAAAAGGGCTTCAAAGATACTCAGTTTGTTCATGATTGACTTGCATTCTTACTTAACTCGGGGTGACCACTATGCCCTGCTAACGGAGCAATCGGCTTAAGTCGGTAACGACTTAAGGCGGTGCAACATGCTCGCGCTTACTTAACTCGGGGTGACCACTATGCCCTGCTAACGGAGCAATCGGCTTAAGTCGGCAACGACTTAAGGCGGTGCAACATGCTCGCGCTTACTTAACTCGGGGTGACCACTATGCCCTGCTAACGGAGCAATCAACTTAAGTCGGCAACGACTTAAGGCGATGCGACATGCTCGTGCTTACTTAACTCGGGGTGACCACTATGCCCTGCCAACAGAGCAATTGGCTAGAGTCAGCAGCGACTTAAGCCAGTGCAACATGCTCGCGCCTACGCAATACAGGGTGACCACTACACCCTATTAACGGAAGCAATCGACTTAAGTCAGCAGCGACTTAAGGCGATCTGATGCGCTTATGATTATTCATATAGGGATGGCTTCTATATCCCGCAAACAAGTTTCAAAACCATCACACATCATTTTACTACTGCAAATTTACGAACTAATGAATTCTGAAACAATATGAGAATAACAATGTCGTTCGAGTACTAAAATGACGTCCTCTAACAAATGTCTGACCATGCTAACCGCGCGCCCAAAGCACGCAACATGTTTCTCTATTTTGTGATATTTTTCTCAGGAGCAATCGATGAAGAAGGGCGACTCGAGGAATCAGGGGCAGCGTTCACGTCAGCCCTTATATCTTTGGGAACAACCACGCTGGGTCTCCTCATCAAGATTCGCCCTGCCCGAATAGCCTTGTCCATGGCTCTGTCGTGCTGGGCTCTAAGGGTAACAGAAGTTTCTTCAGCAACCTTGGCAGCCAGCCGAGCAGTTTCTAACTCCTGGGCGATGGATTTCTTGAAAGCTCGGAGTTCTTTGATGGTAGCGTCCTTCGCTGATATCAACTGCTTGAGCCGGATCACCTCATCCATGGATTCCTGCAGCTTACAGCGTTGGTTGTCTAACTCTTCCATGGTGAAGCGATGACTCCTCTCTAGGATGGTCAGCGAGTTGCTAGAATCACGATACAATCTGTCAAGACTGTCGCGAGAAGCAGCAAGGATATGTTTTTCTTCCTGCAAACAAAAGTCAACTCCCTCAAACATCAAGCAAGTAATAGGATCACAACAAGGCAAAGCACAGTTTCATAAGTCACCTTTTCAGAATTAAGCTGAGCATGAAGAGAAGAACTCAACGCATTGGCGTCATCTAAGGCAGCAGAGACCTGAGCTAGTTCAGTCTGACTTTGAGAATACTTTTCCTCAAAGTCAGAGCACCGCTGGACCAATTCAGCCTGATCTCGAGAATGTTTTTCCTCAAGAGTGGAAATCTGTCGAGTCATACCTAGCAGGAGACAATCAAACAAAAGGGGTCAGAATGTAAAGCAGTCTACAGTGAAGACAAAGAGAAGCAAAAAAGCACTAACCAGCATTGGTCGCCTCCAAGTCAGAGACACGATGTTGAAGTAACACTGGATTCCAAAGTGCAAGAGACAAAGCTCCTTCTGGAACAGAAGTACCTTGTAACCTCAGCTGGCTAGCCATCCCGTCCACCAAAGCCTGATAAGGAGAACAGATGAGTGTAATGACAGCAGTTCATGCAGTGTAAAAATCAAGCTAAAGTATATCACAGTACCTAGAGGTTGGAAAAGAACGAAGGGACCCCCAAATCATGAGAGATCAATTGATGACCGGGCGTAAGGCCACCACTCAAAGCAGCTTGCAACGAACCAGCAGGAACCAACTCAGTGCCATCAACAGAGCCCACAACTTGGTCAGCGGGGACGCTGCCCTCTAAAGCGAACCCTGGTCCAAAGCTTGGGCTACCACCATGCAGCCGGAGTGCGGAGGCGATCCCGCATGCACGTCTATGGAAGTACAAGAGGGAGACCCCGCTCGGACACCCTCGGGGGATGGGTCATAGTTTGCACTGCCCACTTGAGCCGGATCATCCCCGGCAGCACCCTCGGGGGCTGGGCAGTGGCTTGCACTTCCCACCCGAACCAAGTCATCCCCGACAACATCCTCGGGGGCTGGGCAAGTGTCAACACCATCCTTGGGGTCCAAGTTCTCTATGGTAGCCACCTCTAAGGCTGATGGGCCCTCAGTTACTTCCATGGGACCAGGACGATCCAAGTCAGTCTCCTGACCCTCGAGATCGCGCTCTAAGGTCGACGAGGCACGGTATGACCTCAACCCAGCATCAAGCACATCAGCACAAACCTCCATCACACCATCATCTGCTGGCTCTGATAACAAATTTTTCTGGAACCATATCCTCGAGAGTCTGATCAAAATTCGCTAGGGACAATTCTTGCAGACCAATGAGAGCAGACAAAGCAGGAGAAGGAACTCCACTACTTTCACCACTAGCGATGAACTGCCGACTGTTTTTCCGAGTCAAAGGAACTTCATCCTCTTCCTCCCCGTCGTCTTCATTAGCAACACAGGCAGCACACCCATTGGGATCAGCAACAGATGGAGCACTCACATTGGGATCAGCAATAGATGGAGAACTCACATTGGGATCAGCAGCAGATTGGGCACACCCATTGGGGTCAGCGTCAATAAATTCAGTCACAGGCGTTTCTTCAGCAGCAGGAACCGAAGTACCAACGTCCCGATCCAAACTGGATACTCGCCGGAGGCGTCTCTTTTTCTTTTTCTGCTCATCAGCAGAAGGATCAGGTTGATTGGCTCGGCAAGGGCGCCTCGGGCGAGCACGGGCAGGCTTCTGAATATCCAAGGTCGTATCAGCCTCTGGGAGGGGCGCCACCACCGATGCCCCAGCAGGAGCAGCATCAGAAGAGTCCTCAGCCAGCAAATCAAGCATAGCACTTATCTCTGCATCACTAGGATTCAGGGGCACCTCAAAATGGACTTGTCGTTCATCATCAGGAATCTCCCCGAGCGAGGCAACCAAGGCACTAACTTCTTCAGCAGAGGGCCGCACTCTAAGGCCCAAACTGCCATCAGTGACAGGTGGATTTGACACAAAAAGAGTGAAGGCTTTGGGAGGAGGCAAGTTCCAAGCCGAGTATGCCACTGGAGCACCAACATTTGACACCTTGCCTCTAAGGATCATCTCAAGTCGGTTCACCAAGTCTAAAGAGGGAATTCTTCTGTTGGTAACCCGAGTTGAGTCGGCTAGGCCTCGATACAGATAAGCCGGGTATGCCCTGTCTTTCAACGGTTGAATATTCTTGAAGACAAAATCAGCAACCACAACTTCAGCAGTCAGGCCCCTCTCCTTCAGCAACCCAACTTCAGCTAGCAAAGCACCTGCCTCAGCCACCTCCTAATCAGTGGGGGACTCGGTCCAACTCGGGGTGCGAACGTCCGGCTGTCTTCCCGACCGAGGGGGAGAGAGTTTCCATAATTCTCAACAATGAACCACTCCAAGCGCCATCCCTTGTTGCTGTCTTTGAGAGGGATTTCAAGATATTCAGTCTTCCTCCCGCGGCGCATCTCCAAGCTAGCACCCCCAACCAACTGATGTTGTCCTCCGGCCATCCCAGGGCGGCAGTGATACAAATACTTCCACAACCCAAAATGTGGCAGCACGCCAAGAAAGGCTTCGCATAAATGAACGAAAATGGAAATTTGCAGGATAGAATTGGGATTCAGATGGGTCAAGTTAAGATGGTAGAAATCAAGGAGGCCGCGGAAAAAGGGAGAAATGGGAAGACCGAGGCCGCGGAGAAGGAAAGGAGCGTAAATCACGGACTCATGGGTATCCTCAGTCGGGACAGTAACCCCATGGCAAATCCGCCAAGAACAGAGTTCCCTCGGGGGAAGAACCCCGATGGACACGAGATGGAGAAGTTCGGGCTCGGAGATGACAGACATGTGGTTACCTGTGAAAGGCAACTGGCTGTTGGGTCGATTGGAGGAATCACCACGGCAGACGAACTCGAGGCTTTCCTCTTGGGCGCCATCTCGATTCTACCGGTGAGCAGAGTGGGAGGCGAATTGCAGAGAGGATTCGGAAGCAAGAAAGCAAGAACTAGGGCACGGAAAGCAGAGGCGGCTAAAAGCGCAACACTTATGGGATATTCCCGAGCCAGATACCGTTTCAAAAAGCGCCCAGTCAGCACCCGTCGGTTACTTCCAAAACACTGGCGTGCCACGTCATCACCCGGCGGTTATTTCCAAAACACCGATGCGCCGCATCATCACTCGGCTATTATCCTCAAAGTGGCCCACGCAGCCCGCTATCGCTCGGCATTACCTCTAAAATGCTGACGTCGCCCTCAAGTCGCTCGGCAGTTGACTCTAAAACTCCGACATAGTGTTAAGTCGCTCGGCATTACCTCTAAAATACTGACGTCGCCCTCAAGTCGCTCGGCAGTTGACTCTAAAACTCCAACATAGTGTTAAGTCGCTCGGCATTACCTCTAAAATGCTGACGTCGCCCTCAAGTCACTCGGCAGTTGACTCTAAAACTCTGACATCGTGTTCAGTCACTCGGCGTCGCCTCTAAAACGCTGACGTTGTCTTCAAGTCGTTCAGCGCTACCTCTAAAACGCTGATGTTGTCTTCAGTCGCTCGGCAGTTACCTCTAAAACTCCGACATCATCTACAAGTCGCTCGGCAGCTACCTCTAAAAGCGTCGAAACGATGCCAGAGTTATTTACTTGCAAACTCCAAGGAAATCAACTTCACAAATGAGCAGGATAATCATCACAGAGAAGCCAACATCATTTCTTCATTAAAGGGAAGATATCATACTTACAAATCAACTCATTATGAGTTGATACTTCCCTACTACTACTACTACATTACATTATACTACTACTACTACTACACTACACTATACTACTCTACACTACTAAATACTACTACATTTATTCTAACTATACTATACTAACATCTAAGGACCAGTGGCATCTAGCCACTGGCCCTGTTGCTGCCCCTGCTGCTGCCGCCGCCGTCGCCCTTGCTGCCGCTGCTGCCGCCCCTGCCGCCACCGTCACCGTCACCGCCGCCACTGCCTTCGTCGTTGTCGTCGTCGTCGTCATCCTCGCCGTCGCCGCCGCCGTCCTCCTCGGACGAGTCCTCCTCATCCGAGGAGTACTCCGACTCATCCGAGCCCTCGAGCCCGGAGCGCTCGACGGCCCGGATGTACGTCCAGACCTCCGTCGCGAGCCCCTGGGAGTCGTCTGAGTCGTCAGACGACTCACGCAGGGGGATGGGAGCCGGAGACCCCTCAGACTCAGAGGAGAACTCCTCCTCTGAGTACTCTGAGTCACCAAAATCCTCCGATGGAGGAGTTGGCTCACGCTTGCGCTTATTGTTCTTACCCATGGTGGAAGCAAAAGGGAGAGAAGAAAAGCAAGCAACAGAGAACAACAAGAGATGTGAAAAAGCCGGAGAGACAACGACATTATTTATAGAAGGAGAAGGCAACCGCTCACCTCCAACCGCGGTCACTAAACAGTCGCAAAGCATTCAATAAGCACTTCAACCCGTCTGAAGACACGTCAGGCGGCTGACGCCGTTTCACGCAACACAACACCCATTGGGACTCCAGTCAACAGCGCGGAGGACATGATTACACCCGTCGTCACATCACATTACTACTCAGAAGCAGCCGGCTAAAACACTCAGCGTACCAAGCCATCCCTTGCCCACACCCATTGGGGGGGACGCCCAGGAATTATCAGTATATTTTTCAAAACTGTCACATCCGTGCAGGGCATGCAGTAAATACCTCAAGACAAAAATGAGATATCAGTAAGGATTAGAGGAAAGCCAAATATAGCCGGTGAAGTACAAAATATGGCCGACAGAAGCGACGTGAAGACTAGACAGAGAACGTCCATCAAATGTCCAATCAGTCGCAGAGCAAATAAACTACACCACCTAGCAAGATATGGATGGATTGTGAACTCGGCTGCAAAAGACAAAATACATGCTGACCTCTGAAGCATAATATTGATGACATAATGCTGACCTCCAAATCATAATGCAGATGGCATCATGCCGATTTTTACAAGCAGAAAGGATAATCTTCAGCAAAAAGACACAAAAGGAAGACCTTCGAATGGATTATCCTCAAAAATCCACTTGAAGGTCGGGGGCTACACCCATTGGGTGCACCTTCGGTGCACCCCATGGATCATCATTTGAAGCCAAGATAGCGCTGACTTCTAAGGCATGGGACAAGATTAAAGACAAGGCTGGCCCTCAACCAAAACACAGGAGTAAAAGATGAAAATAATTTCTGGTGAAGACCTTCGAGTAGATTATTTTCTAAAATCTACTCGAAGCTCGGGGGCTACACCCATTGGGTGCACCTCCGGTGCACCCAATGAAGTTCAGGGTCCTACAAAATGAAATGCCGACCTCTAAGGCACAAGCACGAAACAAAGCTTCAGTTTACGAGTGATCAAAGCAGGAGGAGACAGTAAGAAATTGTTTTCTTCAAATTGCCTGCAAGCTGGACCTGGGATCTTTGGGCTGATTACCTCAAAATCAACCCAAAGATCGGGGGCTTGTGGGGGACAGATATCCCCCGGGTCCACTGGAAGAGTAAAAGACCTCACGAAAGGCCCAAGGGCCCAATAAATCGTAAGGTCATTCTTTCGTGGCCTGGGGAGGGACAATCAGCAAAACAGGTTGACATGAGGTCGGATTGGTGGAAGCCCGGACAACCCACAACGTTGAGCGAGCGACCACAACAGAGAGCCGACTTTCCCGCGCTGGAGCCCCCATGCAACGGGGCCATGCGAGGATAGGTCGGTGGAACTATAGAGAGATAAAATCAAACAGTTCACTATCTTTTAGTTACACGTTGTTATCATATCCACGTGTATTGCCCCACAGTCGACTATATAAGGCCTAGGGTCACCCCTTCAGAACGATCGATCCTATTACTCAGCCACCCACCTCAACTCTCCGCATTCTCAATTCGGAGAGCTCCCTTGTAACCTCATTCACCAAGCATACTCACCAGGACGTAGGGTGTTACGCATCTCTAAGCGGCCCGAACCTGTAAACACCGTCCACTGTCCCTCGTGCATCTGGCACGAACCATTTTGCTACAGTCGTCGACGCCGTCCTACTCCTAAAAACACCTTGTGGGGCAACCCCGGGTGTGCGGTCGGACCCAAAACACCGACAGATACAGAGCCCTTTCCGATGAACATGATTGACTTCGAGGGCAAGAAAGTCCTGGTTCGGCCAAATACAGCCGATAAAGGCAAAGGCAAGGAAACAATCATCGGAAATGCTAAAAAGGCCGATGGGGATTGTAAAGTTTCTTGCAGGAAAGTGGTGGCCGAGAAGACTCCTGATGGGGGGGAGACCCTGAAGGTGACCATCACAGCCTCTAGCACTGGGGGGCAAGCGCAGACAGGGAGACAGTTGCGGGAACCCGTGCTGCGCATCACGGACAGTCCGCCGTCCAAACGCGGACGGTCCGACGCTTCTCCGGATGGTCCGGAGGACTCTAGCGGACGGTTCGGTCGTGCTCAGGACCCGCAGCGACCACGTACCTTCAAACCACGACGACCCGAGATAGGTACGTAGAAAACAAATACATTTAAAGCAGCCGGTCGGCTGATCAAGCCTGGCTCGACTTTCGATCAATTGTTGTCTAAATACGTGAAAAAGAAGGTCGGCCCCAGTGACCGGCCACCAAAGCGACCCCGCTCACCCATTCATGAGCAACGTCAGGTTAGACCGATTGGACCACCTCACCAATCGGATGAAATGAAAGGTCATATCGTACAATTGAGACCTAACATACCGACATGGACACCTCCACCCCCTTATCCATCTATGTCATATCCATACACATACTTACCTCCACCATATGTCCCAATTCAAATGTGGGGCATGCCACCATATCCATTTGGGTTGCCACAGTACCCCGCCTAGGGGGCACCCCAAACATCCGTTTTTGATAGGTTGGCGCCGCCAGTGCAAGACCGATTGAGCGCTGCTGAATCCGGTCACCAGGCACAGGCCCAACAAGATTGCCGGACTACTCGGCCTCCTAGGCCGACCAATCCGGCAGGGGGGCATATGCCTGTAGCAACTCAAAGAACAACAAAAACGGACATCATCAAAATAGGCACCGCAGATGTTGTCATACAGGGAGACAATAAAGGGCCAATGATTTTCGGCGAATCGGCCAACACAACCGAAAAGGATACGGCTACCATCAAAACAGCCGATCCAAAATACTCCATGCCTCGATGGTGCCCAGCGGGATTGACACGATCCCAAAAGAGAAAATTACAGCGCCTAAGAGCAAAGGAGAGCCAGGAGAAAGAGGCGGAAAAGACATTTAATGACACACATCCACTATACCCGCCACCGCAAAAGAAATGGAGACCGAAGGCCGTTGAGAAAAAACAAATGGCCACAGAAATAGAAAGTCAACCTGCACCAGGCGCGGACCGTCTGGCCCCCGCGCACAGACCGTCCGCCGTTCACCAGGAAGCCTCTGGACAACCTGCACCAGGCGTGGACCGTCCGGCCCCCGCGTGCGGACCGTCTGTCGTTCACCAGGAGGCCTCCAACGACACGACAACATCAATGGAAGAGGACAACCTGCTGGGAGAAGACCTGGTCGACTACGAGGCTTCTCCAGAACGCCCAGGTATGGATGTAAATATTATTACATTTTCTGCCGATTGTACTATCATCGGCGACGATGAACCTGTTGTTGCCCAGTTTGATTTTGGTCCTAAAGAAGTCGCCTTTACTAAACCAAAGGAATCGGTAAATCATTTAAAGTTGCTCTTCGTGCGCGGTCACATTGATGGGATACCGATCTCTAAGATGTTGGTAGACGGAGGGGCGGCTGTAAATCTAATGCCTTATTCATTATACAGAAAATTAGGTAAACAAGATGACGAACTTGTCAAGACCAACATGACCCTCAGCGGTGTTGGAACTGATAGTTCAATCAAAGCCAGGGGAGTCACGTCCGTTGAATTAACCATCGGGACTAAGACCCTTGCTGCTGCATTCTTCGTCGCTGATGTAGAAGGAAATTACAGTTTAATTCTAGGCAGAGATTGGATTCACGCCAATCAATGTATACCTTCTACATGACATCAAATGATAATACAATGGGTAGGCGATGACATAGAACAAGTACATGCTGATGTATCGGCCTGCATCGCTGTGGCCGATGCCCCTGTACTCTGGACTTATGAGACTGCTACATGTCTCACAGGAGTAGATTTTTCTGATTATCAATTCATAAGTATAGATAAGAAAGGTTTCATTCCTGTAATGCTAGAGCCGATGGAGAATCGGCTAAATCCTAAATAAAGTTTAAATGATGAATACACACAAAACTCATGAGTCTCTGGCCACGGACAGTTCGGCTTCCAAGGCCGGATGGTCTAGTCTTTCACAAAAGGTTTCGGACTTCAAGACCGAACATATATCACAGCAAAAGGACAATATTACGGATGATCCGGTCCCCGAGACCGGAGAGTCCACCATCACACAAAGATCTTCTAATTCCTCTAAAAGGAACATATTAGAGGAATTCAGAGATCTTGATAAACTAGGACAGGGGTTTACATCGGCCGATCCTTTGGAGGAGATTGACATAGGAGATGGTAAAACTCCAAGGCCGACTTTTGTAAACAAGACCCTGGAGACCGATCCTAGAGATGAGATGATCGGTCTATTGAAGGAATATTCAGATTGCTTTGCTTGGAATTATACTGAGATGCCTGGATTAAGCCGAGAGATCGTAGAGCATTGGTTGCCTATTAAATCTGGTTTCAGACCTTTCAAGCAAAGAGCTAGAACATTTCGTCCAGATCTTCTCCCACGCATCAAGGACGAAATCCACCGGCTGCTAGAAGCTGATTTTATCAGACCTTGCAGATACGCAGAGTGGGTCTCCAATATTGTGCCGGTGGAGAAGAAGGAGTCAGGTAAACTTAGAGTATGCATTGATTTTCGCAATTTAAATAGAGCAACTCCTAAAGACGAATATCCCATGCCCATAGCCGACACATTAATCAATAATGCATCAGGAAATAGAATTATTAGCTTCCTTGATGGTAATGCTGGATATAATCAGATTTTCATGGCCGAAGAAGATGCGTCTAAAACGGCCTTTATATGTCCAGGCTTCATTGGTTTATTTGAGTGGGTTGTCATGACATTTGGTCTGAAAAATGCTGGTGCTACTTATCAGAGGGCTATGAATTTGATCTTCCATGAATTGTTAAGAAACACTGTGGCAGTTTACATTGATGATATTGTAGTCAAATCGGCTGAGTTTAGTTCTCATATAGTTGATTTGCGCAAAGCCTTTGATAAAATGTGTCAGTATGGTTTGAAAATGAACCCACGTAAATGTGCTTTTGGAGTGTCGGCTGGTAAGTTTTTAGGATTTGTCATACATGAACATGGTATGGAGATAGACCCTGACCGAATCAAGTCTATTCGGAATGTGGGACCTCCGACCTGTAAGGTCGAGGTACAGAGGTTTCTCGGCAAGGTGAATTATTTACGAAGGTTTATTTCTAACCTAGCCGGGAAGATTGATGCGTTCACCCCTATTCTTCGGCTTAAGAATGATGCCGAATTCGCTTGGAGGGTAGAACAGCAAGAAGCATTTGATCTCATCAAAAAATACTTATCTTCGGCTCCCGTATTAAAAGCACCACGAGAAGGAGTACCATTCCGAATATACATTGCAGCTGAGGATAAGGTCATTGGGGCTGTTCTGACACAAGAAACTGAGGGGAAGGAGCATGTGGTGACATATCTAAGCCGAAGGTTGGTGGATGCTAAAACAAGGTACACTTTTATTGAAAAGTTATGCTTATGCTTGTTTTTTGCATGCACCAAATGTAGATGTTATTTACTGTCTAGTCATTGCACTGTTTCTGGTCAAGCCGATGTGATCAAATAAATGTTGCATAACCCAATTATGAGTGGTAGAATTGGTAAGTGGGCTTATGCACTCATAGAATATGACTTGGCCTATGAACCATTTGTCGGCGTCTCGAGACCGGGGGGTCCCAAAGCCGACGAGTGAGTGTGCCGCGTGCCCCAGCCCAGATGGGTCGAGCGCGTGGGCGAGCGCGAAGGGGGGAAGCGAGGTGGCCGGAGACGGGCGTGAGAGAGGTGGAAATCCCGCGGCCTTCGTGTTCGTCCCGCGCCCAGGTCGGGTGCGCTTGCAGTAGGGGGTTACAAGCGTCCACGCGGGTGAGGGAAGCGAGCGGCCCCAAGAGAGCGCCTGTCCCGTCCTTGTCCCCGCGCGGCCAACCTTCTCTAAGAAGGCCATGGTCCTTCCTTTTATAGGCGTAAGGAGAGGATCCAGGTGTACAATGGGGATGTAGCAGAGTGCTACGTGTCTAGCAGAGGGAGAGCTAGCGCCCTAAGTACATGCCAATGTGGCAGCCGGAGAGATCTTGGCACCCTGCTGGTGTGATGTCGTGGCTGTCGGAGGAGCAACGGAGCCTGGCGGAGGGACAGCTGTCGGAGCGGTTGAGTCCTTGCTGACGTCCCCCTGCTTCCGTAAGGGAGCTGAGAGCCACCGTCGTCACAGGGCTAGCGGGGCGCCATCATTGCCTATCTGGTGGAGCTAGCCAAATGGGACACCGGTCTTGTTCTCTGCGGCCCGAGTCGGCTCGGGGTAGGGTGATGATGGCGCTTCCTGTTGACGTGGTTGGCCTGTGCCCTAGGTAGGGCGACGTGGAGGCTCCTCCGAAGCCGAGGTCGAGTCTGTCTTCCATGGCCGAGGCCGAGCCCGAGCCCCTGGGTCGGGCGAGGCGGAGGTTGTTCGGCAGAGGCCAGGGCGGAGTCCGAGCCCTGGGGTCGGGCGAAGCGGAGTTCGTCGTCTTCTGGGGCTGAGCCCGAGTCCGAGCCCTGGGTCGGGCGGAGCGGAGTTCGCCGTCTTCCGGGGCTTAGCCCGAGTCCGAGCCCTGGGTCAGGCGGAGCGGAGTTCACCGTCTTCTGGGGCTTAGCCCGAGTCCGAGCCCTGGGTCGGGCAGAGCGGAGTTCGTCGTCTTCCGGGGCCTAGCCCGAGTCCGAGCCCTGGGTCGGGCGGAGCGGAGTTTCCTATGGCGCCTTTGGCAAGGCCTGACTGCCTGTCAGTCTCACTCTGTCAAGTGGCACTGCAGTCGGAGTGGCGCAGGCAGCGCTGTCCTTCTGTCAGACCGGTCAGTGGAGCGGCGAAGTGACGGCGGTCACTTCGGCTCTGCCGGGGGGCGCGCGTCAGGATAAAGGTGTCAGGCTACCTTTGCGTTAAATGCTCCTGCGACTCGGTCGGTCGGTGTGGCGATTTAGTCAGGGTTGCTTCTTAGCGAAGGCAAGGCCTCGGGCGAGCCGGAGATGTTTCCGCCGTTAAAGGGGGGCCTCGGGCGAGACGGAAATCCCTCGGGGTCGGCTGCCCTTGCCCGAGGCTAGGCTCGGGCAAGGCGTGATCGAGTCGCTCGTATGGACTGATCCCTGACTTAATCGCACCCATCAGGCCTCTGCAGCTTTATGCTGATGGGGATTACCAGCTGAGAATTAGGCGTCTTGAGGGTACCCCTAATTATGGTCCCCGACAGTAGCCCCCGAGCCTCGAAGGGAGTGTTAGCACTCGCTTGGAGGCTTTCGTCGCACTTTTTTGCAATGGGACCAGCCTTTTTCGGTTGCATTTTGTTCTGGTGGGTGCGCGCGAGCGCACCCGCCGGGTGTAGCCCCCGAGGCCTCGGAGGAGTGGTTTCACTCCCCCGAGGTCTTAATGCCTTGCGTAATGCTTCGGCTGGTCTGGTTGTTCCCTCATGCGAATCGGCCGTAGCCCAGGTGCACGGTCGGGGCCCAAGTTCTCGGGCTGGTATGTTGACGTTGTCAACGGTTCGGCCGGAGCCGGTTTTGCGAGAGCAGCCCCCGAGCCTCCGCACAGGGCGAGAGGACGATCAGGGACAGACTCGGCTTTTTTACATACGCCCCTACGTCGCCTTTCCGCAAGGAGGAGGGGGGGAGAGCGCCATGTTACCCTCGATGGGCACCGAACATGGTGTCTCTGGTGAGCTGCAAGCGGGTAATCCGAGTGGACGTCCGTGCCCCGTTCGTTGGGGTTCGGCTAGGGGCCCAGAGGCACGCCCAAAAGTACCTGCGGGTGATCTGCCGGACCCGGTCCCCTGGCGACGGGGTCCGAGGGCTCGATGCCTCCCTCCGATGGGATTCCGTTACAAGATCGCTCCCGCTGGTCTCGGAAATGTCCTAGGGTACCTTGGGAGCGCAGCCCGAGCCTTGGTTATGTATCGAACGTACCCCTGGTCATCCCTCGCTCGGCGTCTGAGGCGACTGTGAACCCTTCGGGGGCCAGCCTTCGAACCCCTGATCAATAATGGGCGCGGAGCCCGAGTAGCCTGAGGCGGCCGTGGAGCCCTTCGGGGGGCCGGCCTTCGAACCTCTGACCAGTAGTGGGTGTAGGGCCCACGCGATCTGAGGCGACTGTTGAACCCCTCGGAGGGCCAGCCTTCGAACCTCTGATCAGTAGGGGGGGCTCGGAGCCCGGTTCCTTCACAGGGAAGGATCCTTTTCGGGGTATCCCCCTTTCCCAGTCCCTGTTGCAAGAGATGGAGAAAGAGGAAAAAAGGAAAAGGATACGAAATCGAACGACGTGGCGTACCTTTTCTGGCGCGGTTATTACGGCGAAGGCGAAGCGTCGCCCGCTTCTCCCGCCAGAAGCGCCACCTGTCCCGCCGCGGAGTTAATGCGACGGGGTGAGTTGTTGGCAGGGCGGCCGTTGCGCGTGCGCGAGCCGTTCGAGGAACGGATCATGGGCGCCCTGTCTTCACGCCGTGAGAGGGGGTTCTCTTGCTGCCCCCGGACGGGACGTGAGTCTGGCCGACGACGTGACCGCTGCTCCCGCCCGCCTGCCACCGTCATTACTGCCGGCCCACTTTTGGCCGTATTGACCGTCGCGCCAGGCTGGCGCTGCTGGGTCGTGCGCTGGGCCGCCTCGAGCCGCGGTATTGGTTCCGCAACCGAAGAGGCACGGTGGTGGCGCAAGTGGCGGTGCAGTTGCTTGCATGCAGCATCTGGCGCGCCGGTTGCGTGATGCGTGGGCCTGGGCCTCCATGCCTGCGTGTTGGGAGTCGGAGAAGCGCGTCCACCTGGCGCGATTGCATGCCGCCTGCATGGCTGCCCGCCCCTTCCGCCCGTTGGTCTGGGCAAAAGTGGGGGGTCGCTTGTAACTGCTGGGCGGTGGTGTGCACCACGTGCGGCGGTTTGGCTTCTTCTGCTCTGAGCCGGTTTTCATGACATGCGGGACCCAGCCCCCGCACCGCAGGGGAGGGCCTTGGAGCGTGTTGGAGAAGACTCAGCCCGTGACGTTTGGGGGCGTACGTAGGGAGAGTTGCCTTTAAAAGGAGGGCGACCCCTTTCGGAAGGCGACCATGTCTTCTTCCTCCCTTATGTGTCGTGTCTTTCCACCTTCCAAGCCCCCGGATGGGGGGTACCCGCCGTCTTTTCGCCTCATCGTTGGAGGAACGCAACTCCGTGGGAGTTGGTACCTTTCAGCCATCGTTCGGCTTCAAGGATTTTCATCACACAGCCCGGTTGCTCCCCTCCGCTGGTGGTCACCCAAGACGGTGACCTCCAGCTCCTGGATGGGGAGAGGCAAGCCAGGCTGTGATCCCGCCCTCAGCATCGGGGGTGTTCGTCATCCTCGCTGGGGCGGGGAGCGAGGCGAGCCGGGGCTCTACCTCCTGCGCGGGTCGGCGGACCACCTCTTCTTCCAGCTTCTGGTGGTGGCAATCGTCCTCCCGCGCTGCGACGGAGACGTCCTCCAGTCATGTCGGGGAAGGCGAACTGTTGCTGCCCAGCTAGGATGCAACATTCCGTCCTTTCCCTCGCATTCGCGGCGAGGACGGCAGCGAGGATCTGCCGGTGCGCTTGGGAGCGGCCTGCTCTTTGGCTTTAATAGCTGGTTCGCGTCCCTTGAGCGGGACCGCGAACGTGAGCCCTCTGGTGGCCGCGTCCACCCGGGACCATGGCTGCTGCCGCAGAGGTCGCTGGCGAGCCTCCCAACGTTCGTCGCCCCGCAGGCTCGAGGTTGCTCATACCCGCGGGGACGGAACCAGAGTTCCGTTTGTAAGGGCACTTTGAATGCCGGTGTCTTTGTTCATTGTGGCTGTCGAGGCTTGAACATGTATGTAATTTTGGCACGGAGCCGTGTCTTTTCCTCATTTTCGAGCACTAAGTCTCGCCTGTTGATTATCTGAACCGCTTCACCAAGCATGAGTCGCCCCGTGTCAAGGTGACGAGTGAGGTATCCGTATCCCGGAGGCGTAGGAGTCCCTCGGCTCGATCGGCCTTGTTGTCTGAGGCTCCTCTAGCTTAGTTAAAGAGACCCCTTGGCCGCTCTTCGATGAGCCGAGACCAGGGGTAGCGATATCAGCACGAACAGAGGCGGAGTTGGCTCGAAAATGAAAACCTGGTTGGCCGGAGCCTAGCCGGGTTGTCCGTCAGCGGGACCGATGCCGGAGTTGATCAGCCGAGGCCTCGGACCGGGCTGGCGCCCTTGGAAGATGGTTGGCCGAGGCCCCTGGGGAAACCGGCCGAGCCGCCTGCTCGGGCCGGATTCCCGGAGAAGTCCCTGGACCGCGTCGCCGTCCGAGGCTGGGTCGGACCTCGCTGAAGGTGTCGTCGATGCTGAGGGTGCTACAACCCCCTTCCAGCGTGAAGACCCGAGCCTGCGGGATCAGATTGTCTTGTAGCGTGTGCCTTCTGCGGCCGCTGAGGCCAGAAAACACACCCTCGCTGCGTTGTAAAGCTGCGTCTCCTTTCCTCTTATTTCGAGCATCTGGACTTTTTTGTCGGTAACAGGGATGTTTGTGCGAGCGAGAGTTGCTTCTCGCGGAAGGTGATGAGTGAGGTATTCGTATCCCGGAGGCGTGGGAGTCCCTCGGCTCGATCGGCCTTGCCGCTTACGCGTACTTTCACCCGTCCATGAGGCCCTGTCACCGATTCAGTCGAGAAGGCTTGAAGGACCGCTTCGGCAGAAAAGCTTCCGAACGTAAAGACTTGTTCGGTCCGCGGAATCACTTTATCCGAACGCGAGTTACTTATCGCAGAAGGTGATGAGTGAGGTATCCGTATCCCGGAGGCGTAGGAGTCCCTCGGCTCGGTCAGCCTTGGCTGCTTACGTGTACTCCGTCGTTTTCAGGATCCGCTTTTCGAAGTAGTCAAAAAGCACGAAAGATATTCTGCTAAAAGAGATCTTTTTTCGAGGAAAATTTCGACGCAGAGGGGGTCCCCCCTTTTAGCCCCCGAGGGAGGGTCGGGCTTTGCCGAGGCGAGGCCGACCCTTCCTTGATGACTAAACTTTGCGTGGGTGCGAGGTATATGAACAACTTGAAAACATCTTAAGGGTAGAAGTGACGTAGCTGTTGGATGTTCCAAGCGTTGCCGTAGATCTCGCCTTGATTGTTGGCCAGCTTGTACGTTCCGGGCTTCAGAACTTTGGCGATGACGAATGGCCCCTCCCAGGGGGGCGTGAGCTTGTGCCTCCCTCGGGCGTCTTGCCGCAGCCGAAGCACCAAGTCGCCCACCTGGAGGTCTCGGGGCCGGACCCCTCGGGCGTGGTAGCGTCGCAGGGACTGCTGGTACCGCGCCGAGTGTAGTAAGGCCTTGTCCCGAGCCTCTTCCAGCTGGTCCAGCGATTCTTCTCGGCTAGCTTGGTTGCTTTGATCGTTGTAGGCCCTCGTCCTCGGGGAGCCGTATTCCAGGTCAGTGGGCAAGATGGCCTCGGCCCCGTAGACCAGGAAGAACGGCGTGAAACCCGTGGCTCGGCTCAGCGTTGTCCTCAGGCTCCAGCCCACCGAGGGGAGTTCCTTCATCCATCGCTTGCCGAACTTGTTGAGGTCATTGTAAATCCGGGGCTTGAGCCCTTGTAGAATCATGCCGTTGGCACGCTCTACTTGCCCATTCGACATGGGATGAGCCACGGCGGCCCAGTCCACCCGGATGTGGTGATCCTCGCAAAAATCCAATAATTTTCTGCCGGTGAACTGGGTACCGTTGTCGGTGATGATGGAGTTTGGGACCCCGAAGCGATGGATGATGTTGGTGAAGAACGCCACCGCCTACTCGGACCTGATGCTGTTCAGGGGTCGGACCTCGATCCACTTGGAGAATTTGTCGATGGCGACCAGCAGGTGCGTGTAGCCCCCGGGCGCCTTCTGCAAGGGACCGACGAGGTCCAGACCCCATACAGCAAAGGGCCAGGTGATGGGTATCGTCTGTAGAGCCTGAGCGGGCAGGTGGGTCTGCTTCGCATAGAATTGGCACCCTTCGCAGGTGCGGACAATTCTAGTGGCGTCAGCCACCGCCGTTGGGCAGTAGAAGCCTTGCCGGAAAGCATTCCCGACAAGGGCTCGAGGCGCTGCATGATGGCCGCAAGCCCCCGAGTGTATTTCCTGCGGGAGTTCCTGACCTTCGGCGATGGAGATGCATCGCTGGAGGATGCCCGAGGGGCTGCGGTGGTAGAGCTCCTCCTCATCGCCCAGCAAGACGAACGACTTGGCGCGTCGCGCTACCCGCCGAGCCTCGGCTTGGTCGAGGGGTAGCTCTCCTTGGCGGAGATATTGCAGGTACGGGGTCTGCCAATTTTGATCAGGCGTGGCCCCGTTCTGCTCCTCCTCGACGTGCAGTGCCTCGCCCTCGGGGGCCGAGGGTACCTCGGGCTAAACCGAGGACGCCTCGGACTGAGCCGAGGGTACCTCGGGCTGGACCGAGGTTGCCTCGGGCTCGGGCGTGTCGTTGATCTTGACGGAGGGTTGATGCAGATCCTGGGAGAAGACGTCCGGGGGGAACCGTCGTTCGCCCCGAGGCTATTTTTGCCAACTCGTCCGCAGTCTTGTTGTAGCGCCGAGCGATGTGGTTAAGCTCGAGCCCGTAGAACTTGTCTTCCAGGCGCCGAACCTCATCGCAGTAGGCCTCCATCTTCGGGTCGCGGCAGTGGGAGTTCTTCATGACTTGGTCGATGACGAGCTGCGAGTCACCGCGGGCGTCGAGGCGTCTGACCCCTAGCTCGATGGCGATCCGCAACCCGTTGACCAGAGCCTCGTACTCAGCCACATTGTTGGACGCCGGGAAATGGAGGCGTAGCACGTAGCGTAGGTGTTTCCCGAGGGGCGAGATGAAGAGCAGGCCCGCGCCGGCTCCCGTCTTCATCAGCGACCCGTCGAAAAACATGGTCCAGAGCTCCGGTTGGATCGGAGCCGTCGGCAGCTGGGTGTCTACCCATTCGACTACGAAGTCCGGCAACACCTGGGACTTGATGGCCTTCCGAGGGGCGAACGAGATTGTCTCGCCCATGATTTCCACTGCCCACTTTGCGATCCTGCCCGAGGCCTCTCGGCACTGGATGATCTCCCCCAGGGGGAAGGATGACACCACAGTTACCGGATGAGACTCGAAGTAATGTCGCAACTTTCGCCTCGTCAGGATCGCTGCATACAGCAGCTTCTGAACTTGTGGGTAGCGGATCTTGGTTTCGGACAGTACCTCACTGACGAAGTAAACTGGCCTTTGAACGGGCAATGCATGCCCCTCTTCTTGCCTCTCGACCACAATCGCAGTGCTAACCACCTGAGTGGTCGCGGCGACGTAGACCAAGAGGGCTTCTCCATCAGCTGGGGGCACCAAGATAGGCGCCTTTGTAAGGAGCGCCTTCAGGTTCCCGAGAGCTTCCTCGGCATCAGGGGTCCAAGCGAAACACTCGGCCTTCCTTAAGAGGCGGTACAGAGGCAGACCTCTTTCGCTGAGGCGTGAGATGAAGCGGCTCAGGGCCGCGAGACATCCCATGACCCTCTGTACGCCTTTTAAGTCCTTGATGGGCCCCATGCTGGTGATAGCTGCGATCTTCTCCGGGTTGGCTTCGATGCCTCGTTCGGAGACGTGAACCCCAAGAGCATGCCCCGAGGCACCCCGAAGACACACTTCTCGGGATTGAGCTTGACGCCTTTCGCTTTGAGACATCGGAATGTCACTTCAAGGTCGGAGAGGAGGTCGGAAGCCTTCCTTGTCTTGACTACGATGTCATCGACGTAGGCCTTGACTGTGCGACCGATGTGTTTGCCGAACACATGGTTCATGCACCGCTGGTACGTCGCGCCCGCATTCCTCAAACCGAACGGCATGGTGACATAGCAGTACATGCCGAAGGGCGTGATGAAAGAAGTCGCGAGCTGGTCGGACTCTTTCATCCGGATTTGGTGATACCCTGAGTAGGCATCGAGGAAGGACAGGGTTTCGCACCCAGCAATGGAATCCACGATTTGATCGATGCGAGGTAGAGGGTAGGGAACCTTCGGACATGCTTTGTTGAGACTAGTGTAGTCTACACACATCCGCCATTTCCCCCCTTTCTTCCTCACAAGCACAGGGTTGGAAAGCCATTCGGGATGGAATACCTCTTTGATGAACCCTGCTGCCATTAGCTTGTGGATCTCCTCGCCTATCACTCTGCGCTTCTCCTCGTCGAATCGGCGCAGAGGCTGCCTGACGGGATGGGCTCCGGCCCGAATATCCAGCGAGTGCTCGGCGACATCCCTCGGTATGCCGGGCATGTCTGAGGGACTCCACGCAAAGACGTCGGCGTTTGCGCGGAGAAAGTCGACGAGCACTGCTTCCTATTTGGGGTCGAGCCCGGAACCGATCCGGATCTGCTTGGAGGTGTCGCCACTGGGGTCGAGAGGGACGGCCTTAACCGTCTCCGCTGGCTCGAAGTTGTCGGCATGACGCTTCACGTCTGGCACCTCTTTGGAGAGGTTCTCCAGGTCGGCGATGAGGGCCTCGGACTCGGCGAGGGCCTCGGCGTACTCCACGCACACCACGTCGCATTCGAACACGTGTTTGTACGTGGGGCCGACGGTGATGACCCCGTTGGGGCCCGACATCTTGAGCTTCAGGTAGGTGTAGTTGGGGACGGCCATGAACTTCGCGTAGCATGGCCTCCCCAGTACCGCGTGGTAGGTTCCTCGGAACCCGACCACCTCGAACGTCAAAGTCTCCCTTCGGAAGTTGGAGGGCGTTCCGAAGCAGACGGGAAGGTCGAGTCGTCCGAGGGGCTGGACGCGCTTCCCAGGAATGATCCCGTGGAAGGGCGCAGCGCCTGCTCGGACGGAGGACAGATCGACGCGCAGGAGCCTGAGGGTCTCGGCGTAGATGACGTTGAGGCAGCTGCCCCCGTCCATCAGGACCTTGGTGAGCCTGACGTCGCCGACGATGGGGTCGACGACGAGCGGGTATTTCCCCGGGCTCGGCACGTGGTCGGGGTGGTCAGCTTGGTCCAAGGTGATGGGCTTGTCGGACCAGTCTAGGTAGACTGGCGCCGCCACCTTCACCGAGCAGACCTCCCGGCGCTCTTGCTTGCGATGCCGAGCCGAGGCATTCGCCATATGCCCACCGTAGATCATGAAGCAGTCGCGGACCTCGGGGAACTCTCCTGCTTGGTGATCTTCCTTTTTGTCGTTGTCGCGGGCCCTGCCACCCTCTGCGGGTGGCCCGGCCCTGTGGAAGTGGCGCCGAAGCATGACGCACTCCTCGAGGGTGTGCTTGACGGGCCCCTGATAATAGGGGCACGACTCCTTGAGCATCTTGTCGAAGAGGTTAGCACCTCCGGGGGGCTTCCGAGGGTTCTTGTACTCGGCGGCGGCGACAAGGTCCGCGTCGGCAGCGTCGCGTTTCGCTTGCGACTTCTTCTTGCCTTTCTTCTTGGCGCCGCGCGGAGTAGACGCCTCGGGAGCCTCTTCCGATGGGCGGCCCTGGGGCTGCTTGTCCTTTCGGAAGATAGCCTCGACCGCCTCCTGGCCAGAGGCGAACTTGGTGGCGATGTCCATCAGCTCGCTCGCCCTGGTGGGGGTCTTGCGACCCAACTTACTCACCAGGTCGCGGCAGGTGGTGCCGGCAAGGAACGCGCCGATGACATCCGAGTCGATGATGTTGGGCAGCTCGGTGCGCTGCTTCGAGAATCGCCGGATGTAGTCCCGAAGAGACTCTCCTGGCTGTTGCCGGCAGCTTCGGAGGTCCCAGGAATTCCCGGGGCGCACGTACGTGCCCTGGAAATTGCCGGCGAAGGCTTGGACCAAGTCATCCCAGTTGGAGATCTGCCCCGGAGGCAGGTGCTCCAACCAGGCGCGAGCAGTGTCGGAGAGGAACAGGGGAAGGCTGCGGATGATGAGGTTGTCGTCGTCCGTTCCACCCAGTTGGCAGGCCAGGCGGTAGTCTGCGAGCCACAGTTCCGGTCTTGTTTCCCCCGAGTACTTTGTGATAGTAGTCGGGGGTCGGAACCGGGTCGGGAACGGCGCCCGTCGGATGGCCCGACTGAAGGCCTGCGGACCGGGTGGTTCGGGCGAGGGACTCCGATCCTCCCCGCTGTCATAGCGTCCCCCACGCCTGGGGTGGTAGCCTCGGCGCACCCTTTCGTCGAGGTGGGCCCGACGGTCGCGACGATGGTGCTCGTTGCCGAGGTGGCCCGGGGCCGCAGGCGCGGTGTTGCGCGTGCGCCCGGTGTAGACCGAGGCTTCCCGCATGAATCGGGAAGTCGCGGCATGAGGTTCCGAGGGGTATCCCTGCCTTCGGGAGGCAGAGCTCTCGACCTGTCGCACCGCAGCGCCTTCCAGGAGATTCTTGAGCTCTCCCTGGATTCGCCGACCCTCGGTGGTTGATGGCTCCGGCATCGCGCGGAGGAGCATCGCTGCGGCTGCCAGGTTCTGACCGACCCCGCTGGATGCGGGTGGCGGCCTGACCCTGACGTCGTTGGCGACGCGGTGCTGGAAACCCTGGGGCAGGTGACGTATTTCTCCGGCCGGGGGTTGGCCCGCCCATACCTGCCCGACGTCCCGGCGGATCGACTCAAGCGCTCCTGCTCCCTCGTCGAGCCTGGCCTGCGCCCCGCGGACTTGCTCGAGCTGTGGGTCGTGACCCCCCGCCGGAACGGGGACCACAGCTAGCTCCTGCGGGATGTCAGCGCGAGGCACCGGCCTAGGGAGATCACCGTACTCCGGCATGCCGAGATGGTTGCCTTCGGAGGGATCCCCTAGCTCGACGTGGAAACATTCGCGGCTTGGGCCGCAGTCCTCGTCGTCAAGGCTGCGGCTTCCGTTGGAGCAGTCGGAGAGGCAGTAGTCACATGCGGTCATAAAGTCCCGCATGGCACTGGGGTTGCCAAATCCAGAGAAATCCCAACAGATGCTGGGATCGTCATCTTCCTCGGACCCAGAGGGCCCATAGGTCGAGACATCCGTCAATCGGTCCCAAGGCGACCGCATACGAAACCCCAGAGGGGTTGCACTCGCCTCAACGAGAGCGCCCACCAAAGCGAGGTCGCTAGGCGGGTTGAGGCCGAGTCGAAATGACGTAGGATGGGAATAAGTCAGTACCTTTTGGTCGACGAGGAGCGACATAGTCACATCGGGGACTGATTGCACCATCGTCTCAGGTACGAGGGCGACGTCCTGCAAGCTCTCCGCGAGCGCGCTGGCGTCGTTCACTTGCTCGGGATTGGTGTGTCGCGGGGGGACGGCGCTCGCCTTCGTCTCAAACGCGAGGTCGTCGCCCGACGCGCCCCCCGCTGGGGCGCTGGGGACGTCGATTCACTCGACAGCCGACGAAGCGCGGCCTCCCGCTTGGCCTTGGTTGCCCCGCCTCCTCCTCCGTTGGCGGGGGAGAGGACGGGGCGAGCTGGAATGTTGTTCTTCCACCACACGGGGAAGATGTCGTCGATTCCGCCGCCGGCGGGCGGGTTGTCGGCCGCCATTGTCGTTGTCGCGCGGCGGTGGAAGGAGTATCATGTCGTAGCTGCCGTCGAAGGACATGAACTCAAGACTCCCGAAACGGAGCACCGTCCCGGGCCGGAAAGGTTGCTGGAGACTGCCCATCTGGAGCTTGACGGGAAGCTGTTCGTCAGCACGCAGCAGGCCCCTACCTGGCGCGCCAACTGTCGGCGTCTCGAGACCGGGGGGTCCCAAAGCCGACGAGTGAGTGTGCCGCGTGCCCCAGCCCAGATGGGTCGAGCGCGTGGGCGAGCGCGAAGGGGGGAAGCGAGGTGGCCGGAGACGGGCGTGAGAGAGGTGGAAATCCCGCGGCCTTCGTGTTCGTCCCGCGCCCAGGTCGGGTGCGCTTGCAGTAGGGGGTTACAAGCGTCCACGCGGGTGAGGGAAGCGAGCGGCCCCAAGAGAGCGCCTGTCCCGTCCTCGTCCCCGCGCGGCCAACCTTCTCTAAGAAGGCCCTGGTCCTTCCTTTTATAGGCGTAAGGAGAGGATCCAGGTGTACAATGGGGATGTAGCAGAGTGCTACGTGTCTAGCGGAGGGAGAGCAGTGCCCTAAGTACATGCCAATGTGGCAGCCGGAGAGATCTTGGCACCCTGCTGGTGTGATGTCGTGGCTGTCGGAGGAGCAACGGAGCCTGGCGGAGGGACAGCTGTCGGAGCGGTTGAGTCCTTGCTGACGTCCCCCTGCTTCCGTAAGGGAGCTGAGAGCCGCCGTCGTCACAGGGCTAGCGGGGCGCCATCATTGCCTATCTGGCGGAGCTAGCCAGATGGGACACCGGTCTTGTTCTCTGCGGCCCGAGTCGGCTCAGGGTAGGGTAATGATGGCGCTTCCTGTTGACGTGGCTGGCCTGTGCCCTAGGTAGGGCGACGTGGAGGCTCCTCCGAAGCCGAGGTCGAGTCTGTCTTCCATGGCCGAGGCCGAGCCCGAGCCCCTGGGTCGGGCGAGGCGGAGGTTGTTCGGCAGAGGCCAGGGCGGAGTCCGAGCCCTGGGGTCGGGCGAAGCGGAGTTCGTCGTCTTCTGGGGCTGAGCCCGAGTCCGAGCCCTGGGTCGGGCGGAGCAGAGTTCGCCGTCTTCCGGGGCTTAGCCCGAGTCCGAGCCCTGGGTCGGGCGGAGCGGAGTTCGCCGTCTTCTGGGGTTTAGCCCGAGTCCGAGCCCTAGGTCGGGCGGAGCGGAGTTCGTCGTCTTCCGGGGCCTAGCCCGAGTCCGAGCCCTGGGTCGGGCGGAGCGGAGTTTCCTATGGCGCCTTTGGCAAGGCCTGACTGCCTGTCAGTCTCACTCTGTCAAGTGGCACTGCAGTCGGAGTGGCGCAGGCGGCGCTGTCCTTCTGTCAGACCGGTCAGTGGAGCGGCGAAGTGACGGCGGTCACTTCGGCTCTGCCGGGGGACGCGCGTCAGGATAAAGGTGTCAGGCTACCTTTGCGTTAAATGCTCCTGCGACTCGGTCGGTCGGTGCGGCGATTTAGTCAGGGTTGCTTCTTAGCGAAGGCAAGGCCTCGGGCGAGCCGGAGATGTGTCCGCCGTTAAAGGGGGGCCTCGGGCGAGACGGAAATCCCTCGGGGTCGGCTGCCCTTGCCCGAGGCTAGGCTCAGGCGAGGCGTGATCGAGTCGCTCGTATGGACTAATCCCTGACTTAATCGCACCCATCAGGCCTCTGCAGCTTTATGCTGATGGGGGTTACCAGCTGAGAATTAGGCGTCTTGAGGGTACCCCTAATTATGGTCCCCGACACCATTGAAATCTATGAAAGGCCAAGTCATAGCGGATTTCATTGTAGAACATCGGGTTAATGATATTCATGAACTAGACCTGTCATACCTCACTATTACTCCTTGGACTTTATATTTTGATGGATCGGTTTGCAATGAAGGGCAAGGAATTGGCATTGTGCTTGTTTCACCAAGTAATGTCTCCTTTGACTTCTCTAGCCGATTGAAAACTTATTGCACTAATAATCAAGCTGAATATGAGGCCCTCCTATTCGGCTTAGAACTTTTAAATGGTATGGGAGTAAAACATGTGAAGGTATTTGGTGATTCTCAGCTGGTTGTCCAACAAGTGTTAGAAGAATATCAATGTTTTGATGGTACTCTAAATAGTTACCTTGAGAAATGTTGGAGCATAATTCATTCTTTTGACGAATTCAGTATTCGGCATATCTCTAGAGTTGAAAATCATAGAGCTAACGATTTGGCACAAGATGCATCAGGTTATCGGATAAAGAGAGGAAAGTTTCACAAAACTAAAAATCGGATAACCAGTGCAGAGTCAAATTCCCAGGTCGCGGACCGTCCGCGTGATGGCGCCGGACCGTCCGGGGTTACCAGAAATGTTCTTTTAGTCGATTCGGCTGACAATGAAGCCGATGCAAGAGATTGGAGGACACCTATACTTAATTATTTACGAAATCCCAATATCAAAACAGATAAGAACATTCGGCGAACAGCTTTCAAGTATGTTTTGATGAGTGACGAACTTTACCGCCGAACAGTCAATGGCATCCTGCTTAAGTGCTTGGGCCCAGATGATGCTATATTAGTCATGGCCGAAGTACATGAAGGGATTTGTGGTACTCATCAATCAGCTCCAAATATGAAGTAGTTGTTGCGAAGGTCCGATTTTTATTGGCCTAGTATGATAGCTGATTGTTTCAAGTACTACAAGGGTTGCCAAGTGTGTCAAAAATTCGGCGACCTACAGTTGGTCCCTGCAGCCGAATTACATCCTATCATCAAGCCTTGGCCGTTCAGAGGATGAGGATTAGACTTTATTGGAGAAATTCATCCTTCATCATCAAAGGGGCATCAGTTTGTGTTAGTTGCCACTGACTATTTCACCAAATGGACTGAAGTCGTTGCTCTAAAGAACATGACGCACAAGGAGGTAATTGAGTTCATAACTGAACATATTATTCATAGATTCGGCATTCCCCAGACCTTGACTACAGATCAAGGTACTTCTTTTATGTCAAAGGAGGTACATGAATTTGCTGAATTATACAGAATTAAGCTACTTAATTCATCTCCATATTATGCTCAGGCCAATGGACAGGCCGAGTCTAGTAATAAGACATTGATTAATTTGATAAAAAAGAAGATATCTGATAATCCTAAGCATTGGCATAAGATTTTGTCTGAAGCTTTATGGGCTCATAGGATATCTAAACATAGGGCTACTAAAGTGTCTCCTTTTGAGCTTGTCTATGGACAGGAAGCAGTGTTGCCTGTGAAAATAAGTTTGAATGCTGTCAGGTTCGCCAGACAAAATGATTTAAATGCTACTGATTATTATAATTCAATGATGGATAATATTGATGAGGTGACCGACAAGAGGATGATAGCTTTGGGAGCAATAGAAAAGGACAAGATCATGGTAGCCAGGGCCTACAACAAGAAGGTCAAAGCAAAATCATTTCAAGTAGGGGACCTGGTGTGGAAGACTATTATGCCTCTAAGGAATAAAGACCAGAAGTTCGGGAAATGGTCGCCAAGCTGGGAGGGTCCTTATAAAGTAAAACAGGTGATGTCTGGCAACGCCTATTTGCTACAAACATTACAAGGCAAGGATTTGCCTAAGGCTTTGAATGGGCGTTTCCTCAAACAGTACCATCCTAGTATGTGGCAAGATGCCTAAGAGAACCGATGTAATCTCATCGAGTTATTTGCTTTTGGTTTGCTCAGCTCCACCAAAAGGCAGGGGGCATATGTTGAGCACCAAATTGAGGTGTGGATAGTCCGGCCCTGAGGCCGGACGGTCCGCGCCTGTGGGCCGGACGGTCCGCGCACGCGCAGAGTAGATTAGGGTTCCGAGTTTTGTGCTATGTTTGTTAGCTATATTCGCGGAATTAGCTCGGAATCCGGTCGTGTAAAGGGTCCAGCCCCCCTCCTCTATAAAAAGAGAGGCCTACGGCCGATTTGTAGGCATCAATCGAACCAATACAACTTCTATTCGCATTTATTTCCAGTACAATTAGGAGTAGGGATGTTCCAAAAACATCCAACTTGTATCACAAATCTAATATTTTAGCATAGATATACATAGAATTTAAAGTTAATTTTCGACAATGTTATTAAGAATATTATGAAGTATTTAAATAAATTTTTGAATAATTTTTTATGTACATTATTTTCTCTTTACAACAAAAAAGGTGAAAAAACATCCGAATCCGTATTCGGATAGACATCCGAATTTTATATGAATTATTTAAAAAGATATAGAATGAATTTAATGTTTATTTTTTGTGAAGATTAATAGTCTCAATGCTAAAAACAAGAATATAAATTTACATAGCAAATTCTATTTGTTAGTTATCCACAATCGAAGAAAAAAGACCAAAAAATGACATCCGAATAAATATCCGGATCCATCCCTAATTAGGAGTAGTTCTAGTCTAGTTCTAGTTTAGCCTCTCGATTCCCAAATTATTCGTCTCTCTTCGACTCTACGTCGATTAGAGAAATCTAGGTCGGCCGGCCCGAGCCTAGACAATCCTTAGAATCTCTCCTCCCCGACGGGGTCCCTCCCGGGAGCGAGATCCAGGCGCCGCCGGCGATCTTCCGCCGCCCCTGCGCACGCGCGGATCGTCCGGCCGTCAGGCAGAAAACCCTAGCCCCTGCGCCAGGTCGCGGACCGTCCGGCCCCAGGCCGCGGACCGTCCGCGCCTGACCAGAGAGCACCGCCGCCGGTTTTTCTTGAGTATTTGACGCTCCGAAAAGGCGTCAACAAAAATCATTTCAAGCTTGGATGCGGTGGCTGCGTGCCTGCGCATTTATGATACTCCTAGTAAACTGCTTTACGGAAAGAACACTATTAAACTAAAGTAAATTACCCAAACTCATGAAGTATTGCTTATTCAACAAAAAAGGTGGTATACGGTACAATCGATGCATATATACAGTTTGTCTAAGAATAAATGTCAACAATTTACCACATTTATAATCGATTAAATCTCCACGATACAATATCTTTGCACTGGCTTCCTATTAGTTTATTTATTTTTTCATTTGAAAATCATCTTTGGGTTGATTTTCAAATTTCAACACAGGCTGGAACAACGGCAAGTCGGGAGGGAATGCAGTCAATGCACCAACGCCGAGTCGCCGAGGAAACGCAACCTGACACTGACACTTGGCACGCTCCCAGTCACGAGCCGGAGGACTACGAACCCCGAAGAAAATTCCGTACATATCGGATGTAAACCTTATCTTTTACGGTCTCTCACATCCATCACTCGAAGGCCCACAAATACAGTTTAATTGTAGGTTTTTGGACAAATATGGTCGGCGATAATTGGCTAAGGAGGAGGGGAGGAGGAGGAGGACGGCGGACGAGACAGAGCAGTAGGACGACCTTGTCCAGCAGCAGACGGCGCCTCATGACGACGACGACCAGCAGCAGGACGCCTCAGGTTCGAGGAACATCTACCTGCGAGGTCCCGCGAGTCTCCCTCAACGTCCCATACTTTGGGACAGGCGACCGCTGATTCGGCCGGATGAGGAGAGGTATGTAACTTTATGTTCTTCATTCTTGTTCATATTATGTGCTCAAAATCATAATATAAACTAATACTTTTTATTTATCACAGTCTATGAAGGTAGGGTCTTGCATAAACTGGATCTATTTTCTCTTCATGACTGTTGCTGATGCACGTGTTATTCCTACCATTCGTTTTTGTTGTTCAATCCAATCATACGTGGTGAAAGCATCAAAATTAGATACATAAGTGATAGGATTCAGGGTTCCACATCTTTTCTATATGCTTTAAAAACATTGAAGAAACCCAATTTTTTTTATTAATAATCATTATCATTTCAACAGAGAATAAAACATGACAGGATGACATCTTTGTATGGATTGGGTGTACATCCATTTAGTGCATATTCGGTGTCCCACAACAATTTAAGGCATGAAACAGAAGAGGGTGAATTATCTCCTAATGGTGAAATGAAAGAGGAACACTTCTGTGTTTGCTCAGATGAAGCTGTAGATGGAACTTCTAAACAAAATGAAGGTTCTACCAGCAGATTTAATGGAAATGACTCATTTTATGTTCTGTTCAGGCTACATCAAGTTAGTTTATTTTTCTTCAATAACCTCTATATAAGTTTGTGCTTATGTGGTCTCATTGGCTAACCTTTATTGATTGCAGATCTTTTATATGAGAGAATATTGTCAGCTAAGACAAACTGTTCCACATCAAACAATAACTGGAAAGCTTCAAGGCACATAAATTCTCCAGATCAATATCCAAGGTATTTTAGTGCAGGTTTATCAGTGCACTATACAACTTACTTGATGGTTCTTCTGAGGAGAAGCCCGCGGCGGAGAAGACGACCGCCGGGAAGAAGCCCAAGGCGGAGAAGCGGGTCCCCGCGGGCAAGTCTGCTGGCAAGGAGGACGGCGAGATCAAGCGTGGCAGGAAGAAGGGAAAGAAGAGCGTGGAGACGTCGCGCCCACATTTATCCTCATCGAAGTGGAGGGAGTGGAGCAGTTCAGAGGGAGATTGTGGGGGATTGCAGCTGGTGCAGCAATGGAGATCGTGGCGCGCGGGGGTGGGGAGCCCTGGCGATGACGGCGCACGGGGATGAGCCTCGTGGCGCGCGGGGGTGGGGTGCCCTAGCGACGACGACGCGCCAGGGTGGAGCGGAGGTGGACGGCGCGCGGGGTGGGCTGTGGAGGAGGACGACGCGCGGGGGTGGGCCGCCCTGGCATTGACGGCACGCCAGGGTGGAGCGGAGGAGGACGGCGCGCGGGGTGGCCCTATGGAGGAGGACGACGCGCTGGGGTGGGCTGCTCTGGGCCACAAGCAGATGGGCCTCCCAGGAAAAGTGTAATCCGTGTTGGCAATCTAAAAATAATACCATATTGTTCACTGAACTGTGCACACACTTGTTTATAAGGTCTAGTGCGCACCACAACATGTGTAGTCTTGGTTGGCTGTGAGCTTTAACCCACGCTGCTAGCTTTTTTGGTAAAAATTTGGTCGCGGTGCGCGAGACGCTTGGGAATGGGAAACGGGTCACATGCGTGGGTCACATGCGTGGGACGCTTGGGAATAGGAAACAGATCACATGCGCGGAATGGGAATGCAAACACACAGGAATTGAGAATGGGAATGACAGAACCAGGAATGGGGCAGCCTACCCCCTGCGTTCTTAATTAGTAGTATATAGATATGGACTAGCAGCTAGTATATGTAAGAGGCTGTAAAAAGATCCTTTACATCCGGTATGTAAAGAAGTTTTTTCCGGCCGGGAGCCCTTCTCCTCCACCACCCGTTTCTCTTTCTCTAGGCTCGCGCCTGCCCCGCCTTCGTTGTCGCGCCTGCCACCTGCTCGACGAATCGCCGCTTCCGCCCCACGCCGCGATGCCGACGCCCCTCGCCGCGGCGCTGCTGCCACTGCCCGCCTCTCCCGCACTGCACTTTCCGCGGCCGCGGCCCGGTCCCTCATGGCGTGCGCGGCCGGCCGTGGTTAGGGCGGCCGCTCTCCGCGCCCTGCCACGGCGCCTCGAGCTCTGTCCGCCGTGCCTTGCGGCGGTCGAGAGTAACCCGGCCCCGCCACCCTTAGCTCCGCCACCGCCGGACGAGGCGAGCGCCGGCTCAGGTGCGGGGGCAGCGCGGCCGCCTTCTGGATTGTTGGTTGCTCCCGCTACTGCTGGTGCTGATGGATTGACACGGGCGTTGATTTCGTCGTGATAGGCCTCGATGCGAGGGCCGGGGGAGGTGGCGGTGGTGGTGACGGAGGTGGCGGCGCTGATCTTGGGTGGTTGAGGGCTTTCCCGCATGTGTTCACTGCGTCAATGGCAAACTTCCTATTCGGTTACCACATTGGGTGCGTGCAGTGTGCTGCTTCAATTTATATTCAACTAGCTAATTGATTTTGCATCGTAACCTCGTTTAGGAGTGATATGTCTGTGACTAGTTATGTCACTCAACTGATCACTGGTGCCTATTCCACCACTGCATGGCGTCATAGTAGAGAATGAATGACTGCTCCCTAATCCATTTTGTTTGAGAACATTTTCAGTGCTGCCTGCACTACTAGTTGAATATGCCAACAAGTTTATTTTGGGAAATAATATGCCATTTGTAATAATGAGAAAATGGACTTGGATTATCTTAATTTATAGGTATGTGACTCTTTAGTGGGCTGTGTCATCCAATGTATTGTACATTTTTATGTTGCAGATATGCTTGCTGAAGCATTGAACTTAAGTCTTGGTGCATGATATGGTTGCAGGGTTATGAACGGTCCAATAGAAGATATTGCAACCCAGCTTGGTTTTCAAGGAAATCCGTTCCTCCAAGGTCTTGTGGTGAGCATATTCATTGTTGGTGCCTTTTTTGGGAGCTTAGGCTCATCTGCATTAGTAGATAAGTTCGGCTGCAAGAGGACCCTTCAGATCGACAGTATTCCATTGATTATTGGAGCTCTCCTGAGGTTTTTACTTCCACTTTACCGTGTTCTATATTCCTGAAGTCCTGACTTTGCATAGTTTCTGCTGACCAGTGTTATGCCCGGCCTATAATATCAGAGGCGCAGGACCCATGGGGATAAGCCCATATCAGTAGATAAGAGATAATCACCATTAGTGGATAAGAACATATGACAGTTAGTTAGATGGATAGCTGCCTTATCTTATCATAAGATTATTAGATCTTGATAGATTAGATGGATAGCTCCCTTATCTTATCGGATGGTTGTTAAGATGTACTAGGCGGCCTTGGCTATATAATGCCAGGGAAGAAAGGAATAAAGCAAGCAATTTGCAACCAATCTGGACTCACCTGCGCCTCCTGTTCCCTCCCGCAGCCTGTGATCACGACGCCCAAGCGCCAACCACAACCTGCGACCAATCGCTTGCCAGCCCCTCATCTCTTTTCCCTATGCCATCTTCCCGAGAGGGCAAGGAACCCTAACAAGTGTAGTGTTTACTTGTATTGAATTTGGCCATCAAGTTTCAGAACTTCCTCTCAGCAGCATTTCTATTTCATACATTACCATTTGTTGTATATTAAGTTATCATATTTTTTTCCTTAAGGGAAAGCTATGTTACAGTGCACAGGCTGATTCTTTGGATGAGATGCTTTTGGGAAGATTCCTTGTTGGCATCGGGATCGGCGTAAACACTGTTCTTGTTCCAATATACATCTCTGAGGTAATTGACTTTTATTATTTTGTAACTGGTCATCGCTGTTATATGCTATCTAATCTATGGATATTTTCCTAATACTCTTTTCATGATTTTGTTTCTCTATATCTTTTTAACCCTTTATATGCTTTTTCTAGGTTGCTCCAACAAAATATAGGGGCACTTTGGGGACTCTGTGTCAAATTGGAACATGTCTAGGCATAATTGCTGCACTTTCCTTGGGGATACCTTCTGAGAGTGATCCACATTGGTGAGGCATCTCTTGTTGGCATTTATGCATCTTAATGATGTAAGTCATCATTTGTTTAAGTTTATTTCTGCTGCACTACATGATAATAGAAAAAAATAACAGGATGTACTCATCAAGGTAGGTGTATCACTCCTTTATTCGTGACTTCTCATTGGATAGAAGACTAGAACCAAGATATGCTAACGGAAGTTTGAAATAAATTTCAGGAGCATGGATGATTTATGAAAATGTATAGCATTAAGTAGTAAGCCTTGAGTTTGTCATGTTAGTTTTATGTTATTTTAAAAAAAAATCAGTCAGGGGTGATGGTATATCACAGTACAAAAGATGGAATTAGTGGTTTTTTCTTTATAAACTCCCCTGGTAGGTGGCTGATTTTAAACTTTAGGGATGGTAATTTTTTATATAACGCAAACTTGTGGCACCTGTTACACACACACAACATGCCACGGAATAGCCATGTACGTGGCCTCCTTTATTCTGCTTTGAGAACGCACCAGCGTATAAAGTTCCCATGCTAGGATTATACTTCACCAACCTGCTAGTGCTTCTTATATGGCATGGGCACTATGTTTTTTAGAAGTGGAATCGTTACATAAAGTTCGCAAAATGATCACAAGGGTTTATGCACTAGGGCCTGTTTGCTTCGACCACCGAGAATGTCACCTAGGCTAGGCATTGATCGTAGGCATCCGATTTTTGGACGCTTGGGGTCAGATGTGCTGCTTAGATAGAACTACAACAATAACAAAGCCATTTAGACCCAAGTAAGTTGGGGTAGACTAGAGTTGAAACTTAATAGAAGCCACAAGTCAAGGTTCGTGAATAGTTGTTTTCCATTTACTCCTATTCAAGACTAAACCTTTGGGTATATTCCATCCTTTTGAGTCTCCTCTTCCCATGTCAACTTCGGACTTACACTGCCTCTCTTCCTATTACTATCACGCCTTAAGATCCCACTATGTATTGGTGCCTCTATAGGTCTCCGGTGAACGTGTCCAAACTCTCTCAACTAGCGTTTGACAAGCTTTGACAACCTTTTCTTCAGTTGGTGCTACTCCTAATCTATCACGTATTGCCCGCTTTGTGACCAAGAAGAGGAAATGGTGCAACACCTTCTTGTGGCCTGTGCCTTTTCTAGGCAAGTCTGGTTCCTGGTGTTATCCCTAATAGGCCTGCAGCTGCTTGCTCTTGAGCCTGGTGTTTCAATCTTTCAAGAGTGGTGGAGAACAACGGTGTTGAAAGTGCCTAAGGAGAAGAGGAAGGGGTTTCAACTTTCAACTCAGTGGTAACTATTGTGTCTTGTGGCTTGGTTGTTATGGAAGCATCGTAATGCCTGTTTTTTTTATAGAATCTCCCCTAGTGTGACCAGGATCCTTGAAGACATCAAGGAAGAAGCTAGGCTGTGGTGCTTGGCAGGGGCGTCGGGTTTGAGAAAGATTTGGCCTTTGGGGGGGGGGGTGAGTGGGTTATGTTTTCTTAACTGATATGTAATGTGTTTGTACTCTCACTGCTTCGGCGGCTTGTAACGACCTATTTTGGGCTTCTCTTCTTAATATAATGATGCACAACTCTCCTGTGCCTTCGAGAAAAAAAACTAAAACCTTTTCTTGTATGTCCACAAAATCGATCTAAACCAATCCATCTTTTCTATATACATACAACATGCGAAAGGACCTCTAGCTGAGTTGGTTAGGTGGTCTGAGTAGCACTCCTCAGGTCCTGGGTTCGACTCCCCGTGGGAGCGAATTTCAGGCTGTGGTTAAAAAAATCCCCACGTCTGTCCCACGCCAAAGCACAGGTCTAAGGCTCAGCCCCGGTCGTGGTCGTTCTCACATGGGCTTCGATGCCGCTGTGTATGGGTGGGGCAGGAGTTCGGGGGTTTTCTCGACCTGTGTGAGAAGGTCTTCTTCTTAATACAATGCCCGGGGGCTGTCTTACCCCCTCAGGTCGAGTTTTTTTATATACATACAACATACTAATGGTTAAACAACTTATGAGAAACACAAGAGCTAGTACAAAATGCTAGTAAATCGGCCATGTTCAAGGGATTCCTTGTTGAGGATTAGGACCATGTGCTAGGGTGTATTATGGCTTGCACAGAGCAAATGGTTACCTATTGAGTGGAGAGAATAGTAATAAAAATAAAAGGTTTATGCTATTTATCTTAAAATAACAATTAAAGGATCATCTGTTTAGCTAACTTTCGTAGTAACTAATCAATTACATCACTCTGAACTAGTTACTATCCAGATGCATTGTGTAGTTAACAGATTATTCATGTGTTACTGAATTTTATGTTCCTGTCTGTAGGTGGCGAACAATGCTTTATGCTGCATGTGTACCTGGGATTCTTATTGTTGCTGGGATGCAATTTGCTGTTGAGAGTCCACGGTGGCTTGCCAAGGTACTCTGAGATTCAATTGATAGGGTCCCATTTTTGTTGTGTAAGACCTTTTTGCATCAGAAAGCTCCATCTTGTAGGTTGGAAGGTTCGATGATGCTAGAAAGGTTGTAGAGAGCCTTTGGGAACCTTCTGAAGTTGAGAAGTCCATGGAAGAGATCAAAGCTGTTGTGCTAAATGATGATTCACGGGGCAGCTGGTCAGACCTTCTGGTGGAACCACATAATAGAGGTACTTCTTTTTATTAGGATCTAACCTTTTCTTTTGGCTTGTTTAAAGGAACCAAATGAAATGCTTATGAACTACATTGACAGAATGCATGTTTGGGTGTGCGTATGTTCACGCTTGGTTGTTGGACTGCACTGCATGTACATTCGTCTGATTCTGCCATCCTTAAAGGCCCATACTGGACGATCTATTATCTGGGCACTAAGTTTGCTTCTTGACTTTTGCTATGATGAGTTATTGCTGAGATGTTCTGTCATAATATTTGGAACATTCATGTTTCACACACCACAACAATATCTACATGTTTCTGCAGGTTTTTCTCAGTTGCATATTAATTTTCTTCATGCTATCAAGTATCAAGAGCTTATTCTCTAATATATATGCAGTTGCATTGATTGGAGGATCCCTTTTCTTTCTGCAACAGTTTGCTGGAATAAATGGTGTTCTTTATTTTTCATCATTGACATTCCGTGATGTTGGTATCAGTAGTGGTGCTTTAGCAAGCTTATATGTTGGAATAACCAATTTTGGAGGTGAGTAAACTTGGTTACTCGTGTTGTGCTCTATAGTGACTTATCTTCAAACTCATGTACCATGTGTTTTTACTTTATAGGGGCACTAGTTGCTTCAAATTTGATGGACAAGCAAGGGCGAAAGAAGCTTTTGATAGGAAGCTACCTTGGAATGGTATGTGCTATGGAGACTTTTATGCTATGGTAATTAGAAGAACTTCTAATACTTAATTAACTAATTATCCTTCTTATCAAAGTTTCTGCATTTTCTGCTGTCATGGGAGAATTTATTGCAAGTGCCTGGTTTCTGTCCATATTGTTATTAGACAGCGTCAGCAATGCGTGTGTTTCTTGTGCATGTCGATGGGCTGACACCTGCTCTTGTCCTTGAATGCAGTTTAATTTATTATATCCTGTTCTTTCTGCAGGCTTTTGCAATGTTCCTTATAGTATATGGTATTAGCTTCCCGCTTGATGAAGGAGTTGCCCACAGCTTATCAATCGCTGGAACTCTTTTGTATGTGCTTTCACTTTCTATTCTCTCTAGCAAACCCCTTAGGGGCTTGGGCTGGTTTGGTGACAAGGGAATTGGAGGGGATCCATGGAGGAGGAAATCCATTGCTATACAAAATTGTTGTTCTTCACTAGCAGAAGGCTTGCTTAGAACCTTTTGTGGAAATTATACCTGTGGGTTTCTCAATGTATGGAAATCATTTACTTACATCATGAACAATGTGAAAGGTTTTCTAGTACGATCTCTGCTTCATGATATGATGATAAATGAATTACACCTTGTTAATGTGTAAAGAAACCACTAATTCAGAATATTTATTAGAAATTCCACTTATAAAATTTGTGTTTATAATTTTTAAAAAGATTGTTAGTTGCGAGATCTATTTTTTTTCATTTGCAGGTACATTTTTACTTTTGCAATTGGTGCTGGACCAGTTACCGGTATCATTATACCAGAGCTCAGCAGTGCTCGGACACGCTCAAAAGTTATGGGCTTCAGTTTCACTGTGCATTGGGTATGCAGTCTCTGAAGTATCAAAATACTACTTTTGTAGCTTGTATGTACTCCACTTTCAATTATCACTGCCTACACCGTTAATCTAACTTACATATTGCGTCTTTTCAGATATGTAACTTTCTGGTGGGACTATTTTTCCTGGAGCTTGTGCACAAGTTTGGGGTTGGAGCAGTCTATGCAGGTTTTGGTGGGGTCTCCCTGCTGACAGCACTCTTCGCCTACAATTTCATAGTTGAAACAAAAGGACGTTCGCTTGAGGAAATTGAGATGTCCATGAGCAGTGCTACCCCTGGCAAGCAAGAGTAGAACATCTCAACTGTATGGACAAACTGAACAACTGACGGGAGGAATTTAATAAGAGAAGAGGGGGCCTAATCCCATGAATCTTCAGCAGCAGCAGTTTGTTGCAAACAACATCAACTCCTATAGATAATGAGCACAATCAAATTCAGCTTTTCTTTGGTAGCATGAGAATCGTTGTACAATATTAAAAAGGGTGAAGAAAACGACCCTTTTAATTTGTTTTTTGTACATCTGATGTATATATTTTACGCCTTCTGTAGTACGTAAAATAAAGGGAACAGATCTTTCTGATATTACTTGATTGATGAATTTGGAATATTCGCATCCTTTGTTCTGGCATAGCTCATCGCTGCTCTGACATAACGTCTTTGGTTCTCACTTCTAGGAGATCGTGCCACACACGGTATTTCACAGTGAGCAAAGCATACAAACAAAACAATAAAGATGCTATCTCTTTCACCAATCACAAACGTCAACCAATCCAGTACAGTGCTTTCAGTTCAGACCCTTCATTTGGTCAATGGTTTTGAAGCTTTGCCACATATGAAACTCATGGCTGTGGCACACCCTGCCTTGCCACTGTTTTGTGGTCTCAAACTAAAGAAGCCAAAAATTTTCCTGGTCAAACCAGATTATTTTCTCCACGTCTTTTGTCGATCGCCTCTCCCTCACCAATCACAAACTAGAGAAGCCAGAAAGTTGAACGATGATGTTGAAATAGGGCGAAAGAACCACTTCATACTTTGGCTTCCTGACACTGATTAGTCCATGATGTCCACTTGCAAACTATTGGACAGTGCGCGTGTTTTCTGAAGATGCATTTAAGTTCATTGCAGTATGTTCTGAAATCTTTGGTAGCATCTCTGCCCTCCCCCCGATTTGGACTTCTGTATGCCCAGCGTTCATACTGGCGTGTGTGGTGCAGTAAGCTCGAGGGTGTGTTCCCGCCCGATCAGCTCGAGGGTGTGTTCCCGCCCGATCAGCTCGGACACGTGCTCAGGCTTCTTATACGTCTGTTAGTATCGGTTCTTATATCATACTAGAAAAAGAAGCGCCCTATCGGGCGCTATATCAGGTCCATAATTTTGTAGTTTGGAGCAACATATAGTATGAGAATATGACAAGCAATGGCCTAAAACTAAGCAGGAGAGTCAAGAACTACAAAAGACCATGATCTAAAGTTGACTGTGATCCAATCAACATGCTTACCCAACGGCCATAAGCTGCACCAGTTAAAATAACCGGCACAAAAACGCCAGATGATAAAGCACGACTATAGCTGAAGATGCTCAAAATAATACGATGCAATAATGAATACAATGATGGACAAAATGTGGAATTCATCATCGGTGCTGGCATTGTAGGGGTTCCTAATAGTGCCATAATTTGTGTTGAAGATGTTCTAAACCCCACGCATTGCTGCTGCAGCTCCTGAGCGTCTGGAACAGGCAATGTGGAGATGATCTGAAGGAACGCCCCTTCTAGCTCTTGGCAGTTGGTTGATTTCTGGAAGTGCATTGGCTGAACAATGTCCCGACGGACATTTAGGATAGGAATCAGCTTCTGACGAGCATCCTCCTCATATGATGAAAAGACATGTAGAGCAGTTTCAGATACACAGAGAAACACGACTCCAAAAGCTATTACCAACAGGGTTCCAACATCCAGATGCGATCGAAGAATTGAGATAGCAGGTTCCATTTGACAAGAATAAGATGCTAAATTACTGTATACGCAGAACATGCCCGCGCGTCTCATCGCCTACACGTCGCACATGTATACACAGAATCATTTGAAACCATATTGTCTACTGAATGGAACAATGTATCGTAGAACGTCAAATTTAGTGATATATGCATGTTGGCTTAACATGGAACTTGAGCTGAAATGAGGGACATGAATGAAACACAACAATTAAAGAGGGGTCAGGTTAACCGTGAGGTCAATAACATATACAGCTCAATTAATTAATGTTCTAAAGTGTCATCTGCTGGTAAAGATCGGTTATTAGAAGGGTGTGGCTGAGGACCTTCCGTGTCTTCATTATTCGAACTATGGCTGCATCAACCTGCATTATAGAACAAAAAGAATCCTGTCAAATTATGCATTTTTTGAGAAATTGGGGGAGGAGGTACCCCACCTTTTCATTGCCATTAATAAGGGCCTATACATGGTCAAATTATGCATTACAAATTCCAATTGAGAAGTATACGATTTATATACTGATAATGATTATGATAGGATTACTTGAAAAGAGAAGTCTCATAACCTAGTAGAAGAGGAAAAAACAAAGAAAAAAGGTCCTCTCTTTGACATGGTGTAGTGCGGGGTTCTATATGGGGGTCTCATTTTTTTACCATAAAGCATCCATCACATATCAACTGGAGCAAACAGAAGAACATGTTCTTCAAGCTACACAAAAGAACTTGTTGCCCACTCTGCACCTAAACTAATAGATTCTTCACTTGCTAACATATAGAACTAAAGCCCCTGGTATTGGCGATCCTAGAACTCTCTCCCAGTGGCGCTCGTGTTTTCTTCTACCGTCTCCTTCATTTGAATTGCATTTACCCCGGAAGTGCACAACAATAGTCCAAGCATAATGACCATATCAAATCCAAAGTGTATGCGTACATTAGTACATATATTAACTTTATGCGGTAGAGTGGAGCACTAAAATTATCATTGAATAGAACTTCATCCTTTCGTGGAGTACTGGTTCTGACCCATGTCCTCCAACACTTCTCGATTAACTTCCTTACTTCCCTACAGAACCCCAAACCTTCAGAGCAGAATCCTCAAACCAACTACCGAATCAACCAACTATCGAGGAACATTTTGCGGAGAAAATGAGAAATCGGAGGATATGGGGTCGGGAGGCGACACACATACTTTAGGCAGATGCAGTTTTTGCGGAGGAGGGCCGGCACAAGTTGCAGAGGGAGCGTATTGGAGGAGACGACATCGGGCACGCGAAGTTCCACACAGCAGCGGGGAGGAGGAGCGGTGGTGGTAGCTCGGCTGGGAGGAGACAGAGCGGCGGCCCGGCCTGGATGTGGCACGACGATGACGGAGACGAGGCAGCGGATGAGGGCGCGGAGAGAGCAGGCGAGGCGTGTGCACTGTGCAGGCAGAGGTAGGGAACACGGGCTGACGGACGCAAGCCTTCGCTCCGCTGAATTGAACAAAGAAGTCGGGTCCGAGATTCCCGCGGCCACACGTCGGACGTGTAGTGGCCTGCGAACACGCGAAACGCGGAGGGACGTCGAATCCTGAGCCTCTTTTAATAAACACAAATAAAAAAAAGCAGTATGAACCAGTACCGCGGGTCCATAATAACTCCATACGCAGAGCAAGGAGCAGTGCTGTGGGCTGCCACGCGTCAGCAAACATATGGCCTGCAACTCCGTGAAGTAAGGAGAGGGCTCCAAACTCGTTGAGGTTTTAAGTAACCAGATATATAGAAGATCGAGACTCAGCGGCGGTCCTGACAATTTAGGGAAGAAGTCCCGGACAAGATTTAAAATAGAGGCCCTTATTATATAAATATTATTAATATAAACACTCAAAATACATATTTTATATATCAAATAACAAGTAAAATAAAAAAACCGTCGGCCGTCGTTTGGGATGCCTGGTCGTGGCGTGGGACTGTGGGAGTGTAGGAGCCAGTGGCCATGCGGCAGGCCCAACGGCCAGACAATGGACCAATCTATATATATTATTTTTTAAGAGAGTAGTGTAGGCGTTCACACGCCGGTGCACGGTTCTGCCTCCAGATCTCAGGCTCGCCAAAACCACCACCCATTACCGCCATCCCCGTCCACCATCTCCGCGCGTCTGGCCGTCTCTCTCGCCCCGCTCTCCTTTCTGTTGTCTACACCCACGGGACATGGAAGGAGAATCTTCAAATCTCGAGCGCAAGGACTGAGGGGGGGCGGGACGGGGGAGGCGAGGAGCGAGGCGGCGAGTGCGGAGACGGCGGCCGTCCGGAGCAGCGTGAGCGCGGAGCCATCGACGGACGCGAGCGGCGCACCCGTGGCGGCGCTGAAGAGGGAGACGGCGGCGTGGACGGACGGGAGGCGCGACCAGTTGGACGGGAAGGAGGTGACGACCTTGAGCGCGAGGTAGGGTAGCGACGGGTGCACGCACCAGGAGGGCATCAGGAGGAGCGCGGCGGACGGCGCCGTGGGGAGCGGGATGGAGACGTGCTGCGGGCACTAGATGCCGGCGAAGAGCTCGGGATGGGCGAGGCCTGCGCGAAGGTGTGGGATCATCGCGCGTGCACACCTGTCGCCGGAGGATGGTCTGCCGCGCCGACTCCCGGTTGGCGAGCACCTGCCGCAGCCGCTTCACCTCCTTCTCCGCCTGGAATTATTTGGCACCCAGCCACCCACCCATCAGACTCAGACTGTCTAGCAGCTAGCTAGCAGACAAGATGCATACAGCAACCAACTGCACAACTTAATTACCTCGGTGAGCATGATGTGCTGGGGATGGGCAGTAGCGCTGGAGCTGCTGGAGCAGGACGGCGACTGCATCACCCCGACGCGGCCGAGCCGGAGGCTCAGCCTCGTGCTCGTCGTTGTCTCCTCGTCATCGGTCATCTCCAACAAGCTACGAGGGGAACGAGTTTTTGTTGTCCAGCTCATTTAGAAAATTTCTTCGGGGTCAAATGTTACATGCTACGAGCTTGTTGCACGACACTGGGAAGGTGTTTGATGAAATGCTCAAGCCAACACCATTCCAATTTCCATTTTTTTGGTAATCTCTAATTCATGCCCGGTACGCCGACTCAGTGAAGTGAAGCAAATCATTTATTTAATTTCTAATTCGTGTGGTATGTTACTTTACCTAATAAGTATACGATATTTTTTATAATATTTATACGTTATTTTACCTAATATGTATATGTTATTTTTTCCTTAATATTTATACGTTCATAAATTTGTAGTATTGAAAATTATTAATTTCATCGTTTTTAACATCATTTTTAACGTCGTACGTTAGAACCAATTGAAATATATATGATAACATTAACGGGGAGTTTGGATCCCTTTATTTTAGAGAAATTGGAATTCACTCACTAAAGTAATTTATTTAGTTTGGGATTTGACATTCCACCACTTTTCAAAGTTTAGATATAAGCTTATCTCAAATTCATGGGGTAGGAGATCGGAAATGATTTTATACAGTAGTAGAATTTGTTTCTACTCTGTAACTTACATGACACTCTTCGTCTCACTCCTCTATAGAATTTGCTAATAATAGTATACAAATATATTTTGTATAAAACCGAATTAGTTTAATTGATATATGCTTAAATTATTATTATTAGAATGGAATTCAATTCCAATGATCCAAACGGGGCGTGAGTAAATATGATAGTTCATGTATTCTGTTAATATTGTAGGTAGTGGACCGGATCTAGAGGATATTGCTGAAGATAAAAAAATATATAGAAAACAAAATCTTTTAGATGATGCTATAAAGGATAGAGAATATTTTTAAAGGATGAAATTTATATACCTTATTGAAGACAGACTCAGCTGCAAGGCAAGTAACAGAAGCAACAACTCGATGGCTCTAGGCTCCCACGGGAAGCAACAACTCGATGGCTCCAGGCTCCCACGGACGGAGTCAGGTGGGGAGTGTGTACTGGTGGTTCCAGCCTTCGAGGCCCGCGCGGGGGAGATGGCCGAGTGGACCACCGGCTCTCTACCCATAGCAATGGCCCATGCGTGGCCGGTCTCACGCAGAATCAACTCTCCATCGATTGTTTAGGTAGTGTTCCGTTCAAGCGTACTGTGCAACAGAGCCGTTTGGTTTCTAATCTCTATCTCTACTATCTATTAAGTTAATTGTCGGCGTTTCGAGACAGGGGGGTCCCTAAGCCGACGAGTGAGTGTGCTGCGTGCCCCAGCCCAGATGGGTCGAGCGAGTGGGCGAGCGCGAAGGGGGGAGAGGCGAGGTGGCCGGAGCCGGGCGTGAGAGAGGTGGAAGTCCCGCGGCCTTCGTGTTCGTCCCGCGCCCAGGTCGCGGCATGAGGTTCCGAGGGATATCCCTGCCTTCGGGAGGCAGTGCTCTCGGCCCGTCGGGCCGCAGCGCCTTCCAGGAGATTCTTGAGCTCTCCCTGGATTCGCCGACCCTCGGTGGTTGATGGCTCCGGCATCGCGCGGAGGAGCATCGCTGCGGCTGCCAGGTTCTGACCAACCCCGCTGGATGCGGGCGGCGGCCTGACCCTGACATCGTTGGCGACGCGGTGCTGGAGACCTTGGGGTAGGTGACGTATTTCTCCGGCCAGGGGTTGGCCCGCCCATGTCTGCCCGACGTCCCGACGGATCGGCTCAAGCGCTCCTGTTCCCTCGTTGAGCCTGGCCTACGCCTCGCGGACTTGCTCGAGTTGTGGGTCGTAACCCCCCGCCGGAGCGGGGACCACAGCTAGCTCCCGTGGGATGTCGGCGCGAGGCACCGGCCTAGGAAGATCATCGTCTTCCGGCATGCCGAGATGGTTGCCTTCGGAGGGATCCCCTAGCTCGATGTGGAAACATTCGCGGCTTGGGCCGCAGCTCTCGTCGCCAAGGCTGCGGCTTCCGTCGGAACAGTCGGATAGGCAGTAGTCACATGCGGTCATGAAGTCCCGCATGGCACTGGGGTTGCCGAGTCCGGAGAAATCCCAACAGATGCTGGGATCGTCATCTTCCTCGGACCCAGAGGGCCCGTAGGTCGAGACGTCCGTCAGCCTGTCCCAAGGCGACCGCATACGAAACCCCAGTGGGGTTGCACTCGCCTCAATGAGAGCGCCCGCCAAAACGAGGTCGTTTGGCGGGTTGAGGCCGAGTCGAAATGACGCAAGATGGGAGTTAGTCGGTACCTTTTGGTCGACGAGGAGCGACGTAGTCACATCGGGGACTGGTTGCATCGTCATCTCAGGTACGAGGGCGACGTCCTGCAGGCTTTCCGCGAGCGCGCCGGCGTCGTCTTCTTGCTCGGGGTCAGCGTGTCGCGGGGGGACGGCGCTTGCCTTCGTCTTGAACGCGAGGTCGACGTCCGGCGTGCCTTCCGTCGGTGCGTCGGGGGCGTCGATTCGCTCGACGACCAACGAAGCGCGGCCTCCCGCTTGGCCTTGATGGCCCCGCCTCCTCCTCCGTTGGCGGGGGAGAGAACGGAGCGAGCTCGAATGTTGCTCTTCCACCACGCAGGGAAGATGTCGTCGATTCCGCCGCCGGCGGGCGGGTTGTCGGCCGCCATTGTCGTTGTCGCGCGGCGGTGGAAGAAGTATCATGTCGTAGCTGCCGTCGAAGGACATGAACTCAAGAGTCTCGAAACGAAGCACCGTCCCGGGCCGGAGAGGTTGCTGGAGACTGCCCATCTGGAGCTTGACGGGGAGCTGTTCGTCAGCACGCAGCAGGCCCCTACCTGGCGCGCCAACTGTCGGCGTTTCGAGACAGGGGGGTCCCTAAGCCGACGAGTGAGTGTGCTGCGTGCCCCAGCCCAGATGGGTCGAGCGCGTGGGCGAGCGCGAAGGGGGGAGAGGCGAGGTGGCCGGAGCCGGGCGTGAGAGAGGTGGAAGTCTCGCGGCCTTCGTGTTCGTCCCGCGCCCAGGTCGGGTGCGCTTGCAGTAGGGGGGTTACAAGCATCCACGCGGGTGAGGGAAGCGAGCGGCCCCAAGAGAGCGCATGTCCCGTCCTCGGTCCCGCGCGGCCAACCTCCTCTAAGAAAGCCCTGGTCCTCCCTTTTATAGTCGTAAGGAGAGGATCCAGGTGTACAATGGGGGTTGTAGCAGAGTGCTACGTGTCTAGCGGAGAGAGAGCTAGCGCCCTAGGTACACGCCAATGTGGCAGCCGGAGAGGTCTTGGCACCTTGCTAGCGTGATGTCGTGGCTGTCGGAGGTGCGACGAAGCCTGGCGGAGGGACAGCTGTTGGAGCGGTCGAGTCCTTGCTGACGTCGCCCTGCTTCCGTAAGAGAGCTGGGGGCCGCCGTCGTCACAGAGCTTGTGGAGTGCCATCATTGCCCATCCGGCGGGGCTGGCCGGATGGGACGCCGGTCTTGTTCTCCGTGACCCGAGTCGATTCGGGGTAGGACGATGATGGCGCTTCCTGTTGACGTGGCGGGCCTGTGCCCTAGGCAGGGTGACGTGGGGGCTCCTCCGAAGCCGAGGTTGAGTCTGTCCTCTGTTGCCGAGGCCGAGTCCGAGCCATGGGGTCGGGCGAGGCGGAGGTCGTTCGGCCGAGGCCAGGGCGGTGTCCGAGCCCTGGGGTCGGGCGAGGCGGAGTTTCGTCGTCTTCCGGGTCTTAGCCCGAGTCCAAGCCCTGGGGTCGGGCGGAGCGGAGTTCGCCGTCTTCCGGGTCTTAGCCCGAGTCTGAGCCCTGGGGTCAGGCGGAGCGGAGTTTGCCGTCTTCCGGGTCTTAGCCCGAGTTCGAGCCCTGGGGTCGGGCGGAGTGGAGTTCGCCGTGGCGCCTTTGGCAAGGCCTGACTGCCTATCAGACTCACTCTGTCGAGTGGCACCGCAGTCGGAGTGGCGCAGGCGGCGCTGTCCTTCTGTCAGACTGGTCAGTGGAGCGGTGGAGTGACGGCGGTCACTTCGGTTCTGCCGGGGGGGGCGCGTGTCAGGATAAAGGTGTCAGGCCACCTTTGCGTTAAATGCTCCTGTAACTTAATCAGTCGGTGCGGCGATTTAGTCAGGGTTGCTTCTGAGCGAAGCCAGGGCCTCGGGCGAGCCGGTGATGTGTCCGCCGTAAAAAGGGGGGCCTCGGGCGAGACGGAAGTCTCTCGAGGTCGGCTGCCCTCGGCCGAGGCTAGGCTCGGGTGAAGCGTGATCGAGTCACTCGTGTGGACTGATCCCTGACTTAATCGTACCCATCAGGCCTTTGCAGCTTTACGCTGATGGGGGTTACCAGCTGAGAATTAGGCGTCTTGAGGGTACCCCTAATTATGGTCCCCGACATTAATAGTGTAGACCACGACACTACCATGACTTCACCCTCCCCAGGCCCCACCGGCAGATATGCGGCCCGTCGCGGCCTCTATTGGCCATTCCGGTCTCGAGGCCCAAGCATGGCAGCCTTTCATCGGAGGCCCAAGCCCAACACAACTAGCTTCAGTTCGGTACACTTGGTAGCTCGATAGCCCGACAACAATTAGCAACAACGACATACACGTAGAAGCGGCAGTTGAGTTTAAGTGTAGAAACAACCCAGCCCCAGTAGTGTGTAGTTGGTGGCAAGTCTCCCGAGCAGTGCAATAGATTTTTTATCGCCTCTCACTTACAAGTACAACTGTAGTATCTGTTCATGTATGCACACACTCACACCAAAACGCACACCAAATCTCCCCTACCATACACAAGCAGACCATGACTCCACTCTCCCCCAGGTTTGCGCACGCTCGCCAACACCGTGTCGCCTCCCGCATCTCCGCACGACTAGCCAGCCTCTCGCTTCTCGCGTTCGCGCCGATTAGCTCTCGCAACGAACTGCCTCCGCCCGCAAACCATGACCTCCACGCCAGTCGCAAGTCTTCACGCCATCTGCAACCTCCATGCCATGTCAGTTGTCACGTCCCACCCGCCCACTCCACAACATACTCCAGCTCGCTTCTCCACCCGCACCAAAATGCACACCAACTCATCTCTATCGTACACAAGCAGACCATGACTCCACCCCCAGGCCCGCGCACGCTCGCCAACACCCGTGTCGCCTCCCGCACCCTCCGCACGACACACCCCAGCCAGCCTCCCGCTTCTCGCGTTCGCGCCGATTGGCTCTCACAACGAACTTCCTCCGCCATCAAACCATGACCTCCACGCCAGTCGCCAGTCTTCATGCCATCTGCAACCTCCATGCCATGTCAGTCGTCGCGTCCCACTCGCCCACTCCACAACAGACTCCCGCCCGCTTCTCCACCCACAAGAAGGAGGACGCCCGCCTAGATAAGGTTGCATCGGCTTCTCCTGTAGCTTCCACTGCCGAATGGCGATTGGTTCCAATAATTGGTGGGAGCTTTCCTCACTAACCTAACCAGCCAACAACTCACGGTCGAGTATTCGAGTGTCATCCCGCCAGACGCTCGTACACAAGCTCGATGGCGCCTAGATGAAGCTGACGCTAAGGTTTCGCTTCGCTGCCACCCCACAACGCCGGCATCGGCCTTAGGTCCAGATTTGGACCCGCAACAGTAGCAATAGCCACCGTCGTTCCCGACCACGAGGCACAATCACTGGGGATGGCGTCGCCGACCAGCGGCGAGTCTCCCCGTGATGTCCAAATGAGGTTGACGCCGAGGTTCCACCTTACCACCCAAGTGATGTTTGTTATTTCGTATATATGTTTCATACTAATTTTTTACTCCCGTGGCAACGCACGGGCACGAACCTAATTATTAATTATGATTGTATGTCACATATATAGAACACATGGACTATATATATATATCTATACGGGTGTGGGCCCACAAAAATGTGAGGCCCGGCGCGGCTGCCCCGTTTGCCTGCCGCCCTCAGGGCCGGCGCTGTCGAGACTCGCTCGGTAGACCACAACAGTTAGAGTAGAATTAGAGTAGCTTGCTAAGACGAATAAGTCTATATAACCACTGATCTTTAGTGGGTGGTCTACTTCGTCCTTTCAACTTCAAAACCGATTATCTTCCTACCTTTGCAAACAATACAAATAACCTATTATACAGTTTTAGTTAATAGTTTTGATGACGTGACACTTAGTGACGACATATTTATCTTTTTCTGTTCTATCATCTAATAGTATACACAATTTATATAATTTTACACAAAATCAGTAATTAAATATTATATCTGTCCTATTTTTTCTAAAATTTTAGAAGTAGCAGCTTAATTACTAAAAATAAAAAATATATAAAAATAGTTTAATATTTTTTGTTCATGATTCATTTCTTATCTTTAGTGGATAAAACTTTTATTAGGGCTAAATAACACTATTACAAAACATTGAAAATTTTGTTGATTTTATTAAGCAAGTTAAGAGACTTTCTTCTAATCACTAACTAAATTCATTTTCTATTTGTATTTTTATAAACACTTAACAAACAATAATAAATGAATATCCAATTTTTACAAAGACATTTTATTAGCTAAACTAACATATACAAATATTTCCAGAATTTTTTGAGAATTCTAAATCTAGACATATATAAAGTTATTATAAATATTTGTAAATTATGGGTACAGATTCAAAGTTCTCAGAAAATTCAAGAAATATTTTTATATGTTATTTCAGCTAAGGAAAGATTTATGTAAAAATTGGAGATCATTTTATTATTGTTTGGTAAGTGTTTCCAAAAATGTAAAATTGATTTAGTTAGTAATTAGAAAAGACCACTTAACTTGCTTAATAAAATAAAAATAGTAGTTTAGCTATAGTATTATTTAGCTCTAGTAAAATGTTTAGCCTCAAAAGTTAAGAAATGAATAAGAGGAAAATATATTAAGCTCTTTTTATTTAGCTTTTGATTTTATTAATTAAGCTGCTACTTTTAAAATTTTAGAAAATTGAGGACAAATATAATATGTAATTACTGCTTTTTGTGTAAAATTATATATACTATCAGATGATAGAACTGAAAAAGAAGAACTATTGCCACTTAAATCAACATTACATCATCAAAACCACCAACAAAAACTGTACAAGGGGTTACTTGTCTATTTTTGCAAAAGGTGAGGGGGTTAAACAACCGGTTTTGAAGGTGAGGGGATGAAGTAGACCGCCCACTGAAAGTCGCCTAGAGGGGGTGAATAGGCAGAATCTGAAAATTATAAACTTAACCACACACTACTTGATGTAGACTCTTGAAAGTCGCCTAGAGGGGGGTGAATAGGGCGAATCTGAAATTTACAAACTTAATCACAACTACAAGTCGGGTTAGCGTTAGAAATATAATCGAGTCCGAGAGAGAGGGTGCAAAACAAATCGCAAGCGAATAAAGAGTGTGACACGCGGATTTGTTTTACCGAGGTTCGGTTCTCACAAACCTACTCCCCGTTGAGGTGGTCACAAAGACCGGGTCTCTTTCAACCCTTTCCCTCTCTCAAACGGTCCCTCGGACCGAGTGAGCTTCTCTTCTCAATCAAACGGGAACAAAACTTTCCCGCAAGGACCACCACACAATTGGTGTCTCTTGCCTTGGTTACAATTGAGTTGTTCGCAAGAAAGAATGAAAGAAGGAAGCAATCCAAGCGCAAGAGCTCAAAAGAACACAACAAATCTCTCTCACTAATCACTAAAGCCTTGTGTGGAATTAGGAGAGGATTTGATCACTTTGGTGTGTCTTGTATTGAGTGCTTAGCTCTTGTAAGTAGTTGGAAGGTGGAAAACTTGGATGACTTGAATGTGGGGGTGGTTGGGGTATTTATAGCCCCAACCACCAAACTAGCCGTTTGGTGGAGGCTGCTGTCGCATGGTGCACCGGACAGTCCGGTGCGCCACCGGACACTGTCCGGTGCCCCAGCCACGTCACCAGGCCGTTGGGTTCCGACCATTGGAGCTCTGACTTGTGGGCCTGCCTGGCTGTCCGGTGGCGCACCGGACAAGTCCTGTAGACTGTCCGGTGTGGCACCCACGCGTGCTCTGTCCTCTGCGCGCGCAGGCGCGCATTTAATGCGTTGCAGTCGACCGTTGCGCGCGAAGTAGCCGTTGCTCCGCTGGCTCACCGGACAGTCCGGTGTGCATCAGACATGTCCGGTGAATTATAGCGGAGCGGATTCCCGAAGCTGGCGAGTTCAGAGCCGCTGTTCCTTGGGGCACCGGACACTGTCCGGTGGTCCATCGGACAGTCCGGTGAATTATAGCGGAGCGCCTCTGAGAATTCCCGAAGGTGTTGAGTTCAGCTTGGAGTTCCCTGGTGCACCGGACACTGTCCGGTGGCACACCGGACAGTCCGATGCGCCAGACCAGGGAGCACTTTGGTTATCCCTTGCTCTTTTTGTTGAACCCTTTTCTTGGTCTTTTTATTGGCTTATTGTGACCCTTTGGCACCTGTAGAACTTATAGACTAGAGCAAACTAGTTAGTTCAATTATTTGTGTTGGGCAATTCAACCACCAAAATCATTTAGGAAATAGGTGTAAGCCTAATTCCCTTTCAATCTCCCCCTTTTTGGTGATTGATGCCAACACAAACCAAAGCAAGTATAGAAGTGCATAATTGAACTAGTTTGCATAATTGTAAGTGCAAAGGTTACTTAGAATTGAGCCAATATAAATACTCATAGGATATGCATGGATTGTTCCTTTGTTTTTAACATTTTGGACCACGCTTGCACCACTTGTTTTGTTTTTGCAAATTCTTTTGTAAATCATTTTCAAAGTCCTTTTGTAATATAGTCAGAGGTGAATGAATAAGATTTTGAGAAGCATTTTCAAGATTTGAAATTTTCTCCCCCTGTTTCAAATGCTTTTCCTTTGACTAAACAAAACTCCCCCTTAATAAAATTCTCCTCTTAGTGTTCAAGAGGGTTTTAATGTTAATTTTGAAGAGGGTATACCAATTTGAAATTATATCACACATAAGATACTAATTTGAAAATACTTCTTTAATATCAAATTGAAAGACTAAAGTTTTGAAATTGGTGGTGGTGCGGTCCTTTTGCTTTGGGCTAATACTTTCTCCCCCTTTGGCATAAATCGCCAAAAACGGAATCATTAGAGCTCTTTTTTAGCTACTTTCTCCCCTTTGGCAAATAAAACATGAGTGAAGATTATACCAAAGACGGAGAGTTGCTCGGAGCGACGGCGAAGGATGAGTTACGGAGTGGAAGCCTTTGTCTTCGCCGAAGACTCCAATTCCCTTTCAATATACCTATGACTTGGTTTGAAATTCACTTGAAAACATATTAGTCATAGCACGTGAAAGAGACATGATCAAAGGTATATTAATGAGCTATGTGTGCAAAATATCAAAAGAAATTCCTAGAATCAAGAATATTTAGCTCATGCCTAAGTTTGTTAAAGGTTTGTTCATCAAGTGGCTTGGTAAAGATATCGACTAATTGATCTTTAGTGTTAATATATGCAATCTCGATATCTCCCTTTTGTTGGTGATCCCTTAGAAAATGATACCGAATGGCTATGTGTTTAGTTCGGCTATGCTCAACAGGATTATCCGCCATGCGGATTGTACTCTCATTATCACATAGAAGAGGAACTTTGGTTATTTTGTAACCGTAGTCCCTAAGGGTTTGCCTCATCCAAAGTAGTTGCGCGCAACAATGACCTGCGGCAATGTACTTGGCTTCGGCGGTAGAAAGAGCTACGGAATTTTGCTTCTTTGAAGCCCAAGACACCAAGGATCTTCCCAAGAACTGGCAAGTCCCCGATGTGCTCTTTCTATTAATTTTACACCCTGCCCAATCGGCATCGAAATAACCAATTAAATCAAAAGTGGATCCCCTAAGATACCAAAGCCCAAACTTAGGAGTATAAACTAAATATCTCAAGATTCGTTTTACGACCGTAAGGTGAGCTTCCTTAGGGTCGGCTTGGAATCTTGCACATATGCATACGGAAAGCATAATATCCGGTCAAGATGCACATAAATATAGTAAAGAGCCAATCATCGACCGGTATACCTTTTGATCGACGGATTTACCTTCCGTGTCGAGGTCGAGATGCCCATTGGTTCCCATGGGTGTCTTGATGGGCTTGGCATCCTTCATCCCAAACTTGTTTAGAATGTCTTGAGTATACTTCGTTTGGCAAATGAAGGTGCCCTCTTGGAGTTGCTTCACTTGAAATCCTAAGAAATACTTCAACTCCCCCATCATAGACATCTCGAATTTTTGTGTCATGATCCTACTAAATTCTTCACATGTAGATTCATTAGTAGACCCAAATATGATATCATCAACATAAATTTGGCATACAAACAAATCATTGTTAAGAGTTTTAGTGAATAAAGTAGGATCGGCTTTTCTGACTTTGAAGCCATTAGTGATAAGGAAATCTCTTAGGCATTCATACCATGCTCTTGGGGCTTGCTTGAGCCCATAAAGCGCCTTAGAGAGCTTGTACACATGGTTAGGGTACTCACTATCTTCAAAGCCGGGAGGTTGCTCAACATAGACCTCTTCCTTGATCGGTCCATTGAGGAAGGCACTCTTCACGTACATTTGGTAAAGCTTGAAGCCATGGTAAGTAGCATAGGCTAATAATATACGAATTGACTCAAGCCTAACTATGGGTGCATAGGTTTCACCGAAATCCAAACCTTCGACTTGGGAGTATCCCTTGGCCACAAGTCGGGCTTTGTTCCTTGTCACCACACCATGCTCGTCTTGCTTGTTGCAGAAAACCCACTTGGTTCCTACAACATTTTGATTAGGACGTGGAACCAAATGCCATACCTCGTTCCTAGTGAAGTTGTTGAGCTCCTCTTGCATCGCGACCACCCAATCCGAATCTTGAAGTGCTTCCTCTACCCTGTGTGGCTCAATAGAGGAAACAAAAGAGTAATGCTCACAAAAATGTGCAACACGAGATCTAGTGGTTACCCCCTTATGAATGTCGCCGAGAATGGTGTCGATGGGGTGATCTCGTTGGATTGCTTGGTGGACTCTTGGGTGTGGCGGCCTTGGTTCTTCATCCTCCTTGTCTTGATCATTTGCATCTCCCCCTTGATCATTGCCATTATCTTGAGGTGGCTCATCTCTTTGATCTTCTTCTTCATCAACTTGAGCCTCATCCTCATTTTGAGTTGGTGGAGATGCTTGCGTGGAGGAGGATGGTTGATCTTGTGCATTTGGAGGCTCCTCGGATTCCTTTAGACACACATCCCCAATGGACATGTTCCTTAGCGCGATGCACGGAGCCTCTTCATCACCTATCTCATCAAGATCAACTTGCTCTACTTGAGAGCCGTTAGTCTCATCAAACACAACGTCACAAGAAACTTCAACTTGTCCAGAGGATTTGTTAAAGACTCTATATGCCCTTGTGTTTGAATCACATCCTAGTAAAAAGCCTTCTACAGTCTTAGGAGCAAATTTAGATTTTCTACCTCATTTAACAAGAATAAAGCATTTGCTACCAAAGACTCTAAAATATGAAATATTGGGCTTTTTACCGGTTAGGAGTTCGTATGATGTCTTCTTGAGGATTCGGTGTAGATACAACCGGTTGATGGCGTAGCAGGCGGTGTTGACCGCCTCGGCCCAAAAACGATTCGAAGTCTTGTATTCATCAAGCATGGTTCTTGCCATGTCCAATAGAGTTCTATTCTTCCTCTCCACTACACCATTTTGTTGTGGTATGTAGGGAGAAGAGAACTCATGCTTGATGCCCTCTTCCTCAAGGAAGCCTTCAATTTGAGAGTTCTTGAACTCCGTCCCGTTGTCGCTTCTAATTTTCTTGATCCTTAAGCCGAACTTGTTTTGAGCCCGTCTCAAGAATCCCTTTAAGGTCTCTTGGGTATGAGATTTTTCCTACAAAAAGAACACCCAAGTGAAGCGAGAATAATCATCCACAATAACTAGACAGTACTTACTCCCACCGATGCTTATGTAAGCAATCAGGCCGTATAGATCCATGTGTAGGAGCTCGAGCGGCCTGTCAGTCGTCATGATGTTCTTGTGCGGATGATGAGCACCAACTTGCTTCCCTGCTTGGCATGCGCTACAAATTCTGTCTTTCTCAAAATGAACATTTGTTAATCCTAAAATGTGCTCTCCCTTTAGAAGCTTATGAAGATTCTTCATCCCAACATGGGCTAGTCGGCGGTGCCAGAGCCAACCCATGTTAGTCTTAGCAATTAAGCAGGTGTCGAGTTCAGCTCTATCAAAATCTACCAAGTATAGCTGACCCTCTAACAGTCCCTTAAATGCTATTGAATCATCACTTCTTCTAAAGATAGTGACACCTGCATCAGTAAAAAGACAGTTGTAGCCCATTTGACATAATTGAGATACAGAAAGAAGATTGTAATCTAAAGAATCTACAAGAAAAACATTGGAAATGGAATGGTCAGGTGAAATAGCAATTTTACCCAAACCTTTGACCAAACCTTGGTTTCCATCCCCGAATGTGATAGCTCGTTGGGGATCTTGGTTTTTCTCGTAGGAGGAGAACATTTTCTTCTCCCCTGTCATGTGGTTTGTGCACCCGCTATCGATGATCCAACTTGAGCCCCCGGATGCATAAACCTACAAAACAAGTTTAGTTCTTGACTTTAGGTACCCAAATGGTTTTGGGTCCTTTGGCATTAGATAAAAGAACTTTGGGTACCCAAACACAAGTCTTGGAGCCCTTGTGTTTGCCCCCAACATACTTGCCAACTACTTTGCCGGATTTGTTAGTTAACACATAGGATGCATCAAAAGTTTTAAAAGAAATGTCATGATTATTTGATGCACTAGGAGTTTTCTTCTTAGGCAATTTAGCACGGGTTGATTGCCTAGAACTAGATGTCTCACCCCTATACATGAAAGCATGGTTAGGGCCAGAGTGAGACTTCCTAGAGTGAATTCTCATAATTTTGCTCTCGGGATAACTGACAGGGTACAAAATGTAACCCTCGTTATCCTGAGGCATGGGAGCCTTGCCCTTTACAAAATTAGACAATCTTTTAGGAGGGGCATTAAGTTTGACATTGCCTCCCTGTTGGAAGCCAATGCCATCCTTAATGCAAGGGCGTCTCCCATTATAAAGCATACTACGAGCAAACTTAAATTTTTCATTTTCTAGTTCATGCTCGGCAATTTTAGCATCTAATTTAGCTATATGATCATTTTGTTGTTTAATCATGGAAAGGTGATCATGTATAGCATTAACATCAACATCTCTACATCTAGTGCAAATAGTGACATGCTCAGTGGTAGATGTAGAGGGTTTGCAAGAATTAAGTTCAACAATCTTAGCACGCAATATATCATTTTTATCTCTAAGATCGGAAATTGTAACATTGCAAACATCTAGTTCTTTAGCCTTAGCAAGCAATTTTTCATTCTCAATTCTAAGGCTAGCAAGAGAAATGTTTAATTCTTCAATCTTAGCAAGTAAATCATCATTATCATTTCTAAGATTGGGAATTGAAACATCACAAGTATTTAAATCAACCTTAGCAATTAAATTTGCATTCTCATTTCTAAGGTTGTCAATAGTTTCATGGCAAGTGCTTAGCTCACTAGATAGTTTTTCACACTTTTCTACTTCTAGAGCGTAAGCATTTTTAACCTTAACATGCTTATTATTTTCTTTAATAAGGAAGTCCTCTTGGGTGTCCAAGAGATCATCCTTTTCATGAATAGCACTAATCAATTCATTTAACTTGTCTTTTTGTTGCATGTTTAGGTTGGCAAAAAGAATGTGCAAGTTATCCTCCTCATTACTAGTATTATCCTCATCACTAGAGGTTTCATATTTAGTGGAGGATCTTGATTTTACCTTCTTCCTTTTGCCGTCCTTTGCCATGAGGCACTTGTGGCCGACGTTGGGGAAGAGAAGTCCCTTAGTGACGGCGATGTTTGCGGCGTCCTCGTCAGAGGAGGAGTCGGTGGAGCTCTCGTCGGAGTTCCATTCCCGGCAAACATGGGCATCGCCGCCCTTCTTCTTGTAGTATCTCTTCTTCTCCTTTCTTCTCCCCTTCTTGTCTTCGCCCCTGTCACTATCACTAGATAATGGGCATTTTGCAATAAAATGACCGGGCTTACCACATTTGTAGCACACTTTCTTGGAGCGGGGCTTGTAATCCTTCCCCCCCCCTTTGCTTGAGGATTTGGCGGAAGCTCTTGATGACGAGCGCCATTTCCTCGTTGTCGAGCTTGGAGGCGTCGATGGGTGTTCTACTCGATGTAGACTCCTCCTTCTTCTCCTCCGTCGCCTTAAATGCGACCGGTTGTGCTTCAGACGTGGAGGGGCCATCAAGCTCGTTGATCTTCTTTGAGCCTTTGATCATCAATTCAAAGCTCACAAAATTCCCGATTACTTCCTCGGGAGCCATTAGTGTATATCTAGGATTGCCACAAATTAATTGAACTTGAGTAGTGTTAAGGAAAACAAGTGATCTTAGAATAACCTTAACCATTTCCTGGTCATCCCATTTTTTGCTCCCGAGGTTGCGCACTTGGTTCACCAAGGTTTTGAGCCGGTTGTACATGTCTTGTGGCTCCTCCCCTTGGCGAAGCCGAAAACGACCGAGCTCTCCCTCGATCGTTTCTCGCTTGGTGATTTTGGTCACCTCATCTCCTTCGTGCGCGGTCTTTAGCGTGTCCCAAATCTCCTTAGCATTTTTCAACCCTTGCACCTTATTATACTCCTCTCGACTTAGAGAGGCGAGGAGTATAGTAGAGGCTTGGGAGTTGAAGTGTTGGATTTGGGCCACTTCGTCCTCATCATAATCTTCATCCCCTACGGATGGTATCTGTACACCAAACTCAACAACATTCCATATACTTTTGTGGAGTGAGGTTAGATGAAATCGCATCAAATCACTCCACCTAGCATAATCTTCACCATCAAAAGTTGGTGGTTTGCCTAATGGGACGGAAAGTAAAGGTGTATGTTTAGGAATGCGAGGATAGCGTAAGGGGATCTTACTAAACTTCTTGCGCTCATGGCGCTTAGAAGTGACAGACGGTGTGTCGGAGCCGGAGGTGGATGGCGATGAGGTGTCGGTCTTGTAGTAGACCACCTTCCTCATCTTCTTCTTCTTCTTATCACCGCTCCGACGCGACTTGTGTGAAGGGGAATCCTTTTCCTTCCCCTTCCCTTTGTTGTAGGACTCTCCCGATGGAGCCTTCCCGTGGCTTGTAGCGGGCTTCTCGCCGGTCACCATCTCCTTCTTGGCGTGATCTCCCGACATCACTTCGAGCGGTTAGGCTCTAATGAAGCACCGGGCTCTGATACCAATTGAAAGTCGCCTAGAGGGGGGGGTGAATAGGGTGAATCTGAAATTTACAAACTTAATCATAACTACAAGCCGGGTTAGTGTTAGAAATATAATCGAGTCAGAGAGAGAGGGTGCAAAACAAATCGCAAGCGAATAAAGAGTGTGACACACGGATTTTTTTTACCGAGGTTCGGTTCTCGCAAACCTACTCCCCGTTGAGGTGGTCACAAAGACCGGGTCTCTTTCAACCCTTTCCCTCTCTCAAACGGTTCCTCGGACCGAGTGAGCTTCTCTTCTCAATCAAACGGGAACAAAACTTCCCCGCAAGGACCACCACACAATTGGTGTCTCTTGCCTTGGTTACAATTGAGTTGTTCGCAAGAAAGAATGAAAGAAGGAAGCAATCCAAGCGCAAGAGCTCAAAAGAACACAACAAATCTCTCTCACTAATCACTAAAGCCTTGTGTGGAATTGGGAGAGGATTTGATCACTTTGGTGTGTCTTGTATTGAGTGCTTAGCTCTTGTAAGTAGTTGGAAGGTGGAAAACTTGGATGACTTGAATGTGGGGGTGGTTGGGGTATTTATAGCCCCAACGACCAAACTAGCCGTTTGGTGGAGGCTGCTGTCGCATGGCGCACCGGACAGTCCGGTGTGCCACCGGACACTGTCTGGTGCGCCAGCCACGTCACCAGGCCGTTGGGTTCCGACCGTTGGAGCTCTGACTTGTGGGCCCGCCTGGCTGTCCGGTGGCGCACCGGACAAGTCCTGTAGACTGTCCGGTGTGGCACCCGCGCGTGCTCTGTCCTCTGCGCGCGCAGGCACGCATTTAATGCGTTGCAGTCGACCGTTGCGCGCGAAGTAGCCGTTGCTCCACTGGCTCACCGGACATGTCCGGTGAATTATAGCGGAGCGGATTCCTGAAGCTGGCGAGTTCAGAGCCGCTCTTCCTTGGGGCACCGGACACTGTCCGGTGGTCCACCGGACAATCCAGTGAATTATAGCGGAGCGCCTCTGAGAATTCCCGAAGGTGTTGAGTTCAGCTTGGAGTTCCCTGGTGCACCGGACAGTCCGGTGCGCCAGACCAGGGAGCACTTCGGTTATCCCTTGCTCTCTTTGTTGAATCCTTTTCTTGGTCTTTTTATTGGCTTATTGTGAACCTTTGGCACCTGTAGAACTTATAGACTAGAGCAAACTAGTTAGTCCAATTATTTGTGTTGGGCAATTCAACCACCAAAATCATTTAGGAAATAGGTGTAAGCCTAATTCCCTTTCAACTCTTCTTTCTTCTTTTCCGTCGCTTTGAATGCGACGGGTTGCACCTCGGGTGTGGAGGTGCCGCCTTGCTCCAAGTCGATGATGTGTTTGGAGCCTTTGATTATTAGTTCAAAGCTCACAAACTTTCCTATCACTTCCTCGGGAGACATTAATTTGTATCTAGGATCCCCACAAATTAATTGTACTTGAGTAGGATTGCGAAAAACAAAGGATCTTAGAATAACCTTGAACATCTCATGGTCATCCCATTTAGTGGTCCCGAGGTTGCGCACTTGATTGACCAAGTTCTTGAGCCGGTTGTACATTGCTTGTGGCTCCTCTCCTTGGTTGAGGACGAATCGACCGAGCCCCCCTCGATCGTCTCCCGTTTGGTGATCTTGGTCATCTCATCTCCTTCGTGCGTGGTCTTTAGGACGTCCCAAATCTCCTTGGCACTCTTTAACCCTTGCACTTTATTATACTCCTCTCGACATAAGGAGGCGAGAGTATAGTTGTGGCTTGGGAATTAAAGTGTCGGATTTGGGCGACCTCGTCTGAGTCGTAGCCGTCATTCCCTACCTTAGGTACCTGCACTCCAAACTCAACAATGTTCTATATGCTTTCGTGGAGTGAGGTTAGATGATGTCTCATTGTATCACTCCACATAGAATAATCTTCACATCAAAACATGGTGGCTTGCCTAATGGAACATAAAGTAATGGAGTGCGCTTAGAAATGCGGGGATAACGAAGTGGCATCTTACTTTACTTCTTGCGCTCTTGGCGCTTAGAAGTGACGGACGCCGCGTCAGAGCCGGATGTGGAGGGCGACGAAGAGTCGGTCTTCTTCATCTTCTTCTTCTTGTTGCCACTCCGATGCGACTTGACGTGGGGAGGGGATCCCTCCTTGCCTTTGGTGCCGGACCCCCTTGATGGAGCCTTCCCATGGCTTGTGGCATTCTCGCCGGTTTCCATCTCCCTCTTAGCGTGATCTCCCGACATCATTTCGAGTTGTTAGACTCTAATGAAGCACCGCCTCTGATACCAATTGAAAGTTTCCTAGAGGGGGGTGAATAGGCGGAATCTTAAAATTATAAACTTAAGCACACACTACAAGCCGGGGTTAGCGTTAGAAATGAATTCGAGTCCGAGAGAGGGGGGGAAACAAATCAACCAAGAAATAAAGCGGATGAACACGGTGATTTGTTTTACCGAGGTTCGATTCTAAAGAACCTAGTCCCCATTGAGGTGGTCACAAAGACCGGGTCTCTTTCAACTCTTTCCCTCTCTCAAATGGTCACCTATACCGAGTGAGCTTTCTCCTTAATCAAACAGGTCACTTAGACCCCACAAGGACCACCACACACTTGGTGTCTCTTGCTTTGATTACAATTCATTTGGGAACAAGAATGAGGAAGGAAGAAAGCGATCCAAGCAACAAGAGCACAAAGAACACGAACAAAACTCTCTCTCAAGTCACTAAGTGGTTGGAGTGGATTTGGCACTTGGAGAGGCTTTGATTCTTTTGATTTGTGTCTAGGAGTGAATGCAGTAGCTCTTGTATTGAATGTGAAGTGCTGGAAACTTGGATGCTTGGAGTGGAGGTGGTTGGGGGTATTTATAGCCCTCAACCACCAAACAACCGTTGGGGGTGGCTGCTGTCGATGGGCGCACCGGACAGTCCGGTGCGCCAGCCATGTCACCCAACTGTTAGGGTTCGGGAGCTTCTGACCGTTGGAGGCTTTGTCTTCTAGTGGCACCGGACTGTCCGGTGCCGCACCGGACAGGCACTATTCACTGTCCGGTGCGCCTCTAACGACTGCTCTGACTTCTGCGCGCACTGTAGCGTTGTAGGGGTCCGTTGCAGTCGACCGTTACGCTGGATAACCGTTACTCTGCTGGTGCACCGAACAGTCCGGTGAATTATAGCGGAGCGCGCTCGCGAAAACCCGAGAGTGGCTGGTTTGGGATTGTACGGTCCTGGTGCACCGGACAGTCCGGTGCGCCAGACCAGGGCACACTCGGTTTCTTGCTCCTTTTGTATTTGAACCCTATCTTAAATCTTTATTGGTTTGTGTTGAACCTTTATGCACCTGTAGATCATATACTCTAGAGCAAACTAGTTAGTCCAATATTTGTGTTGGGCATTCAACCGCCAAAATTAATACTGGGAAAAGGTTAACCCTATTTCCCTTTCACCCACTAAAGGTCAGATGTGATGTAGACTTATTCCGTTGCTAGGAGCTCTTTGTCCTCTTATATACACGAGGAAAAGACTTCTAACTTTATATATAAACTAGCATATAGCCCGTGCTACGGATTCCAAGGGGGAAGGAGAGGGGTGGACGGTGGTACGAGGGAAGATGTTAATGGTAGCAGCGACATGAGTGAGGGGAGAGGGCGACGACGGGGACACGCGTGGGGGTAAAGGGGGAGGCTTGGTTTGGTGGGGTCACGAGGAGGGAAAGGGGGTGGGATGAGAGATGAGGGATGATCCAAATGATATTGTTCATTGGATTTGAGAGGGTAAGAGAGATGAAGTTATCTAGGTATCTGAACCATTAGTTTTGATGATGTGTTAAGTTTTGGATGCAATTTGTTTGGTGGATTTAGTGGAGGTTATAGGTGTGGGGTTGATCTGATTGGGTGAGTTTTGCAAAGTTTAAACTGGTATATAGTGGTATAGAATATGGCAAGAGGACAGGTCGATGGTCTGACACACTGAGCCTGTAACAATGATGCTCAGACTCTTTATTTTAGGACAATTGTGACGGTGCCCCTACTTTGTGACTTAAGTGTAGAGTTACCTCTTTTTTTTCAAGTTTGTGTCAATGCCCCTGGTTTTACAAATAAAGTTGTAGTCTGCCCTTGTTACAGACGGTGTTAGTTTAGTTGATTTTTGAAATTTTTTAAAAATAATCACATCATTAGATGACATATGTAAAAGACTACTTTGCCCTTAACAGCCACATGAACTGAGCATTCTCTTTTGCATTCCGGCCGCCACAGAAAACCTAATTTGTTGGACGATGGCTGACGACGTCTCCTCCCTCGCCGGTGGTGGCTCCTCCCTAGACGACGAGGACGACCCCTGCGGATCGAGCAGGCCACCGATGGCTCGTCCTCTCTACGAATTGATGGCATGGGCACCTTCTCCCTTCTAGCCAACGATGAGGGCGCGTCCTCCCTGCGAGGCAATGGCGTGGACGCCTCTTCCCTGCGAGAAGATGTTGATGGCACCATCTCCATGCGAGCAAATGTTGAGGGCGCCTCCTCACTGCGAGGCAATGGCGTGGACGCGTCCTCCCTGCAAGCAGACGTCGAGGGAGCCTCCTCCCTGGGATGCGACGACCAGGACGCCTCCTCCCTACGTGGCCTATGCGTCGACAGTTCTTCTCTACAACTCGTCTCAGCCATCCCTGGGTAAATTTATTCATAAATTTTCTACAGTTAACAACACATACATATTGTCACCATTTTCTACAGTTAACAACACCATTGATGCTATTTTGTTGAATTTTAGTGCTCAAATGTTGTTAGAATTTTGCTTAAACATTGCTCTATTTTTTTGTGTTGATGTAAGACATTAGTGCTACCATGTTGCTGAATTTTTAGTGATGAAATGTTGTTGAAATATTGCCGAAATATTATGGAAATGCTGATGAAATGTTACTTACATGTTGCTAGAAAAAACACAACTGAAAATAGCTCTTATCCCACATGTTGCTTGCTGACCCCACTCGCGTGTAGAGGACAAGTGGAGCAAGTAGCACGCCATATACAGGGAGGAGCTGCTGCCATTTTGGTTTAAAAAAATGTCAAATTTTATTTGCAAATTTCAAATTATAGCTAAAAACTTTCAAATACTGTCGATTTTACAATTCGAACTGTACATGTATTAGTATCACTAACAATATTTAGCCTAAAAGTAGGGGCATGTGTACAAGGGTAAATTTGTCTTCTTCGTTAAAAGTTAACACGGTTAGAGAGTGTGAACGAAATAGGCAATACCGGAATCACGTTCTTTGTCGAGTGTCTAATACACTCGGCAAAGGCTATTTTACTTTTTTTTGCCGAGTGTCGAAAAGCACTCGGCAAAAGAAAAACACTTGGCAAATTAAGAATCGATTTTTAAAAAAAAAACAGCAAAACATGTTTTTAAATTATAGGAACTACTCTTCAACCATACCTATTACCTTACCCTATGCTCTATCATTTTCACTATTATTTTGAATCAAATTTATATGTTTAGTGAATGGTGGGATTCAAACTCGCAACCTCCCTCTCGCGCATACCCTCCAATACCACTACACTACTACAACAATTATGTCTATATTACGTTTTCATTCCCCATGTACTATAACAAATCGAGAGTAATTTGATTATTTAAGGCACTAAATGAGTTCATTTGAAAATTTGACCAACTATAAAGTTGCATAACTTTTTGAGATCTACAAGTTTTATTTTAATAGTTTCTACATCCGAGACCGTTTACAAAATTTGAATTTTAAATTTGGAAACTTCACATGAATTTTTCAATGATAATATGATTTCAAATCAAAAAGTTGTTAATTACAAAGTTTCATTACATTTCAAGACTTACAACTTTTATTTTGGTGGTTTTTCCATCCGAGATAGTTTGAAAAATTCAAATTTCAAAATTCAAACAAGTTTTGCATAACAAGATGATTTCAAACTAAAACAATGTCAACTACAAAGTTTCATAACTCTTCAATACCTACAACTTTCATGTTGGTGGTTTTTTCTTTCGAGGTTGTTTTCAAAATTCAAATTTTAATTTTTTTAAATTCAGACGTAGTTTTCGCTGACAATATGACTTCAAATGAAAAAGTTATCAACTACAAACTTCTATAACTTCTCAAGATCTACAAAGTTTTTTGGTTGTTTGGTCATTTGTTCATCTCACATGATGGTTCTAACAATATGCACAAATTCTATACGTCATAAACTATGAGAGATATATAGGTTTTATGAAAAAATTTATTTTCATTTTGTCATATGAAGAAATGTTCAATATATAAATTGTACATCATGATGACTTATACAAATTTGTAGTTGAAAACTTTTTCATTTGAATTAATTTACTGCTTTAAAATGTGATTTTTAAATTGTCTTTGCCGAGTGTCAAAAATAAAACACTCGGCAAAGAGCTTCTTCGCCGAGTGTTATATTTTACCGAGGGTTTTTTGCGTGGTACTCGGCAAAGAGCTCTTTGCCGAGTGCCCAAAAAAACACTCGGCAAAGAATTTGGAACTCGGCAAAGAGTCAAATTCCGATAGTGAGGGACAAACTTTAGCATTATTTAAAAAACAGTACACTGACACAAACTTGAAAAAAGAGATAAATCTATAGTTAAGTCATAAAGTATGGACACACACAATTTGTCTCTTTATTTTAGGCTAGCCGTGTTAAAAAACAAAAAGTAGTTTATTCTTGCGGTGTCCATGTCTTGTGCGGTGAAAAGAATTATCTATATTGTGAGTTTTTTTTCTTCTGATTTGCACGGTGAGACGGTCGTACGTGACAATAGGCTCTAAATGTTACACTATAAAATTTAAGAGATTAAGATCAGACTCTATTTATATTTATTTTTGAACTAAAATTTATTTACGATCCTACTATTTTATAAAGAAGTATTTAGATCACGATCTATTACCATCCTTACCATCCTACGCACAGTGCATTATTACCATCCTTACCATCCTACGCACAGTGCATCTGATTTAATCAGAATCGAACTCGCCATTGGGCTGCAAAAGGGATAGACGTGTGCATATGTGCAGGGTTCTTTCTTTGGCAAATATGTAAATGATTTTCATTCGTTTAAATATAGGCATAAAAATTAAGAGTTAAAACGATTAATATTTTAGAACGTAGGGAGTAGCTTTTTGTTGGGTGTTTTACTTTTAAGCTGAAAGCAATACTAGTATGTTAGTGACAGCACTGGTCCATCTCAGTCGTAGCGTTGATAATACCACTCATACCACTTGCCTTCTTCAACAAAAATAAATAAATAAATAAATAAATAAATAAATAAATAAATGACGTTGCACAACAACAATCACTTACTATATGTAGCTAATCAGTAATCACCCCACTATATACCGAAGAGCCACATACAGAACCATGCATGGTAACTTCCTTAATCACCTCTCCTAGGTGACCCCAAGGATATCATATAGTTAAGGAGTGGGTGTTGCTGATATAACGCTTCTGAAGTTGGGACAGATAATAGTGCGACGACATTTTCGGATCGTATCCTCTTGTGCTCTTTCACTTGTTTCGCTATCATCATAAGTACGAAACTGTTCTTCTTTTTTCAATCTCTATCTCCTTTTGATTATTTGCAATTTTTTTCTTTGATGAAACTGTAGCAAGGAATAGTCCATCATATTACTGCATCAAGTAACGCCAGGTCAGTCGCTTATCCTACCAGATCTTTGCCGTGTCATTTCGCTGTTAACTAGCCGCCCAATTGCACTGGTCTGCACAGATCAGATCAGCTCAGCTAGTCGACATGATGTAAATCCAGGAACGAGTCAAGTTTGAATTTGTGACCTCTCTCGCGCCTTTCATTATTGGAGGTTGTCACGCTGACAATGCATGTTTTGCTCATGACGACAGCGGTTGCCGCGTCGCAAAACACATAGAAGATATGAACGAAATTTAGACTAACCACAATGATCGGAGGAAGTGTTATAAGGTTGACTTATACCTTGTGGTCGGCGTTAATTCAGATACAAGTGTTAATACAAAATTTAGACTGGACTGATTATCAATATGTGTAGTGTTTTGATACGAGCCAGTCGACTAAACAGAGTACGAGCTTGTGTTGTGCAATCTTATCTTTCGGCTTGTGGTGTGTATTAAGTTGCATGTACCAACCAGTTCAATCTAAAAGCTTAAGCTAATAGGAGTAGGTGAAGTAGAAGATGGCGCGGGTTCGTACCGATGGGCTAGGAGCAATGAAGATGAGCGCTGAGCCTTCATCGAGTGGCTGGAATTAAGAGACAGTCAAAGTAGAGTATCTTAAATGGACAACTAGATCATCCTATGGTCGTCTTGAAATCGACATGTCACCCAAGACGAATATAGACGACGTAAAGTCAAATAGGGGTGAAGGTGGATATAGTGAAAAATATAACTAGAACTATGCTACATCTACTCTTAGGATTGGAATGAAAAAGAAAATAATTGGTTCGATTGAAATGTGTTCGTGAGTTTCTCAATCAGCCGTACCCCTTCATATATATAAGGGGTCTGGACCCGTTTCTAAACAATAGCTAAAAAATCGTTCGTGATTAGATAAATAACAACACATGATGAGAATAAGTTAATCCGATCCGGGTGGCACGGACCGAGCCTGACCCTCTCCCACTTTTATGGTGTGTTTGGTTTGTGGAGTCACTCTATGCTTCATGAGGTGGTGCATCATAAATTCATTCCATTAATTTTGTTGGAATCAACTCACTCCTCATGTATATACTAATTATTAGTTTATGAGGAATGAGGTGATGATGGATCAACTCATTCTATTCCACAAACCAAATAAAAAGTGAAGAGTGAGAAAAAGATAGATCACTTCATTCCTCAAACCAAACACACTCTTAGTGTTCTGGTATTGCTTCTATACGCACTTCAGACCAATCAGGTAGTATAGTTGTCATCGATTGTCCACTTTATGATTATTTCTCTCTCGAAATCTCCAATGTCTGGTTGTTTCTAGACAGCAGATCGACTTGTTTATACCTTTATGGTTTGGTTGAGGTTTCCCCAGCCCAGGTAACGTTTCCAATTTCCATCATGCACGCTCCAAATTGAAAAACAATGACAGAAAAAACAATGACACAACTATCCATCCATCCTAATTAGGTACCGTTTGGTGGTGTAGGGTGACCAAAATTTAGTTACTTTTAGCCCCTAAATAAGCAAACATGGTGACTAAGGGGTGACTAAAAGAAACTAAAGTATTATTTTTATCTTATTTGCTCTCTCCACTTTATTCTTGCAGCAAACATTCACTAATTAATAGGGGTAATACAGTCATTATTCACAGCAATTAATGCACTTTAGTCCGGTTTAGTCACTGGAACCAAACACACTAAAGTTTAGTTTAGTGACTAATAAAATGGGGCCTTAGTCGGTAATCTCCAATCTATTAAGCAACAGAATGTGCAGATGCCGTTTTTAGGCTCTGATATTCTTTCAGACACAAGCCCAAAGCCCAGAAGGAGCTAGCTTTTAAACGAGGGAAAAAAGAATCTGAACACCGCCACCAACAGAACAATGCCAAAAAAAACCAGCACCTCTTCTTGGATCCCGGTACTCTATCCCCATGCACCTCTTCTGCACACAACTCAATCGGCGTTCAGAGGGAGAGACAGAGAGACAGAAAAAAAAAACAACAACAACTTCATGTTCGTCTCAGAAGAAATCTCTTCTTGGCTCTACTCGCTTGGTCCAATCTTGCGTCCAGTTCTCTCTCGATTTGGCGGCACTCGCGCGCCGTCGTCCATATCCATCACTCTCTGGTTGAATAGACGTCTCATCACATCAGTCGCTTTGCTTGCTGCTGGGCGCTCTGTGCGGCGGGGTAGCAGCCTGGCAATGTTTTTACTTGTGCGACACCGCCTCCGATAACGCGTCGCATTCGGCGTGGAAAACCGCTCTCACCGGCCGGTGGTCCGACAGCCTGTAGCTGCACGTCTCGTATTGCACTTGCTTCAGCCCCTTGCCTCGCCACAGAATGCGATCGCACCTGCAATAACAAAGGGAAAGAAAGCATGCCCATCTGCAGGATTCAGTGTACATGACTTTTGCTGCTTGTTATCTATCGAAGAGCTTTTTTTTTCTTCTTTCTTGTTTTTTTTCCTTTCTTTCTTTTGCGAAAGATCTTCTCGAACAAGAAAGGCGAGCTGACCATGCTGGAGCACGCTTCTTGTCGCTGCCCGCACTGTCGAAGCACCAGTGGTACTGGTCGGAGTTGGGCTGGTACTTGTAGGTGGGGGAGAAGGTGATCAGGCCTTCCTGCCAGCCCTCAAAATGCCGCCCTCTCGAGAACTCGAACAGCAGCTGTGTGATCGGAGAGAGAGAGAGAGAGAGGCACCGCAACGTTAATACTAAACATTCAGAAAAAAAAGATTAGGATGACAAGCTGAGTATATATATCTCGTCATAAAGAAGAAGTAGAAGAAGAAAAAACCTGATCGTTTTCCAACAAGACGGGCCATCTCTTGGCTCTCACCAGCGACCTCGTCTCGGCCTCCTCCAGGGATATCCTGTAGTTCAAGTCACCGAGCAAAACCACTTGGCTGCACAAACGGGAAAGAAAACACATATTGTTTGGATAAACAGTCCACAGAGACATGGTGCACAGGGTGATGTCTGCAGTTTATGCGTGATGCCATTTCGGATACCCCCCTTCGTTTTTTTTTCATTCACAAAGGAGACAGGCACATTTAGTAAAAATTTAAACATGTCACATCAGACTAAAGCATTAGTTTAGGGATCACTTATAGTAGAATCCATATTCTAGAAGATGGAAATATGAGGCTGAGGTTGAAGCAGTTTGAAGGGTGAGCTAATGTACACCTACTCATGATCAAGGATCTTCTCCGGCAACTCGTGAGCTGCAGGGCCAGGGAACCTTGTCCTTGCAAGTATGTCCGCGACGTCCAAGTTCCTCAGCAGCACGTCCCCTTGCTTGCCGCCTGAAGCCAGGTGACAGCAGACGAAGCAGAAGCTCGTGTCGTGCAGCACGAACCGGATCGAAACAGAGCCCTGCATGCGCAAAGCAACCCACACACGCCATCCAGGTGACGATCGAATTAATGATCTCTTCGCACGCAGGTGTGCCTCTCTCTTGTGTCCGTCCATGTATTATCTTACGCGCTTATTACCTTGTTCCCTAGGCAGCCCATGATGCCCGAGCCGATGCACGACGCATCCAGGTGACGGATGAGCGGCCTAAGGCTGCTTCTCGCCCACACCGACGTGAAGATGCCGACCATCTGCTTGCTCCTGATGCATCTGAAGCCCTGTGATCCCTCCACAGAGCCTTCGTCGTCCTTGGCGCTGCTGTTCGTGTTCGCCCCGCCTTCTTCTCGACACCTTCTGTTGAGCGCCTCCCCGATCAGCGAGTTCCACTTGGCAGACACGCGGCTCTTCCTAGGACCCAGCACATTTCTCGCGTTCAGTGGCACTATCTCCTGGAACCTAATTAGTAAAGCGTCATCAGATGAGACTGAGAGTGGTGAATCTTAATCAGCAGGGTATGCATGAGCTAGTCGTTCGTTCACAGGTTATTACCCTAGGACGTAGATGTCGTAGGCGTTAGCCCTTGTGTCCAGCCAATCCTCCAAGTCCAAGCCATCGGATGGTGTAACGCCGCCGACATTCCAGGTGCTGGCAAACACACTTCAGATGCCCAGGTGAAAAAAGAAAGATCAGGCCATCAGGGGATGCATGCATGAGAAGGCTATGACGAATGGAAGGAAAAAGTAGGACGAAAAATGCAAGGCGCGCGGCAGTGCAGGTTACCTGTACACAAGTGTATCCTTGTTCCCATTCAAGGGTCTCTTCCCCAAGGTTTCAGAAACCCCAGATACAGATCCGTGGCCATGCAGTTGCTGGCAGCGGTGCAGCAGCTTGTTTGTCACCAGCCTTGACCCGCGGGTGATCTACAACAAGAACGGCATACAATTGTTGTATGCTTCAGCTTTGCTAACAGAGACGAGAGAAACGAATAGATATACAGGTGCGTGTCTGCTCATCACTGGCCGGTCTCTCACCTTCCTGTTCTCTCCCATGGCTTCCTTGTTTAATAGTAGCATGCAGGAGCGAGCATTCATGCATGCACGACCATGTAGTAACCGAACATGGCAAGGCGCTGCATGCGTTATATATAACTAAAGGAAACAGCAAGGAAACAAAGGGAGAAAACCAGCAACTGTGATGTCGACATATCAAGCAGAGCTCTTCAGAACATCCACACAGTATACTGCGTGTCAAGGTTTTTATGGACCAGCCTGGTCACCTGCTGGCTCTCATCGTAATAACAAAGACAGGCAGACAACAGCTAAATTTTTTATTTTTTTTCCAGCATTGCCTGCGCCGGCCCACTGCATGCAGTGCAAATACATGAAGATTAACATGCTATCTTTTTTTCTTTCTAACAAATGGCACACAAGAAGCAATATGGGTATGCAATCCAGAGTGATCTGATTGGCAAGCTGCACTGTCATATGCCTGATGGGTTTGGCTGGGTAGTAAGACCACCACCGTGCTGTGTGCCTGTGTTGAGTAAAGGCCGGGCGGGAAGAGACAAAGGCACACTTGCGCAACTTGTCTACCTAACATATGTTGTTATTGTTATCTGTTTCTTATGCACTTGCGCTACCCTTGGGTTGTTTTTTTTTTTTGGCAATCCAATCACGCAACTTGCGTCTTTATTTTTGCAAGGGTTTTGGACTCTTGTCCCTATATTTTTCTTCTGTGTGTGTTGTTTGAAAAAAAAAACACAGATATATAGATATCTCAAGGCTGTACACTACCGGCTTCTTTGCTGCGTACGTGATAGATCGATCTTGCAGGTAGCGTAGGCCGGCTTTATAGGCCTGAAAAAACAATTCTGCTAGGGCGTTAATGCGCTTAATTATGCGCAGTTTCTTAACGCAAGTGTGCTAGTATGCTTACCCTCTCCCTGACTCCGCAAAAGGAGCATTCTTAATTTCTTATTATCAGGCTGGCTGTGTGCTTCTATCTTCAGCAGATATTTCAAAAGGAGCATTCTTGTAAAACATGGTGAGTTCCTGGGCCAACTAAACTAGATATTTCAAATTTCTTATCAGGCTGGCTGTGTGCTTCTATCTTCAGCAGATATTTCAAAAGGAGCATTCTTGTAAAACATGGTGAGTTCCTGGGCCAACTAAACTAGATATTTCAAATTTCTTATCAGGCTGGCTGTGTGCTTCTATCTTCAGCAGATATTTCAAAAGGAGCATTCTTGTAAAACATGGTGAGTTCCTGGGCCAACTAAACTAGATATTTCAAATTTCTTATCAGGCTGGCTGTGTGCTTCTATCTTCAGCAGATATTTCAAAAGGAGCATTCTTGTAAAACATGGTGAGTTCCTGGGCCAACTAAACTAGATATTTCAAAGTTCGGTCCAGCAGGGAAAAAATATGGAGGATTGAAAAGATGAAGAAGAAAAGAGACCGGCAAGCACCTACCTCTATAGGTAAGACCAGTGCCCACCGTTCATTTTTATTTTTATTTTTTTTGCAGAAAATTCAGCTCGGCATTTGCCACATTTTTATGCATTAGACAAGCGACCAGTCTCATCTCGTGAAACCACCATCGTTCTTTTTCAGCATCAGACGGAGAGCCAGGGAAGCAGGAAGGAAGGATGGTCCCACCCACGTAGGGATGAAAGTGGTAATCTGAACTGTTAGAACAAATTTAATATTTTAAAATAGATATGTATAAAATTTGATGTTCATCTTTTTTTATGTTATCAAGCACATTAGTACAAATATGAATAAAATATTACATAAATTATTTTATGTATTATTTGCTCCCTACAACACAAAAAGTTGAAAAAATTACCGAATTTGTTTCCGAATCCATACCGAAGTTTATATCTATTATTTGAGAAAATATAGGATAAATTTGAGGTTTAACTTTTATGAATCTTAACAAGCTGGATGTTAAAAACAAGAATACAAATTTGTATTGTATATTCTATATCACAATAAAAGAAAAACGACTAAAAAACTGATTACCGAATAAATACCGTTTCCGACGCAGCAGGAGGAATTCTGTCCGTGCGTTTCTCTGGTAGACAAGACAAGCCTACAGTACACACACTGGCATGCAGCCACGCACAGCTCACAGCTGTGGATCGGAAGCCTACGCACAGGCACAGCTGTGGCAAAACCTGTAGCTGCAACTGCAAGATGCCTGAATGGGCATTGCAGTGGGATTCCGTCTGTGCTGGCGCGAGTTAAAAAGAATGGCGACCTAGGAGGATCAAAACTGGTTTTTTTTTTCTTCTTCTTTAGGATGAGAAGTGATAGACACCGGAATTCAGGTTAGATAAGACTCGAATCTGTATGGTTGGATTGGATGCATGACCATACCTCTTACCCAACCTTCAGCAACCTGGGAAATTAGTGACAATTAAGAAGTATGAGCGATCTAGAAATTATGAACTGATCACTCGTAACATAAGGATACATTCAAATGATCTAAGCACCACATGTATTTTGTGTAACTGAGAGAGAGAGGGAGAGAGAGAGAGAGGGATAATTGATTCATATTCTTTAGGTTTGCAGACCCATCAATGACCAAGATGCTGTGATGCTTTTTTTTAATACAAGTTTTGCTTGTAATGCTAGCGCCGAATTGAAGGGAGCTGAACTCTCGGCTGCATAATTCTCCATTTTAAATGAATGTTGCATATCTAAACGGATAAATAATAGGACATTCGGTAAATCAATCATTATGGCCATTTAAAAGGGAACAAGTCCAGGTTCTTTTTTTTTTCATTGATCATCATGCATGAAGCAAATATCAGCATGGCAAGAATCGGGCACTTACACCAAAAATATTGTTTTGCATATTCGGCGCGCGGACTCAACTGAAATATCAGCATGAAGCAAATATCAGCATGGCAAGATGCTGTTAGGAGTTCAACTGAAATAAAAAATGTCTCATTAACACATAGTAAGAAATTGGTATTACACTTTACTGGCTGTTTATCGTACCAGTGTGAGCTGAGACTAGCTACCTTGGGAATTCATGATCTGTTGAAGGATGACAATTTATCCAGCGATGTTTCTTTCCTTGAAATGCACCAAAGACCAACCACAAGACCACTATAGAGCTGTTAGATGCATGTGCACTTTATTGTTGGGAACGAAGGCCGAAACAGACATCGACCTCGATCATCCGACAACCGCAAACAAACCTTGTCTGTGAATTTGGGCTCCAACACAATACATTTAAGTCCGAGAATGGGGACCCTACCGAATATGCGAAGTTCTCATGTTGCGAAGGGTTTGCTACCCCAGTCAGGTTCGGCGGGCAACGAAGGCCAAGTCCACAGCGGGGCTTCGGGCTCATGAGACCGAATACCCCAACGGTTTTGCCTCTAGCTGTCCCTTTCCTCCGGCGCGGTCTACAGAGAACGAGGCAAAGACCTGGAAGAAGCGAAGGGTAATCGTCTCCCCTCGACGTCGGGTTAATGGACGAGCACCAAGCACTTTTATGGTCATTGTACCAAGGACCCCCGGCAAGAGAGAAGGGTTTTCCTATCTCTTACTTACCTTTAATTGATATAATCCTTCTCCTTATATAGAGAGGGAAATAGATCGAACTGATGGACTGTGATGCACTAGGTTGCTCGTCAATAGACTAAACTGATGGACTGTGATGCACATGTCGCTGGTAGACGCTGGCGAGATTGGCGAAACGAGTCATAGGCGCTGGTAAGTACAGGGCCACACGTGCGCGACCAAGGGTGACAGTGTCGTGTGGGGCACGGTCGAAGGCGACTGGGCCACACATGGTGTGATCGAAGGTGGCAGGGCCAAACATGGCACTATCAGAGGCGGTGAGACCGCACGAGGCATGCTCAAACGCGATGGGGCCATGTGTGGCGCGAGAGGTGTTAGTGGGACCGTGGGTAAATAAATAGGTGGCGGCGAAAGGGTCAGCGTCTAGGAGCGTGTCAAGGTCGGGAGGTGGGGAGGAGCTTGCAAGGTGAAAAGCATCCTCATTAAAAACAGCATGTTGAGTGATGATGTGGTGGGTGAGAAGATCAAGGCATCGGTACACCTTATGGTCAGAGGAGTACCAAGAAAAAGATAGCAAGTGGATTAGGGCAAAAGTTTGTGGGGAGCGGAGGTGGTGGTGTCAGGATTGCAAAGGACAGCCAAAGACGCTGAGGTGCGTATAGGAAGGGGCGGTGCTGAAGAGGGCAAAGAAAGGAGTGAGATGACTGACCGCCTTGGGGGGAGGCGGTTCAAGAGGTAGGCGGTAGTGTGGAGTCCCTCAGCCTAGTAACTAGCAGGAAGGGAGACCTGAAATAGGAGGATGCAAATGAGGTTGGTTTAGTGCGAATCATGCGCTCAGTCTTACCATTCTGAGGGGAGGTGTAAGAAAATGACATATGTAGTTGCATGTGTGCGAGGTAAAGAAGGCACAAGATGTTGAGTTATCGAACTCCCACCCTTTGTCACACTGAACACCTCGGATGGTGCAACCGAACTGAGTCAACACCCATGTGAAGAATTGGGATATGGTGGGGAAGGTGTCAGGCTTACGACGGAGGGGAGAAATCCAAAGGTAGTGAGAGAAGTCATCTAGGATTACAAGATAGTATGGGTTACTGAAAAGGCTCGATATCGGGGATGTCCAAAGGTCACAATGGACGAGATCAAAGGGGTGAGCAGTGTAGGACACAGAAGAGGTGAAGGGTAAGCGAGTGTGGCGACCAAGCTGTCATGCATGGAAAGGCGAGGCGGTGTTGCCGCGGGGCGGGGAATGGTCGAGGTGGACAAGTGTGGAGAGGACATTGTGGTCGGGGTGGCCAAGATGACAGTGCCAAGTGAAGGCAGAGGCAGTGGCGGCGAGAACGTATGATGTGGCAACATAGGATGAGGGAGGTGGGGTGGGAAAGCGAATAGAATAGAGGGGGTCATAGCTGTCGCAACATGCGACCATGACACGAGTTGTAAGATCCCGTATGATGAGCCCCATGGATCAAACTCCATGGAACAGTGGTTGTCATTGGTGAAGCGGTGAATCGAGAGAAGATTCTATATGATGTTGGGAGCAACAAGGATATTGTTGAGGTACAAAGGACCTCAAAGAACTGTGTCGCCTACTAATGGGACAGTCAAAGTCGACCAATTGCCGATAATGATGGAAGAAGGGAATGTGGGGCTGTGGGGACGAGTAAATATACATTGTCGGGGTTAGGAGTGGTGTGGTACGAGACACCATATTTACTGACTCAGTCGATGGGAGTAATAGGGGTGGGCTGCGAGGATAGGGGGTACAAGGAGAGAGCCATGGGAGGCACCCCCACAGAGGCACTGGGATGGGCACGGGGGCCACCATTGGCGAGCGGACTGCCATGGGAGGATGAGATGAAGAGTAGGGTTTGGCAAGGGGATGGGGTGGAGTGCAATGGAGAGGAAGGCCCTACGTGGGGAGAGTCATCGGGTTGGGGAGATGCCGGTGGAGGGAAGGCCCTACATGTTGTTGGAGGGAAGTCCTAGCGTAGGGAGAGGCGCCGGGCTCAAGGAGATGCTGGGAAGGGGATGCACAGTGGGGAGAGGGTTGTACATCGAGGAAGGGACTGCGTAGTAGGGGAGAGGGAGTGGGGGGGATGCGCTCGCCGACGGGATTGGGAATATGTGTCGGCGGAAGGTGCTCGCGAGCAGGAGTAGGAAGGGTGCTGACGTGTGGAAGTAGGGCGTGGGGAGATGGGGGTGCCTATGCCTCGGTGGGGAGGAGTCGACCGAGGACTAGCGCGCCACGGTTAGGGTGGCCTTAGCCTGGGCCATGAGAAAAGTGTGTGCGCCGATGCTGAGGAGGATGGGAGCAAGGGCGACGATGGTGCCAGGAACTGCGAGCACCTACCTGAGCGCGTCGGTGCAACGCTAGGAGGGAGGAGGCTAGACATGTTTCCAAGAGGGAGTAGGCCAAGCGCATCCGCACCATTAGGGTAGGGGATGACGTCGAGGAGTCGAGCGGGAGCGTCCATGCTGTGGGGGTGGTGCTAGGAGGGAGGCAGCTGGACGCAATCACACCATGGGGGGGGTGGAGCGAGCGACGCCAAGAGGGAGGTAGGACGTGTCTATGCCGTGGGGGAAGCTAGCGTCGCCGAGGGAGAAGAGGTGAGCACGAACACGGGTGGAGTCGTCAGTGCACGAGATGGGGCCACGCTGGAGGAGGCACCGGTGGCGCTGGCGGAGACATCCGCCTAGGAGAGGCCAACCATGTGGGGAAGGAGAGGGTCAACAGCCAGTGGCGGAGTCAGGATTTCTCTAAATGTAGGGCCCGATATAACACTAACAAAAATTTATATCAGCTAGAAAATCTTAAATCGTGCAAATGCATAGATAATGGCACATATGACCATAAACGGATTATACGAATTCTCTCATTCCTTCAAAACATATTTAGGCCCCTAGCAATTTTTCTACCCAAGAGTAGGGACTGAGCCCTAGTGGCCCCATGCCTGACTCCGCCACTGTCAACAGCTACTGCTAGGAGAGAGAGAAGAAGAAGAGAGAGGCTTGATACCATGTTAGATTGGAAACCCTAACTAGGGTTTGGATGTTGTATTAATATGTAGAAACATATGTGGGCCTAAGCCCATTACAATGCACACATGTCTAACACTAAACATACATACATCGAACCTTTTTCCAATATTATACAGTACCTGCATATATTTTATAAAGTCTAGAGCAAGTACAGAGTGGTACACCACACCTGAATTGTACCAATTTTGTGCGTAGAACAATAAAATGAATCTTAAAACAAGCCCATGCAAGGCATAGAGAAAGATGGAAAGATATACCACAACCAGTAATAAACAAAAACATGTGACTATTATGTTAGCTACAACAGAGCTCTAAAATGTGTTTAGAAATTCATACTAGACAAATGAAATCAATGTGATAATACAGAGTACCAAATTTGTGCACATATTAACTGCACAAAAAGATAAGAGGCTGGCTTACTCCCTTCGATCTCAATACTTGATGCCATTGACTTCTAGTGGTCCACGGGTTGTAACTTAGATACTACTTCCTCCGATCTTTTTTATTTGTCGTTTGTAGTATAAAGTTGAACTACCCAGCGACAAATAAAAAATGGAGGTAGTATTTTTTAGAAGACGATAATTTTAATAAATCTATGAGTATGATGTATTTGTCTTGAAAATAAATGCTCTTTTATTACTATTAATGGTCAAAGTTTAAAAAAGTAACCAGTTTTTGGTCAAATCATCAAGTATTTGTGACCAGAGGGAGTATATTGAAAATCCCATGTAAACAAAGTTTGTTTCTACATAATACATAGTAGATGATTTGACTGCACTAGTTTGACTTTATATGGTGAGAAAAATGTGTAGACATAATTTTCTGAGTGAGGTTTTGTCACACCCGAATTTAAGGGCAAATCCAGGCACAAATCAAATGTGTGATAGGATCAAGTCTCATACATATGATGATTCATGGCATAGAAACGAATGTCACATCTTTACTATATAATAAAATTTATGTACAAAATACATAAATAATTACATCATACGAAGACAACGATCCAACAACCATAGTTGACTAGAGACGACGGCCTAGCCCTCTCACGAACTCATCGAGACCTCCTTCATGCTCCTCATCTTGCGATACCTGTTCTTGATCTGGGAGATGTGAGTACAACAATGGTGAGCTCACATACGTTCATCACTCAACAAGTTGTGGGGAATAATGTGCATGAGCTCACTTATGGTGGGGGCTCATGTGAAGTGTAAGGATTACAAAGAAGATGGTTAAAGCTGAACATTGCTTTTAAAGTTGGTCAAAGTTTTATTAGCATTTACTAAGTGTAAGTAGATATAGACCCAATTAAATAAGAGATCACAATTAATAATAAAATCCATAATGCAATGCAAATGATAAATTAAGTTTAATTCCATAAATTAATCATGTGAGTGTCTGAGCCGCTCATGACGGTGAGCACGGATGATATACCAGTTTTACACTCTGAGAGGTTGCACATCTTTACCCACAAGTTGTGTTACCCAATTGCCAAGGGATCACGACTTTCCATTCACCTCTACCGAGGAGACGAGGCAGGGTAGCACTACGAGGCCTTCCCAAAGTTCCACTAGTTCGAGAAACCCCACTATGGATTTAGGAAGAAGAAAGCATATGAATCTCTCGTCCGAAAAGCTTTACAGACAGTTCGACCCAAGGACCTCCCTATACTCTGCAGCGATGCCTCCCCGCTTGCCCCTTTCAGATAATGTAATCTCTCTCTAGCTTTCCTAATTACTTGGCTAAGGACATCCCATTCCACCCTTGTGGTACCACTGTTTTCCTGGGTAGTTCTCCATGTTCTAATTAATATAATAATCTTATCATGAACAATAATTAAACCAACTGTATTAATGGAACATGATCATATATAACATTTGACGGTACCCTGAAACAGGGGTACCCCTTACTGCAGTAAGAAGGCACGGTGCCCGCGCGACTATCTCTAGTCGCATGGTAAACAGTACCTGACCCCACCACGTGGACGGCTCCGGGGTCGCCACGTGACCAGGGAAGACAATATCCTCCAAGGTATCAATGGTGGGTCTGGACTCCCATGGGAAAGTGCTGGACCCCTGCATATCGGGACCGGACCTCCGGGCAGGGTCTAGGACCTCCGTGGGTACAGACCGGACCCCCGGGACGGGTCCCGGACCTCTCTGTGTAGGGTCCAGGCCACCCTCAGCAGGGTCCCGGGATTCTGGGACAAAGAATACCCAGGCCTTAATCAAGGCCAGGCGGGGGCCCAGAGCCGACACGTGTCCGGACCATACCATGTACACTTCTACTCCCCGCTCAGGCGGAGACCCGAGGCTGCCACGTGGCCTACTGCCCATGACGTAAGCCAGCGGGCGGAGCCTGACGTAAGGCCTCTGGGCCACGCGGCGCTGCATTTATTGCGGATAAGGCGCGCCGCCTGTCTATTCCACTAGCAGGTGATGTGCCGCCTCGGCATTTAATGAGCCCTGCCACACCACTGGCAGGCGATGTGCCGCCTCAGCATTTAATGTGCCCTGTCCACTCCGCTGACGGGCGGCAACCAGGCCATCCTATAGGCGGCGTGCCTGTCCATTCCGTTGATAGGCAGTGCACCCATGCTGCGGAGTACACTATGCTCATCATCACTCGCACGTTACCGAGGAAGCAGCGCAGGATATCAATACCGTATGCACTATGGATATTATGGCGCTCAGAGATCTTCTGGGCGACACTGGCATTGGATACTTCTATATTATTCCCTCTGTTTTACCCCTGGCCCACATGTCGGGGCTCAGCACCATTGTACGTGCCCCCCTTCAGCTATAAAAGGTGAGACACGTAGCAAAGCTCACTCAAGCACACTTAGACGCACACAAGTTCATACAAGCTCAATACATCACACAGTGGATTAGGTTGTTACGCTCCGGCGGCCTGAACCACTCTAAATCCTTGTGTGTTCTTGTGTTCTTCCCGTTTCCGACTAAAAAGCAAAACGCTTAGGCCCCTCCTCATCTTAGGATTTAGGGCGGGTGCATTCCGCCACCTGGCCGGAGATTCCCCTTCGACATTTGGCGCGCCAGGTAGGGGGCTAGGCATTAGGTTTTTGCTTGTTCTTCTGCTCAACATCATGGTCCACATCGTCGAGCACCATGATTTCTTACCCGAGGACTTCGTGGTGGAAGAAGCGGCTGCCTCTTCCACACCGCGGGCCACCAACCTCCCGACGCCTGGTGCGACCACTGCTGTGCGCTCTACGTGGCGGCACACTCCCGCGCAAACGTCCAGGGCATCTAGGGCTGCGCCTAGGGCACTGTCAGCGGCCAGAGAGTTGTTGCGCCACCCTCCTAGCTCCACGGTCTCCCCGGAGGCCATGAAGCAGTGGCGCGACGACATCGATCGCTTACTCGGCATGGCGCACTCTGGATCAACCAGGCCAAGGCCTCGATCATCCCGACGCCAACACGAGACGTCGGCATCGGTGCGCTCTCCCTCGGTGAGGGCCACACCGACTGAGGACCTGCGGGCGGAGCTCAACCGCCGGCGAGCGGGCAAGGACACCCCAGTCTCTATGGAGGAGTCTAACGACCTACAGGCGGAACTCAACCGCAGGCGTGCGGGTGAGGATGCCCGCGTCTCTCTAGAGAGGGCGCGTGAGCGCCGACAAAATGTCGAGGGCCGCAACCTCGACTACGACTTCGCTACGGTTGCACCGCAAACCCCAACGGGCGCCCGGATTCAGACGGGTGTCCCATTGGCCGGCGTGGGCTGCGCCACGCTGGCAGATCACCTCTGCGCAGCGACCTGGCATCCAAGTTCCGGCCACACCTGCCGGAGAAGTACGATGGTACGACAAATCCGTTGGAATTCTTGCAGGATTACGTCACCACCATTATGGCAGCCGGTGGAGACACCACCGTAATGGCGACATACTTCCATGTTGCCTTGTCTAGGCTGACCCGGACTTGGCTCATGAACCTTTCCCCAGGATCGATCTACTCCTGGGAAGAGCTCAGCGTGCGGTTCACGACAAACTTCGCCAGTGCTTACCAGCAACATGGCGTGGAGGTCCACCTCCACGTAGTGAGGCAGGATCCCGGGGAAACTCTCCGGGCCTTCATCTCTCGCTTCACCAAGGTACGGGGCACCATACCTCGTATATCAGATGCTTCCATCATCACTGCTTTCCACTAGGGGGTACGTGATGAAAAATGTTGGAGAAGTTAGCCACGCACAACGTGGAAACTGTCTCCACTCTCTTCACTCTGGCCGACAAGTGCGCCAGAGCTGCCGAGGGCCATGCATGGCACTTGGCACCACAAACCGGAGTCGCCCAGATGGGAGGCTCCGGAGTCATCGCCCAGGATGGCAAAAAGAAGAAGAAGGACCGCGGCCATGAGAAGTAACGGTCTACCGCTCCGATTGTAGCAGCCGCGACTGGGGGCCGGAGCGAGCGCAACAAGCGCCCCCGGCCATAGGGAGGCAACAGCGGCTTGTGCCCCGTGCACCCCAACGCTCGCCACAGTGCCTCAGAGTGCCATGAGATCATCAATCTCGCGAAGCGCGTCAGCGAGCAACACGAACAGTCGTCAAAGGACGGCTCCCCACCCCGTTGCCGGCCTGGTAAGAAAAGGTCCGACGACGGTGAGGTGGCCGCGGGAGAACGAGAACTCGGGTATCAGTCACCCGAGGGAGACCTCAAGGACGTCTTCACCGAAGATTCCGACTCTGGGGATGACAACAACCGTCGCAAGAAGCTGTACGTTATGTACGGCGAGAGCTGGGAGCTCACCTCCTGCCGGAACGTCGTGTCCCTGCGTCGCGAGGTCCTATCGGCGACTCCGGGGGTCCCGAAGGCTGCTCTACATCAGCGGTGGAGGAGCACCATCATCTCCTTCGGGGCATCCGACTGCCCCGACAACATGGCAGGGGCCGGTGTGCTACCACTCATCACCGCCCCTGTCATCGCCAATATGCGGCTGCATCATGTGTTGATTGACGACGGGGCAGGCCTCAACGTCATCAGCCATGCTGCATTCAAACAGTTTCAGATTTTGGGATCCCGTCTGGGACCCTCTCGCCCATTCTCCGGAGTGGGCCCACAGCCGGTGTATCCCCTTGGGAGCATCGCTCTCCCGGTTACATTCGGGACCGAGGAGAACTTCCGCACGGAGAACGTCGTGTTCGACATCGCGGAGGTTAACCTCCCCTTCAACGCCATCATCGACAGGCCGACCCTATACCGGTTCATGGCCATTGCCCATTACGGGTATTTGGTCCTCAAGATGTTGTCTCCAACTGGGGTCCTCACCGTGCGGGGCGACCGCGCCACCGTGCTTGCAGCCGTAGAGAAGCTGCACGCCCTGGCGACAGAGACTGCTCGCCCGGACGACGAAGGGGGGAACCCCTCAACCCCCGGTACCAAGGCACTCCCCAAGGTGCCAAAGGTACAACCATCCGAGGCAGACGGTGTCCCCGTTAAAGCCATCCGGCTTACTACGGAGTCCACCCAGACTACTCGCATTGCGGGAGATCTGGGTGAAAAATAGGAACTCGCGCTCGTCGCCTTCCTCCAGGCAAATGCCGACATGTTCGCATGGGAGCCATCGCAGATGCCTGGGATCCCTAGGGAGGTGATCGAGCACCATCTAAAGATCAACCCCGACGCCAGGCCGGTGAGTCAGAAACCTCGCAGGCAGTCCGTTGAACGGTAGGACTTCATCCGAAAGGAGGTCCAGAAGCTGCTAGACGCTGGCTTCATCGAAGAGGTTCATCACCCAGTGCGGCTGACCAACCCAGTCATCGTCCCCAAGGCAAATGGGAAGCTTTGGATGTGCATCGACTACACTAGCCTGAATAAGGCCTGTCCCAAGGACCCATACCCACTTCCACATATAGATCAAATCGTGGATTCTACCTCCGGGTGCGACCTATTGTCATTCTTAGATGCTTACTCTGGTTTCCATCAAATCTAGATGTCTAGGGAAGATAGGAAGCATACCGCTTTTGTAACAGTGGACGGGATTTACTGCTATGTTGTTATGCCTTACGGTCTGAAAAACGCCTTGCCAACATTTGTGCGGGCGATAAGTGAGACTTTTGGGTACCTAATTAGGGACAAAGTGTAAGTCTACGTCGATGACATCGTGGTCAAGACTAAGAGAGGGTCGACCCTAGTGGAAGACTTAACCCTGGTCTTCGACAAGCTGCGGATCAACCCGCACGAAGCTGAACCCAGACAAATGCATCTTTGGTGTCTCCGCTGGGAAGTTGCTGGGGTTCCTGGTTTCGTATTGGGGTATTGAAGCAAACCCAGAGAAGATCAAAGCGATCAAGGCGATGAGGCCTTCGGCCCGTATCAAGGACGTCCAGAATGTTACATGGTCATTAGCCGCCCTTAGTCGCTTCATTTTGAGGCTGGCTAAGAGGGCGCTGCCCTTCTTCAAGTTGCTGCGGAAGTCCAGGCCCTTCTCTTGGACCGAAGAGGCGGAACAAGCCTTCCGGGAGTTGAAGCAGCACCTGGTGTCCCTACCAATACTCGTAGCTCTGGAACCAGTGGAGCCGCTATATTTAAACATCGCGGCGGCCGTGGAAGCAGTGAGCATGGTGTTGGTCGTCGAAAGGACGGCACCAGAAGGCCAGGAGCCTGAGGACTCGGGACCGGCTACAGGGGTTCGAACCCTTCAGAAGCCGGTCTACTACGTCAGCGAAGTCCTTCATGAGGCGAAATCCAAGTATCTTGAGATGCACAAACTCCTCTATGTTGTGCTGGTCGCGTCCAGGAAGCTGCGCCATTATTTCCAGGCACATAGGGTTGTGGTGGTGACCTCCTTTCCGTTGAGGGCCATCCTCCACAACTCTAACGCCACAGGCAACATCGCCAAGTGGGCTGCGGAGCTTGCTGAGTTCCAGCTAGACTTCCAACCTCACCACGCCATTAAGAGCCAGGTCCTGGCTGACTTCATCGTAGAGTGGACGCCTCTCCCAAGCATCCCTGGGGTCTGGATCCCGATTCGGACCCCACACCTGCGGAGCCCAGGGGTCCGGTCTTCACCGAGCCCCACTGGATGCTCTACTTCGACGGATCCACCCGCCAACAAGTTGGTGGGGCCGGGGTGAACCTCATTGATCCAAGCAGAGATCAAGTGAAGTACATGGTGCACCTTGAGTTCAAGGCCACCAACAACATGGCAGAATACGAGGCGCTGATCTTCGGCTTGTCGGCGACCCTATACCGGGGGATCCGCCAACTCCTGGTGAAGGGAGACTTCCAGCTGATCATTAAGCAAGTCCACGGGGAGTGTAGCTGCAACGAGCCCAGGCTCGCAGCCTACCTTCTTCACGTGAGGAAGCTGGAGAAAGACTTCACAGCCCTGGAACTGCAACATGTTCCTCGGGCCGACAACTCGGCAGCAGATGACCTCTCCGTGAAGGCATCAACTTGGGCACCCGTGTCCGAGGGCGTCTTCGAAGACGGCTGCTGAGACCCACCGCCCAGCCTGCCAAACTGGGCGAAGGGGGGCGAGACTAGCACCTCGAAGCTAGCGATCCCGGTGGCGTCCCAAAACCCACCAAAGACTGTGTGTGCCACAGGGGGGCCTGCCAGCCCCTTAGCGCCGCAGCCAATATCTCAGAGTGGTCCCAATGCATGGATCTCCGAGATCCGGGACTACCTGAAGGAGAAAATCCTTCCTGAAGACCATGTGTCCGCAGAGCGCATAGTGCGGTTGGCTAAACGCTACGCGGTGGTGGAAGGGGATCTCTACCACTGCGGCGCCAACGGCATTCACATGCGGTGCATTACCCAGGAGGAGGGCTATGAGTTGCTTACGGAGATCCATGGAGGAGAGTGCGGAAGTCATTCATCATCCCGCACACTGGTCGGTAAGGCCTTCCGGCATGGCTTCTATTAGCCAACCGCTCTCCAGGATGCAGCTGAGATGGTAAAGTCCTGCAAGGCGTGTCAATTCCATGCAAAGCAGATACGCACACCAGCTCAGGCTCTACAAATGATTCCGCCCTCCTGGCCATTCGCCGTATGGGGGTGGATATCCTAGGACCATTTCCCAGGGCTATTGGCGGGTACCGGTACCTCTTCGTCGCCATCGACAAGTTCACCAAGTGGCCAGAGGCCACCCCTGTGACATCACCCAGGGTGCTGCTGTCGCCTTCCTCAAGTCCATCTTCTGTAGATTTGGGGTCCCAAGCCATATCATTATGGACAACGGAACCCACTTTACAAGTCGGATCTTCCAGGAGTATTGCGAGGGCATTGGCACCCAGCTCTGCTTCGCGTCCGTGGCTCATCCCAGGAGTAACAGCCAAGTGGAAAGGGAAAATGCAGAGATCCTCAGGGGACTCAAGACGCGCACCTACGACTGCTTGAAGAAGCATGGTGCAAATTGGGTCAGTGAGCTTCCGTCCGTGCTATGGGGAAACCGGACAATACCCAGCCGAGCCACCGGGGAGACCCCGTTCTTCCTGGTCTATGGGGCTGAAGCCTGCCTTCCCTCGGAAATCATCATGGGCTCCCCACGGGTCCAGGCTTTCGATGAGTCTATGGAGGGACAGTTTCGGCATGAAGACATGGACTTCATCGACGAGCGCAGATAGCAAGCAGCAATCCAAAATGCGTGGTACAACCAAGCGCTCAGGCGCTACCATCAATGGTTCATGCATAGTAGGGAGCTCGGGGTCGGGGACCTAGTCCTGAGGCACGTACTGAACCGAGAAGGGCTCCATAAACTCTCCCCCAGCTGGGAAGGACCCTTCAAGGTGACAGAAGTATGCTGACCCGGGTGTGTCCGCCTTGCCACAACTGAAGGAGAGCCTCTGCCCAATCCCTGGAACATAGAGCACCTCCGTAAGTTCTTCCCATAAAAGCAAAGCTGGGGAATTTAGTTTTCTTCCTTTGTAAATAGGTAGCGCATATATGTACGCCAGCCCGGTGAGGTCTGCCCTCAAAAACCCGGTCTGTTGGTTTACACTCATGAATATCAAGTTATGAAGAGAGGATTCCCCCACCGCAGATTTGCTTTGTGATGGTTTATTCTGCTTAAGTTTACAACCATTATTTTTATCTAACTCACCCATACGGTTTCCCCCATTGCTGGTATATTGACATCCGCATTGAGTAGCCAGGTCCTGTAGCCTGGGGGCCAGTCCAAGAGAACGGTAATTATCTCCTAGGATGGTCCGGAGCCGTGCGGCCGCTTAGCTTGGTCCCGTACCCAAAGCCCGCACGCTTCACCACTCTGTGACGGGTATCCTAGTATTTGGATCTATAGTCCTGTGGCTTCGGAGACCTGGGGTCCGGTTCTAAAGAAAGGACACTCGTCTCCTGGGGAGTTCCGGGGCTGCGTAGCAGCTTAGCTTGGTCCTGTACCGTAAGCCTACGCACCCCACCACCCTGCGACGAGTACCCTAGTATTTGGAGCCGTGATCCAGGGGGTCCGGACACACGGGTTGGCTTCCCAGTTTAAATCCTACAGGTCCTATTGCGTAAATCAAGGATAAAAGACACCAGTTAGTGGGTCCTATGGGTGTGCTACTAAAACTTCCTAGCTAAGGCTGTGTGTAGGTCCGGGTCCCAGTCAAGATTACCTACTAGGGACCAGGTCACCAATTCTTTCTTAAGTATACTCGCATCCAGCCTCGACAAGTCGAGCCTACATCCCAGGGGGGCCAAGTAACATGGAAGAAGTTGGCAACGACGCACACATCAAAGGGAAAGTAGTGTGCAGATAAGTTGATATATCGCTTGATAAGTAATACTTAAAAGTATCTTACAAAATCAAGACATATTACAACCTGCTTCCCAGCGATACCCTTGCTCTCTCCCCGCAGATCCGACTACTCATCATCAGCGGGATCCCGCTGGAAGCGCTTGGCCACCACATCTACAACATCTTGTACGCTCTCCCGGGCGGCGTCTTCGGCGTCGGCCACCAGACCTGCGATCACCGACTCCAAGGAGATGGCCGGGTCATGGCTCCGGAAGCACATCAGGATGTACTCTATTACCGCCCGGCAGAGTCTGCAACCCTCAGCCTCCAGGCGGGCGCCAAGGATCTGGTCCAGGCGTCGGAGGCGGTTGGCGGCGGAATCCAGCACCGGGAGCGCGTCGGAAATGGATGCCGACTGCTTCGACACTAGGATGGGGCTCACCCCCAGCGGCACCAGCGCCGAGCTCGCCTCGTCGGCCCATGCGACAATACGCTAGACCCCGGTGCAATGCTCCGCCCAGAGATCTTCAAGGGTCTTCTTCATCGCCTCCACCACCTGGGAGCCTGGAGCCACCTGCGTCGCCTGGGCTACTTGCGCTGCCTGCATTGCATGAAACCGGCGGACCCGCTCCTCCAGTGTCCTCTCCTTCTCCTCCAGTTTCTTCTGCTTCTCCTCTACCTCGAGCTCATGATCGGCCAGCAACTTGTCCCGCTTTTCCCACATCTCCTCCCTGAAGGCGAGGTCCTTCTCCTGCCAGGCGAGATCTGTCGCCCGCTTCTCCAGGGAGACATCCTTCGACTTGAGGTTCTCCTCGGCGAGAGTGATGTTGTTGGCCCTATCATCGAGCTCCCGCTGCAGCTTTTGCAGACTCGCCACAGCCGCGGTCCGCTCGTCCCGCTTCTTCTCCAGCATCACATTATAGGCCTTCAGCTTTTCCTAGAGCGCCGTGATGACCTCCTCCCTCTGGTCCAGGTGCTCCTCCTTCTTGGCCAGCCTTTTCTCCTTCTAGGTCACCTCCCGCTCCCAGTTAAACACCTTCTGGAGGTCCTACTTGTAGTCCTCGCGCTCCTGCTCAAGCTCGGACCGCTCTGAGGCGAATTGGTGGGACACAACCTTGGTGCGCTCCTCCTGCTAGGCGTGCCAATCACTTTGGCGCTGGTGCTCAGCCGCGAGCGCCTCCCATTCCCGCAGGACCGCCGCCTTGGTCTCCTAGAGAGCCTGATGAGCGCGGGACAGGACCCGAGGGAGGGGAGTCGGTGTCGCTTCTGGCTCGTCGCCGGACTGGAGCCGCCGTCCAAGGATAACCTCCGGCTCCTCCGGAGTGGGTGGCGGGATGGAGCTGGACGCGTGCCTCGTGTCTCCCGCCGTTGCCGATGGTGTATTCGATGACATCACCACCGTTCGGTCTGCGGTAGCCGTCAGCGGCGCTACTGCCTCCGGACCCCCAGCTGGAACCTGGGGGCCCGACCGCGCTGCCTCGGCATTGGCAGACGGAACCTGGGGGCCCGACGACATCGCCGTTGTTGGGTCTGCAGTAGCCGTCAGCGGTGCTACTGCTTCCGGACCACCAGCTGGAACCTGGGGGCCCAACAGTGCTGCCTTAGTAGTGGCAGATGGAACTAAAAGTCGCCTAGAGGGGGGTGAATAGGCAAATCTGAAATTTACAAACTTTAAGCACTACTACAAGCCAGGGATAGCGTTAGAAATATAAACGAGTCCAAAAGAGAGGGCGAAAAACAAATCACAAGCAAATAAGGTGGATGACACGGTGATTTGTTTTACCGAGGTTCGGTTCTTGCAAACCTACTCCCCGTTGAGGTGGTCACAAAGACCGGGTCTCTTTCAACCCTTTCCCTCTCTCAAACGGTCACCTAGACCGAATGAGCTTCTCTTCTCAATCAATCGGGACACTAAGTCCCCACAAGGACCACCACACAATTGGTGTCTCTTGCCATGATTACAATTGAGTGGGAAACAAGAAAGAAGGAAGAAGAAAAGCAATCCAAGCGCAAGAAATCAAATGAACACAAATGTCACTCTCACTAGTCACTATTTGATTGGAATGATCTTTGGACTTGGGAGAGGATTTGATCTCTTGTTTGTGTCTTTGAATGAAGTCTAGATCTCTTGTATGAGGTTTGAAGGCTGAAAACTTGGATGCATTGAAGTGTGGTGGTTGGGGGGTATTTATAGCCCCAACCACCAAAAGAACCGTTGGTGAGGGCTTCTGTCGTATGGCGCACCTGACAGTTCGGTGTGCCACCGGACACTGTCCGGTGCGCTAGCCACGTCACCAGGCCGTTGGGTTCTGACCGTTGGAACTTCTGACATGTGGGCCACCAGACAGTCCGGTGGTGCACCGGACAGTCCTATTCACTGTCTGGTGCGCCTTCTGGCGCTGCTCTGACTTCTGCGCGTGCAGGCGCGCACTGTTCACTTTTACTGTTCCGTTGCAGACGACCGTTGGCGCTGTGTAACCGTTACTCCGCTGGCATACCGGACAGTCCGGTGCTACACCGGACAGACCGGTGAATTATAGCGGAGCGGCTCCCAGAATTCCCGAAGGTGGCAAGTTTGGAGTTGGATTCCCTGGTGCACCGGACACTGTCCAGTGGTGCACCGGACAGTCCGGTGCGCTAGACCAGGGCTGCCTTTGGGTTGTCTTTTGCTCTTTTTATTTGAACCCTTTCTTGGACTTTTTATTGGTTTGTGTTGAACCTTGGCACCTGTAGAACTCATAATCTAGAGCAAACTAGTTAGTCCAATTAATTTGTGTTGGGCAATTCAACCACCAAAATTCATATAGGAAAAGGTGTAAGCCTATTTCCCTTTCAATCTCCCCCTTTTTGGTGATTGATGCCAACACAAACCAAAGCAAATATAAGAGTGCAGAAATGAACTAGTTTGCATAATATTAGTGCAAAGGTTGCTTGGAATGAAACCAATAATTATTTCTACTAGATATGCATGGATGGCTTTCTTCTTATTTAAAATTTTGGACCACGCTTGCACCACTTGTTTTGTTTTGCAAATGTTTTGGAAATTCTTTTCAAAGTCTTTTGCAAATAGTCAAAGGTATATGAATAATATTTTGAGAAGCATTTTTAAGATATGAAATTTTCTCCCCCTGTTTCAAATGCTTTTCCTTTGACTAAACAAAACTCCCCCTTAATGAAATTCTCCTCTTAGTGTTCAAGAGGGTTTTAGATATTAATTTTGAAAGGGGTTATATCAATTTGAAAATTTTATCAAAAATAAGATACCAATTGAAAAATCTTTTCTTAACACGAATTTGAAAGACTTCATTTTTGAAATTGGTGGTGGTGGGTGCGGTCCTTTTGCTTTGGGCTAATACTTTCTCCCCCTTTGGCATGAATCGCCAAAAACAGATACTTGTGAGTGAAATATAAGCCCTTTTTCAAACTTTCTCCCCCTTTGGTAAATAATATAGGAGTGAAGATTATACCAAATTGGAGAGCGTTGTGGAGCGACAGCGAAGGATGAATAATTTGATGGAGTGGAGTGGAAGCCTTTTGTCTTTGCCGAGGACTCCATTTCCCTTTCAATCTATGACTTAGCATAATATTCACTTGAAAACACATTAGTCATAGCACATGAAAGAGATATGATCAAAGGTATATAAATGAGCTATGTGTGCAAAATATCAATCAAAATTCCTAGAATCAAGAATATTTAGCTCATGCCTAAGTTTGGTAAATGTTTTCTCATCTAGTGGCTTGGTAAAGATATCGGCTAACTGATCTTTGGTGTTAATATAAGCAATCTCGATATCTCCCCGTTGTTGGTGATCCCGCAAAAAGTGATACCGAATGGCTATGTGTTTAGTGCGGCTGTGCTCCACGGGATTATCCGCCATGCGGATTGCACTCTCATTATCACATAGGAGAGGAACTTTGGTTAGTTTGTAACCATAGTCCCTAAGGGTTTGCCTCATCCAAAGCAATTGCACGCAACAAAGGCTTGCGGCAATATACTCGGCTTCGGCGGTAGAAAGAGCTACATAATTTTGTTTCTTAGAAGCCCAAGACACCAGAGATCTTCCCAAGAACTAGCAAGTCCCTGATGTGCTCTTTCTATCAATCTTACACCCTGCCCAATCAGCATCGGAATAACCAATTAAATCAAAAGTGGATCCCCTGGGGTACCAAAGGCCAAACTTAGGAGTATAAACTAAATATCTCAAGATTCGTTTCACGGCCCTAAGGTGAACTTCCTTAGGATCGGCTTGGAATCTTACACATGTACATGCATACGGAAAGCATAATATCCGGTCGTGAGGCACATAAATAGAGTAAAGATCCTATCATCGACCGATATACCTTTTGATCTACGGATTTACCTCCCGTGTCGAGGTCGAGATGCCCATTAGTTCCCATGGGTGTCTTGATAGGCTTGGCATCCTTCATCCCAAACTTGGTAAGAATATCTTGAATGTACTTTGTTTGGCTAATGAAGGTGCCCTCTTGGAGTTGCTTGACTTGAAATCCTAAGAAATACTTCAACTCCCCCATCATAGACATCTCGAATTTTTGAATCATAATCCTACTAAACTCTTCACAAGTAGATTTGTTAGTAGACCCAAATATGATATCATCAACATAAATTTGGCATACAAACAAATCATTTGCAATTGTTTTAGTGAAGAGAGTAGGATCAACTTTTCTAACTTTGAAGCCATTAGTGATAAGAAAATCTCTTAGGCATTCATACCATGCTCTTGGGGCTTGCTTGAGCCCATAAAGCGCCTTAGAGAGTTTATAGACATGGTTAGGATACTCACTATCTTCAAAGTCGGGGTGTTGCTCAACATAGACCTCCTCCTTGATTGGTCCATTGAGGAAGGCACTCTTCACGTCCATTTGATAAAGCTTGAAGCCATGGTAAGTAGCATAGGCAAGTAAAATGCGAATTGACTCAAGCCTAGCTACGGGTGCATAGGTTTCACCGAAATCCAAACCTTCGACTTGTGAATATCCCTTGAACACAAGTCGGGCTTTGTTCCTTGTCATCACACCATGTTCATCTTGCTTGTTGCGGAAGACCCACTTGGTTCCTACAACATTTTGGTTAGGACGTGGAACTAAATGCCATACCTCATTCCTCGTGAAGTTGTTGAGCTCCTCTTGCATCGCCAACACCCAATCCGAATCTCTTAATGCGTCTTCCACCCTGTATGGCTCAATAGAATACACAAAGGAGTAATGTTCACAAAAATGAGCAACACGAGATCGAGTGGTTACCCCCTTATGAATGTCGCCGAGGATGGAGTTCACAGGGTGATCTCGTTGGATTGCTTGGTGGACTCTTGGGTGTGGCGGTTTTGGACCGTCATCATCTTCCTTGTCTTGATCATGGGCATCTCCCCCTTGATCATTGTCCTCCTCTTGAGGTGGCCCATCTTTTTTATCCTCATTTTCATCATCTTGAGCTTGATCCTCATCTTGTGTTGGTGGAGATGCTTGATTTGAAGATGATGGTTGATCTTGTGCTTGTGGAGGCTCTTCGGATTCTTTAGGACACACATCCCCAATGGACATGTTCCTTAGCGCGACGCACGGAGCCTCTTCATCATCTAGCTCATCAAGATCAACTTGCTCTACTTGAGAGCCGTTAGTCTCATCAAACACAATGTCACAAGAAACTTCAACTAGTCCAGTGGACTTGTTAAAGACTCTATATGCCCTTGTGTTTGAATCATAACCAAGTAAAAAGCCTTCTATAGCCTTAGGAGCAAATTTAGATTTTCTACCTCTTTTAACAAGAATAAAGCATTTGCTACCAAAGACTCTAAAATATGAAACATTGAGCTTTTTACCGGTTAGGAGTTCATAAGATGTCTTCTTGAGGATTCGATGTAGATATAACCGGTTGATGGCGTAGCAAGCGGTGTTGACCACCTCGGCCCAAAACCGATCCGAAGTCTTGTACTCATCAAGCATGGTCCTCGCCATGTCCAATAGAGTTATATTCTTCCTCTCCACTACACCATTTTGTTGTGGTGTATAGGGAGAAGAGAACTCATGCTTGATGCCCTCGTCCTCAAGAAATCATTCTATTTGTGAGTTCTTGAACTCCGTTCCGTTGTCGCTTCTAATCTTTTTGATCCTTAAGCCGAACTCATTTTGAGCCCGTCTCAAGAATCCCTTTAAGGTCTCTTGGGTTTGAGATTTTTCCTGCAAAAAGAACACCCAAGTGAAGCGAGAATAATCATCCACAATAACTAGACAGTACTTACTCCCGCCGATGCTTATGTAAGCTATCGGGCCGAATAGGTCCATGTGGAGTAGCTCAAGCGGCCTGTCTGTCGTCATGATGTTCTTGTGTGGATGATGAACACCAACTTGCTTCCCTGCTTGACATGCGCTACAGATTCTGTCTTTCTCAAAATGAACATTTGTTAGTCCCAAAATGTGCTCTCCCTTTAGAAGCTTATGAAGATTCTTCATCCCAACGTGGGCTAGTCGGTGATGCTAGAGCCTATTAAAATGATCTCTTGTTTGTGTCTTTGAATGAAGTCTAGAGCTCTTGTATGAGGTTTGAAGGCTGAAAACTTGGATGCATTGAAGTGTGGTGGTTGGGGGGTATTTATAGCCCCAACCACCAAAAGAACTGTTGGTGAGGGCTTTTGTCGTATGGCGCACCGGACAGTCCGGTGCGCCACCGAACACTGTCCGATGTGCTAGCCACGTCACCAAGCCGTTGGGTTCTGACCGTTGGAGATTCTGACATGTGGGCCACCAGACAGTCCGGTGGTGCACCGGACAGTCACTATTCACTGTCTGGTGCGCCTTCTGGCGCTGCTCTGACTTCTGCGCGCGCAGGCGCGCGCTGTTCACTTTTACTGTTCCGTTGCAGACGACCGTTGGCGCTGTGTAGCCGTTACTCCGCTAGCACACCGGACAGTCCGGTGAATTATAGCGGAGCGGCTCCCAGAATTCCTGAAGATGGCAAGTTTGGAGTTGGATTCCCTGGTGCACCGGACACTGTCCGGTGGCGCACCGGACAGTCTGGTGCGCCAGACCAGGGCTGCCTTTGGGTTATCTTTTGCTCTTTTTATTTGAACCCTTTCTTGGACTTTTTATTGGTTTGTGTTGAACCTTTGGCACCTATAGAACTCATAATCTAGAGCAAACTAGTTAGTCCAATTAATTTGTGTTGGGCAATTCAACCACCAAAATTCATATAGGAAAAGGTGTAAGCCTATTACCCTTTCAGGAACCTAGGGGCCCGATGGCGCCGCCTCGGCAGTGGCAGGCGGAGGCAGGTCGTCGGCACCACTCCCAGCGGACGCCTGCTGTTGGGAGCCGGATTCACCGGTGGGAGCGACTTTGGGAGCAAAGGGGGAGGGGACCCTGATAAGTAGAGGATGGGTTAATACCCGTCGATATGATACCTAAACTAGTGAAAAAAATAAAAAGGGGCACACTTACTTGGGGCCCTGGACCTTCCAGCGACCCTGGAAGCGGGATGTTCGCTGCCCCTGCTGCTCCTGTTGCTGCTGCTGATGCTGCTGCTGCCCCTAGGGTGGCGGCGGCGAACCTGATGGTGGTGGCAGTGGCGGTGGCGGCGGGTCTGATGATGGTGGTGGAGGAGGACTGACGCGCATCTGTGCGCCCTAGGTCTGTGAGCCGGCCTCCACGGACCTGCCAGCCGTCCTCTGACGTTTCTAGTGGGATCCGAATCAAGGGGTGGGTCCGAGACGAAAGACCCGTCGGTGCAGCGCAGTCGGTGTCGCCTCTCTCCCTCTGACCTCACGGTGGCGCCCGGAGAGGAAGAGCTGCCCGCAGCCCCTTTGCCCTTGTCCGAGGAGTTGGGGGCCACAGGGAGAGCTCTAGAGCCCGCATTGGCGGGCTGGGAACCTCTGACCGGTACACCGGGAATACGGATCCCCTGGTGGGGGTCTCGGCCACCGGTTTCACGGACCGCCACGCCGCTCTCATCGAGGGTCGGCAGCCAGGACAACACCGCCGACCGCAATCCTGGATCATCGCAGAGCGGTGGAATGCCCTGGGGAGGTATCAAGGATTCGGGAATAAAGGCCTCACCAGTGATCCCCTTCACTGAAATCTCCAGCAGCTCCCAGGACAGGTCGGTCTCCGGCCCGCGCTGAACCCTGCCAATGTCATTGGGGCTGGTGTACCAGCAACACAAATGTGGCCTCCCCTGCAACGGCATGACCTGGCGCTTCAGGAAATCACCGACTACGTGCATCGAGGTCAAACCACCAGCCGCCAGTTCCTTGATCATGTCCAGTACGGGCTCGAACTCCGGCGCAAGGGACAATTTGGCCCTCCATTGCTTCCGGTCGAGTCTTGGTCCGTCGCTCGGCAGGGCAAGGTGGTCGTTGACCACTGCACTGGCGATCACCCAGCCATTGTGCCAGTTCTCCCACCTCGTGCCGGCAAGGGTGGCGATGTAGGCCGCAGTTGGATCTGACCTCGTCTGGAAATAGTAGGCACCGAGGTGGTCCTTGCCCTTCCCAGATCTCACCAGCACGAAGAATTGGCGAAAGAGGGAAGTGCAGGCTGCCACCCCCACGAACATCTCGCAAAGGTGGACGAAGATGGCCACCTGGAGGATGGAGTGGGGCGTGAGGTGCTGGAGCTGAAGTCCGAACTCCTCCAACAGCAGCAGGAAGAACAACGAGATCGGCAGCGCCAACACGCAGGAGAGGTAGGAGACAAAGAGCACGAACTCCTCGGCGGCGAGGTCACCGAGGGGGGTGGTGCCGGCCCGGATCCTCTCGGCGAACACCGGCGCGCTCCATCCGAGCAGGCGACGCACCGTGTCGAGTGCTTCCTCGGTCTGGAAACGCTCGAGACGAACCAGCGAGGCCATGGCGACTGCGGCGGTGGAAAGCAGAAGAGCGCGAGTACGAGAAGCGCAGAGGGCTCGGAGATGAAAGGGCGCAGCGGTTGGAGAGAATGGGAAAGCGTGACTGCTGGCCGCGGGGTGAATCCCTTTTCAGGGAAGGCTCTCCCGCTCGCGCCCCTGGAAATCCCGTCCGACGCGCGCCTAGCGCCCGCTGCGACCCAGTCCTCGACACGCGGGCCCAGGTCCGCATGTCATACGCCTGAGTACTGGTCTTAGAGTGCGGAGAAGACGGACCGCCGCGCGGGAAACGACCCACCGCATGATTGCACGCCGCTTCGGGGCTACTATAGGAAGATATTTTTTCTAACCGAGGCGGCGGTAACGAGGCACCCCGCGCATGACCCGATGGAACTGCCAGACGTGGGGGCGTGGGTCAGTCAGCCGCGGGGACAGATGTGGCAGTTGGTATGACCGAGGGCAAACTAACGGCGTGTACGTCGCCAGTCATACCACGTCGACGCAAGATACAAATTTTGGCCCCACCTGCAGGCTTGTATCCTCCCCTGAGGTGGGCCCTGAGAGCACCTAGAGGGGGGTGAACAGGTGATCCTGTAGAACTTAAAACTTTACACCACAAACTTGATTAAGAGTTAGAATAATAAAATCAAGTGAGTAGAGAGGAGAACTCTTGTGAAGCACAATAGACACAATAAGGACAAGCACAAGAGACACGAGGATTTATCCCGTGGTTTGGCCAAGTACAAAACTTGCCAACTCCACGTTGTGGCGTCCCAACGGACGAGAGTTGCACTCAACTCCTCTCAAGTGATCCAATGATCAACTTGAATACCACGGTGTTCTTCTTTACTTTGCTCTTTTCCCGTTTGCGAGGAATCTCCACAACTTGGAGTCTCTCGCCCTTACAATAAGAATCAATATGAAGCACAAGAGTAAGGGAGGGAAGCAACACACTCAAATCCACAGCGAATACGCACACACAAGACCAAGATTTGAGCTCAAGACAATATCTCGACGTTCTCACTAGAATAGAGCTCAAATCACTAAGAATGTCGAACAAGTGCGCAAGAATGAAGTGTGAGTGATCAACAATGCTCAAGGAATGCTTGGTGTACTCCTCCATGCACCTAGGGGTCCCTTTTATAGCCCCAAGGTAGCTAGGAGCCGTTGAGAGCATTTCAAGAAGGCAATTCTTGCCTTCTGTCGCCTGGCGCACCGGACAGTCCGGTGCACCACCGGACACTGTCCGGTGCGGATCTCTTTCCTTATTTGGCTAAGCCGACCATTGCAGATTCCTAGTCGTTGGCGCACCAGACACTGTCCGGTGCACACCGGACAGTCCGGTGCCCCTTCTGACCGTTGGCTCGTGCCACGCGTCGCGCGTGGATTCTGCGGCCGACCGTTGGCCCGGCCGACTGTTGGCTCACCGGACAGTCCGGTGCACCACCAGACAGTCCAGTGATTTATAGTCGTACGCCGCCGTCGAAGTCCCGAGAGCAGCCAGTTTGACAGACGCCAGCCTGGCGCACCGGACACTGTCCGGTGCACCACCGGACAGTCCGGTGCACCCAGACCGAGCAGTCTTATGGCTGTACACAGCCAACTTCTCCACAATTGTTTCTCCTGTTTCTAGCACTTAGACACAATACATTAGTCTTCAAAACAATGTACTAAGTCTAGAAACATACCTTTAATCTTGATTTGCACTTTTTGATTCCTTGGCACAATTTAACACTTAGGCATTTGTGTTGGACACTCAATCACCAAAATACTTAGAAATGGCCCAAGGGCACATTTCCCTTTCAATCTCCCCCTTTTTGGTGATTTATGCCAACACAACAAAAAGCAACTAAAAGAAGTGCGAATGAAAACACAAACTTGCTTTGATTCAAATTTGGCATATTTGGATCATTCTTTGCCACCACTTGGTTTGTTTTTTTTTTGCAAATCAAACTCAATTTCCTATCTCTAAGTAAAATTCACTTGTTGAGGCATAGAGAAAGATATTCCAAGAGAACTTGATCACTGATCCAAAAACTCCCCTTATTTCCCATAATCAACCATTCTCCCCACAAGAGACCAACTTTTGACAATAAGAGACAAACAATAGTATTTTGACAAACGAAAACTCTAACTCTACTTTCTCAAAATTCTCAAGTGGTAGCTGATCCATTTCTTGCTTTGGCCTTATTTTCTCCCCCTTTGGCATCAAGCACCAAAACGGGATCAATTTTGGTCTTTTTAACCCCATTGCCTCACCAAAATCTTCAACTAAGAGTAGAAAGGCAATAAGAGTACATAGATGAACTTGGAATTAGTTACTCTTTCATCGGAGTGCAGTGGAAGTCTTGCATTGTCCAAGTCCACCTTTTCCCTTTCAAACCTCCTTTGAGACTAAGTTAAGAAAACTCAAGCACACAGTTAGTCTCAAAGGGTCAAGTTGTAGCACATCTCCCCCTAAATATGTGCATCACTTACAATTGGGCTTGTGAGGTCCGGGGAGTGCTTGTACAACTTGAGCACCATAAATAAACAACAAAATGCATTAAGGAACATGATCAAGGCATAAAACACATGTATGCTATAAATCAATCCATGTTCCGCGAGTCTAAGACATTTAGCTCACTACGCAGCTTGCAAAAGGTCGACTCATCTAGAGGCTTGGTAAAGATATCAGCTAGCTGGTTTTCGGTGCTAACATGAAACACTTCGATATCCCCCTTTTGCTGGTTGTCTCTCAAAAAGTGATGCCGGATGTCAATGTGCTTTGTGCGGCTGTGTTCAACAGGATTGTCCGCCATGCGGATAGCACTCTCATTATCACATAGGAGTGGGACTTTGCTCAGATTGTAGCCAAAGTCCCTGAGGGTTTGCCTCATCCAAAGTAGTTGCGCGCAACACTGTCCTGCGGCAACATACTCGGCCTCAGCGGTGGATAGGGCAACAGAAGTTTGTTTCTTAGAACTCCACGACACCAGGGACCTTCCTAAGAATTGGCACGTCCCCGATGTACTCTTCCTATCGACCTTACATCCAGCATAATCGGAGTCTGAGTATCCAATTAAGTCAAAGGTAGACCCCTTTGGATACCACATCCCGAAGCAAGGCGTATGTTGGAAGTTGCTCTCCGGTGCAGGTTGATCCAACGGGGGAGTGTAGCGACGTAAACAAGGTTTTTGCTCGAGATGGCAATAGCTCTGTTAATCTAGCCTCTCAAGGGCACTGTGCGGGGGTATTTATAGGTATCTGAGTGCCCAGCGTCCAGTGTTAAGGACGCATGTGCCCCCAGGCACCTAGGTTATCCCTGGAATATTCCCATAAAGCAGGGTTACAGACCGTAATTACAGGGAGACCTTTACAAATTAGGCATGTAATGCGCAGCGGCCACGTAGGGCCTGTTACAATGGGCCAGATCACACGTGGGCCTGCATGTTGGACGAGGTCGCAAGATGAGACGACCTCGTCACAGGTCTTCGTCCGGCGACGTGTGGGACGAAGGGTAAGTCTGCCCGTCGTCTTGTCTTTGTTGGTGCAGCGAGGTCGGCGAAGGCATCGAGCGAAGGGTGGCGTCTTCGCCTTCGCCCCAACATTTGCCCTCCGAGGGACTAGTTCGACTAAGTCATCTGGTGCCGAAGACGTTGCTAGATGGTGGAGACGCTGCCCTCGCTCGAAGTGGTTCCGCGGGGGTTTTTGACATGACCGTTGATTGATGTCGTACTGTTGGATTGCGGGTTTCCCGAAGCGCCGCGCCCTGTGTATAAAAGGCGGCGGGGGGGGGGGGGGGGGGGGGCGTTTTGAACTTTATCTTTCCGCGATCCGCAAAAACCCTAACCGCCTTCTCAAACCGCTCGCTGCTTGTCTGCCCTCCTTGCTCTTGCTCGTCGGAGATCTGGCCTGTGTGAAGCAGACCGCCCGCCGCCGCCGACGGTACGTAGCGATGTTGTCCTCTTCCTCTTCTGCTGCCGCTACACCGCCGACCGGCGTGTCGTCCGAGGAGACGTTGAGCAATGTGGCGGCGGACGAGTTGCGCGCCGGTGACACAGTGGAGTTCGGCGTGTTGGGGATGTCCTCGGTCCGCGTGCAAGACATGCAACAGCTTGGTTATTTCAGCGGTGGAGTGGCACGTGTCCCGGGGACGGAGGAGGTCCCCGAGCCAGAAGGCGAGTTGGTTGTGTTCGAGGCTTTTTTCGCTGCTGGCCTTTGTCTGCCCGCACATCGATTTGTGGGAGAAGTCCTGCGTAGGTTCAACGTCCAGGTCCACCAGCTGACGCCAAATGCCGTGGTGGCTCTGGCGAAATATGTCTGGGCAACGACTTCGTACGGCGGACAGCCCTCGATCGAAGTCTTTGCGAAGTATTATTGTCTGCACTGGCAGAAAAGGAAAATCGGAAATAAGATTGCTCAATTTGGATCTTGCACGTTTACGCCAAAGACGGGCAAGACTTCGATGGAAGTCATTGAGTTGGTTCCCTGTGCCCGCAATAAATGGGGCAACTGGTGGGAATTTTGGTTCTACGTTGCCGAAGGCACAGTCGAAGACCATTCGGGGCTCCCCGTGGCCGAGATGTGTTCGCATTATTACTCGATGTACCCGCGGTTTGAAGTAGCGGAGGAGGATGCAGACGAAGGGGCCCTGCGGTGCGCGGCCGGCCTGAGTAGCGGGCGCGATCTGGTTGAGGAGTTTGTTGCATATGGGGTGTGGCCCTTGGCGCGTGGCTGGGCGCTGGGCGAAGTATGCCCTCGCCAGATGCCTTCCCGTGGCAGGATGCTGGTGCGGAGTCCCGCCTTCGCACTGGACTTGCATGGCCGAGATCCCGCCGCATTCGTGCGTGAGGCGAAGGATGGGGCAGTGCGGATTGTTGGTCGCTACGTGCCAAAGACGGAGGGCCAGCGTAGTTGGGATATAAGCGGATCCAACGATCGCTTGAATAGGGTCTTCGAGTTGAACCGTCTGCCGTATGGCGGTTATCCCGGGCAAGACGATGTCAACCGCCGCGGGAAAAACCAGCGGTTGAGACTGAAGACGACCCCACGTCGGTGGCCGCCCCATCCACTAAGAAGAGGAAGCTAGGTACTGTGATGGGAGGACTGGGGGTCTCCGATAGTTTTGCTATGGAGCTGATGGGGACCTGCGCGGCCCCCGGGGGAAGGATGTCTTCGCCCGAGCTCCGGGAGTCTTCGGCGCGGATGCTGAATGTTACCGGAGGTTGGTGGCCTAAGAACATTCCTATCCCCCGCGCGGCCGGCGAAGACTTTTTTACATCTCGCATGGTTCGTGACTTGAGAGTGTTTCCTTATGGACGGAATATTGCTGTTGTTGTGTTGGCAGTGATGGACAAGGATCATCAGGAAGCTGCGCAAAAGCGCCGGGCGGTCATCAGGCTGCCCGAGGCTAGGCCGAAGAGGGCGCGGGGGACTGTGAAGGCTGCCGCCCCCGGCGGTAGCCAGTCGACGCTGGCGGCGAAGTCGGCCGCCCCTGGTTCCGGCAAGGTGCCGGATGTCGTGAAGGCAGCCGGCGCCGGCGGAACCAAGTCTGCCTCGGCCGGATCCGCGAAGGCCCGAGAATTGCCTTCGCCGGGGAAACGCGTTGCCGATTTTGGCACCGATATTAGTGTGGATGATTATCTCACCGGTAAGTCGTTGGCCCGAGTTTTTTTTTGACTGTTGATACGTTGCAGGATCGGGCGAGGGGCAACTTGTTGTTGTTCCGCCTGCGGTGGTGACCACGGTGTCTGCCGTGGTGCCTGGGGCGAAGGGTAGCGCTCTCAGCGCTGGCGGTGAGATTTCGGCGCTCACTGCCGTCAAGGACGAAGCGGGCACTGTATCCCGCCGGCTGAGGGAGGCGTCGCAGCGGCTAAGTCAGGTAAGTTGAGCTAGACTTCGGTTTTTACCGCTTTCGTTGGGATTGTGGTCTTATGTGTGTCTTTTAGGCGGCTGACTTCGCTGACCGCTTGGCATCGGGGGCCCTTACGACCGTTGTGTCTGCCGAAGTCGAGAGACTTCGGGCACATCATGCTAACGCCGTCCGGGAAAAGTCGGTCGCCGATAGCAAGTGCCGCAAGCTGGCGGAGAAGGTGGCCGCGCTGGAGGGCGAGAGGACTGACCTCCGGCGCCAGCTGGCGGAGGAGAGGAGGGAGGCTAATCAGGCCCTCGCCAAGGCGCAGTCGGCGCAGGCGGAGGCCAATTTGGCGTGGGTGGAGGGTAGTCTCGCCAGCCAGCGCGCCGAGGAATGGGAGACGCGGTTCAACGCTCTGCAGGCCCGCATGGAGAGGGCCGAGGCTTCGACACGCTCGGAAGTTGAGCGGACACGCAAACAGCTCATGGACTCATACCGCGAGCTGGGCGCGCGGACCGCTGACTTCGAAGTGCCCGACCGAGAGTCAGGCCTTCGCTGCCTCGAGTGGCTGCAAGAGGAGTTGTTGGCGCTCCCGACCATTGTGGAGGGATTTATGTCCTTTGCCTCCCTCGTCACGTGCGAAGGGGCGATGAACGCGCTGTCCCGCGAAGGGTCCAGTCACTATGAGGTCTTCGACCGATCTGATGAAGATTTCGAGCGTGAAATTTACAAGGTCGAGGACCCTGTGGTGAAGGACTCCGCGGGAGCCCTCTTTGACCGGATGTGGGGCCCCCACGGTCGGGAGGTGGTCAGGGAGCGGTCCGACCGGGCGAGGGATCAGGTAATGTTTATCTTTTGTTTAGTGTTGTTGAATGTGGGTTATATGTGGGCTTGCTGAATCGGTGTGTTGTCTTGCAGGCGGCGCGTGACGAGAAAGTGGAGGACTTCGGAGCTTTGAACAGCGCGCGGCCTGAAGTAGAGTCGAACCCAGTGGCGGCCGGGGCCGAGGTCGTCCCGACGCCGCCCCCGGAAACCGTCGAAGGCTCCCTCACTGCCCCTGCGGCTACTGTGTCCGGCGGTTGCTCGTCGCCAACCGCTGTGCCGAGGGCTGAGGATCCCCCGAAGACGGAGACGGAGCCGGCAGCGGAGGATCCCACGGCGGCTGGGTCTTCGCAGGTGGCTTAGTGGGTGTGGGTAGTTAGAGAATTTTGTATATGTTGCTGAACCTTGGTTGCTGCGCAGGTTCAAGATTTTGGGCCTGCGCACGCAACCGCTACTGCTAATTTTGTGGCAGCTTCGACCGTGGATGCTTGGAATGAATCGGATGAGTCTGCTTCTAAGTTTTCGGATTTTGGTGACTCTGGGAGTTCGGTTGAGTGGACGGAAGAGTCGTCGGATGAGGACTTGGATTACTTTGCGGCCTTGGATGTGGCAGCGGCGGAGGCTTCGCCGCGTGCTGCGGATGCTGAAGTTGTGTCTGGTCTGAGCGCTGGGCGTAGGCGGCGAAGGGCGGTTGCGAAGCGTAGAGTGAGTGAGGTGGATGGGTGTCAGCTTCGTGTGGGTAGGGCTGGCAAGCAGGAATTGTTGTCCTCGCCGGCCGTTGCGAGTGTAGGTGAGGGGGAGTTGCGAAGTCTTTTTGAGGGTGAGGAGCTTAGGATAATGCTATTTAACTATAGGGATATGGGAATCATTCCGAAGGTTGAACCGATGTAAGGTGTGATGCCCTCGCTGTACATATGTAACTATAGTTTGTATGATGAGGCTGTGCGCCTGCGCGCATCCGGCTATGCTCATAAAGGCGTTGCGCACTTGGTCTAGTACGTTTATTATGTCGGTCCGGCGCGCCTGTAGTCGGTCTTTGCGAGGACAGTTTGGTGTAGGGCTTAGCACGGGTAGTCTTTTGAGGAAGACTTCGATTTTTTGCACTTGTTGTGCTAGTCCGGCTGCACCCTTAGGCGACTTTTGCACGGGTAGTCTTTTTGAGGAAGACTTCGATTTTTCGCACTTGTTGTGCTAGTCCGGCTGCACCCTTAGGCGACTTTTGCACGGATAGTCTTTTTGAGGAAGACTTCGATTTTTCGCACTTGTTGTGCTAGTCCGGCTGCACCCTTAGGCGACTTTTGCACGGATAGTCTTTTTGAGGAAGACTTCGATTTTTTGCAATTGTTGTGCTAGTCCGGCTGCACCCTTAGGCGACTTTTGCACGGATAGTCTTTTTGAGGAAGACTTCGATTTTTCGCACTTGTTGTGCTAGTCCGGCTGCACCCATAGGCGACTTTTGCGCGGAGTGTCGCACGCGAGGGTGGCTAGTGCCGCCCCTCGCGTTGACTTTGTATTGGTCGAATGTCGAAGACCGTCGACACGGTCTTTTTTCGACGTAGATTTTTGCGGAGGATTTTTCACTTGTATATTACATGACTCCGCCTCGTTAAAAACCTCACCCCCCGGGAGGAAAAGAGTGCGGGCCAGAATAAAATTGTTTTTGCGAATTACAAGGGCGAGCTGGCCCTGAGGAGTCAAACAAAAAACTTGCGGAGATTATCAATGTTCCAGGAATGCTCCAAGTCCTCGTCGGATGGCGTTGCGAGCCTGTATGCGCTGGGGGACGCCTTCGTCTTGACGATGAAAGAGCCCTCCCACTTGGGCTCCAGCTTGCCCCTGGACTCTGTCCGAGCTGTCCGGACGAGTACGAGGTCTCCTTCGCTGAATTCTCTCGGGATGACAGCGTGGTCACGCCATGCTTTTGTTTGGGCTTGGTATTTATTTAGGGCCTGTAGGGCGAAGACGCGGTCTCCATCGATGAGATCCTTCGAAGCGGGTTCGTCCACGTCGGGGACAGCTGACGGGACTGCCCGTGGGGACCCATGTTTTATTTCTTGCGGGGTCATGGCCTCCGATCCATATAGAAGGCGGAAAGGGGTGAACCCAGTCGCCCTGCACTCAGTCGTTTTTAGTGCCCAGACCGCTTCAGGTAACAAATCGGCCCACTTGCCCTTTTTCTCGTCGAGGAGCATTTTCTTGATAGCTGTGAAAATTTTGCCATTTGCGCATTCCACAACTCCATTGGTCTGCGGGTGGTATACTGAGGCGAAGGCAAGCTTGGTGCCAATGGAGAAGCAGAAATCCTTAAAGTCTTGGCTGTCAAACTGCTTGCCGTTGTCAACTGTGAGTTCGGACGGGACTCCGAAGCGGCAAACAATGTTTTGCCAGAAGAATTTCTGTGCAGTCTTTGATGTTATTGTGGATACAGCCCTCGCCTCGATCCATTTGGTAAAATACTCGATGGCGACGAAGGTGAACTTGAGGTTCCCCTGAGCCGTGGGCAGGGGCCCGACAATGTCCAGGCCCCAGCGCTGGAGAGGCCATGTGTGGGCGATTAGTTTCGTGAATTGCGAAGGGCTTCCTGATCGAGGAGAAAACTTCTGGCAGGCTTCGCAGGACCTTGTGACCCAATTTGTAAAAACCTTGACGGATCACCTTTGCGGCTAGGGCCCTTGGCCCTACGTGAGAGCTGCAAGTACCGCTGTGGACTTCGCGCAGGATTTGGACGCCTTCGGTCTCGGTGACACATTTGAGCATGGGTTGACTGACCCCCTTCTTGTAAAGCTGGCCTTTAATTAGTGCGAAGTCTCGGCTTCGATGTTTGAGGCGCTTGGCCTCGTTGATGTCGGTTGGATGGTAGTACCCCTGTAGAAACAGGGTTATTGGTGCCCGCCAGTCTTCGGTCATAATGAGGTTGACTATGCGGTAGCCCTTGCTGTCATTGGTTATTTGGAGCCCTTCGGGGCTGCGGACGGCTGGCGTGCCGATAACATGGTAGAACACGTCGGAGGGCAGGGACTCGCCTCTGGCGGCAGCCTTGGCCAATGCGTCGGCCTCCTCATTCTTGGCCTGGTCCACATGCTGCAAGGTGAAACCTTTGAATTGTCTCTCGAGGCTACGGATAGCCGCGAGGTATTGCATAAGTGCAGGGTCCTTCGCTGCGTAGTATTTCTCGACTTGGCCGGCGACTACCTTGGAGTCTGTTCTGATAATGCAGGTAGTGACACCAAGGGCCCTTAGTTTGTGGAGGCCGAGGATGACAGCTTCGTATTCTGCTATGTTGTTAGTGCATCTGTCACATTCCAGAGCAAAGCTGAGGCGTGCCGCGTATCTGTGCTTGACCCCGGTGGGTGAGGTGATGACTGCAGCAGCGCCTGCCCCCGCGTGGCACCATGCGCCGTCGCAATGGATTATCCAAACCTTCTCTGCGGACGGGTTCGGCTGTGTTATTGGCCCAGTCCAGTCGACGACGAAGTCTGCCAGAACTTGTGACTTGATGGCTGTCCTGGGCTCGAATGTGATGTGGTAGCCGGAGAGTTCGGCCGCCCATTTGGCAATCCGGACCGATGCCTCCGGGTTTCTGAACAATTCGCTGAGTCCCCTATCTGAGGTGACCTGGACCTTGAATGCTTCAAAATAGTGGCGCAATTTGCGCGAAGCCATGACAACTGCATAGGCAATCTTTTCCAGTTCCGTCATATTACATTTTGATGGTGTGAGAACTTCGGAGACGTAATAAACTGGACATTGCCTGATCATGCCCTCTGCTGTCTGCTCTTGAACTAGTGCCGCGCTGACCGCATGTGGCGAAGCCGCAACATAGAGCAATAGGGGTAGCGAAGAGTCGGGACTTGTAAGAACCGCCAATTCCGACAGGTACTGCTTCAATGAGGCGAAGGCCACCGCCTGCTCTGGTCCCCAAGCGAAGTCTTTTGCGCCGCGGAGAGTTTTGAGGAAGGGGAGACTTCGCTCTGCGGATTTGGAGATGAATCTGTTGAGGGCAGCCAATCTGCCTGTCAGGCGTTGGACGTCTCTAGCTGACTGCGGGGGCGTCATGTTGATGATGGCCTGAATTTTGGTTGGGTTGGCCTCGATTCCGCGGTGTGACACCAGGTAGCCCAATATTTTCCCCTGGCGAACGCCGAAGACGCACTTTTCGGGGTTTAGGCGAAGTCGTGCGTATCGCATGTTCGCAAACGTTTCGGCGAGGTCAGCAAGATGGTCCTCCTTGCTTCTGCTGGCGACGACGATGTCGTCCACATACGTGAATATATTTCTGCCGACTTGCCCCTCGAGCACCGTTTTGGTAAGCCGGGAGAAAGTGGACCCGGCGTTCTTGAGTCCCTCCGGCATTCTGATGAAGCAATACGTGCCGAAGGGTGTTATGAAGCTGGTGCTGGCCTTGTCCTCCTCCTTCATGTATATTTGATGGTAACCGGAGAAGCAGTCGAGGAGTGACATGACTTCGCACCCGGCCGCGCTATCGACTATTTTGTCGATCCGAGGCAACGGGAAGTTGTCCTTTGGGCAGGCCTTGTTGATACTGGTGAAGTCGATGCACATCCGCCATTTTCCACTCTTTTTCTGCACCATCACAATGTTGGCGAGCCATGTGGGGTAGGCCACTGGCTCGATAAATTTGGCCTCCAGGAGGCGATGTACCTCGGCCTTGGCGGCTTCTGTCTTCTCATCAGACATTTTGCGGAGCCGCTGTTTTTTCGGTCTCACCGAAGGGTCAATTCCCAAGCTGTGCTCGATGATAGAGCGACTGACCCCGACCAAGTCGAGGGCAGACCAGGCGAAGACGTCTTTGTTCTTGGACAAACAGCAGAGGAGTTTCTCCTCTTCATGCGAAGTGAGGTCTTCGCTGATGGTGACCGTCTGCTTGGGCGTGGCCTGGTCGAGGGAAACAGTCTTGGTCTCGTCGTTGCTCTGTAGCTGTGCTTTGCGGTGTTCTTTGTCAGTTGGGCTGGCGGACGCGGGGACCTCGCGCTGGGCCGTGAGGCAGTGCACATTTCTTTGTCCGGGGACGAAGTCCCGTTCTATGTTTCGCGCAGTCTGCTGGTTGCCGTAGACCGTGATGGCGCCTAGCGGACCTGGTATCTTCATGCACAGGTAGAGTCCGTGAATGGCTGCCTCAAACTTGTTGATGGAGCCCCAGCCCATAATGGCGTTGTACGGATACACCATGTCGACGATATCGAAGGTCACTTGCTCACTTCGGGCATTGGGTGCTACACCGAAGGAGAGAGGCAACTCTATTTTGCCGACGGGAAACGTGCCCTTGCCGCTGAAGCCATACAGTGGGTTGTTCGAAGGCTTGAGCAGGCTGTGGCTTATGCCCATGCGGTCGAAGGCATGGAGGAAAATGATGTCTGCTTGGCTGCCATTGTCGATTAGGACTTTGTGCAGGTCCCAGCCTGCCACGCTGCAGTTGATAACCATGGCGTCGATGTGGGGGCGCTGCGCAGATCGACATCTCATCCGTCGAAGGTTAGCGGCACGTGGGACCACTTCGTCTGTACGACTGGATCGGTGATGGCGACGTGGTTGATGTTGCGGTAGTGGTCCCGCTTCTGCCGCTTCGTGTCGAAGTCGGCGCTGGACCCCCCAGTGATCATATGAATGACTCCGCGATACGGCTGATCGGCGAAGTCCTCTTGCTTTGGGGCATGGGGGTGGTGGATGTTTTGTTGTTGCTGGTGTGGAGGTGGGGGTGGGGGAGGTACGATTTGTACTTCCTGGTGGTGTTGGTATGCGTGGTGCGGTGGATGCGGAGCGGGGCCGTGGATGTATGGTGGAGGGGGTTGCTGATATGTGTGAGCGACAACTCTAGGGTTGTCAGCTGGTTGCGCCCGTGCCATCCTGTCTCTGGTGGCCTTCGTCTCTGGGCAGTCTCTGGTTTGGTGGGCGCAGTCTTCGCCGTGGAACAGGCAGTAAAATCGGCGTGGCGGCTGCGCCCGTCCCTGGCCCCGACCGCGAGTTCCGTACCCGCGACCCTGGGGGGGATATTCCTGGCGATGAGGGGCCTCGCCAGCGGGGTGCTGGTTGGCGATGTTGTGCACTTGCTGCTGATTGCGGCCGTCCCGACCGGAGTCTGGCTGCGAGGGCCTCGTCCACGTGCGGCTGGACTGTGGAGTGTCTTTGGGTTTCCTCTAAGACTCGACTTTGCGCTGGTGGAGCTCTTCGGATCTGGCATATTTTTCAAATAGCTGATACAACTCCTGGAGGTTCTTGGGCGGATCCCTGATGCAGTGGCTGTAAAGGACGCCGGCCCGAAGGCCGCTGATGGCGTAGTGGATGGCGATTTGGTCATCGACCGAAGGCAGTTGTGATTTGAGGGTCAGAAACTTGCGGTAGTACTCCCGCAGAGTCTCTTTCTCCAGCTGCTTGCAGAGTGAAAGTTCAGCCAAGGCGTCAGTGTCTGGGCGGTACCCTTGGAAGTTGAGCAGGAATTTGTCCCGGAGGCTTCTCCTGGAGTCGATGGACAGCAGGGGCAACCTGGTGTACCAGGTGAGGGCTGGGCCTTCGAGGGCGATGATGAATGACTTGGCCATCATGGCATCGTCCCCTCCGGAAGATGCAACGGCGACCTGATAACTCATGATGTACTGTGTTGGGTCAGTGCTGCCGTTGTACTTGGGATAGGTCCCTGCCCGGAAGTTGGCGGGCCAAGGTGTCACTTGCAGGTGTGGCGCCAGGGGACTTCGCTCATCGAGGTAGTTGACACCTTGGAATGTCGCGGCGTGTGGGATGGCGTGGCCGCGCTGGGGGAAGTATGGGTCTTCGACTTGTGCGCGCTGTTGCAGGGGTGGGCCGTGTTGCAGGCCGAGGTAGCCTTCGCACTGCATAAGCGCGATCTCTTGTTCGAGCTCCTGGGCCTTCTGCTCTTCGTCGCGTATCATCTGCTGCACCTTGGCTTGTACAGACACACGTTGGCGCTTGGCCTCAAGTATTTCTTTTTGCTTCTGGAGATTGTGGTTCTTGATGCGCAAGGCGCGCAGCTGTAGCTGTTCTTCCGCTGAGACGCCGATGACTTCGTCATCCTCGATGACGTCCGCGCCCTCTGGTGGAGCGAAGCCTGGTGGAGGTTGCGGCTGTTCTCCAGAGCCGCAGGTGCGGAGAGCGTCGTCTTTTGTAGCATCCCAAAAATTCAAATCCTGAAATTTTCTCAAACTCGCTCTAAATTCAAAATGAATTTCAAATTTCATTTCCAAATGTTTGTTTGCGAGTTGATATCAACAAATAAAGTATAGTGGTCTATATTCTCTCTAAAATCCTCCTCAAAATATCCTACAAATATTTCCCCAGTGATCCCCCTCAAATTGTTTACAGAAATACTGCCCAGATATTTCCCTAGTGATCCTCTTCAAGTTCTTTCTAGAAATACTGCCCAAATATTCCACCGATATATCTCCAGGTATTTTCCTCTTGAGAAATACCTTCAGCATCATTTTTCAAGTCCCTACAAATATTTTCTTCATAACTTTCCTCATGCTCATACGTATATGTATGCCTCCAGTGTCATACGGTGAGCTCTACAAGCAAATCTCACTTATACAAGACAAATACATGCTAACCTCCCACTAATCATCTCATCCTCCCACTAATCCTCTCATCCCTCCCCCTAATCCCCCCACCATGGCTATAAATAGAGGGGCAAGGGCCTCCTCTCATCCCACCCCAAGCCATTTCATGGCAACTCTCTTCCCCCCCCCCACACACACACCCACTCCATGTTCCACACAAGCACACACTAGCACAAGGATCGTTCGATCGTTCTTCGATCGTTCGTCCCCTGTTCTTAGTTTGTTCGTTCGTTCGTCCGATCGTTCGATCGTTCGTCCGATCGTTCATGGTTCGTTCGTCCGTTCGTCCGATCGTTCGATCGTTCATCCGTTCGTTCGTCCAAATAATCTTTTTCCTACCGTTATGCTGCCGAAATTCTGATCGTTCGTTCGTTCGATCATTCGATCGTTCATAGTTCGTTCATAGTTCCTATTCATCCTTCATCGTTCGTTCATAGTCCCTATTCATCGTTCTTCCAGATAATCTTTGTCCTGCCGTTATGCTGTTGAAATTCCGATCGTTCGTTTGTCTGATCACTCGATCGTTCGTCCGTTCGTTCGTCCAAATAATCTTTTTCCTACCGTTATGCTGCCGAAATTCCGATCGTTCGTTCGTTCAATCATTCGATCGTTCATCGTTCGTTCATAGTTCCTATTCATCGTTCGTTCATGGTCCCTATTCATCGTTCCAGATAATCTTTGTCCTGCCGTTATGCTGCCGAAATTCCGATCGTTCGTTCGTCCGACCATTCGATCGTTCGTCCGTTCGTTCATAGTTCCTATTCATCGTTCATCGTTCGTTCATAGTTCCTATTCATCGGTCATCGTTCGTTCATACGACTATTCACCATCACTATTCACCGTTACTATTCATCATTACTATTCACTGACACTATTCACCATCGTTACTATTCAGGGTTTACTATTGATCATCGTTACTACTCATCGATGATATCTAGTAACTTTTTCGTTGTCACTATTCATCGTTACTATTCATCGATTAGCCGATCACCCCAAATTTCAACTACTCATACATCATGTTGTCCAGTCCACCTAAGACCAGCCAGACCCATATTCCAGTCATACGAACTCCGGTGACTGTGATTTTCCTTCCAGTGGGAACTTCCCATCTGGTCACCCATCCCAGGTTTCTCCAAGTTGAGCACGCTTAACTTTAAGATTCCTTCGAACCAGGCTTCCAAACTCCGATTCCAATAATTCTTGTTTTTAAATTCTTATCAAACTATTCCCTATCCAACCATGTCATCCCTTAAGCATGGTCCATATTCCAAAAAAACTCCCAAAATACTCTTGTCCCATATTCTACCTATAACTCTCCTGTTCATACTAAGTCAGACGATTCATTCGTCACTATTCTCACCAACAGTGAAATTCACTGTGCTACACCACATACACCCAGCTATAAATACACCCAGCTACCCTCTCCCTCTCCACACACACTCAACACCCTCAGCCAAGGCAAACACCCCACCCACTCAGTTACTCTGCTCTGCCGGCTACACGCATAGTGTTGCTTCGCCTCCAGTCCACCCTCCTGGTAAGCACCTCCGCTCCACCACCAGTAATATCACAACACCACATGACACAGATTCTACTCAAGACTCTACCCATCCATATATCGCTATTCTGACCACTATACTAAATATTTGATGGTATACTTGCTTGTTTGTATGTTTGCTTGTTCATGTTGCATAGTTATCGGAGCGTTCGTGCCATCTCGTGGAGGCCAGATCTGCAAGTCTACGCCAGGCGGTGGAGCCAGAAGCCAGTTCCGCGAGCTCTCCTTCCCCCTTCGCCGAATAAGCACGGCAAGCTCACTGGATCCCTTTGATGCATAAATTACCTATGATTTTTCAACCACAACCCTCAGCCTGTTATTTTATGCATGATATGATTTTGAGACAAGTTATTATGGCCACCCAGCCGCTTGCCGCAATCAATCCCTGATATATATGTTCCAAATGATTTGAGAACAGGTGTGAGTTTTCAAAAGAAAATGTTTTTCAAAATGTGTGTGATGAAGGGTTTTCACCCTTATCACCTTGTGAGTGGGATAATCAGGGACTCCCTGGTTTAGGGGAGGGCCTAAGGTGTTCGCTCAGCTGGTTTAGGCGTGAGCAGAAGGATTGTCCCCTCATATAAGGACCGGTTTGTCATCTTCACTACCTGTACTCTTTAATAGTACAACCACTCGAGACTGTGTGGGCAGTCACTCAATCTGAACTCGTACGGTCCAACCCCAGGGTTATGAAGGCTGGGGAGCACCGGGAGGATAAGGAGGGGGAAAGTTTTGTCCGGTTTGGACATGGTGGTGGCCTGACTCCTTCCGGATAACCGTTAAGGTTAGGACGTGCGGGGAAAGAAAGAGAGTCGGATTCGGGTCTCATTGGCCATGGGATCGCAGAGCCGAACTAGTGGGTAAAGTGTACCCCTCTGCGCAGAGTTTGAAAACCTATTCTAATAGTCTGTGTCCACAGGAATGGACGAGTCTGGTATGGTATGGCAATTAATGTTTTGTTTTCCAAAAAAAAGAGATGGTTTTGAGAAAAGTGGTTTTTAAAAGGTTCGGCGGTTGAGCCGTGAGCTATGGTGGACGGGAAGTCCAGTAGCTGTTTTTGAAAAAGGAAAAACCAGTGGGAAACTGCTGAGATACCTGGATGGTTTAGTCCAGGGGATTTTGTTATAATACTGAAAAACTTCCTGCTCCTTTTGGAGAGGATGCGCTTTGCAAAAATATAAAATGTTTTTCAAAACAACTCTGCATAAAATATTGTTGTTTCTGCAAAATATCCTGAGCTCCACATATTCCATGCATTATATCTGATTTCCCCATTCCGCGGGTGAAGGTGGGCTGCTGAGTACGTTTGTACTCACCCTTGCTTATTTGTTGTTTTTTCAGAAAAAGGAGATCGGGTAAGAGTTACGACTGTTCCCAACCTTGCCTGTGGCTGTTGGACCGCTGAATTGCTTCACTGCGTATATCGGGCTGCTTCAGCCCCACTCTGATGATATGTCCCGAGTTGTGGACCAACTCTTAAAGTTGTTCGCCACCTTTATAGGTTGGTCTCATTTAAGCAGATCTGGAATCATCTGATGTATAAATGTGTTTACTAGCCTCCTAGGACTAGTAATTGTATCACATTTGAGTCCCAGAGGATCGGGACGCTTCAGGTGGTATCAGAACTGTTAGGTTGGCCGCATGACGTAACCCTTAGCCTGATCAAAAGTTTTTTAGTCCAAACTATTTTCTTAAAAAAAATCTTGCTCTCATCCCTTCATTTCAAAAATGTTTTCCCCCTTTCCTTCTCTCAGAAGTCAGATGGAGGTTCAGTGCCAAACCAGCTTCTGCCAGAATGAAGATGGTTTCCCCAAGTTGCTGAGAGCATGCACAGTCCGCCTCGGAATCAGGAGCCAGCCAGAGTATGATGGTCGTGAATTCATCGAGCATGGCACAGAGAAGTGTGTCGTGACTGTATACATTGGATCGAGTCTGCACCATGTGGAATGGAGTGTCACTGCTGCTGGGCACAGATTCAAAGACACCTGCCAAGTCGTCGCTCGCAAGGCATTGAGGGCCCTGTGTCAGATCTATGAAGAAGTGGCCGACACCCCACTCAGATTCTTTCTGCCCTTTCAGAGAGACCGTCCTATTTGGATGGCCAGGATGCGTGCATTGGAAGGTTAGCAGCTGCTTGAGGACGACCCCACAGTCGTGTACCTCACTGCATACCTGCTCACCCTGGATGCGCAGTATGATTTCTTGGCTCGGCACCACCGTCAGATGATTGCTCGAGCAGAAGATGCAGAGAAGCGCAACCGTTAGCTGCATGTGGATCTCACCACAGCTCAAGCCCGTGCAACTGCCTTGGAGAGTCGTGAAGTCATTGCTGTTGAATCCCTGAAGCAAGCCAAGGATGAGTACGTTCAGAAGTTGATGGAGGCCTACTTGGTAACCCATAACCAACGTAGAACCCTGCGGATCCAAGAGCCCGCTCCATCCAACCCAGTTCAACCTAGGAGAGCTGAAGACCCCTAGATTCTTGAAGGTCACCCGGTCTCTATCAGAGGAGAGAAGAAGGCTTGGGAACTCCCGGAAGGAGCCATAGTCTTGGAAGGAATTCCAGTCTCCCCTAAGGCTATGGATAAGCAAGAGCACCCTGAATCCTCCCAAGATCCCCCGCCAGAGTTGTTTGAGCCCCTCGCCATGAAGAAGATTCCAGCACCCTCCCTTGAGGTCAAAGAAGAAGCTGCAAGCACCCCGCCAGCACCGCCGCCCTCAGAGGAGCTACAAGAGCCAGTCCCGCTTGAAGAAGAGTTCGACCCTGTTCTGCCATCTCAGTCGCCGCCAGAAGAAGTCATCAACATCAGCTCCCTGTTGACCCATCCAGGAGATATCTCAGATTGAAGTTGTGCGTCAGCCTTGCCAGAAGAGAAGTTGCCTGGTCTGAAGTTAGTATGCCCAGTCCTCTGCATGCATTGGGTAGTGAAGTTTTTCTTCACTTTGGCTGGAGCCCTGCATGTATGAGAGGTAATCGTGTAGACTCATGTTTTGAAAAAACTCTAATTGTGTTGCCCCCTAGGGCATTTCAAAATGAATTTTGCTTGATGTTTTCCTCCCTTTTGAGTGCATATGTGATGCTTTAACATTAGTGCTCATAAGTTGCATTTAGCATAGTTCTCAATTCAGGAGCCAAGCAATAGTAGTTATGCTTAGCCCCCGAATCTGAGTAGTTCGTGCTTTGGAAAAACTCTATTCTTCCCTTATTCAAAACATTTGATTTGTTTGTGCTTATCATTGCTGAGCTTGTGTGTTTTCTTTCTTTTTAAGAAAGGTTTTCTCTAAAAACATAGATCACAAATTAGAGCTAATCCTTACCTTATGCTTCCATTCTCATCTTAACCCATCTCAAGAAAAAAGCACCTTACCCAAGAAGATACCGAGAAGCTTACCCTTGAAGCATGGATTAAGCTACAGAAGGAACCTGTCCAGCCGCTCAGTCAAAAGGACCGACCGTGAGAATCAAAGCGCTGCCCCTGAGTCAAATTAAACAGAAAAAGAGGACAAAAGGAGTTATTACCATACAGAGGCAAAGATTCTTGGAACCAGAGACCACAAACATCAGGGTCATTGACCCCACCACTCACCCATGCCCCCCCCCCCGCATACTTGCCCCGCCTCCATGCGCACCCCCACCGCCACCCATGCCCCCTTTTGCAGCGCACCCACCGCCATCGTCGCCGGCAACAGGCCCCCCCTCCCCATGTCGCGCCTGCTGCCTCGTGTCACCTGCTCCATCACTACCACTCCACACCCCCCCACCAGCTCCCTCAACTCCCATCTCGCTCAAAGCAAAGCATGCTCCAGATAAACCCCCCTGCCAAATAGCAAGCAACTCCATTTTCCACTCCCTCGCCCCTAAGATCACAATGCTCGGTGATTCTTGGGTTGAAGACTGTTGTACATGGTTCATAGTCTTTGGTTTCCTCCTCCGTATGATGGTAATACTCATCGATAGAATCCTCCAGTGGGAAGAGCAAAGAGAAAGAAAGAGGCAGTGAAAAGTGAAAAGTGAAAAGTGAGAAGAGAAAAGAAGATAGTGAAGAGAAGATAAGAAGAAGGTTCTCCCAGAATCAACCCTGTGCCAGTCATCTCTCCGCAGCCTGGTCAAGCAGCAACAGCAGAAGGAGGCCCCGTAACACCCTTGTTATGAGGTACTTCAAGGAGTTCAAATCCCCAAGATTCAAGAGCTCTACCCTCATTCCTTTTAAGTGGGGTAGTGTTCTAGTAAGGTTCCTGCTATGGAGAAAAAGAAGAAGGCCTGTAGCAAGCTTGTGAAGGACCAGATCATCAAAGCATATAAGTTTCTGGATGAGAAGTGGTCACCCAAGTTTTGTTGATGAAGCACCAGAAGACCAATCAAGAAAGGAATCCATGTGGGAGTTCGCAAGAGAAAGGTTTGCATGTTGGCATCAATGCTTCCTCAATAAGCTAGCTGCCAAGCGAAAGCTAGAAGCGTGAAGATGATCTTTGAGTAGCCAGAATCAGCGTTTGCAATCAGCAACCATATGCTCCGCGAGGCCAGATCTTGTTGAAGTTCCATCTCCTCGAAGAGTTGCAAAGTGAAGATATGTAGCTGAAGTAAAGCTATACCCATAACCCTTCTAAGCCGAATCTCGAGGACGAGATTCCTTTTAAGTGGGGTAGATTTGTAGCATCCCAAAAATTCAAATCCTGAAATTTTCTCAAACTCGCTCTAAATTCAAAATGAATTTCAAATTTCATTTCAAAATGTTTGTTTGCGAGTTGATATCAACAAATAAAGTATAGTGGTCTATATTCTCTCTAAAATCCTCCTCAAAATATCCTACAAATATTTCCCCAGTGATCCCCCTCAAATTGTTTACAGAAATACTGCCCAGATATTTCCCTAGTGATCCTCTTCAAGTTCTTTCTAGAAATACTGCCCAAATATTCCACCGATATATCTCCAGGTATTTTCCTCTTGAGAAATACCTTCAGCATCATTTTTCAAGTCCCTACAAATATTTTCTTCATAACTTTCCTCATGCTCATACGTATACGTATGCCTCCAGTGTCATACGGTGAGCTCTACAAGCAAATCTCACTTATACAAGACAAATACATGCTAACCTCCCACTAATCATCTCATCCTCCCACTAATCCTCTCATCCCTCCCCCTAATCCCCCCACCATGGCTATAAATAGAGGGGCAAGGGCCTCCTCTCATCCCACCCCAAGCCATTTCATGGCAACTCTCTTCCCCCCCCACACACACACCCACTCCATGTTCCACACAAGCACACACTAGCACAAGGATCGTTCGATCGTTCGTCCCCTGTTCTTAGTTTGTTCGTTCGTCCGTTCGTCCGATCGTTCGATCGTTCGTCTGTTCGTTCGTCCAAATAATCTTTTTCCTATCGTTATGCTGTCGAAATTCTGATCGTTCGTTCGTTCGATCATTCGATCGTTCATCGTTCGTTCATAGTTCCTATTCATCGTTCATCGTTTGTTCATAGTCCCTATTCATCGGTCTTCCAGATAATCTTTGTCCTGCCGTTATGCTGCCGAAATTCCGATCGTTCGTTCATCCGATCACTCGATCGTTCGTCCGTTCGTTCGTCCAAATAATCTTTTTCCTACCGTTATGCTGCCGAAATTTCGATCGTTCGTTCGTTCAATCATTCGATCGTTCATCGTTCGTTCATAGTTCCTATTCATCGTTCATCGTTCGTTCATGGTCCCTATTCATCGTTCTTCCAGATAATCTTTGTCCTGCCGTTATGCTGCTGAAATTCCGATCGTTCGTTCGTCCGACCATTCGATCGTTCGTCCGTTCGTTCATAGTTCCTATTCATCGTTCGTTCATAGTTCCTATTCATCGTTCATCGTTCGTTCATACGACTATTCACCATCACTATTCACCGTTACTATTCATCATTACTATTCACTGACACTATTCACCATCGTTACTATTCAGGGGTTACTATTCATCATCGTTACTACTCATCGATGATATCTAGTAACTTTTTCGTTGTCACTATTCATCGTTACTATTCATCGATTAGCCGATCACCCCAAATTTCAACTACTCATACATCATGTTGTCCAGTCCACCTAAGACCAGCCAGACCCATATTCCAGTCATACGAACTCCGGTGACTGTGATTTTCCTTCCAGTGGGAACTTCCCATCTGGTCACCCATCCCAGGTTTCTCCAAGTTGAGCACGCTTAACTTTAAGATTCCTTCGAACCAGGCTTCCAAACTCCGATTCCAATAATTCTTGTTTCTAAATTCTTATCAAACTATTCCCTATCCAACCATGTCATCCCTTAAGCATGGTCCATATTCCAAAAAAACTCCCAAAATACTCTTGTCCCATATTCTGCCTATAACTCTCCTGTTCATACTAAGTCAGATGATTCATTCGTCACTATTCTCACCAACAGTGAACTTCACTATGTTACACCACATACACCCAGCTATAAATACACCCAGCTACCCTCTCCCTCTCCACACACACTCAACACCCTCAGCCAAGGCAAACACCCCACCCACTCAGTTACTCTGCTCTGCCGGCTACACGCATAGTGTCGCTTAGCCTCCAGTCCACCCTCCTGGTAAGCACCTCCGCTCCACCACCAGTAATATCACAACACCACATGACACAGATTCTACTCAAGACTCTACCCATCCATATATCGCTATTCTGACCACTATACTAAATATTTGATGGTATACTTGCTTGTTTGTATGTTTGCTTGTTCATGTTGCATAGTTATCGGAGCGTTCGTGCCATCTCGTGGAGGCCAGATCTGCAAGTCTACGCCAGGCGGTGGAGCCAGAAGCCAGTTCCGCGAGCTCTCCTTCCCCCTTCGCCGAATAAGCACGGCAAGCTCACTGGATCCCTTTGATGCATAAATTACCTATGATTTTTCAACCACAACCCTCAGCCTGTTATTTTATGCATGATATGATTTTGAGACAAGTTATTATGGCCACCCAACCGCTTGCCGCAATCAATCCCTGATATATATGTTCCAAATGATTTGAGAACAGGTGTGAGTTTTCAAAAGAAAATGTTTTTCAAAATGTGTGTGATGAAGGGTTTTCACCCTTATCACCTTGTGAGTGGGATAATCAGGGACTCCCTGGTTTAGGGGAGGGCCTAAGGTGTTGGCTCAGCTGGTTTAGGCGTGAGCAGAAGGATTGTCCCCTCATATAAGGACCGGTTTGTCATCTTCACTACCTGTACTCTTTAATAGTACAACCACTCGAGACTGTGTGGGCAGTCACTCAATCTGAACTCGTACGGTCCAACCCCAGGGTTATGAAGGCTGGGGAGCACCGGGAGGATAAGGAGGGGGAAAGTTTTGTCCGGTTTGGACATGGTGGTGGCCTGACTCCTTCCGGATAACCGTTAAGGTTAGGACGTGCGGGGAAAGAAAGAGAGTCGAATTCGGGTCTCATTGGCCATGGGATCGCAGAGCCGAACTAGTGGGTAAAGTGTACCCCTCTGCGCAGAGTTTGAAAACCTATTCGAATAGTCTGTGTCCACAGAAATGGACGAGTCTGGTATGGTATGGCAATTAATGTTTTGTTTTCCAAAAAAAGAGATGGTTTTGAGAAAAGTGGTTTTTAAAAGGTTCGGCGGTTGAGCCGTGAGCTATGGTGGACGGGAAGTCCAGTAGCTGTTTTTGAAAAAGGAAAAACCAGTGGGAAACTGCTGAGATACCTGGATGGTTTAGTCCAGGGGATTTTGTTATAATACTTAAAAACTTCCTGCTCCTTTTGGAGAGGATGCGCTTTGCAAAAATACAAAATGTTTTTCAAAACAACTCTGCATAAAATATTGTTGTTTCTGCAAAATATCCTGAGCTCCACATATTCCATGCATTATATATGATTTCCCCATTCCGCGGGTGAAGGTGGGCTGCTGAGTATGTTTGTACTCACCCTTGCTTATTTGTTGTTTTTCAGAAAAAGGAGATCGGGTAAGAGTTACGACTGTTCCCAACCTTGCCTGTGGCTGTTGGACCGCTGAATTGCTTCACTGCGTATATCGGGCTGCTTCAGCCCCACTGTGATGATATGTCCCGAGTTGTGGACCAACTCTTAAAGTTGTTCGCCACCTTTATAGGTTGGTCTCGTTTAAGCAGATCTGGAATCATCTGATGTATAAATGTGTTTACTAGCCTCCTGGGACTAGTAATTGTATCACATTTGAGTCCCAGAGGATCGGGACGCTTCATCTTTGGTGGCCTCTTGGTGGGTGGTGTGGACGAGGGCGAGGGCCTTGCCCTTTTTCTCGGCCAGCAGTGCTGCCTTCGCAGCCTCGTCAGCCTTCGAGCTAGCTTTCTTGGGTGTCATCGCGGGTGGTTTTTTCGTAGCACGAACGGTGGGCGCCAAATGTTGGAACTTGCTCTCCGGTGCAAGTTGATCCAACGGGGGAGTGTAGCGACGTAAATAGGGTTTTTGCTCGAGATGGCAATAGCTCTGTTAATCTAGCCTCTCAAGGGCACTATGCGGGGGTATTTATAGGTATCTAAGTGCCCAGCGTCCAGTGTTAAGGACGCATGTGCCCCCAGGCACCTAGGTTATCCCCGGAATATTCCCATAAAGCAGGGTTACATACCGTAATTACAAGGAGACCTTTACAAATTAGGCCCGTAATGCGCAGCGGCCACGCAGGGCCTGTTACAATGGACCTGATCACACGTGGGCCTCCATGTTGGACGAGGTCGCAAGATGAGACGACCTCGTCACAGGTCTTCGTCCGGCGACGTGTGGGATGAAGGGTAAGTCTGCCCGTCGTCTTGTCTCCGTTGGTGTAGCGAGGTCGGCGAAGGCATCGAGCGAAGGGTGGCGTCTTCGCCTTCGCCCCAACAGCGTAGCGACTAAATATCTAAGAATTCGCTTCACGGCCACTAAGTGACACTCCCTTGGATCAGATTGAAATCTAGCACACATGCAAACGCTAAGCATAATATCCGGTCTACTAGCACATAAATAAAGTAAAGACCCTATCATAGACCGGTATGCCTTTTGATCAACGGACTTACCTCCTTTGTTGAGGTCGGTGTGTCCGTCGGTTCCCATTGGAGTCTTTGCGGGCTTGGCGTCCCTAATCCTAAGTCGCTTGATCAAGTCTTGCGTGTACTTCGTTTGGGAGATGAAGGTTCCATCCTTGAGTTGCTTCACTTGGAACCCAAGGAAATAACTTAACTCGCCCATCATCGACATCTCAAACTTTTGAGTCATCACCCTGCTAAACTCTTCACAAGACTTTTGGTTAGTAGAACCAAATATTATGTCATCGACATAAATTTGGCACACAAAAAGATCACCATCACAAGTCTTAGTAAAAAGAGTTGGATCGGCTTTCCCAACCTTGAAATCATTAGCAATTAAAAAGTCTCTAAGGCATTCATACCATGCTCTTGGGGCTTGCTTAAGTCCATAGAGCGCCTTAGAAAGCTTACATACGTGGTCGGGGTACCGTTCATCCTCGAAGCCAGGGGGTTGCTCCACGTACACCTCCTCCTTGATTGGCCCGTTGAGGAAAGTGCTCTTTACGTCCATTTGGAACAACCTGAAAGAATGGTGAGTAGCATAGGCTAACAATATACGAATTGACTCTAGCCTAGCCACAGGAGCAAACGTCTCCTCAAAGTCCAAACCTGCGACTTGGGCATAACCTTTTGCCACAAGTCGTGCCTTGTTCCTTGTCACCACCCCGTGCTCGTCTTGTTTGTTGCGGAACACCCACTTGGTTCCTACAATGTTTTGCTTGGGACGAGGCACCAGTGTCCAAACTTCATTTCTCTTGAAGTTGTTGAGCTCCTCTTGCATGACCAACACCCAGTCCGGATCTAGCAAGGCTTCTTCTACCCTGAAAGGCTCAATAGAAGAGACAAAGGAGTAATGCTCACAAAAAATAACTAATCTAGAACGAGTAGTTACTCCCTTGCTTATGTCACCCAAAATCTGGTCGACGGGATGATCCCTTTGAATCATCGCTCGAACTTGGGTTGGAGGTGTCGGTTGTGCTTCTTCCTCTATCACATGAACATCTTGTGTTCTCCCTTGATCACACGCCTCTTCTTGATGAACCTGTTCATCGTCTTGAGTTGGGGGATGCACCATTGTTGAGGAAGTAGGTTGATCTTGCACCTTTTGTTCCAGTGGCCTCACATCTCCAATCGCCATGGTGCACATTGCGACCGTTGGAATGTCTTCTTCATCTACATCATCAAGATCAACAACTTGCTCTCTTGGAGAGCCATTAGTCTCATCAAATACAACGTCGCTAGAGACTTCAACCAAACCCGATGATTTGTTGAAGACCCTATACACCTTTGTATTTGAATCATAACCTAACAAAAACCCTTCTACCGCTTTGGGAGCAAACTTAGAATTCCTACCTTTCTTCACTAGAATGTAACATTTGCTCCCAAATACACGAAAGTAAGACACATTGGGTTTGTTATCGGTTAGAAGCTCATATGATGTCTTCTTGAGGAGGCGATGAAGGTAGACTCGGTTTATGGCGTGGCAAGCCGTGCTCACGGCTTCCGTCCAAAACCGTTCGGGCGTCTTGAATTCACCAAGCATCGTCCTTGCCATGTATAGTAGCGTCCTGTTCTTCCTCTCTACCACACCATTTTGTTGTGGTGTGTAGGGAGCGGAGAACTCGTGCTTGATTCCTTCCTCCTCAAGATACTCCTCCACTTGAAGGTTCTTGAACTCGGACCCATTGTCGCTCCTTATCTTCTTCACTTTGAGCTCAAACTCGTTTTGGGCTCTCCTTAGGAAGCGCTTGAGGGTCCCTTGGGTTTCAGATTTATCCTACAAAAAGAATACCCAAGTGAAGCGGGAAAAATCATCAACTAAAACAAGACCATACTTACTTCCTCCTATGCTTAGATAGGCGACGGGTCCGAAGAGGTCCATGTGAAGTAACTCCAGGGGTCTTGATGTTGTCATCACATTTTTGGCATGATGAGAACTTCCCACCTGTTTACCTGCTTGACAAGCTGCACAAGGTCTATCTTTTTCGAAAGTTACATTAGTTAGACCTATCACGTGTTCTCCCTTTAGAAGCTTGTGAAGGTTCTTCATCCCCACATGTGCTAAACGGCGATGCCACAGCCAGCCCATGCTAGTCTTAGCAATTAAACATGCATCTAGACCGGCCTCCTCTTTTGCAAAATCAACTAAATAAAGTTTGTCGTCTAGTACACCCTTAAAAGCTAATGAACCATCACTTCTTCTAAAGATAGACACATCTACATTTGTGAATAAACAGTTATATCCCATATTACAAAGTTGACTTACAGACAACAAGTTATATCCAAGCGACTCAACTAAGAACACATTAGAAATAGAGTGCTCGGATGAAATAGCAATTTTTCCTAACCCTTTCACCTTGCCTTGGTTCCCATCACCGAATATGATTGAATCTTGGGGATCCTTGTTCTTGACGTAGGAAGAGAACATCCTCTTTTCCCCCGTCATGTGGTTTGTGCATCCGCTGTCGATAATCCAGCTTGAGCCCCCGGATGCATAAACCTGCAAGGCAAATTTAGGCTTGGGTCTTAGGTACCCAACTCATGTTGGGTCCTACAAGGTTAGTACAAATGGCCTTAGGGACCCAAATGCAAGTTTTATCTCCCTTGCATTTTGCCCCTAATTTTCTAGCAACTACCTTATTATCCTTTCTACAAATAGCAAAGGAAGCATTTAAAGCATGATAAATTGTAGAAGGTTCATTACTTGTTTTCTAGGCACATGAGTATTTCTCCTAGGCACGTGATGAATGACATTTTTCCTAGCCAAACTTCTATCATACATCATAGAAGAACTCGAAGCAAACATTGCATTTGAATCATAAGCATGTGAAACAATATAATTGCAACTTCTATCATGATGAACATTCCTAGAATATCTCCTATCACGGTATAAGAAAGCATGGTTCTTTTGCACACTATTTGCCATAGGGTCCTTCCCTTTCTCCTTGATGGAGATGGGAGCCTTATGACTTGTCAAGTTCTTGGCTTCCCTCTTGAAGCCAAGCCCATCCTTAATTGAGGGGTGTCTACCAACCGTGTAGGCATCCCTTGCATATTTTAGTTTATCAAAATCACTCTTGCTAGTCTTAAGTTGGGCATTAAGACTAGTCACTTCATCTTTCAATTTAGAAATTGAAACTAGGTGTTCGCTACAAGCATCAACATTAAAATTTTTACACCTATTGCAAACTACAACTTGTTCTTCACAAGAGTTAGTTTTACTAGCTATTTCTAACTTAGCATTCAAATCATCATTTATGCTCTTTAAACTAGAAATAGAGTCATGGCAAGTAGACAATTCACAAGAAAGCATTTCATTCCTTTTAATTTCTAAAGCAAGGGATTTTTGTGCCTCTACATACTTATCATGTTCTTCATACAACAGATCCTCTTGTTTTTCTAATAACCTATTTTTATCATTCAAGGCATCAATTAATTCATTAATTTTATCAACCTTAGTTCTATCTAGGCCCTTGAATAAACATGAATAGTCTATTTCATCATCGCTAGATTCTTCATCACTTGAGGAAGCGTAAGTACTAGTATCACGAGTGCTTACCTTCTTCTCCCTTGCCATGAGGCAGGTGTGATGCTCGTTGGGGAAGAGGGCCGACTTGTTGAAGGCGGTGGCTGCGAGTCCTTCGTTGTCGGAGTCGGACGACGAACAATCCGAGTCCCACTCCTTTCCAAGGTGTGCCTCGCCCTTAGCCTTCTTGTAAGTCTTCTTCTTTTCCCTCTTGTTCCCTTGTTCCTGATCACTATCATTATCAGGACAGTTAGCGATAAAATGACCAATCTTACCACATTTGAAGCATGAGCGCTTCCCCTTCGTCTTGGTCTTGTTTGGATGCTCCTTGCGACCCCTTAGTGTCGTCTTGAAACGCTTAATGATGAGGGCCATTTCTTCATCATTAAGCCCGACCGCCTCAATTTGTGCCACCTTGCTAGGTAGCGCCTCCTTGCTCCTTGTTGCTTTGAGAGCAATGGTTTGAGGCTCTTGGATTGGGCCATTCAATGCATCGTCAACGTATCTTGCCTCCTTGATCATCATCCGCCCGCTTACAAACTTTCCAAGTATCTCCTCGGGCGTCATCTTGGTGTACCTAGGATTCTCACGAATATTGTTCACAAGATGTGGATCAAGGACAGTAAAAGACCTTAGCCTTAGGCGGACGACGTCGTGGTCCGTCCATCGCGTGCTTCCATAGCTCCTTATTTTGTTGACGAGGGTCTTGAGCCGGTTGTACGTTTGGGTTGGCTACTCGCCCCTGATCATTGCGAATCTCCCAAGTTCGCCCTCCACCAACTCCATTTTGGTGAGCATGGTGACATCGTTCCCCTCATGTGAGATTTTGAGGGTGTCCCAAATCTTCTTGGCGTTATCCAAGCCGCTCACCTTATGGTATTCATCCCTGCACAATGAAGCTAGAAGAACAGTAGTAGCTTGTGCATTTTTGTGAATTTGCTCATTAATAAACATGGGACTATCACTACTATCAAATTGCATTCCACTCTCTACTATCTCCCATATGCTTGGATGGAGAGAGAACAAGTGACTACGCATTTTGTGACTCCAAAATTCGTAGTCTTCTCCATCAAAGTGAGGAGGTTTACCAAGTGGAATGGAGAGTAAATGAGCATTTGCATTTTGCGGAATACGAGAATAATCAAAAGAAAAGTTTGAATTGACCGTTTTCTTTTTCTCGTAGTTGTCGTCATCTTTTTGGGAAGAAGAGGACTCGTCGCTGTCGTCGTAGTAGACGATCTCCTTGATGCGCCTTCTTTTCTTCTTCTTCCCGTCTTTTCTTTTGTGGCTTGAGCTCGAGTTAGTAGGCTTGTCATCTTTTGGATCATTGACGAAGGACTCCTTCTCCTTATCATTGACCACCATCCCATTGCCCCTAGGATCCATCTCTTCGGGCGATTAGTCCCTTTCTTGAAGAGAACAGCTTCGATACCAATTGAGAGAACCTAGAGGGGGGGTGAATAGGTGATCCTGTAGAACTTAAAACTTTACACCACAAACTTGATTAAGAGTTAGAATAATAAAATCAAGTGAGTAGAGAGGAGAACTCTTGTGAAGCACAATAGACACAATAAGGACAAGCACAAGAGACACGAGGATTTATCCCGTGGTTCGGCCAAGTACAAAACTTGCCTACTCCACGTTGTGGCGTCCCAACGGACGAGAGTTGCACTCAACTCCTCTCAAGTGATCCAATGATCAACTTGAATACCACGGTGTTCTTCTTTACTTTGCTCTTTTCCCGTTTGCGAGGAATCTCCACAACTTGGAGTCTCTCGCCCTTACAATAAGAATCAATATGAAGCACAAGAGTAAGGGAGGGAAGCAACACACTCAAATCCATAGCGAATACGCACACACAAGACCAAGATTTGAGCTCAAGACAATATCTCGAGGTTCTCACTAGAACAGAGCTCAAATCACTAAGAATGTCGAACAAGTGCGCAAGAATGAAGTGTGAGTGATCAACAATGCTCAAGGAATGCTGGGTGTACTCCTCCATGCACCTAGGGGTCCCTTTTATAGCCCCAAGGCAGCTAGGAGCCGTTGAGAGCATTTAACACTTAGGCATTTGTGTTGGACACTCAATCATCAAAATACTTAGAAATGGCCCAAGGGCACATTTCCCTTTCAGGCCCGGGGGGCACTGTCGGTACCCTGAAACAGGGGTACCCCTTACTGCAATAAGAAGGCACGGTGCCCGCGCGGCTATCTCTAGTCGCGCGGTAAACAGTACCCGACCCCACCTCGTGGACGGCTCCAGGGTCGCCACGTGACCAGGGAAGACTATCCTCCAAGGTATCAATGGTGGGTCCGGACCCCCATGGGAAAGTGTCGGACCCCTGCATATGGGGACCAGACCTCCGGGCAGGGTCCAGGACCTCCGCGGGTACAGACCGGACCCCCGGGACAGGTCCTGGACCTCTCTATGTAGGGTCTGGGCCACCCTCAGCAGGGTCCCGGGATTCTGGGACAAAGAATACCCAGGCCTTAATCAAGGCCAGGCGGGGGCCTAGAGCCGACACGTGTCCAGACCATACCATGTACACTTCTACTCCCCGCTCAGGCGGAGACCCGAGGCTGCCACGTGGCCTACTGCCCATGACGTAAGCCAGCGGGCGGAGCCTGACGTAAGGCCTCTGGGCCGCACGGCGCTGCATTTATTGCGGATAAGGCGCGCCGCCTGTCTATTCCACTAGCAGGTGATGTGCTGCCTCGGCATTTAATGAGCCCTACCACTCCACTGGCACGCGATGTGCCGCATCAGCATTTAATGTGCCCTGTCCACTCCGCTGACGGGCGGCAAGCAGGCCATCCTATAGGCGACGTGCCTGTCCATTCCGTTGACAGGCAGTGCACCCGTGCTATGGCGTACACTATGCTCATCATCACTCGCACGTTACCGAGGATGCAGCGCAGGATATCAATACCGTATGCACTATGGATATTATGGCACTCGGAGATCTTCTGGGCGACAGTGGCATTGGATAATTCTATATTATTCCTTCCGTTTTGCCCCTGGGCCCACATGTCGGGGCTCAGCACCCTTGTATGTGCCCTCCTTCAGCTATAAAAGGGGAGACACGCAACAAAGCTCACTCAAGCACACCTAGACGAACAAAAGTTCATACAAGCTCAATACATCACACAGTGGAGTAGGGTGTTACGCTCTGGCGACCCGAACCACTCTAAATCCATGTGTGTTCTTGTGTTCTTCCCGTTTCCGACTAACAGGCAAAACGCTTAGGCCCCTCCTCATCTTAGGATTTAGGGCGGGTGCATTCCGCCACCCAGCCGGAGATTTCCCCTCTGACAACATTGATTCCCAAAACCAGGTAGAGCAATAGCAAATCTACCCGATAGTTCATTTGTCTACAAGGTGTGGGGTAAACAAAAACTAGGGAATCCTATTAGGTCCCATCAAATTAACCTGAGCATGCCACAGTGATTAATATGAACATTATTAGGTAAAGAAGAGTGGTCAAGGGCACAACTTGCCTTATACTTGCGATAACTTGTTGTCCAGATGTTGACCCAAAAGTTGGGCTTCTGATTCCTCGTCACCTCGCCTCTACTCGTAGCAATACATATAATCAAGCAAATAATGGATATGGTAACATTACACCAAAGCATATGAACAAACAACGTAAGAATATCCTACATGACGCTACGAGATCGTTGGTTCGAGAACTACTAAAATCGGAGTTATGGTTCAAAGGATATAGTTTTCTAAAGTTTTAGGTGATTAAATGATAATAATATCTTCTATGTTCTAAATCATGTGAGAAACATATTACAAAGAAATAACCAATTCAATATTAGTATAGGTTATAACTTGATCATATATCATATTTTAGTTATGTTATAATTATAGATAGGTTACTTTGATTAGCAAGCTTAATCTGCCAAACCTAGGTTTAAACAATTTCCAATTATAAAACTATTTGATATGCCACAAATATTGTTGTCAATGCATAGAAAATATTTTTATGAAGCCAACGCAATTTGAATGTACTAAAACGAACTTAAAATGAGAATGTTGTGAGTTATGCAAGTTTCTATTCACTTTTATATAAATTTTATACTCTAAAATAGAGTCCAGGGGTTTAACTGCAAATTCCAGGGACCCCTGCGTAAGCTTCCTACTTCTCAGATGGATGGTGGGTTTATATGAATATTTGTCAGGGTCTCTTTTGTAAAACTTTCTCAGTTCATAACGTGGGTGCGCCCCAAGCCATTATTAGATCACAGATTGACGACCCACCACACACCCCGAACCGGTATCGCTTGGGTTCTAATCTCACCCCTCCAAACCCAATCAAACGACTTGGATTTAACGAGGCGAAGAGGTATTTTCCATCTAATCTGGACCACCCTTTCTTCATCCTACGACATCCACGCATCGTCTTCAACCTTGCACCATTCATACGCCTATAGATGTCCAAACGGACCGGGCTTGCCGGGCGGCCCGAGACCCGGCACGGGTTTGGCCCGGCACGAATCCGGCACGGCACGTAGTGAACTGGGCCCGTGTCGCCTCGGCTTGGTCACCGGGTCGTGCCTGGGCCGAAGGCGTGGCACGACAACTAGGCCCGGCATGGTCCGATTTTATTTTTTTGTAATTTTTTCATATAAATACATATATTATACTTGAATATAGAGTATAAAACACAAGAAACATGTGTTTTTGTTGGTTATGTGGGTGTAAATAAATATTTAGAGCTAATAAATATGGTTTAAACCCTAAAAATGCATACTTTTAGGATATTTTTATCATTTAAACGTTATATATTGTTATGGGCCCGTTAGGCCCGTCGAGCCGTGGGCTGGCCCGGCACGATTATTAACCTAGCGGACCGTGCTTGGGCCTTGCTTAGGGCCCGTGGTGTTGGTGTTTTGGGTCCGACCGCACACCCGGGGTTGCCCCTCGAGGTGTTTTTAGGAGTAGGACGGTGTCGACGACTGTAGCAAAATGGTTCGTGCCGATTGCACGAGGAACAGTGGACAAGGTTTACAGGTTCGGGCCGCTTAGAGATGCGTAACACCCTACGTCCTGATGGGTATGCTTGGTGAATGTGGTTACAAGAGAGCTCTCCGGATTGAGAATACAGAGAGTTGACGTGGGTGGCTACGTAATAGGGTCGATCGTTCTGAAGGGGTGCCCCCTAGGCCTTATATACTCGACCGTGGGGCAATACATGTGGATATGATAACAACAAGTAGCTAAAAGATAGTGAATCTCTTGAGTTTATCCCTGCGTAACCCTCGCCGACTTATCCTTGCATGGCTCCGTTGCATGGGGGCTCCGGCGCGGGAAAGTCGGATCTCTGTTGTGGTCATTCGCTCGACGTTGTGGGCTGTTCGGGTTTGCACTAATCCGGCCTCATGTCGATCTGCTTTGCTGGTTGCTTCTCCCCAGACCCACGAAAGAATGACCTCACGATTTATTGGGCCCTTGGGCCTTTCGTGGGGTCTTTTACTCTTTTAGTGGACCCGGGGGATATCTATCCCCCACAAGCCCCCGATCTTTGGGTTAATTTAGAGGTAATCAGCCCAAAGATCCCAGGTCCAGCTTGTAGGTGACTTGAAGAAAATGATTTCTTGTTGTCTTCTCCTGCTTTGATCTCTCGTAGACCGAAGCCTTGTTTCGTGCTCGTGCCTTAGAGGTCGGTATTTCGATTTGTAGGATTCTAAACTTCATTGGGTGCACCGGAGGTGCACCCAATGGGTGTAGCCCCCGAGCTTCGAGTAGATTTTAGAAAATAATCTACTCGAAGGTCTTCCCCAGAAATTATTTCCATTTGTGCTCCTGCATTTTGATTGAAAGCTGGCCTTTTAATCTTGTTCCACGCTCTTTATAAGTCGGCACTATCTTGGCTTGGAATGATAGTCCATGGGGTGCACCGGAGGTGCACCCAATGGGTGTAGCCCCCGACCTTCAAATGGATTTTTGAGGATAATCCATTCGAAGGTCTTCCTTTTGTGTCTCTTTGCTGAAAATTATCCTTTCTGGTTTGTAGAAATCGGCATGAAGCTATTCGCATTATGCTTTGGAGGTCAGCATTATGTCATCAATATTTTGCTTCAGAGGTCAGCATATATTTTGTCTTTAGCAGCCGAGTTCGCAATCCATCCATATCTTGCTAGGTAGTGCAATTTATTTGCTCTGTGACTGATTGGACGTCTGATGGACGTTCTCTGTCTAGTCTTCACATCGCTTCTGTCGGCCATATTTTGTACTTCACTGGCTATATTTGGCTTTCCTCTGATCCTTACTGGTATCTCATTTTTGTCTTGAGGTATTCACTGCGTGCCCTGCATAGATGTGACCGTTTTGAAAAATATACTGATAATTCCTGGGCGTCCCCCCCAATGGGTGTGGGCAAGGGACGGCTTGGTGCGCTGAGTGTTTTAGCCGGCTGCTTCTGAGTAGTAATGTGATGTGACGGCGGGTGTAATCATATCCTCCGCGCTGTTGACTGGAGTCCCAATGGGTGTTGTGTTGCGTGAAACGGCGTCAGCCGCCTGACGTGTCTTCAGACGGGTTGAAGTGCTTATTGAATGCTTTGCGACTGTTCAGTGACCGCGGTTGGAGGTGAGCGGTTGCCTTCTTCTTCTATAAATAGTGCCTTTGCCTCCCTGGTTATTTCACATCTCTTGCTGCTCTCTGTTGCTTGCTTTCTTCCTCTCCTTGCATTTCCACCATGGGCAAGAACAACAAACGCAAGCGCGAGCCGACTCCTCCGTCAGAGGACTTTGGCGACTCAGAATACTCAGAGGAGGAGTTCTCCTCTGAGTCCGAGGGGTCTCCGGCTCCTGTCTCTCCCCCAGTGTCGTCCGATGACTCGGACGACTCTCAGGGGATTGCCGCGGAGGTCTGGACGTACATCCGGGCCGTCGAGCGCTCCGGGCTCGGATGAGTCAGAGTACTCCTCGGATGAGGAGGACTCGGACGGAGGCGGCGAGGACGAGGACGACGACGACGACGACGACGGCGGCGGCGACGACGGTGATGGTGACGGCGACGGCAGCGGCAGGGGCAGCAACGGCGGCAGCAGGGGCGGCAACGGCGGCAGCAGGAGCGACAACGGCGGCAGCAGCAGGGGCAACGGCGGCGGCGGCAGCAGCAAGGGCAGCAACAAGGCCAGTGGCTAAATGCCACTGGTTTTTAGATATTAGTATAGATTAGAAGTAGTATAGTAAAATAATGTAGTACTATAAGTAGTGTAGAGTAGTATAGCGTAGCGTAGTAGTAGTAGTAGTAGTAGGGGAGTATCAACTCATAATGAGTTGATTTGTAAGTATTGTTACTTCCCTTAATGAAAAATGACTGTCTCCTCCAGCGCCAATTATTTTTGCTTCATAGTAAATTGATCTCTTGTTTTGTGAAGTTGATTCATTTGGAATAGTATTTAAATAACTCGGACATCATACTGATGCTTTTAGGAATAGTCACCGAGTAACTTGTAGACGGTGCTGGCGCTTTAGAGGTAACGCCGAGCAACTGAAGACTGTATCAGTGTTTTAGAAGTAACGCCGGGTGATTGGGAAGCGATGTCGGCATTTTAGAGGCAACGCCGAGCGACTGAACACTGTATCAGCGTTTTAGAGGTAACGCCGAGCCACTGAGAGGCGACGTCGGCGTTTTAGAGGCAACGCCGAGCGACTGAACACTGTATCAGCGTTTTTAGAGGCAACGCCGAGTGATTGGAAAGCGATGTCAGCATTTTAGAGGTAACGCCGAGCGACTGAACGCGATATCAGCATTGTAGAAACAACGCCGAGCGACTGAACACTGTATCGGCGTTTTAGAGGTAACGCCGAGTGATTGGAAAGCGATGTCAGCATTTTAGAGGTAACGCCGAGCGACTGAACGCAAAGTCGGCGTTTTGGAGGCAACGCCAACCGACTGGAAAGCGACGTTGGCATTTTTAGAGGTAACGCCGGGCGACTGAACACGAAATCGGCGTTTTGGAGGCAACGCCGAGTGATAGCAGGCTGCGCGAGCCGATTTGAGGACGATGGCCGAGTGATGAGGTGGCGCACCGGTGTTCTGGAGATAACTGCCGGGTGATGACTGAGCACTTTTTGAAACGGTATCTGGCTCGAGAATATCCCATAAGAGCTGCGCTTTTAGCCGCCTTTGCTTTCCGTGCCCTAGTTCTTGCCTTTCCGCTTCCGAATCCTCTCCGCCATTCGCCTTCCACTCTGCTCGCTGTTAGAATTGAGATGGCACCCAAGAGGAAGACCGCGAGCTCGTCTGCTGTGGTGATTCCTCCAATCGACCCCAACAGCCAGTTGCCTTTTGCAGGTAACCACATGTCCATCATTTCCGAAACTGAACTTCTCCACCTCGTATCTATCGGGGTTATTCCTCCACAAGAACTCTGTTCTTGGCGGATTTGCCATGGGTTCACTGTTCCGACAGAGGATACCCATGAATCCGTGGTTTACGCCCCTTTTCTTCTTCGCGGCCTCGGCCTTCCCATCTCTCCCTTTTTCCGCGGCCTCCTTGATTTCTACCATATTAACTTGACCCATTTGAACCCCAATTCAATTCTGCAAATCTCCATTTTCGTTCACTTATGCGAAGCCTTTCTTGGCGTGCTGCCACATTTCGGTTTATGGAAATATTTGTATCATTGTCGCCCTGGGATGGTCGGGGGACAACATCAGTTGGTCGGGGGTGCCAGCTTGGAGATGCGCTGCGGGAGGAAAACTGAATATCTCGAGATCCCCCTCAAGGACAGTATTAATGGATGGCGCCTAGAGTGGTTCATAGTTGAGAATTATGGGAATTCTCTCCCCTCCCGGTCGGGAAGACAGCCGGATGTTCGCACCCCAAGCTGGACTGAGTCTCCCACAGATCAGGAGGTAGCTGAGGCAGGTGTGTTGCTAGCTGAAGTTGGACTGCTGAAAGAGAGGGGTCTAACTGCTGAAGCTGTGGTTACTGACTTTGTTTTCAAGAATATTCAGCCACTGAAAGACAGGGCCTATCCAGCTTATCTGTATCGATGGCTAGCCGACTCAACTCGGGTTACCAACAGGAGAATTCCTTCTGCAGACTTGGTGAGCCGACTTGAAATGATCCTCAGGGGCAAGGTGTCAAATGTTGGTGCTCCAGTGGCGTACTCGGCCTGGAGCTTGCCTCCTCCCAAAGCCTTCACCCTTTTCGTGTCGAATCCACCCGTTACTGATGGCAGTTTGGGCCTTAGAGTGCGACCCTCTGCTGAAGAAGTTAGTGCTTTGGTTGCTTCGCTTGGGGAGATTCCTGATGACGAACGGCAGGTCCATTTTGAGGTGCCCCTGAACCCTAGTGATGCAGATATAAACGCTATGCTCGATTTGCTAGCTGAGGATTCTTCTGATGCTGCTCCTGCTGGGGCGTTGGCAGTGGTGCCCCTCCCAGAGGTTGATACTACTTTGGATGCACAGAAACCTGTCAGTACTCGCCCGAGGCGCCCTTGCCGAGCCAATCAGCCTGATCCTTCTGCTGATGAGCAGAAGAAGAAAAGAAGACGCCTCCGGCGAGTATCCAGCTTTGATCAGGACGTTGGTACCTCGGTTCCTGCTACTGAAGAAATGCCTGCGACTGGACTTGTTGATGCTGACCCCAATGGGTGTACCCAATCGGCTGCTGATCCCAATGTGGGTGCTCCACCTGTTGCTGATCCCAATGGGGGTGCTGCTTGTGTTGCCAATGTGGATGATGAGGAGGAAGAAAATGAAGCTCCTTTGACTCGGAAAAACAGTCGGCAATTCATCGCCAGTGGTGGAAGTAGTGGAGTTCCCTCTCCTGCTTTGTCTGCCCTCATTGGTCTGCAAGAACTGTCCCTAGCCAACTTTGATCAAACTCTTGAAGATATGGTCCCAGAAGACTTGTTATCGGAGCCAGTGGATGATGGCGCAATGGAGGCTTGCGTTGACGTGCCTGATGCTGGGTTGAGGTCATCCCATGCCTCGTCGACCTTAGAGCGCGATCTCGAGGGTCGGGAAGCTGACTTGGATTGTCCTGGTCCTATGGAAGTAGCTGAGGGCCCGTCAACCTTAGAGGTGGTTACTGCGGAGAGCTTGGACCTCAAGAATGGTGCTGACACGTGCCCAGCCCCCGAGGATGTCGCCGGGGATGACTTAGCTCGGGTGAAGAGTGTAAGCCACTGCCCAGCCCCCGAGGGTGTTGCCGGGGATGATCCGGCTCAAGTGGGCAGTGCCAACTATGACCCAGCCCTCGAGGGTGCCCAAGCAGGGTCTCCTTCCTGTACTTCCATGGACGTTCACGCGGGATCTCCTCCACACTCTGGCTGTATGGTGGTAGCCCAAACTTTGGATCAGGGAGTCGCTTTAGAGGGCAGCGTCCCTGCTGACCGAGTGTTGGGCTCTGTTGAAGGTACTGAGCTGATCTCTGCTGGTTCATTGCAAGCTGCTTCGGGTGGTGGCCTTACGCCTGCTTATCAACTGATCTCCCCTGATTTGGGGATCCCTTCGTTCTTTACCAACCTCCAGGTACCGTGATGCGTTTTAGCTTGATCTTCACATTGTATGAACTGCTGTCATCACCCTCATCTGTTTTCCTCATCAGGCTTTGGTGGATGGGATGGCCAGCCAGTTGAGATTGCAGGGCGCTTCCGTCCCAGAAGTGGCTTCGTCTCTTGCATGTTGGAATCCAGTGTCTCTTCAACATCGTGTCTCTGAATTGGAAGCAACCAACGCTGGTTAGTGCCTTTTTGCTTCTCTTCGCCTTCACTGTGGACTGCTTTACCTTCTGACCCCGTTTTGTTTGATTATCTCTTGCCAGGAATGACTCGGCAGATTTCAACTCTTGAGGAAAAACATTCCCGAGATCAGGCTGGATGGGTCCAGCGGTGCGCTGACTTCGAGGAGAAGTATTCTCAGAGCCAAACTGAACTGGGTCAAGTCTCTGCTGCCTTGGATGACGCCAATGCCCTGAGTTCTTCTCTTCATGCTCAGCTCAATTCTGAAAAGGTGATTTACAAAATTGTGCCTTGCCTTGCTGTGTTCCTATTACTTGCTTGGTTTTTGAAGGAGTTGATTTTTGCTTGCAGGAAGAAAAGTGTATCATTGTTGCTTCTCGTGACAATCTCGACAGATTGTATCGTGATTCTAGCAACTCGCTGACCATCTTGGAGAGGAGTCACCGCTTTACAATGGAGGAATTGGACAATCAACGTTGCAGGCTGCAGGAATCTGCGGACGAAGTGACCCGCCTCAAGCAGTTGATATCAGCAAAGGATGCCACCATTAAAGAACTCCGAGCTTCCAAGAAATCCATTGCCCAGGAGTTAGAGACTGCTCGACTGGCTGCTAAAGTTGCTGAAGAAACTTCTGTTACTCTCAAAGCCCAGCGCGACAAAGCCATGGACAAGGCTATTCGGGCGGGACGAATCTTGATGAGGAGACCCGGCGTGGTTGTTCCTGAAGACATAAGGGCTGACGTGAATGCTGTCCCCGATTCTTTGAGTCGCCCTTCTTCGTCGGTCGCCCCTGAGAAAGACATTGCGAAATAGAGAAACATTTTGCGTGCTTTGAGCGCGCGGTTAGCATGATCGAGTATTTGTTAGAGGACATCAGTTCAGCATTCGAATGATATAATTACTCTCTTATTGTATCAGAATTCATCAGTTCGTAAATTTGTAGTAATGAAACGACGCACGATGATTATGAGATTTGTTTGCGGGATATAGAAGTCATCCCCTGAATTGCATGTGCGTGAGCATGTTGCACCGCCTTAAGTCGTTGCCGACTTAAGTCGATTGCTCCGTTAGTAGGGCATAGTGGTCACCCCGAGTTAAGTAAGCGTGAGCATGTTGCACCGCCTTAAGTCGTTGCCGACTTAAGTCGATTGCTCCGTTAGTAGGGCATAGTGGTCACCCCGAGTTAAGTAAGTGTGAGCATGTTGCACCGCCTTAAGTCGTTGCTGACTTAAGTTGATTGCTCCATTAGTAGGGCATAGTGGTCACCCCGAGTTAAGTAAGCGTGAGCATGTTGCACCGCCTTAAGTCGTTGCCGACTTAAGCCGATTGCTCCGTTGGTAGGGCATAGTGGTCACCCCGAGTTAAGTAAGCGTGAGCATGTTGCACCGCCTTAAGTCGTTGCTGACTTAAGTCGATTGCTCCGTTAGTAGGGCATAGTGGTCACCCCGAGTTAAGTAGGCGTGAGCATGTTGCACCGCCTTAAGTCGCTGCCGACTTAAGCCGATTGCTCCGTTGGTAGGGCATAGTGGTCACCCCGAGTTAAGTAAGCGTGAGCATGTTGCACCGCCTTAAGTCGCTGCCGACTTAAGCCGATTGCTCCGTTGGTAGGGCATAGTGGTCACCCCGAGTTAAGTAAGAATGCAAGTCAATCGTAAACGAACTGAGTATCTTTGAAACCTCTTTTTTATTGATGACATATTTCCACTTTACAGAGTACATCGTCGTCCCAGCAGTTTTGAAATACAGCTAGGGATAAAACTTTCTGAGGTGTTCTATGTTCCAGGAGTTCTCGACTTCTGTGCCATCCATCTGAGTGAGGCGATACGATCCGGGCCGAGTGACTTCTGCTACCATGAAGGGTCCTTCCCATAAGGGTGATAACTTGTGTCGTCCCTCCCCCGTTAGAATTCGGCGGAGGACGAGATCCCCTACTGAGAAGAATCGTTGTCGCACAGCCTTGTCGTGATAGCGCCTTAGAGTCTGTTGATACCGTGCTGATTGGATTACCGCGTTTAGCCGTTCTTCTTCAAGTACATCAATGTCCTCCAGCCTGGTGGCCTCAGCTTCTGCTATACTTTCGAAGATCAACCTTGGCGCCCCAAACTTGAGATCAGCGGGTAGCACTGCCTCCGACCCATAGACCATGAAGAAAGGAGTGTTTCCATGCAGGGCTCGGCTAGGTTGGGTTCTTAAGCTCCAAACGACATAGGGCAATTCCCTTATCCACTTTCCTGCGAATTTTTCATTCTTATCGAAGACCTTTTTCCTGAGTGCCTCCAATATCATTCCGTTGGCTCGCTCAGCCTGCCCGTTGGCTCTTGGATGTGCTACAGATGCATACTTGATCTGAATGCTCTTTTGCTCGCAGAAGTCGAAGAATTCTGAACTTGTGAAGTTGGATCCTAAGTCAGTTATGATGCTGTTTGGTATCCCGAATCTGAATATTATGTCTTGTATGAATTCCACGGCCTTAGCAGAGGTTAAAGAGGCAATGGGCTTGAACTCTATCCATTTAGTGAATTTGTCAATCGCCACCAATACATGAGTGTATCCCCCTTGAGCTTTCTTAAAAGGTCCAATCATATCCAGTCCCCAGCATGCGAAAGGCCAAGTTATTGGTATGGTCTGCAGTTGCTGTGCTGGAAGGTGTTGTTGCTTTGACAAGTATTGGCAAGCTTCGCACCTCTGAACTAACTCGGCTGCATCGTTCTTTGCTGTTGGCCAATAGAATCCTGACCTGAAGACCTTCCCGATTAGTGTTCTGGAGGCTGCATGTATTCCACATTGCCCAGCATGGACCTCCTCCAGAAGTTGCTTCCCGGTGGACGGGAGAATACACTTCATGAGGACTCCTGATGCACCCCTTCTGTATAATGTTTCCCCAATGAGTGTATAGCGAGCCGACTGTCTGGCAATGCGCTCTGCCGAGTTCTTGTCGTCCGGTTCTTCTTCATTTTTTATATACTTGATGATTGGCCTTCTCCAGTCATCAGAGTCTGACTCGGGCCGATCTATAATGTTGCACTCTTCTGCTCGATCCATTGAGATACTCGGCTGTAGTATTTCTTGCACAAAGACTCCGGGTGGGACCTGAGTTCTACTGGATCCTAGCTTGGACAGTACAACGGCTGCTGTGTTCCGATCTCTTTCTATGTGTTGAAATTCTAGACCCTCGAATTTATCTTCCAGCTTTCGGACGGCAGCGCAGTATCTTCCAATTGAATCGCTTGAACAATCCCACTCCTTGTTTATCTGGCTGATGACTACCAGAGAGTCTCCGTATACCATCAATCTCTTGACGCCCAATGATATGGCGATGTTCAGTCCATGAATCAGAGCTTCATACTCGGCTGCATTGTTGGAGGCCGGAAATAGCAACTGGAGGGCGTACTTGAGGTGTTCGCCTCCAGGTGCGGTGAAGAGAATCCCTGCTCCTGCTCCCTGCAGCTTCAGCGAGCCATCAAAATACATTCGCCATACTTCTGCAGTCTCTGGGTTATCTGGTACTTGCTGTTCAGTCCATTCTGATACGAAATCAACCAGTGCTTGAGTTTTGATGGCGGTGCGGGGTCGGAACTCGATGTCATGAGATCCCAGCTCACAAGCCCACTTGGCTATTCGGCCAATGGCCTCCTTGTTGTGAAGAATATCACATATCGGAAAACCAGTGACTACTATGACTTTGTGGTCATCAAAGTAGTGACGTAGCTTGCGGGCAGTTAGAAGTACTGCATATAATAGCTTCTGAACTTGAGGATACTTTTTCTTCGAGGGGCCCAGAACTTCACTGATGAAGTAAACAGGATGTTGCACTGGGTAGGCATGTCCTTCTTCTACTCGCTCGACTACCAACGTGGTGCTCACCACGTGAGTCGTGCAAGAGATATACAGTAGCAAATCTTCAGCCGGTTGAGTTGACGTAGCTCGCTGGGGTGGCTTCAGTACTGGCGGTGTTGTCAAGAATTTCTTCAGTGCATCTAGAGCTTCTTGTGCTTCTGAAGTCCATTGAAACTTATCCACCTTCTTGAGTAGCTTGTAAAATGGCAAACCTTTTTCTCCCAGCCTGGATATAAATCTGCTCAGAGCTGCCATACATCCAGTAAGTCGCTGAACCTTCTTTTGTGATCGAGGCGCTTCCATCTTCATGATAGCTTCAATCTTTTCTGGATTAGCCTCAATTCCCCGGTGGCTGACGATAAACCCGAGTAACTTTCCAGCTGGTACCCCAAAAACACATTTTTCAGGATTAAGCTTCCATTTATACCGTCTCAGGCTGTTGAAAACCAGCTGTAAGTCTTCGATGAAGTTTTCCGAGTTCTCTGTCTTGATTACCACGTCATCTACGTAGGCTTCCACACGCTTGCCCCAGTGATCGGCTAAGCATGTTTGGATGGCTCTCTGATAAGTCGCTCCAGCGTTTTTGAGGCCGAACGGCATGGAGGTATAACAGAAAGCGCCAAACGGGGCGATGAACGCTGTTTTTTCCTCGTCTTCTTTCGCCAAACTAATCTGATGGTATCCGGAATAGCAATCCAGGAAAGACAGCACAGAACATCCAGCGGTGGAGTCCACCACCTGATCTATCCTCGGGAGTCCGAAGGGATCCTTCGGACAGTGTTTGTTGAGATCAGTATAGTCGACGCACATGCGCCAATCCACTTTATTCTTTTTGAGTACAAGAACAGGGTTGGCTAACCACTCGGGGTGTAACACTTCTCTAATGAATCCAGCCGCGACCAAGCGAGCTAACTCGGCGCGTATGGCCTCTCTTTTGTCGGGCGTGAAGCGACGTAGCTTTTGCCGAATCGGCCTTGCCTGGGGGTAGACCTTCAGTTTGTGCTCGGCCAGTTCTCTTGGGACTTCCGGCATATCTGCAGGTTGCCATGCGAATACATCTCGGTTATCTTGCAGAAACTGGACGAGCGCGCTTTCCTATTTGTCGTCCAAGCTGGAGCTCATGATGGTAGTCTTGCGTTCATCAGCGAACCCCAGGTTGATCCTCTTAGTTTCTTTAGTCGGCCGCATAGAGGTCGCGGCCTGAGCTTCGTTTGCCGGTACCGCAAGGTCCTCCTCAGGCTTAGAGTTTGCCGGTGTAGAAGGAACCGTCGACGGCTTGGTGGTGAGGGCTGCTTGGATGGCCACTCGGAAACACTCTACGGCGCCTTGGAAGTCGGCGCGCACAGTTATGATCCCTTGCGGTCCTGGCATCTTTAGTATCATGTATGTGTAATGCGGAATGGCCATGAATTTGGCCAATCCCCGCCTTCCGATGATGGCGTTGTACCCGCAGTCGAAGTTCGCCACTTCGAACCTCAGGAACTCGGTTCTGTAGTTCTCCGGAGTTCCGAAGGTGACCGGCATGTAGATGTGGCCCAGCAGGTATTCCCCCTCCGTCGGCACGATGCCGAAGAAAGGAGTGTCCGACTCGTGGAGCTCTTTGAGGTGAACTCCCAAGCCTTGGAGTGTCCGAGGGAAGGTGACGTTGATGCTGCTCCCCCCGTCCACTAGCACCTTCTTTACCCGGCTCTCTCGGATCAACGAATCGACGAGGAGCGGCTATTTGCCCGGGTGGTCGAAGTTGAGCCATTGATCCTCCTGAGTGAAAGTTATTGGGTGCTCCGACCACTGGTATGGGGCGGGAGGACCGGTGGTCGCCACCAGTATCTGGCGGTCGTTGAGCTTTTGTTGCCTTTTGTTCTCCTGCGACCCATGTCCGCCGAAGATGACGTTGACCTCCCTGTCGATGCGTGGGAAGGCTCCTCCTCCTCCCCCCTCCTCCTGCTGATGGGGTTGTCGTGGTTCATCCGGTCCTCCCCTCGGCGGAGGAGGAGGTAGAGGCTGGAAGGGTCGGCCGTGTCCGACGGAATGTTTAAAGTCCCGACAGTTTCGAAGAGTGTGGCGCATGTCCTTGTGGTATGGGCACTGGGCGTCGAGGATGTCGTCCAGCGTGCGTTCGCCTCCGCGAGGTCCTCCCTGGGCGCGAGAGGTAGGTGGTCCGGCAGCGTGTACTTCTTCGCGAGGCCTCTTCTCCCATCGTTTGTCGGGTTGCTGGTTCGCATCGCGTCGTGGTGCTGCCGGTGCGGGCTTCGTTCCTCCGATGAGGTCCTGGGCCCGCTCGTCGGCGGTGATGTAGAGGTCGGCTTCCCGGAACAGCTCCTCAGAGGTGGTCGGCGCCTTCTGTAGTATGGCTCGGACGAAAGCCGAGTCGTTGGATCCTCTGTAGAAGTCCTCGATCACGGCCGCCTCCGTAACCTCGGGGATACGATTTCTCATGGTCTGGAACCTTTTGAGGTACGACCGGAGAGTCTCGTCCCCCCGGCGCTTGATGGATTTGAGGTCCCACGGTTGCGCCGGCTTGTCGGAGAGGGACTGGAAGTTGGCGGTGAAGCGTCGACTGAAGTCCCCCCAGTCGTTGATGCAGTGTCGGGGTAGATGTCGCAGCCATTGCAGCGCGTCTTGCCCAAGGACGATGGGTAAATACGCGGTCATCACGTCTTCGGATGCCCCAGCAGCTCGAGCAGCGGTGGTGTAGACGGCTAGCCAACCCCCTGGATCCTGCTTAGGTTCGTATTTGTCGACATTGGATACCTTGAAGTTGGGAGGTCATTGAATGGCCCTAAGGCGCGGAGTAAGAGCGGATACTCCGCACGTGTCCTCCTGTCGTCGGGGACGATGTCTGTCCCGGAGAGGGGAGTTGTGGTTGCGGTTCCTCGACCGTCCCCGGGTGGTACCGCCAGTTGAGGTCGTTGCCGACTCAGTTCTGGTGGCCTGGCTCTGAGCCGAGATGCCATGATCCCTGTCGTACTCTTCCCGACGGCGAATCTCGTTCTCATGCCGCCGTTCGCGCGAAGCATTGATGGAGCTTCGCGCATCTCGGCGACTGTTGATGGCGTGTCATAGATCGTTCGGCGGGTGAGCAAGCGGTAGAAGATGGTTGGCTGCCTGGGTGAACAGGCGTCGGTAGCCCTCAGCGTCGGGAGTCCGAGGAAGTCCATCAGCTATCCGAGCTAGTACCCCTCCGACTTCGCTCGGCGTGTTCATGGCTCGGGCGAAGTCGGGATTCAGGTTGCGCCCGAAGAATGGATTCTCCCGGCGTTGCCTTGCATCTTGCTCGGCTTGTTCCTGAGCCCGTCGGCGATCGCGTCGTCGGGAATTCCTTCGTTCTCTGAAGACGCGTTCTTCCGGAGTTTCTCCTATCTCCGAGACCTCGTCTCACGAGACAGGCTGCTCCGGATCCCGTTCTCCGGCCGCGTGATGTCGTCGAACATTCCTGCGCCGATTCCTCCGTCGGCGGGATTCTCGTTGAGGCGGTTCTTCTCCGGGTGCGGTTGGCTCGTCGTCGGAGACGGTGGGCAACTCCACTCTCCCGATGAAGAGGACGTCGGGGTAGAATGGTGCTGCTGTCGTGGCGACCTTCTTTCCGTTCTCCTTTGAGGCCGGAGGAACGGAAAGAACAACTTGCTTCTCCCTGGTCTCCTTCTTCCTCGCGATCCGTGTCCATTCTTTTGTCGGGGAAGTAGACAGTGGAGTTTTCCGGGTCAGCGAGCCCTCGGCCCCTGACTTTCCGGAGACGATCTTTTTCCGAAGAGCTGGAGGTTGCGCTTCTCCGGCATTTTCGGAGTTCGTTGGAGGAGACTTCTTTTCCGGCGGATCTGCGATACGGTGTAGAATTCCCTCTTCATCCGCTACAGATGAGATTGTTCCGAAGCAGAATACGGATCCGGGGCGCAGGGTGATCTTGCTGTGGAAGGTGACAGCCATTGAGCTAGCTTGGATCGTCGACACACCCCCTACCTGGCGCGCCAGCTGTCGGTGTTTTGGGTCCGACCGCACACCCGGGGTTGCCCCTCGAGGTGTTTTTAGGAGTAGGACGGTGTCGACGACTGTAGCAAAATGGTTCGTGCCGATTGCACGAGGAACAGTGGACAGGGTTTACAGGTTCGGGCCGCTTAGAGATGCGTAACATCCTACGTCCTGGTGGGTATGCTTGGTGAATGTGGTTACAAGAGAGCTCTCCGGATTGAGAATACAGAGAGTTGACGTGGGTGGCTACGTAATAGGGTCGATCGTTCTGAAGGGGTGCCCCCTAGGCCTTATATACTCGACCGTGGGGCAATACATGTGGATATGATAACAACAAGTAGCTAAAAGATAGTGAATCTCTTGAGTTTATCCCTGCGTAACCCTCGTCGACTTATCCTTGCATGGCTCCGTTGCATGGGGGCTCCGGCGCGGGAAAGTCGGATCTCTGTTGTGGTCATTCGCTCGACGTTGTGGGCTGTTCGGGTTTGCACCAATCCGGCCTCATGTCGATCTGCTTTGTTGGTTGCTTCTCCAAAGGCCCACGAAAGAATGACCTCACGATTTATTGGGCACTTGGGCCTTTCGTGGGGTCTTTTACTCTTTTAGTGGACCCGGGGATATCTATCCCCCACACGTGGGCCGACACGGCACGACCCGCTAGCTACTCCGGGCCGGGCCGGGCCGGCACGGTCCTAATATGTGCCGGGCCGGCACGGTCCTAATCCGTGCCGGGCCTAGCCGTGCTCGGGCCGGACCGGCACGGCCCGCCCATTTGGATATCTACGCATACGCCATACTAGGCGAGCACGGAAACGCTCGAGGGCATCGCGGCGCACCGCCAAGCCAGGATGCCACGCCTGCGTGCAACAGGGTACCAGCCCGATCGTGGGAACGGAGAACACAAAATCGTAGCGACAGGGTACTCACTGGTGATGAAACCACAACGACGTTGATCCCCAGCTTGCAGCGGCTCGACGATGAAGTCCTCACCGTGAAGAACTCTCTGGCCACCCGGGCACCGCCCTGGTGCAGCAAGACCACGCACGGCTTCCCCGCGCTACTGGACTCCCTGCAGAGACTTAACAACGGTGTAGGCCAGTCGAAGACGACGACGGCTCCCTGCAGTCTGCAGACCCCTCCTGGTAATGGTGGCGCATAGGGCCCCGAAGCAGGGAAAACTCAGGGTTTAGGTTTCTAGGATAATGCGGAAGGAGGCGCCCAGGCTGGTATATATGCTTTGGGGAAGAAGGGAAAAGAAACAAATCTGGGTGGGAGTCGTTGGGTCATGGTGAGAGAAATCTGGGCGGAGCTTCTGGTTCTGGTCCGAGCGGGGCTCACGGTGGAGGAAGAAAATCTGGTCAAGGGATCCCACGTGGAAGGGACAGAGTCCAAGCACACGCTCGTGAGCCAAAATCGGTGATGCAGTTGGTAGGTGGGCCCTCTAGCCAGCGGGAGGAGACGACTCCAACGCGTGCGCGAAAAAGAAAGAAAAAAAGGCGGGAATGGGCCGGATGGGCTGAGGAGGTGGTTTTAACCCAGCGGAGGTCTGTTTCTCTTTTCTTCTCTTTTTATTTTCTTTTTTCTGATTTCTTTTCTATTTCAGTTTTCAAGTTCAAATTTTGAATTCAGGTCTTCAACATAAAGTCACAAGCAAAATCACCATCATGAGATGCAAAGTATAATTTCCACTAATTTATTTATTTATTCATTATCCTATGTAAGTAAATGTTTGAATATGAAGTTCCCACATCCAAAGGCGGGCATTTTGATAAAAATCAATTCCTAGTATAAAATTATTATATATTTACTTTAGGGAAATATACTTTGAAAAGAAAGGAATTTATTGTTAGATGATATTTTATCTGAACTGTTTTTTGAAGATTTTTTTATGAATTCCTAAAATAAAATTTTGGGTGTCACATGTTTGGTCCATGATGATAAATAATATCAACACCATGACTGCCTTATATAGTTGACATGTAGAACTTATCCAGTTCCAGTAGACCTCAATTTGGCACCTGGCACTGAACCAAATCACAAATAAAACAGATGTCCTTTTGGCAAACTAATTGCATGCTGTTTTATCCTGTAATATACTTCTCTTCATTTTTCTACATATGGTTATGCAATAGCCACAAAGGGAGCCATGCAAGCATGCAATTAAAGACAATATGAAGTGTGATTACATATCAAGATCCACCCTCCATAATATAATAAGTATATGGTCACTAATTGGTCATAAGCAGTTCAAAGTATATGTGCAAGTTGATGCATATCTTTTCTAGAAGATAATAAGAACAACCAAACATTTGGGGATGCCTTGGATCACCAAATTAGTATATCCATCACTCTCTCTAATTCCAAAAGTAGGTCATACACAAGGATAAAGTAACAAAAGAGATTAAATGCCTAGTGTCTTAATTTATTATGTATCACAAATGACGACCCAATAATTTATGGCAATGGTAGCCTGGTAGGAATTATCAACCAAGAATAAGGAAGAGAAAGCCACAACAAGCATCGAAATTCTAAATCAAGCGATATTTAAAGAAAATATGCAAAGGCTAAAAAACTTACATTTAGAAACAGAGGGAGGATTATTGAACCAAATGCATTTTTAGATTATGAAGGTACATACTACAAAGTGAAAAGAAGGTAATAAGATATATCTGTTGTCATATCTTAAGGGTTGGCTCTTAGAGGTCGGGGTCCTTGTGTTGGTGTAAGGGCGATGGTGTTGTAGTGTTTGGCCATGGGGGATTCTTTTCTCCTAGAGCCTTGATTTTGCTTTCTTAATAAAATGACGCGCAGTTCTCCTGCGTGGTTCGAGAAAAAAATAAACTTGACATCATAGAAAAATGACAAAATCTTGATTTTTTATCCATTGGACAACCATTGTAAAAACATTAATTTTCAAGAGAAATACGAAACAAAGTTTCTATCGGTGGGAAATCCACCGGCCGGGTGGCGGAACGCACCCGCCCTAATCCTAAGATGAGGAGGGGGCCTAAGCGGTTGCCTGTTCGGTGAATTCGGGAAGAACACGAGAGGACACGAGGGATTATAGTGGTTCAGACCGCCGGAGCGTAATACCCTACCTTCACTGTGTGTAAGCTGTTTTGAGGGTAAAATTGAGTCTGTCCTTGTAACGCGGTGTGCCTTCCCTTTTATAGTTTAAGGGAGGCACATACAAGGGTGCTGAGCCCCGACATGCGGGCCCAGGAGCATAATGGAAGAAATACATTATGTGAATAACTAATGTTGGTAGAGTAACGCGTGAGTAATCAGCGAGAGCCATGATGTCCGCAGTCCATGCTGCATTGATGGGCAGTTACCGTACGAGTAATGCGGGAATAATGGTGAGTAACTGCACGACCCAAGTATCGTGGACTGAGCACGCTGCCTGTCAGTGGAATGGACAGGCGCACATCTTATCTGTAATGAATGCGGAAGCGCGCGTAGCCCAGAGGTGTCATGTCAGGTTCCACCCGTTGGCTTATGCCGCACACAGTATGCCACGTGGCAGCATCGAGTCTCTGTCTCAGTGAGGAGCAGGAGTGCATGCGGATAGGTCCAGATCACGCCAGACCAGGTCTGGACACGTGTCAGCTCCGGACCCCCGCCTAGGCCCTAATTAAGGCCTGGGTGTGTTCTGGAACCTTGGGACCCTACTGTGGGCGACCCGGACCCCATACAGGGGGGTCCAGATCCCATTCTAGGGGTCTGGTCCGTACACGTGGGGGTCCTGGACCAACCTGGAGGTTTGGACCGTATATACAGGGGTCCGGCACTCTCCCATGGGGGTCCGGACTCAATGTCGATGCTGTAACACCCTGAATTTGGGGGTAGATTTTTTTCTTCTTTTCTCTCACCAAATTCGGGTGTTACTCTCTTTTCTCTTCCTGATTCACTCTTTCTTCCCAATTTCAAACCAGTATAGCGACAAGTGTCCGTGTCATGTATGAACCAAAACCTAAGTGCCATGAGTGTTGCATCATGCCGACGCACATTTCTTTGTCTGATATTGCGTGTTCGTCTCGTTCTGTCTCAGTTTTCGGTTCGCGATTGGAGCCCGTGTCGTGCGTGTTGTGGGTTTCGATTTGCGAAGCGGCCCGGCCCCTGGCGCCCCCACCCTCCCACGCGCCCCCTCCTCCTCTCTCTCTCTCTCTCTCATTTGGATCTCCCGCGCAACAACCTCCCTCTCCCTCTTCCACCTCTCTCTCCCTGTGATGCCCTAGGGATTGGAGACGGCGATCACCGGAATTTGGACCCCGAGGTGAGCTCCCCTTCCCTCCTCCTCTCTCTCCCTCTCCCTCTCCCACCCCTTCCCTTCCCTGCGCGCCCCCTCTCTCTCCCCTGCGCGTGGCGCTCGCCCGCCCCCGCCCCGGCCCTGCGCGCGGCGGCGCTCGCCCACCCCGGCCCGCGGCGGCGCCCGCCTGCCCCCCGCCCTGGCCCCTCGCGGCGGCGCCCGCCCCCACCCCGGCCCGCGGCGACGCTCGCCCGCCCCCGCCCTGGCCCCTCGCGGCCGCGGCGCCCACCCCCACCCCGGCCCCGCGCAGCGGCGCCCGCCCCCTGCCCTCCCGACGTGGCGGCGCCCGCCCCCCACCCCGGCCCCCGGCGCGCCCCCTGCCCCCGGCACGTGGCTCCCTGCGCGAGGCCTCGGCCCCCTGTGCGTGGCGTCCCAGCTCCCGACGTGACTCGCGTGGCCTCGTTTACCCCCGAACGCATTTCCCGCGTGCGTAAACCCACACGTACGGTGATTATTTCTGGATTGTAGTTGATTTCAAACTCCGTTAGTTACCGTGCTGCGTCGCGCGCTTCGTCACGTGACGATTCTTTTAGTTTATATTTATTAAAGTGTTGTGTCATGCGCTTCGTCGCGCAACGATCTATTTTAATTTCAGGTTGTTTAAGGTGCGATGTCGCGCGTCCAGACGCGCGACATTCCACTTTAAACTCAGCTCTGTTGGAGTATGTCGTCGTGCGCTTCGTCGCGCGATGCTTAACGTCTATTTATAATTAGTGCAAGCGTCTCGTTGGGCGCTTTGTCGCGCAGCGAGTCGTTTACTTGTTAATGCAATCTAAATGTCGTGTTGTACGTCTCGACGTGCGGCCACTCCCTTTCATTCATCTTCAATTGTTTATAATGATTAAATGTGGAACTTGAATTTACTTTATGCCAAACGTAATATCCAAATTAATTCCTTTCCATTAAGCGAGAAGTTTGATTTACAACCTTGTAACGTGATCGTTTCTCGACTGTCTTTTTCTCTTTCTCTCTTAGCCTTAATTGCGAACCCGCGTGGAACGTCTGTTTACTTACTACACTCTATTGTATGGTGTACTGTTCTTTTGTATTAAATATGTGGATGTATGTATGTTTGCGCTTGCATAGAGAACGATCTGGTTGAGGAGCCCGAAGAACTCGTAGGAGAAGCCCCTGAGCAGCAGTCGGTTGGTGGAGGCAAGTGTCCCTTGACCTATCTCTATCCTATACATTCTTTAATTCACCTCCCGCATTTCAGAGTTATACCTAAGGATTTACTAGCTTTGTTATCCATGTCCTTGTTTACCTATTTGGGTTGGATTATTATTGCTTAGTCTTATGCTATTGCTCCACTCTAATCAATGAACATGATGAGAATGATCAATGATACGCTGCTTTCCCTTCTCTTATTATGATGTTATACTTGTGGCCTTTAAGGGGGCTCGAGCGGTTTCTCGAGTGCCTCTCCGTAAGGACCTGTTCTTTGGATGACCGCCCGGGAAAACAGTGCAACCATGAGGGTGGAATGGGGTGCCCTTAGCTGAATAATTAGAGGACCCAAGGTGTAGTTCGCTTAGCCGTCGTGCCGTCAATGGGGCTCGGTGTATGCGGCTCGCTCTGCCAAGCTTGGGTTCGCCCCTTGGGGAGGAGTGCGGTGCATTTAGGAAACCTAACGGGTGGCTACAGCCCCGGGGAATCTTTGTAAAGGCAACGTAGTGATGCCCTGCTGGATCACCTTGGTAGTGATCAATGGAGAGTCATGATCTCCGGGCAGAAAGGGAATCACGGCTTGTGGATAAAGTGCACAACCTCTACAGAGTGTTTGAAAACTGATATATCAGCCGTGCTCGCGGTTATGAGCGGCCAAGGGAGCTCCAGTGATTAGTGGTACTTGATCAGAGACATTTTGGTTTACAGGTGGCAATGAGACTGATGGTTTTGGGTTATGGCTATGGTGCTGGTAAGTGGTATTCTTTCCGTTTGGAAAGGGTACATCGGGCTAATAACTTGGGTTAATGCTAAAACCTGGCTTTCTATTAGTAAATAATAATCTGACCAACTAAAAGCAACTACTTGACTTATCCCCACATAAAGCTAGTCCACTACAGCCAAACAGGATACTTGCTGAGTATGTTGATGTGTACTCACCCTTGCTCTACACACCAAACCCCCCCCCCATCTCTAGGTTGTCAGCATTGCAACCACTGCTCAGGAGAAGATGAAGCTGTGGGAGGAGACTTCCAGGAGTTCCAAGATTATGATGAATTCTAGGCGTGGGTTAGTGGCAACCCCCAGTCGGCTGCCTGTGAAGGCCGCGTTTATCTACGTTTCTTTTTCGCACTTCGATTAATTGTAAAGACTATGTGGATGTCTCAGACATCATGATGTAATCGACTATTATTTCCCTTTTTAATACTATTTGAGCACTGTGTGATGATGTCCATGTTATGTAACTGCTGTGTACGTGAATTGCTGATCCTGGCACGTACATGGTTTGCATTCGGTTTGCCTTCTAAAACCGGGTGTGACATAGGTGGTATCAAAGTCGTGCTGACTGTAGGACCGCTAACCTAGAGTAGAATGGTCGTTCTAAGGACTATAGACCTCTGTCCCTGCCTTGACTTTGATATCCCTTCAAAAGTTGGTCATATCGACCAAAACCTATGTTCTACTATATATTATACCTTGCTGAAAATTGTGTTTTATTCTAATCCTTCATTTATTTATGGTACATTACTTGCTGGTCATATTAATTCTGTTCTCACTCTTTTGCTTGTGGTGTCTTTTGTAGATGGCTCGTCTTAGACACACTGCACGAAAGTCCGTCATCCCCTTCTTACCCTCCCGTCTTGCTGAGCGTCCGCTTCGCCGTCCCGTGGCCGGTCAGTCCAGCCACTTGGAGAGGTTGCACCACCGCCTGCATGAGGAGCAGGAACGTCGACGACAGGAGCAGCAGGGCTCTTCTTTCTCGCTCCAACAGGAGATAGAGTCCGTGAGGAGCTGCTCCCCTGTGCTTCCTCTGGAGGCGCCCCCTGCACCACCACTGGGCGCCCCAGCCTCTGAAGTAGCTGCTGGAGGAGACCCAGATGACAGAGGTGGCGACGACATCTTGAGCCACGACACCGACTTCTCTACTAACCAGGAGCCGAAAGGATGGGTTTCTCGACCCATCACTCGCGATGCTGCTCGCTGGTGTCACTTCCATGATGTGCTCGATACCCTGCTACGTCGGGCACTTAACCGGCGTACTTGGTCCATCGAGTATCGCTATGTGGTCTACCAGCATAGTCGCGGGGTCTATCCGGACTGCTGGGAGGCGACCTGCTTGGTGCGCCGTCCGGAGAACAGTCTCCAGGGTGCGGAGGCCTGCTCAGAGCACTATTCCATCTCTGAGCGGGACTCAGCTGAGGCGGCCATGCAAGATGCCGCACGGCGTGCGCTTTCGCACTACTGCTCGATTCTTGGTGGGGTAGCTGACGGTCTCAACCTGAAGTATTACCCCCGCCGTCCATCTGGCAGCACAGGAGGCGTGATTGTCTCACCTGTTGGTGAGGACAATCCTAGGTTGAGCAGCACAGTCAACCTAGCCGTCGTGCTAAACACGGAGCTGGACCATGCGCTAGACGAGCTGAGTAGGGCTCGTGCTGAGATCGCCCTGCTGCGGGCTGAGCGCGCGGAGCGTCGTCACCTGGATGATGGTTCCCCCGCTCCCATCGGGACTCAGCACCCGTACCGCTCACCTCGGCGTGGATGCCAGTCTTATGGCAATCCCGACTGCAAGACCAAGATAAATCTAGAACCATAGATCGCTAGAGTCGGATCTTGTAATTAATACAAAATATATATATGTAGAAGCTACAGTCTTAGCGTTAGTCTCGCTCTTAGTTAGTCTTAGTTAGACAGGGTAGTTTGCTATATCCTGTGCATTTATGTTTGTCATGATGAACTATGCTTGATTTGGATCTTTGTAATGACTGTCACCAGAGTGTGGGTATCCCCTGCATTTTGGTTTACCTATTATAGTTATCTAGTTGGGAAGCCTTTTATTCCACTTTCCTCTTTATCTGAGAAGTTGTGTGGTCTGTGTTGGAGATCAGTGAAGATGCTCATCTGTTCAGGGTCGTTGAAGAATTCTATGCTCTTTTCTTATGCTGCAAGATTTGCAAGATCAGTTCTGATATATGGTTGCATTCTGCAGATGTCAGAGAACAGGCGCAGAGGAGGAAGGCGTGTTCAGCAGGAGCAAACCGCTCAGCAGGAAGAGGTACCCCAGCAACAGCAGCTGCCGCCCCCGCCCCCGATGTCCATCGAGCAAATGTTTCTGATGCAGACTCAGGCAGTTCAAGCCATCGGTCAGACTCTGGCCGCCATCCAGCAGCAGCAGGCACCACCTCAGCCTTAGATGCCTCAGATGCCCAGGGACAAGCGTGCTGAATTCATGAGAGGTCATCCCCCAACGTTCGCTCACTCTTCTGACCCCATGGATGCTGAAGACTGGCTGCGCACTGTGGAGCGGGAGTTGCATACCGCTCAGTGCGATGACAGAGAGAAAGTCTTGTATGGTCCTCGTCTGTTGAGAGGAGCAGCTCAGTCATGGTGGGAGTCTTATCTTGCCACCCATGCCAACCCCGACACCATCACCTGGGAAGAGTTCAAAGGTAGCTTCCGTCAGTACCATGTTCCTGCAGGTCTGATGACAGTGAAGGAGGAGTTCCTAGCCCTCAAGCAAGGGTCATCGTCTGTCAGTGAGTACCGGGACAGGTTTCTGCAGTTGTCTCGCTATGCTCCTGAAGATGTCAACACCGACGCCAAGCGACAGTACCGTTTCCTGAGAGGCTTGGTTGATCCTCTGCAGTACCAACCGATGAATCACACCTTCCCGACATTCTAGCACCTGATTGACAGGGCAATCATGACAAAGAGGAAGCGTAAGGAAATGGAGGATCGTAAGCGCAAGATCAGTGAACCCCAGCCTGGTAGCAGCAACCGTCCCCGTTTCTCAGGCAATCAACCTCAGCAGTTCAGGCAGAACCAGCGTCCACCTCAGCAGCATCAGCAGTTCCAAAGGCAGTGTCCTCAGCACCAGTATCAGAATCGTCAGAACAACCCGTCAGGAGGAGGCCAGTTTCAGAGGCAGAATCAGCAGGCACCTCGTCTTCCTGCCCCAGCAACCCAGCAGAACAGTCAGGCAGCACCAGCTCAGGTTGGAAACAGAGCATGTTTCCACTGTGGAGAGCAAGGCCATTGGGTGATGCAATGTCCGAAGAAGGCAGCCCAGCAGCAGTCAGACCCCAATGCCCCAGCGAAGCAGAACGTGTCTCAGCCTGGAGCAGGAAACCGCTCTCAGCCGTGTTATAATCATGGGAAACTGAACCACTTGGAAGCTTAAGCAGTTCAGGAGACCCCGGCATGATAGTAGGTATGTTCCTAGTCGACTCCCATATTGCAGAAGTGTTATTTGATACTGGAGCAACACATTCTTTCATTACTGCATCATGGGTAGAAGCACATAATCTTCCAATTACTACCATGTCAACCCCATTCAAATTGACTCAGCCGGTGGTAGAATTCGAACCGATAGCATTTGTTTGAATGTATGTGTGGAAATAAGGGGGATAGCGTTTCCCGCTAACCTCATAGTAATGGGTACTCAGGGAATAGATGTCATCCTAGGGATGAATTGGCTAGATAAGTATCAGGCAGTTATCAGTTGTGATAAGAGGACAATCAAGTTAGTGTCCCCACTAGGAGAGGAAGTGGTGACCGAGTTAGTCCCGCCTGAGCCGAAGAAAGGAAGTTGTTATCAGATGGCTGTCGATAGCAGTGAAGTAAACCCAATTGAGAGGATCAAGATTGTGTCTGAGTTTCCAGATGTGTTTCCAAAGGACTTATCGGGTACGCCACCAGAGCAGAAAGTTGAGTTTGCCATAGAACTTCTTCCTGGCACCGCCCCTATCTTTAAGAGAGTTTACAGAATATCCAGACCAGAGTTGGTTGAACTTAAGAAGCAGATTGATGAGCTGTCAGAGAAAGGTTACATTCGGCCAAGCACCTTGCCTTGGGCCGCCCCTGTCCTATTTGTGGAAAAGAAAGATGGCACCAAAAGGATGTGTATCGATTATCGAGCTCTGAATGAAGTCACCATCAAGAACAAGTACCCTTTGCCCAGAATAGAAGATCTGTTCGACCAGTTGAGAGGAGCCAGTGTGTTCTCCAAGATTGATCTAAGGTCAGGTTATCATCAGCTCAGAATCCGACCTTCAGGCATTCCGAAGACGGCATTCATTACCAAGTATGGTTTGTATGAGTTCACTGTGATTTCTTTTGGTTTGACCAATGCACCAGCCTTTTTCATGAATCTGATGAACAGTGTATTCATGGACTATCTCAATAAGTTTGTGGTGGTATTCATTGATGACATTCTGATATACTCTCAAAGCGAAGAAGAGCATGCAGATCATTTGAGGATGGTATTGCAGAGATTGCGAGAGCACCAGCTGTATGCAAAGTTGAGCAAGTGTGAGTTCTAGATCAGTGAAGTCCTGTTCTTGGGTCACATAATCAACAAAGAAGGATTGGCTGTGGATCCGAAGAAAGTGTCAAACATTCTGAACTGGAAAGCGCCAACAGATGCTCGAGGAATCAAGAGCTTCATTGGAATGGTCGGATATTATCGGCGATTCATTGAAGGGTTTTTGAAGATTGCGAAACCAATGACAGCGTTGCTAGGCAACAAGGTTGAGTTCAAGTGGACCCAGAAATGCCAAGAGGCCTTTGAAGCGCTGAAAGAGAAGTTGACTACAGCGCCTGTCTTAGTCTTACCTGATGTGCACAAGCCCTTCTCGGTGTACTGTGATGCTTGTTACACAGGTTTGGGATGTGTGTTGATGCAAGAGGGAAGAGTTGTGGCTTACTCGTCCCGGCAGTTGAAGGTTCATGAGAAGATTACCCAATCCATGACCTAGAGTTGGCAGCAGTGGTTCACGCACTGAAGACATGGAGGCATTATCTGTATGGACAGAAATGTGATGTTTACACAGACCACAAGAGTCTGAAGTACATATTCACTCAGTCAGAGTTGAATATGAGGCAACGAAGATGGTTAGATCTGATCAAAGACTATGAGTTGGAGATCCATTACCATCCAGGCAAAGCGAACGTAGTGGCAGATGCTTTGAGCAGGAAGAGTCAGGTCAATCTTATGGACGCTCGTCCGATGCCCTATGAGTTGGCCAAAGAGTTTGACAGGTTGAGTCTCGGATTTCTGAACAACTCACGAGGAGTCACCATTGAGTTGGAACCTACCTTGGAGCGGGAAATCAAAGAAGCGCAGAAGAGTGATGAGAAGATCAGTGAGATCCGGCGACTGATTCTAGATGGCAGAGGCAAAGATTTTCGGGAAGATGCAGAAGGTGTGATATGGTTCAAAGACCGCTTGTGCGTTCCCAATGTCCAGTCTATTCGGGAGTTGATCCTCAAGGAAGCCCATGAGACAGCCTATTCGATTCACCCTGGCAGTGAGAAGATGTATCAAGATCTGAAGAAGAAATTCTGGTGGTACGGAATGAAGAGGGAAATCGCAGAGCATGTGGCTATGTGTGATAGTTGTCGATGGATCAAGACAGAGCACCAGAGACCAGCTGGATTGTTGCAGCTGTTGCAAATTCCCCAGTGGAAATGGGATGAAATCGACATGGATTTCATAGTCGGACTGCCTCGTACTCGAGCCGGCTACGATTCCATTTGGGTAGTGGTGGATCGCTTAACCAAGTCAGCCCACTTCATACCCGTCAAGACCAACTACAGCAGTGCAGTATTGGCAGAGTTGTACATGTCTCGGATCGTTTGTCTTCATGGTGTGCCAAAGAAGATAGTGTCAGACAGAGGAACGTAGTTCACCTCTCATTTCTGGCAGCAGTTGCATGAAGCCTTGGGCACACATCTGAATTTCAGTTTAGCTTATCATCCGCAGACAGATGGTCAGACTGAAAGGACCAATCAAATTCTTGAAGATATGTTGAGAGCCTGTGCGTTGCAAGATCAGTCTGGATGGGACAAGCGATTGCCTTATGCAGAGTTTTCCTATAACAACAGTTACCAGGCCAGTTTGAAGATGTCACCATTTCAGGCGCTCTATGGAAGGAGTTGTAGAACTCCGTTGCAATGGGATCAGCCTGGAGAAAAGCAGGTGTTTGGGCCAGACATTCTGCTTGAAGTCGAAGAGAACATCAAGATGGTCTGAGAGAATCTGAAGATAGCGCAATCAAGGCAGCGAAGCTATGCAGACACAAGAAGAAGAGAGCTGAGTTTCGAAGTCGGAGACTTCGTCTATTTGAAAGTGTCGCCGATCAGAGGAGTCAGAAGGTTCGGAGTCAAAGACAAGCTAGCACCCTGCTACATTTGCCCGTACCAAATTCTCTCAAGGCGTGGAGAAGTGGCCTATCAGCTCAGCCTGCCAGAGAATTTGTCTGCCGTGCATGATGTCTTTCATGTGTCCCAGTTGAAGAAGTGCTTGCGTGTGCCGGAAGAGCAGTTGCCAGTGGAAGGTCTTGAAGTCCAGGAGGACTTGACCTACACAGAGAAACCAGCGCAAATCCTTGAGATTGCAGACAGAGTCACCCGAAGGAAGACCATCAGAATGTGCAAAGTTAGATGGAATCACCACTCTGAGGAAGAAGCAACCTGGGAGCGTGAAGATGATCTAATGGCCAAATACCCTGAGCTCTTTGCTAGCCAACCTTGAATCTCGAGGGCGAGATTCTTTTAAGGGGGATAGGTTTGTAACGCCCTGAATTTGGGGGTAGATTTTTTTCTTCTTTTCTCTCACCAAGTTCGGGTGTTACTCTCTTTTCTCTTCCTGATTCGCTCTTTCTTCCCAATTTCAAACCAGTATAGCGACAAGTGTCCGTGTCATGTATGAACCAAAACCTAAGTGCCATGAGTGTTGCATCATGCCGACGCACATTTCTTTGTCTGATAATGCGTGTTCGTCTCGTTCTGTCTCGGTTTTCGGTTCGCGATTGGAGCCCGTGTCGTGCGTGTTCTGGGTTTCGATTTGCGAAGCGGCCCGGTCTGGCCCGCCCCGGCCCCTGGCGCCCCCACCCTCCCACGCGCCCCCTCCTCCTCTCTCTCTCTCTCATTTGGATCTCCCGCGCAACAACCTCCCTCTCCCTCTTCCACCTCTCTCTCCCCGTGGTGCCCTAGGGATTGGAGACGGCGATCACCGGAATTTGGACCCCGAGGTGAGCTCCCCTCCCCTCCCCTTCCCTCCTCCTCTCTCTCTCCCTCTCCCTCCCCTTCCCTTCCCTGCGCCCCCCCTCTCTCTCCCCTGCGCGCGGCGGCGCTCGCCCACCCCGGCCCGCGGCGGCGCTCGCCCGCCTCGCCCCGGCCCTACGCGCGGTGGCGCCTGCCCCCGCCCCTCCCCTGTGTGCGGCAGCGCTCGCCCACCCCGGCCCGCGGCGGCGCCCGCCCGCCCCCCGCCCTGGCCCCTAGCGGCGGCGGCGCCCGCCCCCACCCCGGCCCGCGGCGGCGCTCGCCCGCCCCCCGCCCTGGCCCCTCGCGGCGGCGGCGCCCGCCCCCCACCCCGGCCCCCCGGCGTGGCCCGCCCGCCCCTGCCCCCGGCGCGGCCCGGCCCCCGGCACAGCCGCCTCGGCCCCCGGCGCGCCCTCTGCCCCCGGCGCGCGGCGTCCCAGCTCCCGGCGTGACTCGCGTGGCCTCGTTTACCCCCTAACGCATTTCCCGCGTGCGTAAACCCACACGCGCGGTGATTATTTCTGGTTTGTAGTTGATTTCAAACTCCGTTAGTTAGCGTGCTGCGTCGCGCGCTTCGTCGCGCGATGATTCTTTTAGTTTATATTTATTAAAGTGTTGTGTCGCGCGCTTCGTCGTGCGACGATCTATTTTAATTTCAGGTTGTTTAAGGTGCGATGTCGCGCGTCCAGACGCGCGACGTTCCACTTTAAACTCAGCTCTGTTGGAGTATGTCGTCGTGCGCTTCGTCGCGCGATGCTTAACGTCTATTTATAATTAGTACAAGCGTCTCGTTGGGCGCTTAGTCACGCAGCGAGTCGTTTACTTGTTAATGTAATCTAAATGTCGTGTCGTATGTCTCGACGTGCGGCCACTCCCATTCATTCATCTTCAATTGTTTATAATGATTAAATGTGGAACTTGAATTTACTTTATGCCAAATGTAATATCCAAATTAATTCCTTTCCATTAAGCGAGAAGTTTGATTTACAACCTTGTAACGTGATCGTTTCTCGACTGTCTTTTTCTCTCTCTCTTAGCCTTAATTGCGAACTCGCGTGGAACGTCTGTTTACTTACTGCACTCTATTGTATGGTGTACTGTTCTTTTGTATTAAATATGTGGATGTATGTATGTTTGCGCTCGCATAGAGAACGATATGGTTGAGGAGCCTGAAGAACTCGCAGGAGAAGCCCCTGAGCAGCAGTCGGTTGGTGGAGGCAAGTGTCCCTTGACCTATCTCTATCCTATACATTCTTTAATTCACCTCCCGCATTTCAGAGTTATACCTAAGGATTTACTAGCTTTGTTATCCATGTCCTTGTTTACCTATTTGGGTTGGATTATTATTGCTTAGTCTTATGCTATTGCTCCACTCTAATCAATGAACATGATGAGAATGATCAATGATACGCTGCTTTCCCTTCTCTTATTATGATGTTATACTTGTGGCCTTTAAGAGGGCTCGAGCGGTTTCTCGAGTGCCTCTCTGTAAGGACCTGTTCTTTGGATGACCGCCCGGGAAAACAGTGCAACCATGAGGGTGGAATGGGGTGCCCTTAGCTGAATAATTAGAGGACCCGGGGTGTAGTTCGCTTAGCCGTCGTGCCGTCAATGGGGCTCGGTGTATGCGGCTCGCTCTGCCAAGCTTGGGTTCGCCCCTTGGGGAGGAGTGCAGTGCATTTAGGAAACCTAACGGGTGGCTACAGCCCTGGGGAATCTTTGTAAAGGCTACGTAGTGATGCCCTGCTGGGTCACCTTGGTAGTGATCAATGGAGAGTCATGATCTCCGGGCAGAAAGGGAATCACGGCTTGTGGGTAAAGTGCACAACCTCTGCAGAGTGTTTGAAAACTGATATATCAGCCGTGCTCGCGGTTATGAGCGGCCAAGGGAGCTCCAGTGATTAGTGGTACTTGATCAGAGACATTTTGGTTTACAGGTGGCAATGAGACTGATGGTTTTGGGTTATGGCTATGGTGCTGGTAAGTGGTATTCTTTCCGTTTGGAAAGGGTACATCGGGCTAATAACTTGGGTTAATGCTAAAACCTGGCTTTCTATTAGTAAATAATAATCTGACCAACTAAAAGCAACTACTTGACTTATCCCCACATAAAGCTAGTCCACTACAGCCAAACAGGATACTTGCTGAGTATGTTGATGTGTACTCACCCTTGCTCTACACACCAAACCCCCCCCCCCATCTCCAGGTTGTCAGCATTGCAACCACTGCTCAGGAGAAGATGAAGCTGTGGGAGGAGACTTCCATGAGTTCCAAGATTATGATGAATTCTAGGCGTGGGTTAGCGGCAACCCCCAGTCGGCTGCCTGTGAAGGTCGCGTTTATCTACGTTTCTTTTTCGCACTTTGATTTATTGTAAAGACTATGTGGATGTCTCAGACATCATGATGTAATCGACTATTATTTCCCTTTTTAATACTATTTGAGCACTGTGTGATGATGTCCATGTTATGTAACTGCTGTGTACGTGAATTGCTGATCCTGGCACGTACATGGTTCGCATTCGGTTTGCCTTCTAAAACCGGGTGTGACAGATGCCTTGGAGTATATCACTTTCTCTAGCCACGTGGCGGTCCCGGAGCTGTCCACGTGGAGGGGTCGGGTGATGTTGCTGGCCCAGAGCAGTCACCCGAGGCTGGGGCGAGTCACGGCCTGGCCCCACGCACAGCTCCTTTACCATGCAACTAAAGATAGCTGCGTGGGTACTGCGTATTCATATAGTAGTAAGGGGTACCCTAGTTTTAGGGTACCGATAGTGGCCCCCGGGCCCACTTTAGGGAGGATGCGAGCCTGCAGGTGGGGCCAAAGCTTGTACTTCGTCTCAACATGGCTTGATTGGTGATTGGCGCGCCGTTTCAGTGCGTCTGCTTTCGCACTCACCGTCAATCCGCCTTCGGTCACGACAACTGCCATATCCGTCCTCATGGCTGATTGACTCGCGGCCCCCACGCCTAGTGGTTTCATCGGGCCACGCGTGAGGTGCCTCGTTGCTGCTGCACTGGTTTAAAATATTACCTTTTGTCTTCCGCAGCAGCCCCAAGGAGACGCACTACAGGCGCGCGCGACGGTTCGCTCTTTCAATACCCGAAGTCCGGCACACAAACCGTATGACTTGTGGACCCGGGCCCCCGTGTCATAGACTAGGTTGCCTTAGTCCTTGGTGCGCGTCGGGCGAGATTTCCTGTGGCGATTGAGGGGCACGCGGAAGGGTTTCCCTAACAAGGACTCAGGTTTCCTTGAAAAAGGATTCACCCCGCGTGCATCAGGTACGCTTTCGCATTCTCTCCCAATCGCTTGTGCCCCTTTGCCTTCTTGCTCCTCTACTCTACGCCCACGTCGCTGCACACGCCATGGCTTCGCTTGGTCACCCTGACCGTTTCCAGTCTAAGGGAGCGCTTAACCTGGTGCGCGGTCTGCTCGGGTGGAGCGCGTCGGGGCTCGCCGGAAGAATCCGTGTCGGCGCCACTCCCCTCGGCGATCTCGCCGCCGGGGAGTTCGTGTTGTTCGTCTCCTACATCTCCTGCGGGTTGGCGCTACCGATCTTGCCCTTCTTCTTGCTGCTGCTGGAGGAGTTCGGGCTTCAGCTTCAGCACCTCACGCCCCACTCCATCCTCCAGGCGGCCATATTCATCCACCTCTGTGAGATGTTTGTAGGTGTGGCTCCCTGCACCTCTCTCTTCCGCCACTTCTTCGTGCTGGTCAAGTCCGGGAAGACTAGGGACCACATAGGTGCCTACTACTTCCAGACGAGGCCAGATTCAGCCGTCGTCTACATCCCCACCCTTGGCGGCGCGAGGTGGGAAAACTGGCGCAGCGACTGGGTGATTGCCAGCACCGAGTTCAACGACCGCCTCGTCCTACCGAGCGATGGGCCAGCGCTCGACTGCAAGCTGTGGAGGACCAAACCGTCCCTTTCACCAGAGTTCCTGCCCGTATTGGACAGAATCAAGGGCTTGGCTACGGACGGCTTGATGTCAATGCACGTGGTCGGCGACTTCCTAAAGCGCCGGATCGCGCCGCTGTAGAGGAGACCGCGCCTGTGCCGTTGGTTCACCAGCCCAAACGACATCGGTCGGATCTAGCGTGGGCCGGGGACCGACCTATCCTGGGATGAGCTGGCGGTCCTGGTGGGAGGGATTACCGGGGAAACTTTTGTCCCCGAGTCCCTGATCCTCCCCTAGGGCATCCCTGCGCTCTGCGACGACCCAGGGCTGAGGACGGCGATCTTGGCCACGCTGCCTACCCTCGACGAGAGCGATGTGACGGTTCGCCAGACCGGTGGCCAGGACCCCCACCGGGGGATCCAGATCTCAGATGCATCGGCTAGAGGTCCCCAGCCCGCCGGTGCGCTCGCAGCGCCACTCCCGCCGTGGCCCCCAGCCCCTTGGACAAGGGCAAAGGGGCTGCAAGTGGTACCTCCACCGGTGCCCCCACCCCAGGTAGCTCCGAGGGTCGAAGGAGGAGAGGCGATGCTGGCTGCGTCGCGCTGATGGGTTGCTCATTTCGGAGCCTCCCAAGAAGCGCCAGAGGACCGCTAGCGGGGTCGAGGAGGCGAGCTCCTAGGCCCACGGCGCGAAGAGACGCGTCAGTCTGCCGCCACCACCACCATTGGTCCCGCCGCCACCGCCACCACCATCGGTCCCGCCGCCACCACCACCATTTGGGGGTGATCTCCCCAGGGGCACCACCAGCAGCAACAGCAGCAGCAGCAAGAGCGGCGATCTCGCTTCCAGGGTCACTGGAAGGTCCAGGGCCCCAAGTAAGTATAGCCCCTTTTTCTTTGAGCTTAATCGTCATGCTGACAAGTCTTAACACATCGTCTGTTTTTCAGGGCTTCTTCCCCCTCTGCTCCCAAGGCCACACCTCCTCCGGCGGATACCAGGCCCACCAACGGGTCTGGCTCTCAATAGCTGGCATCTGCTGGGAGTGGTGCTAGCGATCCGCCCCCGGCTACTGCTGAGACAACGCCAGCGGCTTCCCATGCCCTAGCCGGGGATCCGGCGGCAGCGGCACCAGCATCGAGCAGCGTCACAGCGGCGCCAGCGTCGGGCGGCGTCGCAACGGCAGAGGAGGTCCCTGCTGGGAGATCTGCGCCCCCTCCGGACGCTGGGGGTGATGCAGGAGGCGCGTCCAGCTCCAACCCTCCGCCTGCTCGGAGGAGATGGAGGTGGTGTTCGGACAACGCCTCCGGTCAGGTGCCAAGCAAGAAGCGTAGCCAGTCCCGCTCCCTCGCATGCTTTCTCGTGCCCACCAGGTCCTTAGTGACACTAGGGCGGCAATTTTGCGGCAGTGGGAGGCGCTAGAGGCTGAGCACCAACGCCTCAGCGACTGGCGCACCCAACTGGAGGAGCGCACCAAGTCGGCATCCCGACAGTTCCTCTCCGAGCAGTCCCAACTCGAGCGGGACTGCAAGGAGTACAAGAGGGATCTCCAGAAGGTGTGCGCCAGGAAGTTGGAGGCATCCCGGGGGGAGAAGAAGGGGACCAGGAGGGAGGAGGTCGTGTCTCAGCGGGAGGCCCTCGCAATAGAGTTCTGGGCCAAGCTGAGTGCCCTGGACCAGACCCTAGAAGCCCAGTGGATCCAGCAGACCAAGGCTGTGGAGAGGCTGCAAAAGTTGCAGTAAGAGCTCGAGGGCAAGGCCAGCGACGCCGCCCTCGCCGAGGAGAAACTCAAGGCGAAGGAGCAGTCCTTGGACAGGTGGGAGATGGACCTCGCCAGGCGGGAGACGGATCTCACCTTCCGGGAAGAAATGCTCACCCGGCGAGGCGAGATGCTGGCCGAGCACGAGCTCGAGGCGGAGGAGAAAGAGAAGAAGATGGAGGAGCGGATCCGGCAATTCCAGGCGGCGCAGGCGACGCCGGGTCCCCAGGCGATGGAGGCGACTAGGAAAGCACTTGAAGATCTCCAGGCGGAGCACCGCGCCAGGGTCTAGCGTATTGCCGTGTGGGCCGGTGAAGCAAGCACGGCGCTGGTGCCGCTAGGGGTGAGCCCTATTCCAGTGTCGAAGCTGCCAGCGTCGATCTCCGAAGCGCTCCCGGTGCTGGACTCCTCCGCCGACCGTCTCCGGCGCCTGGACCAGATTCTTGGAGCCTGTCTGGAGGCAGAGGGCGGCAAGCTCTGCTGAGCGGTGATCGAATATATCTTGACGTGCTTCCGGAGTCACGACCTAGCCATATCCTTGGAGCCGGTGATCGCTGGTCCGGTGGCCGCCACTGAAGACGCCGCCCGGGAGGGCGTACAAGACGCCGTGGAGCTGGTGGCTGAGCACTTCCAGCGGAATCCTGCTGATGATGAGTAGCCAAATCTGCAGAAACAAGGCAAGGGTCCCGCTGGGGAGCGGCTTGTAATAACTTTTGGTAGTGTAACATACTTTTGAGAACCATTAATCAAGCAGTATTAGTACTTATTTGTATGTTATTTGTCGTCGCTTTGTGTAGCGTTACCAACTTCTCCCTAGTACTTGGCCCCCCTGGGATGTAGGCTCGACGTGTCGAGGCTGGATACCAGTACACCAAAGAAAAAGTTGGTGATCCGGCCCCTAGGGGGTAGTCTCTACAGTTTGAGACTACCTACCTCTGGACGGGGACCTGGACCTGCACACAGCTTCGGCCTTGAAGTGTTAGTAGCACACCCATAGAACCCATCATCTGGTATCTGCCATCCTTTGATTCATGCAATAGGACCTGCATGATTTGGCCTGGGAAGCCAAGCCTTATGCCCGGACCTACAGGATCACAACCCCAAATACTAGGGTACCCGTTGCAGAGTGGTGGAGGTACAGGCTTAGGGTACGGAACCAGGCTAAGCGGCTACACAGCTCTGGACCACTCCAGGAAACGAACGCCCATTCTCTAGAACCAGACCTGCAGGTTGCCGGACCCCTTGTAGTAGTAGAGGGGTCCCGAACTGCAAGCATGGATTACTCAATCCGGATGTCATCATACCAGCAAGGGTGGGAATTGTATGGGTGGGTTAGATAAAAAATAATGTCTGAAAACTGTAGCAGAATAAAACCATCACAAAAGCACATCTGGGGGTAAATCTCTTCCTTATAACTTGATATACATGGGTGTAGACCAACAGGCCGGGTTTACGAGGGCGGACCTCACCGGATTGACATACACATATGCGCAACCCAGTTACAAAGGAAGAAAAACTCAACCCCCTAGTTTTTCTTCTATGGGTAGAACTTACGGAGATGCTCTATGTTCCAGGGATTGGGAAGAGGCACTCCTTCAGTTGTGGCAAGGCGGACACACCCAGGTCAGCATATTTCCGTCACCTTGAAGGGTCCTTCCCAGCTGGGGGAGAGTTTATGGAGCCCTTCTCGGTTCAGTATTCGCCTTAGGACCAGGTCCCCGACTTTGAGCTTCCTACTATGCACAAACCACTGGTGGTAACACCTGAGCGCTTGGTAGTACCGTGCATTTCGGATCGCCGCTTGCCATCTTCGTTCATCGATGAGGTCCACGTCCTCACGTCGTAGCTGTTCCTGCATAGACTTATAGAAAGATTAGACTCGTGGGGAGCCCATAATGATTTCCAGGGGAAGGCAGGCTTTGGCCCCGAAGACCAGGAAGAACGGGGTCTCCCCGGTAGCTTGGCTGGGTGTGGTCCGGTTCCCCCACAGTACGGACGGAAGCTCGTTGACCCAATTTGCACCATGCTTTTTTAAGCAGTCGTAGGTGCGTGTCTTGAGTCCCCTGAGGATTTCTGCGTTTGCCCTCTCAGCTTGGTCGTTGCTCCTAGGATGAGCCACAGACGCAAAGCAGAGCTGGGTGCCAATGCCCTCGCAATACTCTTGGAAGAGCCGACTTTTGAACTAGGTCCCGTAGTCCGTAATGATACGGCTTGGGACCCCAAATATGCAGACAATCGACTTGAGGAAAGCGACAACAGCACCTTGGGTGATACTGACCACAGGGGTAGCCTCTGGCCACTTTGTGAACTTGTCGATGGCGACGATGAGGAAACGGTACCCGCCGACAGCCCTGGGGAATGGCCCCAGGATATCCACCCCCCATACGGCGAATGGCCAGGAGGGTGGAATCATTTGCAGAGCCTGAGCCGGTGTGTGTATCTGCTTTGCATGGAATTGACATGCTTCGCAGGAATTTACCAACTCAGCTGCATCCTGGAGAGCAGTTGGCCAGTAGAAGCCATGCCGGAAGGCCTTACCAACCAGTGTGCGGGATGCTGAATGACTTCCGCACTCTCCTCCATGGATCTCCTTGAGTAGCTCACGACCCTCCTCCTGGGTAATGCACCGCATGAGAATGCTGTTGGCGCCACGGCAGTATAGATCCCCTTCTACCATCGTGTATCATTTAGCCAACCGCACTATGCACTCTGCGGACACATGATCTTTAGGAAGGATGTTTTCTTTCAGGTAGTCCCAGATCTCGGAGATACATGCATCGGGACCACTCTGAGACATTGGTTGTGGCGCTAAGAGGTTGGCAGAACCCTCTGTAGCACATATAGTCCTTGGTGGGTCCTGCGGATGGAACACCACCGGGACCGCTAGCTTCGAGGTGCTAGTCTCACCCCCTTTCGCCCAGTTCAGCAGGCTGGGCGGTAGGTCTCAGCAACCGTCTTTTAAAGACGCCCTCGGGCATGGGTGCCCAAGTTGATGCCCTCGTGGAGAGTTCATCTGCCGCTGAGTTGTTAGCCCGAGGAACATGTTGCAGTTCCAAAGCCGTGAAGTCCTTTTCCAGCTTCCTTGCATGGAGGAGGTAAGCTGCGAGCCTGAGCTCGTTGCAGCTACATTCCCCACGGACCTGCTTGATGATCAGCTAGGAGTTCCCCTTCACGAGGAGCTGGTGGATCCCTAGTGATAGGGCCGCAGACAAGCCGAAGATCAATGCTTCATACTCTGCCATGTTGTTGGTGGCCTTGAACTCAAGGTGCACCATGTACTTCACTTGATCTCCGCTTGGGTCGATGAGGACCACTCCAGCCCTGCCAGCCTGTTGGTGGGTGGATCCGTCGAAGAAGAGGGTCCAGTGGGGCTCGGTGAAGACCGGAGCCCTAGGCTCTGCAGGTGTGGGGTCCGAATCGGGATCCGAACCCCCAGGAACGCTCGGGGAAGGAGTCCACTCCACTATGAAGTCATCCAGGACCTGGCTCTTGACAGCATGGCGTGGCTGGAACTCCAGTTGGAACTCGGCAAGCTCCGCCGCCCACTTGGCGATGTTGCCTGCGGCGTTAGAGTTGTGGAGGATGGCCTTTAACGGGTAGGAGGTCACCACCACAACCCTGTGTGCCTGAAAATAGTGGCACAACTTCCTAGACGCAACAAGTACAACATAAATAAGCTTTTGCGTCTCAAGATACCTGGACTTTGCCTCATGGAGGACCTCGCTGACGTAATAGACCAGCTTCTGGATGGTTCGGACCCCTGTGGTTGGTCTCGGGTCCTCAAACTCCTGGCCTTCCGTCAACATCGTGGTGGTTGAACCACCACCTTCTCTTGGGGGAATTTGTTGACTCCCCTGGGGTTGTTGTGCCGCCCTTTCAGCGACCAGCACCATGCTCACCGCCTCGGAAGCCGCTGCAATGTACAAGTACAACGGCTCCCCCGGCTCCAGAGCTACCAGTATTGACAGGGACACAAGGTGCTGCTTCAACTCTTGAAAGGCTCGTTCTGCCTCTTCGGTCCAAGAGAATGGACCGGACTTCCGCAATAGCCTGAAGAAGGGCAGTGCCCTCTCAGCCAGTCTTGAGATGAAGCGGCTAAGGGCGGCTAATGACCCCGCAAGCTTCTGGACGTCCTTGATGCGGGCCGGAGGCCTCATCGTCTCAATTGCCTTGATCTTCTCTGGGTTTGCTTCAATGCCCCGATGTGAAACCAGGAACCCCAGCAACTTCCCAGCAGAGACACCAAAGACGCACTTGTCTGGGTTCAGCTTTGTGCGGGTTGCCCGTAGCCTGTCAAAGACCAGGGTTAAGTCTTCCACTAGGGTCGACCCTCTCTTAGTCTTGACCACGATGTCATCGACGTATACCTCTACTCTGTCCCTAATCAGGTCCCCAAAAGTCTTACTCATCGCCCGTACAAATGTTGGCAAGGCGTTTTTCAGACCGTAAGGCATTACGACATAACAGTAAAGCCCATCCACTGTTACAAAAGCGGTATGCTTCCTATCTTGTCTAGACATCTAGATCTGATGGAAACCAGAGTAAGCATCTAAGAAAGACAAGAGGTCACACCCGGAGGTAGAATCCACGATTTGATCTATTCATGGTAGTGGATATGGGTCCTTAGGACAGGCCTTATTGAGGTTGGTGTAGTCGATGCACATCCGAAGCTTCCCGTTAGCCTTGGGGACGATGACTGGATTGGCCAGCCATACTGGGTGATGGACCTCTTCGATAAAGCCAGCGTCCAGCAGCTTCCGGACCTCCTTACGAATGAAGTCCTGCCGCTCAACGAACTGTCTCCGAGGCTTCTGACTCACCGGTTTGACGTCAGGGTGGATCTTCAGATGGTGCTCGATCACCTCCCTGGGGATCCTAGGCATCTGCGACGGTTCCCATGCGAATACGTCGGCATTTGCCTGGAGGAAGGCAATGAGCGCGAGTTCCTATTTCTCCTCCAGATCACCCGCGATGCGAGTGGTCTGGGGGGAATCCGCGCTGAGCTAGATGGTCTTGACGGGGACGCCATCTGCCCCAGCTGGTTGCACCTTAGGCACCTTGGCAGGCATCTCGGTACAGGAAGTCGAGGGGTCCCTTTCTCCGTCATCCGGGCGAGCAGCTTCTGCCGCCAGGGCATGCAACTTCTCGACAGCTGCAAGTGCAGCAGGGCGGTCGCCCCGCACAGTGAGAACCCCAGCAGGGGACGACATCTTGAGGACCAAATACCCATAATGGTCAATGGCCATGAACCGGTACAGGGCCGGCCTGCTAATGATGGCATTGAAAGGGAGGTTAACCTCCGCAAAGTCGAACTGGACGTTCTCAGTGCGGAAGTTCTCCTCGGTCTCGAATGTTACCAGGAGTGTGATGCTCCCAAGGGGATACACCGGTTGTGGGTCCACTCCAAAGAATGGGCGTGAGGGCCCCAGTTGGGACCCTGGGATCTGCAGCTGCTTGAACGTAGCGTGGCTGATGACGTTGAGCCTAGCCCCACCATCAATCAGCACATGATGTAGTTTCATGTTGGCGATGACAGGGGCGGTGATGAGTGGTAGTATACCAGCCCCTGCCATGTTTTTGGAGCAGTCGGATGCCCTGAAGGAGATAGTGGTGCTCCGCCACCACTGATGGGGAGCTGCCTTCGGGACCCCTGGGGTCGCCGAAAGGACCTCACGACGTAGAGACTTCACGTTCCTACGGGAGGTAAGCTCCCAACTTCCGTCGTACATAACGTACAACTTCTTGCGGTGGTTGTCGTCATCACCAGATTCGGAGTCTCCAGTGACGATGTCCTTGAGGACCTGCTCGGGGGTCTGATACCCAAGGTCCCGTTCTCCCGCGGCCAGGTCACCTTCGTTGACCTTCTCCTTGCCAGGCCGACGATGAGGCGGCGAGCCATCCCTGGAGGTCTGCTCGCGCCGCTCGCTGATGTGCTTCATGAGCTTCAGGATCTCCCGGCATTCCGAGGCGCTATGGCGAGCATTGGGGTGGACAGGGCACGACCCACTGTCACTTCCCTGTTGCCGGGGGCGCTTGCTGCGCTCGTCCCGGCCCCCAGCCGCAGCTACGGCGACCGGAGCACCAGTGTGCGGCCTATCATGACCGCGGTTCTTCTTCTTCTTCTTCTTGCCACCGCCCTGGGTGGTGGCACCTGAGCCACCTGTCCGGGTAACTCCGGTTTGCGGTGTCGAGTGCCATGCACGGCCCTCAGCAGCTCTGGCACATTTGTCGACCAGAGTGAAGAGCGTGGTGACGGTCTCCACGTCATGCGTAGCCAACTTCTCCAACATCTTCTTATCACGTAGCCCCTGTCGGAAAGCAGTGATAATGGAGGCATCGGAGATGCGAGGTATGGTCCCCCGTACCTTGGTGAAGCGGGAGATGAAAGCCCGGAGAGTCTCCCCGGGTTCCTGCCTCACTACATGGAGATGAGCCTCCACGCCATGCTGTTGATAAGCACTAGCAAAGTTCACCGTGAACCGTGCACAGAGCTCTTCCCAAGAGTATACCGACCCGGGGTGAGATTCATGAGCCAAGTCCGGGTCGGCCCGGTCAAGGCTACATGAAAGTAGCTTGCCATCATAGCGGTGTTTCCACCAGCTGCCGTAATGGCGGTGACGTAGACCTGCAAGAATTCCGACGGGTTCGTCGTACCGTCGTACTTCTCCGGCAGGTGTGGCCGGAACTTGGGTGGGCAAGTCGCCGTGCGGAGATGGTCCGCTAGTGCGGCGCAGCCCACGCCGACCAATGGGACACCCGCCTGAAGTCGGGCATCCCTTGGAGTTTGTGGTGAAACTGGAGCGAAGTCCTGGTCGAGGTTGCGACCCTCGAAGTTTTGCCGGCGCTCACGCGCCCTCTCTAGAGAGACTCGGGCATCCTCGCCCGAACGCCTACGGTTGAGCTCTCCCCGCAGATCGTCGGCCTTCTCCAGAGAGATTTGGGCATCCTCGCCCGCACACCAGCGGTTGAGTTCTGCCCGCAGGTCGTCAGTCCGTGCACCCCTCACTGATGGTGAGTGCACAGATGCCGACGCCTCGCGTTGACGCCGGAATGACCGAGGCCTGGGCCTGGCCGAGCCAGTATGTGCCATGTCGAGGAGTCGATCGACATCTTCACGCCACTGCCTCATGGCCCCCGGCGAGGCTGTGGAACTTGGGGGTTGCGCAGCAACTCCCTGGCTGCAGACAACGCCCCTGGAGCAGCCCTTGATGGAGCCCTGGATGTCTGCACATGCGTGTGCTGCTGCGCAGCGTGCATAGCAGCAGCACCGGTCGCAGGGCGGTTGGAGCTTCGTGGCATGGAAGATGCGGCCTCTTCCTCCATCAGGAAGTCCTCGGGAACCAAGTCGCGGTGCTCGACAATCTGAACCATTGTGTCGAGCAAGAAAACAGGCGGAAACCTAAAGCCAAGAGCCCGTACCTGGCGCGCCAAATGTCGGTGGGGAAATCCACCGGCCGGGTGGTGGAACGCACCCGCCCTAATCCTAAGATGAGGAGGGGGCCTAAGCGGTTGCCTGTTTGGTGAATTCGGGAAGAACACGAGAGGACACGAGGGATTATAGTGGTACAGGCCGTCGGAGCGTAATACCCTACCTCCACTGTGTGTAAGCTGTATTGAGGGTAAAATTGAGTCTGTCCTTGTAACGCAGTGTGCCTTCCCTTTTATAGTTTAAGGGAGGTACATACAAGGGTGCTGAGCCCCGACATGCGGGCCCAGGAGCATAATGGAAGAAATACATTATGTGAATAACTAATGCTGGTAGAGTAACGCGTGAGTAATCAGCGGGAGCCATGATGTCCGCAGTCCATGCTGCATTGATGGGCAGTTACAGTACGAGTAATGCGGGAATAATAGTGAGTAACTGCGCGACCCACGTATCGTGGACTGAGCACGTTGCCTGTCAGTGGAATGGACAGGCGCACGTCTTATCCGTAATGAATGCGGAAGCGCGCGTAGCCCAGCGGCGTCATGCCAAGTTCCGCCCGTTGGCTTATACCGCGCGCAGTATGCCATGTGGCAGCATCGGGTGTCCGTCTGAGCGGGGAGCAGGAGTGCATGCGGATAGGTTCGGATCACGCTAGACCAGGTCTGGACGCGTGTCAGCTCCGGACCCCGCCTGGGCCCTAATTAAGGCCTGGGTGTGTTCTGGAACCTTGGGACCCTATTGTGGGCGACCCGGACCCCATACAGGGAGGGTCTGGATCCCATTATAGGGGTCCGGTCCGTACACGTGGAGGTCCTGGACCAACCTGGAGGTTTGGACCGTATATACAGGGGTCCGGCACTCTCCCATGGGGTCCGGACTTAATGTCGATGCCTTGGAGTATATCACTTTCTCTGGCCACATGGTGGTCCCGGAGCCGTCCACGTGGTGGGGTCGGGTGCTGTTGCTGGCCCAGAGCAGTCACCCAAGGCTAGGGCGAGTCACGGCCTGGTCCCGCGCACAGCTCCTTTACCACGCGACTAAAGATAGCCGCGTGGGTACTGCGTCTTCATACAGTAGTAAGGGGTACCCTAGTTTTAGGGTACCGACAATTTCTCATACAAACATTTTTTGATTAAGTCGTTTCAGGACAAGCTTTGATCAACCCAACTTGGAAAATATAAAAGAAACTGAAACATGTAATCTATATATTTTATAAAGCACTAGTTTTCATAGTTTCACAGTCATCATGCGTGCACCAAGGGCGAAGCTAGGATATGAGATTAGGACGGACTAAATTAGATTAGATGGCTGTTAGAAGCATTTTTTGCATCGTTTACATGAGAATTAGATAAAAAGACTAACAGTCCCTATAGAATTAGGGGGGGCATTGGCCCCTATGCCCCCTGTCGCCGCCCTTGCGTGCACAAGTAGGAACTCGAACCTTGTTTGTTGGTTCTATTCACACCCACCTAACCAAAAGAACACATATATTTTTATGTTTTGGTAAAACAAAATCTACCAATATAATATATAGAAACCATACCAATGCATGGGCATCTGACTAGTTATTATAACATGGAACTACATGTGTATCATCTTTTCTGGAAGTGAGATGCTAAATTAACTATTTACATACATTTTAAAAGTTGTGGTCTAACTTAGCCGGAGAAAATGGTAAAAAGGTACCTCAAATTATCCGAGCATAATCAAAAGCATGGTTGCAGTCAAGAATAAAGTAAAGATTGAATTTACATTATCTTTCCCTCCAAAACTAGTATCACATATAAATGCATAAAACAAGAACCGAAGGAGATGAGTTCAGTATACCGAATGTGTGAACAAGCATGCAGCTAAGGAGTAGAACAATCGCTTACTTGAAACAAAACGGACAGCCATAAAAGATAAAACAACATGATGTGCCAAAAAACAATAAAACAACATGATGTGACAAAAAACAGTTAGTGGAAACATATAATTGTTATTCTAAACCACCTTTCAGTGGCATATCAACCCTACACCATCCATGTCCTTGGTTTCAGAAACACCTACTCCACAAACTTACACTGAAGCAAGCAAAACCTATGCAAGAAAGAATACTACTTCATGCCTTATTTTTCAAGTGAGATCAAGGAGTACCAAAATATGCATCATTAAAAAAAAATTATGCCATAGAAAAGGTGATTTCTTTCAAAATGAAAAAAGAGGGAAGAACACGTTCTCATAACAAACAACATATATACTAGCAATGATGAACTGACAGTAACAAACAATATAATCATGCGTCATAAATACAAGTCGATCTAAGTTTGTCTTAGGTTTTTCAACCATCAATATATAAGTTGTTTGACAAAACAAGATGACATTTCAAGATCATTATAAAAAATACTTCCATAATATACAACCGCTTTTATTAAGATAATATATGCTTATTAAATATTACTACTCAAAATAAAATTTACAAAAGCATGACTTTAGGAAAAATCTAGATGGGTTTATTTTTTCCGGGAAGTACATTATGGGTGTGATTACTTGATTTAATTCAGTCAGACAGGTTATAGATGGCCTGGTTTAATATATATACAGTTCAATGCTTGATTACTTGGTTTAATTCAGCCTGGCTACTGTGAGACAGTGTTTGGTTGCTTGTATCAAAACGTGTTTGGTTGCTTGTATCAAAACATGTACCAAACAAGAATTCACAAATAAATCTTCAAATTTTATGTAACATATATGGTCTAGTTTTAACGAAAATATAAATATAAAATCGGTTCAATAATTAAATCTTTTATATTTAATTAGAAAATATAATTATAAAACAAACTAAACAATCTTTTCGTGGATCGTGCCGCTGCACCCACCATCCTGGCCGAGCGTTGAGGCTATCCGCAACCGTTACCCCTAAATTTTTCCCCCTATATCACTTTTTTCTCCTATTTTCCCCCATATTTTTCCATCTCCCGCAGCGGTTCCCCCTAAATACTCCCTCTATACCCCACTACCACTATAAAATATTATTTTCTATACCAACTATCAATTTTTTATCTACTAACAATTACTCGTGGACCCACAACACAGTGTTTAGGGTGATGAACAGTGACACGCTAAATCTGGGGGGAGAGAGAAGGAGACCGACACGTAGGGGGCGCTGTAGGGGGCACCGCTACGGCCATAGGGTGCCCCTACAGCCGACATGCAAGGGGAGGGGGAGTGGTAGGGTCGACCGCTGCGGTCAGTCTGAAGCTCAAGCTGGGCTTGCTAGCCAGCCTGGTTCAGGCCCCGTAATTGGATATGTCAACCAAACTAACTAACTAACTGTGCTTTTAGGACTCCAGCCACCAACCAAACACGCTCTATAAGTCCGTAAAAGTGCTAGATTTGTAACATACAACATCTTCAGCAGGAAACATCCAATGCCTTTTGCCATACAGAATGAATGTCATTGGACTACAGCTAGCATCGACCAAACATCAATCAACTGTGATTGCATGTTGACACCAAGCAAAAGCAACATATCAGTAAAAGTGAACATCAACGACATATAATTTGACTTCAATGCTTATAAATTAAAATATTAATCACTGAAATATTCATCTCTAATGGTGAAGTAAAAAAGATGTGAGAGAATGACCGAGAGCAATTCAGAAAAAGATGCGAACCAAGTCCTTTTAAAAAAAAAGTGACACTGAACTACCTGTGTATTAGGAGATACATTATTTTCAGCTTAACTCTAATATTATTTACATCTCATGTAGGCTCTTCCCAAACTTATACAGCAGAGCTGAAGACAAGAAATGACCGTGACCGTGAAGACATAATGATAACATCCTAGTTTACATTTACACTATTCTGCACTCTATGCCATGTATACAGTTCCAGTAAAACCGCCGGTAACTACATAAGGGGAAGCACCTTGTAGTTCATACTTGATTCAGCTCACCATCTCTGAAGAACACTAAGTCTTGCGCTCAACCAATTGATGATATCATTTGCGATATCATCCCTTTCAGGTTCAAAGAGGAGATCATGTAAATACCCATCATATAATTTTATTGATTTATTTGTTGACATTGATGTTTGGTATAATCGCTCGGATGCTCTTGGATCAGTTATTGTGTCAGCTGTACCATGTAGAACAAGAAAAGGGACAGTAACTCTGCTCAAGTTTCTTTGCAGAAATGATGATATCCGGAGGATTTCATTGCCAGTTCTGACTCTAATTGGTCCAGTATACACCAGGGGATCTGAATATTTCATCTTCAGAGCCTCTGGATCGCGGGAAACAGGAGGTCCTCTCTTATGCAAAGCACTGACACGGTATTTTGGAGCTAACATGGAGAATATTGGTGCAACAACCTGATGTTTGAGAAATGACAAAACATAAGCATTTCAGAGTCCAACAATAAGAAAAGGCCCCACTGAAGTTCCTGTTACAGTCGCTAATAACCACATCATCCAGATCAAAACATAAAAATGACCTAAAGAAGAACATTAAATGAATGGGTTCTGTGCTGCAGTCAAACAGCCATTCTTGTGTAAGAACTAACACAAAATGGTTTCTTGATCCTATAGAAACAGGCATGGTAATGAATCATTGGAAATTCAATTCTGCCTTGGATTGCCAGGTAAAAAGGCCTGTTTATTTCATTTCAACATTAAAGTAAAGAACAAATTGAACATGCAAGACAATCTCCCTCATGTACTCGTGTAGAAGGATGTCGTCACACAAAACAAGGATATAGTTTCGTTGAAGAGAAACATCTATTGCTTACTTTGATGATTGGATGAGATGGTTGAACATGAATAGCTGGCGACGTTAAGACCACACCTTCTACATGAAGTTCTACAGAAGGATCCAGCGCGGCCTTTGGACATTCATGCAAACAGGAAAAATAATTGAAATTCCAATCCTGCTTATGTGACTTACGGTCTTACTGAAAAGGTCAATTAAGTCAAACATTATTGCTTTACCTTCAAAACAATAGCTCCACCTGTGGAGTGCCCAAATAAGAAGCACGGCAAACCATGGTTTTCCTCCAATACAACATCCTCCAGAAATTCTTTCTGCACAGGAAGGAACTTCAAAAATAGATTGAGAAAATACTGCAAGAAAAAAAAACTGCAACTTGAAATTTATATCTGTGCACAATTCTGTATGTACGAAACAGTACCAAGTCACCAACAGCATGATCAAGTGACGAAACATATCCATGAACTCCATCACTTCCACCATGTCCTTCGGAGACAAAATACAAGAAGATGAAAATCAAACAACTGCCAGATACGCATAACAAGAGAAGAAATGAAAGTAAAAAAATCAGTTCCATGCCATAGCATAGAAGAGAAAGGACTAGTTAAGAGTAGCACATGCAACATTGAGTCAATAAAAAGGTCCAAGATCTGCTAAATATGAAAACCTTCTGATCACTGCACTTGTATCATTATATCATTTATAGCAGATATTCAGAATAAAGTCCAAGTCAGACTCAATCTGGCCCAACAGCTCTGTTTAGTCAAAATAAAGTATAAGAAACATTTGGAGAGGCTTTCATTGAGACATCCTACCACAATGTGACATGCAGAATTAAACAGAGGTAGCGACCTCATGATACTGAAGCTCACTGCAGTAACTTGAAAGGGAATGATGGACTAGTCTTTAGCCATCTAAATTATGAATATATCACTGGAACATTTGTGGTGTTGTGGACCGAATAATCCCTTTCAAGAGTAAGACCATCTAAAGTTCATAATATAATAGTTTTATTTCTAGACTGAAGATCTTAAAATCAAGCATCTTATATTGTCTTAGAGGCAATTGATTTACATGGTCTTAGTGAGACCACTCAAAGCAATACACAGATTGCACCAAACTAACACTTGAGCACTAATATGTGACAGTAACTCACCAATCCAGTCCATGGCATAAACTTTAAGCCCTTGATCATTCAACAGTTTTGCGAAATGGCTGTACCTTCCACTGTAAATCAATGCTGTCAGCAAAAGCCACTATGTAAAACAATCATGGAATACATTACAGCATATGTTCTGTACCTATGCTCATTTAGACCATGCAACAGTATAACAACGCCCCTGCATATTTGAGAAGCATGAAAAAGTAAAAGACAAGTTAATTACTAGAATGAAATGAAAAAATGAGGCTTTCAAGGTACTAGTGTATCATCTCATGGATTAAACTGGTAACCATTTCATCATTCATGTACAGTTCAAGATAATATGCCTCCTGTAGGTTGAAGGTTTCCAAAACATATAACACATGTAGGTCTTGATATCTAGAACATGCATACGTGTAGGCAACATGGCCTTGGTATTTGTAAATCAAGTCTACTTTGCTAGTGCATTCTTGTATCCATATCATCACTTGAAAAGGTACCAACAATGCACAATTCAAAGAAGAGCTGATACTAATCAAATCATCTAGGAAACTAGGATTCTTTCGATCATTACCAAATACCAATACAAACATGCAAAGAAATCTTCTAACCATTAGGTGTGAAGTGGGTCCAATAGAATACAGTCCCCAACAACATTTCCTTGTAGTAACCCCACTTTTGCATGATCTAATCCTAAAGAAGCTCCAGAAGAGACATGCAAGCTTCCGGCCCCAGTAGAACATAACATCGACATGTTTTCCAATCCCCTTCACTACAAGACAAACTGATTCCCCTAATGCAAACAGCAACAACAAAAAACAAAAGGATTTTAATCATGCACCTGCTCGATGCTACAAACACGGCAACACCACCAAACCATCTAACAGATCAATCCCGCCAAAATAACACGGTCCTAAATTATCTCAACATGTCAGGTTTGAATACCCAACCGCTCGATTTCATCACGTTCCAACACAGCTCGCACTTATATGATTCAAAAAAAGGAAGTCGCGGGTTAGTGGGGTAGGGCAGATGTGAATACTTGAGGCGATCGTCGGCGGCCGGAGTCCACGATTGCGTGAAGAGCGCGTCGCCCCTGGCGGTCTCGAACACGGCGAAATCCCTTCTGCTGCTCCTCCTCCTCGTCCCCGCCTCGTTCGCCTCCTCCTCGGCCTCCTCTCGCAGTCTCCGGATCGCCAGCTCCCGCCTCACCGTCGCGTCCATCTCCACCGCCGTCTTCTTCCCCGTGTCCCCTTCCACCACCACCACGTCCTCCTCCTCCCCCTCCCCTTCAGCAGCCGCAGAGGCCATCTCCGGAGCGGGCCGTGGTACCGCGAGACAGAGCCGCCGCCGCGGCTGATCCTGCGGCCGCGCAGCGGCAGGCAGCGTGACTAGGACGCGGACCACCGCCGTCCTCGACGGCCGGAGCGAGGGGAATGCCCCTGTCGGCGACGCCGCGGGTGGGGCCCACATGTCAGCGAGGCGCCGACTAGGCCGGAGGAGGGGGAGAAATGGAACTTTGGAAGCACGGAATGGGACAAGGGACAGGGCAAGGGATCTCGGAATAGAAGCTTCCCCGATGATGGTTATATAAGAAAGAAATCTCCCATCAATTCTTTCGCGCGGCCGTTATTATGCTCCCCCGAATTTTTTTATATAGACACACACGGAAAAAAATTTGGAATCCCTCACCCTCAACAGCGAGAAATTTGTGATTTTGCCACTCTCAATTTTGGTTGTCTGTTATTATGTCATCCCGTGTCTATGACTGGTGGGACCATCTGTGTCTATGATTTGTGGGTCCGATGGCATACTGGCGAAGCCCATAAATCATAATGGCAAAATTGCCAATGTCTCCCTCAACAGCGCTGGCCTAACCCAGGACGCGCGTCGACGTGAGTTTGACACGTAGGTCCAAGTGCGGGAGTTGAAGCGTCTTTGTTGGATGTCAGTGTATGTAGGTCAAAGTTCACCATCTCGTTTAAAACCCATATCTCGCTTATCCCCGAGAACAAGACACAGACGAAAACCGTCCAAAAGCCGCTAAACTCCAACGATTTGTAATTTTAATTTGAAAAACGGTTTTCAATGTTCTTGAGCGGTTTTCGGTAAAAACATGCTTGAGTTCGGATTAATGGTTCTAAAAGAACTCAATTTTCTGACACCAAAAGATAAATTTTTGAACAACAAATATATTTCTGAACTCCTTGAGCCCTCTATTTTTTATAAAAAAATTCATAATTTTTTATCAAGATTTTTTCAAATGAAATTAATGAAAAAAATCGTCAGAAACCAAAACCGTCTATCTACGGGAACGGGAAATATGGACGGAGATTTCCCGCACGAGATATCTAACCTTGATGTAGATGGACTTGAAAAGGGTATGTGCGGCAGTTTTCTTGGCATTGTATTTGCATGTGTCGTGGTTTTAGTGGAAGCGTAGTGGGCGAACATTGATGGCTAGTTTGGTGGACAGGTAAATAGAGGGGATCCATGGGTTGATTCAAACCCATGGACCCCCTTCATTTTCATGTCCACCAAACCAGTCCTAATGGTCCATTGGTTGCTGAAGGCTGCGTTTAGATGAGATACAAATCGAAATCTAGATTCTATATTATCTAGATTATACATTATCCCTATCTAGTTTGTTTGGATTGTAGATATTTGGAGCTTTATGTTCAACTTGTATTCCCTCATTGCCCCTACCTTATCTGATGTTGTTTGTGTTTCTCTGCAGAGTTCGATGCCATTTGTTCTAGTTAGTCTGGCCCATTCACTCTGGCACCAATCTCTGAAGTCCTTTGCCTTTACATAATGACACTTGTTAGAACTTTGATTGTGATGATAATCTTTAAAGAATGTGAGTAAAAGATTGTAGCTATACCAGTCTGCTATTTGTAGCCTCTCCTTTACCTTTGCCAGATTGGTTGGCAGTGGCAGAAGAAAATCGGTTGGCAATAGTAGAAGAAATTGGCAATCTGCATGGCTAAGACTTTTGACGATTCAGTGAATATTGATCCTTCATCAAGTTTTGCTCTGGCTCGACATTGTTGGAAACTCAGAACTGGTTATGATATCAGGATAAAGCATACAAATTCTCAGAAATTATGCAGATCGATATATCCATCTTTTATGATTAAAAACACCAATGCAAAAGGATCTTAAGTCTCAAACAAACAAGACATGGGAACGAAGCTTAAAATTTAATTCCAAAAGAAACCCTTTATATAATTATTTTTAGTATGTTCAATCATATTTTTCTAATTTACTTTATTAATTAATCCACTAATCCTCTGTAATATAAAACGTGCATTCCATGTTCTGCCTTTTCCGATTCCCCTCTCCCAGCATAGTCCATTCTCATCATTCCATGTTCTGCCTTTTCCGATTCCCCCCTCACCGTTTCCTTTCTCATTGCCCCTCCCCACAAAGCTCATTCCCATTCCCACGTACATCCCACGCCTAGCTAAAATTTAATTAAAAACAGGCCCCAAGGGGATTCAAACCTGTGACCCCTCAAGCAAATATGCTTGTAGCTACCACTACACCACATGTGTGTTTATGTCTACATCTATTATAGTAAAAACATATACTACATCTCTCCCGAAGCCCACCTGCTACCCTTGCACAATGTGTAGTAGTAGATAAGTATCACCGAGATTATTAAATTATATTTTTGGATTGAGGGAGTAGTATTTAAAGAAGAGTCTTGCATGCAATTTCTTTTGTTTGAATAATGTTTTCAACTTAAATTCTTTTTTTGCATGCGTGACATTTATTCTCCGTAATATTTTTCCATGGATCTGACTTATAAGTCATTTTCATAAATCAATGCCAAAGATGAATCCATGTTTCTTACCTGCAAACCCCAAACAAACACCACTAGCACGAGGCGCTCGTGTTGGTGTCGCTCATCGACGACGAGAAGAAGCTTGGCGACTGCCAGTTCAACCTCTGGAAGCAGTCCTACGTGGCCCATGCGCCGCTGTGTACGGCAATCTTCGGCGCAGCCGTCGCTTGGACGCGGTCCAGAGCGGCTGCATCGCGCTGTCCATCGTCAAACAGGGGGACCTCATGGTCGTCGTCAATGCCGACGACTCTCGGATTGTTCTAGGCACCGCAACCGACGACGGCGCCAACACACCGTCCAGCTCATCATCCACCTGAAGTCCAACCTGCCACGTAAGTCGCTACTGGCCGGCCATGAATTCTTGTGCGCTGGGATGACGGCCATTGTTGATGTTGTATGAGTGTCCTCGAACAAGATGTATGTAGAGGAGTAGCACATCCGGTGGTGCAACGACCATGTGTACTACCTCGCTGATGAGTCCGGGGTGCACTTCATTTGGCAGCCCAGCCAAGAGTCATCGGTACTCACCATGTCGCGCGCGTTCGACGACTACTATATCAAGGATTGTGGCGTCATATCGGCGCCGGAGGTGAGCAGAGGAGGACCGACAACAATGACCACTCACCATCGTCGGGGTAGCTTTTGTGCCGGTCTGCCTTTAATTCTCTTTGCAAACACACACTTGCCTTTTTGTTTAAGCAAGTGTGTATGGTGGTGCGTGCCTGATGACTAACGATGTACGACAGAACTACCGGCAGGTGTGGCACGTGCTCTCTAATGATGAGACCATGCAAATCATGACATATATCGAAGTCTGCATGATACTGATGGTTGCAATGTAGTAGTGAAACAACTAAATTAAAATAACAAAATTTATGTATGGCTAGGATCACAAATGAATTATGAAACATTTTCTTATAACAATATAAGACACATTTTATATATAAGTTATCATGATATTATATATTCCCGTTGCAACGCACGAGTACTCACCTAGTTCAATTATAAGAGTTGTTGCAAGACATACTGCTTCTTATCTTATTTCGAGTGTCCAAAAGAGCCCAAAAACAAATCATCTTCAGCACTTGACTTGGAACGTCTAGCAGCATTGGAACTCAATTGGACAGGGGAAACTTCATGTGATGGAGATGATCCAAAAGCTTGCCAGGAAGAAGCATTCCCATGACTTTTTTGTTCGGGCCACCTTTGCTAGAGTTGGTAAGGGTGCTTGTTGCTAGACAGATATAGTTCTCCTTACTTCATATCTCTAAATATCTCTCAAAGACAAAGGCTTCTGCAACTTTGCTAAGGATGTGTTTGGTTTGAGGTTAAAGTACGATGAGGCGGGGGGTGACACCGTCCCCTCTATTTTTGGGGATCACGCCGTCACAAAAAATTACTCCGGTGTTTACCTTGCCCACACATGACTCTCATCCAAACACTATAGAAATTGTGGCCGCCTCTTCCATCTCTCCTTGTACATCCAATCAAACACACCCTAAGTCATTAGACCATACTGGAGCAGGCATAGAGATAGTCTCATCACTCTTCTAAAGAATAAAGTCTCTAAAGGATGGACAACTTGGTGGAACTGGCAATATTTCTAACTCATGTTATGTTTGCTTAGAAAACTTTCCCTTTTCAGAAGACATGGAAATAGCTGGTGGATCAAAGAAACCAATATGTGATGGAGCTTTCACAGTAGAAGATTTTGTTTTTTGCTGCCTTATTTTTGTTCTTTTTGTCCTTGGCCTCAATGAAGTCATTATCATTGAGGGCAATAGCATCAGGCTGGACAACAACATGTGACAGAGGAGGGTAAAATGCATCATTTGCATTACCTATGTTCCCTTGAAGGAGCATTTTCGCTTTGGTAGTTGATTGCTTTATGCAGAACTCGAGGAAGCTTATATCTGAAGGGGAAACATATCAAAATTAACAAAAGTAATACAAAAGATTGAATTATCCTAACTTGAAGCGAAAGCTTGTAACACCCCACTGATCCCACACAATGGATGATACCAAAAGAAACCTTTCTACAAAACTTATGCAACACATAGAGAAAGAAAGTATTGCAAAATCCGGCAGCACCTCCCTTGAAAGTAGCATAACAAGGAAAGCATATAGTTTATACAGGATATAAAAGAAAGATAATTGACATAGTATAATCGAAATGCAACGGTAGAAAAGAACATTCATGACCAGACAAAAGATAGTCATCTCAGCCCACCAAACTAAACAGTTCAACTACCATGAAAGATTAGAATGTAATAATTCCCTAGACTTGACCCTTCCTGTTTAACATCATTAATAATCAGTTATTCCTTTATTTAAAAGTGTGGTGGCCGTGCTGCTACATCCCTTCTCCCAAAGCAAAGATCAGGTGCCTGCATCAGACAATGCAAGAGTGAGATGACACATCTCAGCAAGTAAAAACAAACAACAGTTGGACAATGCAAGCCAACCGTGCATAAGCAACCACATGGTTCCCAACTTCTTCCTTAAATATTAATTTGCAGCAAGTAAGCAAATACTCAATTACTCAATGCCAAGAAGAAATACAAAGTAAAGATCCACCTTATCCACATCACCAAAATAGGTTCCACACTTCACCCATGAATGCACATGGCTACAGATGCAACATGACTTCTGCCTTCATACCTCTAAGGATATGAAGCTGCATCATACCCCTTCTCGGGAAAACATATGATGCTCATTGTACCGGTACGGTCGGACCATAAGATCGCGACGAAAACTTCAATGCAATGGATGATGAATGCATTATGCATGTCAACAACATGAGTTCTTCCCAAATAAGATGTGCTAGACATATACCTCCACCCATTTCACATCAATAACCACCTGGGTAACATGATCAAACCACACCCTCCACATGTATAATCAACAGAGCATGAATAATTTCAAACGATGGTACCCAATTAGGAATATGGATATGAACACAAGTAGCACAAACATAATCAAGTATGAGACTCTTCAATCAAAAGACGAAATAACCATCACTGTTTTACTTGCCTTTACCGAAGTTCGGGCAAAATCCCTAAGAACGATCCGGAAGTCCACCACCTGTTTTTGACACCCAACTTAGTGCACCAAATTCTCATGAAAAAAAACTCAAAGACAACACCGCACCTACGCGCAATCTCAAACCCCGCCACGGTAACAATTCTCCCCTCACTAACCAAACTGCAGCGGCGCTGCTTAACAATTCCATAACTTAAAATTTAGGACAGCAGTGATGATAAACAAAAACTTCAGAGACAACTACATAAAATTCCCCACAAGTTTTGTATACAACTCATGATTGAATTCTAACATCTACTTACCTCTAAACGGTCCTCAAAATAAACCCTGCAATCTGTTTTTTTCTGATTTGAGCAGCGACATACGCGGATTCAAACAGCGATAACTTTTAAAATATAATTCCGATTTGAGCGCATAAGTACTTGTTGGAAAGATAAGAAAAAGCCCTACATGATTCTCATACTGATTAACACTAATTACTCCCGAAACATCCCCAGAAACTGCTAACACTGCTGCTGTTCATCACTCTGAAAAATCTGTTTTCTGGACAGCCACATACCCGGATTCAAACGATGATAACTTTTAATTTATAACTCCAAATTGAGCGCATAAATACTCGTTGGAAAGATAAAACAAAGTTCTACAAGATTCTCATACTGATTAACACTAATTGCTCCCGAAAAATCCCCAGAAACTGCTAACACTGCTGCTGTTCATCACTCTGAAAAATCTGTTTTCTGGACAGCCACATACCCGGATTCAAACGATGATAACTTTTAATTTATAACTCCAAATTGAGCGCATAAATACTCGTTGGAAAGATAAAACAAAGTTCTACAAGATTCCCAAATTGATCCCCATTAAATCTTCACGAAAAAAACTAAAAACTGCTGGAACTACCGCTGTTCATCCACCACGCAAAATTCTGGACAGCCCCCCCTCTATCTAATCACAAACGCAACATCTAATCCATTGAATCGCAGCGCAAATGAACAAGGGATGAACACAAAAGAAAAATCACCTTGGGTTCTCCCCTTTTCCTTCCTCCCTTCTTCCTTCCACCAAAATGATTGGAGATTCGCACCAAAAGACGATGATCCGAGCGGCACAGAGTAGCACCTAGGGAGGAGGGGATTGGGGGGGCGGCTAGGGTTTGGGAGGCTAATGGGCCGAAACACCAATTGCGGCCCAACTAACCCACGCGACAGCTCCCGACCGCAACGCAAATGTCAAACCAAAAAAATTCTACTGCCCTAGTTGCGAATGTTATTCACAAAATTCCAAATCCCCAAAACAACAACTGGATGAGGGAAAAAAAACAAAAAGAACAACCCCCAACTTCTCTTCTTTGCAAACCGGGTATCACATTCTACCCCTCTTAAAAAGAATTCGACCTCGAATTCTGACGCTTCTATCGGAATGACACAAGAAAAGCTTAGCGAATCAACAACACTTACCCACAACGAAAAGTTCCGGGTACTTCTGCCGCATCAACTCCTCAAGTTCCCACGTAGCCTCGCGCTCTGACTAATTAGACCATAAGACCTTGACATACTTAATTGATCTCTTCCTCAACACACGCTCCGAGAATTCCAAAATACGCACCGGACGACACTCCAGAGTCAGATCCTGCTGCACCGCAATTGGTTCCATCTCAATCTGATGGTCCGGATCCCGCAAGAACTTCCTCAACATAGAGACATGAAAAACCGGGTGTACCCCTGCCATGGAATCCGGCAGCAGCAAGCGATAAGCCAGGCTGCCCACTCAGGCCAAGATAGTGAACGGTCCAATGTATCTTGGGCTGAGCTTCCCAGAGACACCGAACCGAACAACTCCCTTAGTGGGTGATACCCTGAGAAGGACTTGGTCACCCACAGCAAATTCCAGATCCCGCCTCCTCACATCAGCATAACTCTTCTGACGACTCTGAGCTGCCAAAATGTTCTGACGAATTTCCCGAACCTTTTCAGAAGTTTGCTGAACCCAATCAGGACCAACCAGGGATCTCTCTCCCAAAGTCTCCCAGCACAGAGGAGAGATACACCGCCTGCCATACAAAGCCTCAAATGGTGCCATCTTGATGCTAGCTTGGTAGCTGTTGTTATACGCAAACTCTGCCAGAGCAAGATGATCCTCCCAGCTACCCTTCCATGACAGAACACAAGCACGCAACATATCCTCCAAGGTTTGGATTGTTCGCTCTGACTGACCATCCGTCTGAGGGTGAAAAGCGACACTAAGCGAAAGCTTGGTGCCCAATGCACTGTGGAGACTCTCCCAGAATTTGGATACAAATTTGGAGTCTCGATCAGAAACAATAGACTTAGGTATCCCGTGAAGCCTGACTACTTCCTTCATATACAAGGGAACCAAATCTGAAGCTGAATTCGTGGTCTTCATGGGAATAAAATGCGCAGACTTAGTCAAGCGATCCACTACCACCCAAATAGCATCCCTGCCACGAGGGGAACGAGGTAGACCCACCACAAAATCCATGGTGATATGCTCCCATTTCCACTCTGGAATTTCCAATGGCTTCAGCAAACCTGCAGGCCGCTTATGTTCGGCCTTCACGCGCTGACATACTTCACAGGCGGCCACATACTTAGAAATGTCAACCTTCATCCGCTTCCACCAGAAGTTTTGCTTCAAATCTCGGTACATTTTGGTTTCGCCAGGATGGACGGTGTAAGGCGTTTTATGAGCTTCTCGCAGGATATCCAGCTTCACCTCTGATTTCTGAGGCACACAAAGACGGCCCCTGAAACGAACCAAATCATTCTCATCAATGGTGAACTCCCGCGGTTTACCATCACCAACCCTCCTTCGGGCTTCCTGCAAAAGACGATCCTGCTGCTGAGCCGCACGCACTCTCTCCATAAGAGAGGATTGAATAAGCATCTGAGTCTCCTTGCTAGCGGTGCCGACATGACACAAAGCGATCCCCAAACGGTCTAGATCAGCGATCAACGGCAAGGCCACCTTTGGAACCCCGGACCTGCTAAGGGCATCCGCCACCACATTAGCCTTCCCCGGGTGATAATGAATGGACAAATCATAATCTTTAATCAATTCTAGCCACCGACGCTGCCTCAAATTCAGCTCCTTCTGAGTAAAAATATACTTGAGACTTTTGTGATCAGTGAAAATGTCACAAGCCTCGCCATAAAGGTAATGCCTCCACGACTTTAGAGCAAAAACCACCGCAGCCAATTCCAAATCATGAGTTGGATAATTCCCCTCATGCTTCCTCAACCGCCTTGAGCCATAAGCAATCACCCTGCCTTCCTGCATCAGCACACAGCCAAGACCAATACGCGAAGCATCCGTATAAACTGTGAAACGCTTACCGCTCTCAGGCAAAGCTAGGATAGGGGCGTCCACCAACTTGCTCTTCAATGACTGGTAACTGATCTCACAATCGCCGGACCAGACGAAGGGAACACCCTTCCCCAAGAGCCTAGTCAAAGGCTTAGCAATGCTGGAAAAATTTGGTACGAAACGCCGATAATACCCAGCAAGGCCCAAGAAACTTCGGATTTCAGAGACACTTGAAGGTCTCTTCCACTCCACTACAGCCGCAACATTCTTGGGGTCAACCGCAATACCCTGCTGATTAATCACGTGCCCCAGGAAAGCCACTTCAGATAGCCAAAAGGCACACTTCTTCAACTTGCCATAGAATTGATTCTTCCTTAGGGCACCTAGAACGAGACGGAGATGCTGATCATGCTCGGCCTCGGTCTTTGAATAAATCAAAATATCATCTAGGAATACGACCACAAAATCGTCCAAGAATTCATGCAGCATCCTATTCATTGCTTCCATAAACGCAGCAGGGGCATTAGTTAAGCCAAAGGACATGACTATGAACTCATAATGCCCATACCTGGTGCAGAAGGCAGTCTTCTCAATATCCTCCTCACAAATCCTCAATTGATGATAACCAGAGTTCAAATCAATTTTGGAGAACACCTGGGCACCCCTCAACTGCTCAAAGAGGACCTCAATTCGGGGAAGCGGATATTTATTCTTGATTGTCACTTGATTCAAAGCGCGATAATCCACACACAGCCGCTTGCTTTTATCCTTCTTCTCAACAAACAATACTGGGGAAGCCCATGGAGACCTGCTAGGCCTAATGAAGCCCTTAGCCAGCAGATCATCCAATTGCTGCTTTAATTCAATCTGCTCCTTTGGAGCCATTCGATACGGGGCCTTATGAATAGGCTGCGTACCCGGGATCAGCTTAATCTCAAAAGCTGCATCGCGCTCCGGAGGAATGCCTGGAAGCTCTGCTGGAAACACGTCAGCAAAGTCACACACCACCCGGATGTCCTGCACCCGCAAGGCAGCCTCGCCCTCCACCACCATAGAGAAAAAGATCCCCGACTTCCTTGACCAGCGATCAGGAAGCAATTGCGCCAACAAGGATAATGTGAACTTCGGAGAACTTCCCAAGAATACCACCTCCTTACCCGACGGCGCCTGCAATAACACTGTCTTCCAGAAGCAGGATATAACCGCGCGATACTGGGATAACCAATCCATACCCAAGATAACATCGAATGCCCCCAAGGAAATCACCACCAGATTAGCCGAAAAAACCTCATCAGCAAGAATGACGGAACACCCCTGACAAACTGAACAGCTACTAATGGAGCCATTAGCAGAACTGACCAAAATTGGGTGACCCAACCTCTGCACCGAAAGACCAGCCCGCGACACAAAATCCTCCGAAACAAACGAATAGCTAGCGCCAGAGTCAAAAAGAGCATGGGCTGCAAATGAATCAACTGAAATCGTACCTGTCACCACGTCTCCTTGCTCCCTGCCATCCGTAGCGGGTAGCACATAAGCTCCAGAAATACCCGCAGAAGAGGAAGCTCCCGGAGTGAAATTAACAGAAGAACCCCACTGAGCCACCGGAGGAGGCTGGCGCGGAGCTCCAAACTGAGACAGCACAGGGGTAGACGGCGCAGGAGTAGGCACAACCTGATACTGCGGAAAACCTTGCATCTGCACGAACTGAGAAGTCCCGGGCACAAAAAGCTGCTGTGGAGGAAGAGGAACTGAAAACTGCTGCTCAGCACTTGACATCATATTGATAGTGCCCTGAGAAGAGGAGGAAGCTATCGGCTCCCATCTAAGCTTCCCACTGGGATTCCTCCTACACACCACATCCTTGTGGTCCTGACTGCAGATAGAACACCTGCCACTCCACTGACACTCTGCACGGCGATGCGCATCTCCACAGCGGAAACACACCAGCCCCAACCCGGGCTTAGGAACGGCCCGAAACCTCTGAGTACTTCCTCCTGAAGTACCTGAGTCAGAAGATTTGCCACGGTAAGGATGGTGGCGCTGATGCTGAGACTTGCCCCTCTTGTGAGCTGGACCTCCAGTGTTGCCCCTCCTCGTGTCCTGGCTACGAGGTTGATCAACACCCGAAGACTTCTGCGACTCCATGGTGTACTGGTGTTGCATCTCCACACCTAGCGCCTGCTCCACTGTGGTACGGAAGTCCACCAACGGAAAGGCCCCCAGAGCATGCCTGATAGAAGGCTTCAGACCCTGACGGAATTGGCTCGCCTTCTCCATCTCATTATAAGCCACATGAGGGACAAAGCGGACCATTTTGTTGAAGCCCACCTCATACTCTATGACAGACTTCTTCTCCTGCTTGAAGGACTGCAAGTCAATCTTCATTTTCTCCAGAAAGGTGACCGGGTAGAATCTCCTTTCGAACTGCCTGATGAAAACATCCCATGATAGGACTCCTGGTGAGGAGGAGTGCGCTGCCTGCACGCCTCTCCACCAAATCTGCGCCTCACCCTTCAGCAGCTGAGTGCCAAAGCGAACCCGATCTTCATAAGCAATCTCGAAGACATTCATCTTATCTTCCACATAAGTCAGCCAATCTGCCGCCTCGACCGGAGTACCACTGCCATCAAAAGAATCCATCTTCATGCCCATCCACTGCATCAGAGAAAGACCACTTACTGGAAGAGGCACCCCGGCCCCGCCACCAGGAACAGCACCCGCAGGGACAGCGCCCCCGGGCACTTCTCCACCTCCAGCCCCCTGAGCAGCACCAGCAGGGGCGACAGGAATGGCTTGCCTCAGTAGGGCCAACTCCTGCTGCATGGCCTGCATCGCGGCTAACATTGCCGCCGGACTCATCGAGTCCCCACTAGGAGCTTGCGGACTACCCCGAGCTCTACGAGGCGGCATAGCTGTATCCACAGGGATGAGAATAATAAGTATGTGAGATAAGCATAGCATCTCTCTAGATAATGTCAAAACTAGCACAGAGAATAACATAATCATATCAATAGCAAGACCGAAAACCCATCCTACATGTGCAGTGTGTCAATTTATTACTACTCCACTTGCTAGGACCTACAGCCTATCCTCTGATACCAACTGTAACACCCCACTGATCCCACACAATGGATGGTACCAAAAGAAACCTTTCTACAAAACTTATGCAACACATAGAGAAAGAAAGTATTGCAAAATCCGGCAGCACCTCCCTTGAAAGTAGCATAACAAGGAAAGCATATAGTTTATACAGGATATAAAAGAAAGATAATTGACATAGTATAATCGAAATGCAACGGTAGAAAAGAACATTCATGACCAGACAAAAGATAGTCATCTCAGCCCACCAAACTAAACAGTTCAACTACCATGAAAGATTAGAATGTAATAATTCCCTAGACTTGACCCTTCCTGTTTAACATCATTAATAATCAGTTATTCCTTTATTTAAAAGTGTGGTGGCCGTGCTGCTACATCCCTTCTCCCAAAGCAAAGATCAGGTGCCTGCATCAGACAATGCAAGAGTGAGATGACACATCTCAGCAAGTAAAAACAAACAACAGTTGGACAATGCAAGCCAACCGTGCATAAGCAACCACATGGTTCCCAACTTCTTCCTTAAATATTAATTTGCAGCAAGTAAGCAAATACTCAATTACTCAATGCCAAGAAGAAATACAAAGTAAAGATCCACCTTATCCACATCACCAAAATAGGTTCCACACTTCACCCATGAATGCACATGGCTACAGATGCAACATGACTTCTGCCTTCATACCTCTAAGGATATGAAGCTGCATCATACCCCTTCTCGGGAAAACATATGATGCTCATTGTACCGGTACGGTCGGACCATAAGATCGCGACGAAAACTTCAATGCAATGGATGATGAATGCATTATGCATGTCAACAACATGAGTTCTTCCCAAATAAGATGTGCTAGACATATACCTCCACCCATTTCACATCAATAACCACCTGGGTAACATGATCAAACCACACCCTCCACATGTATAATCAACAGAGCATGAATAATTTCAAACGATGGTACCCAATTAGGAATATGGATATGAACACAAGTAGCACAAACATAATCAAGTATGAGACTCTTCAATCAAAAGACGAAATAACCATCACTGTTTTACTTGCCTTTACCGAAGTTCGGGCAAAATCCCTAAGAACGATCCGGAAGTCCACCACCTGTTTTTGACACCCAACTTAGTGCACCAAATTCTCATGAAAAAAAACTCAAAGACAACACCGCACCTACGCGCAATCTCAAACCCCGCCACGGTAACAATTCTCCCCTCACTAACCAAACTGCAGCGGCGCTGCTTAACAATTCCATAACTTAAAATTTAGGACAGCAGTGATGATAAACAAAAACTTCAGAGACAACTACATAAAATTCCCCACAAGTTTTGTATACAACTCATGATTGAATTCTAACATCTACTTACCTCTAAACGGTCCTCAAAATAAACCCTGCAATCTGTTTTTTTCTGATTTGAGCAGCGACATACGCGGATTCAAACAGCGATAACTTTTAAAATATAATTCCGATTTGAGCGCATAAGTACTTGTTGGAAAGATAAGAAAAAGCCCTACATGATTCTCATACTGATTAACACTAATTACTCCCGAAACATCCCCAGAAACTGCTAACACTGCTGCTGTTCATCACTCTGAAAAATCTGTTTTCTGGACAGCCACATACCCGGATTCAAACGATGATAACTTTTAATTTATAACTCCAAATTGAGCGCATAAATACTCGTTGGAAAGATAAAACAAAGTTCTACAAGATTATCATACTGATTAACACTAATTGCTCCCGAAAAATCCCCAGAAACTGCTAACACTGCTGCTGTTCATCACTCTGAAAAATCTGTTTTCTGGACAGCCACATACCCGGATTCAAACGATGATAACTTTTAATTTATAACTCCAAATTGAGCGCATAAATACTCGTTGGAAAGATAAAACAAAGTTCTACAAGATTCCCAAATTGATCCCCATTAAATCTTCACGAAAAAAAACTAAAAACTGCTGGAACTACCGCTGTTCATCCACCACGCAAAATTCTGGACAGCCCCCCCTCTATCTAATCACAAACGCAACATCTAATCCATTGAATCGCAGCGCAAATGAACAAGGGATGAACACAAAAGAAAAATCACCTTGGGTTCTCCCCTTTTCCTTCCTCCCTTCTTCCTTCCACCAAAATGATTGGAGATTCGCACCAAAAGACGATGATCCGAGCGGCACGGAGTAGCACCTAGGGAGGAGGGGATTGGGGGGGGGGGCGGCTAGGGTTTGGGAGGCTAATGGGCCGAAACACCAATTGCGGCCCAACTAACCCACGCGACAGCTCCCGACCGCAACGCAAATGTCAAACCAAAAAAATTCTACTGCCCTAGTTGCGAATGTTATTCACAAAATTCCAAATCCCCAAAACAACAACTGGATGAGGGAAAAAAAAAACAAAAAGAACAACCCCCAACTTCTCTTCTTTGCAAACCGGGTATCACAAAGCTAAAGGGTAAAGGGCGTCTAACAACCGGTTACCTCTTGGCTTGCAACACGTTGAGGCAATTACATATTCTTTGGATTTTTTTGTAACATACATTTATTCAGCTTACACTAATTGGAATTATGCATCATAAATAAATATCATGATTGATAAAATTGTTGATGACACATAACAGTTACACCCTCATAGAGTGACTAGAAGTTAATAAACACCTTACATGTTTGATTACATTAGTACTCTCACAACTGCATCACCAATAAAGCATCCGCCAAAGCATCATGAAACAAATTCATATTATGATCTTCATCGCCTAACTAGTCGCTTCTACTTCTACCATGAGATGACGCTTCCATCGACATGTAGTTTTCATCATGATCAGAGATGCTAAAGTCTATATCAGGCATCTCACTTTCTTGAATAAAGTTATGAAGAGTCATGCATCCAAGTATTATTTTGCTTTACTTCCCCAAAGGATATGATAATAGGTGCAACAAGATCCTCCATTTCATTTTGAGAACGCCAAATGCACGCTCAATAATATTATGAAGAGATGAATGCACATAATTGAATACCTCCTTCTTTCCGCAAGGGTTAGGTCCTTGTCGAAATTTGGCCAAGTGGTACTTTATGCCCTTTTACGATGCAAGATATCCTAGCTGATTGGGATATCCCGAATCGACAAGATACATTTTGCCTACAAATGTGCAAAATATTAGGAGTTAAAACATGAAGCCAGTAACATGCCACACGTATTTTGAGTTACCAATTGAAAATAACAAAGGACTTACCTAGTGGAGGATGTGGAAACTTATCACCATACTTTTGAATTGCATCGTTGAAAAAACACATGTCATGTGTTGATCCAGGCCATCTCGCAACGACAAAGGTGAAATGCATGTTAAAGTCACAAATAGCCAACATATTTTGTGATGCATATCCTTGCCTTCCCACATACTAAAGCATTTTTGACGCAGGAACTACAACTGGAACATGTGTACCATCAAGGGCACCTATGCAATTATCAAAGTGGGGTGAAAAATAAGTAGCTTGTAGTCTAGGATGCATTGTCCTAAATTCTAGATCTTTGGGTTTTATGATATCCTTTGACTTTGAGAGACGGTACACACACTCCAAAACTTCATCCAATTTCCGACTTACTGTTTCAGTGGACCTCCCAAATCTATTATCCGCTTGTTTGACTTTGAAAGTTCTCTTTGCCTAGGAATACAGATCTGGATTTCGCCTAGATGGGGTGAATAGGCGAATAAAATTAACACAAAAAACTTAAAACTTCTTACTCTACTCGAGGTGTGGATCATAGCAGAATGAAGTCGAGTCAAGTAGATCACATTGGAGTACCAGAGTTTGTCTCAAAAGTTCTTGCACTTCATAAGCAACTTATACCAAAGATAAGTAGAGAAGTGCAACAAAGAAATCAAACACGGAATAGACCAGAGAGACAGAGACACTCAGATTCATCCTGTGGTTCGGCCAGGCCTAAAATGCTTGCCTACAACCACGTTGGAGTTAGCCACTTGGCTTGGAGTCTGTTTCAACTCCTTCCTCCATTTTCTTAGATCCGCCACCAGGTATCGGTGTTTCATATCTCACTCCGACAAGTAAATTTATTGTGTGTGTTCCGGGCTCTAGAGGGTGTGCGCGGAGGGCACAAGATTTATACTGGTTTGGGCAGAACGTCCCTACATCCAGTCATCAGTGGTTTGCGCTACCAGCACCATTGATGATCAAACTCGTATTAGGGGTTATAAACAGTGGAGAGAAGGAGGAGAGGCTCACATATCTCTTATCGAGATGGAAGTGGAGCTCAGAAGTTGTACGGTGGAGTCCTAGCTAAGTCTTGGCTTGGCGAGGCTCTGACCTCCTGGTCCTCGTCGGTGCTCCTCCTTCTGTTCGTCCTTGCGTATTTGTCTCCTTCTAAAGGCATCCAGTCGTCTCCAAGTGTCCTTCTGTTCCTTTTTCCTGATCCCCTTTCCTAGAGGCAGCCTCTCCCTTTTATAGGGCATGACAGGGGTTGGCTAGCGGTGGCTTCCCTGGGAAGGAGCTGTAAGGCAAGGGTAGAACTAACGTTTTACCTTGGGTGAGTCCACGAGTAATCATGGAGCCCAGGGCTTCCTGGCTGCCGCGTATTTATTGCGGGGGCGGTGATGGTCCCAGGTGCTATCATTCTTACTATGCCAACCCCTAGCTTCCATAGCCTGGGGCTCGGTGCAGTCCGTCGTTTAGTGCCCTATGGGAGGTATGTGCATTCAGGCCTAGTCCGATAGGCTATAAGTGTGCCACAGTCTGAGGGTGCACGAGCTATTAATGCGCCACAGTCTGGGGGCTCGTAGGTCATCAGTGCTATGCAACCCGAGGGGTCCGTAGGTCATGAGTGGAAAACGGACCAGTGGCCACGCTACGACTCGGTGCCAGGTGTGGTTAATGCAGCTAGTCATTTATGGCTATTCAGTCCAGGGCCAGGTGCAGGACCCACTCGAGTGGTTCCCTTCTGACACGCCCGTCCTCCCTCGTCAAGCTTCGTCACGCCCGACCCTAGGCTCAATGCCATGGGGTTCGACAAGGGGTGGGTCCTTTCAGGGTTGGCGCGCCTGCCTCTTCGACTGACTAACGGGCCCCAGCGATGAGGGGCTCTTCCCATAGCGCGTTTGTAGGAAACGGTGACGCCTAAGAGGTGGTGAATTAGGACTTCTAAGAACTATCTCTAAACTAGGCTACAATTAAATTCCTAGAGCAAAACCTATGCAAATAAAAAATCTAGAATGTGCAAACTAGGTTTTGTCTAAGTGTTGCTATATCTACCGTAAAGCCTAAGTTTCAATCCTAAATAATCTAACTAGAAAGGTGAGATTGAAACTTAAATACTTAATATAAATACAGAAGGTAAAGAGCAAGGTAGAGATGCAAATCTCGTCGATGTCGCCAATATTTTTACCGAGGTATCCGGAACCACGCAAGGTTCCGACTAATCCTCGTTGGTGCCCCTACGCTAAGGGTAGCCCACGCGAGGGCCAAGAACCTCGGCCGAGTAACTCCGTAGAGAGTCGTGGGCCTTCACCATGCGCAAGTGGTGCTCCTCTTTCGGCTCCTCTCGGATGCTCCTCGCCGTCTTTATTATCGAGCTTCCGGTAGAAATGCTGCGGGCCTCGTTCCCTCCGGTACACGGTGGCGTCCGTGACACAAACTCGGTTGTCACGTTCTTGCAAGAGTCTCGCCCCACTTGGTACAATTACAACGACTCGCGCAATAGTCGATGGGTTGTGTGGTTTTTCTAAACTCACTCAACTAACTAGTATTCACCTAGAGCAAGCGCTAAAGCGGTCTAACTAACCTAAGCACTTCGCAAAGCACCTACGCTAATCACCGAGTGATTCTATTAAGCAATTGTGTGTATGAGCACTTGGAAATGTCTACAATATGTCTTGGTATATTGCTTGAGCTCCCACACCTTCAAATGCCCAGTTGGGGGGTATTTATAGCCTTCCCCCTCAATTATAGCCGTTGGACAGAAAGCTGTTGTTTCTATTGACGGGCGCATCGGACAGTCCGGTGCACACCGGACATGCACCGTTCATTGCCCGATGCCCTAGCCACGTCAGCCGATTGTTGGGGTATGTAGCAGTCGACCGTTGGATTCGACCGTTACCTAGGCTGTCCGGTGAACACCAGACAGTCCGATGCTACAGCCTGAGATAGGGCTGGAAAAAAAGCTTGCGCTCGACGAGCTGGCTGGGGCTCGCAGTAGCTCGGCTCGGCTCGGACCGGCTCGACGCTTAGAACGAGCCCGAGCCAAGCCTGTTTCTGTGGCTCGTGAAAAGAGCGAGCGAGCTCGGCTCGGCTCGGTACAGCTCGCAAGCTCGCTCGGGGCTCGACCTAACAATAATTTGTTACATAAAATCTTAATTAGCATATAATATTAGTACCGAGTAGACAATTAATTTATGTTATTTGAGATTACTATAAAATAATCTATTTTCTATATTATATTAGTGATATATCTATTTTACTAATTTAAAATATTTTTAAGATTTTATATTATAATTTAGAGAGCAGATTTACGTTTTTGGCTAGGCTCGTTGGCTCGGCGAGCCGGCTCGCGAGCCAAGAGCGAACCGAGCCGCTTTTTCGAGCTCGCCAGATGGTCGAGCCGAGCTCGGCTTGTTGCATGAGCGAGCCGCAGCGAACCGAGCTCAGCTCGTCTCGTTTCCACCCCTAGCCCGAGAGCGCCTGGTTGTGGGCCTCTCTGCGCAGACTGTCCGGTGTCCCACTGGATAGGTACTGTTCACTATCCGGTGCGCCACCAGTGCGCTGGCTGACTGCCCTCTTTATGGATTTCTTCACTGTTTCTTTTGGGCTTCTTTTGTTCTTGAGTCTTGGACTTCTACACATCTTTTATGTCTTCTTTTGAGGTGTTGCATCCTCAGTGTCTCAGTCCAATCATCTTCGCATCCTGTGAACTATAAAAATAAACACTAGCAAACACATTAGTCCACAAGGTTATGTTGATCATCAAACACCAAAATCACTAGCCAAATGAACCGGGGTCTATTTTCCTTACAATCTCCCCTTTTTGGTGATTGATGACAACACAACCAAAGCAAGCAAATTGTTGGGGGCCTTCGGCTTCCGAAGGTCCTCAAAAACATGATTTAACAATGTTTCTGGAGTATGATGCGTGGACAGGTATCTTCGGATTTGAATTAGTACCACAGTGGAAGAAGCACAAAGAATACAAAGGTTGATGCAGCGCCGAAGCTGTGAGCAGGAGAGCTTCGGCATGATAGCAGAAAAGGAAACCGACTTAAAGATGAAAAGGCTATTTAGACCTCGATGGATTACTATAGAGTTATTTGCGGATGTAAAGGGCATGGGTGTAATTTTACATGGGCTACGTCACGTGCCTATAAATAGATGAACAGTGCTCCCGTACTGTTCACGCTGACTTGGCATTTGTCTTTACGTCACGCTTGTACCTTTACCTTCTTTCAAGCCGAAGGTACACTTGTAATTTGATATCATTTCTGTTTTTCCTTAATAATAAAATAGAAATGAAATAATGGTAACACATGACTGTTTATATTATCTTTTATTTTCTACATGATTCTTTCTCCATTATTATATGTCGTGACTTACGAAGGTATGACCTTCATAACCTTCGTCCGAAAATCATTATATCCTAAGGGAAATAATGCTTCGAAGGACGAAGGACTTTAACGTCTAACATTCTCTGTGTTGCCTTGTTCTTGACTCATAGCGTTTGAGAACAAGTCCCCAACATTGGCGCCCACCTCCGGTGAACCCTTTTCGACCACCTTCGGCAAGCATCGACCTTCGTCATGCCGCCAAAGAAAGCTTCAGCAATAGGGGCTGCCGCTCTGCAGCCACTGGACCCGAACCAGGAGACCCTTTCTCTTCGGGATGCCCGAAGCCAGAAGAGGAAGGCCACCAGTCCAACGCCTCAGGAGGACGACTTGGACCAAGAGATCAAGAATATGGAGATGTTTCATCAGCAAGTGCAAAGGAAGAAGGAAAAGATGGCTCGGCTAGCTGACCTGCAAAGGCAGATAAACGAAGCCTCTGAAGAAGTTCGTCATCTTGCTCAAGATGAGCAAAACCGAAGGCCCCAGTACAGAGAGCTTCACCAAGAGGGCTTCGTCAACGAGGATGACTGGTATGAGGATTTCCATCATGGAAATTTTGCCTTTGATGATGCTTCTCCTCTGTCAGCAGAACTGCAGGCTACACCTTGGCCCCCGTCTTACAAACCACCTCAGCTCCCCATGTATGATGGACACTCAGATCCGAAGCAATTTCTGATGAGCTACGAAGCAACCATATCTTCATATGGTGGCAATACTGCAGTCATGGCGAAATCCTTCGTCATGGCAGTCAAAAATGTTGCACAAACCTGGTACTCCTCTCTTCGGCCAGGAACAATCACATCATGGCAAAAGCTGAAGGACATGCTTATCACCAGTTTCCAAGGGTTTCAGACGAAGCTGGTCACTACTCAAGCTTTGTTCCAGTGCACCTAGGATCACGAAGAATACCTTCAAGCGTATGTCCGAAGGTTCTTACGACTAAGGGCACAGGCGCCAACAGTGCCCAATGAAATTGTTATTGAGGCCATGATTAAGGGGCTTCGGCCAGGACCTACAGCCCAATACTTCGCCAGGAAACCCCCTCAGACCCTGGAGAAACTGCTTCAGAAGATGGATGAATACATCCGCGCTGATAATGACTTTCGATAAAGAAGGGAGGAAGCTTACAGGTTCTCCGAAATGACCAGGGGCTTCGGAGGGAGAGTCCACCCTAGGCACGTCAGATCAATTCATTCCACTCAGAATGACGACAGGGGAAGTCAGCAACAGAGGCCACAATATTCCTCTCAGGCTTCGGGGCAGCAACAGAGCTATCCTTGGCCCCCAGCTCCAAGGGGCAAAGGCGACAGGGGCTTCGGAGGAAGGTTTGGGGATCAGCCCAGGAAAATTTATTGCCTATTCTGCGATGAGGACAAGGGACATACTACCAGGATGTGCCATGTCATCATCCAGAAACAGAAAGAGATAGCAGAAGCTACAGTCCAACAGAGCCAGCCGAAGCAAGTTATGCATACTGCTTCGTACCACTCACCGTACATTCCAGAGTATCTGGGTAACCATCCTGCAGCTTATGTTGCTTCGGCAAGCCAACCTTAGGCATCTTGGCAACATCTTCCACCTCCACCACCAATACAACGAGGCCAGCAGCCAGAAGGGAGCCAGCACACTCATCTGCAACGAGACTTCAGAGAGGAGTCTGAAGCTCGCACAGTCAACAGTACTGTGCCAGAGTCGAAGCACATCTACTAGAAGATATCCTACTTCTGAAATAGTTCTTGCATTCGTTATCATTTTTCTTTTTAATAAGGAACAATCATTGAAAGCCTAAGTGTTTGTCGTTTTCAATTTCTTGTAACAGCTTCGTTTTTGCCATAGTCAAAATATATCTTCTCCACAGACTTACGGAATCCAAAAAGTTGTCGAAGCATGAAAACTCGTTCTTAAGAGCTCGTGGCTACAGAAAGTATCTCCGAAGCTACAAAAAAGTCTTTCTATGGAATGCAGCGTAAGTTTGCCGAAGTTACAATAAGTTTGCCGAAGTTACAAAAAGTCGTTCCTAAGGGAGCGCAGCGTAAGTTTTCTGCTCAAAAGTCGTTCCAAAGGGAATGCAGAGCTTACAGCGAAAAATAAACGTTGATTCCGCCGAAGTATAAGGCGAAGCGCGAAAAGTCAACGCGAATACTGCCGAAGTAAAAGGCGAAGAAGCTCCTAAGGGAGGCTTACAGCGAAAAGTCAGCGCTGATACACCGAAAAATAAGCGGTGAAGCCGAAAAATAAACGACAAAAAGATCGTGCATTTTACTGTGGGAATGTGTGTGTATTTTCAGCACAAATATCATTTTGCATAGCATAACATCATCACATCATTCGCATAACATGACATCATACATCATATTGCATCAATGGCACAAGAAGGGCATACAATATTGATATTCGGAAATTGTTTCGAAGAAATTGTGCTAAGGCACAAAATAAGTACAACTTCGTCAACTCTAATATCAAAGAAGATCTATTGCTTACGAAGCATAATATTTTCGTGGAATATGGGTATTCTTCACGAAGCATGAAAAGAAGGGAAGGTGTTTTTTTGTCGAAGGCTCAAAAACGATATGTACGTAAAGTTTCATGCATCGTAAAGAACTGGATTACAAACAGTTTATATATTACATTCAAAACTGTAAAATATTACACACTTTGTTCAGCAAATATTACATCAATATTCCGAATGTTTCTACAATAATAGCTATTCTTCTTTTAAAACTGCTTCTGCAGCTTCGTTTAGTAGTTGAGTCACAGCTTTGTCCATAATAGCTTCGGCCATCTTTGTAATTTCATCTTCCTTTTTTGCTTTGGGTCGGCCAATGACTCAAAAGGCTCCAGGGGAGAAGATAGTTCAGCTGCGATACAAAACATCAATAAGTTCGAAGTCACAGAAATAAAACATAAAATCAAAAGCAATTAGGTAATGCATATCCACCTTTCAAGTTCTGCAGTTTTTTCAGCTGCCTTTGCTACTTCTCTAGCATCGTGAGTATCTTTTTCACTTTTCTTTATAATTTCGTGAGCCATCCCTCGGCCACCATTTTCCCAGATGTCGGTGAAAAACTTTCCACCAACTAAGCTTGCCTCGGTCGAGGGGTCTTTTGTATCTTCAATAGAGAACGCAGCTTCGATTTGGGCCAGAATCTTCACATGTTCGCATCCTCCCTTCTCCAAAATAGCCGCAATTCCCCTGGCACCTGAGAAGGCGCAGACATCTCCACGGCCACTCAAAACTTCCTCAAAGGCTTCAGCTTCGCCGTTGATCCAGTCGATTGGACCTTCGGGATCGCCCAGTACGAAGTTGTCTTCATTCGAATATGCGCCAATATTGGCGAAGCTGGTTTTTATCCTTTGTACACATGCTACAGATTTTTCATAGCATCTTTCTTTTGAAGAACGAAGCTCCACAACTGTTTTTCCCAGTAATTTTTCCAGTAGTCACTGGCGTCTTGGTCAGCTTCGGCAATTGCACATTTTAATTTTTCTTCTGCCAGCTGTTTCCAAAGATTTTCAATTTCGCATTTCTGGGCCTCAACTTGGGCTTTTGAAGTAGCCTCGTCTTCTTTTATCTTGTTCACCAATGAGTTTAATATTTTATCTTTTTCAAGACCTTCGTTCCTTAGCTCAATCACTTCGGAACGAAGGTTATTCAAGGCCATGGTACATCCCTCGTCTTCAGCGCTTTTTTGTGCCCTGAGGGCGTTGCTAAGAATAAGGCCCTGCAAAAGGAGTGCGGTATTAAGTATAAGCAAATGGAAAAATTTTGTTTTTAAGTACAAAAATCTTATTCTCTCACCTTTAAGCTGTTGTATGCTAAGCTGTCGGCCAATTCATCTTTTGATAGCACTGAGAGCCCGTCTTCTAGCGTCGGGAATCCGAAGCTTCTGCCCATCTCCCGGCAGACAGAGATCTCCTTGCTATCTGGGAGACAATACAAGAAGTCTTCTTCTCCGCTGCCGTTGAATATCAACGCCCCTTTTGGATATTTTAATTTCTGGGCATAATATTGAGCTTCTCGCTTTTCCTCTTCAGATAGCCTTTTGCCCGAAGCATGTCGTACAATATAATCAGGTACTCTGGAAGGTGCCTCGGGAGTTGAAGAGAGAGTCTTTTGAGGCAGAATTTGCTTTGTAGCCTCTTTTTTTTGTTTCTTCTCCGGTTTCCAAGGATTTCTCCTTGGCGGGTTCTGAAGGCCCAGCTTCGGCCTCGGTCTGGCTCTTTGCAGCTTTGACTTCGGATGGCTTTGTCTCAATTTGTGTTTTCGGCGCTTCGGCCGGTTTCTTCGGAGTGGTACTTGAAGATTTTATTGTCTCCAGCACATCTAGTACATTGACCATCCTTTTTCTCTTGGGAGTCGCCGTGAGATCTTTTTGTGCCTTCGGCACTGTCATTCCTATCGAAGGGCTTGTAACTTCTAATATCTTTGTTTCCTCGGCCTTCATTTCTTCAATATTATCGGCCTTCGGCCTTACAGCCGGTTCTTCAATCTTCTGTGTAAAAGTAAGTTCTTTGGCTTCGGCAGCCGAAGAGGTTTCACCGCCAAATTCGGACACTTCGGTCGGCTCAATATATCACGACCGGTGGATAAGGACCTTCACCTTTTTCCTCTTCGGCGCGGGCTCGCTTGGAGCAGCTGGAGCAACATCTTTTCCAGAAGTGGCACTCTTTCTCTTCTGACCCCACGACGGGTAGCGGTAATTAGGGTACATAAATCCAATAGCGTCGAAGACTCTATTTAGCCTCTTCTTCTTCCGGCCTCCGAAGGCCGCAGATAGCGCATTGTCTTCTGCCTTTGAATATGGCCCAAGCAGTTCATCGCTTGTGGCATCGATACACTTTAACCAATCAGCATCTGGCTCAACAAACTTACCTTCATATCTGAAGGTGTATTTCAACCTGACCAGTCCACCTTCGTCAGATTTGTTGATGGTCTCCTTTGGCATTTCCCATTTCTCTACAAGCGACCACACTCTGAAGGCTATGTGTTCCTGTACTAAATCCCTTGTCCCGATGAAGGAGCAGACTATGCCGAAGGCCTTTCGGCATTCTTCGACTGCTTCATCAATTTCCACCTTCGGCTTCCGGAGGCCGAAGCGTTGCCAGATAGGGCGCATGATAATCTCCTTAATATCCTCTCGTGCCTTTAAATCATTTTTCACATAGAACCATTCCTTCATCCAATCCCCGGGCCATCGCTTCCGGAAAGTCGGCACAGGGCAGCTTGACCCAGAGCGGGCAACGAAGCTATAGCAGCCAAAGTTGTTGTGATACTGCTCTTTACCTCAGGGCTTCGTCTCATATAAAAGTTCGTGCATGCTACAGAAACTTTTAGCATTTGGCTCCAAGCCCTGACTCCTCACAGCCCATACAAAGACTCCCATCCTTATAATGGCTTCGGGAGTAATCTGGTGAAGAAAAATCTGGAATATCTTCAAAACCTCAACCACAAAACTGCTTAGAGGGAACCGAAGCCCAGCCTTGAAGAAGCTTCGGAAGATCACGACTTCCCAAAAATATCTCCCCCTCATATTGTCAAGATGGCTCTGTTTAATAGTTGATTTTCCAAAAACTGCATGGCTTGGTCGCCAGGGTCGATCTTCGGAGTCTTCCCCGCCGCTTTCCACATCAAAACTGTCACTATAACCAGTATCTTCAGATAAACCTTCTAAAATCTCCCTAGTAATCTTCTCCGTATTCGTCTTTGCTATTGACTCAAGAAAGCCAAGATTCTTCTCCTCAGAAAGGCTCAGCTTCGTTTCAGCAACAACTTTTTTATCTTCAGACATCTTCGGAAATGCTAAAAAACTGCTCTCAAAGCCGAAGCTTAAAAAACTTAAAAAGCCAAGCAAGTGTTGGTGCGCAAAGAGCTAAAAGTTGAGTAAGCAAGACCAGATGGCAAAAAAGCGTGCCAAATGAGCTCGTGGTGCGCTCTTATTTATACGCCTAGTGCGTTGAAAATTGGAAGGCCCCACTTGTCAGTGACTGTTGCTATTCTAGCAAAGGGAAGGTGTTTTTTCGGACCTTCGGCTTAGGGCCTTCGTCGATGTCGCAATCTGAATTTATTATTCTAACAAATTAATATTGCGAGGGGCTACTGTTGGGGGCCTTCGGCTTCCGAAGGTCCTCAAAAACATGATTTAACAATGTTTCTGGAGTATGATGCGTGGACAGGTATCTTCGGATTTGAATCAGTACCACAGTGGGAGAAGCACAAAGAATACGAAGGTTGATGCAGCGCCGAAGCTGTGAGCAGGAGAGCTTCGGCATGATAGCAGAAAAGGAAACCGACTTAAAGATGAAAAGGCTATTTAGACCTCGATGGATTACTATAGAGTTATTTGCGGATGTAAAGGGCATGGGTGTAATTTTACATGGGCTGCGTCCCATGCCTATAAATAGATGATCAGTGCTCCCGTACTGTTCACGCTGACTTGGCATTTGTCTTTACGTCACGCTTGTACCTTTACCTTCTTTCAAGCCGAAGGTACACTTGTAATTTGATATCATTTCTGTTTTTCCTTAATAATAAAATAGAAATGAAATAATGGTAACGCATGACTGTTTATATTATCTTTTATTTTCTGCATGATTCTTTCTCCGTTATTATATGCCGTGACTTACGAAGGTATGACCTTCATAACCTTCGTCCAAAAATCATTATATCCTAAGGGAAAAAATGCTTCGAAGGACGAAGGACTTTAACGTTTAACATTCTCTGTGTTGCCTTGTTCTTGACTCATAGCGTTTGAGAACAAGTCCCCAACACAAATATAACAAACATTTCATTGAAAATATGCAATCTACTTGCTAGGATGCATGAGTGTCCCCTCAAAGTGAGATTATGGACTTAAGTCTTCCCCTAACTCCATAATTAACTTTCTTCCTATTTTAGACCAAAGATACTTGAAAGACCAAAACCACTTGTGAGATCAAACATTTACATTTTTTAAATTGGGTGGTGTTTGGTGTTTGATATATTTTTCATGCTTTGGTCCCTAAAACTTCTCACCCTTTGGAATCAAACACCGAAAAGGAAGACATTAAAAGCATATAGGAAGCAAAAAGACTTGCCCTCTAAAGAAGTTACTACTTATAGCTCTAAAATCTTACTCCCCCTAAATGAGTGTTCTCCCCCTTTGAAAGAATATTCTCCCCCTTTGTCATAGACGAATATATACTCCCCCTGTCGGAGATCCTCTACTTAGGAAAAGCACATGAGAAAGATAGAGACAAGACATGATTGATTGGACTAACTCCCCCTATGCATAGGTAAAAGATATATTTTGGCAACATATGCGTTTATAGCAACACGGGAAGCATAAGATTTGTAATATGGTATAATCAAATTCTGGAGAAGACATGTAAATGATACCAATGTGGAATGAAACCACTTGTGAAATCAATTGAAAATTCTTGTAGATTTGCAGTGGAAGCTTATTTTCTTTCTCCGAGGACTCCATTTTCATTCAATGCGACTACTACACATAATAGACTTGAAAACAAGTATTAGTCTCAAATATTTAGATTATAGAGTAACCCCCCCTGAAAGTGTGCATACAAGTTTTGAATACTTGTAGGAGACTTGCACTTTGATTTTGATATCAAGAGGGGAAATTTATCTATAATCCAAGCATTGGCACATATAAGTCAAAATGACACCATTTAGAGAATACCTCTAGTAGGATATAAACTTTTGAAGCATTAGTGTCATTTACTTAGGAATGTTAAATAAGCTATGTGTCGTGCTTAACTAAACAATTTAAACTACGTAGGTTTGCTCAAGAATATGAATTGAAAACAAGCATTCCTACCATATGATTGACCTAGTATGCATGCAATTATAATCAAAAGTAAATACCACATATAAAGACTAGGCATGTAAGGTAAAAACTAGATATAAGAAAATAGAAACTCATATCTAAAAACAAAGAAATGCAATAAATCTAGTTACCTTGGTCATGGGTGGGAATTTGGGTCCAAAGTATTCACTAACCTACTTGGTAATAGACTTGATCCAATATGATGCATCCCATGATATACATCCCAAATTGCCAAGTCTCCAAATTCCCGAGAGTCCTTCGGACTTCTCACTTTCCTCTTGGGATCCAAACCTTCTTGGTGTTTTTCATGGTTGAGATAATCTCCTTTGGCACTTAGATGCGTTTGGCCCCTTTTCCTTTGTTGGCTTGCTTGTTGGCCTTGATTGCTATCACCTTTCCAATCTTTTTCTTCTTGATTAAATATGGTGTAGCAGCCTTTTTGTCTACCTTGTTGATGTAGGTGTTGGAGATTTTGTTTGTTGGCTTTTGCTTGAGCCTTTGCTTATCCTCGGTCTTCGCCTTGCATTGGTAAGACTTGTGACCTTCCTTGTGGCATAGCCTACAAATCACAGTTTCTCCCTCCAAACGCTTTTTCACTCCCGCAGTGGTGTTATCCTGAGAATGTTCGATTTGTTTGGCTTTGACTTTCTTGTCATACAAAGCCTTGCCAAGGCGAGCCACTTCTTGCCTTAATTGCTCATTCTCCTTTGCAACCACATTCGGACATCTTTCTATAACAACATTCTCAACAAGAACTTGGTTGCAGGGGTTAGAATCATTAATTAAATCAAAGCAAGAAGTAGAAGCATCTTTCGTAATAATTCTAGGTATTTCAACAGAAGATACTTCTGAGGTGCTACCAATGTTTTCAAGCTTAGTAGTTACCTCATTATTGTGTATGTAAGAATTTCCATTTTCTCTAGCAAGTTTTCAATTGCTTCTTGAGAGCTAGCTAACTTAGCCTTAAGTTTTTCACTCCTTTTAATAAGGCCATCATCGGTAGTTGAGGATGGAGCATTAGACTCTAATTGCTCAATTTTAGTTGTTAGCTCACAATTTAAATTTGCAGATGTTTCAAATTTTTATAGCAAACATTTATAACCATTTTGAGAGCTAATCAACTTATTTTTCAAAGTTTTAAGTTGAGCCTTTTGTTTAGTGCATACATTCTAAAAAAATTAACGACTTCCGCAAGCTCATCTAAAGAGGGCTTTCCCTCACCTTTATCATCATCACTACTACCGTCATCACTAGAGGATGGGATACTCATTTGACCTCTTGCCATAAGGCACTTGCGTGATGACTATGATGAGTGTGATGAGGTTTGGTGGCTATGTGTTCTTGGAGGTTCATCTTCGCTTGAAGAGCTATCCCAAGTTTTGACATTTGTAAGAGCCTTGCCTTTGCTCCTCCCATTTGTGGGTTTGGCCATGTTTGGAGAGGTGTCTCTAAAGTGTCCCTTCTCCCCGCATGCGAAGCGTCCTCTCTTTCTTTGCTTTTCCTGCCAATGTTAAAGAGAAGATCCTCAACCTACAGAGGAACACCCATTAGATTAATCTTGCGGATCATCCACATTACCTTTCCGACGCGTCAGATTGTTTCTTCGTCTTCCGAGGATGATGTTGATGGTTGATTATCTTCATCATCATCACTTTTTTCTTCTTCCTCTTATTCACTTGAGGAACTTGGAGTGGGAGCCTTCTTTTTGTCTTTCTTCTGATCACATGCAAACACATATGGTTTTGAAGAAGTTGGCTCCTCTTGTTGACCCATTTTTGCGACATCTCAAATGCCACAATTTTCTCAATTACAATGGTCAGGGTCATTCGACTTAAGTCCTCCATGTTGTGAAGAATGGTGATGATGCTCCCATATTTTTGTTGAGGTAGCAGGGAGATAATTTTCCTCACAATGTCTGCATCACCTAGCTTATTAATGCCAACATAATTGAGCTCATTGATGGTTAGATTTAAACGAGAGTACATGTCTCTAACAAACTCATTTTCTTTCATAGAAAAAGAATTATAATCATTTAAAGCTAGGCAATATTTTTGCTCATGGACATTGGATGTGTTGTCATGGAGCTCATGCAATTTAAGTCAAATCTCATTAGCAGTTTTAAATGTAAAAACTTGATTGAAAATTTCCATGCTATGAGATTCATACAAGCAATTTTTGGCTTTAGCATTCAAATGAATTTCTTTTTCCTCACTCGTGGTGAGCTTCTCGAGATTTTTAGGTGGCTTCATCCCGTCACGAGTGACTCTCCAAACACCTAGATCAATGACCTCTAGGTAACAAGCCATTCTGGCACTATAATATGGGAAGTTAGTGGCGTCAAAGTGTGGTGCCCTATGGGTATCCATCCCCTTCCTCTAAAAAGCATTGGCTCGATCAGCGGTGAAGCTAAAACGTTTCAAATGAGCCAAACCAGGCTTTGATACCACTTGTAGGAAACGGTGACACCTAAGAGGGGGTCAATTAGGACTTCTAAAAACTATCTCCAAACTAGGCCACCATTAAATCCCTAGAGCAAAACCTATGCAAATAAACAATCTAGAATATGCAAACTAGGTTTTGTCTAAGTGTTGCTATCTCTACTGCAAATCCTAAGTTTAAATCCTAAATAATCCAACTAGAAAGGTGAGATTGAAACTTAAATACTTAATATAAATACGAAAGGTGAAGAGCAAGGTAGAGATGCAAACTCTCGTGGATGACGCTGGTATTTTTACCGAGGTATCCAAAACCACACAAGGTTCCCACTAATCCTTGTTGGTGCCCCTATGCATAGGGTAGCCCATGCGAGGGCCAAGCACCTCGGTCGAGTAACTCCATAGAGAGCCACGGGCCTTCTCCACGCGCAAGTGGTGCTCCGAATCTGGCTCCTCTTGGACACTCCCCGCCGTCTCCACTATCGAGCTTTCGGCCGAAACGCCGTGGGCCTCGTTCCCTCCAGTACATGGTGGCGGCCATGACACAAACTGGGTTGTCACGGTCTTGCAAGACTCTCGCCCCACTCGGTACAATTATAACGACTCGCACAAGAGCCGAGGGGTTGTGTGGTTTTTCTAAACTCACTCAACTAATTAGGATTCACCTAGAGCAAGCGTATAAGAGGTCTAACTAACCTAAGCACTTCGCAAAGCACCTATGCTAATCAACGAGTGATTCTATTAAGCACTTGGGTGTATGAGCACTTGGAAATGTCTACAATATGTTTTGGTATGTTGCTTGAGCTCCCACACCTTCGAATGGCCGGTTGGGGGTATTTATAGCCTTCCCCCTCAATTATAGTCGTTGGATAGAAAGTTGTTGTTTCTGTTGACGGGCACACCAGACAGTCCGGTGCACATCGGACATGCAGTGTTCACTGTCCGGTGCCCTGGCCACGTTAGCCGACCGTTGGGGTATGTAGCAGTCGACCTTTGGATCCAACCGTTACCCGAACAGTCCGGTGCACACTGGACAGTCTGGTGCTACAACTCGAGATTGCCTGGTTGTGGGCTTCTCTTCGCAGACTGCTCGGTGTCCCACCAGACAGTCCGGTGCGCCACCAGTGTGCTAGCTGACTGCCCTCTTTATGGATTTCTTCACTGTTTCTTTTGGGCTTCTTTTGTTCTTGAGTCTTTGACTTCTACACATCTTTTATGTCTTCTTTTGAGGTGTTGCATCCTCAGTGTCTCAGTCCACTCCTCTTCGCATCCTATGAACTACAAAAACAAATACTAGCAAACACATTAGTCTACAAGGTTATGTTGATCATTAAACACCAAAATCACTTAGGTCCCGTTTGTTTCCCTTCATTTTAAAGAATTGGAATCTTACTAATGGAATAGACTATTTTTTTATAATGTGACATTCCACCACTTTCCAAAGTTATCATATAAGCCTATCTCAAATTCATGGGGTGAGAGATTGAAATTGATTCTATAGATTTACATGCTATTTTTCTAATGTACAACTTATAACACACTCTTCTACTTGCTTCGCTATAACATAAATGTAGTATATAACTATCTCTCTCATATGATTTAGGACAATATACAAATATATTACATATATAAATATATGAACTTAATTAGTTTTGTCTAAATTATAATTATTAAAATGGAATTCAATTCCAACGAAACAAACAGGGCATTAGCCACATGACCCAGGGTCTGTTTTCCTTACAATGTTCATTGACTGGTGGGTCCAAGGGATCAAGGATCATTTCCCCGACAGTAGCCCCGAGCCCTCGAGGGGGGAGTGTCTCCCTTCGGGGTCTGATACAAGGTCGGGCATGTGTTGGGTCAGACATTGTCTTATCCCTTTTTGTCGCTTGCTATTGTTGAATGGAACCAGCAAAGTCCACTACTGACTTCAGTCAAACGCTATAAGTAGGGGTCGGTTCCGTGCTTACCCCCAACAAACTTCAGTTATTGCTTTGTGTTTTCTAAAAACAGTATTTAGTCAGGAGGGTTTCGTTGACTCTAATCTCTCGAGGTTCCGTCGGCTGGTCATGGATCACGGTAAGAGCCCGACTCTGGAGTGTTCTCACCAGGGTTGGTCCAAGCGTTGCCCGTTGCAGGAAAGGTAGGTAGTGACCAAGCGCTCACTCGACTCCCGCCCCTCCATCATATTGGTGACTAACCTTCCTCACAGGGTGGTGGGCTCAGGCATTAGAGGAGAGGTCATATTGCTTTCGTCTTCTAGCTCGCTGGACGGGGAGTCAAAGGCCGGCCCTTGTGGCGGCGAACCTGCATCGCTAGTTCTGCCGGCCGGCGCTATCGACAAACCGGTCATTGTTGGTCGTCACATGATGTCCATGAGGTTGGTTAGTATTGGACCCAACCTGGTCGTGTTATCTTATGCCAGAGGGTCGTCGCTTCTTCCTCCCTCACCCCTCATGCGTCGTCTTGCGAGGTTGTGTCCTTGGCCCTTCCACTATTAGCGATGGCCGAGCTGCGAGGTTGGCTGGAAGCGTCTCGGTCGGCCGAACGAACGTTCGATGCTCATGTCACATGATTTCAGGTGTGATTGGCCATCATGGAGGCCCATGCAGCGAGTGTGCCACTCGCCCTGCTTCTCAATCCCTTTCTGCCTCTTGGGGCGCTAAGACTAATGTGTTCTTTCTGTCTTCTGAGCTGGGCAGGAAACTAAGTTGGTGGAGCTGTGCCGGGAGGTTGATTCGGTGACCTGGACCATCTGTGCACATGAGCAACTCGCCTGCAACGCCTACTTGGCATTCCAAGCCACGTTCGAAATGTCGTGGACCTTAGCATCCACCGTGGGGATGCTATCGCCTTAGTCGTCGCCCAATTTTGCACTGGATGGACCTTTGTGCCCTGATGATGCCTTCTCAGGGTGTCCCGTACGTGGTCTTCAATAACCTTATCCAGGGGTACGATGAGGCCACCTGTGAGGTGGCCAGCGCTGTGTCGATAGAGGACTTGATCCGGTGGTCTCCCTAGGGCCCTTTTCCGGTGTTCGACTTTTGGGTTTCCTGGCACGGGCAGCCACCCTCGTCATTGTGTCGGGCGTCAGGTCGGTAGGTAGGGAGACAATCAAGGTTCCCTCCATTCTTAGTCGTTGGTTTCTATTTCTTTCTTTTGGATGCTGGGTTTCGTGCCTAGCCCCCAGTCCAGAATTGTAGTTTACGGGAGACTCGGGATCCCTTTATGTAAAGAATGATGTAGTCCTGGGTAGACCTTGGTCCAATGTACAACTTTCATCCCGACACCCTTCCTTGTGTGAATGATTACTTACGTTGGGTCTTCCTTCGAGAGGTGGTGCGTGACGTGTGCCCAGACAGGCCGGCGGGTCAGGCTTGCTTCCTCGTCCATGAAAGTCGCCTAGAGGGGGGTGAATAGGTGAAACCTAAAAATTATGAACTTTGAACATGAACTTCACCCGAGGTTAGGGTTAGAATGAGTAATAATGAAATCGGAGTGCGGAAGAGAGTTCTTCTTGCCACTAGTTTTATCTTTTTCATTCACACATAACATATTTTGCAAAAAGACAATCTATCTTAGTTTCCCACTCAATATATTTTTCAGGATCTATACCAACATAGGATGAAAAGGCATGAATAGAATCACATGCGGAATAAGTTGTAGGCTGTGGTGGACGAGTCTCAATCGTGTCCACCAGTTCAACAAGTCCTGAGACTCTCTTCAACCTTTCAGTGTTCATGTTGAGTGCATCACACATAGCTCTCATCATGTCATGGAGCTCTAGATGAAATGTTCTTGTCATTGTTAGTACAAAACAAAAACAAAGCAACAAACAAAAGGTGTGAATCCTACAACTACTCTCAAGGATGGTGGTGGAACACAAATTATAAAGCATCTTACCGGCTCTTACAAGGTTCTTACCAGCACTACAGGTGGCAAATGGTGGCCAGTGTGATAGCCCAAAGAGTGTGGATGTGATTGCAAAGGAGTACCTGTTCTGCTCGAGAGAAAGGTGGAGCTTTGGGAAGGCTCACTAATATGTATTTATGGCACACAAGTTTGTAACAGATAGCAATGCTGAATAAGTGTCCAAAGTACTCGTCCTAGCTGCTGGCCTAGAGAATGTATTAGAACAGTTGGAAGAAGACACAAAGGAGGTAACAAGTATCTAGTTACAACAAGGAAACAAGATACGAATAAGATGAATTATAGAGCTGCATAGATCAATGGTGTTCCTGCTTATGCGCACATTATTTCTTTTTTTCTGATTTTTTCTTTTTTCTTTGTTTTATGCGGTTTTTTGCACTTGCCTTTATATTCTATTTTTTCACAAAAGTGTCACAAAAACAATATAGAACTCAAGAGTATAAAAAAATTCTCGCCTGTCTGTTACAAATTTTCTGCTCTAACTTCAACAGACTGTTTGAAAAATATAACGATCTCAAACGCAAAAACTCACAATATAAAAGTTGTAGATCTTGTTTTTATCTTTCTTGTAGATATATGGATTGCCTGCTTTGGATAACGAAAGTAGGAGATAATGACCCGAAAATAGACTGGTCCAAAATTTCAGGATCCCAAATAGATTTAGTTCCAATACAAATAACTCCTTGATAATGACATTTACTGGAAAACTCGTTAAAAAGGAAGTTGTAGATAATTTTCTAAGCTTTCCAGAAAGTACAGAAAAACTAAATTATGAGTTTGTATGCGAGATTTATGCTCAAAAATACTGAATTGAACATAAACTAATCTGATAAGGATGTGATGATAAGATAAAATAGGATCGGTTAGAATCGGTTTTGTAGATGGGATCTATTTTTGAGATCAATTTTGTGGGATGGCAGCGGATGGAAGGCATCAAACTGAACCAAAATAAATCTAAACCAGCAACAAGACCTTGACCTAGGACACAAACTCAATACGGCAGAATCTGAAACCAAATTTTGCAAAGGCTAAGGCGAAGGTTGTAGGTCAAGATATTAATGTTTCTTAAGGTTATGACGAAGTTTGCATGTTAGCGTTGATGTTTTTTTGGCATTTTTGTGGGTTATAGGATAAACAAAATGAATCTAACGGTAAGATTATACCTCATGGATAATCTGAATCTTGATACCACTTGATAGAGGATAAGGCCTAATCTTCCGTGAGCTATGTAACTTGATTGGGTGGAGATCTTGACGTTGATGATCCAAGGCTCCGAGCGAACGGATCCTTGTAATCAGCTTGACCTTTAAAAGTAGCTTCGTCTTCTTTTATTCTATTTATCAATGAATGTAATATTTTATCTTTTTCGAGACCTTCGTTCCTTAGTTTAATTACTTCGGAACGAAGGTTGCTCAGGGCCATAACACACCCTTCGTCTTCGACATCTTTTTGGGCCCTGAGGGCATTGCTAAGTATAAGGCCCTGCAAAGAAAAATGTGTGTGCGTCAATAAATTTAAGCAAACGAAAAATTTTGGTCTCAAGAAAAAATACAAATACCTCATTTTTTGCACCTTTAAGCTATTGTATGCCAAGCTGTCGGCCAGCTCGTTTTTCGACAATGCCGAGAGCCCGTCTTCTAGTGTTGGGAAACCGAAGCTCTTGCTCATCTCCCGACAGACAGAAATCTCCTTGCTGTCAGGGAGACAATACAAGAAGTCTTCTTCTCCGCTGCCGTTGAATATCAACGCCCCCTTTGGATATTTCAGTTTTTGGGCGTAAAACTGGGCCTCTTGCTTTTCTTTTTCAGACAACTTTTTCCCCGAAGCATGTCGAATAATATAATCAAGGACTTTGGGGGATGCTTCGGGGGCAATAGCACTGATTTCTTCAACAAGAATTGGCTCCGTCATTTTTTCTTCCTCGGTTTCCAAGGATTTTACCTTCGTGGGCTCTGAAGGCCCAGCTTCAGCTTCAGCTTGTTGCTTTGGAGCTTTAGTGTCAAAAATTTCAGTTTCCGCTTCGGAAGTTTCAACAGTCTTCTTCGGAGTTGTGCTTGAGGACTTAATTGTCTCCAGAACATCTAGCACATTGACCATTCTTTTTCTTTTCGGAGTCACCGCTGGGCCCTTTTTAATTCTTGCTACTTCAATTTCTACTGAAGGACTTAAAATTTCTGATATTTTTGATCCCTCAGTTGATCCTTTTGTTTCTTCCATCTTTTCTGTCGATGGCGCTTCGGCCATCTCTTTGGTTTCTGGTAATAAAATCTTTGGTTCCTCCAATTCTGTTGTTGTTGGCGCTTCGGCCAGTTCTGCGACTTCTGGCAGCAAGGTTGGCTCTTCAGCCTCGGTGGCCGAAGAGGTCTCTCCGGTGAACTCAGGCACCGAGGCTGGTTCAATATAGCGTGGCCGATGTGTGAGGACCTTTATTCTTTTTCTTTTCGGTGCTGGCTCACTAGGAGCAGCTGCAGCTTCTTCTTTCGCAGAAGTTGTGCCTTTTCTTTTCTGCCCTTGAATGGGATAACGATAGTCAGGGTAGACGAACCCGATTGCATCAAATACCCGGTTGAGTCTTTTCTTTTTCCGGCCTCCGAAGGCTGCCGACAATGCAGTATCTTCGGCCTTTGAATAAACCCCAAGTAGTTCATCACTTACATTTTCAATGCTTTTTAGCCAGTCGTCATCTGGCTCAACGAATTTATCTCCGAACTTGAAAGTATACTTCAGCCTGATAAGTCCACCTTCGTCGGCCTCCTTTATGGTCTCTTGCGGCATTTCCCATTTTTCCGCGAGCGGCCATACTCTGAAGGCAATATGCTCTTGGACCAAATCCCTTGTTCCAATAAAAGAGCAAATAACTCCGAAGGCTCTCTGGCATTCTTCGGCAGCTTCATTCATTTCAACCTTCGGCCTCCGTAGGCCGAAGCTTTGCCAAATAGGGCGCATAATTATACCTTTAATATCTTCCCGTGTTTTAAGGTCATTCTTCACATAAAACCATTCTGTCATCCAGTCGCCGGGCCATCTCTTCCGAAAGGTTGGCACGGGACAGCTTGACCCGGACCGAGAGACGAAACTGTAGCAGCAGAAATTATTGTGATACTGTTCCTTACCCTAGGGTTTTGTCTCGTATAACAATTCGTGTATGTTGCAGAAACTTTTCGCATCAGGTTCCAGACCTTGGCTTCTCACGGCCCACACGAAGATATTCATCTTTATGATTGCTTCGGGGGTAAGTTGGTGAAGGTAGATTTCAAATATCTTCAGCACCTCTACGACAAAGCTGCTCAGGGGAAATCGTAGCCCAGCTTTCAAAAAGCTTCGGAACACTACAACTTCATTTTCCTCAGGAGTCGGACAAGTCTTTTCTCCTTCGTCGGCCCTCACAACGGACAAGTCCCGGAAATATCTTCCCCTCATGCTGACAAGATGATTTTCTTTGATACTTGATTTGCCGAAAACCGCATGGCTTGGTCGCCAAGGGCGATCTTCGGAGTCTTCACCACCACTATCCACATCATAACTGTCGCTATCATCAGTATCTTCAGATAAACCTTCTAAAATCTCTTTGGTGATCTTTTCTGTATTGGTCTTCGACATTGCTACAAGAAACCCCAGGTTTTTCTCTTCAGAGAGACTCAGCTTCATCTCAACAGCAGCCTTTTTATCTTCAGACATCTTCGAAAATGCTTAAAAAACTGTTTTCAAAGACGAAGCTTAAAAACTTAAAAAGCCAAGCAAGTGTTGGTGCGCAAGAGCTAAAAATTGAGTAAGCAAGAGCAGATGGCAAGAAAACGTACCAAGTGAGCTTGTGGTATGCTCTTATTTATACGCCCAGTGCATTGAAAATTGGAAAACCCCGCTTGTCAGTGAATGTTGCTATTCTAGCAAAGGAAAGGTGTTTTTTCGGACCTTCGGCTTAAGGCCTTCGTCCATGTCGCAATCTAAATTTATTATTCTAACAAATCAATATTGCGAGGGGCTACTGTTGGGGGCCTTCGGCTTCCAAAGGTCCTCAAAAACATGATTTAACGATGTTTCTGGAGTATAATGTGTGAACAGGTATCTTCGGACTCGAATCAGTACCACAGTGGGAGAAGCCCAAAGAATACGAAGGTTGACACAGCGCCGAAGGTGTGAGCAGGAAAGCTTCGGCGTGATAGCAGAAAAGGAAACCGACTTAAAGATGAAAAGGCTATTTAGACCTTGGTGGATTACTATAGAATTACTACCAAATGTAAAGGGCATGGGTGTAATTTTACATGGGCTGTGTCCCGCGCCTATAAATAGGTGAACAGTGCCCCCGTACTGTTTACGCTGACTTGGCATTTGCTTTTGCGTCACGCTTGTACTATTACCTTCTTTTAAGCCGAAGGTACATTTGTAATTTGATATCATTTCTATTTTTCCATAGTAATAATATAGAAATGAGTTAATAATAATATATAATTTTTTACGTTATCCTTTACATTTCATATGCCTTCTTCTTCATTATTATATGTTGTGTTTATGAAGGTATGTCCTTCATAACCTTCGTCCGAAAATCATTATATCCCCAAGGGAAATAATGCTTCGAAGGACGAAGGACTTTAACGTTTAACATTTTTTGTGTTGCCTTGTTCTTAACTCATAGCATTTGAGAACAAGTCCCCAACAGTACTGTTGTGCTGCCGAAAAATTTGACCACAGCCGAAGCTTATTCACCGTACTCTCAATCAGGGCATCGTTTTGCTTTAGCTTCGTCACAAGAGGGAGCTTCGGCAAAGATAAAAAGTATTCAACTTCGCCAAAACGCAAGAAATTCAACATCAAATGGCCAGGGTGCGCTTGACAGCTAGGATAACCCGTGACGGAGAGGAGACAAAAGCTACTGAGACTGTCCCAATCTCCGAAGTTATGAGGCAGTCGGGACTAGTTGTGACGGAGGGCGCTTCTGACGAAGGTGCACCTGCTACTGAAGCCGAGCAGACAGATATTGAAGAGGGTGATACTAGTGAAGAAGAGATTGATTATAACACTGCTATGCCATCCAAGCCCAGCCATTTGGATTTTGGGAAGTCAACTGTCTCCGAAGCTGATATGCCCATGATGACGAAGATAGGGTACTTCGGGGAAGCCGAGAAGAAGTTGATTCGCTTTGGTGGGGAAGAGACCATCCTGAAACCAGAAAATGATGAAGTGGTGGTTTTTAAGAGCTTCTTCAAAGCAGGGTTGAGGTTCCCTCTGCATGGAATGATTGCAGATGTGTTGGAAAATTTTGAGATTTATCTTCATCAGCTGACTCCTAATGCTATCGTTAGGCTCAGCGTGTTTATTTGGGCTCTCCGAAACCAAGGAGTGGAGCCGCTTGCTGAAGCCTTCTGCTGGGTACACGAACTTCACTATATGACGAAGGCTAGAGAAGATGGACTGCACGAGAACTTCGGCTGCTATAATTTTGCTTACCGCAAAGACATGAAGACACCGGTGGTTAGCTACCGCACTAAGTGGCCGACCGGTTGGAAAACTGAATGGTTTTATGTTAAGATTGATGAGAAAAAGGAGAAGCTAGTTCAGAGCCCACTGGAGCTAACCTTTGGGTTGACTAGGCCTCAGTGCAACATGACGCCGGGGGCATCATGCCCAGATGCTGTGGGCGAATTTAGAGTTGTGTCTGAACATATTGGTACTAGGGATTTAGTTCAGGAATACTTAGCTAACAGGGTATTCCCAACGTTAAAGGAATGGGGTATGCCGAAGCTTAAAGGAGAGAAGAAGAAGAATGAACTCGTTCGGCTGCCCTATCATTTTAAGTTCAAGAAACACTTCAAAGAACCCTGCCAAGAATGGTTGGATACAATTGAAGTTATGTGTAATGAAATCTTGGGCAATTATACGAAAAAAGAAGATCAACTGATGACAGCAGCCTTGGGCACCCGACCGAAACGAAGGTTAAACCGAGTAATGGACGCTTTGAAATTTGAATACCCAGACTACGAAAGGTTAAGCACAGGTGTCGAAGGGCCAAAGCGAAAAATGGCTGTCAGTGTAACACCTCTGGTGTTACTGCTACTAAAATTTGAGCATGGCATCATAAACATTGGCATTGCATATGTTTGACACACCTAGAGTGCATTCACTAGGTAAAAATTTCAAACAAGTTGTATTGTTATAGCATTTTGCAAATAGAACCCTGGATAGGGAACTTAACCCTAAATAGGGATTAAAGGGGTAAAACATAACCCAAATTGAGAAAACCCAAAAAACTTTAAGGGAATAGTCATAAAATGTTCCCAAGAATAAACTTGAATCACATTTATACCCCTGAGATACCAAAAACCCCCATTTGAACCCTGGAAAACCCTAAGTCCAAACCCTAGGGGCCTATGTGCAAAAACAATGCACATTTGGACTAAAGTATAAAAACTACAATGTTAAAGCATGTAAAGTCATTTGGTTCACAAATGTGTGGACTTGTAAGCCAAATATTGGATTTTGGACTTAATTGCAAAATGGACCTCAATTGAGTTCTATACTAAGTCTGAAATTCAGTATTGAGGGCTCAACTTTGGAGCTTTGCATCTTTCAAATTATAGGGTTTTTGCCCTAGGGCACCACATCAAAGTTGTAGAGCAAACAAAGGAGAACAATTTTGCTTAAGGGTGTGAGCTCAGTTGTTAAGAATAATTTAGAGATAATTAAGCCCAAAGTTGGGCTGTCAGGCTACTTAAAGTCTGAAATTAGACTAACAGTGGAATGGCATGAACTTCAAGCTCAATTTCAAGTAAGATCCATTGACTTTTTGTGGGAGCACAATATAGCAAGGTTGTAGTTGGTTCATAGCACTACAATATTGCTTCAGAGATCTGGATGTGTTGCCACAGAAATTTGGAAGAAATCTGGCCCTAAACTATGGCTGTCAGGTTACTAAGGTCTGAATTTTCAAACAGACAGTGCAACCACTGGGACTTTGAGCATGAATTCAACTATGATCCAGCAAGAATCTGCCCATGGCTGCTGTGACAAACTTGTGGCTGGTATATAGCTCTACAAGTTTGCTGCAGAGCATGGAGTATGTTACCATATAGAATTGGGAGAAAATCGAGCCTGAATTATGACTGTCAGGTTGACTGAATGAATTAGCCCATGGTACAGTGCTCTCGGGTGGATCAGGTTGCCAATGCTGCTTGCTCGTTGATGGCAATCTCCCTGCGCGAAGATTCGTGCTGCCGCCGCCCGGATTCGCGCTTGTGGCTACCGGATAATATCGCGGGGCAAGTGAATTTTCGCCGCCGGTGAGCTGGACTCCACTCCGATGACTCCCGTTGTACCCCCTGCTCGGCGGCTTGAGCAGATATGCTCGCCGGTGAACCGCCGCCTCTTGCCCTTGTGCCATGTATCCAAACACCGCTGTCGCGTCGCCGTGACTCTTTACAGCCGTCAAATCGTCGCCGGTGAGCTCACCATGACTGAGGACATGAACTCACTGCGCCATGATCCTTCCCTGTTTCCGGCCGCCAGCTCTGCCCGACCAAATTGAGCGCCACCGTCGATGCCCTCTATAAATTGATGGCCCGGGCAGCTGCGCTATGTCATCGTGAAGCCATAGCCACCACTTCCGTCTCCGATTAGCCCCCATAGCCGGAGAATCACTCACTTCCCCCAATTCGGTTTCCGCCACCGCGAAGTATACCTCACCGCGGCCAGCCCCTTTCCGGTCAGTTCATCCTCCTCTCTCCCTCGTTTGAGCCTTCTCATGACTCCATGATGCTAGTCGAACCACCAATTTACACGGAGTAGCCTTAGATCACCGGGAACACCTTCATTCGTCCGCAATGTTCACGGTCGCCGTGGTCAGGGCAGAGTAGGGCACCATTCTTCAAATTAAATTAGGGGAAACGTTTGTTAGGTAATGAATTTGGTTTAGGTCGAAGCTGAGCACCAGTCTTGGCCTCCTCCGGCCGGTCTACGTGCTCGCCAGAGCTCGGCCGCGCGCGACGCCATCGTGGACTCAATGCGGTAAAGAATTAGAAACCGGAGGGTTTTTGTGTAAATCGTTAGTGACTCAGAAAAACAGTAATAGAGCCCATCTCCAGTTAGCCGAAAACCCAAGGCCCTTTTCGCAAAACAACCAGCGCGCGGGCGCGGGCGCGCTTTCCCTCTGGTGTTGGGCCGCCTGGGCTAAAACCAGCCCAACACTATTCAATGTTTTTCCTTTTCTTTTTCAGTAAGAACTTTAGAAATCCATAGAAAATTATAGAAAATTCATAAAATTGTCAAACTAATTTTCCTAGGCTTCTTATTTTCCATAGAATTTAATAAAAATAGTTGACTGATTTTTAGATAAAATAAGGAATTTTGGAGTATTTAAAGTAGCTTAAAACATTAGTTCTGGATTTTTAGAAAATAAATGGTAATCCCAAAATTGCTCAAACTTTTTATATAAGCTCTACACATTATTTAGAAGCCTTGGGTAGAGTTTGGGTTGATATCTGCTCACACCGTTGTTTGAAAGTACACTTCGTACTCAGGGGTGGGGTTTTGGGTTCTAGTTATCAAACAAGGTCCAAATCAACCCAAACTCTACCCAAGGCTTCTAAATAATGTGTAGAGCTTATATAAAAAGTTTGAGCAATTTTGGGATTACCATTTATTTTCTAAAAATCCAGAACTAATGTTTTAAGCTACTTTAAATACTCCAAAATTCCTTATTTTATCTAAAAATCAGTCAACTATTTTTATTAAATTCTATGGAAAATAAGAAGCCTAGGAAAATTAGTTTGACAATTTTATGAATTTTATATAATTTTCTATGGATTTCTAAAGTTCTTACTAAAAAAGAAAAGGAAAAAGATTGAATAGTGTTGGGCTGGTTTTAGCCCAGGCGGCCCAACACCAGAGGGAAAGCCTTGGGCCCAACACCAGAGGTTGTTTTGCGAAAAGGGCCTTGGGTTTTCGGCTAACTGGAGATGGGTTCTATTACTGTTTTTCTGAGTCACTAACGATTTACACAAAAACCCTCCGGTTTCTAATTCTTTACCGCACTGAGTCCACGACGGCGTCGCGCGCGGCCGAGCTCCGGCGAGCACGTAGACCGGCCGGAGGAGGCCAAGACTGGTGCTCAGCTTCGACCTAAACCAAATTCATTACCTAACGAACGTTTCCCCTAATTTAATTTGAAGAATGGTGCCCTACTCTGCCCTGACCACGGCGACCGTGAACATTGCGGACGGATGAAGGTGTTCCCGGTGATCTAAGGCTACTCCGTGTAAATTGGTGGTTCAGCTAGCATCATGGAGTCATGAGAAGGCTCAAACGAGGGAGAGAGGAGGATGAACTGACTGGAAAGGGGCTGGCCGCGGTGAGGTATACTTCGCGGTGGCGGAAACCGAATTGGGGGAAGTGAGTGATTCTCCGGCTATGGGGGCTAATCAGAGACGGAAGTGGTGGCTATGGCTTCACGATGACATAGCGCAGCTGTCCCGGCCATCAATTTATAGAGGGCATCGACGGTGGCGCTCAATTTGGTCGGGCAGAGCTGGCGGCCGGAAACAGGGAAGGATCATGGCGCAGTGAGTTCGTGTCCTCAGTCGTGGTGAGCTCACCAGCGACGATTTGACAACTGTAAAGAGTCACGGCAACGCGACAGCGGTGTTTGGATACGTGGCATAAGGGCAAGAGGCGGCGGTTCACCGGCGAGCATATCTGCTCAAGCCGCCGAGCAGGGGGGGTACGACGGGAGTCATCGGAGTGGAGTCCAGCTCACCGGCGGCGAAAATTCACTTGCCCCGCGATATTATCAGGTAGCCACAAGCGCAAATCCGGGCGGCGGCAGCACGAATCTTCGCGCAGGGAGGTCGCCGTCGACGAGCAAGCAGCGCTGGAAACCTGATCCACCCGAGAGCACTGTACCATGGGCTAATTCATTCAGTCAACCTGACAGTCATAATTCAGGCTCGATTTTCTCCCAATTCTATATGGTAACATACTCCATGCTCTGCAGCAAACTTGTAGAGCTATATACCAGCCACAAGTTTGTCACAACAGCCATGGGTAGATTCTTGCTGGATCATAGTTGAATTCATGCTCAAAGTCCCAGTGGTTGCACTGTCTGTCTGAAAATTCAGACCTCAGTAACCTGACATCCATAGTTTAGGGCCAGATTTCTTCCAAATTTCTGTGGCAACACATCTAGATCTCTGCAGCAATATTGTAGTGCTATGAACCAACTACAACCTTGCTATATTGTGCTCCCACAAAAAGTCAATGGATCTTACTTGAAATTGAGCTTGAAGTTCATGCCATTCCACTGTTAGTCTGATTTCAGACTTTAAGTAGCCTGACAGCCCAACTTTGGGCTTAATTATCTCTAAATTATTCTTAACAACTGAGCTCACATCCTTAAGCAAAATTGTTCTCCTTTGTTTGCTCTACAACTTTGATGTGGTGCCCTAGGGCAAAAACCCTATAATTTGAAAGATGCAAAGCTCCAAAGTTGAGCCCTCAATACTGAATTTCAGACTTAGTATAGAACTCAATTGAGGTCCATTTTGCAATTAAGTCCAAAATCCAATATTTGGCTTACAAGTCCACACATTTGTGAACCAAATGACTTTACATGCTTTAACATTGTAGTTTTTATACTTTAGTCCAAATGTGCACTATTTTTGCACATAGGCCCCTAGGGTTTGGACTTAGGGTTTTCCAGGGTTCAAATGGGGGGTTTTTGGTATCTCAGGGGTATAAATGTGATTCAAGTTTATTCTTGGGAACATTTTATGACTATTCCCTTAAAGTTTTTTGGGTTTTCTCAATTTGGGTTATGTTGTACCCCTTTAATCCCTATTTAGGGTTAAGTTCCCTATCCAGGGTTCTATTTGCAAAATGCTATAACAATACAACTTGTTTGAAATTTTTACCTAGTGAATGCACTCTAGGTGTGTCAAACATATGCAATGCCAATGTTTATGATGCCATGCTCAAATTTTAGTAGCAGTAACACTAGAGGTGTTACAGTCAGTATTATACAAAGACAAGCTGCCATGATGATAAAAGAAGATGAGAATTTGGCAAAAAAGAAAAAATCCAGTCCTAAGCCGAAGGTGGCTGTGTCGAAGAAAAGAAAGGCTCCAGCTCCGAAGCCGAAAGCTGATTTGGAAGAAGTTCCCTCAACACCTTCTTCCACTGACGCTGAAGAAATTTTAAAGGTAATGACTGAATCTCTACCTAATAAGATAAGTCCGTTGGGACCGGAACTGATGAAGCTTTTACAGAAAAAGAAGGAGCCTTCGGATGTTGAGAAGCCTGCTGAACCAAAAAAGCGAAGAATTATTACTGTCATTGAGGCTATTGAAGAAACACCGCCATCGGCCTCAGCGCCGAAAACAGCAGCAGCCGAAGCTGCTCCTGGCGAAGCTTCTACTTCCGAAGTTGCAGCAGTCGAAGCTATAGATTTGGAAAACACACTCATTGATATTGATGAAATGATTTTGAATATGGCTGAGGAAGAAACTACTGGAGCCGCTGAGGAAACCCCCGCCGCAATGCCTGAAAAAGGGGAGAAGATGCCTGGAAAAGAGAAGGAGCCTGCCGAAGATACTTCAGAAGGAGAAAACTTCATCTTTCAAAACATAATTGGGCAAGAATTGTCAAAGGCTGAAAAAGAAGAGCTGAAGGAGTATGCCATATCCTGCGGGTACCAGCCAGGGGCGTTGCTCTTCGGCGGTGTTGCTGAAGAGAGTTTAGGATGCCTTCGGGACCGAGTTGGGTGGAAGGTTGTCAACACTTTATCGAAAAGTGTTGGTTTTCCGAAGCTCGAAACCGATCTCAGCAGATACCGACGACAGCATATCGCCGGTAGCCTATTTTATTCTAACTTTAAGGTAAAATTCTTCCCTTAACTTTTTATTGTTTTGATATGAAGATGTTTTCTGATGAAGGCTATTTTGTCAGAGCTTACTGCTAAGCAAAGCCTTGAGGATGCAACAAGACCTCGAGGACAAGAAAAATGAAGTTATAATTGAGGGCTTAGAAAAAAAAGATTAGAGAACATGAAGCTGCCCTAGAAAAGAAAGACTTCGTGCTTCAAACGATGGAAGGTTCACTAGCAGAAGCTCAAGCCAAGATCGCCAGATTGAACAGTGAACTTTCCCTACAATCAAAAAGATTTGAACAAGATAAGAAAGATTTCAAAACAAGACTCGAAGCCAAAACTAAAAAAGTTCAAATATATAGAAATCACTCAAGGATTTGCAAGAAAAATGCTTAGGCTTCGGCACCCGGTGCATCCAGCGGCTGAAACAGGTCTTTAATTCAGTTGGAGCCAGCTCCGAAAAGTTTAAACCATCGGTTGAAGACTTGTCGGGCACATTTGATCATATTGAGGGTGAAGTTGATGCTCTCGACGAAGTTATAGCTGGACATGGTGACTTTTGTGCCTTGCTAGCTTCTCGAGGCACGACTGTTGCTTTCATGAAGGTTGGCTGCACACATGGAAATATTGTAAACAGACCAAACTTCAGCCTGTCACCAGCAGACTTGGATGACATCCCCGGCCTGACCCGAAGCATCGGAAACAGATTCATTACTCAGATCTGGGCAAAGGGCGGGCGAAACTTGGCTGGTGACGAAGCTCGAAGTCACCTTAAACCGGTAATAAACTCATACCTTGTGCTTACCTTTTCCTTGAAACTCGAATTTACCTTATAATGCTTTAATACGTACAGGATGATGAAGCCGAGGAGCATTGAGCTATTCAGCTTAGCAAACGACCCGAAGCCTAACAGATGATGATGAAGCTGAAAACCTAGCTGTGAAAAAACTTTAGAAAACTCTTGTATTATCCTTTGTAAAGAATATTGTAATTTGAGAATCAGATTCTTCTCTGTAAATTTGTCCATACCTTGTAATATATTTTTACCTTTCCGTCAATGTATGAAGTGCTTTGATGTGGACGAAACTTGTATTTTTTGAGACGAAGGCAAAAAAACACCTTCCCTTCTTTTCGTACACAACGAAGCATAAATCTGCTTTCGAAGCTGTATCCTTAGAGCCGAAGCAACTATCTGTATCTGTATGATATGATGGTGATGATCCTATGTATGTCTAAATGAATGTTTATGAATGCAATGTATGATGTAATGTATCGTGCAAATGAATGCCCAAACACACACATACGAAGCCACATCCATAACCTTCATTCCCTTAGGAATGACTGAAGTCTCTTTGCCGTTTATTTTTCGGCTGCACCGCTTATTTTTCGGTGTAAGTTCTGCATCCCCTTAGGAACGTCTTTTGAACTTCTTCGCCTTCTATTTCGGCGGTATTCGCGTTGACTTTTCGCGCTTCGCCTTATATTTCGGCGGTATTTGGCTCTGCATTCCCTTAGGAATGACTTTTGAGCAGAAAACTTATGCTGCACTCCCTTAGGAACGGCTTTTTGTAGCTTCATCATGCTCTGCATCCCCTTAGGGACGACTTTCGAGCTTCTTCCTGTTTTTTTCCTTTTCTTTACACTCGATGGTGCATGCTCAGATTTTACATTTACATATTTTGGGGGATTTTGCTCTCGTAGAGCTGAATAAGAAAGGAAAAATTACAAAATATGGCCCCATTAAAAACCTTTCTCCCCCTTTGGAAAGGAAAAGGGTGCCATAGGAAAAATGTAAAAGGTTACATCAATTTATACATAATATTGTCGAAGCTCATCCGCATTCCAAGATCTAGGAATGTCGTTGTCGTCCATGTCCTTTAATCTGTAAGAACCGAGTCTTGACGAAGATACTACTAGAAAGGGTCCTTCCCACTTCAGCTGAAGCTTGCCTACTGTGTCAGGGTTGGCTATTCTCCGAAGCACCAAATGTCCAGGCTTAATGTCTTTCAACCGAACTTTTCTATCACACCATTTTATTGTTTTGGCTTGATATTTGTTGATATTTTTGAAAGGGAAATAGGCTTACACCTTTTCCTAATTGATTTTGGTGGTTGAATTGCTCAACACAAATAATTGGACTAACTAGTTTGCTCTAGATTATGAGTTCTACAGGTGCCAAAGGTTCACAACAAACCAATAAAAAGACCAAGAAAGGGTTCAAACAAAGAGAACAAAAGAGAACCGAAGTGTGCCCTGGTCTGGCGCACCGGACTGTCCGGTGCACCAGGGAACTCAACTCCAAACTGCTCACCTTCGGGAATTCTGGGAGCCGCTCCGCTATAATTCACCGGACTGTCCGGTGTGCCAGCGGAGCAACGGCTACTTCACGCCAACGGTCGTCTGCAGAGAGCAGTTAACGCGCTACAGTGCGCGCAGAAGTCAGAGCAGAGCAAGAAGGCGCACCGAACAGTCTACATGACCTGTCCGGTGCACCACCGGACTGTCCGGTGGCCCAGAAGACAGAAGCTCCAACGGTCGAACCCTAACGGTCGGGTGACGTGGCTGGCGCACTGGACAGTGTCCGGTGCGCCATGCGACAGCAGCCTCCACCAACGACTCATTTGGTGGTTGGGGCTATAAATACCCCCAACCACCACCATTCATTGTATCCAAGTTTTCAACCTTCAAACACCTTACAAGAGCTATAGCATTCAATACAAGACACAATCAAAGAGATCAAATCCTCTCCCAAGTCCAAAGATCATTCCAATCAAATAGTGACTCATGAGAGAGAGATTTGTGTTCATTTGAGCTCTTGCGCTTGGATTGCTTTTCTTCTTCATTCTTTCTTGATTCCAACTCAATTGTAACCAAGGCAAGAGACACCAATTGTGTGGTGGTCCTTGTGGGGACTTAGTGTCCCGTTTGATTGAGAAGAGAAGCTCACTCGGTCTAAGTGACCGTTTGAGAGAGGGAAAGGGTTGAAAGAGACCCGGTCTTTGTGACCACCTCAACGGGGAGTAGGTTTGCAAGAACCGAACCTCGGTAAAACAAATCACCGTGTCATCCGCCTTATTTGCTTGTGATTTGTTTTCGCCCTCTCTTTCGGACTCGTTTATAATTCTAACACTAACCTCGGATTGTAGTTGTGCTTAAAGTTTGTAAATTTCAGATTCGCCCTATTCACCCCCCTCTAGGCGACTTTCAATTGGTATCAGAGCCGGTGCTTCATTAGAGACTAACCACTCGAAGTAATGTCGGGAGATCACACCAAGAAGGAGATGGTGACTGGCGAGAAGCCTGCCACAAGCCATGGGAAGGCTCCATCCGGGGAGTCCAGCAACAAGGTGAAGGGACCCCCTTCACACGACAAGTCGCGTCGGAGTGGCGAGAAGAAAAAGAAGATGAAGAAAGTGGTCTACTATGAGACCGACTCTTCATCGCCATCCACCTCTGGCTCTGACACGCCGTCCGTCACTTCTAAGTGCCATGATGCAAGAAGTTTAGTAAGATTCCCCTACGCTATCCTCGCATTTCCAAACGTACTCCTTTACTTTCCGTCCCATTAGGAAAACCACCCATGTTTGATGGTGAAGATTATAATATGTGGAGTGACAAAATAAGGCACCATCTAACCTCACTCCACACTAGTATTTGGGATGTTGTTGAGATTGGAGTACAGGTACCATCACTAGGGGATGAAGACTATGACTCGGACGGAGTTGCCCAAATCCGGCACTTCAACTCCCAAGCCACCACTATACTCCTCGCCTCTCTAAGTCGAGAAGAGTATAACAAGGTGCAAGTATTGAAGAGCGCCAAGGAGATTTGGGATGTGCTCAAAACCGCGCATGAAGGAGACGAGGTGACCAAGATCACCAAGAGGGAAACGATCGAGGGGGAGCTCGGTCGATTCATGCTTCACCAAGGGGAGGAGCCACAAGCAATGTACAACCGGCTCAAGACCTTGGTGAACCAAGTGCGCAACCTCGGGAGCACCAAATGGGATGACCATAAGATGGTCAAGGTTATTCTTAGATCACTCGTATTTCTTAATCCCACTCAAGTTCAATTAATTCGTGGTGATCCTAGATACAAGCTAATGTCTCCCGAGGAAGTGATAGAAAAATTTGAGCTTTGAATTAATGATCAAAGGCTCCAAGAAGATCATCGAGCAAGGCGCCTCCTTCGTACCCGAGGCACAACCCGTTGCATTCAAGGCAACGAAGGAGAAGAAAGAAGACTCTACACCGAGTAGGGTCCCCATCGATGCCTCCAAGCTCGACAATGAGGAAATGGCACTCATCATCAAGAGTTTTCGCCAAATCCTCAAGCAAAGGAGGGGGAAGGACTACAAGCACCGCTCCAAGAAAGTCTGCTACAAGTGTGGTAAGCCCGGTCATTTTATTGCAAAATGTCCATTATCCAGTGATAGTGACAGAGGCGACGATAAGAAGGGAAAGAGAAGAGAAAAGAAGAGGTACTATAAGAAGAAGGGGGCGATGCCCATGTTTGCCGGGAGTGGGACTCCGATGAGAGCTCCACTGACTCCTACTCCGACGAGGACGCCGCCAATATCGCCGTCACCAAAGGCCTCCTCTTCCCCAACGTCGACCACAAGTGCCTCATGGCAAAGGACAACAAGAAGAAGAAGGTAAAATCTAAATCCTCCACTAAGTATGCAACATCTAGCGATGAGGCTAGCTCTAGTGATGATGAAGATGATTTATTAACGCTTTTTGCCAACCTAAACATGCAACAAAAGGAGAAATTAAATGAGTTAATTAGTGCTATTCATGAGAAGGATGAACTCTTGGACACCCAAGAGGACTTTCTAATTAAAGAAAACAAAAAGCATGTTAAGGATAAAAATGCTTATGCTCTAGAGGTAGAAAAATGTGAAAAATTATCTAGTGAGCTAAGCACTTGCCATGATGTTATTTCCAACCTTAGAAATGAAAATGCCAAATTAATTGCTAAAGTTGAGAAATCAAATGTTTGTAATGATTCAATTGACAATCTTAGAAATGATAATGCTAGTTCAATCGCTAAGATTGAAAAATTGAATGCCTCTCTTGCTAGCCTTAGAAATGAAAATGAAAAATTAATTGCTAAGGCTAAGGAATTAAATGTTTGCAATATTTCCATTTCCAATCTTAGAGATGAAAATGCCATATTACATGCTAAGGTTGTTGAATTAAATTCTTGCAAACCCTCTACATCTACCGTTGAGCATGTTATCATTTACACTAGATGTAGAGACATTAATGTTGATGCTATTCATGATCACCTAGCTTTAATTAAGAAACAAAATGATCACATAGCTCAACTTAGTGCTAAGATTGATGAGCATGACTTAGAAAATGAAAAATTTAAATTTGCTAGAAGCATGCTCTATAGTGGGAGACGCCCTGGCATTAAGGATGGCATTGGATTCCAACAGGGAGACAATGTCAAGCTTAATGCCCCTCCTAAAAGATTATCTAACTTTGTTAAGGGCAAGGCTCCCATGCCTCAGGATAACGAAGGTTACATTTTATACCCTGCCGGTTATCCCGAGCACAAAATTAGGAGAATTCACTCTAGGAAGTCTCACTCTGGCTCTAATCATACTTTTATGTATAAGAGTGAGGCATCTAGCTCTAGGCAATCAACCCGTGCTAAATTGCCTAAAAAGAAAACTCTTATTGCATCAAATGATCATAACATTTCATTTAGGACTTTTGATGCTTCTTATGTGCTAACTAACTAATCAGGCAAAGTAGTTGCCAAATATGTTGGGGGCAAACACAAGGAGTCAAAGACTTGTGTTTGGGTACCCAAGGTACTTGTTTCTAATGTAAAAGGACCCAAGACCGTTTGGGTACCTAAGAACAAGGCCTAAAATTGTTTTGTAGGTTTATGCATCCGGAGGCTCAAGTTGGATCATCGATAGCGGGTGCACAAACTGTAGGATTACGGGGAGGCTACGCTAGCGCAAAACAAAATTTTTTATCCCCATAATACCAAGAACTACTGCGGTTATAGGTCATGGAATTACCACTAGACGCGCAGAGCAGCGGAAGACGTCTCGATGTAGACGAACGCGTAGAGCAGTGCCGTGCAGTCGCCGGCGTCCTTCACGTCCTCGCACGGTTCGTCCAAGTGCTCCAGATGTAGCACCTCCGAGGTATCCACACGTGCAGGGAGGAAGCGCCGCGTACCGAACTGCTAGGTTCGCGACGGCGGCTTGGCGAGGGCGAGAGGTGGGCGGCGGCTGTTAGTTCGCTGGTGGCGAATTAGGTTATCTCTTAACCGCGCCCCCGCCCCTCATTATATAGGCGTTATGGTGGGCTTCTGACGCCGAGGCCCATCATTAACCCTAAAGCTCAGTCTAATTTCGGATCTAATCCGAATTAGGCTTCCTTCCCCTTAAGTGTGTGACCCTATAGGTTCACGTACAAATAGACATAGGCCGAGTACTCTTACTTGGCCCAATAATTGACAGCGGCCTCTAGCAAGACATGTCAACTCCTATGTGTACGTAAAGATCATATCAGACGAACCATTGCGACATTACGTACATGCTGTTCCCTTTGTCTCACGATATTTGGTCTGGCTCTAAGCTGACCTCTCTTTCTCGATACTGTGAATTGGAATCCTTTCAATGGTTAACTCTTAACCCTAGCACGGCCATGCATTTCTTGATCCAATCACTCGAGGGGCCCAGAGATATCTCTCTCACAAAAAGAGGGACAAATTCCATCTTGACTGACCATGCCTCATAGCATGCTTCCTGACAAACCCAAAACTACCTTTATAACTACCCAGTTACGGGATAGCGTTTGATAGTCCCTAAGTAAGTCAATTCACATCTTGAGAACATGCGACAATCTCAGGTCTAAGGATACAGTATTCATGTTGCAAGAAGAGAACTATATTACAATATCTCACGTTGGGTCGGTCCAGCCTCATGTCATACATGAGCCCACATTATTAGTTTAACATCTCCATGTTCATGACTTGTGAAATGTAGTCATCAACTAATACATGTGCTAGTCATCGACTTTGACTAGGGACATCATTTAGAATAACCATATAAGTAAAGAATCTCACAAACAATTCACATAATTGCTAATCAATACAAGGTGCCTTCCATGGATATTCAATTCAGCAATATATATATCATGGATACAAAGAAATATGCTCATCTCTATGATTATCTCTAGGGCATATTTCTAACAGTCTCCCACTTGCACTAGAGTTAATCTAGAAGATATCTAATACCCATAGATCTCACGTGTGCCTCATGCTTAGGTTGTGGAAGAGGTTTTGTCAAAGGATCAGCAACATTCAAATCCGTATGTATTTTGCATATCTTTATCTCACCCCGCCTAATGAATTCCCGTATGAGGTGAAACTTCCGCAGTACGTGTTTGTTTTTCTGGTGGTTCCTTGGCTCCTTAGCTTGCGCAATAGCCCCATTGTTGTCACAGTAGAGGTTCAATGGGCTAGATGCATTAGGAAACACACCAAGCTCGATGAGGAACTTCCTTATCCAAACACCTTCCTTCGCAGATTCAGAAGCTGCAATGTACTCGGCTTCTGTTGTAGAATCAGTCACAGTCTCCTGTTTGGAACTCTTCCAACTAACAGCACCACCATTTATTGTGAACACAAAACCTGATTGCGATTTTAACTCGTCTGGGTCAGTTTGGAAGCTAGCATCGGTGTAACCAGTTACAACGAGCTCCTCCTTACCCCCATATACCAGGAACATATCTTTAGTCCTTCTTAAGTACTTAAGAATGCCTTTTACCGCTGTCCAGTGATCCTCACCTGGATCAGCCTGGTATCTACTCGTAGCACTTATAGCGTATGAAACATCTGGGCATGTACTTATCATGGCATACATGATTGAACCAATTGCTGAGGCGTATGGTACCTTACTCATGCGCTCCCGCTCATTAGCCGTTGCAGGACATTGCATCTGGCTAAGGTGTTTACCATGTGACATAGGTATGAACCCTTTCTTGGACTGTTCCATGTTGAACCGTTTCAAAACCTTGTCAATGTACGTATCTTGACTTAATCCTATAAGCCTCTTCGACCTATCTCTATAGATCCTTATGCCCAAAATATATGCTGCTTCCCCTAAGTCCTTCATAGAAAAACTCTTTTTCAGTGAAGCCTTGACGGACTCCAGCATAGGAATGTCATTCCCAATCAATAATATGTCATCCACATACAAGATCAGAAATACAACAGCGCTCCCACTTTCTTTCTTGTAAACACAAGCTTCTTCTTCATTCTGATGAAAACCAAGCCCTTTGATCACTTCATCAAAACGAATGTTCCAACTCCGAGATGCTTGCTTCAACCCATAAATGGATTTCTGAAGTTTGCATATCTTTCCAGCATTGATCGGATCGACAAAACCCTCGGGCTGTATCATATACACGTCCTCATCTAGGTTTCCATTAAGGAAAGCTGTTTTGACATCCATCTGCCAAATCTCATAATCGAAATATGCGGCAATAGCTAGAATGATCCGAATAGATTTAAGCATCGCTACTGGCGAGAATGTCTCGTCATAGTCAACTCCTTGAACTTGTCGAAAACCCTTTGCAACAAGTCGAGCCTTATAGATGTGAACATTTCCATCCATGTCTTTCTTCTTCTTATAGATCCATTTGCATTCTATAGGTCTAACACCATCAGGCGGGTCAACCAAGTTCCAAACTTGATTTTCTCCCATGGAATCTATCTCGGATCTCATGGCGACATGCCATTTCTCGGAATCTGGGTCCATCATCGCTTCTGAATATGTTGCAGGTTCGTCGTTGTCTAACAACAACACTTCCCCATTACCCAACAATAGCACTTCTCCTCGTGCCTCGCGAAGCCTTGCTGACCTTCGTGGTTGTGGTGGTGATTCTCTTGCCATAGACTTCTCAACTTGTTCTGCTACATTAGCATCACTTGTTGAATCTTGTCCCACTGGCTCATCCTGAACTTCTTCAAGATACACCTTTTGTTTACTTTTCTCTCTTTTGAGAAACTCTTTCTCTAAGAACACACCGTTCCGGGCGACAAACACTTTGCCCTCTGACCGGTGGTAAAAGTAATATCCTAAAGTTTCCTTTGGATATCCCACGAACATGCACTTGTCCGATTTTGGAGTGAGTTTATCCGACTGTAGTCGCTTGACGTAAACCTCACAACCCCAAATCTTCAGAAAAGACAAGCTGGGAGTCTTCCCAGTCCACATCTCATATGGTGTCTTAACTACGGACTTAGATGGTACCCTATTTAGTGTGAAAGCTGTTGTTTCTAGAGCGTATCCCCAAAACGACAAAGGTAGGTCCGACTGGCTCATCATTGATCGAACCATATCCAATAAAGTCCGATTACGTCACTCAGACACGCCATTCCTCTGAGGCGTTCCAGGCGGCGTAAGCTGTGGAACAATTCCACAACTCTTTAGATGATTGCTAAACTCATGACTCAAATATTCACCACCACGATCTGATCGCAGTGCTTTAATTTTCTTGCCACGCTGATTTTCTACTTCATTCTGAAACTCTTTGAACTTTTCTAAGGATTCAGACTTGTGTTTCATTAAGTAGACATACCCATATCTACTAAAATCATCAGTGAAGGTTATGAAGTATTGGAATCCTCCCCTAGCTGTCGTACTCATTGGTCCGCACACATCAGTATGTATGAGTTCCAATAAATCTAATGTCCTCTCCGGTAAACCCGTGAAAGGCGCCTTGGTCATCTTACCAAGTAAGCAAGCTTCACATGTCTTGTATGATTCAAAATCAAACGAAGTTAAAAGCCCATCAGAATGAAGCTTCTTCATGCGATTCTCACTTATATGACCCAAACGACAGTGCCACATGTAGGTAGGACTTAAATCATTAGGCCGAGGCCTTTTAGCACTAATATTACAGATAGGTGCATCATCAAGATTTAAAATGAATAACCCATTCATAATGGATGCAAAAGCCACAAACATGCCATTCTTAGAGATCACACAACCATTGTTTTCACTCGCAAATGAATAACCATCCTTCATCAAACATGAAGGAGACATAATGTTTCGACTCATACTAGGAACTAGATAACAATTATTTAACTCCAAAATAAATCCTGATGGGAGGTGGAGTTGCATCGTCCCGACGGTCAACGCAGCAACTCTTGCATTATTGCCTACCCGGAAATCAACTTCTCCTCTTTTCACGCTTCTACTTCTTATCATTCCCTGCATCGAATTGCAAATATGGGCAACCGATCCGGTATCAAATACCCAAGAATTAATATAAGAATCAGCAAGAAAAATTTCTGTAATGTGAATAGCAAGTGTACCTGCTGCGGCTGTACCCTTACCGCCGCGATCCTTAATAGAGGCCAAGTACTTCTTGCAATTCCTTTTCCAGTGACCAAGTTCTTTGCAATAAAAGCACTCTGCATCTGCAGCTGGTCCAGCCTTGGGCTTTTGATTGGGCTTGGATACTGTATCCTTTCCCTTGCCCTTCTTCTTTTGAGACTTACCCTTCTTCTTAAAGTTGGGTTTGTTTTGGACCGCCATCACATGGCCGCTGCTGCCAGCACTTTTCTTTATGTCCCCTTCTGCAGTTTTCAGCATGCCACATAGTTCATTGAGGCCCATCTCCGCCCCATGCATATGGTAGTTCGTGATGAAGTTTCCATAGCTGGGCGGAAGAGATGCCAAAATGAAGTCAGTGGCCAACTCTTGGCTTATTGTGAAGCCTAGCTTCTCCAACCTCTGACTGTAACCAACCATTTTGATTACGTGTGGCCCAACTGCTGCGCCTTCTGCTAGCTTGCATTCCAGAAAGGCTTTGGACACATTGAACCTTTCAGTCCTAGCCTGAGTCTGGAACATATCCTTGAGCGCCACGATCATATCGTACACCTCATGGTTTGTCTCAAACTGCATCTGGAGCTCAGGCTCCATGCAAGCAAGCATTAGGCAACTTACTTCAAGATTAGCATCCATTGCTTTCTTGTAAGCGGTTTTAGCTGCGGCAGTTGCATTTTCACCAGGATCCTCTGGCAGTGGGGTGTCTAGAACGTCTTCCTTTTTTTCAGCCCTGAGAACAATTCTCAGGTTACGGATCCAATCCGTATAGTTTGTTCCATTTAACTTATCCTTTTCAAGAATCGATCGCAAAGTAAATGTTGGTGTGCTAGGTGCCATTTATCTACAACAAAATAATGCAAAATACTAAGACAAAAATATCCATGACAGAGTAAATCATATTAAACATTTAATAGTCTACTCCCACTAAAATCAATATCCCTCTATTGATACTTAGTGATTCAGAATCCACAACTAACAAGTCTACTAGTGAGCTTTAGCATCACCGCTAGAAGACAAGGTAGATCGGTAAGCAACTCCTTGCTAATCATATCATATATATGACTCCTGTTGTTGGGTGACATCTCTATGTCTCGGCTCCCAACCTTATGCCTCAAAGTCCTTAACCATTAAGCTGACTTTGTTTAAGTTAACCAACCCTTTCTGCAGTTCGTATCCGATACAAACCTATCTAGTCAAGGAAAACTGGTGGCACCCTAATTTCATAGACCCACCACCAATTGTACAAGACTTATGATAGTGCAAGGTTTGGAGAGGCATTTGAAGCTTAAACATTTATGAGGGATCGTCCTACTTATAACATCGCACGCAAGGACATATATGCAATATAAACAAGTAGAACAATAAGAATGGCATTCACACAACAGTTGTGATTCGGTATGGCTTGTTTTCACATGGTGATCTCCATCTCCAATAATCTGTCCATCATGATGATCTCCATCTCCATGATATAGGTATGCCATCCTCCAGGTGATGAGTCCTTCAAGACCTATCTAACGTATGCTGGTAAACAAATTACATATACGCTTTGGATCATCACATGTTGACACGCAGGTCATTACATTAAATTTGGACAATACATGTGGCTCCAGCCGTATTGCCCTGGTCACGACACGCAGGTCATGAATAATTTGTTAACATGCATCACATATACATAATAGCCATACCGATCACATGTCCTGCAAAAACAGGTTAGACAAACACGTTTCTATACGTTCGCCACTACAGCGCCCTGAAAACCTCACAGGATTCCATGCATCGTATGTATGGAAATTCCACTGGAAATCTCATGCGGTTGATCAAATCAACCCAAATCCGAGACTTTCGACCCGAAGAAGATTACACTCATGACGTCGATCTGTTGCGTCAATCTGCTGGTTGTGTACGCAGTTAGCCCCGATGGTGATTCCAGCCGGTAGGGGCAAGTCGCGCATACAACAGAGAAGGACGAACTGATCTCTCCAGTCATATCCGATGTAATCTACTTCAACCCTTTATTACCAATTGATCTAATCAAACCGTGCATCAAGTAGATCCATCACATGAACCTAGATCCAGACCTAAAACTTACGCAGAACCTGCCTCTGATACCACTGTAGGATTACGGGGAGGCTACGCTAGCGCAAAACAAAATTTTTTATCCCCATAATACCAAGAACTACTGCGGTTATAGGTCATGGAATTACCACTAGACGCGCAGAGCAGCGGAAGACGTCTCGATGTAGACGAACGCGTCGAGCAGTGCCGTGCAGTCGCCGGCGTCCTTCACGTCCTCGTACGGTTCATCCAAGTGCTCCAGATGTAGCACCTCCGAGGTATCCACACGTGCAGGGAGGAAGCGCCGCGTACCGAACTGCTAGGTTCGCGACGGCGGCTTGGCGAGGGCGAGAGGTGGGCGGCGGCTGTTAGTTCGCTGGTGGCGAATTAGGTTATCTCTTAACCGCGCCCCCGCCCCTCATTATATAGGCGTTATGGTGGGCTTCTGACGCCGAGGCCCATCATTAACCCTAAAGCTCAGTCTAATTTCGGATCTAATCCGAATTAGGCTTCCTTCCCCTTAAGTGTGTGACCCTATAGGTTCACGTACAAATAGACATAGGCCGAGTACTCTTACTTGGCCCAATAATTGACAGCGGCCTCTAGCAAGACATGTCAACTCCTATGTGTACGTAAAGATCATATCAGACGAACCATTGCGACATTACGTACATGCTGTTCCCTTTGTCTCACGATATTTGGTCTGGCTCTAAGCTGACCTCTCTTTCTCGATACTGTGAATTGGAATCCTTTCAATGGTTAACTCTTAACCCTAGCACGGCCATGCATTTCTTGATCCAATCACTCGAGGGGCCCAGAGATATCTCTCTCACAAAAAGAGGGACAAATTCCATCTTGACTGACCATGCCTCATAGCATGCTTCCTGACAAACCCAAAACTACCTTTATAACTACCCAGTTACGGGATAGCGTTTGATAGTCCCTAAGTAAGTCAATTCACATCTTGAGAACATGCGACAATCTCAGGTCTAAGGATACAGTATTCATGTTGCAAGAAGAGAACTATATTACAATATCTCACGTTGGGTCGGTCCAGCCTCATGTCATACATGAGCCCACATTATTAGTTTAACATCTCCATGTTCATGACTTGTGAAATGTAGTCATCAACTAATACATGTGCTAGTCATCGACTCTGACTAGGGACATCATTTAGAATAACCATATAAGTAAAGAATCTCACAAACAATTCACATAATTGCTAATCAATACAAGGTGCCTTCCATGGATATTCAATTAAGCAATATATATATCATGGATACAAAGAAATATGCTCATCTCTATGATTATCTCTAGGGCATATTTCTAACACAAACCACATGACAGGGGAGAAGAAGATGTTCTCCTCCTATGAGAAAAACCAAGATCCCCAACGAGCTATCACATTCGGGGATGGAAATCAAGGTTTGGTCAAAGGATTGGGTAAAATTGCTATATCACCTGACCATTCTATTTCCAATGTTTTTCTTGTAGATTCATTAGATTACAATTTGCTTTCTGTTTCTCAATTATGCAAAATGGGCTACAATTGTCTTTTTACGGATGTAGGTGTTACTGTCTTTAGAAGAAGTGATGATTCAGTAGCTTTTAAGGGAGTGTTAGAGGGTCAGCTATGCTTAGTTGATTTCAATAGAGCTGAACTCGACACTTGCTTAATTGCTAAGACTAACATGGGTTGGCTCTGGCATCACCGACTAGCCCACGTTGGAATGAAGAATCTTCACAAGCTTCTAAAGGGAGAACACATTTTGGGACTAACCAATGTTCATTTTGAGAAAGACAGAGTTTGTAGCGCATGTCAAGCAGGGAAGCAAATTGGCACTCATCATCCACACAAGAACATCATGACGACCGACAGGCCGCTTGAGTTACTCCACATGGATCTATTCGGCCCGATCGCTTACATAAGCATCGGCGGGAGTAATTATTGTCTTGTAATCGTGGATGATTATTCTCGCTTCACTTGGGTGTTCTTTTTGCAGGAAAAATCACAAACCCAAGAGACTTTAAAGGGATTCTTGAGACGGGCTCAAAATGAGTTCGGCTTGAGGATCAAGAAAATAAGAAACGACAACGGGACGGAGTTCAAGAACTCACAAATCGAAAGCTTTCTTGAGGAGGAGGGCATCAAGCATGAGTTCTCTTCTCCCTACATGCCACAACAAAATGGTGTAGTGGAGAGGAAGAATAGAACTCTATTGGACATGGCGAGGACCATGCTTGATGAGTACAAGACTTCGGATCGGTTTTGGGCCGAGGCGGTTAACACCGCTTGCTACGCCATCAACCGGTTATATCTACATCGAATCCTCAAGAAGACATCTTATGAACTCCTCACCGGTAAAAAGCCCAATGTTTCATATTTTAGAGTCTTTGGTAGCAAATGCTTTATTCTTGTTAAAAGAGGTAGAAAATCTAAATTTGCTCCTAAGGCAGTAGAAGGCTTTACTAGGATATGATTCAAACACAAGGGCATATAGAGTCTTTAACAAGTCCACTGGACTAGTTAAAGTTTCTTGTGACATTTGTGTTTGATGAGACTAACGGCTCTCAAGTAGAGCAAGTTGATCTTGATGAACTAGATGATGAAGAGGCTTCGTGCGTCGCGCTAAGGAACATGTCCATTGGGGATGTGTGTCCTAAGGAATCCGAAGAGCCTCTGAAAACACAAGATCAACCATCTTCCTCAATACAAGCATCTCCACCAACTCAAGATGAGGATAAAGCTCAAGATGATGATGATGAAGATCAAGAGGAGCCACCTCAAGAGGAGGACAATGATCAAGGGGGAGATGCTAATGATCAAGACAAGGAAGATGATGAGGGTCCAAGACTGCCACACCCAAGAGTCCACCAAGCAATCCAACGAGATCACCCCGTGAACACCATCCTCGGCGACATTCATAAGGGGGTAACCACTCGATCTCGTGTTGCTCATTTTTGTGAACATTACTCTTTTGTTTCCTCTATTGAGCCACACAGGGTAGAGGAAGCACTTCAAGATTCGGATTGGGTGGTGGCGATGCAAGAGGAGCTCAACAACTTCACAAGGAATGAGGTATGGCATTTAGTTCCACGTCCTAACCAAAATGTTGTAGGAACCAAGTGGGTCTTCCGCAACAAGCAATATGAGCATGGTGTGGTGATAAGGAACAAAGCCCGACTTGTGGCCAAGGGGTATTCACAAGTCGAAGGTTTGGATTTCGGTGAAACCTATGCACCCATAGCTAGGCTTGAATCAATTCGTATATTACTTGCCTATGCTACTTACCATGGCTTTAAGCTTTATCAAATGGACATGAAAAGTGCCTTCCTCAATGGACCAATCAAGGAAGAGGTCTATGTTGAGCAACCTCCCGGCTTTGAAGATAGTGAGTACCCTAACCATGTCTATAAACTCTCTAAGGCGCTTTATGGGCTCAAGCAAGCCCCACGAGCATGGTATGAATGCCTAAGAGATTTTCTTATCGCTAATGGCTTCAAAGTTGGAAAAGCCGATCCTACTCTCTTTACTAAAATACTTGCAAATGATTTGTTTGTATGCCAAATTTATGTTGATGATATCATATTTGGGTCTACTGACGAATCTACATGTGAAGAGTTTAGTAGGATCATGACTCAAAAATTCGAGATATCAATGATGGGGGAGTTGAAGTATTTTCTAGGATTTCAAGTGAAACAACTCCAAGAGGGCACCTTCATTAGCCAAACGAAGTACATTCAAGACATTCTTGCCAAGTTTGGGATGAAGGATGCCAAGCCCATCAAGACACCCATAGGAACTAATGGGCATCTCGACCTCGACACGGGAGGTAAATCCATAGATCAAAAGGTATACCGGTCGATGATAGGTTCTTTACTCTATTTATGTGCTTCACGACCGGATATTATGCTTTCCGTATGCATGTGTGCAAGATTCCAAGCCGATCCTAAGGAAGTTCACCTTAGGGCCGTAAATTTTGCTTGATGTTTTGCACACATAGCTCAGTTATATACCTTTGATCATCTCTTTCATTTGCTATGACTAATGTGTTCTTCAAGTGCATTTCATGCTAAGTCATAGATTGAAAGGGAAAAGGAGTCTTCGGCGAAGACAAGGCTTCCACTCCACTCCATCAAATTATTCATCCTTCGCCGTCACTCCACTCTCCAATTTGGTATAATCTTCACTCATATACTATTTGCCAAAGAGAGAGAAAGTTAAGGGCTCTAATGACTCTGTTTTTGGCAATTCATGCCAAAGGGGGAGAAAGTATTAGGCCCAAAGCAAAAGGACCGCACCACCACCAATTTAAAAAATTTAGTCTTTCAATTTATATTCAAAGTAGTGTTTTCAAATTGGTATCTTATTATTGATAGATTTTTCAAATTGGTATACCCTCTTCAAAATTAATATCTAAAACCCTCTTGAACAGTAAGAGGAGGATTTCATTAAGGGGGAGTTTTGTTTAGTCAAAGGAAAAGCATTTGAAACAGGGGAGATAATTTCAAATCTTGAAAATGCTTCTCAAAATCCTATTCATATACCTTTGAATATTTACAAAATATTTTGAAAAATAAATTCCAAAAACATTGCAAAACAAAACAAGTGGTGCAAGCGTGGTCCAAAATTTTAAATTAGAAGAAAGCCATCCATGCATATCTAGTAGAAATAATTATTGGTTTCATTCCAAGCAACCTTTGCACTCACATTATGCAAACTAGTTCAATTCTGCACTCTTATATTTGCTTTGGTTTGTGTTGGCATCAATCACCAAAAAGGGGGAGATTGAAAGGGAAATAGGCTTACACCTTTTCCTAATTGATTTTGGTGGTTGAATTGCTCAACACAAATAATTGGACTAACTAGTTTGCTCTAGATTATGAGTTCTACAGGTGCCAAAGGTTCACAACAAACCAATAAAAAGACCAAGAAAGGGTTCAAACAAAGAGAGCAAAAGACAACCGAAGTGTGCCCTGGTCTGGCGCACCGGACTGTCCGGTACACCAGGGAACTCAACTCCAAACTGCTCACCTTCGGGAATTCTGGGAGCCGCTCCGCTATAATTCACCAGACTGTCCGATGTAGCACCGGACTGTCCGGTGTGCCAGCGGAGCAACGACTACTTCACGCCAACGGTCGTCTGCAGAGAGCAGTTAGGGTGTGTTTGGTTTGACTTTTGGCTTTGGCTTTTACCCCCTAAAAGCCAAAAGCCAAACCAAAGGGCTGGATCTAGGAAGCAGCTTTTTCTAAAAGCCGACTTTCTTGCAGTGTAAAACTGAAAGCACCTCTGGACCTGCTTTTAGCGGCTTTTGGATGGAACTGTGAAAATATATATGGAAAAACTTTTAGCGACTTTTAGTGGTTTCCACCAAACACTTTTTAGATTTTTAACAGCTCACAGCCCACAGCAGCTTTTCTCACAGCTCACAGCCCACAACAGCTTTTTTCACAGCCATAGCCCAACCAAACAGACCCTTAATGCGCTACAGTGCGCGCAGAAGTCAGAGCAGAGCCAGAAGGTGCACCGGACAGACTACAGGACCTGTCCAGTGCACCACCGGACTGTCCGGTGGCCCAGAGGACAGAAGCTCCAACGGTCGAACCCTAACGGTCGGGTGACGTGGCTGGCGCACCGGACAGTGTTCGGTGGCGCACCGGACTGTCCGGTGCGCCATGCGACAGCAGCCTCCACCAACGGCTCATTTGGTGGTTGGGGCTATAAATACCCCCCAACCACCACCATTCATTGTATCCAAGTTTTCAACCTTCAAACACCTTACAAGAGCTATAGCATTCAATACAAGACACAATCAAAGAGATCAAATCCTCTCCCAAGTCCAAAGACCATTCCAATCAAATAGTGACTTGTGAGAGAGAGACTTGTGTTCATTTGAGCTCTTGCGCTTGGATTGCTTTTCTTCTTCATTCTTTCTTGATTCCAACTCAATTGTAACCAAGGCAAGAGACACCAATTGTGTGGTGGTCCTTGTGGGGACTTAGTGTCCTGTTTGATTGAGAAGAGAAGCTCACTCGGTCTAAGTGACCGTTTGAGAGAGGGAAAGGGTTGAAAGAGACCCGGTCTTTGTGACCACCTCAACGGGGAGTAGGTTTACAAGAACCAAACCTCGGTAAAACAAATCACTGTGTCATCCGCCTTATTTGCTTGTGATTTGTTTTCGCCCTCTCTTTCGGACTCGTTTATAATTCTAACGCTAACCTCGGATTGTAGTTGTGCTTAAAGTTTGTAAATTTCAGATTCGCCCTATTCACCCCCCTCTAGGCGACTTTCAATTTTCCACAGCCTGAAGTCTGATTCCTTCTATAGTGTCCTTTGCCACAGAATAATTAGCTTCGTCCTCTACCGAAGCTACTGTTCTTATCAACCCCGCTTTAGCCTCTTCGGGGGTTATAGCTTCGTCACCAAACAGTAACTTGAATGGTGTAAAACCTATTGACCTTGATATAGATGTATTGTGGCTCCACACCACTTTAACCAACTCATCTGGCCACTTTCCTCTGGGCTGATTAAAGATTAACTTCGTTATTCCCGTTATTATAATACAATTTGCCCTTTCGACTAGTCCATTTGATTCCGGGTGCCTGACTGATGCAAAATGAATTTTTGTGCCGATCTGATCACAAAAATCTTTGAAAGTTTCAGCATTAAACTGCATTTCATTGTCTACAGTTATAGCCTTCGGCACACCGAAGCGACAAACTATATTCTGCCAGAAGAATTTTTGGACTGTAGCCGAAGTTATTGTCGCCAAAGGCTTCGCTTCGATCCATTTAGAAAAATATTCTACCGCCACCACGACATATCTCAAGTTGCCCTGTGCTGGTGGAAGTGGACCTAGTAAATCCAAGCCCCATCTTTGCAATGGCCAGGTTGGTTGTATCAGCTGAGTCAATGACGAAGGTTGTTTCTGATCTCTTGCACATTTTTGGCAATTTTCGCATTTTTGAACCAAATCCGCTGCGTCCGAAGCTGCCTTCGGCCAATAGAATCCTTGTCGGAAAACCTTTCTCAGAAGAGGTCTGGACCCAATATGAGATCCACACAATCCTGCATGTATCTCCTTCATCAGTTCTATACCTTTGGTTCTGGATAAGCACTTGAGAAGTGGGGAACAAACTCCATGTTTATATAACTCCCCTTCTATTATGACATATGGTCTTGTTCTTGCCTCCATTCTTTTGTTATAAACCTCATCATCCGAGAGACAGTTACCTTGGAGGAAAGATATAATCTCAGTCCTCCAATCTTCACTATGAACAGGAGATATTGTGAGCACTGCTCTTTCGAGAAGTTCCATCGAAGGTGCTCTTATTGTGTCAAAAAATACTTCCGAAGGTAGAGGAAGCCCCTGTGCCGCTGACTTGGCCAGCAGATCAGCATGCTCATTTTCTCCTCGTGGAATATTCTTAACAGAAAATCCTTCGAAGCTTCAAGCCTTCGAACTGTGTCCAGGTATTTCTCAAGCTTCGGATCTCTTGCCTTGCAACTCTTGTCAACATGACCAGAAATAACTTGAGAGTCGGTTTTAAGGACCACCCTTCTTATCCCCATTGCTTTTAACTTTCGAAGTCCCAAAAGTAAAGCTTCGTATTCAACAATATTATTTGTACAGCTGAAATCAAGCCTTGTTTCATAGCATGTTCTAACTTTGGAAGGTGCAACTAGGACAGCAGTCGCACCTGCACCGAAGGTTCCCCAGGAACCGTCGGCAAAAATCCAAGTGTGGCGTGCGAGTGAATACAAGATAGCGTGAATAGTACAAGGGTACTGTTCATCTATTTATAGGCATTGGACGCAGCCTGTGACAAATTACATTCATGCCCTTTACAAATGATTACAATCATAGTACACGTTATCATGGGCCGATTGGTCATTTCATCTTTAAGTCGGTGCATCTGGAAGTACGCTACGAAGCTCTCTGATTGATAGTTTCGGCTTTGCTTCTATGTCGATCTTCCGAAGGTGTTTCTTCTTATGGGACCTTCGACGATGAAGCAGACCCCCAACAGGGCCTTAAATGAATATTGTGATGTACTGACTCCTTCGATTGGTGAGATGACCCAATCGGTCTTACCTATCATCGATCTTGGGTAGGTGAGCGAGGTCGCTTTGCTGTCCGGTCACTTGGACTGATCTTCTTTTTCACATATTTAGATAATAATTGATCAAAGTCGGGCCGACTTGGACCACTCGACTGGATTCCTTAAATGTGTTTGTTTTCCACATACCTATTCTAGCGGCCAAGGTTTGAAGTTACGTGGTCGTCACTGCTCCTTGGCGTTGCCCGATCGTCCTCTTGATCCGACCGGACTATCCAGCGGTGTCCCGGACCATCTGCGTCTATGGGTTGGACCATCCGCGATATGCAGAATAGGAGGTCGCGCTAGGCCGCCTTCCTGCGCTTGCCCCATCGTTGGAGGCTATGATGATGATCTTTAATGTCTCCCCTCTATGAGGGGCTTTTTCACCACTTTCCTACAAGAAAAATTGGTGTTTTCATTGGCCTCTTGTGTATCTCCGATGATGATCTTCTTGCACTTGCCCTTATTGGATGCGCTAGGCCAAAACATGACATTTTATCATCAAATTTGAACATATTCATTGGAAAGGGCTCTGTGTCCACCTGCATTTATTGAAATTTCAATCGGCTCTTGTTAATGGCCGATTGGACCTGTCGTCAAAACACATTACAATTATTAGTGGCGTGAGAGAATGAATTGGGCTACTTGTAGTAAGCACGACGCTTGAGTTCGTCGACAGATGAAATAGTATGGTTTATTTTAACGTTGTCTCTTTTGAGTAATTCATCGAATATTTTTACCACATTAGCCAACATTAAATGTAAATTCAACCTCTTCTTGCCGTTTCTTTTTAACCAGCTGGAAAGAGAAACAAACTGGAGATTTGGCCTGCTTTGGCCAAACCATCTCAGCAGCGTACACTTCTTTTCATTCGTCGTCTGAGCTACTTTGGTCACATTCTACCACATGGACGTTTTGATGAACCGCTTTAGTAGCATCTTTGCTTTGGCTTTCACAAGCCAAAGCCCTTTGGTGTAATTGAGCTAGTTTGAAAAACTAAATGTCTTCTAATCTTTCTTTTAAATAGTAACGCGTCCAATTAAATGCTAATCATGTTACTTGTTTTTCTGCCAGGTGAATTTGGAAACATCAATTTCTTGTGTCCTGGGACCTCTGTATGTAGTCATTAACGGATTCATCCTTTCCCTGTCGTAGAGCTAGCAAATCTATCAAGTCTAACTCATAATCATCGGTAAATGATAATGGAATTTTTCTCTAACCCCCACCCGAAAAATAGAGTTAGGAGGTAGTGTGGCATACCATGCAAATGCAGTTCCTGTTAGGGACAATGAGAATAAATGTCCCACCCGGCTTTAAGGGACAAAGCCAGGTGCATCTCATACATGCGCCAAGAAGACAACATATATAATAACAGAGTGTATAGAGATAAATGTCATAAAACATCAGAGTATTTATTACATAGCGGAAGACTTATTACAAAATAAAAGAATAAACATAAAACAAACTAAGGATCGTTGGCGCCAATGTCAACCGAGAAACGCCACCTAGATCAGATCATACTCCTCGCCTTGTGGCTCCTCCTGAACCACCTGCTCTTCTCCTGTGGGGGGGTGTGAGACAGCAAGGGTGAGCTCACACATGATCATCGCTCAACAAGTTGTGGGGAATAATGTGACATGAACTCACCAAAGTTGGGAGCTCATGGAGTGTAAGGCTTATCAAAGAGAATGGTTAAAGCTGAGCATTGCTTTTAAGTAGTTGGTCAAAATTTTATTAGCAATTACTAAGTGTAAGTAAATACCAAACCTTAAATAAAGTAATAGAACAAAATTAATAATAAACCCATGCATATGCAAATGACAAAATTGAATTTAAGTTCCATAATTTAATCATCAGAGAGTCCTGAGCTGCTCATGACCGTGAGCTCGGCTAGTATACCAGTTTTACACTCTGCAGAGGTTGTACCCTTTACCCACAAGTCATGCTACCCATCTGCCAAGGGGTCGCGAATCCCATACACCTCTATCTAGGAAGCGCGGCAGGGCAACACTACGAGGCCTTTACAAAGTTCCACTAGCTTCCGAAAACCCGCTACAGTTTATAGGAAGCTCCAATGCAGGGTTCTTGTCTGACCGCCATCGCAGCAAAATCATCCAAGGACCTCCCTACACTGACCACTCCCCTACTGCCCTTGCCCCTTCTGGGTAAGGTAGTCTTCCACTAGCTTTCCTAATTAGTCAGCCAAGGGCGTCCCATTAAACCCTTGTGGTGGCACGTGGTTCTCAAGTTAAGCTCTATGTTCCAATTAACATTAATGAACTTGACATGAACATAAATAGAATAACAAGAATAATTGGAACATAGATATAATAAATGATTATCCCAAAACCATGTTAAGCAATAGCAAACTACCCAAGTGATTCAGGGGTAAACAAGGTAATGAGAAAAACAATCTAGGGTGACCTATTGGGTCCCATCAAAATTAACCTATGCATGGATAAATGATATTAAAGAATATTATTGGGTAAAAAGTGGTCAAGGGCACAACTTGCCTTCTATGAGCTCCTGCTCAGCTACTTCAACCTGCTGCTCACCAGGATCCTCGGTCACGGGCTCTTCTACTCGTCACAATACAAACAAGCACAGTGCATATAGAGAAATTAACATTACACCAAACATATAAACAAGATACACAGTAATAATCTACACATTAAAATAAAATCCTAGGAACAGGAATCATAATTTTTGGAGTTATAGATTTTAAGATATGAATTTATAAAGGCTTTATGTGTTTAAAATAGGATTAAATGAGATATTAATTTCCTTACTGTTTTCATGATAAAACAGAGGCTCTAGGTGATAGAGAATAAAACTACAAAATTTTAGCAACTGGAATGAAGTAATTTGGAGTTCATATGCATTTTCTATGAATTATTGAAGTTCTAGCATATATTTTCACATTAAAAATCCTTTTATAATTCAATTTCTCGGGTTTTATAATACTCTGGATCAGGCCTCATTTACTGAAAAGTGCAGGGGTCTCGGAGTAAAATTCTGCAGACACAGGGAATATCACTGGTGAACGGCGGGTTGAATCTCTAATTACCAGGGGGTTCTTTAACAAAAGTGCCCGTGAAGGAGGTATCGGTGAATCGAGGCCGCGGAGTCAACTCCCAGCCGCATGACTCCGACCATTGCGGCGGATCTCGCTGCGCTTCTGTTGAGCGAAGGAGCTAGGAGATGACAGTGTGGCCCCACGTGGCAGTGACAAGGCATACATGGCGCGCGCGTGACTTACAGGCATGGCCCACATGTCAGCGTCGGAGATAGGTGGTGGCTGCGTGGTTCAAAAGGGAAATTGGGCCGATTGATGGCAGTGGGCGAGAAAAGGAGAATGGGCCGCAAGGAGGATTTCGGCCCAAGCGCCCCATGGGAGTCTTCTTTTCTTTTTTTTCTGTTTTCTTTTCCTTTCTATTTCTAAATTCATAATTTGAATTCCCATTTAGATTCAATTTCGTGGTAGATTTATCTTCACATTAATTTCCCAACTTAAACATGGCATGGTGAATTTATTTATTTTTGATATTTATTTTGTTAAAGCCAATGCTTTGTTTCTCCAAGTTAGAGTTTAAATTCTATAGAGCCATTTATATATTGTTATTGACACTTTTATTTTTATTATCCACAAATGCACAATCACATAAACTCCAGCATGATGCACAATTTATTAAGGATTTATCCACTTTATCTATGCCTACTAATAATTATCATGAATGAAAAGGTACCACACATGAAGATTTATTTCTTTCTCTTATTTTCCAAAGTTGGGTATTACAAATCCTACCCCCCTTAACGAAAATCTCATCCTCGAGATTTAGGAAGAACTAGAGAAATGATGGAGAAAATCTATGCGAAGCTCTTCTTCTATTACCAGTGTAGCTCTTTTGCCTGGTATGAGCTACCCTCAAGTTCTCCCTGATTATACGGACTTGTTCTTCCACCTCTTGTGTAAGTTCAGGTCCAAAGAACTGTCTTTCTCCAGTCTAGTCCCAATACAAAGGAGTCCCGCACTTTCTTCCATATAAGGCTTCAAAAGGTGACATCTTCAGACTGGCCTGATAACTATTATTATATGAGAACTCAGCATATGGTAGACTTTTATCCCAACTTCCTCCATGCTGAAGGGCACATGCTCTCAACATATCTTCCAATACTTGATTAGTCCTTTCAGTCAGTCCATCAGTCTGAGGTACGCTGAACTAAAATTCAACTTCACATCTGTATTCTCATGAAAACTTTTCCAAAATCTGGGGGTAAACTATGATCCTCTATCCAAAATGATCTTCTTCGGTACACCATGTAGAGACACAATCCGAGCCATATATCACTCTGCCAATTGAGATACCTTATAAGTAGTCTTGACCAAAATGAAACGAACCACTTTGGTCAATCTATCCATAATAACCCATGTAATCATATCCTTTCTGGGTGCGATGCAATCCAGTAATGAAGTCCATACCAATCTCTTCTTACTTCCACTCGGGTAGCTTTAATGGGTGTAGTAGTCCAGTTGATCTTTGGTGTTCTGCCTTAACTCTTTGACACACCTCGCACATAGCCACATGTGTAGCCACATCTCTCTTCCATCCATACCACCAATACTTCCGCTTCAAATCCTGATACATCTTAGTACTACCAGGATGAATAGAATAATCTGAGTCATGGGCCTCCTTTAAAATAGTCTCTCGAAGGCTTTCAATATCAGGAACACACATCCTGTCCTTGAACCATACAGTGCCCTGCTCATCTTCCGTAAATTCCGAAACTCGACCTTCAGTAATCAGATCCTTAATCTCTTTTATTTTAGCATCATCAAGTTGACCTTTGCGGATTTCTTGCTCCAAAGTAGGTTCCACATCAATAGTAACTCCTTCAGTATGAGCAACTATCCCCAGGTTAAGTCTCCTGAAATCCTCAACAATCTCATCGGGTAGCTGGCAACAATAGCTGAATGAACATGCTCCTTGCGACTCAAGGCATCTGCAACCAAATTTGGCTTGCCCGGGTGATAGTGAATCTCCCAATCATAATCCTTAATAAGCTCCAACCAACGGCGTTGCCTAAGGTTGAGATCCTTCTGAGTGAATATATACTTCAGACTCTTATGATCCGTATATACTTGACACTTGGTCCCCATGATATAATGTCTCCAAATCTTAAGCGCATGCACAACGGCTGCCAATTCCAAGTCATGAGTGGGGTAGTTCAATTCATGTTTTCGTAACTGACGCGACACATAGGCAATCACATGTCCTTCTTGCATGAGCACGCATCCTAAACCTTGGCCACATGCATCACAATAGATATCAAATCCTTTCTGTAAGTCCGGCATAACCAATACTGGTGGCGACATCAATCTTTTCTTCAATTGATCAAAGTTGTCTTGGCACTTTTCATCCCACTTAAATTCTCTTCCTTTCTCCAAAAGTGAAGTCATAGGTTTAGCAATCTTAGAAAATCCTTCAATAAATCTCTGATAATAGCCTGCTAATCCCAAGAAACTCTGAATCTCAGTCACTGTAGTGGGTACTCTCCACTCCATTATCTCCTTAACCTTAGCAGGATCCACTAATATCCCTCCATTAAAAATAATATGTCCAAGGAATGGCACCTCGTCAATCCAAAACTCGCATTTACGGTACTTGGCATAGAGTTGATTATCTCATCGCATCTGTAGCACCAATCTCAGATATTTCTCATGATCACTATCACTCTTGAAATAAAAATATCATCCATGAAACCACGATGAATATGTCTAGATCATGAACACCTTATTCTTCAGATCCATAAAGTAGCTGGTGCATTAGTTAATCCAAACGACATAACATTGAACTCATATAATCCATATCGGGTCGATAAAGCCGTCTTGGGAATATCCGATGGCCAAGTCTTCATTTGGTGATAACCCAATCAACCTTTGAGAATACTCTTGCACCTCTTATCCGATTAAATAAATCCTCGATGCAGGGTAATGGACACTTGTTCTTCACAGTGACATCATTAAGGGATCTATAATCCACACACATCCGTTGCGATCCATCCTTCTTCTGTACAAACAGAACCGGCGCTCCCCAAGTTGAGGAACTCGAACGAATGTACCCAGCCTCTTGTAACTCCGTTAACTGCTTCTTCAGTTCCTTTAACTCTTCTACGGACATCTTGTATGGCCGTTTAGAAATGGGGGCAGTTCTAGGTAAAAGATCAATAACAAACTCAACTTCCCTATCTGGTGGCATCCTTAGTAACTCTTCTGGAAAGACATCCGGAAAATCCCTAACTGCACGGATGTTGTCACCCACCAACTTCTCATCTACTAAGAATGCCGCTAGTCTGATGGTGGTAGTTACTGCAACTTCAACTTCAAATCTTTGTCCTTTGGAACTGGTGAGTTCTACGGTTCCCTTAGCGCGGTGTATATATTGTCTTTGCCTTTCTTAACCATGACATACCAAGGATCACGTCTATAGTGCTCTCTTCTAATAGTATAGGGGTAATAAAGGAAGAATTGTAGACAAGGCGAGTAATTACGAGGAATGTTACTGCGGGGGATTTATTAGCTAAGTAGATTAGTGTGTTATCCACTAAAGCTAATACATTACCTTATGGTGGTACATGCTAAGATGCCCAACTATAATGTTTCAATCAATCAAAGAAGCAAATCAAGCATTTATCATCAGAACAATCAAACAACATTTTTTTAATAAAAAAATAGTTTTAATTTTGTCTTAAGTTCCCTATCTCTTAAAAAGATCTTAGTGGTAGGATTCCAAGGTGTGAAATCCATATTGTCTTAGAGTAGAAAAGATAAGATTAATCAGAGTAGAATAGCAAAAGGTGAGACAAGATCAAGATGAGATGAGTATAGAATGAATCAGAGTAAGGTAAGTAGGGAAGGGTTTGTCCATTTCTATCTAGGTTTCGTCCTACAGTCAACATTTCCTCTGATACCACTTCTGTCACACCCGGCTTTAAGGGACAAAGCCAGGTGCATCTCATACATGCGCCAAGAAGACAACATATATAATAACAGAGTGTATAGAGATAAATGTCATAAAACATCAGAGTATTTATTACATAGCGGAAGACTTATTACAAAATAAAAGAATAAACATAAAACAAACTAAGGATCGTTGGCGCCAATGTCAACCGAGAAACGCCACCTAGATCAGATCATACTCCTCGCCTTGTGGCTCCTCCTGAACCACCTGCTCTTCTCCTGTGGGGGGGGGGTGTGAGACAGCAAGGGTGAGCTCACACATGATCATCGCTCAACAAGTTGTGGGGAATAATGTGACATGAACTCACCAAAGGTGGGAGCTCATGGAGTGTAAGGCTTATCAAAGAGAATGGTTAAAGCTGAGCATTGCTTTTAAGTAGTTGGTCAAAATTTTATTAGCAATTACTAAGTGTAAGTAAATACCAAACCTTAAATAAAGTAATAGAACAAAATTAATAATAAACCCATGCATATGCAAATGACAAAATTGAATTTAAGTTCCATAATTTAATCATCAGAGAGTCCTGAGCTGCTCATGACCGTGAGCTCGGCTAGTATACCAGTTTTACACTCTGCAGAGGTTGTACCCTTTACCCACAAGTCATGCTACCCATCTGCCAAGGGGTCGCGAATCCCATACACCTCTATCTAGGAAGCGCGGCAGGGCAACACTACGAGGCCTTTACAAAGTTCCACTAGCTTCCGAAAACCCGCTACAGTTTATAGGAAGCTCCAATGCAGGGTTCTTGTCTGACCGCCATCGCAGCAAAATCATCCAAGGACCTCCCTACACTGACCACTCCCCTACTGCCCTTGCCCCTTTCGGGTAAGGTAGTCTTCCACTAGCTTTCCTAATTAGTCAGCCAAGGGCGTCCCATTAAACCCTTGTGGTGGCACGTGGTTCTCAAGTTAAGCTCTATGTTCCAATTAACATTAATGAACTTGACATGAACATAAATAGAATAACAAGAATAATTGGAACATAGATATAATAAATGATTATCCCAAAACCATGTTAAGCAATAGCAAACTACCCAAGTGATTCAGGGGTAAACAAGGTAATGAGAAAAACAATCTAGGGTGACCTATTGGGTCCCATCAAAATTAACCTATGCATGGATAAATGATATTAAAGAATATTATTGGGTAAAAAGTGGTCAAGGGCACAACTTGCCTTCTATGAGCTCCTGCTCAGCTACTTCAACCTGCTGCTCACCAGGATCCTCGGTCACGGGCTCTTCTACTCGTCACAATACAAACAAGCACAGTGCATATAGAGAAATTAACATTACACCAAACATATAAACAAGATACACAGTAATAATCTACACATTAAAATAAAATCCTAGGAACAGGAATCATAATTTTTGGAGTTATAGATTTTAAGATATGAATTTATAAAGGCTTTATGTGTTTAAAATAGGATTAAATGAGATATTAATTTCCTTACTGTTTTCATGATAAAACAGAGGCTCTAGGTGATAGAGAATAAAACTACAAAATTTTAGCAACTGGAATGAAGTAATTTGGAGTTCATATGCATTTTCTATGAATTATTGAAGTTCTAGCATATATTTTCACATTAAAAATCCTTTTATAATTCAATTTCTCGGGTTTTATAATACTCTGGATCAGGCCTCATTTACTGAAAAGTGCAGGGGTCTCGGAGTAAAATTCTGCAGACACAGGGAATATCACTGGTGAACGGCGGGTTGAATCTCTAATTACCAGGGGGTTCTTTAACAAAAGTGCCCGTGAAGGAGGTATCGGTGAATCGAGGCCGCGGAGTCAACTCCCAGCCGCACGACTCCGACCATTGCGGCGGATCTCGCTGCGCTTCTGTTGAGCGAAGGAGCTAGGAGATGACAGTGTGGCCCCACGTGGCAGTGACAAGGCATACATGGCGCACGCGTGACTTACAGGCATGGCCCACATGTCAGCGTCGGAGATAGGTGGTGGCTGCGTGGTTCAAAAGGGAAATTGGGCCGATTGATGGCAGTGGGCGAGAAAAGGAGAATGGGCCGCAAGGAGGATTTCGGCCCAAGCGCCCCATGGGAGTCTTCTTTTCTTTTTTTCTGTTTTCTTTTCCTTTCTATTTCTAAATTCATAATTTGAATTCCCATTTAGATTTAATTTCGTGGTAGATTTATCTTCACATTAATTTCCCAACTTAAACATGGCATGGTGAATTTATTTATTTTTGATATTTATTTTGTTAAAGCCAATGCTTTGTTTCTCCAAGTTAGAGTTTAAATTCTATAGAGCCATTTATATATTGTTATTGACACTTTTATTTTTATTATCCACAAATGCACAATCACATAAACTCCAGCATGATGCACAATTTATTAAGGATTTATCCACTTTATCTATGCCTACTAATAATTATCATGAATGAAAAGGTACCACACATGAAGATTTATTTCTTTCTCTTATTTTCCAAAGTTGGGTATTACAATAAACAAATGTGGAACGCCTTTGTATCGACTAATTCTCCTAACTGTACTAGGAACTGGCCTATGTACTCATGCATGCTCTTACCTTGGTCACCCGAAATTTTACGAAGTCGGGTATCCTTGTTCTCTTAGGGTATGAGTGATAATCAAATTGGGTGTCATAGGCTTTTCGATATGACTGCCCCCAAAGATCATGCTAACTCCAAGCTTATCTCGGAACACCCTAGCTGTCTCCTCCCTTACTATGTCATTAGCGGCCGGTCATAGTCCATCGGCCCTTTGATGTGTGGTTTGAGTATTATGCTATCTCCCCACCCACTGGTTTGGGTTTTGTGGGGATATTAGTGCTTGCTCTATGTGGCTCATATGGTTGGTCATCTCTTTTCGGCTTTCTAGGGTACCGAAAAGTACTCGCCCCCACGTGTCTGGGATGTCATATCACGATGCTGTGGTGCTATAGGATGTAGCGGGAGGTTTGGCTGGGACGGATGTATAGATGGGTAATAATAATTATCGTTAGGTTCTGTGTACTCTGCGCCGGACCGTACGACTGTATGCGCGGACTATGCGACCACATGGGCGGACTGTCTGGTGATGTATTCAGACTGTCCGACGTTGTGCGTGGATAGTCCGAATTGGCCAGCTAGGGTTTGCGAGGGATGCGACAACTCAAGCGTGGACTTCGATAATTTGGTTCAAAAAGCGAGGTCGGTCGATGCTGGCCCGGAGAGTCCGCGCTTACGCGCGGACGGTCCGGTCATGCACAGATCAACATGATTACCCCCGATTTGCGTTGGAGGTTGTGGTTGTCTAAGATATGTGTCTATCAACATCTTGTAAAGGGGTTAGGATTGGTCATGCCAATCTAGAACTGTTGAATCGCGTGTATTTTCCCTAGTTTCAACCTCGTGCGATGGAAAATTTGTGACGATAGATTTATTGAATGCACACACTAGCCTCTTATAATGATTTTGCATAACCCTATGATGTGTTGCATTTGTTCTCGCTGCTCGTCTATGTAAGCTTTAAGAGATTGGATTTCATTTGTCTCACTTACCTTGGGGGCAGCTGTAGCAGGTCGGACGGTCTACAACCAAGGGCTAGACGGTCGGCGGCCTGGCGCAGAGGTGAGAGTTCCCTGCTGACGAGCCGGACGGTCCGCGCGTGCACAGGGGCGGCGGCGTTCGCCAACAGCACCTGGATCTCGCTCCTGGGTGGAATCCCGTCGTGGAGGAGAGATTCTAGGGTTTGTGTTGGGATCGGCAGGCTACCCAAGACGTCTCTATAGGACGTAGAGCCGAAAATAGGTGAAGATTAGAGAGAGGAAGCTACGTTACTGTCTACTCCTACGGCAAAAGGTAAAGAACGGAAGATATATTGATTGTAGTTCTATTGTTGGTCATCGCAATCGGCTGTACCCCTTCATATATATAGGAGGAGGTATGTACCTGTTCCTAAGCGTCTCCCAACAGCAACCGCGGGTTTAGAGGGATAAACATGCGCGAAAAGGGATTAGTTACGCCTGATATGATCTAATTGCGGACCGTTCAGTCCTCTGGGCCGAACCGTCCGGCTGTGCCCAGTGGCACAAATGGTGCTCAACACATGCATCCCTGCCTTTTGGAGAAACTGAGCGAACCAAAAGCACTGGTGCAGGCTGGAATCAACTCGATGTGACAACATCAGTTTTAACATCTTGCCACAAATTAAGATGATATTGCTTTAGGAAACAACCATTCAACACCTTGTGCAAGCCTTTACCTTGCGATGTTTGCAACATGTAGGCGTTACGAGTTATTACCTGTGCAATATTTTAAGGACCTTCCCAACTTGACCGTCCACGCTTAAGGCCGGACCGTCCGGTCCTCAGGTCGGATCTTTCGGTCGTGTATAGTACCACAAATGATGCTTAATATTTAAAAATAATATATGACTTATTTTGACAAACATTTCTAACTGGACTAACTCTATTTTACAAGTTCATGACCTGTTTTGAAAGAGCTATCCATTCTAACAAATTAATTTACAGCAGAGAAACTGAAATGATGGGAGAGGAAAGCGGCAGAGCATGGTATGCACAAAACGTTTGCCTCCAACTATAAACGCGGCAACCCGAGAGGCCGCGACTGCCGAGGCAGGGTCTGGGGCCGGTCAGTGTTGTGCCGCCCGTTGAAACCACCACGTAACGTCTCGGACGGCTAGACGCGGTCCACGCTAGCTCCTTGCTATCTCCGTCCTACTCCTCCTCATACTTTACCGCAAAGCGCGCACCACGAATTGCACCTACCCATTTCGCTAATCTCCCTCCACGAGCCGACCAAATCGAATCGAATCGCGCGCAGCGCGCCCGCGCAGCGATTGCCGGCGATGGCGAGCCTCACCCTGCCGCCGGCGCCCCCCAACCCACGGCAGGACGCCATCGACCTCCAAAAGGCCTTCAAAGGTCCGCTACGCCACTAATTTCCCCTCGGCTTCTCGCCCAAATTACGGCTGCCCCACAATTCGTCGGGGTCAGCCGCGCCGTTGTTGTTTGATTCTCGTTTTCGGTCAGATACTGTGGCTGAATGGACAGGAGATTATTCTATGGGGCCGGAAACCGTCGTTGCTATTTGGTTGCCTGGCGGTTACCTTGATTTTCTGCGCATGCGAGTTTGGGGGGTGCGTCGAGGAGCTAGACGATGCTACAACAATTCCCTATTCCAGGGGGGGGGCTAGCTGGACTGGGTTCAGATTGCAGATGGGAAGGTGGTCGAGGAGGGTTATTGTTATTAGAGGCTTATATAGGCCATTGGAAATTTCCTGTGGTTGCTAGGTCAGTAATTGGGTAGCGATTGATCTGGATACAGTGATGGAAATTACGGTGATTATGACATCTTTTGTTTTATCTGACTATAATTTGGGGTCAAGCATGTAGTGGAGTAATACAAGGGAAACTCACCTGCAATTCTGGACGGTGTAGGTGCTATAGATTCCACATGTGTACCTGATAACTAAATTAGTGTACAGTGAACCGAGGGAAATGCATGGGTAACTATAAGTTTCACATACGGTGACTGAGGAAAATGTATAATAACTGTAAGGTACACACATATATATTAGAATTTATTTTTAATGAAAGTATGGTGGTCTTTTGTATGCTCTAACATGTGTGATTAAAGAATTCTGTGGTTAGCTGATATGCAAGTTGATGCATTTGTTAATTATTTTATTGTTTGGTTTATTTCTATTTTGTTACGCATTTCCTTTCCATAAACATTCCAATTTGCTCACAATACCTTAAGAGTGCTGTGCACCAACTGCCATAAAAAGGCCAAAAGACAGGTCAACTGCTTCTAGCCTTCCAGGAACTTATTAATAATCCCTCTGCTTTTTTTATTTAGTGTTTCTGACTTTTCATGGCTTAGATATGCGACTTTGACCATTACTTGTAACTTTATATCACTAAAATGTTGTAATTCTATATGTGTTTCTTGGGATGGTCTGTAACTATTAATTCAATGTGTTTTTTTTCTTGTATTTTTATCACAAAACAATTTATGATCTGATATTTTTCATCAACAAAATTGAAAATTGTTGTTCAGAGTGAGTTTGGTTTGATATGCTTGAATGATGACAGCTATTGTATGTAAGTGAGCATAAATAGTACTACTGTTCTCGAATATTTGTGGCCCGCTAGTTCATTTTTGAACTAAAACGCGACAAATAAAAAAAGAACGGAGGGAGTGTAACTTAGACATGTAATTGAATTCCAGTAATTGAGTGATCTGCATACTTCGATCCTTTTACTTAAAATATCAAAGTTTTTTATTTTCATTACTGACTTGAAGGAGGTGGTCATTGAACATGCTGACTTTTTTATATTGTGCGTTGGTTGATGGTTGTCCATGTCCAGGGTTTGGCTGTGACAGTACAACAGTGATAAACATACTTACTCATCGCGATTCAGTGCAGCGTGGACTCATTCAACAGGAATACAGGGCTATGTATCATGAGGAACTCTCCCATCGCATTTCATCTGAACTCAATGGAAACCACAAGGCATGAAAATTTCTCAAATCATTAATCTAGCTGTACCAATATACTTTATCATCTGTACCATGTATCCACCGTTGAGAACTGATGATTTGAATGGATTAGCTAAAAAAGTGAATATGTGTTGCTCCAATCATGATTTACGTTTAATTTATCAAAACCAATATGTTAAAATATGTTAACTTTGTTTCATGTGGCTCCAGAAAGCTATGTTGCTGTGGATTCTTGATCCTGCTGGACGTGATGCAACTGTTTTGAGAGAAGCTCTAAGTGTTGACACTATGGATCTGAGAGCAGCCACTGATATTATATGTTCCAGGACGCCATCACAGTTGCAAATAATGAAACAGACTTATTATGCTAGATTTGGTACTTATCTTGAGCATGACATTGGTCACCACACATCTGGCGATCACCAGAAGGTCCTGATCCTTGGTACTTAGAGTATCTGCCTTACATTTGTTCTACTTCACCTCATACATGATGATACATGAAAGACACTTAAAACTAGTCATTTTATCCATCTTTATGTATTACACTGACTAGCATTAGGAAGGTGAATATTTGTCTGTAATTTCTTTGGAACAACTTTCATGTGTGGCTAAATGATTGCATAACCTGCTATTGTGAGTCTATGTCTATGAGATATCCTCACATCTAATGTCTGTGTTGTATAAGACTGATGGAATGCCCATTCTTCATTGACATATTGCAATTACTGATGTGAAGTTGGTTCAATTGCTTTTGTGTAGTCATTTATGCTTTGTACATAATGCACAAAGAGATTCTGTAGCATGAACTTCATGTGATGTATGCCAATCAATACTTTTTATAAGTTTGTAGTTAATATCTGTTCAAATTTAGATTGCACATTTTTCTGCCAGAAATAATTTACGATATAATGTATATTTCAGCTTTTACTTGCCTATGTGGGGATTCCACGCTACGAAGGTCCTGAGGTTGATCCTACCATTGTGACACATGATGCAAAGGATTTGTACAAAGCTGGTGAGAAAAGGCTGGGTACGGATGAGAAGACCTTTATCCGCGTTTTCACTGAACGCAGTTGGGCACACTTGGCATCTGTTTCGTCTGCCTACCATCATATGTATGACCGGAAATTAGAGAAGGTAACACTTCTGTTTGCACACTTCTGGGATAAGCATTTTTTTATTCTCTGGTTTATTTTTTCACAGTGCCGTTTATATATGATAGGTTATCAAGAGCGAAACATCTGGAAACTTTGAATTCGCACTTTTAGCTATCCTCAGATGCGCGGAAAACCCAGCAAAGTATTTTGCAAAGGTACTGCGCCCATGTTGTTTTCAGTAAAGAAATATTGTAGATTTTGAAATCCTGTGCAGGCACCATAGGTGTATAAAATCACTGATTGATTTAGAGTCGAGTTATGTTTTGCTGATAGATTTAGCCATAGCCAACAGCTGTTCTTTCTTACGAAATTATAATTTAACATTTGGTGAAGCAAAGATCACTAGTTGATATGACACTGATATAAAGTTTGCTGTACCATCTAGAGTTGATCTTTTTATTTCTTATTTCAATTATATGTAACTTGCCACCATTCCAAAGTGTTATTTTCTGCTAATGCTGCGAAATGAGCATGTTCAAGATTGCTCTTGTATCTTCGGTGCCGAATACAGCTCTTACGAAAGGCCATGAAAGGTCTAGGCACTGATGACAAGACACTTATAAGGGTTGTGGTGACGAGGACTGAAATTGATATGCAATATATCAAGGCAGAGTACTTCAAGAAGTATAAGAAGCCATTAGCTGAGGCTATCCACTCCGAAACATCAGGAAACTATCGGACATTCCTTCTTTCACTTGTTGGTCCTGGACATTAGGTTTGTTCCCTGGAGATACAGTGATTAAAGCATTTTCAAACTGATCTCATATTTACTTGTATTTTCCTTTCGTCAGGTTATGTTTCGACCATGGGACATGATATTCCATCCATCCACCCTAAATGCAGCGACCTACCTGGAAAACTTATGATGTTGCCATTTGTCAGTGGTGACTCGTGGATTCGTCTAACTTCCACATATGCGGTATCTAGTATGCTTGACTAAAGTATTCGTGTTTAAATTTGTATCTGGGTTTCTTGTTGGAAAATTCTGTGCGGGGGCACAACAGCTGTTGTTGGTCACGCTAGGCTTGACTTGTGTCTCCATGACATCAATAATATTATGTCATGTTCGTGTGTGGTCATTCCACTATTAGAGAAAGCACCATATGTACCGGTTGGGAATTGGCTTTAAAGAGGAGATTTTAGTACCGGTTCTTGGTATGAGCTGATACTAAAAGTTACATATTTAGGGCTAGTTTGGGAACCACATTATTTGAAGGAATTTTCATTTTTCAAGGGAAATTAGTTTATTTTCTTATGGGAAAATAGAAATCTTTCGGAAAAACGAGGTTCCCAAACTAGGCTTAACATTAGTTCATTCCACTGGAGAAATCGCCATCTATACGGGGTTGGAAATCGACTTTAGTCTCGGTTGTGTGAACTGGTACCAACCAACTAATACAAACATCCCATCAAATGAACTAGCCAGCCCAACAAAACTTTTCGGGTCTGCAATTCACTAACGTCCGCACGCTCAGAAACGGATCTGCAAGGCGCTCCCTCGCATGCCACGCACATCAACCCGCGTGTCGCGTTATCTTTCAATAATTTATGTTCTTTTAAGTAGTTCATCGCTTAATTTTAGTAATCTTTCAATAATTTATGTTCTTTAGTAATTATCAGTAATCATAATAATTGTTAGTGGAAAACAAAAAACATTACTAATGAAACAATTAGTAATTTATTCAGTCATTTATGGAACGTTCAGTCATTTCTGGAAACGTTTAATAAGTGTGTTCAGTCATTTCTAGAAATGTTCAGTCACTACCAAGTCATCTCAGTCATTACTAAATAATTATTATCACTTCAGCAGTGAAGAAAGAAACACTAATTATTCGGTCATTACTTAATCATTTAGTAATTTATTAGAACTTTAGTAAATTTTTATGACTCATTCTGTTTAAATCACTAACAATATCTGAATAATTGTATTCACTCATTTTTTGAAACGTTCAATAACTACATCTCAGTTACGGATGAATGAAAATATTTTCAGTAAAAAAAACCACGCAAGCACAATAATTGTTAAACGTAATTATCAGTAACTATCACTTCATCAGGTGCAGAGAAACAATTATTATTGAGTCATTACTTAATCATTCATTAATTTATTAGAGCTTTAGTAATTTTCCCAACGAATATCATTCTATTGAAATTACCGACAGAATCTAAATAACCGACAAGTTGGATCGGTCGGGGGAGGGGGGGGGGAGGGGGGGAGGGAGCGGATCATGTATCCATTGGGCGTGAGTCTCGAGTTGGTCGAGCGTGCTGGTGGGTCGGTGGACGCACTAGGTCGGGGTGGGGTGGCTTGTGGGATGAGGCCGGACTAGTCTGAGTGAAGCTTTACCCTAGATGATAAATAGCGCGCGCGCGCGCACACACACACATACATATATATATATATATATATATATATATATATATATATATATATATATATATATATATATATATATATATTATGATCCATGGGCTTCCAATAACTAGAGGAAGTCCAGGTCAGACGGCGCCATCCGGTCGAGCCGGACCAAGTACGGGCGTCTATAAAAGAAGACTTGGAGCGCTAGGTTCAGTTTTTGACGCCCTAAAAGCATCTAGGCCCCTGGTTGATTTTCGTGATTAATGATAACGTAATATTATATGTGACTAACGTGTGTTTTGCAGAGTAAATGGTAAGTTAGGTCGCATTACAGGAAGTTGTGCTACAACGGTGAAAACAATCCCTGAGATGAGAACTTGAAGCGACGGCTGAAACGACGAATCAAAAGATGAAGGTCTTCATATTCCGAGTGTCGAAGGAGTTGCAGATACTCGGTATAGAATTAGGTCTTCTATTTTAGCCGTACTATAAAGAGGGGTTGTGGATGAGTAGTTTGACCAAGAGATTTCTAGTGTAGTGTTGGTGTATATTCACACTCACATCTAGTGCTAGGTATCACTCTATAACATACTCACGAGTTAGAACTAAAATAGTTTCGAAAAACCAAAGGAAAAAGAAGTTAGGGTTTCTGTTTTAGGGGCACTGGACTGTCTGGTGCGCCCCCTGACAGTGAGGTCAGCCAGCCCCGGGGGCAGCGCCTCTGCCCCCGGGAAAACCCAAGAGCAACGAGCTGGGAAAATGAATTTTAGCCGCCACACCAGACTGTCCGGTGTGCACCAGACAAGTACTGTTCACTGTCCAGTGTGCCATCAGCCCAACGATTAGCTGTCAGAACTAGCCGTTGGAGTTGACCGTTGGCACACCGGTGGCGCACTGGACTGTCCGGTGCGCCCATGCGGAGAACAACCATGTAACGACTAGTTTGGTGGGTGGGGCTATTTATACCCCCTCCACCTACCAAATTGAGTGTCTTGATGCCCACATTGATGACCACACATTGCTAGAGCATTGCAAGCACCACAAAGTCTAGCGAGGTGATTAGAAAATCTTAATCCCGCGTTAGGACCTCATTAGTGAAAGTTAGAGCCACCTAGAGCACACACCACATGCATTGAGCTTCTCTTGGTCAAGTGAAAGTCTATGGCTTGTTACTTTTGGTGATCGGCATCACGTAGACGGCTTGGTGGCGTTTGGAGCACGGTGATCACCCCGAAGGATTTGTTGGTGACCCGGCTAAATATTGTAAGCGGTCGTGAGGGATCCACCACGGCGGAGTGGCAAAGGATCACCTCATAGTGAGCACTTGGTTCTTGCGAGGACCAAGGGAGAGCGATACCATTGCGCGGGTGCTCCAACGAGGACTAGGGAAGAGTGTCGGCTCTTAGATACCTCGACAAAAAAATGGAGGAGTCTTCTCAACCTTGCTTTACATTCCACATTTAATTTAAGCATTTTACTTTGTTCAAATGTTTAGCAAGTAGTTGAAGTAATGTCTTAAGGTTGTTGTCTTTCTAGTACTATTCTCTTATTGCTAGTAGTTGGGTGATGTTGGGCTCTAGCTTAGGGTTTAAATATATGCTTAGGGTTTAATTGTTTTTGAATTTTTAGAAAAGCCCAATTCACCCCCCTCTTGGGCATCGTGATCCTTTCACGCCCCGTCCCGATTCACGAGTGACAGCGGCGGTGGTTGCGGTGGCAGCGGCTCCCCAACCCGGGCACACAGTGGCGGTGGTTACTCGATCTGGAGTAGCGGCGACGGTTCCTAGATCGGTGGAGCGGTGGCAGCGGCTCCCCGATCTAGAGGGCGAGCGATGGCGGGGGCCGGGTGCCGGGTGCTGGCAAGCGACAGCGACCCTGGGCCCTGAGGCGGGCGAAAGGCGGCGACACTCCCAATGCGGGCGGGCAAGCGACGATGCACACTCAGGCCCGAGATTCTGCGACACACACTAACCCATGAACAACTGTGGCGCCCCCAACGTGCGAGTAGCGACGGCGCCACACAAGACGCGAGGTTCGAGCGGCATCACAGAAGGTGCGAGGTGAGCGGGGCGACGGTCGCGTGTGACATCCTCCGATTTGGCGTAGTTCAGGTGCCCCGAGTGACGACCTCCCTCCATTCTTGTGTCCGCGGCGGCGTCCTCCGTCGACTACCTCCTCCGATCCTTGTTATGCCTTTCGATTATTGTGTTTTATGCCTACCACATGCACTATTTACGCTAAAAATGTAGGATTTTATGCTTAAACACGGAGTTCGTAAAATAGTTTACTGCATGCATATTTTTTGCATGCACATTGAAATGGCAATTCCTTAATTTATGTTGTTTGTAATTACCACAAAAAATCAAATCAAATCACTTATGTTCGTAATTGCCAGATTTCTATGTCTGCCACAGAACTGTCCATAATTCCCGCCTATTCGTAATTACCATTAAAAATCAAATCATTTATGTTCGTAACTGCCAGATTTTTACGTCTGCCATAGAATTGTTAATTCCCGCCTGTTCAAAATTACTATTAAAAATCAAATCACTTATGTTCGTAACTGCCAGCTTTTTACGTTTGCCATAAAACTGGCCCTAATTCCCGCCGACGTTCTTAGTTGGACCGATATTAGATTTATTTATCAATTATGCTACACAGTGGAAGTATTTATGCGACTTTGTATAAGAATTTATGCTTTGCGTGACTCAAGTCATCCAATTTTTTGCGTGCGTGTAGTATAAATGAAAATGTCATCCAAAATTTGCGTGCATACAATGGAAACTCCCACGATCTCCCATATATTTTGGATCTGTATAAAATAGAAACCGCATGCATGCGACTTTCATATTTTTCGAATTTGCCATAAAAATAGGATCATGAATACAACCCACCAGAGCTATCAACCTCTCACATTCGCTTGGTATTTACGCTTATAACTGAGGGGTTTTATACTCAAAACTTAAAGTTTTCACGCTCGAATCTAGAGATGCGTCTATGAAAGTCGCCTAGAGGGGGGGGTGAATAGGGCGAATCTGAAATTTATAAACTTAAGCACAACTATAAGCCGGGTTAGCGTTAGAAATATAAACGAGTCCGAGAGAGAGGGTGAAAAACAAATCACAAGCAAATAAGGAGTGAGACACAAGGATTTGTTTTACCAAGGTTCGGTTCTTGCAAACCTACTCCCCGTTGAGGTGGTCACAAAGACCGGGTCTCTTTCAACCCTTTCCCTCTCTCAAACGGTCACTTAGACCGAGTGAGCTTCTCTTCTCAATCAAACGGGACACAAAGTCCCGGCAAGGACCACCACACAATTGGTGTCTCTTTCCTCGGTTACAATTGAGTTGATCACAAGAAAGAATGAGAAAAAGAAGCAATCCAAGTGCAACAGCTCAAATGAACACAAGTCACTCTCTCACTAGTCACTATTTGATTTGGAATGATCTATGGATTTGGGAGAGGATTTGATCTCTTTGGTGTGTCTTGTATTGAATGCTATAGCTCTTGTAAGGTGTGGGAAGTTAGAAAACTTGGATGCAATGAATGGTGGGTGGTTGGGGGTATTTATAGCCCCAACCACCAAACTAGCCGTTTGGTGGAGGCGGCTGTCGCATGGCGCACCGGACAGTCCGGTGCGCCACCGGACACTGTCCGGTGCGCCTGCCACGTCACCAAACCGTTGGATTCCGACCGTTGGAGCTTCTGTCTTCTGGGCCACCGGACAGTCTGGTGATGCACCGGACAGGCACTGTTCACTATCCGGTGCGCCATCTGGCTCTGCTCTGACTCTGGCGCGCACTGTAGCGCATTTAATGCCTTCTGCAGACGACCGTTGGCGCGAAGTAGCCGTTGCTCCGCTGGCACACCGGACAGTCCGGTGCGGCTTTCAGAATTCCTGAAGGTGAGCAGTTCGGAGTTGGAGTCCCTGATGCACCGGACACTGTCCGGTGGCACACTGGACAGTCCGGTGCGCCAGACCAGGGCACACTTCGGCTGACTTTAGCTCTCTATATTTGAATCCTTTTTTGGTCTTTTTATTGGTTTGTTGTGAACCTTTGGCACCTGTAGAACTCATAATCTAGAGCAAACTAGTTAGTCCAATTATTTGTGTTGGGCAATTCAACCACCAAAATCAATTAGGAAAAGGTGTAAGCCTATTTCCCTTTCAATCTCCCCCTTTTTGGTGATTGATGCCAACACAAACCAAAGCAAATATGGAAGTGCATAATTGAACTAGTTTGCATAATGTAAGTGCAAAGGATACTAAGAATTGAACCAATAAATTCTCATAAGATGTGCATGGATTGATTTCTTCATTCTCAATATTTTGGACCACGCTTGCACCACATGTTTTGTTTTTGCAAATTCTTTTGTAAATTCTTTTCAAGGTATTTTGCAAATAGTCAAAGGTAAATGAATAAGATTTTGAGAAGCATTTTCAAGATTTGAAATTTTCTCCCCCTGTTTCAAATGCTTTTCCTTTGACTAGACAAAAACTCCCCCTTAATGAAATCCTCCTCTTAGTGTTCAAGAGGGTTTTAGATATTAATTTTGAAGAGGGTATACCAATTTGAAATTATATCAACAGTAAAATACCAATTGGAAAAACACATTTGAAAAATCTTTTCTAAACACAACTTTGAATTTTGAAATTGGTGGTGGTGCGGTCCTTTTGCTTTGGGCTAATACTTTCTCCCCCTTTGGCATGAATCGCCAAAAACGGATACTTGAGTGAAATATAAGCCCTTATTACTTTCTCTCCTTATGGTAAATAACATATGAGTGAAGATTATACCAAAGTTGGAGAGTGGCGTGGAGCGATGGCGAAGGATGAGTAATTTGATGGAGTGGAGTGGAAGCCTTTTTCTTCGCCGAAGACTCCAATTCCCTTTCAATCTATGACTTAGCATGGAATACACTTGAAAACACATTAGTCATAGCATATGAAAGATATATGATCAAAGGTATATCTATGAGCTATGTGTGCAAAACATTCAAAAGAAATTCCTAGAATCAAGAATATTTAGCTCATGCCTAAGTTTGGTAAAAGTTTGTTCATCTAATGGTTTGGTAAAGATATCGGCTAATTGTTCTTTGGTGTTAATATAAGCAATCTCGATATCCCCCTTTTGTTGGTGATCCCTTAAGAAATGATACCGAATGGCTATGTGTTTAGTGCGGCTATCCTCAACGGGATTATCCGCCATGCGGATTGCACTCTCATTATCACATAGAAGAGGAACTTTGGTTAATTTGTAACCATAGTCCCTAAGGGTTTGCCTCATCCAAAGCAATTGCGCGCAACAATGGCCTGCGGCAATATACTCGGCTTCGACGGTAGAAAGAGCCACGGAATTTTGCTTCTTTGAAGCCCAAGACACCAGAGACCTTCCCAAGAACTGGCAAGTCCCCGATGTGCTCTTTCTATTAATTTTACACCCCGCCCAATCAACATCGAAATAACCAATTAAATCAAATGTGGATCCCCTGGGGTACCAAAGGCCAAACTTAGGAGTATAAACTAAATATCTCAAGATTTGTTTCACGGCCCTAAGGTGAACTTCCTTAGGATCGGCTTGGAATCTTGCACACATGCATACGGAAAGCATAATATCCGGTCGAGATGCACATAAATAAAGCAAAGAACCTATCATCGACCGGTATACCTTTTGATCTACGGATTTACCTCCCGTGTCGAGGTCGAGATGCCCATTGGTTCCCATGGGTGTCTTGATGGGCTTGGCATCCTTCATCCCAAACTTGTTGAGTATATCTTGAATGTACTTCGTTTGGCTAATGAAGGTGCCCTCTTGGAGTTGCTTCACTTGAAATCCTAAGAAGTACTTCAACTCCCCCATCGTTGACATCTCGAATTTTTGTGTCATGATCCTACTAAACTCTTCACATGTAGATTCGTTAGTAGACCCAAAAATGATATCATCAACATAAATTTGGCATACAAACAAATCATTTTCAAGTGTTTTGGTAAAGAGTGTAGGATCAGACTTTCCGACTTTGAAGCCATTAGTGATAAGAAAATCTCTTAGGCATTCATACCATGCTTTTGGGGCTTGTTTGAGCCCATAAAGCGCCTTTGAGAGTTTGTAAACATGGTTACGGTACTCACTATCTTCAAAGCCGGGAGGTTGCTCAACATAGACCTCCTCCTTGATTGGTCCATTGAGGAAGGCACTTTTCACGTCCATTTGAAAAAGCTTAAAGCCATGGTAAGTAGCATAGGCAAGTAAAATGCGAATTGACTCAAGCCTAGCTACGGGTGCATAGGTTTCACCGAAATCCAAACCTTCGACTTGTGAATATCCCTTGGCTACAAGTCGGGATTTGTTCCTTGTCACCACACCATGCTCATCTTGCTTGTTGCGGAAAACCCACTTGGTTCCTACAATATTTTGATTAGGACGTGGAACTAAATGGCATACCTCATTCCTAGTGAAGTTGTTGAGCTCATCTTGCATCGCCACCACCCAATCTGAATCTTGAAGTGCTTCCTCTACCTTGTGTGGCTCAATAGAGGAAACAAAAGAGTAATGTTCACAAAAATGAGCAACACGAGATCGAGTAGTTACCCCCTTTTGAATATTGCTGAGGATGGTGTTCACGGGGTGATCTCATTGTATTGCTTGGTGGACTCTTGGGTGTGGCGGTCTTGGAACTCGTTCATCTTCCTTGTCTTGATCATGGGCATCTCCCCCTTGATCATTGCCCTCCTCTTGAGGTGGCTCATTCTCTTGATCTTCTCCTTCATCATCTTGAGCCTCATCCTCATCTTGAGTTGGTGGAGATGCTTGCATGGAGGAAGATGGTTGATCTTGTGCTTGTGGAGGCTCTTCAGATTCCTTAGGACACACATCCCCAATGGACATGTTCCTTAGCGCGACGCACGAGGCCTCTTCATCATCTAGCTCATCAAGATCAACTTGCTCTACTTGAGAGCCGTTAGTCTCATCAAACATAATGTCACAAGAAACTTCAACTAGTCCAGAGGACTTGTTAAAGACTCTATATGCCCTTGTGTTTGAATCATATCCTAGTAAAAAGCCTTCTACTGCCTTAGGAGCAAATTTGGATTTTCTACCTCTTTTAACAAGAATAAAGCATTTGCTACCAAAGACTCTAAAATATGAAACATTGGGCTTTTTACAGGTTAGGAGTTTGTATGATGTCTTCTTGAGGATTCGGTGTAGATATAACCGGTTGATGGCGTAGCAGGCGGTGTTGACCGCCTCGGCCCAAAATCGATCCGAAGTCTTGTATTCATCAAGCATGGTCCTTGCCATGTCCAATAGAGTTCGATTCTTCCTCTCCACTACACCATTTTGTTGTGGCGTGTAGGGAGAAGAGAACTCATGCTTGATGCCCTCCTCCTCAAGAAAGCCTTCAATTTGAGAGTTCTTGAACTCCGTCCCGTTGTCGCTTCTTATTTTCTTGATCCTCAAGCCGAACTCAATTTGAGCCCATCTCAATATCCCTTTAAGGTCTCTTGGGTATGAGATTTTTCCTGCAAAAAGAACACCCAAGTGAAGCGAGAATAATCATCCACAATAACTAGACAGTACTTACCCCCGCCGATGCTTATGTAAGCAATCGGGCCGAATAGGTCCATGTGTAGGAGCTCGAGTGGCCTGTCAGTCGTCATAATGTTCTTGTGCGGATGATGAACACCAACTTGCTTCCCTGCTTGGCATGCGCTACAAACCCTGTCTTTCTCAAAATGAACATTGGTTAGTCCCAAAATGTGTTCTCCCTTTAGAAGCTTGTGAAGATTCTTCATCCCAACATGTGCTAGTCGGCGATGCCAGAGCCAGCCCATGTTAGTCTTAGCAATTAAGCAAGTGTCGAGTTCAGCTCTATCAAAATCTACTAAGTATAGCTGACCCTCTAACACTCCCTTAAATGCTACTGAATCATCACTTCTTCTAAAGACAGTAACACCTATATCTGTAAAAAGACAGTTGTACCCCATTTTACATAATTGTGAAACTGAAAGCAAGTTATAATCTAAAGAATCTACAAGAAAAATATTGGAAATGGAATGGTCAGGAGATATAGCAATTTTACCCAATCCTTTGACCAAACCTTGATTTCCCTCCCCGAATGTGATCGCTCTTTGGGGATCTTGGTTTTTCTCATAAGAGGAGAACATCTTCTTCTCCCCTGTCATATGGTTTGTGCACCCGCTATCGATGATCCAACTTGAGCCCCCGGATGCATAAACCTACAAAACAAATTTAGTTCTTGATTTTAGGTACCCAAACAGTTTTGGGTCCTTTGACATTAGATACAAGAACTTTGGGTACCCAAACACAAGTCTTTGACCCCTTGTGTTTGCCCGCAACATATTTGGCAACTACTTTGCCGGATTTGTTAGTCAAAACATAAGATGCATCAAAAGTCTTAAATGAAATGCTAGGTTCATTTGATGCACTAGGAGTTGTCTTTTTAGGCAAATTAGCACGGGTTGATTGCCTAGAACTAGATGCCTCACTCTTATACATAAATGCATGATTAGAACCAGAGTGAGACTTCCTAGAGTGAATTCTCCTAATCTTGTGCTTGGGATAATCGATAGGGAATAAAATGCAACCCTCGTTATCCTGAGGCATGGGAGCCTTGCCCTTAACAAAGTTAGATAATCTTTTAGGAGGGGCATTAAGTTTGACATTGTCTCCCTTTTGGAAGCCAATGCCATCCTTGATGCCAGGGCGTCTCCCACTATAAAGCATACTACGAGCAAATTTAAAATTTTCATTATCTATCTCATGCTCGGCAATTTTAGCATCTAATTTTGCTATATGATCATTTTGTTGTTTAATAAAGGCCATGTGATCATGAATAGCATCAATGTTAACATCTCTACATCTAGTGCAAATAGTGACATGCTCAATGGTAGATGTAGATGGTTTGTAGGAATTAAGTTCAACAATCTTAGCACGTAAAATATCATTGTTATCTCTAAGATCGGAAATGGAAGCATTGCAAACATCTAATTCTTTAGCCTTAGCAATCAAATTTTCATTTTCAATCCTAAGGCTAGCAAGAGAGGTATTCAATTCTTCAATCTTAGCAATTAAACTAACATTATCATCTCTAAGATTGGAAATTGAATCATCACACATTTGAATCAACCTTAGCAATTAGTCTAGCATTCTCATTTCTAAGGTTGGCAATAATATCATGGCATGTGCTTAGCTCACTAGATAATTTTTCACATTTTTCTACCTTTAGAGCATAAGCATTCTTAACCTTAACATGCTTCTTATTTTCCTTAATTAGGAAGTCCTCTTGGGTGTCCAAGAGTTCATCCTTCTCATGAATAGCACTAATTAATTCATTTAACTTCTCTTTTTGTTGCATGTTTAGGTTATCAAAAAGGGTGCACAAATTATCTTCCTCATCACTAGAATTATCCTCATCACTAGAGGTTGCATATTTAGTGGAGGATTTTGATTTTACCTTCTCCCTTTTGCCGTCCTTTGCCATGAGGCACTTGTGGCCGACGTTGGGGAAGAGGAGTCCTTTGGTGACGGCGTCCTCGTCGGAGGAGGAGTTGGTGGAGCTCTCGTCGGAGTCCCACTCGTGGCACACATGGGCATCGCCGCCCTTCTTCTTGTAGTACCTCTTCTTTTCTCTCCTCTTTCCCTTCTTGTCGTCGCCCCTGTCACTATCAGTTGATAATGGACATTTTGCAATGAAATGACCGGGCTTACCACACTTATAGCACACTTTCTTGGAGCGGGACTTGTAGTCCTTCCCCCTCCTTTGCTTGAGGATTTGGCGAAAACTCTTGATGATGAGCGTCATTTCCTCATTGTCGAGCTTGGAGGCGTCAATGGGGAGTCTACTTGATGTAGACTCTTCCTTCTTCTCCTCCGTCGCCTTGAATGCGACCGGTTGTGCTTCGGGCGTGGAAGGGGCATCTTGCTCGATGATTTTCTTTGAGCTTTTGATCATCAACTCAAAGCTCACAAATTTTCCTATTACTTCCTCGGGAGACATTAGTGTGTATCTAGGATCACCACGTATTAATTGAACTTGCGTAGGGTTAAAAAAACGAGTGATCTAAGAATAACCTTGACTATTTCATGGTCATCCCATTTTGTGCTCCCGAGGTTGCGCACTTGGTTCACCAAGGTCTTTAGCCGGTTGTACATGACTTGAGGGTCCTCGCCTTGGTTGAGCCTAAACCGACCGAGCTCCCCCTCGATCGTCTCCCGCTTGGTGATTTTGGTTACCTCATCTCCTTCGTGCGCGGTCTTGAGCACGTCCCAAATCTCCTTGCCGCTCTTCAACCCTTGCACCTTGTTATACTCCTCTCGACTTAGAGAGGTGAGGAGTATAGTGGTGGCTTGTGAGTTGAAGTGCTCGATTTGGGCCACCTCGTCCTCATCATAATCTTCATCCCCTACGGATGGTACCTGTACACCAAACTCAACAACATCCCATATACTTTTGTGGAGTGAGGTTAGGTGATATCTCATCATATCACTCCACCTAGAATAATCTTCACCGTCAAACGTCGGTGGTTTGCCTAATGGGACGGAAAGTAATGGAGTATGTTTTGGAATGCGAGGGTAGCGTAGGGGGATCTTACTATACTTCTTGCGCTCTTGGCGCTTAGAAGTGACGGACGCGGCTTCGGATCCGGATGTAGAGGGCGATGAAGAGTCGGTCTCGTAGTAGACCACTTTCTTCATTTTCTTCTTCTTCTCGCCGCTCTTGTGCGATCGAATGCGTGAAGGGGATCCTTCCTTCTTCTTGTTGGCGGACTCCCTTGATGGAGCCTTCTCGTGGCTTGTAGCGGTCGTCTCACCGCCGATCACCATCTTCTTGGCGTGATCTCCCGACATCACTTCGAGCGGTCAAGCTCTAATGAAGCACCGACCTCTGATACCAATTGAAAGTCGCGTAGAGGGGGGGGGGGGGGTGAATAGGGCGAATCTGAAATTTATAAACTTAAGCACAACTACAAGCCGGGTTAGCGTTAGAAATATAAACGAGTCCGAGAGAGAGGGTGAAAAACAAATCGCAAGCAAATAAGGGGTGAGACACAAGGATTTGGTTTACCGAGGTTTGGTTCTTGCAAACCTACTCCCCGTTGAGGTGGTCACAAAGACCGGGTCTCTTTCAACCCTTTCCCTCTCTCAAACGGTCACTTAGACCGAGTGAGCTTCTCTTCTCAATCAAACGGGACGCAAAGTCCCCGCAAGGACCACCACACAATTGGTGTCTCTTGCCTCGGTTACAATTGAGTTGATCACAAGAAAGAATGAGAAAAAGAAGCAATCCAAGCGCAAGAGCTCAAATGAACACAAGTCACTCTCTCACTAGTCACTATTTGATTTGGAATGATCTATGGATTTGGGAGAGGATTTGATCTCTTTGGTGTGTCTTGTATTGAATGCTATAGCTCTTGTAAGGTGTGGGAAGTTAGAAAACTTGGATGCAATGAATGGTGGGTGGTTGGGGGTATTTATAGCCCCAACCACCAAACTAGCCGTTTGGTGGAGGCGGCTGTCGCATGGCGCACCGGACAGTCCGGTGCGCCTGCCACGTCACCAAACCGTTGGATTCCGACCGTTGGAGCTTATGTCTTCTGGGCCACCGGACAGTCCGGTGATGCACCGGACATGCACTGTTCACTGTCCGGTGCGCCATCTGGCTCTGCTCTGACTCTGGCGCGCACTGTAGCGCATTTAATGCCTTCTGCAGACGACCGTTGGCGCGAAGTAGGCATTGCTCCGCTGGCACACCGGACAGTCCGGTGAATTATAGCGGAGCGGCTTCCAGAATTCCTGAAGGTGAGCAGTTCGGAGTTGGAGTCCCTGATGCACCGGACACTGTCCGGTGGCACACCAGACAGTCCGGTGCGCCAGACCAGGGCACACTTCGGCTGACTTTAGCTCTCTATATTTGAATCCTTTTTTTGGTCTTTTTATTGGTTTGTTGTGAACCTTTGGCACCTGTAGAACTCATAATCTAGAGCAAACTAGTTAGTCCAATTATTTGTGTTGGGCAATTCAACCACCAAAATCAATTAGGAAAAGGTGTAAGCCTATTTCCCTTTCAGTCTACCAGTGAACCACATGCCAGATTTTTTATGCAGTGTACCGTATTGCATAAATACCTACACCGTGTAGCATAATTTGTATAAGTATATATCATAAACTAGTTCTAACGAGCCTATCTCTATGACTATTGGAACAATCCTATATTTATGGAGGAAATAAAGCATTTAAATAAGTTTTTTTTGTTTCCATGCATGCCAATCCATTTCCTTTCACCACACATTCCTACCATTCTAAATTTGTGCGCATGCAGCAGGAAACAAATTCCTACACAGTGTATCGAATTGTAAAAATATCTACACAGTGTAGCATAATTAGTATTGATATATATTATAAACTAGTTCTAACAAGTTTAGTTGCATGACTGTTGGAACGATCATATATTTATGGAGGAAATAAATCATTAAATACGATTTTTTGTTTCCATGCATGCCAATCCAATTCCTTTGATCGTACATTTTTTCCATCCTAATTTTGTCCACATGCAGCAAGTAACGATTTTACGCAGTCTACCGAATCACATAAATATCTACACTGCGTAGCATAATTAGTATCAGTATATATCATAAACTGGTCCCGATGAGCCTAGCTTATGGTTGTTGCAGCGATCCTATATTTATGGAGGAGATAAATTATTTAAAAATAGAAACAACCACATATCTCTTTCCTAAATTTATGTGCATGCATGGAAATGTGTTTGACTCATGTATGCCTTTCTATTTTTTTGCACACATAGATGTGGGGTGGGGGGCACCCGACAGTCTAGCTTGGGGTGTGGGTGGGCACGCCGGCCTGGACCAGGTTGCAGGGGTCGTCCCGGCTAGGGCTTCATCGGATCAACCAAAGTCTATGCTTTTGTGCGAAGACATAGCTCAACAGAAGGTGTTGTTTGGATCCCAATTATCTGAGGAACAAGAAAAAGCTCTGTTAAAATTCTTATTCAATAACAAGGATGTTTTTGCTTGGTCAGCCAATGATCTTTGTGGTGTCAACAGAGATGTTATAGAGCACTCCCTCAATGTAGACCCAACTGTTAGACCGAGGAAGCAGAAGCTTCAGAAGATGTCAGATGATAAAGCCGAAGGTGCAAGAAACAAAGTTAAAAGACTCCTCAGTGCCTGAGTGATCAGAGAGGTGGCATATCCAAAATGGCTAGCCAACACTGTGATGGTGAAGAAGGCCAATGGAAAGTGGAGAATGTGCATTGATTTCACAGATCTCAACTAGGCGTGCCCGAAGGATGAATTTCCCTTGCCAAGAATAGACTCCCTCATAGATGTGGCAGCCACTTTGGAGCTCATGAGCCTGCTAGACTGTTACTCAGGCTATCATCAGATTTGGATGAAGAAAGAAGATGAGCCCAAAACAAGCTTCATAACCCCTAGTGGAACTTATTGCTATCTTCGGATGCCTGAGGGGCTCAAGAATGCTGGAGGAAGCTTCAGCAGGATGACTTCTAAAGCTCTCTGCACTCAAATTGGCAGAAATGTTTGACATATATTGATGATATCATAGTCAAATGTACGAAGCAAGAAAACCACTGTTGGGGCCCTTCTCCTTCCGAAGGTCCTCAAAAACATAATTAACCATATGTTTTTAAGCATAAGCTGTTACAAGAAGCTTCGTCTCCAGGAGATAAACCTCTTTCTTATGACGAAGGACACACAGGATGAAGATAAATTCAAAGAAGATAAGAGTAAACGTCGAAGCTATTGCCAGACGGAAAAGCTTCAGCTCGCAACGAAGCGAAGGAATGTTGATAATGGTCGAAGGAGGAAAAGACTACTTAGTCCTTTGTAATTTGTATTAAGATCATGTGTAAGCATTAAGGACATAAATGTACTTTTGCTCGAGCTGTGTCCCATGCCTATAAATAGATGAACAGCAACACCGTACTGTTCATGCTAAATTGTACTCGCTCTCTCGCATCCTCACCTTCGAGCAAGCCGAAGGTATCAATGTAATATTAACATTGTCGATATTCATACATGTTTTATGGAATTCAAGAATAAATGAATTATTAAAATATGATTATTATATTTATTCCTTTGTATTCTTACCCTTGTATTGATATGATGAAGGTGTGTCCTTCTTGACCTTCGTCTAAAAAGCATTATACCCGCGGGAGATAATGCTTCAAAGGACGAAGGTCCTTAGTGATTAACAATTGTGTTGCCTTGTTCTTAACTTATAGTATCTGAGAACAAGTGACCAACATTGGCCCACCTCCGGTGAACTCACTTCCACAACCTTCGACAAGCATTCACCTTCGACATGCCGCCGAAGAAGGCAATGGTGCCAGAGGCTGCGCTGCAGCCACCGGACACAAATTAGGACGCACTCTCCCTGCGAGAGGCTAGAAGCCAAAAGAGGAAGGACACCAGCCCAACTCTTCAAGAGGACCAGCTTGACCAGGATATCAGGGATCTAGAAGCAATCCATTAGCAAGTACAAAGAAAAAAGGAGAAAATGCTCCGGCTGGCTGATCTTCAGAAGAAAATTGATGATGCAGCTGAGGAGATGCGTCATCTTACTAAAGATGACCAGAACCGAAGGCCTCAGCACAGGGAGCTTCGTCAGGAGAGCTCATTCAATGAAGACGAATGGTACGATGACTTTCATCATGGTAACTTCAATTTTGATGATGCTTCTCCTCTGGCAGCGGAATTGCAGGCTACCTCGTGGCCACAATCCTACAAGCCACTGCAGTTGCCCATGTATGATGGGCACTGGAATCCAAAGCAATTTCTGATGAGCTACGAGGCAACAATATCCTTGTATGGAGGCAACACTGTTGTCATGGCAAAGTCCTTCGTCATGGCAGTCAGAAGTGTGGCCTAGACACGGTATTCCTCCCTTCGGCCAGGGACAATCACATCATGGCAGAAGCTCAAGGATATGCTAGTCACTAGCTTCCAAGGCTTTCAGACAAAGCCAGTCACTGCTCAGGCTTTGTTTCAATGCACGCAAGACTATGATGAGTACCTTTAGGCGTATGTCTGAAGGTTCCTGCGTTTGAGAGCACAAGCGCCTACAGTGCCCAATGAAATTGTCATTGAGGCCATGATCAAGGGGCTTCGGCTAGGACCTATAGCCCAATATTTTGCCAGGAAGCCCCCACAAACCCTGGAGAAGCTCCTTCAGAAGATGGATGAATACAACCGGGCTGATAATGATTTCCGCCAAAGAAGGAAGGAAGCATACATGTTTTCTGAAATGACTAGGGGCTTTAGAGGAAGACTTCATCACAGGCATGTCAGGTCAATCCATAACTCCAATGCCAATGATGAAAGGGCCAACAATGCTCAAAGCAGACATCATAGCTCACAGCCTTTAGGCATGCAGCAGACTTCTTATAGATCACCAGCTCCGAGAGGCAGAGGAGGAAGAAGCTTCAGTGGAGGAAGGTTCGGTAATCAACCCAGGAAGTTGTACTGTCTCTTCTATGGCGAGGACAAGGGCCACACAGCAAGGACGTGCCAGGTCACAATCGAGAAGCAAAAGGAAATTGCTAAAGCTAAGGCGCGGCAGAACCAACCGAAGCAAGTCGTCCATACTGCTTCGTGCTACTCTCCATACATCCCAGAATATGTAGGCAACCAACAACCTACGACTTCTGTAGCTTCAGCAAGTCACTCCCAAGCCTCCTGGGCTCAATTACCACCACCCCCACCAATGGCGCCTGCCCCAAACCATGATCAGCAGCCAGAAGGGCACCCTCAGCCTCAACAACAACGCGATCTTCGGGAGCAGTCTGAGGCTCGCACAGTTAATAGCAATGTGCCCGAATCCAGGCACATCTATGGAAGATGACACAACGTTTTGGCAAAAAGAAAGCCCTGATGTCCTCTATTTCTACTATTTTTTGCTTTTATATTTTTCTGTTGCAAAAGACAGTACAGGAAGGTTTAACCTTCAGCTTGATATAATAAACCTGTGGTTACACCATCGAATGTGACAAAACCAAGTTTCGAAGCTCCAAAGACGTTCCTAAGGGAGCGCAGAGTAAGTTCCGAAGCTCAAAAGTCGTTCCTAAGAGAATGCAGAGCCAAGATGCCACCTAAGTAATTGGTGAAGAAGCTCCAAAGTCATTCCTAAGGGGATGCAGAGCTTGAATGCCACCTAAGTAAAAGGTGAAGGATCTCAAAAGTCGTTCCTAAGGGGATGCAGAGCTGAAATACCACCTAAGTAAAAGGTGAAGAGACTTCAAAGTCGTTCCTAAGGGGATGCAGAGTCTCGCTGTGTATTCGTGTGGGTTTTTTAAGTTCGGCATAAACATCATTTTGCATCATACATTCATATCATATCGCATAGCATCACATCATGCATCATTTTGCATCAACAAAAGGCTGTGGAGAAGAAGGGAAATTGCTCCTTCAAAAATACTTGTCGAATCGCAAAAGAATGTGCTATACCACAACACATACCTTCAGCAGATATATTGTACTACACGAAGCCAACCTTCGTCAACAGTGGCATAAGGAAAATTCTCTTTGCGAAGCAAGAAATGAAGGGAAGGTGCTTTTTCGCCAAAGGCTCAAAAAATGGTACGTACGTAGATTTCATGCATCACAAAGAGATATATTACATTAATGTACATACAAATACTTGATGTTTGTTTTGTACATATGGCGGCAACCATACATAGGCATTACATTTTCTAGCATACAAGAATTTAATCTTCCTTTAGTATTTTTCAGCAGCTTCATGTAATAGTCTGTCGACGACTTCGTCAATGACTTAGTTAGCAATTTTCATTACATCCAAAGCTTCTTTCATAACCGGGTCAACTTCGGGGTTGTACGGCTCTGGTGGTGGTGAAAGGCCGGCTGCAATAAAGAATATGATGGTGAAAGTCGAAGCTAGAAACAAACAACGACGCAAAAACTTTAAATAAAAGTACCTATAATCATGGTGCGTTCAGTAGCTTCTTTAGCTCGTTTTGCCTCCTCTCGGGCGTCGTGAGATTCTTTCCCATTCTTTTTAATAACTTCGTTAGCCATCTCACGACCGCCCTTCATCCAAACATCAGAGTAAAACCTTTCGCCTAGTAAAGAAACTTCGGCTGAGGGGTCCTTGGTGTCGCTAGCTAAAAAAATATATTCTGGCTGGGCTACGACCTTAACGTGTTCACAACTGACCCTTTCTAAAATTTCCGCAATCCCTCATGCACCGGTGAAAGCACAGAAATCCCCTCGATCACCGAGTATTTCATCAAAAGCTTCGGCTTCTTCACCAATCCACTGGATAACCCCTTCGGGATCACCGCGAATAAATTTTTGTTCCGAAGAGTAGGCTCCCACCTTTGCAAAACAATCTTTCAGTTTCTTCACGCACTCCATGGATGTTTTGTAACATCTCTCCTTGGAGTCCCGAAGCTCTTCAACATTCTTTTGCACCCTGGATCTTTCCATTTCACTTATTTCTTGCTTAGCCTTTGCAACTTCGAAATTTTCATTCATTTCTGCAAGTTTTTTCTTCAAATCTTCGACTTCAGCTTTATGGGCTTCGTCTTGAGCACTAAGCTTGGCTTCACAAGTTTTTAGCTTGTCCACTAAGGAAAATAGTATCTTATCTTTTTTTTCAAGAGCTTCATTCCTTAGCGTGACGACCTCTGATCGAAGATTTTCCAAGAGCTATCTGGAAGCTCTCGTCATCTTCTTCTTTTTGAGCCCTTAAAGCTTTACTTAGAATTAATCCCTAAAACAAAAAAAATATATATGTGAGAACGTAATGATAACAAGAAAACCTACAAACATAGTTTATCTCACAGCAAAAGTATACATACCTTCAAGATATTATAAGCAAGGCTATCTGCAAGATCATCCTTTGACATTACAGATAGACCGAGCTCAAGCTTCGGAAATCCCATGTTCCTCATCATTTCCCGACAAATAGATATCTCCTTATTGTCCGGAAGGCAATACAGAAAATCATCTTCATCAGTGCCGTTGTATACCAAGGATCCTTGTGGATACTTCAAATCCCTGGCATATTGTCTAGCTTCGGCAATCTGTTCTTCCAACAATTGTTTCCCTCAAGCATGTCGCACGATAAAATCTAGCTCTTCAGTAGGTGCTTCAGGAGTAGGAGATTTAAGTTTCTCAGGGGCATTTTCTTTTTCCTCGATTAGAGAAGCAACCCCCAAAGGATGTACTTCGGCGGAAGCTGAGGGTCCAACCTCAGCAGTAGTCTGCGCCATACCAGCTTCGTCAGATTTCTTTAAGGCTTCGCCCTCTGTGTCAGGTGCTGAAGCAGGAGTTTGTACCTTCACAGATTCCATGATAGCGTCTAGTACACTGGTCATTCTCCTCCTCCTTGGAGTTGCTGCAGGAATCTTTGATGCTCTCAGCAGCTCTGTCTCTCGCAACGGACTCAAAGCCTTCGGTTGCTCTGATGTCGTCTTCAGTTCTGGCTCTTCGGCCGATTTTGTCCTAGCTTCGGCATGGGTTGAGCGGCTTGGCTCAGATACAGAAGAAGACCCCTCAATATGTTAGAAATATGCCCTAGAGATAATCATAGAGATGAGCATATTTCTTTGTATCCATGATATATATATTGCTTAATTGAATATCCATGGAAGGCACCTTGTATTGATTAGCAATTATGTGAATTGTTTGTGAGATTCTTTACTTATATGGTTATTCTAAATGATGTCCCTAGTCAGAATCGATGACTAGCACATGTATTAGTTGATGACTACATTTCACAAGTCATGAACATGGAGATGTTAAACTAATAATGTGGGCACATGTATGACATGAGGCTGGACTGACCCAACGTGAGATATTGTAACATAGTTCTCTTCTTGCAACATGAATATTGTATCCTTAGACCTGAGATTGTCGCATGTTCTCAAGATGTGAATTGACTTACTTAGGGACTATCAAACGCTATCCCGTAACTGGGTAGTTATAAAGGTAGTTTTGGGTTTGTCAGGAAGCATGCTGTGAGGCATGGTCAGTCAAGATGGAATTTGTCCCTCTCTTTGTGAGAGAGATATCTCTGGGCCCCTCGAGTGATTGGATCAAGAAATGCATGGCCGTGCTAGGGTTAAGAGTTAACCATTGAAAGGATTCCAATTCACAGTATCGAGAAAGAGAGGTCAGCTTAGAGCCAGACCAAATATCATGAGACAAAGGGAACAGCATGTACGTAATGTTGCAATGGTTCGTCTGATATGATCTTTACGTGCACATAGGAGTTGACATGTCTTGCTAGAGGCCGCTGTCAATTATTGGGCCAAGTAAGAGTACTCGGGCTATGTCTATTTGTACGTGAACCTATAGGGTCACACACTTAAGGGGAAGGAAGCCTAATTCGGATTAGATCCGAAATTAGACTGGGCTTTAGGGTTAATGATGGGCCTCGGTGTCAGAAGCCCACCATAACGCCTATATAATGAGGGGCGGGGGCGCGGTTAGGCTTAACCTAATTCGCCACCTGCAAACGAGCAGCCGCCGCTCACCTCTCACCCTCGCCAAGCCGCCGTCGCAAACCTAGCAGTTCGGTACGCGGCGCTTCCTCCCTGTACGTGTGGATACCTCAGAGGTGCTGCATTTGGAGCACTGGGACGAACCGTGCGAGGACGTGAAGGACGCCGACGACTGCACGGCACTGCTCGACGCGTTCATCTACATCGAGACGTCTTCCGCTGCTCTGCACGTCTAGTGGTAATTCCATGACCTATAACCGCAGTAGTTCTTGGTATTATGGGGTTGAAAAAAATTTTGTTTTGCGCTAGCGTAGCCTCCCCGTAATCCTACAGTGGTATCAGAGCCAGGTTCTGCGTAGTTTTAGGTCTGGATCTAGGTTCATGAGATGGATCTACTTGATGCACGGTTTGATTAGATCAATTGGTTATAAAGGGTTGAAGTAGATTACATCGGATATGACTGAAAAGATTAGTTCGTCCTTCTCTGTTATGTGCGCGACTTGCCCCTACCGGCTGGAATCACCATCAGGGCTAACTGCGTACACAACCAGCAGATTGACGTAACAGATCGACGTCATGAGTGTAATCTTCTTCGGGTCGAAAGTCTCAGATTTGGGTTGATTTGATCAACCGCATGAGATTTCCAGTGGAATTTCCATACATACGATGCATGGAATCCTGTGAGGTTTTCTGCATGGGACCGCCGTGGCTATCTGTTGTAGTGGCGAACGTATAGAAACGTGTTTGTCTAACCTGTTTTTGCAGGACATGTGATCGGTATGGCTATTATGTGTATATGATGCATGTTAATAAATTATTCATGACCTGCGTGTCGTGACCAGGGCAATACAGCTGGAGCCACATGTATTGTCCAAATTTAATGTAATGACCTGCGTGTCAACATGTGATGATCCAAAGCGTATATGTAATTTGTTTACCAGCATACATTAGATAGGTCTTGAAGGACTCATCACCTAGAGGATGGCATACCTATATCATGGAGATGGAGATCATTGTGATGGACAGATTATTGGAGATGGGGATCACCATGTGAAAACAAGCCATACCGAATCACAACTGTTGTGTGAATGCCATTCTTAATGTTCTACTTGTTCATATTGCATATATGTCCTTGCGTGCGATGATATAAGTAGGACGATCCCTCATAAAAGTTTAAGCTTTAATGCCTCTCCAAACCTTGCACTATCATAAGTCTTGTACAATTGGTGGTGGGTCTATGAAATTAGGGTGCCACCAGTTTTCCTTGACTAGATAGGTTTGTATCGGATACGAACTGCAGAAAGGATTGGTTAACTTAAACAAAGTCAGCTTAATGGTTAAGGACTTTGGGGCATAAGGTTGGGAGCCGAGACATAGAGATGTCACCCAACAATAGAAGTCATATATATGATATGATTAGCAAGGAGTTGCTTACTGATCTACCTTGTCTTCTAGCGGTGATGCTAAAGCTCACTAGTAGACTTGTTAGTTGTGGGTTCTGAATCACTAAGTATCAATAGAGGGATATTGATTTTAGTGGGAGTAGACTATTAAATGTTTAATATGATTTACTCTGTCATGGATATTTTTTGTCTTAGTATTTTGCATTATTTTGTTGTAGATAAATGGCACCTAGCACACCAACATTTACTTTGCGATCAATTCTTGAAAAGGATAAGTTAAATGGAACAAACTATACGGATTGGATCCGTAACCTGAGAATTGTTCTCAGAGCTGAAAAAAAGGAAGACGTTCTAGACACCCCACTGCTAGAGGATCCTGGTGAAAATGCAACTGCTGCAGCTAAAACCGCTTACAAGAAAGCAATGGATGCTAATCTTGAAGTGAGTTGCCTAATGCTTGCTTGCATGGAGCCTGAGCTCCAGATGCAGTTTGAGACAAACCATGAGGTGCACGATATGATCGTGGCGCTCAAGGATATGTTCCAGACTCAGGCTAGGACTGAAAGGTTCAATGTGTCCAAAGCCTTTCTGGAATGCAAGCTAGCAGAAGGCGCAGCAGTTGGGCCACATGTAATCAAAATGGTTGGTTACAGTCAGAGGTTGGAAAAGCTAGGCTTCCCAATAAGCCAAGAGTTGGCCACTAACTTCATTTTGGCATCTCTTCCGCCCAGCTATGGAAACTTCATCACGAACTACCATATGCATGGGGCGGAGAGGGGCCTCAATGAACTATGTGGCATGCTGAAAACAGCAGAGGGGGACATAAAGAAAAGCGCTGGCAGCAGCGGCCATGTGATGGCGGTCCAAAACAAACCCAACTTTAAGAAGAAGGGTAAATCTCAAAAGAAGAAGGGCATGGCAAAGGATACAATATCCAAGCCAAATCAAAAGCCCAAGGCTGGACCAGCTGTAGATGCAGAGTGCTTTTATTGCAAAGAACTTGGTCACTGGAAAAAGAATTGCAAGCAGTACTTGGCCTCTATTAAGGATCGCGGCGGTAAGGGTACAGCCGCAGCAGGTACACTTGCTATTCACATTACAGAAATTTTTCTTGTTGATTCTTATATTAATTCTTGGGTATTTGATACCGGATCGGTTGCCCATATTTGCAATTCGATGCAGGGAATGATAAGAAGTAGAAGCGTGAAAAGAGGAGAAGTTGATTTCCGGGTAGGCAATAATCCAAGAGTTGCTGCGTTGACCGTCGGGACGATGCAACTCCACCTCCCATCAGGATTTATTTTGGAGTTAAATAATTGTTATCTAGTTCCTAGTTAGAGTCGAAACATTATGTCTCCTTCATGTTTGATGAAGGATGGTTATTCATTTGCGAGTGAAAACAATGGTTGTGTGATCTCTAAGAATGACATGTTTGTGGCTTTTGCATCCATTATGAATGGGTTATTCATTTTAAATCTTGATGATGCACCTATCTGTAATATTAGTGCTAAAAGGCCTCGGCCTAATGATTTAAGTCCTACCTACTTGTGGCACTGTCGTTTGGGTCATATAAGTGAGAATCGCATGAAGAAGCTTCATTCTGATGGGCTTTTAACTTCGTTTGATTTTGAATCATACGAGACATGTGAAGCTTGCTTACTTGGTAAGATGACCAAGGCGCCTTTCACGGGTTTACCGGAGAGGACGTTAGATTTATTGGAACTCATACATACTGATGTGTGCGGACCAATGAGTACGACAACTAGGGGAGGATTCCAATACTTCATAACCTTCACTGATGATTTTAGTAGATATGGGTATGTCTACTTAATGAAACACAAGTCTGAATCCTTAGAAAAGTTCAAAGAGTTTCAGAATGAAGTAGAAAATCAGCGTGGCAAGAAAATTAAAGCACTGCGATCAGATCGTGGAGGTGAATATTTGAGTCATGAGTTTAGCAATCATCTAAAGAGTTGTGGAATTGTTCCACAGCTTACGCCGCCTGGAACGCCTCAGAGGAATGGCGTGTCTGAGCAACGTAATCAGACTTTATTGGATATGGTTCGATCAATGATGAGCCAGTCGGACCTACCTTTGTCGTTTTGGGGATACGCTCTAGAAACAGCAGCTTTCACACTAAATAGGGTACCGTCTAAGTCCGTAGTTAAGACACCATATGAGATGTGGACTGGGAAGACTCCCAGTTTGTCTTTTCTGAAGATTTGGGGTTGTGAGGTTTACGTCAAGCGACTACAGTCGGATAAACTCACTCCAAAATCGGACAAGTGCATGTTCGTGGGATATCCAAAGGAAACTTTAGGATATTACTTTTACCACCGGTCAGAGGGCAAAGTGTTTGTCGCCCGGAACGGTGTCTTCTTAGAGAAAGAGTTTCTCAAAAGAGAGAAAAGTAAACAAAAGGTGTATCTTGAAGAAGTTCAGGATGAGCCAGTGGGACAAGATTCAACAAGTGATGCTAATGTAGCAGAACAAGTTGAGACGTCTATGGCAAGAGAATCACCACCACAACCACGAAGGTCAGCAAGGCTTCGTGAGGCACGAGGAGAAGTGCTATTGTTGGGCAATGGGGAAGTGTTGTTGTTAGACAACGACGAACCCGCAACATATTCAGAAGCGATGATGGACCCAGATTCCGAGAAATGGCATGTCGCCATGAAATCCGAGATAGATTCCATGGGAGAAAATCAAGTTTGGAACTTGGTTGACCCGCCTGATGGTGTTAGACCCATAGAATGCAAATGGATCTATAAGAAGAAGAAAGACATGGATGGAAATGTTCACATCTATAAGGCTCGACTTGTTGCAAAGGGTTTTCGACAAGTTCAAGGAGTTGACTATGACGAGACATTCTCGCCAGTAGCGATGCTTAAATCTATTCGGATCATTCTAGCTATTGCCGCATATTTCGATTATGAGATTTGGCAGATGGATGTCAAAACAGCTTTCCTTAATGGAAACCTAGATGAGGACGTGTATATGATACAGCCCGAGGGTTTTGTCGATCCGATCAATGCTGGAAAGATATGCAAACTTCAGAAATCCATTTATGGGTTGAAGCAAGCATCTCGGAGTTGGAACATTCGTTTTGATGAAGTGATCAAAGGGCTTGGTTTTCATCAGAATGAAGAAGAAGCTTGTGTTTACAAGAAGGAAAGTGGGAGCGCTGTTGTATTTCTGATCTTATATGTGGATGACATATTATTGATTGGGAATGACATTCCTATGCTGGAGTCTGTCAAGGCTTCACTGAAAAAGAGTTTTTCTATGAAGGACTTAGGGGAAGCAGCATATATTTTGGGCATAAGGATCTATAGAGATAGGTCGAAGAGGCTTATAGGATTAAGTCAAGATACGTACATTGACAAGGTTTTGAAACGGTTCAACATGGAACAGTCCAAGAAAGGGTTTATACCTATGTCACATGGTAAACACCTTAGCCAGATGCAATGTCCTGCGACGGCTAATGAGCGGGAGCGCATGAGTAAGGTACCATACGCCTCAGCGATTGGATCAATCATGTATGCCATGATAAGTACACGCCCAGATGTTTCATACGCTATAAGTGCTACGAGTAGGTACCAGGCTGATCCAGGTGAGGATCACTGGACAGCGGTAAAAGGCATTCTTAAGTACTTAAGAAGGACTAAAGAAATGTTCCTGGTATATGGGGGTAAGGAGGAGCTCGTTGTAACTGGTTACACCGATGCTAGCTTCCAAACTGACCCAGACGAGTTAAATTCGCAATCAGGTTTTGTGTTCACAATAAATGGTGGTGCTGTTAGTTGGAAGAGTTCCAAACAGGAGACTGTGACTGATTCTACAACAGAAGCCGAGTACATTGCAGCTTCTGAATCTGCGAAGGAAGGTGTTTGGATAAGGAAGTTCCTCATCGAGCTTGGTGTGTTTCCTAATGCTTCTAGTCCATTGAACCTCTACTGTGACAATAATGGGGCTATTGCGCAAGCTAAGGAGCCAAGGAACCACCAGAAAAACAAACACGTACTGCGGAAGTTTCACCTCATACGGGAATTCATTAGGCGGGGTGAGATAAAGATATGCAAAATACATACGGATTTGAATGTTGCTGATCCTTTGACAAAACCTCTTCCACAACCTAAGCATGAGGCACACGTGAGATCTATGGGTATTAGATATCTTCTAGATTAACTCTAGTGCAAATGGGAGACTGTTAGAAATATGCCCTAGAGATAATCATAAAGATGAGCATATTTCTTTGTATCCATGATATATATATTGCTTAATTGAATATCCATGGAAGGCACCTTGTATTGATTAGCAATTATGTGAATTGTTTGTGAGATTCTTTACTTATATGGTTATTCTAAATGATGTCCCTAGTCAGAATCGATGACTAGCACATGTATTAGTTGATGACTACATTTCACAAGTCATGAACATGGAGATGTTAAACTAATAATGTGGGCACATGTATGACATGAGGCTGGACTCACCCAACGTGAGATATTGTAACATAGTTCTCTTCTTGCAACATGAATACTGTATCCTTAGACCTGAGATTGTTGCATGTTCTCAAGATGTGAATTGACTTACTTAGGGACTATCAAACGCTATCCCATAACTGGGTAGTTATAAAGGTAGTTTTGGGTTTGTCAGGAAGCATGCTGTGAGGCATGGTCAGTCAAGATGGAATTTGTCCCTCTCTTTGTGAGAGAGATATCTCTGGGCCCCTCGAGTGATTGGATCAAGAAATGCATGGCCGTGCTAGGGTTAAGAGTTAACCATTGAAAGGATTCCAATTCACAGTCGGACCTACCTTTGTCGTTTTGGGGATACGCTCTAGAAACAACAGCTTTCACACTAAATAGGGTACCGTCTAAGTCCGTAGTTAAGACACCATATGAGATGTGGACTGGGAAGACTCCCAGTTTGTCTTTTCTGAAGATTTGGGGTTGTGAGGTTTACGTCAAGCGACTACAGTCGGATAAACTCACTCCAAAATCGGACAAGTGCATGTTCGTGGGATTTCCAAAGGAAACTTTAGGATATTACTTTTACCACCGGTCAGAGGGCAAAGTGTTTGTCGCCCGGAACGGTGTCTTCTTAGAGAAAGAGTTTCTCAAAAGAGAGAAAAGTAAACAAAAGGTGTATCTTGAAGAAGTTCAGGATGAGCCAGTGGGACAAGATTCAACAAGTGATGCTAATGTAGCAGAACAAGTTGAGACGTCTATGGCAAGAGAATCACCACCACAACCACGAAGGTCAGCAAGGCTTCGTGAGGCACGAGGAGAAGTGCTATTGTTGGGCAATGGGGAAGTGTTGTTGTTAGACAACGACGAACCCGCAACATATTCAGAAGCGATGATGGACCCAGATTCCGAGAAATGGCATGTCGCCATGAAATCCGAGATAGATTCCATGGGAGAAAATCAAGTTTGGAACTTGGTTGACCCGCCTGATGGTGTTAGACCCATAGAATGCAAATGGATCTATAAGAAGAAGAAAGACATGGATGGAAATGTTCACATCTATAAGGCTCGACTTGTTGCAAAGGGTTTTCGACAAGTTCAAGGAGTTGACTATGACGAGACATTCTCGCCAGTAGCGATGCTTAAATCTATTCGGATCATTCTAGCTATTGCCGCATATTTCGATTATGAGATTTGGCAGATGGATGTCAAAACAGCTTTCCTTAATGGAAACCTAGATGAGGACGTGTATATGATACAGCCCGAGGGTTTTGTCGATCCGATCAATGCTGGAAAGATATGCAAACTTCAGAAATCCATTTATGGGTTGAAGCAAGCATCTCGGAGTTGGAACATTCGTTTTGATGAAGTGATCAAAGGGCTTGGTTTTCATCAGAATGAAGAAGAAGCTTGTGTTTACAAGAAGGAAAGTGGGAGCGCTGTTGTATTTCTGATCTTATATGTGGATGACATATTATTGATTGGGAATGACATTCCTATGCTGGAGTCCGTCAAGGCTTCACTGAAAAAGAGTTTTTCTATGAAGGACTTAGGGGAAGCAGCATATATTTTGGGCATAAGGATCTATAGAGATAGGTCGAAGAGGCTTATAGGATTAAGTCAAGATACGTACATTGACAAGGTTTTGAAACGGTTCAACATGGAACAGTCCAAGAAAGGGTTTATACCTATGTCACATGGTAAACACCTTAGCCAGATGCAATGTCCTGCGACGGCTAATGAGCGGGAGCGCATGAGTAAGGTACCATACGCCTCAGCGATTGGATCAATCATGTATGCCATGATAAGTACACGCCCAGATGTTTCATACGCTATAAGTGCTACGAGTAGGTACCAGGCTGATCCAGGTGAGGATCACTGGACAGCGGTAAAAGGCATTCTTAAGTACTTAAGAAGGACTAAAGAAATGTTCCTGGTATATGGGGGTAAGGAGGAGCTCGTTGTAACTGGTTACACCGATGCTAGCTTCCAAACTGACCCAGACGAGTTAAATTCGCAATCAGGTTTTGTGTTCACAATAAATGGTGGTGCTGTTAGTTGGAAGAGTTCCAAACAGGAGACTGTGACTGATTCTACAACAGAAGCCGAGTACATTGCAGCTTCTGAATCTGCGAAGGAAGGTGTTTGGATAAGGAAGTTCCTCATCGAGCTTGGTGTGTTTCCTAATGCTTCTAGTCCATTGAACCTCTACTGTGACAATAATGGGGCTATTGCGCAAGCTAAGGAGCCAAGGAACCACCAGAAAAACAAACACGTACTGCGGAAGTTTCACCTCATACGGGAATTCATTAGGCGGGGTGAGATAAAGATATGCAAAATACATACGGATTTGAATGTTGCTGATCCTTTGACAAAACCTCTTCCACAACCTAAGCATGAGGCACACGTGAGATCTATGGGTATTAGATATCTTCTAGATTAACTCTAGTGCAAATGGGAGACTGTTAGAAATATGCCCTAGAGATAATCATAAAGATGAGCATATTTCTTTGTATCCATGATATATATATTGCTTAATTGAATATCCATGGAAGGCACCTTGTATTGATTAGCAATTATGTGAATTGTTTGTGAGATTCTTTACTTATATGGTTATTCTAAATGATGTCCCTAGTCAGAATCGATGACTAGCACATGTATTAGTTGATGACTACATTTCACAAGTCATGAACATGGAGATGTTAAACTAATAATGTGGGCACATGTATGACATGAGGCTGGACTCACCCAACGTGAGATATTGTAACATAGTTCTCTTCTTGCAACATGAATACTGTATCCTTAGACCTGAGATTGTTGCATGTTCTCAAGATGTGAATTGACTTACTTAGGGACTATCAAACGCTATCCCATAACTGGGTAGTTATAAAGGTAGTTTTGGGTTTGTCAGGAAGCATGCTGTGAGGCATGGTCAGTCAAGATGGAATTTGTCCCTCTCTTTGTGAGAGAGATATCTCTGGGCCCCTCGAGTGATTGGATCAAGAAATGCATGGCCGTGCTAGGGTTAAGAGTTAACCATTGAAAGGATTCCAATTCACAGTATCGAGAAAGAGAGGTCAGCTTAGAGCCAGACCAAATATCGTGAGACAAAGGGAACATCATGTACGTAATGTTGCAATGGTTTGTCTGATATGATCTTTACGTGCACATAGGAGTTGACATGTCTTGCTAGAGGCCGCTGTCAATTATTGGGCCAAGTAAGAGTACTCGGGCTATGTCTATTTGTACGTGAACCTATAGGGTCACACACTTAAGGGGAAGGAAGCCTAATTCGGATTAGATCCGAAATTAGACTGGGCTTTAGGGTTAATGATGGGCCTCGGTGTCAGAAGCCCACCATAATGCCTATATAATGAGGGGCGGGGGCGCGGTTAGGCTTAACCTAATTCACCACCTGCAAACGAGCAGCCGCCGCTCACCTCTCGCCCTCGCCAAGCCGCCGTCGCGAACCTAGCAGTTCGGTACGCGGCGCTTCCTCCCTGTACGTGTGGATACCTCGGAGGTGCTGCATTTGGAGCACTGGGACGAATCGTGCGAGGACGTGAAGGACGCCGACGACTGCACGACACTGCTCGACGCGTTCGTCTACATCGAGACGTCTTCCGCTGCTCTGCGCGTCTAGTGGTAATTCCATGACCTATAACCGCAGTAGTTCTTGGTATTATGGGGTTGAAAAAATTTTGTTTTGCGCTAGCGTAGCCTCCCCGTAATCCTACACAATGGGCCTCGACTCTTCGGCCATTTCAAAGCGCTTGGGGCGGTGTGTTAAAACCTTCACTTTTTTCAGCATCGGCGTGCTAGAAATCGCCGAAGCAACAGTCTTTCTTTTCTTTCCTTGCTTTCGCGAAGGATAACAATAATCCGGGTATACAAACCCAATGACATAAAAAACTCTATTCAATCTCTTTTTGCCTCGACCCCCGAAGGCCGTTGTCATAGCATCATCTTCATCCCTCGAATAGGCACCAAGCAATTCATCACTGGTTGCCTTAATGGCATCTAGCAGTCATCATTTGGCTCATCAAATTGGTTCCAGTACTTGAACATGTACTTCAGATAGACCAAGCCACCTTCGCTAGACCCAACAACAGTCTACTTCGGCATCTCCCACCCACTTGCGAGTGGCCATACTCTATAAGCAATATGCTCCTGGACTAAGTCCCTGGTGCCTATGTAAGTGCATATTGTATTAAAAGCAGCCTGGCATGCTTGTATGTCATTCCCAAGGGCAGTGGATGGCCTCCTAATGCTGAAATGAGACCAGATAGGGTGTTGAATAATTCCCTTAATATCTTCTCTTTCAACCAGGTCATTTTTCACGTAGAACCACTCCTGCATCTAGGCTCCCGGCCATCTTTTCCGATATGTCGGAACTGGGTAGCTAACCCCAGAGCGAGGCACGAAGCTGTAAAAACCAAAGTTGTTGTGATATTGCTCTTTTCCGATAGCCTTTATTTCATAGGACAACTCATGCATGTTGCAAAAGCATTTTGCATTTGGTTCTAGCCCCTGGCTCCTCATGGCTCAAATAAAGACCCCCATCTTGATAATAGCCTCGGGTTAAGCTGATGAAGGTAAATTTCGAAAGTCTTTAGAACTTCGACCAGCAACTTATCCAAAGGGAACCGAAGCCCTGCCTTCATGAAGCTTTATAAACAACCACCTCGTCAGCTTCAGGCAGAGGGACAATACTTTCCCCTCCAACCCTCACAATAGAGATATCATGGAAGTACCTTCCTCTCATAGCATCAATTTGCCCTTGCTTGATGGTTGACTTCCCGAAGACAACATGGCTTGGTCTCCAGGGCCGATCTTCGGCGTCTTCATTCTCGCTTTCTACATCGAAGTCTTCACTATCACTAGAACCCTCAGATATCCCAACTAACGTCTGATGAGCAATCGTCTCTGATTGGTTCTCTCCATAGCTTCGAAAACCCGAACAGCGCCGGGTCGACAATCTTCTTTTCGTTAGTCATCAAATCGAAGGACGTTGAAATGCCGAAGCTTAAAATCCAATCAAACCCGACAAAGCAAGAAAGTTTGAAATGATGAGCACAGTGCAAGCAACTGGAATGGCACAAAAAATGTTTTCAATGCGGGCTCCTATTTACATGCCTACCACCCCACGGTTTGGTGGGTCCTACATGTCAGTGTTAATCGCTATTCTAGCGAAGGGAAGGTGTTTTTTCGGACTTTCGGCTAAAGGCCTCCGTTTACGTCACAGTCTAAATTTGTTAGAAAGAAACAAATTAATACTGCAAGGGGCTACTGTTGGGGGCCTTCTCCTTCCGAAGGTCCTCAAAAACATAATTAACCATCTGTTTTAAGCATAAGCTGTTACAGGAAGCTTCGTCTCTAGGAGATAAACCTCTTTCTTATGACGAAGGACACACATGATAAAGATAAATTCAGAGAAGATAAGAGTACATGTCAAAGCTATTGCCAGATGGAAAAGCTTCGGCTCGCAACGAAGCGAAGGAATGTTGATAATGGCCAAAGGAGGAAAAGACTACTCAGTCCTTTATAATTTGTATTACGATCATGTGTAAGAATTAAGGACATTAATGTACTTTTGCTCGGGCTGTGTCCCGTGCCTATAAATAGATGAACAGTAACACCGTAGTGCTCACACTGAATTGTACTCGCCCTCTCGCATCCTCGCCTTCGAGCAAGCATTATACCCGCAGGAGATAAATAGAGGCATAGGGCTGGTTAGTTCAGTATCTCTTTGGCTTAGTTTCATTTGGCTCTGGTATTAGAACTCCTAGTTTTTCTTCTTTACGTAGTCACCAATTTAGCCGGGAGATCCACATGGATTTTGTTCTGTCGATCGTGCCTTGTAATATGCAACGATTGATCTGAGGAAGGGTGGCTAGTACCGCCCACAATTTTTAGTTGGCTTCAATCTTAGTTTGTACCCTTGCTGAATTTTTTATGTCTTGTGTTCTTGAGTTCTTCCCTTTCCCTCTTTTGTGGATTTGTGGAGAACCATCGAGTTTTTGTTTGTCAGTGCTGTTGGGATTTGTTGGTGGTTGAAATATATTCCTAGGATCACTTCTTATGCCTAGGTGGTGCTATTTGTGGTCGCTATCCTCTCCGGTCTCGTTTTGAGTTTGTGCTAGAAAACCCGAACAAAACCCCATTCTTCTCGGGTTTTTGAATCTGCGCTTTATTTCTGTATTGCTCGGGTTGATACTTCACCAATAGAGATGTTTCTCCCCGCGCAAACTATCTGCAAAGTTTGAGATTTTTCTGGGCATTTTAGTGCCTAGCACTGCTGCCCCTATGCGAGGCACTGCCAGACCTCAGGTCGGCACTGTCGATCCCTCTCCCATGTGTTTCTGGCTCTAAAATTTTACACAAAGTTGGATTGTTCTACTTCCAAGTTTTTGGTGTGTTCAAACGACACTAGTTTGACATACACAATGATCTGGTTCTTTGCGAGTCCCTTGAGGTTTCGGGGAATTTTTGGGAAGCAAGTCAAAAGTGCTTTTCTCACAATTCGAGAATTTGTAGTGGCTCCCATTCACCCCCTCTGGTTGCCTCGCCGGTTCTTCAATAGGTATCATAGCCAATTAATGATTTCCCTTCCCTAATTGGTTTGAAATCCATGAAGGCGACATGCAACATGGTGTTGGCAAGCCACCGTTCTTCGATGGGACTAACTACGCATACTGGAAGATTCGCGGCTGTGTTTCTTCAGAGTATTGGGTATCGAGTTTGGGAGATTTGCCTCGATGCTGCTTTCGACACTGCATGTGCTCTAATCACTCCGATTGATATGGAGTTCCATGATTCGAATAACAAAGCTCACAATTATCGTGCCTTTCGTTGATCTTGAAGGCGAGGACCATCCTGGGTGAGCACGTGAACCGTTTGCAAGTGAGTAGAGCAATATTAATGGCTAGGTGGTGGTTGGAGGCTATAAATACCACCCAACCACCCCATTCAATAGAAACCAAGTGATTGTCACACCCGGTTTTAAGGAACAAAGCTGGGTGCATCTCATACATGCGCCAAAGAAGACAACATATATAATAACAGAGTGTATAGAGATAAATGTCATAAAACATCAGAGTATTTATTACATAGCGGAAGACTTATTACAAAATAAAGGAATAAATGTGAAACGAACTAAGGATCGTCGGCGCCAATGTCGACTGAGAAACGCCACCTAGATCAGATCATACTCCTCGCCTTGTGGCTCCTCCTGAACCACCTGCTCTTCTCCTGTGGGGGGGTGTGAGACAGCAAGGGTGAGCTCACACATGATTATCGCTCAACAAGTTGTGGGGAATAATGTGACATGAACTCACCAAAGGTGGGAGCTCATGGAGTGTAAGGCTTATCAAAGAGAATGGTTAAAGCTGAGCATTGCTTTTAATGTTGGTCAAACTTTTATTAGCAATTACTAGATGTAAGTAAATACCAAACCTTAATAAATAATAGAACAAAATTAATAATAAACCCATGCATATGCAAATGACAAAATTGAATTTAAGTTCCATAATTTAAACATCAGAGAGTCCTGAGCTGCTCATGACCGTGAGCTCGGCTAGTATACCAGTTTTACACTCTGCAGAGGTTGTACCCTTTACCCACAAGTCATGTTACCCATCTGCCAAGGGGTCGCGAATCCCATACACCTCTACCTAGGAAGCGCGGCAGGGCAACACTACGAGGCCTTTACAAAGTTCCACTAGCTTCCGAAAACCCGCTACAGTTTATAGGAAGCTCCAATGCAGGGTTCTTGTCTGACCGCCATCGCAGCAAAATCAACCAAGGACCTCCCTACACTGACCACTCCCCTACTGCCCTTGCCCCTTTCGGGTAAGGTAGTCTTCCACTAGCTTTCCTAATTAGTCAGCCAAGGGCGTCCCATTAAACCCTTATGGTGGCACGTGGTTCTCAAGTTAAGCTCTATGTTCCAATTAACATTAATGATCTTAACATGAACATAAATAGAATAACAAAAGAATTGGAACATAGATATGATAAATGATTATCCCAATACCATGTAAAGCAATAGCAAACTACCCAAGTGATTCAGAGGTAAACAAGGTAATGAGATAAACAATCTAGGGTGACCTATTGGGTCCCATCAAAATTAACCTATGCATGGATAAATGATATTAAAGAACATTATTGGGTAAAAAGTGGTCAAGGGCACAACTTGCCTTCAATGAGCTCCTGCTCAGCTATCTCTACTTGTTGAACCTCAGATTCCACAGTGGCTTGCTCGTCTACTCGCATCAACACAATACATACATAGTATAGCAAGAATTAACATTACACCAACCATGTAAACAAAATATACAGTAATAATCTAGACATTAAACTAAGATCACAGGAGCTGGAATCGTTAAATTTGGAGGTATAGATTTTAAGTTATGGATTTTCTAATGTTTTATGTGCTTAATACAAGATTAAGTACTAGATAAAAGTTAATGTGTCTTTCATGTCAAAACAGAGACACAAATGGGTAGACAATAATATTATAAAAATTTAGGAACTGGAATGAACTAATTTGGAGTTCATATGGATTTACTACAGATTAAACAAGTTTTTACCATTTATTTATGCATTATGAATCAATTTCTGTGATTATCTCTTATTTTCCTAAGTCTCTGGACCGGGCCTAAAATACAAAGAACTGCAGGGGCTCTCTGGTAAATTATTCTAGACTCAGTGAACAATGCCACCAGGACGGCGGGTTCTATTTATAATAAAAGCAGGGGCACGATTGCAAAACTGCAGTGCCGAAGGGGTATTGGTGATAGTGAGCCGTTGGATTTCTATCTGATGGCTATGATTAGATCAGCCCACATGATAAACCAGTACGCGTTACTGACCGCCAGATCCTAATCCTAGGGTCGGGATCAAAAGTATCCCACACACCCGATCACCCGTTCATCATTGAATCTACGGTCGTGAGGAGCCCTAGCTGAATCCGTACTAAGATCAAATCGTAGCCCTTCCCCAACCGATCAACGGTTCGGACACCATTCTTCCTTCCCCGCCACTACCAACCGACAGCCGTGGACAGAGACACGAGCGCGGCGGCGTCAAACAATCCGCCCGGCGGCGGCGCCGGTGGCCAGTGCGCCCGACGCCCAAACCTCGATTCCGAAAAGCTATACGCAGGGAAGGACATGACAGACAACATGGAAGGGTCTCTCACCTGCAAGAGATTGCGGAGGAGCCTGCCCACGGGCGAGTGGAATTCACGGTGGAGTCCAAGATTCAGCGAGCAATTGGTGCGGCCACAGTGGTCGATCCACCCCGCCACGGCCACGGGAGCCATCCTAGACACACTGTGGAGTTCCCAGGACTAACTTCGAAGCCATCTCGGTGACCAGGACGTAGTCGATGATCCTTAGTTCGTTTCACATTTATTCCTTTATTTTGTAATAAGTCTTCCGCTATGTAATAAATACTCTGATGTTTTATGACATTTATCTCTATACACTCTGTTATTATATATGTTGTCTTCTTTGGCGCATGTATGAGATGCACCCGGCTTTGTTCCTTAAAACCGAGTGTGACAGAAGTGGTATCAGAGGAAATGTTGACTGTAGGACGAAACCTAGATAGAAATGGACAAAACCCTTACCTTACTCTGATTCATTCTATACTCATCTCATCTTGATCTTGTCTCACCTTTTGCTATTCTACTCTGATTACTGTTATCTTTTCTACTCTAAGACAATATGGATTTCACACCATGGAATCCTATCCCTACGACATTTCTAAGAGATAGGAAACCTAAGACAAAAAAATCAAAACTATTTTCTCTATTAAAAAAATGTTGGTTGATTGTTCTGATGATAGATGCTTGATTTGCTTCTTTGATTGATTGAAACATTATAGTTGGGCATCTTAGCATGTACCACCATAAGGTAATGTATTAGCTTTAGTAGGTGACACACTAATCTACTTAGCTAATAAATCCCCCGCAGTAATATTCCTCGTAATTACTCGCCTTGTCTACAATTCTTCCTTTCTTACCCTGTGTTTCTAACCCAGATGGGCTACCCCTATAGTGTTAGAAGAGAGCACTATAGACGTGATCCTTGGTATGTCATGGTTAAGAAAGGGGCAAGGGCAGTAGGGGAGTGGTCAGTGTAGGGAGGTCCTTGGTTGATTTTGCTGCGATGGCAGTCAGACAAGAACCCTGCATTGGAGCTTCCTATAAACTGTAGCGGGTTTTCGGAAGCTAGTGGAACTTTGTAAAGGCCTCGTAGTGTTGCCCTGCCGCGCTTCCTAGGTAGATGTGTATGGGATTCGCGACCCCTTGGCAGATGGGTAGCATGACTTGTGGGTAAAGGGTACAACCTCTGCAGAGTGTAAAACTGGTATACTAGCCGAGCTCACGGTCATGAGCAGCTTAGGACTCTCTGATGTTTAAATTATGGAACTTAAATTCAATTTTGTCATTTGCATATGCATGGGTTTATTATTAATTTTGTTCTATTATTTATTAAGGTTTGGTATTTACTTACATCTAGTAATTGCTAATAAAAGTTTGACCAACATTAAAAGCAATGCTCAGCTTTAACCATTCTCTTTGATAAGCCTTACACTCCATGAGCTCCCACCTTTGGTGAGTTCATGTCACATTATTCCCCACAACTTGTTGAGCGATGATCATGTGTGAGCTCACCCTTGCTGTCTCACACCCCCCCACAGGAGAAGAGCAGGTGGTTCAGGAGGAGCCACAAGGCGAGGAGTATGATCTGATCTAGGTGGCGTTTCTCAGTCGACATTGGCGCCGACGATCCTTAGTTCGTTTCACATTTATTCCTTTATTTTGTAATAAGTCTTCCGCTATGTAATAAATACTCTGATGTTTTATGACATTTATCTCTATACACTCTGTTATTATATATGTTGTCTTCTTTGGCGCATGTATGAGATGCACCCGACTTTGTTCCTTAAAACCGGGTGTGACAGTGATCCAAGAAACCCAAGCATTCACTCATATTCCTTTGCAAGAGCAAGAGCCTCCAAGTCACACTCAAAGCAAAAGAAATCCTCCAAGTGCCATAGTGATTATTAGTGATTAGCACCTTGTGAGAGACTTTGAAGAACAATGCACTCTTGAGTTTTTATTGTTGCTCTTTTGCTTGGTGTTCTTGATCGTGCTCTTTCCCATTCCCATCCTCAATTCTAATCTCTTTGTAAAGCTAGCATGAGACGCCAAACTGCGTGGTGATCCTTGCGGGAGACATCATCTTTTTGAGACTGAGAAGAAGCACTCATCCGGTCTAAGTGACCGTTTGAGAGAGGGAAGGGGTTGAAAGAGACTCATCCTTAGTGGAGTCCTCAATGAGGAGGTAGGTTTCTTTGTGAAACCAAATTCCAGTAAATGAATCACCTTATATCTTGTAATGTGTTTTGATTGCGATTCATTTCTCCGTCCCTCTCTTTCAAGTTCTCTCGCCTACGCGTGATTCTATATCATTTGAGTTGCTCCTAAAATAATCTGCAATCATTTGAGCAACTCTAGCAAGAAGAACAACTTTCCCTTACTCTAATTGTTTGTATTCTCATTCTAACACCTAATTGAGGTTATAGTTTTATAATTTGTGATAAATTTCAGGTTTCGCCTATATATTCACCCCCTCTAGGTGACTTTCAACACACAAATTGATGTTTGGAGTGGTTCAACAACATCTCTTATGTGCTCAACTTCACATGAAATAGTAAGCAAACAAAGGCCGCTCTAATTGTGAGTTTGCTATTTGGGATTTGGTCTACCTGAAACTTTGGCCATATATTCAAACTTCCATTGCACCTCATGCTAACCATAAACTTTCCTTCAAGTATTTGGACCCATCCAGTTTATGCAATGTGTAGGATCACTGGCCTACAAACTCTCTTCCTTCCACTTCAACTGTCCATCCAGTATTTCACTTGTCACAACTGACGCACCATATGTCCAAAGTATCAGTGAGCACTATCTTGCTTCTCTGATGGTGTTGCCATTTAGGTTCTTGCTTAGGTGTTGTATACTCAGCTCATCATGCACGACGCCTCACCAGTGGAATAAGTATTGGTCCACTGGTCAAGATTCGATGATGCACTATCGGCATGGGAGGATTCTAAGGCTCTTCGACAACAATTCTCTTGAGTTGCTACTTGTGGACAAGCAGCCTCATAAGGGGAAGGGGTGTTAACAATCCTACTAGTACATGTGAATGTGACGAGAAGACAATAGAACAACAGACACTACCGGAATCCGGCTCTTTGCCGAGTGCTCGGCGCTTTGCAGTGTGCTTTTTGTCGAGCACTCGACAAAGAAGTTTTTGCCGAGTGCCGCACTCAGCAAAGTCCTTCTCTCGGTAACGACTACGTTTACCGAGAGCAGGACTCTCGGCGAAGAAATCTTTGTCGAGTGCCAAACACTCGGCGAATGGTGGCGCTCGGCAATGGGCCACCAACGACCGTCTATAGCTGACGACCATTATCTTTGCCGAGTGGATCTGACAGCGTTATGCAATAGACCAAACCAAGAGGTGCTTTGCCGAGTGTCAGGGCCATAGCACTCGGCAGAGAAGGAACACCTGGGCACCGGTAAAGCTTCTTTGCCGAGTGTTGTGGCCTTGGCACTCGGCAAAGAAGCAAGCTTTGCTGAGTGCCTCCTAGAGCACTCGGCAAAGAAACTGACAAAGGGCCCCGCTGGTGGACCCTTTGCCGAGTGCAGACCGATGGACACTCGGCAAAGAGGTAATCTTTTTGCCGAGTGTATTAGGTGACACTCGGCAAAGGTAATTTCTTTGCCGAGTGTCACCTAGAACACTCGGCAAAGGCGTCGTCTCCGTTACCAGGCGCTGTGACGGCGGCTTTTCTTTGCCGAGTACCGAGTGACACTCGGCAAAGTCTTTGCCGAGTGCCCGATAAAAAGTACTCGACAAAGAAGTCGTTGCCAATGTACTGTTTGCCGAGCTCTCTTTGCCGAGTGTCACACTCGGCAAAGTTTTTGCCGAGTGTTTATCGGGCTTTGCCGAGTGCTTCAGGCACTCGGCAAAGCACCCAATTTCGGTAGTGAGAGTTCGTTGCTGAGAGTGGGCCAACGTGTGAAGAAGCCTAATGCATGTTACATCAGCCCAAAGTGGGTGTAAGCTGGCTCGATGATGTAAACGTACATGCACAGGACTCAATATAGTAGAAGAGGGGGAGAGGAAAAACAAAGAAAACATAGTTTTGTAAGAATGGTGATTATGTGATCGTAATCAACTTCCATCTGCTCTCCCTTCTTTTTCCCCATGTTCCTCCCTAGATGCTAATTATAACATACCGCCGCCTGCACCTAGTTAGTTTGGAGTCTTGCATATAGGACTGAATGTACTTAATCACATCATGAGTTGACGTGTTTGCACTAGATTGTTGCATGCATCTAGAAACATGTTTGGTTTATGGTTGCTGGCGCTGCATGGTATAGACTAGTAGTAATCACATGTGTATCACACTATCACGTACATGTTTAATCTGCTAGTTGCTTCATGGAGTAGTGGAGTCATCAGCTAGTTTATTCAGAGAACTCATCAGAAATAAAGCTAGTCCTAGCAACACGAAGTTGCAAGTATAGGTTATTCTGACAAAACTTTCACTATGTTGGTGTGAAAAACCATTGAATGCTCTCGCCGAACCTCTTTGCTTGTCCTATATAGGACTTCTATGCTTGTGTTGCATACATCTCTCAGAACATAAATACTTATAGTCACTACGTTGACTCAGGATAGTCCTTTAACGAGTATGGTATACACTGTAAGACAAATGGTAAAGGTTAGTCCTAGATGGACATATACCTAGGGTTTATGTAGTAGAACTACACTAGATTCCACCCCTTGGCATGCTTACCATAATCTACCCCTGATCTACCAGAAGTAAGAATAGTAGAAAATAAGCCATCAAATCCCTCATCACCGCAAAGCTTGAAACTAAATTTGACATTATCATGTCCTTGGTCCTTGGTGCTGGAAGAGCCAGAAGTCTTGACCACTAGGCTGCTAGTGATGGTAATTTGTGATATAAATATGAAGATCTTGTGGAGACCAAATGACTCTTTTGTATGAGAGCAATACTATCTGTTGTTCAATACTAGTCCCAGACAAGTATCGGTCTTGTTTTGCTCTTGCCAAGCAATTATCACCATTTGCTTTGTCAAAAGATTAGCAATCAGATAATTTTTCCCAGATAATATGAATTCTTGGTATTGCTTGTTCTATTCCAAAGCTTCTCTTTTTGTTGAACAATGAAAATATCGAAACAATGTTTGATTGAAGAAATTGGTATATAATATGAGGAGAAAAGTTTGCCCCGTTGACAACTTACACCACAAACAATTAATTTTTATTATAAGTTCTCTCTCAAAATTATAATACCAAAAAATGTTACATAAACTGATACCTAACTTCCGAGCGTTATGAGTAAATGGGTAAACCATGGGCAATGATAAAATGAGCTAAACTGTACACCTCTGCATATAAAAATCTCTATTTGGAAGCATTGTCCTGATGTCGTGCACTGTACACCATTATGTGCGCACACATTTTTCCAATGTGCTTGAAAGCACATTGCAACTAGTGAATGTCCTTGTGAGCATTGGAACCTGTTGGTCAATTTACTTGTTGATCTGAAGTTAACTACTTGCTCCAAACGACAAATGACGTGCATGAGCCCTTGAAGTATTTTTATGGCTAACATGGTGTATTTCATAATAATAATAAAAAGTTTGAAGAATTATAACCATAAAGCAACATGTCGTTAAAAATCCCACTAAAAGTTGAGACTAACCCCTTCACGTTGAAGGAAAAAGATGCAATATTCATGCCACTGCATTAATCTAAGTTCGAAGCTCACTACATAAAACCCTTATCTGCAATGTGCGTAAAATTTCCCAATAAATCACCACAATAGCATACATTGGCCACAACTGCATGATTGTGGTTGGGATTTTATTTGTATGCTTTTAGATCATCTCGGCATTAGGGGGAGGTAAATAGCCATCTAGTATCATGCCACAATATTCTATAAAATGCACAAAATCCAAACTCAGCCTGTCGTTCGGTGTGTACTCCTATGTATATGGAGTTTGCTAGAAATTGTTGAGTAACCATATTGGTTTGAATGCTTCTACCTGATGTAGATGTGGATATACCTGAGATTAATTTCATATCCACATTTGGCTTCTGGCATTTGATCTATTCTCAGGGATGCCTGTGAATATGATCCACATGCCTTAGTCAAAGCAGATGTTTTGATTGCAGCTTCACATGGTCTGTGATAACTCTCCTCCGATGAACTCACCCTGTAGATGATTTGCCTCACGAAGAGGTTCATTTTGATGATGAAATTCCTAGCAATGTGTGCAATATCAGTGCTGGGAATATGAAATAATGAATCTTTCATTTTGGGAAATGACAAAGATCCTTTTTAAATGTGAGAGACAAATGTGTTGACACATATCTTGCCTCTCTAGATTTCAAACTGATCCAAAACAAAGTCCTATGAATTAGTGCTTGAAGCTCTCTTATTAGGTCATTGATAAATGCAATCGAGGTTGAACCAATAACCTCAAAGTGAAAGTCATGAGCCTGATGTTTGGACATTTATGGGCACTATTAAAATAATATGTGGTGAATGTGATGGTTCAAGTGGTCTTGTGAGAGACCCATCCCTACATATGTGTTGAATAAACAATGTTCCGATATGTAATACATATGTCAAATGGCATGAATTGAAATATGCAGTTAAAAGAATTTTGTAGATCCATCATGAGATACCAAGAGGACTCATATTCTTGAATTATAAATATGCAGCATATAAATCTCATATCGGATAATACATTTCTGATGAATGATCACTCTCGAGTGTAGAGACAATATCTCCTAGTTGAGATTATAATTCTCTGATGGAACCTTTCTAGAAGAAACAAAATCTGTGTTGAACACCAAAGTTTGATAATCCTTATAAAAGGATCAAGACCCATATAGATCTAAGAAAAAAAAATAAGATGAGGTACCGAAGGACTTGAAGTTCGTCGAATAAGCACATGTGCATTCCATGAGTTCTACTCTTGGTATATTCCACTAGATGTGGAATAATAGTATCCTCTAAAGCCCTGATGGTACCAACCCAGATGGTTTAGGTGTTACTGGCAAAATAAAACCATTGTGCCAGAATGACATACTATAACAATGTATCTAATCGATGAAGATTCCTTGATGGATTACGATCTTTAATGAACTTTTGTTGCACCATCATAGAAGTTGCAATGAATGAACACCTGGAGTGATGAGTCATATTTGCATTATATACTATTGCAACTGTTGGGGGCCTTCGTCCTCCGAAGGTCCTAAAAAACGTGATCTAACAATATCTTCCAAGTGTGACATATGAACAGGTACCTTCGGGCTCGGGCTAAAAGTATGCACGATGTAAAAGCATGATCGTGACGAAGGTTGGAGTTGCTCTGAAGCTACACGCAGGGGAGCTTCGGCTAAATGGCGGAAAAAGGAACCGACTTAAAGGGGAAAAGGCTATCTAGTCCTCATAGAATTGTATATAAGTCAATAATAAATGTAAAGGACATGAATGTAATTTCTCACAGGCTGCGTCCTGTGCCTATAAATAGATGAACAGCACCCCCGTACTATTCACGCTGACTTGTACTTGATCGTGCGTCACACTTGTATTTTTACCTTCTGTCAAGCCGAAGGTACATATGTAATTCAATATTGTTTCTATTTTTCCATGATAATATAATGAGGATGAATTGATAACGCTATATAATTGTTCATGTTGTCTCTTATGTTTCATATGCTTCTCCTTGTATTAACATATACCGCGATGATGAAGGTATGTCCTTCATGACCTTTGTTGAAGATCATTATGTCCTAAGGGAAATAATGCTTCGAAGGACGAAAGGCATTAACATTTAACATTTTGTGTTGCCTTGTTCTTAATTCATAGCACTTGAGAACAAGTCCCCAACAGCAACTATATTAACCTTTGAGTCCTCTAGAAGGACAAGTTATTTGCTTTGCATAACTATGTATACATTGTGGTGTAAGATAGAAAACTATAGCACCCTAACATCATCCATACTCATTATTTCAGTTGAACAATGAGACACATATCTTGAAGAATATATTTTAGTTATGAGGGATAATGACTTTAACAGATGTCATCGCTAGGAGGAGTGACTGCTTAATATTGATCCTAATTATGAGGCCCTGAATGTCATATTGTATGCCCTAAAGGCGTTGGCTTGATGATCAATTTATGAACCTCTATAGAAGTTTCTATCAAATATGTAGATCCAATCAATCAAACACCACCAGTCAATGTGGCTTATTTATGTTGATATATGAAATTATCTCGTATATCTTAGAAGTGAGTTGAGGTCAAGTTTCGAAATAATCTTTGCAATAATATTCAATTTGTTTATTAAATCTCTATGTGCATATACTTCCAACAGAAGTTGTTTTTCCATATTGAGATAGATTCACAAGGATTAGGGGGAGCCCATTTCCTAAAGTTAGCCCTTATCACTACTGGAATCCGGCTCTTTGCCGAGTGCCAAATGATTTGCCAAATGTTTTTCGGGCACTCGATAAAAAAGTATTTTATTGAGTGCCTAACAAAAAGCACTCGGTAAAAACACTCGGCAAAGGGTTTCTTTGCCTAACACTCGGCAAAGAGTTTATTTGCCGAGTGTTTTTTTAACACTCTGCAAAGAGCTTCTTTGCAGAGTGTTTTAGTTTTGACACTCGACAAAGAGCTTATTTGTCGACTGTTTTTCCACACTAGTGAAAGGGAAATGTGCCCTTGGGCAATTTCTATAATGTTTTGGTGATTAAGTGTCCAACACATTTAATTGAGTTCTAATGTGCAAAATAAAGAGAGAAGTACAAATCAAGGAAAAAGGTATGTTTCTAGACTTGGTAAATTGTTTTGTGTACTAACATGGTTATCCAAGTGCTAGAAACAGTGACTAAAGAAGAAGAAAGAAAAAGGGAAAAGCTTGGCTCTATGCAGCCAATCCTCAGCTTGGTCTGGCACACCGGACTGTCTGGTGCGCCAGGCTGGTCCGCGTGAAAAGGCCGCTCTCAGGACTCGACGGTGGTGTAATTCACCGGACCGTCCGGTGGTGCACTGGACTGTCCGGTGGTGCACCGGACTGTCCGGTGAGTCATCCGCGGTGAACTCGTCTCCCTCGGGAAAAGCAAAGGGGTGACGTGGCTATAATTCACCGGACTGTCCGGTGGTGCACCGGACTGTCCTATGAGCCAACGGTCGCCTGCGCCAACGGTCGGCCGCGCAATCTTCGCGCGACACGTGGTCGCGCCAACGGTCGGCAGGGGTCACCGGACTGTCCGATGTGCACCGGACAGTGTCCGGTGTGCCAACTGCCCCCAAGGACCAACGGTCGGATGCGCCAGAAAAGGAAGGAGATCGCGCACCGGACAGCTACAGTGACTGTCCGGTGGTGCACCTTACTGTCTGGTGCACCACCCGACAGAAGGCAAGTTTGGCCTTCCAAGTTGGCCTCCAATGGCTCCTAGCTGCCTTGGGGCTATAAAAGGGACCCCTAGGCGCATGGAGGAGCAACCCAAGCATTCTCTGAGTATTCTAAAGCATCCAGACTCCGCTTCCACGCATTTGATTCTCTATGTTAGCGATTTGAGCTCCATTTGAGTTGCGAACTCCGTGTGTTGTACGTTGAGCTCAAGTTGTGACTTATGTGTGTGGTTGTGCTGTGGATTTGAGTCTTGTGTGTGTTGCTCTCCCCTCCCTTACTTTTGTGCTTCTTTTGTGATCATCATTGTAAGGGCAAGAGGCTCCAAGTTGTGGAGATTCCTCGCAAATGGGAGAAAGACTAAGGAAGAAAGTCGTGGTATTCAAGTTGATCATTGGATCGCTTGAAAGGGGTTGAGTGCAACCCTCGTCCATTGGGACACCACAACATGGAAGTAGGCAAGTGTTACTTGGCCGAACCACGGGATAAAAATCACGTGTCTCGTGTGCTGCCTATTGTGATTGCTTTGTTCGCACGAGAACGTTTCTTAGCCACTTGACTACACTAACACTCATAACTAAGTTTTGTGGCTATTAGTGTTTGATTTTTACAGGATCACCTATTCACCCCCCCCCCTCTAGGTGCTCTCAATTGGTATCAAAGTTGTACTCTTCATCTAAGGGACTAACCGCCCGAAGGGATGGATCCTAAGGGAAAGGGGATGGTGGTCAACGACAAGGAAAAGGAGTCCTTCCTCAACGAGCCTAGAGACGACAAGCCAACCGACTCAGGCTCGAGTCACAAGAAAAGAGACGGGAAGAAGAAGAGGCGCATCAAGAAGATCATCTACTACGACAGTGATGCCTCGTCTTCTTCACCACACGACGACGACGATGACTCTTCGTCAAAGAAGAAACCGGTTAATCAAAACTATTCATTTGATTATTCTCGTATTCTATACAATTCTAATGCTCATTTGCTATCAATTCCTGTTGGAAAACCTCCCCACTTTGATGGAGAAGACTATTCTTTCTGGAGTCATAAAATGCGTAGTCATTTATTTTCTCTCCATCCTAGTATCTGGGAGATTGTTGAAAATGGAATGCACTTTGATAGTACTGACAATGCCATATTTATTAATGAGCAAATTCATAAAAATGCCCAAGCCACTACCGTTTTGCTAACATCTCTGTGCAAGGATGAATACAACAAGGTTAGTGGCTTGGACAATGCAAAGCAGATCTGGGACACCCTCAAGATATATCATGAGGGAAACGACGCCACCATGATCACCAAAATGGAGTTGGTGGAAGGCGAGCTAGGGAGATTCGCCATGATCAGGGGTGAAGAGCCAACACAAACCTACAACAGGCTCAAGACCCTGGTCAACAAGATTAGAAGCTATGGAAGCACAAGATGGACGAACCACGACGTCATCTGACTCATGCTCAAGTCTTTTACAGTTATTGACCCCCATCTTGTGAATCTTATCCATGAAAATCCCAGGTACACAAAGATGACGCCCGAGGAGATCCTCGGAAAATTCGTGAGCGGGCGCATGATGGTAAAGGAGGCTCGATACATGGACGATGCACTCAACGGTCCACTACCCGTCTATGAGCCACAACTCGTTTGTAACACCCCAGGTGTTACTTAGGGTTTTCACTCAAGACTACACTATTGAACCCATCATCACATGTGGTTTAGTTTGAGCAAAAGACACCAAACTTGGGGATCAAGATCCTAAGTAGGTGTAACCCATCTTAGAAGTCATGCCTTGGCCTTATCATGCACTAAAGAGAAGAGAATGACTCAAGCCCTAGTTCAAATCCCTTGTAGGCAAATGGAGCCCTAGAGGGGATTATGGCAAAAAAGTCTATGTAAATCACATTATCATGACTTGGGCTAATTATAAAAGTTGTAGTACACTTAATACCCTACAAAAATAGTAAGAAAGTGGCCCCAAAAAGGTTTCTAAAAAACCCCAAAAGGTTCACCAAAGAGTTGAGCATAAAAGGAAATCAGATTTTTTCTAAGTCCAAAACCAACCCTCTTTCAAAGATCAAGCATGTTCACCCTTTTTCAAACTTCAAAACCACTTGGCCCAATTGACAAAGTGGCGCCTAAAGACCTCTAGAACACCCTGGAAAAGTTTGAACCCAACCCTAAGTCGTTTGACATGACTTGGCACAAGTTTTGTCTTGGTGTTGTCGGCGTTTCGACCCCGGGGGGTCCCTGGACCGACGAGTGAATTGTCGTCGCGTGTCCCAGCCCAGATGGGTCGGCGCGAGACGGAGCACGAAGGGGGGAAGAGGCAGGCAAAGGGGAAACCCGCGGCCTTCGTGTTGCCCTGCGCCTAGGTCGGGTGCGCTTGCAGTAGGGGGTTACAAGCGTTCGCGTGGGAGAGAGAGAGAGCCTTATGCACCGGCCCGTTCTCCCGTGCGGCCAACCTTTTTGTACGAGAGCCTTGGACCTTCCTTTTATAGGCGTAAGGAAAGGGTCCAGGTGTACAATGGGGTGTAGCAATGTGCTAACGTGTCTAGCAGAGAGGAGCTAGAGCCCTAAGTACATGCCGTCGTGGCAGTCGGAGAGGTTTTGGCACCCTGTTCATGTGATGTCATGGCCATCGGAGGAGAGCTGGAGCCCTGCGGAAGGACAGCTGTCGGGGCTGTCGAGTCCTTGCTGACATCTCCTTGCTTCCGTAAGGGGCTGAGAGCCGCCGTCGTCATGGAGCACGTGGGGCGCCATCATTATTCGTTTACCGGGGCGAGCCAGATGGGACGCCGGTCTTGTTCCCCGTAGCCTGAGCTAGCTAGGGGTAGGGTAATGATGGCTCCCCCTGTGACGTGGTCGGTCCGAGCCCTAGGTCGGGTGAGGCGGAGGCTCCTCCGAGGTCGAGGTCGAGTCCATCTTCCGAGGTCGAGGTTGAGTCCGAGCCCTGGGTCGGGCGAGGCAGAGACCGTCTTCCGAGGCCGAGGCTGTGTCCGAGCCCTGGGGTCGGGCGAGGCGGAGTCCGTCGTCCAGCGTCGAGGTTGAGCTCGAGCCCTAGGTCGAGCGAGGCGGAGGCCGTCTTCCGAGGCTGAGGCTGTGTCTGAGCCCTAGGGTCGGGCGAGGCGGAGTCCGTCGTCCAGCGTCGAGGTTGAGTCCAAGCCCTAGGGTCGGGCAAGGCGGAGCTTCCTATGGCGCCTGAGGCTAGACTTAGCTGCTGTCAGCCTCACTCTGTCGAGTGGCACAGCAGTTGGAGCGACACAGGCGACACTGTTTTCTTGTCAGGTCGGTCAGTGGAGCGGCGAAGTGACTGCGGTCACTTCGGCTCTTCGACTGAAGAGCGCGTGTCAGGACAAGGTGTCAGGCGATCCTTGCATTAAATGCTCCTACGATACGGTCGGTTGGCATGGCGATCTGGCCAAGGTTGCTTCTCTGTGAAGACTGGGCCTCGGGCGAGCCGAAGGTGCGTCCGTTGCTTGAAGGGTCCCTCGGGCGAGACGTGAATCCTCCGGGGTCGACTGCCTTTGCCCGAGACTGGGCTCAGGTGAGGCGAGATCATGTCCCTTGAGTGGACTAAGCCTTGACCTTAATCGCGCCCATCAGGCCTTTGCAGCTTTGTGCTGATGGGGGTTACCAGCTGAGATTAGGAGTCTTGGGGGTACCCCTAATTATGGTCCCCAACAGTAGCCCCCGAGCCTCGAAGGGAGTGTTGATACTCGCTTGGAGGCTTTTGTTGCACTTTTTGCAAGGGGACCGGCCTTTCTCGGTTGCGTTTCGTTCCGGTGGGTGCGCGCGAGCGCACCCGCCGGGTGTAGCCCCCGAGGCCTCAGAGGAGTGGTTTGACTCCTTCGAGGTCTTAGCGCGTTTCGTGATGCTTTGGCCGGTCTGGTTGTTCCCTCATGCGAACTGGCCGTAGCCCGGGTGCATAGTCGAGTCCCAAGTTCTCGGGCTGGTATGTTGATGCTGTCAACGGTTTGGCCGGAGCCGGGTTTGCGAGAGCAGCCCCCGAGCCTCCGCACAGAGAGGGAGGACGGTCAAGGACAGACTCGGCTTTTTTCATACGCCCCTGTGTCGCCTTTCAGCAAGGAGGAGGGGGGGAAGCGCCATGTTGCCCTCAGAGGGCGCTGAACGTGGTGTCTCCAGTGAGTTGCTAATGGGTAATCCGAGTGGACGCCCGTGCCCCATTCGTTAGGGGTTGGCTAGTGGCCCGGAGGCACGCTCCAAAAGTACCTGCGGGTGATTCGCCGGACCCGGTCCCCATTTGACGGGGTCCGAGGGCTCGATGCCTCCCTCTGGTGGGATTCCGTTACAAAATCGTTCCCGTCGGTCTCAGAAATGTCCTAGGGTACCTCGGGAGCGTAGCCCGAGCCTTGGTTATGTATCGAACGTACCCAGGGTCATCCCTCGCTCTGCATGCTCTGAGGCGGCTGTCAGAACCCTTCGGGGGCCAGCCTACGAACCCCTGATCAGTAGTGGGCGCGGAGCCCGAGTGGCCTGAGGCGGCCGTTGAACCCTTCCGAGGGGCCAGCCTTCAAACCTCTGACCAGTAGTGGGCGCGGAGCCCGAGTGCTCTGAGGCGGCTGTTGAACCCTTCCGAGGGACCAGCCTTCGAACCTCTGATCAGTAGGGGGGCTCAGGGCCCGCTTCCCTCGCGGAGAAGGATCCCTTTTGGAGTATCCCCTTTCCCCGTCCCTGTGGCAAGAGAGAGAAAGAGGAAGTGGAAAAGGATACGAAATCGAATGACGTGGTGCACCTTTTTGACGCGGTCATTATGGCGGAGGTGAAGCGTCGCCTGCTTCGCCTGCCAAAGGTGCCGCCTGTCCTGCCGCAGAGTTAATGCGACGGGTCAAATGGTTCACGGGGCAGCCGTTGTGCGTGCGTGAGCCTTTCGAGGAACGAGTGTCTTGCTTTGAGTTTTGAATCTCGCGGCGGGTTCGGGCGAAGTGTTGAACCGGTCTCGCTTGGGCCTTTATATATTCGGGAGAGGGACTGGTGACGGTTCTTTACTCTGCTGCTCGCCTCCCACTTAGGTTTTCGCAACCTTAGGGAATAGCCAGAGAAAGGAAACCGCGCACCTCGTCCTCTCCGCCGCCACCTCTTCTGCTTGGTGATGGCCGACCGGGTGACCGTTGTTTCGCCGCGCGACCCGTGGCCTTTCTCCACCGTCACGACGGATGATCTGGAGGCCCTTGTTGCTGATGGTTTGCTTCGCCCTCTCCCCGGTGACTCGCAGCCAGAGTGGATGGCCCCTCCGAGCGGAGCCGCCCCGTCCCCGCCGCCGGGGTATGTGCTGAGCTTCGTCTCCTTTCATGAGCGGGAGTTCGGAGTGCCGGCAAGCCATTTTATGCGGGCGATTATGCACGTCTACGGGGTGGAGCTGCACAATCTCAGTCCCAACTCCATCTCGCAAGCAGCCATCTTCCCGGCGGTTTGCGAAGGATATTTGGGGATTGCCCCCCACTGGGATCTGTGGACCCATCTCTTCTCCACGGAGCTTTTTGCCTCGTCGACGGGGGAAAGAAGAGTTCACATGGTGGTGCGGGCCGATGGCTGCATCCTCCAGTTGAGGCAGGCGCGGGCGCTGCAGTACATCCCTGTCATCCTCGCGTCTTCGAACAAGGGGTGGCAGCGCCGGTGGTTTTATCTCCGAAATGACGACGGGAGGCTCCAGTCGTTTTCTCAACGAGTGGTGACCGCCGCCGCCGATAACTGGCGCTACGGGGCCCCACGCGAGAGACAAAAGAATCTCCAGCCCCTTTTGAAGGCCTTGGAGGAGCTGCGAGAAAGAGGGCTCACCGCCGCGGGGGTGGTTGCCGCCATTCATCACCGGAGGGTGCTCCCCTTGACGGAGCGACGGCTACCGCTTTGGGAGATGACGCCGGGGGTCGACTTGGAGGGTTTGCAGATGTCCTCGGATCCCCTTCCCGCCGATGCCCTCCAGAGGCAGGTAGCCGGCACGGTAGGGAAGTTAGACGTTGGCGCCTTTTCCCAGCTCTCGATGCGTCCCGATCGCGGGTGTGTGTCCCTGGTGAGTGTCCTCTCCTTCTTCCTTCTTGTGTCGGATTGCCCTTGGTTCTAACAGCCGAGACTTTTCGTCCGTCTCCAGGAGGTGGGGTTTCACAAGCCTTCCCTTCCACCGGTCCCGGAGGACGCGGTGGACCGAGCTGCGGAGGGTCGCCGCGGAGAAGAAGAAGGAGAAGAAGGACACGAAGAAGGCTCGGGCCCGCGAGCGGATGCGGGCTCGGGACGCCTTGGAAAGGCTTCGTCGTCGGCAGGAGAGGGATGGGCTCCCGAGGGAGCTGTCGCCGGAGACGCCTGATGACGACGACGACGAAGACGATGATGAAGACGACGACATGGCTGCCCGCCTCGGCCTCAGCCCGGATCTGAGGCTGGGCCAGGGGTCGTCGAGCCAGCCCCCGAGCGGGCTGGCTCCGTCGGTATCCGGGGCCGGGACGTCGGGGTCCCGGTCCGAAGAACGGGGGCAGGCCGAGGGGGTACTCGACCCCTTGGCCGAGGTAGTTGAGGTGACCCCGGGGAGTCAGGCCGAGCCACCTGCTTCCCAAGAACTGTTGCCCATGTTGACTGCGCAGGAGGGTGATCCTCGGGTCATCGTGGCTGCGCCTGGGCAGTCCGTCCCTCTGGCGCCTCGGGCGCCCAAGGCAAGGATGGCACCGAAGCCGGCAGCGGGGCTGACTTCGGTGGTACCTTCGGGGATCGAGGCTCGAGAGACCTCCCCACAGGCACGATTGATCATGGCCCGGAGTGGGTAAGTATCTTAGGATACCTTCGTCCTGGCTCCTCCTTCGTGTGTCCTAATCCTGCTCTTCCTTTTCTTCCCAGCAAACGGAGGCATGGTTCGACCGGTCTGGCTCCCCGGAAGGTCATCAAAACGGCGCCGGCTTCTGCAGCCAGTGCCGCACCGGGCCTCACCGGCCAACTGGCCTCCTTACAAGATGCCCCAAAGCGGGGGGCCCAGGCGGCACAAGTTGCCATGGGGCGAGCTCTCGAGGCCGACTCCTCCGTCAAGGCAACCGTCGTGCTGAGAGAGACTGGTGGCGCGGCTGCGGCCTCCAGCCCACCAGACGCGTCGCCGGTGCTGGCACCGGCTTCTGCCGAGGTGGTTGCCGTTCAGGCCGTGGAGCCACCCGTCGCCGCCGACGCTGAGATGGCCGAGGCGTCGCTACTTGATGCCTTGGAGGAGGGGGCGCAGAACCGCGACCCGTCCTGGGGAGCGGCAACCTCGTCCCCGCGCGGTGCAGTCCCGACGGGCGGCGTCAGTTGCTCCGGTTCTGGACCAGTGGGGCTTCGGATCCCCTCTTCGTTCTTGACAATGAGCGAGAGGAGCAGTATTGGGACGGGCTTCGTGAGTGTGCCGAGGCAACGGTGGGGTCGCTTCGGTTGACCTTGGAGGTCCTTTGCAGGGACGTTCCCAAGATCCTCCAGGTAATGATTTCAAGCATACCTTTCACGTGATCAAGGCATTCTTTATGACGCCCTGCTTCCTTTCCTCAGGATCTGATGGATCTGAGCGCCGCCAAGTCGTCGTTCGTCCGTCGCGAGGCTGATGTCTGGGGTTCGCTGCGGTCCCTGAGGACCACGCTTGCCGGTGCTACCGAGCGCCTCTCCCAACGGAGCGCCGAGGTGGCGGACCTTCGGTTGCTCTGTGTCGATCTGGGAGCAGAGGCAGCGGCGGCACGCGCAGAGGCGCAGCGGCAGCAGTTGGAGCTTGGCTAGGTCATCGGCGAGCGAGATCAATCTCGGGGCAGGGCCGCCGAGGCTGAAAGTCGGGCTGAGGCTCTTGGAGTCCAGTTAGCCGAGGCGTCTGCTCGGGCCGGAGCCCTTGTGACAGACCTAGCCGTGGCCCAAACCGCATCCTCAGAGCAGCGTGCCCAAGCCAAAGGTATGTCTTGGCTGTTTTAAGATTTTGATTCAGCTTCGTTCCTCAACTCATGTTTGAAGTCTTCCGCTTTGGCTATTTGCAGAGCTCGAGTCTGCCCTCGATGAGTCCACCAAGGCACTTGCCCAGGCGGCCGAGCAGAGGGAGGCCGACCACGCGGCCATGTCTGAGGCCATCTCGGCCTTCTGCCGGGTCTTTGGTTTCGACGACGTCCCCTCAGGAAGCTCCCCTCAGAGTCGCCTGCAGGCCTTAGGTGACCACGCGCGCGGCAGACTCCGCGAGGCGCTGCACCACGGCATCAGGCGGGCCTTCGCCGTGCTCGCTTCCCACTACGACGTGGATCTGGAGCGGGTCAGCGAGGGGTATTGCCTTCCCGACGAAGATGAAGCTGCCCTGGCCGAAGTCCAGAGGCTTGACGCGGCCGCCGCGGGCCCAAGCGCGGTGCTGGCGACCACCTTCGAAGCGGAGATCCTCCCGCTTGCGCCGCCGTCTGAGGCCGGGACGGATCTCACCGAGGGTGGGGACGAAGCCGAGGGCACGACTCCTTCTCCGGGCGACGCCTGATTCTGCCGGAGCAGTTTATTTTGAATGCATATGTGTCTTTTGCGGCCGCCGAGGCCCAAACACTTTATCATCGTAATATAAGGTTGTGTCTCTTTTCCTCCTATTTTGCGTGTCCGGGCTCGTTCGTCAGTAGCAGGGTTGCTTACCCAAGTAAGAGTTATTTTTCGCGGTAGGCGACGAGTGAGGTATCCGTATCCCAGAGGCGTAGGAGTCCCTCGGCTCCGTCGGCCCTGCCACTTACATGCACTCTTATTCGTTTCTTGGGTTCTGTTACTGATATAGCCGGGAGACGCGAAAGTCATTTTGATGGAAGACTTTTTTCGAGGAAAATTTTGACGCGGAGGGGGTTCCCCCCTTCTAGCCCCCGAGGGAGGGTCGGGCTTTGCCGAGGCAAGGCTGACCCTTCCTTGATGGTTAGACTTCATATGTAAACGAGGTATATGAACGGCTTGAAAACATCTTAAGGGTAGAAGCGACGTAGCTGTCGGATGTTCCAAGCGTTGTTGTAGACCTCGCCTTGACTGTTGGCCAGCTTGTACGTCCCGGGCTTCAAAACCTTGGCGATGACGAATGGCCCTTCCCAGGGAGGCGTGGGCTTGTGCCGCCCTCGGGCGTCTTGTCGTAGTCGAAGCGCCAAGTCGCCCACCTGGAGGTCTCGGGACCGAACCCCTCGAGCGTGGTAGCGTCGCAGGGACTGCTGATACCGCGCCGAGTGTAGTAAGGCTATGTCCCGAGCCTCTTCCAGCTGGTCCAGTGAGTCTTCCCGGTTGGTTCGATTGCTTTGGTCGTCGTACGCCCTTGTCCTTGGGGAACCGTATTCTAAGTCTGTGGGCAAGATGGCCTCGGTCCCACAGACTAGAAAGAACGGTGTGAAGCCCGTAGCTCGGCTCGGCGTTGTTCTCAGACTCCAGACCACCGAGGGGAGTTTCTTCATCCATCGCCTGCCGAACTTGTGGAGGTCGTTGTAGATCCTCGGCTTGAGTCCTTGCAGAATCATGCCGTTGGCATGTTCTACCTGCCCATTCGTCCTGGGGTGAGCCACGGCGGCCCAGTCCACCTGGATGTGGTGATCCTCGCAGAAGTCCAGGAACTTTCTGCCGGTGAACTGGGTGCCGTTGTCGGTGATGATGGAGTTCGGGACCCCGAAGCGATGGATGATGTTGGTGAAGAACGCCACCGCCTGTTCGGACCTGATGCTGTTTAGGGGTCGAACCTCGATCCACTTAGAGAATTTGTCGATGGCAACCAGTAGGTGCGTGTAGCCCCCGGGTGCCTTCTGCAAGGGACCGATGAGGTCTAGACCCCACACATCAAACGGCCAGGTGATGGGTATTGTTTGCAGAGCCTGAGCGGGTAGGTGCGTCTGCCTTGCGTAGAATTGACACCCTTGGCAGGTGCGGACAATTCTAGTGGCGTCGGCCACCGCGGTCGGCCAGTAGAAACCTTGTCGGAAAGCGTTTCCAACAAGGACTCGAGGCGCTGCGTGATGACCGCAAGCCCCCGAGTGTATTTCTTGTAAGAGCTCCTGGCCTTCGGCGATGGATATGCATCGCTGGAGGATGCCGGAGGGGCTGCGGTGGTAGAGCTCCTTCCTGTCACCCAGCAAGACGAATGACTTGGCGCGCCGCGCCAGTCGCCGAGCTTCGGCTCTGTCGAGGGGTAGCTCTCCTCGGTGGAGATATTGCAGGTACGGGGTCTGCCAGTTTTGATTAGGCGTGACCCCATTCCGCTCTTCCTCGATGCGCAGTGCCTCACCCTCGGGGGCCGAGGGCGCCTCGGGCTGAGCTGAGGGTGCCTCGGGCTCGGGCATGTCGTTTGTCTTGACTGAGGGTTGATGTAGGTCTCGGGAGAAGACGTCCGGGGGAACCGCTGTCCGCCCCGAGGCTATCTTAGCCAGCTCGTCCGCAGTCTCGTTGTACCACCGAGCGACGTGGTTGACCTCGAGCCCGTAGAACTTGTCCTCCAGGCGACGAACCTCGTCGCAGTAGGCTTCCATCTTCGGGTCGCGACAGTGGGAGTTCTTCAAGACTTGGTCGATGACAAGCTGCGAGTCACCGCGAGCGTCGAGGCGTCGGACCCCTAGCTCGATGGCGATGCGCAACCCGTTGACCAGAGCCTCGTACTCAGCCACGTTGTTGGACGCTGGGAAATGGAGGCGCGGCACGTAGCGGAGGTGCTTCCCGAGGGGTGAGATGAAGAGCAGGCCCGCGCCTGCCCCTGTTTTCATCAGCGACCCGTCGAAAAACATGATCCAGAGTTTCGGTTGGATCGGAGCTGTTGGAAGCTGGGTGTCGACCCATTCAGCCACAAAGTCTGCCAAGACTTGGGACTTGATGGCCTTCCGAGGGGCGAACGAGATTGTCTCGCCCATGATTTCCACCGCCCACTTTGCAATCCTACCCGAGGCCTCTCGGCACTGGATGATCTCCCCCAGGGGGAAGGATGACACCACAGTCACCGGATGCGACTCGAAATAGTGTCGCAACTTCCGCCGCGTCATAATCACCGCGTACAGCAGCTTCTGAATTTGTGGGTAGCGGATCTTGGTCTCGGACAGTACCTCACTGATGAAGTAGACCGACCTCTGGATGGGCAATGCATGCCCTTCTTCTCGTCTCTCAACCACGATCGCGGCGCTGACCACCTGAGTGGTAGCGGCGACGTAGATCAAGAGGGCTTCTCCGGCAGCGGGGGGCACCAATATGGGCGCGCTGGTAAGGAGCGCTTTTAGGTTCCCGAGGGCTTCCTCGGCCTCGGGGGTCCAAGTGAAGCGCTCGGTCTTCCTCAAGAGGCGGTACAGAGGTAGGCCTCTTTCGCCGAGGCGCGAGATGAAGCGGCTCAGAGCCGCAAGGCATCCCATGACCCTTTGTACGCCTTTCAAGTCCTTGATGGGCCCCATGTTGGTGATGGCCGCGATTTTCTCCGGGTTGGCCTCAATGCCCCGCTCGGAGACGATGAACCCCAAGAGCATGCCTCGGGGGACTCCGAAGACGCACTTCTCGGGATTGAGTTTTACGCCTTTCGCCTTGAGACACTTGAATGTCGTTTCAAGGTCGGAGAGGAGGTCGGAGGCTTTCCTCATCTTGACTACGATGTCATCGATGTAAGCCTCGATCGTTTGACCAATGTGCTCTCCGAACACGTGGTTCATGCACCTTTGGTACGTCGCACCCGCAATCCTCAAACCAAATGGCATAGTAACGTAGCAGTTCATGCCAAAAGGTGTGATGAAAGAAGTCGCGAGCTGGTCGGACTCTTTCATCCTGATTTGGTGATACCCTGAGTAGGCATCGAGGAAAGTCAGGGTTTCGCACCCAGCAGTGGAATCCATGATTTGATCGATGCGAGGCAGAGGGTAGGGAACCTTTGGACATGCTTTGTTTAGACCAGTGTAGTCTACACACATCCGCCATTTCCCTCCTTTCTTTCTCACAAGCACAGGGTTGGCAAGCCATTCGGGATGGAATACCTCTTTGATGAACCCTGCGGCCATCAGCTTGTGGATTTCCTCGCCTATGGCTCTGCGCTTTTCTTCGTCGAATCGGCGCAGAGGCTGCTTCACGGGTCGGGCTCCAGCTCGGATATCCAGTGAGTGCTTAGCGACCTCCCTCGGTATGCCAGGCATGTCCGAGGGACTCCACGCAGAGACTTCAGGGTTCACGCGGAGAAAGTCGACGAGCACTGCTTCCTATTTGGGTTCGAGCTCGAAGCCGATCCGGATCTGCTTGGAGGCGTCGTTGCTGGGGTCGAGAGGGATGGACTTAACCGTCTCTGCTGACTCGAAGTTGCCGGCGTGGCGCTTCACGTCTGGTGCCTCCTTAGAGAGGCTCTCCAGGTCGGCGATGAGGGCCTCGGATTCGGCGAGGGCCTCGGCATACTCCACGCACTCCACGTCGCATTCGTACGCGTGTTGGTACGTGGGGCCAACGGTGATGACCCCGTTGGGGGCCGACATCTTGAGCTTGAGGTAGGTGTAGTTGGGGACGGCCATGAACTTGGCGTAGCATGGCCTCCCCAGTACTGCGTGGTAGGTTCCTCGGAACCCGACCACCTCAAACGTGAGGGTTTCCCTTCGGAAGTTGGAGGGAGTCCCGAAGCAGATGGGCAGATCGAGTTGTCCGAGGGGTTGGACGCGTTTCCGGGGATGATCCCATGAAAAGGCGTCGCGCCGGCCCGGATCGAGGACAGATCGATCTGCTGGAGCCCGAGGGTCTCGGCGTAGATGATGTTGAGGCTGCTGCCTCCGTCCATGAGGACCTTGGTGAGCCTGACGTTGCCGATGACGGGATCGACAATGAGCGGATATTTCCCCGGGCTCGGCACGCGGTCGGGGTGGTCGCCCTGGTCGAAGGTGATGGGCTTGTCGGACCAGTCTAGGTAGACTGGCGCCGCCACCTTTACCGAGCAGACCTCCTGACGCTCTTGCTTGCGGTGCCGAGCCGAGGCGTTCGCCGCTGGCCCACCGTAGATCATGAAGCAATCGTGGACCTCGGGGAACTCCTCTGCCTTGTGATCCTCCTTCTTGTCATCGTTGTGGGCCCTGCCACCTTCCGCCGGTGGCCCGGCCTTGTGAAAGTGGCACCGAAGCATGACGCACACCTCAAGGGTGTGCTTGACGGGCCCCTGATGATAGGGGCACGGCTCCTTGAGCATCTTATCGAAGAGGTTGGCGCCTCCGGGAGGCTTCCGAGGGTTCTTGTACTCAGCGGTGGCGACAAGGTCCGCGTCGGCGGCGTCGCGTTTCGCTTGCGACTTCTTCTTGCCCTTCTTCTTGGTGCCGCGCTAAGCGGACGCCTCAGGGACGTCTTCCGGCTGGCGGCCCTGGGGCTGCTTGTCCTTTCAGAAGATGGCCTCAACCGCCTCCTGGCCAGAGGCGAACTTGGTGGCGATGTCCATCAGCTCGCTCGCCCTGGTGGGGGTCTTGCGACCCAGCTTGCTCACCAGGTCGCGGCAGGTGGTGCTGGCAAGGAACGCACCGATGACGTCCGAGTCGGTGACATTGGGCAGCTCGGTGCGCTGCTTCGAGAATCGCCGGATGTAGTCCCGGAGAGACTCTCCCGGCTGCTGGCGGCAGCTTCGGAGATCCCAGGAGTTTCCAGGGCGCACATACGTGCCCTGGAAGTTGCAGGCAAAGGCTTGGACCAGGTCGTCCCAGTTGGAGATCTGCCCCGGAGGCAGATGCTCCAGCTAGGCTCGAGCGGTGTCGGAGAGGAACAAGGGGAGGTTGCGGATGATGAGGTTGTCATCGTCCGTTCCACCCAGCTGGCAGGCTAGTCGGTAGTCCGCGAGCCACAGTTCCGGCCTCATCTCCCTCGAGTACTTTGTGATGGTAGTCAGGGTTTGGAACCGGGTCGGGAACGGCGCCCGTCGTATGGCCCGGCTGAAAGCCTGCGGACCGGGTGGTTCGGGCGAGGGGCTCCGATCCTCCCCGCTGTCATAGCGTCCCCCACGCCTGGGGTGGTAGCCTCGGTGCACCCTCTCGTCAAGGTGGGCTTGACGGTTGCGGTAGAGGTGCTCATTGCCGAGGCGACCCGGGGCCGCAGGCGCCGTGTTGCGCGTGCGCCCGGTGTGGACCGAGGCTTCCCGCATGAATCGGGAAGTCGCGACGCGATGCTCCGAGGGGTACCCCTGCCTTCGGGAGGCAGAGCTTTCGGCCCGTCGGACCGTGGCATCCGCCAGGAGATTCTTGAGCTCTCCCTAGATACGCCGCCCTTCGGTGGTCGATGGTTCTGGCATCGCGCGGAGTAGTATTGCTGCCGCAGCCAGGTTCTGGCCGACCCCACTGGAAATCGGTGGCGGCCTTGCCCTGACGTCGTTGGCAACGCGGTGCTGGATGCCCTGGGGTAGATGACGCGCTTCTCCGGCCAGAGCTTGGTCTGCCCATTCCTGCCCGATGTTCCGGCGGAACTGCTCAAGTGTTCTCGCTCCCTCGTCGAGCCTAGCCTGCATCTCGCGGATTTGCTCGAGCTATGCGTCCTGACCCCCCGCAGGGACTGGGACCACAGCTAGCTCCCGAAGGATGTCAACGCGAGGCGCAGGCCTAGGGGGATCGCCGTTTTCCGGCATACCAAGATGGTTGCCTTCGCTGGGACCCCCTAGATCAACGTGGAAACATTCACGACTTGGGCCGCAGTCCTCGTCGCCGAAGCTGTGACTTCCATTAGAACAATCGGAGAGGCAGTAGTCGCATGCGGTCATGAAGTCCCGCATGGCACTGGGGTTACCGAGCCTGGAGAAATCCCAACAAAAGTCGGGCTCGTCATCTTCCTCGCAACCCGAGGCTCCGTAGGTCGAGATGACTGTCAGTCTGTCCCAGGGCGACCGCATACGGTACCCCGGAGGGTTGGTACATGCCTCTATGAAGGCTTCCACCGAAGCGAGGTCGCTTGGTGGGTCGAAGCTGAATCCAAAAGGCACGAGATGGGAATCGGTCGGTACCTCTTGGTCGACAGGCGGTGACGAAGTCGCGTCAGGGGCGGACTGCACCGTTGTCTCAGGTACGAGGGCGATGCCCAGCAAGTCCTTCGCGAGCGTGCTGGCGTCGTTCGTCTGCTTGGGGTTGGCGTGTTGCGGGGAAACGGCGCTCGTCTTCGTCTCAGACGCAAGGTCGAAGCCCGACGTGTCCCCCGCTGGGGCGCCGGTGTCGTCGACTTGCTCGACAGCCGACGAGGTGCCGCCTCCTGCTTGGCCATGGTTGCCCCGCCTCCTCCTCCATCGGCGGGGGAGGTGACGGGACAAACCCGGATGTTGTTCTTCCGCCATGTGGGGAAGACGTCGTCGATTCCGCCGCCGGCGGGCGGGCTGACGGCCGCCATTGTCGTTGTCGCGCGGTGGAGGAAGGAGTATCATGTCATAGCTGCCATCGAGGGACATGAACTCAAGACTCCCGAAATGGAGCATCGTCCCGGGTTGGAGAGGTTGCTGGAGACTACCCATTTGGAGCTTGACGAGAAGCTGTTCGTCAACACGCAGCAGGCCCCTACCTGGCGCGCCAACTGTCGGCGTTTCGACCCCGGGGGGTCCCTGGACCGACGAGTGAATTGTCGCCGCGTGTCCCAGCCCAGATGGGTCGGCGCGAGATGGAGCACGAAGGGGGGAAGAGGCAGGCAAAGGGGAAACCTGCGACCTTCGTGTTGCCCTGCGCCCAGGTCGGTGAGCTTGTAGTAGAGGGTTACAAGCGTTCGCGTGGGAGAGAGAGAGCCTTATGCGCCGGCCCATTCTCTCGCGCGGCCAACCTTTTTGTACGAGAGCCCTGGACCTTCCTTTTATAGGCGTAAGGAGAGGGTCCAGGTGTACAATGGGGGTGTAGCAATGTGCTAACGTGTCTAGCAGAGAGGAGCTAGAGCCCTAAGTACATGTCGTCGTGGTAGTCGGAGAAGTTTTGGCACCCTGTTCATGTGATGTCGTAGCCATAGGAGGAGAGCTGGAGCCCTGCGGAAGGACAGCTGTCGGGGCTGTCGAGTCCTTGCTGACGTCTCCTTGCTTCTGTAAGGGGCTGAGAGCCGCCATCGTCATGGAGCACGCGGGGCGCCATCATTATTCGTTTACCGGGGCGAGCCAGATGGGACGCTGGTCTTGTTCCCCATAGCCTGAGCTAGCTAGGGGTAGGGTAATGATGGCCCCCCCTGTGACGTGGTCGGTCCGAGCCCTAGGTCGGGCGAGGCGGAGGCTCCTCCGAGGTCGAGGTCGAGTCCGTCTTCCAAGGTTGAGTCCGAGCCCTGGGTCGGGCGAGGCGGAGACCGTCTTCCGAGGCCGAGGCTGTGTCCGAGCCCTGGGTCGGGCGAGGCGGATACCGTCTTCCGAGGCCGAGGCTGTGTCTGAGCCCTGGGGTCGGGCGAGGCGGAGTCCGTCGTCCAGCGTCGAGGTTGAGCCTGAGCCCTGGGTCGGGCGAGGCGGAGGCCGTCTTCCGAGGCCGAGGCTGTGTCCGAGCCCTGGGGTCGGGCGAGGCGGAGTCCGTCGTCCAGCGTCGAGGTTGAGTCCAAGCCCTGGGGTTGGGCGAGGCGGAGCTTCCTATGGCGCCCAAGGCTGGACTTAGCTGCTGTCAGCCTCACTCTGTCGAGTGGCACAGCAGTCGGAGCGACGCAGGCGGCGCTGTTTTCTTGTCAGGTCGGTCAGTGGAGCGGCGAAGTGACTGCGGTCACTTCGGCTATGTCGACTGAAGAGCGCGCGTCAGGACAAGGTGTCAGGCGATCCTTGCATTAAATGCTCCTGTGATATGGTCGGTTGGCGTGGCGATCTGGCCAAGGTTGCTTCTCTGCGAAGACTGGGCCTCGGGCGAGCCGAAGGTACGTCCGTTGCTTGAGGGGGCCCTCGGGCGAGACGTGAATCCTCCGGGGTCGGCTGCCTTTGCCCGAGGCTAGGCTCGGGCGAGGCGAGATCATGTCCCTTGGGTGGACTGAGCCTTGACCTTAATCGCGCCCATCAGGCCTTTGCAGCTTTGTGCTGATGGGGGTTACCAGCTGAGATTAGGAGTCTTGGGGGTACCCCTAATTATGGTCCCCGACAGTGTGGACAGCTAGGACAGAGCCAAGTTCCCACCCCCATATCTCTCTAACCCGACCACATCTCCCTTTGGAACTCACATGAACTAGGTAGCCCTAGGTGCAGGGAAGAGATCTCTCAGAGGTCTTAGGGCAAGATTCGCACGTTTGGTTGCTTAGCAGGGGATAGAACAAGAGCAGAAACAAACCTCCACGTGTTCGACGTGCACTGCGCTCGCCAGAGCACGCCCGACGCCCGCCCCCGCATGCCCCACGTCGCGCCAAGCCGGGCAGGCACCGTGGCCCGCGCCCACGCCTATAAAGCCACCAGAGGCTTCGGCCGTACACCCCCGCACGTGCTCGACCTCACCGGAGCACTAGATCACCGGCGTTGCCACGCGCACGGCATGCCCGCGGCCACCCGATCCCCCGCCACCGTAGACCGGCCAGCAGAGCCTCTCCCAACCCCGTCCGACCCTTGGAGTAGACCCTGCGTGCCTCGGTCGCCGGACTTCGCCTGACCGCCGGCAAGCGTAGACCGAGCGCCACGGTAAGTCATTCTCCGATTCCTTGCACGAGTCGATTGCTTGACATCCCGTGAAGCTCCCCGTGCCCTTGGATTGACCGGTATCACCATGGTAAGGCCGGAACACTCGCCGCCGACGAGTTCACCCGCCTGCGCACGTGGACCGGCCGATTCCGGCCACCACCGTCGTCGAGCCGTACCTCGCTGTGACCGCAAGAACCTCCCGGAGTCAACCCCGCCCTTCGCCGGGCCTCCCTCACCGCCGGTAAGCCGCGCCGCCCTGTTTACTCCCGCGGTTACTATTTAAATAAGGGGAGGGACCTCGGGGAAGAAGAGATAAAGGACAGGGGGATTTTTGTAGTGTCAGCGACTCAAAGGAATAGTGGCGCAGGGGTATAAGTGAAGGGATTGTTTTAGAAAGAACCCAGGGTCTTCAGTGCAAATTGGTTTTCCAGAAAATCTTTTAAATATTTCTGATTTAAATGCAAACAGAACTTGAAAAATTCATAACTTCAGTTTTGTTCACCCAAATCGAGTCAAACCAATTTTGCCAGTTTCTAAATAATGTAAACTACTTAGGAAAAATATAAAACCCCTAAGTGTTGCAGAAAACTTCAAAGTTTTGATTTAAATGGTTATCTGGTCAAAAGCTAAATGAAATAAGGAAAAATAGCTACACTATTAGACTGGGATTAAGAAAATTCAGAGAAGTGCTTAATCACTTCCTAACCTGTTTAAAAATAATAAACCCCTCTGTACACCAAATTAAGGTAGAGTTTGCCATTTAAATCATTTTCAGCTTAAAGTTAAAGAAAATATAATAGGTAGTTTAGAATAAAAACCAGGGAGCACCCACATTTTTGTTAGCTCCCTTATTCAGTATAGTTCACTAGAAAATTTTGTTAGACCTTTGTTTAGTAAAAAAGAAATGAGATACCTTTTATTTTAGGAAAACAAGGAAAACTTAGAAAAACCCTAGAAAAATAACCCTGAGGAGAAAACACCCCAAACCTTGGGATAACTAATGTTTTGTTATTATAAACATAGAAAAATTATGAGTTCTGTTTTTTGTCATTTTTCAACTAACCCTGAGGAGAAAACACCCCAGCAAAAATGACTCTTAGTACAGAACCCATCCCTAGATAAGAGTTGTAGTACAAAGTGACCCCTTTGCTCCTATTGTTGTTATTTTTGTCCAGGGCATATTCTAATTATTCTGGATCTCAAATTTATAGGACAGACTGCAGTAACCAATAGTAACCCACTGTAATTTTTACAGAATTTTTGGAAACATTTAAATCACTGTTGTAGTTCAAACCCACCCTAAAATCATAAATAGAAAATGAAAAGGGGAATTAATAGTGGAGACTAATGTTACCCTAACCAAACCAGCAAAACCCCTTGAGTGCCTATTAAAACATTTAAGCGGCAATCCAAGTCTTAATCCATTATGCTTATCTCTAGGCAAAACCTCAAACCTAAATTGATAAGCATAAACCCCTAAGAGCCTCTTATAACAAGGAAACCCTAAGTTATTAACTAACTTAGTTTTTCTTCACTAGGCATAATTGTTACTAAAATTCTGCATATCATTGCATACATATAACTTATTCATTGCATTCGATAGATTGTAACCTCGCGGACGGAGAATACATCCTCGTGCTGGAGCAAGGAGTTGCTCAGGAGGTAGCCCCGGATCTAGCACCAGAGCCTACCCTAGAGGATCTGCCTGCCCCAGCTTTGGAAGGCAAGCCCCGGTTTTATGCATAACCAGTTCTATATATTATTTTACTACACTTAATGATTGTAGGCTTGTATTGTGCACTTAAGTGTAGGAGTTGCTTGAAACCCTAGTTGCATTACCTCAGGATTTCCTTTGAGATGAATACTAGTATGCTAGGTCGAGTAGCTGCTTTACTAATTAGGGATCTCGGTAGAAGTCGAGTGATTTTCTAGCACTCACGCGAGGTTAGGAAATTGGTTGTATCTACTTTCATATCATACTGATGTTGGTCTGTGGACACGGATCCATGGGGATGCGTGGTCTACGAGATAAAATTGGAATAAGGATTAACGTGCAGATACCTGTGTCAAGCGTTTGAACGTACTAAACATATGCCGAGAAATATGGTAAATCGGTAAGCCTAGTACCTGAGTGAACCTGCCCACAGATTGCCCTCCTCACGCGACCTGAGACGTGGTCTCCCATTCCGGTTATGGTGGGTACAAGTGCGGTCACTGCACGACGGCAGTCGGGGTCAGTGAGGCATTGTACGCCAAGGCGGTGAGCCCCTTTTTGTTGCCAGGGAATCGATGGGGACGGTTGATGTGTGTGGGGACGGAGTGCCTCGCCATGTCGTGTGTTTAGGTTTACCTTGCAAGGATAAAAACTCGATTCGAATCGTCAGCTTCTCGCAGCTAATGAGACTGCTTGATCCATTGTACTGCATTGAGTAACAAGTGGAAATGAGATAACTTGGCAAAAGTTGTTGATTGCTAAATGTTTGTTACCATGTATGGTTAGATAGGTATACATTTAGTCTTAAGAGAGTCACACTAAAATTTGAAAAAGCTAAAACTTGATTTTTAGACTCAGCTGGTGCTTTTGGCAACCAAACCCCTCAGCCAAACAGCTGCATGTCTAGAGGTAGAGGAGTAGACTCCTCACACCGGGTAAGTCTAGCTGAGTATTAGCATACTCAGCCTTGCTTGTGGCATAATTTTATAGGTTCTCTGGAGGACATGGTTGCTGGAGTGACTTGGCCGTCCATCTTGCCACCGGGTTGGACAGTCGAGTGGGACCCTACCTCGGCCGAGGAGGAGCATGAGGAGTGATGGGACAGGCTTCCCCATCTCTCTGTTTATTCCTCGTTAGTTTTATTCCGCTGCATTCCGAACAATGATCACTACTTTTGCTAAAACTCCGATGATGTTGTAATAAATTTAATACTCCTTAATGTATGGCTTTATGCTTTATTGTATTTGCTCTGTGCCTCACCTTCGAGTGAGTACGTGGTACTTGATCCTGTTAGTGGCCTCGTCGGACTAGATCCAAGGGACTGACGTGTTATTCCCATTTAAGTGTGGTCTAGCCTCTAAGGCAGGACTTAGGCACTTAAGTTGGAATAATTCGGACGGTTCCGCCACAGCTGGTATCGGAGCTCGTACCACCACAAAGGAATCAATAAACTATAAATACCATCCTTTTTTCAAAGTAAAACTTGATAGAAACAAATGTTGGATAGATCTTAGGACGATCAGGATATACCTAGGACGTGAAGCCATATGATTATAGAGGGGTAGCTAGGTGGCTATTTGAGTAAGCCCTACATGCTACTATAAGGGATGGGAGTTCTTCCCTAATCCCTCTAAATTGAAATGATGTCGTTTAGGACGAGCATGCATGCATCCTTACTTAAACTACTTGATAATTGGGTAAGAATTTTAATACACGATAATGACAGATTAAGTACACCCAGTGCCATTGTCGTAGTATAGAGAGGCTGAGTTGTGATCCCTTTTATTTTATAGTTCTTTTTCTTTTTACTTACGCTTAACCGTACACAGATGACTTCTCACGGATCCTCGGACGGAGGGAATGCACAGTCCCACATAGACGGACTTGCACAAGAGGGTTTCCCCCGTATCTTGTGGGAGGTACTTCAGGGAGCTAGTTACACGACGCCTCCCCAGTACGCGGTGCAGCTGTTCGAGAAGCACCGAGTGCCCCGCTGTAGGGTGAGGATGACCCTAGAGCCTCATCCCCTACAGCCAGGATGGCGTTCGTTGGATTCCGAGTCTTTCGGATACCGGGCTGAGGATACTATCGAGGCGATTGCTCTTCACGGACTGACCACCTTCTGTGGTTTCCACCCCTTGGAGCTGTCCACTCACCCAATTGGTTTGTTCCTCGCGGAGAAGGAGGACGACCCAATGTGGAAGGACCGAGTGGAGCATGCCAAGGATATATGGGCTATCTACCCAGGTCAGGCTGCTCACTTGACGGTGCGGTGCATGAATGCCCTGTATCGTCTACAAGTGATGCGAGGAGAGGCAATGTCTCATCTGATGGCATTGTTGGAGGCTACCAAGATCACCTTGGATAACAGAGAGGAACTTGTGGTAGACTTGTCCACTGAGATGGTGGAAAAAGACCTGCAAGTGGAACAGATGTCAAATGAGATCCAAGAGCTTAAGGAGCTAGTGGGAACCAGGGAGAACACCATCAAGGTTCTCGAGGATCAGCTAATCAACACTCAGCAGCAGCTTGCGGAGGCTAACCAGCATCTGGATATGCACCACCAGGAGATCCAGGACATGGAGGCCAACAAGGATGTCGACATCGAGGGAGGAGAGGAGCCTGCCTCCAGCTTGGACACTGCTGGCTCAGGGATACCACCTTCCCCCGAGTCGAGCGTTGCCTCGTTTGCTCACTAGGTCGCAGAGATAGAGTTAGAAGTCTGTGGCGGTAGAACTCCTCGAGGCTAGCTTAGCTTTTGCAACCTTGGGGTACTAGGCTAGATAGAGTTGAGTCTTTTGAGTTACTGATGTAATCGTGACAAACTCTTTTGGAAGTATGGATGATGAATGATGGCAGCTTTAATTTAAGAAGAAAAGTTTATGCCACATGGTATCTTTTATAAATATATATTGGTTTACCCTTTGACTCTTTCACCACGATTGAACCTTGAACCTCAGAAATATGATATTGAGAATATCCATGATTTTTCAGATGGCAGGAAGAGCGCGTCGTGGACAGAATGAGCGCATTCCTCCACCACCGCCACCGCCTCCTACCCTGCAAGAGCTGATGGCCCAGTAGAATGAGATTCTGCGATAGTTGGCGCAGCGTCAGCCGCCACCTCAGCATTATGGTGGTAGGATCATCAGCGTCACCCGACGGCAGCCACTTATCAGGAGTTCCTCAGTACCCAGCCATCGTTGTTCACCAGGGCAGAGGACCCACTTGATGCTGATGTATGGCTGAGGGTAGTGGAATCCAAATTCCCACTACTCAATGGAGTTTGTTCAGAGGTGACTAAGGTTAGGTTCGCCACCCAGCAGCTTCGCAGACCCGCGCGGACATGGTGGGACCATTTCCTTGCTATGCAGCCAGTTGACCATGAGGTGGAATGGAGAGAGTTCAAGGCAGCTTTCAGGGGAAATCATATACCAGCAGGCATTATGGACCGCAAGCTCAATGAGTTTCTGGCACTCACTCAGAGGAACCAGACAGTGTTGCAGTACACTCAAGCCTTCAATGACCTGTGCCAGTATGCCGGATATCACACAGACACAGATGAGAAGAAAAGGGATAGGTTCAGGGCCAACAGCTATAATGAGTTAGTCAACATGGCCATTTCTGAGGAGGACTGTATCACAGCCCGTCAAGCAGAGAAGAAGAGGAAGACCCCTGTGGCAGGACCTTCAGCTCAGCCACAGCGCTTCAGGATCGTATCTGACACTCAGAACAGGGGACATCAGCAGCAGCAAGGACGTTGGGTGATCCGACCACAACAGCAGCAGCAGGCACCCAACCACACCCAGTTTCCAGTTCAAAGGAACAATCAGCCACAACAGCAGCAGTACCGTCAGGCCAATGACAACAAGTGTTTCACTTGTGGTAACACCGGGCATTATGCTAAGAATTGCCCCAGAAACCAGCAGAGGCAGGGACAGAATGCCAACCAGAACCAAGGCAAGAGGCAGAAGGTGCAAGTGAGGCAAGGCAGGCTGAACTTCACCACCATGGCTGACATTCCATAGGGAGCACCCGTCATGACTGGTATCTTTTCAGTTTTGAATTATCCTGCTATTATTCTTTTTGATTCTGGTGCATCACACAGTTTTATCAGTACCAAATTTAGTGCCAAGTGCCAATTACCTTTTCACCACACCAATGGGGGTATTATGATTTCAACACCAGGAGGCAGGGTTGCCACCTATCAAATCAACAGGCAGGTGCCTATAAAATTTGGTAGTCTTGTGATTAGAACCACCCTTCTCATCTTAGGGTTGGATAATGTGGACATTATATTGGGAACTGATTGGTTATCCAGGCATCAGGCAGTACTTGATATTGCAGCAAGGGCCATTGAGATTCACTCCCCTACTTGTGGCGAGACTACTTTATATTTGCCTGATCAGGGTTGTACCCGCTCCTGTGCATTCACCATGATAGAGTCACCAGTTGAAAGAATCTTCGTAGTCTGTGACTACCCAGATGTTTTTCCTGACGAATTGCTAGGAATGCCACCCGACAGAGACATAGAGTTCGTGATTGATTTGCAACCCGGGACTGCTCCTATATCCAAGAGACCCTATAGGATGCCTCCAGCAGAATTGGCGGAATTGAAAAAGCAACTGCAAGAGTTGTTGGACAAGGGGTTTATTCGCCCAAGTACTTCACCATGGGGATGTCCAGCCTTATTTGTGAAGAAGAAAGATGAGAGTTTGAGGTTGTGTGTTGATTACCGCCCTCTCAATGCGGTGACCATCAAGAATAAGTATCCATTGCCCCGCATTGATATATTGTTTGACCAGTTGGTGGGAGCCAAAGTATTCTCCAAGATAGACCTTCGCTCGGGCTATCATCAGATTAAGATCAGGGCCAGTGATATTCCCAAGACGGCTTTCTCTACCAGATATGGGCTTTATGAGTATTTGGTGATGTCTTTTGGGCTGACCAATGCCCCGGATTATTTCATGTACTTGATGAACTCAGTTTTTATGCCAGAGCTAGACAAGTTTGTAGTGGTCTTCATTGATGACATTCTAGTTTATTTCAAGAATGAAGTCGAGCACACTAAGCATTTGCATACCGTACTTCAGAGACTACGTGACCATCAGTTGTATGCTAAATTGTCTAAATGTGAATTCTGGCTGAAGGAGATAAAATTTCTGGGTCACACCATCTCTCAGGATGGGGTATCAGTTGATCCTGAGAAGGTACAAGAAGTAATGGATTGGAAACCTCCTACCACAGTACGGCAGATTCAGAGTTTTCTGGGATTGGCAGGGTATTATCGGTGATTCATTCCGGAATTCTCCAGGATTGCCAAGCCCATGACTGAATTGTTAAAGAAGGGAGTCAAGTATGAATGGAGCCAGAAATGTGAGGATGCCTTTCATATACTAAGGCAGCATTTAACAACGGCACCCGTGCTAGCTCAACCTGACAACACCAAACCCTTTGAGGTTTATTGCGATGCTTCCGGTACTGGATTGGGATGTGTCTTGATGCAAGACAACAGAGTCATTGCTTATGCCTCCCGAGCACTCAGACCCCATGAGCAGAACTACCCCACACATGATCTGGAGTTAGCAGCCGTGGTTCATGCTCTCAAGATTTGGAGACATTACTTGATGGGAGCTCACTGTAATATTTACACTGATCATAAGAGTCTCAAATATATCTTCACCCAGGCTGATCTAAATATGAGGCAGAGAAGATGGTTAGAACTAATCAAGGACTATGATTTGGTGGTGCATTACCATCCTGGCAAAGCCAATGTTGTGGCAGATGCCTTAAGCAGGAAAGCCCAGTGCAATTGTATGAATATGGATGCAAGGATCACCACCCTATGTGATGAGTTGTGCAAGCTGAAAATAAAAGTTGTTCCCTCCGGTGCTTTAAGTTATATTTCAGTGGAGCCCACCCTACAAGAGCAAATAGTCATGGCACAGATTGGAGACAAGGGTGTTCAAGTTATTAAGGAAATGATCGAACAAAAGGCGGAAAAATACAAATGCTTACTTTAGGACAGCAAAGGGATCCTATGGTTTGGAGACCGATTGGTTGTTCCCAAAAACCCCGAGCTTAGAAAGAAAATATTGGATGAAGCTCACCTTTCAAAATTCTCCATGCACCCCGGCAGTAACAAGATGTATCATGACCTCAGATCTTTGTACTGGTGGACCAGAATGAAGAGGGAAATTGCTGAGTATGTATCGGAATGCGACACTTGCCAGAGAGTCAAGGCCAGCCATTTGAAGGTAGCAGGCACCTTACAGCCCCTTCCCATACCATCCTGGAAATGGGAGGATATTTGCATGGATTTTATCGTGGGATTGCCCAATACCTCCTGACACCATGATTCTATTTGGGTCATAGTGGATAGGTTGACCAAGATAGCTCATTTCCTGCCGGTACATACCACCCACAAGACAGAGAAGTATGCAGAAATCTATATTGATCAAATAGTGCGTTTACATGGAATTCCGAAGACCATTGTGTCTGACAGAGGAGCACTGTTTGTGGCACGCTTTTGGGAGCAACTCCAAGAATCACTTGGGACCCGTGCAATAAGAAGCTCAGCATACCATCCGCAGACAGATGGTCAGACAGAAAGAGTGAATCAAATCCTCGAAGACATGTTGTGAGCCTGTGTGCTACACTATGGTAAAAATTGGGACAAGTGTCTTTCCTTGGCAGAATTTTCATATAACAACAGCTACCAGTCCAGTCTAAAGATGGCACCTTTCGAGGCCTTGTATGGGAGGAGGTGCAGGACACCGCTAAATTGGTCTCAAGCAGAGAGAGGGAAATATTTGGACCAGACTTGGTACTTGAAGCAGAGGAGAAGGTCAGAGTCATTAAGAGGAACCTAGAAGCTGCTCAGGCCAGGCAAAAGAGCTATCATGACAAGAGGAGGAAGCCTCTACAGTTTGAAGTGGGAGATCATGTTTATCTTAAGGTGTCACCCACCAAAGGTGTTCAGAGATTTGGAATCAAGGGCAAGTTAGCTCCTCGCTACATTGGCCCCTATGAGATCAAAGCAAATTGTGGAACCGTAACATATCAATTGGAGTTGCCACCCCACATGTCAGTAGTTCATGATGTATTCCATGTATCTCAGCTACGGAAGTGTGTCCGCTTACCCACTAAAGTACTACCTGAACCGGAAATTGAGATAGAACCAGACTTGTCTTATCAAGAGCACCCCGTCAAGGTATTGGATCAAAAGGAGAGATCAACGCGGGCAAAGTCGATAAGAATGTATAAGGTTCAGTGGAGTCACCATTCAGTAGAAGAGGCTACGTGGGAGACTGAGGATTTTCTACGTTCTCACTTCCCCGACTTTCTGCCCAAAGGAGTCGGTACATAATCCAAAACCCCACCCACACCTACCCTTTGAATCTAAATATAAGAAAAACTTAGATGTTGAAGGTATTGTAAGCTTTGAAAATGACTCTAAAAGGACTTCCTTCTGAAGTTGCAAAGAGAATGACATTTCGAAGAGCAGTTAACTAGAGAAACTTGGATAAAGGAAGGAGCAACACACCAGCACACCTTCATGGCACCCCTCTAAAGGACTCTACCTAGAATCTCGGGACGAGATTCCTTTAAGGGGGGAGGGCTGTAACACCACAGGTGTTACTTAGGGTTTTCACTCAAGACTACACTATTGAACCCATCATCACATGTGGTTTAGTTTGAGCAAAAGACACCAAACTTGGGGATCAGGATCCTAAGTAGGTGTAACCCATCTTAGAAGTCATGCCTTGGGCCCTTGGCCTTATCATGCACTAAAGAGAAGAGAATGACTCAAGCCCTAGTTCAAATCCCTTGTAGGCAAATGGAGCCCTAGAGGGGATTATGGCAAAAAGTCTATGTAAATCACATTTTCATGACTTGGGCTAATTATAAAAGTTGTAGTACACTTAATACCCTACAAAAAATAGTAAGAAAGTGGCCCCAAAAAGGTTTCAGAAAAACCCCAAAAGGTTCACCAAAGAGTTGAGCATAAAAGGAAAATCAGAATTTTTCTAAGTCCAAAACCAACCCTCTTCCAAAGATCAAGCATGTTCACCCTTTTTCAAACTTCAAAACCACTTGGACCAATTGACAAAGTGGCGCCTAAAGACCTCTAGAACACCCTGGAAAACTTTGAACCCAGCCCTAAGTCGTTTGACACGACTTGGCACAAGTTTTGTCTCGGTGTGGACAGCTAGGACAGAGCCAACTTCCCACCCCCATATCTCTCTAACCCGACCATATCCCCCCTTGGAACTCACATGAACTAGGTAGCCCTAGGTGCAGGGAAGAGATCTCTCAAAGGTCTTAGGGCAAGATTCACACGTTTGGCTGCTCAGCAGGGGATAGAACAAGAGCAGAAACAAACCTCCACGTGTTCGACATGCACTGCGCTCGCCAGAGCACGCCCGACGCCCGCCCCCGCATGCCCCGTGTCGCGCTAAGCTGGGCAGGCGCCGTGGCCCGCGCCCGCGCCTATAAAGCCACCAGAGGCTTCGACTGTACTCCCCCGCACGTGCTCGACCTCACCGGAGCACTAGATCACCGGCGTTGCCCCGCGCACGGCGTGCCCGCGGCCACCCGATACCCCGCCACCGTAGACCGGCCAGTAGAGCCTCTCCCAACCCCGTCTGACCCTCGGAGTAGACCCAGCGTGCCTCGGTGAAGCTACTCGAGCGAGGAATCGAACTTTGCCTCGCTGGAGAAGCCAGTTCACGGTCGCCGGACTTCGCCCGACCGCCGGCAAGCGTAGACTGAGCGCCACGGTAAGTCATTCTCCGATTCCTTGCACGAGTCGATTGCTTGACATCCCGTGAAGCTCCCCGTGCCCTTGGATTGACCGGTATCACCGTGGTTAGGCCAAAACACTCACCGCCGACGAGTTCACCCGCCTGCGCACGTGGACCGGCCGATCCGGCCACCACCGCCGTCGAGTCGTACTTTGCTGTGACCGCAAAAACGTCCCGGAGCCAACCCCGCCCTTCGTCGGGCCTCCCTCGCTGCCGGTAAACCGCGCCGCCCTGTTTACTCCCGCGGTTACTATTTAAATAAGGGGAGGGACCTCGGGGAAGAAGAGATAAAGGATAGGGGGGTTTTTGTAGTGTCAGCGACTCAAAGGAATAGTGGCGCAGGGGTATAAGTGAATGGATTGTTTTAGAAAGAACCTAGGGTCTTCAGTGCAAATTGGTTTTCCAGAAAACCTTTTTAATATTTCTGATTTAAATGCAAACAGAACTTGAAAAATTCATAACTTCAGTTTTGTTCACCCAAATCGAGTCAAACCAATTTTGCCAGATTCTAAATAATGTAAACTACTTAGGAAAAATATAAAACCCCTAAGTGTTGCAGAAAACTTCAAAGTTTTGATTTAAATGATTATCTGGTCAAAAACTAAACGAAATAAGGAAAAATAGCTAAACTATTAGACTGGGATTAAGAAAATTCAGAGAAGTGCTTAATCACTTCCTAACCTGTTTAAAAATAATAAACCCCTCTGTACACCAAAGTAAGGTAGAGTTTGCCATTTAAATCATTTTCAGCTTAAAGTTAAAGAAAATATAATAGGTAGTTTAGATTAAAAACCAGGGAGCACCCACATTTTTGTTAGCTCCCAGCTTATTCAGTATAGTTCACTAGAAAATTTTGTTAGACCTTTGTTTTGTACAAAAGAAATGATATACCTTTTATTTTAGGAAAACAAGGAAAACTTAGAAAAACCCTAGAAAAATAACCCTGAAGAGAAAACACCCCAAACCTTGGGATAACTAATGTTTTGTTATTATAAACATAGAAAAATTATGAGTTATGTTGTTTGACATTTTTCAACTAACAAGTTAGTTGTAAGTGTCTTTTTAGCATTAAACTTTAGAAAATCATAACTAAATAACCACTAAGTAGCCCTCTGTGATTTTTTTGCACAGAAGCATGTTATTACCTATAGATACCAGTAAAAATGACTCTTAGTACAGAACCCACCCCTAGATAAGAGTTGTAGTACAAAGTGACCCCTTTGCTCCTACTGTTGTTATTTTTGTCCAGGGCATATTCTAATTATTCTGGACCTCAAATTTATAGGACAGATTGCAGTAACCAATAGTAACCCACTGTAAGTTTTACAGAATTTTTGGAAAAACTTAAATCACTGTTGTAGTTCAAACCCACCCTAAAATCATAAACAGAAAATGAAAAGGGGAATTAATAGTGGAGACTAATGTTACCCTAACCAAACCAGCAAAACCCCTTGAGTGCCTATTAAAACATTTAAGGGGCAATCCAAGTCTTAATCCATTATGCTTATCTCTAGGTAAAACCTCAAACCTAAATTGATAAGCATAAACCCCTAAGAGCCTCTTATAACAAGGAAACCCTAAGTTATTAACTAACTTAGTTTTTCTTCACTAGGCATAATTGTTACTAAAATTCTACATATCATGGCATACATATATCTTATTCATTGCATTCGATAGATTGTAACCTCGTGGACGGAGAATACATCCTCGTGCCAGAGCAAGGAGTTGCTCAGGAGGTAGCCCCGGATCTAGCACTAGAGCCTACCCCAGAGGATCTGCCTGCCCCAGCTTTGGAAGGCAAGCCCTGGTTTTATGCATAACCAGTTCTATATATTATTTTACTACAGTTAATAATTGTAGGCTTGTATTGTGCACTTAAGTGTAGGAGTTGCTTGAAACCCTAGTTGCATTACCTCAGGATTTCATTTGAGATGAATACTAGTATGCTAGGTCGAGTAGCTGCTTTACTAATTAGGGATCTCGGTAGAAGTCGACTGATTTTCTAGCACTCACTCGAGGTCAGGAAATTGGTTGTATCTACTTTCATATCATACTGATGTTGGTCTGTGGACACGGATCCATGGGGATGCGTGGTCTACGAGATGAAATTGGAATAAGGATTAACGTGCGGATACCTGTGTCAAGCGTTTGAACGTACTAAACATATGCCGAGAAATATGGTAAATCGGTAAGCCTAGTACCTGAGTGAACCTGCCCGCAGATTGCCCTCCTCACGTGACCTGAGACGTGGTCTCCCATTCCGGTTATGGTGGGTACAAGTGCGGTCACTGCACGACGGCAGTCGGGGTCAGTGAGGCATTGTACGCCAAGGCGGTGAGCCCCTTTCTGTTACCAGGGAATTGATGGGGACGGTTGATGTGTGTGGGGACAGAGTGCCTCGCCACGTCGTGTGTTTAGGTTTACCTTGCAAGGATAAAAACTCGATTCGAATCGTCTGCTTCTCGCAGCTAATGAGACTGCTTCATGCATTGTACTGCACTGAGTAACAAGTGGAAATGGGATAACTTGGCAAAAGTTGTTGATTGCTAAATGTTTGATACCATGTATGGTTAGATAGGTATACATTTAGTCTTAAGAGAGTCACACTAAAATTTGAAAAAGCTAAAACTTGATTTTTAGACTCAGCTAGTGCTTTTGGCAACCAAACCCCTCAGCCAAACAACTGCATGTCTAGAGGTAGAGGAGTAGACTCCTCACACCGGCTAAGTCTAGCTGAGTATTAGCATACTCAGCCTTGCTTGTGGCATAATTTTACAGGTTCTCTAGAGGACATGGTTGCTGGAGTGACTTGGCCGTCCATCTTGCCACCGGGTTGGACAGTCGAGTGGGACCCTACCTCGGCCGAGGAGGAGCATGAGGAGTGATGGGACAGGCTTCCCCATCTCTCTGTTTATTCCTCATTAGTTTTATTTCACTGCATTTCGAACAATTATCACTACTTTTGCTAAAACTCCGATGATGTTGTAATAAATTTAATACTCCTTAATGTATGGTTTTATGCTTTATTGTATTTGCTCTGTGCCTCACCTTCGAGTGAGTACGTGGTACTTGATCCTGTTAGTGGCCTCGTCGGACTAGATCCAAGGGACTGACGTGTTATTCCCATTTAAGTGTGGTCTAGCCTCTAAGGCGGGACTTAGACACTTAAGTTGGAATAATTTGGACGGTTCCGCCACACCGTTGCTCTCAAAGCAACCAGCAGCAGGGAGGCGCTACCAAGCAAGGTAGCACAAGTAGAAGCTGCCAGGCTAAATGAAGATGAAATGGCGCTTATCATCAAGCGCTTCAAGACCTCACTTAAAGGACGCAAGGAGTACCCCAACAAGAATAAAACAAAGGGAAAGCGCTCCTGCTTCAAATGCGGTAAGACTGGTCATTTTATTGCTCAATGTCCCGATAATGAGAATGACCAGGGACAAGAAAGACATGGGAAGAAGGAGAAAAAGAAGAGCTATAGGAAGGCGAAAGGCGAGGCTCATCTTGGAAAAGAATGGGATTCCGACTGCTCCTCTTCTGACTCCGACGATGGGGGACTGGCGGCCTCGGCTTTCGACAAGTCGTCGCTCTTCCCCAACGAACGCCACACCTGCCTCATGGCCAAGGAGAAGAAGGTAAGTGTTCGAGATTCTCCCAAGTACTCTACCTCTAGTGATGAGGAATCCTCCGATGATGAAGTAGATTACTCTAGTTTATTTAAAGGTTTAGATAGAGCGAAAGTAGAGAAAATTAATGAATTAATTGATGCTCTAAATGAAAAGGATAGATTGCTAGAGAAGCAAGAAGATATTTTGTATGAAGAGCATGACAAATTTATTAGTGTTCAAAAATCTCTTGCTCTAGAACTTAAAAGAAATGAAATGCTATCCTCTGAGTTGTCTGCATGCCATGAATCTATTTCTAGTTTAAAGAGTTTAAATGATGATTTAAATGTTAAGCTAGAGGAAGTTAATAAATCTAGTTCATGTATAGAGCATGTTGTTATTTGTAATAGATGTAAGGATTTTAATGTTGATGCCTGCAATGAACATATTGCTTCTAATACTAAATTAAATGATGAGGTGGCAAGTCTTAATGCTTAACTTAAGACTTGCAAAATTGATTCTGATAAATTAAAATTTGCTAGGGATGCCTACACTATTGGTAGACACCCCTCCATTAAGGATGGACTTGGTTTTCGAAAGGAAACCAAGAACTTGACAAGCCAAAAGGCTCCTATTCTCAACAAGGAGAAAGGGAAGGCCCCTATGTCTAGTAGTCCTCAAAGGAATAATGCCTTTATTTATGATAGGAAGATTGCTAGTCGCACTCATTACAATAGGAGTTATGATCATGCTGCTTATAACTCATGCTATGTTTGCCTCTAGTTCTACTTTTGTTAATGGTAGAAGTAGGCCTAGGAGAAATCATGTTGTGTCTCATACTCCTAGAAAAATGTGCAATGAACCTTCTACTATTTACCATGCTTGTAATGCTTCTTTTGTTCTTTCATGTAAGAATGCAAAAGTAGTGGCTAGGAAATTGGGATCTAAATGCAAAGGAGACAAGACTTGTATTTGGATTCCAAAAGTTATTGTGACTAACCTTGTAGGACCCAACAAGGGTTCAGTACCTAAAACCCAAGCTTAAATTCCTTGCAGGTTTATGCATCCGGGGGCTCTAGCTGGATAATCGACAGCGGATGCACAAACCATATGACGGGGGAGAAGAAGATGTTCACCTCATACGTCAAGAACAAGGATTCCCAGGATACAATCATATTTGGAGATGGGAATCAAGGCAAGGTCAAAGGTTTGGGAAAGATAGCCATCACAAGTGAGCACTATATTTCAAATGTATTTTTAGTAGAGTCATTAGGATACAACCTCCTGTCTGTAAGTCAATTGTGCTACATGGGCTACAATTGTTTTTTTACAAATGTTGATGTATCTGTCTTTAGAAGGAGTGATGGTTCATTAGCTTTTAAGGGTGTATTAGATGGCAAACTCTACTTAGTTGATTTTTCAAAAGAGGAGGCCAATCTAGATGCATGCTTAATAGCTAAGACTAGTACGGGCTGGCTGTGGCATCGCCGTCTAGCACATGTTGGGATGAAGAACCTTCATAAACTTCTAAAGGGAGAACATGTGTTAGGACTAACCAATGTTTGATTCGAGAAAGATAGACCTTTTGCAGCTTGCTAGGCAGGGAAACAGGTGGGAAGCACTCATCACAGCAAGAATGTGATGACAACATCAAGACCACTGGAGCTTCTCCACATGGACCTCTTCGGACCCGTTGCCTATCTTAGCATCGGGGGAAGCAAGTATGGTCTTGTAATTGTTGACGATTTTTCCCACTACACTTGGGTGTTCTTTTTGCAGGATAAATTAGAAACCCAAGGGACCCTAAAGCGCTTTCTAAGGAGGGCTCAAAACGAATTTGAGCTAAAGGTGAAAAAGATAAGGAGCGACAACGGGTCCGAGTTCAATAATTTGCAAGTTGAGGAATATCTTGAGGAGGAAAGCGTCAAGCACAAGATCTCCGCTCCCTACACACCACAGCAAAATGGTGTGGTAGAGAGGAAGAACAGGACGCTTATCGACATGCCAAGGACGATGCTTGGAGAGTTCAAGACGCCCGAGCGATTTTGGTCGGAAGCTATAAACACAGCCTGCCACGCCATAAATTGGCTATATCTGCATCGCCTCCTCAAGAAGACCTCCTATGAACTCCTTACCGGTAACAAACTCAATGTCTCTTACTTTCGTGTATTTGGGAGCAAATGCTACATTTTGGTGAAGAAAGGTAGACATTCTAAATTTGCTCCCAAAGTTGTAGAAGGGTTTTTACTAGGGTATGACTCAAATACAAAGGCGTATAGGGTCTTCAACAAATCATCGGGTTTGGTTGAAGTCTCTAGCGACGTTGTATTTGATGAGACTAATGGCTCTCCAAAAGAGCAAGTTGATCTTGATGACATAGATGAAGATGATGTTCCGACGGCCGCAATGCGCACGATGGCGATAGGTGAGGTGCGACCACAGGAACAACAGGAGCAAGATCAACCATATTCCTCTACAATGGTGCATCCCCCAACTCAAGATGATGGACAGGTTCCTCAAGAAGAAGCTCGTGATCAAGGGGGAGCACAAGAAGAACAAGTTATGGAGGAAGAAGCACCACTGGCCCCTCCAACTCAAGTCCGAGCAACGATCCAAAGAAATCACCCCGTCGATCAGATTCTGGGTGACATAAGCAAGGGAGTAACAACTCGCTCACGTTTAGCTAATTTTTGTGAGCATTACTCGTTTGTCTCTTCTATTGAGCCTTTTAGGGTAGAAGAGGCCTTGCAGGATCCAGACTGGGTGTTGGCCATGCAGGAAGAGCTCAACAACTTCAAGAGGAATGAAGTTTGGAGCCTAATGTCACGTCCAAAGCAAAATGTTGTGGGAACCAAGTGGGTGTTCCGCAACAAGCAAGACGAGCACGGAGTGGTGACAAGAAACAAGGCTCGACTTGTGGCAAAAGGTTATGCCCAAGTCGCAGGTTTGGATTTCAAGGAGACTTTTGCTCCTGTGGCTAGGCTAGAGTCTATTCGAATATTATTAGCCTATGTCGCTCACCACTCTTTTAGGTTGTTTTAAATGGATGTGAAGAGCGCTTTCCTCAATGGGCCAATCAAGGAGGAGGTGTACGTGGAACAACCCCCTGGCTTTGAGGATGACAGGTATCCCGACCATGTGTTCAAACTCTCTAAGGCGCTCTATGGACTTAAGCAAGCCCTAAGATCATGGTATGAATGCCTTAGAGATTTCTTAATTGCTAATGCTTTCAAGGTTGGGAAAGCTGATCCCACTCTTTTTACAAAGACTTGTGATGGTGATCTTTTTGTGTGCCAAATTTATGTCGATGACATAATATTTGGTTCTACTAACCAAAAGTCTTGTGAGGAGTTTAGCAGGGTGATGACTCAAAAGTTTGAGATGTCGATGATGGGTGAGTTGAACTACTTCCTTGGGTTCCAAGTGAAGCAACTCAAAGACGGCACCTTCATCTCCCAAACGAAGTACACACAAGATCTTCTCAAGCGGTTTGGGATGAAGTACGCCAAGCCCGCGAAGACACCGATGGGAATCGACGGGCATGTTGACCTCAACAAAGGAGGTAAGTCCGTTGATCAAAAGGCATACCGGTCTATGATAGGTTCCTTGCTTTATTTATGTGCTAGTAGACCGGACATTATGCTAAGTGTATGCATGTGTGCTAGATATCAATCCGACCCCAAGGAATATCACCTTGTGGCCGTTAAGAGAATTCTTAGATATTTAGTTTCTACGCCTTGCTTCGGGATCTAGTATCCAAAGGGGTCTACCTTTGACTTGATTGGATATTCAGACTCCGATTATGCTGGATGCAAGGTTGATAGGAAGAGTACATCAGGGACGTGCCAATTCCTAGAAAGGTCCCTGGTGTCTTGGAGTTCAAAGAAACAGACATCTGTTGCCCTATCCACCGCTGAGGCCGAGTATGTTGTCGCAGGACAGTGTTGCGCGCAACTACTTTGGATGAGGCAAACCCTGCAGGACTTTGGCTACAATCTGAGCAAAGTCCCACTCCTATGTGACAATGAGAGTGCAATCCGCATGACAAATAATCCTGTTGAACACAGCCGCACTAAGCACATAGACATCCGACATCACTTTCTGAGAGACCACCAGCAAAAGGGAGATATCGAGGTGTACCATATTAGCACCGAGAACTAGCTAGCCGATATCTTTACCAAACCGTTGGATGAGAAAACCTTTTGCAGGTTGCGCAGTGAGCTAAATGTCTTAGATTCGCGTAACTTGGATTGATCTATAACATACATGTGTTCTATGCCTTTGATCATGTTACTTCATGCATTTATATGAATTGTTACTTATTTATGGTGCTCAAGTTGTGCAAGGGATCCCCGGACCTCACAAGTCCATGTGTGAATGATGCACATATTTAGGGGGAGATGTGCTACAACTTGACCCTTTGATACTAATCTGTTTGTTTGAGTATACTTGATGTAGTCTCAAAGGTGCATTGAAAGGGAAAGGTGAACTTGGACAATGAAAAGACTTCCACTGCACTCCGGTATTAGTGTACTCACCTCCAAGTTCATACTTATGCTCTCATTGCCTTTTTGCTCTTAATTGACATTTTTGGTGAGGCAATGGGGTTAAAGGGCCAATAATGATTCTGTTTTGGTGCTTAATGCCAAAGGGGGGGAAATTAAGGCCAAAGCAAATGGATCAGCTACCACTTGTTAATTTCAAAAATAATAGAGTTTGAATTTTTGATTTATACAAAATACTCTTATTGCAAAATTTGGTCTCTTGTGGGGGAGAATTTTGATTATGGGAAAAAGGAGGAGTTTTTGGCACTTGATCAATTTTACTCTTGGAATAACTCTTTATGTGCTCAAACAAGTGTGTTTGACTTAGAAATAGGAAAATGAATTTGATTTGCAAAAACAAAACCAAGTGGTGGCAAAGAGCGATCCTAATATGCCAAATTATAGTAAAAAACAATTTGGTCTTCAATTGCATTGATGTTGCACTTCTTTTGGTTGCTTTTGGTTGTGTTGGCATAAATCACCAAAAAGGGGGAGATTGAAAGGGAAATGTGTCCTTGGGCAATTTCTATAATGTTTTGGTGATTAAGTGTCCAACACATTTAGTTGAGTTCTAATGTGCAAAATAAAGAGAGAAGTGGAAATCAAGGAAAAAGGTATGTTTCTAGACTTGGTAAATTGTTTTGTGTACTAACATGGTTATCCAAGTGCTAGAAATAGTGACTAAAGAAGAAGAAAGAAAAAAGGGAAAAGCTTGGCTCTATGCAGCCAATCCTTAGCTCGGTGTGGCACACCGGACAGTGTCCGATGCGCCAGACTGGTCCACGTGAAAGGGCCGCTCTCGGGACTCGACGGCGGCGTACGACTATAATTCACCGGACCGTCCGGTGGTGCACCGGACTGTCCGGTGAGTCATCCGCGGCGAACTCGTCGCCCTCATTAAAAGCAAAGGGGGTAAAATGAAGTTTCCAAACTAGCCTTTAGTGTTAATGAACTTGTAAAGGTACACCAAACAGTAAAAAATAGTTAGGGCTGATTTGACAACTCTATTTTTCTAAGGGATTCTTATTTTCGCAAGAAAAAATTAACTAATTTTCCTTAAAAAAATAGAAACCTCTTGGAAAAATGAGGATGACATGGATAAAAATTAGGCAAATTTGTATATTAATAGTATGAGTATTATCTTTGTCCATGTTCTTTAAGATTTCTGGGTCCGCGCCACTGAAGAGACTAGTACATACCAAACGGTTTTATGGGGACGTTTCGTTATATTTCTTTTTCTTTTTTTTTTGACTCGCCTAGCTTGGCAAGCAAAAGGAACTCCTTGTCCTTGGTGCGCACGTGAAACAAAAGCTGAATAATCTTGTCGTCGAAACCCGGCCCAGGCCCCAGGTCCATATATTTGGACTTACGTAACGTCGGTGTCAGCCCTCCCAAACCAGCCCATCTGTCCAACGGCCTACTGGGCCGCGGGCGACACAAACGGACCGTGCGTCCCTCTCTCCCTCCTCGGTTACCCTATCGGAGAGAGAGACACAGAAGTCAGAAAAGTGGCAGGTGGTCAAAGGCCCCCGAACCCAATCAAGGCAATCATCGCTCGGTTTCCGTTCCGTTGGACACCTAGTATACAGCTGCTGCCTGCCCCCTGTCCAGCCCTGGGTAGCCCGTAATCCAGGTGCGCTACAGTGTACTACTAGTACAGCCGTGACGAGAAGTACTCCGTAGTAGAGTAGTGTAGTCCTAGGCGGAGTAGCCCTCGCAATTACACCCTGCGTACCCAACGCACCGTGCCGCTTTGCTCTTTGGGGCGCGCGCTCGCTTCGTTGCTACGTACTAGTCGTCTCGTCCCTGGCTCCCTGCCCTGCGGCTTTAGCCTGCGCCGCTGGCTACGCCGGTGGGCTTGCTCGCTCTTGCTGACACTACGACCGTCGTCCACTGATTCGCTTCTCGCATGCACGACCGTTGCATGGCATGGGGCATGGCGACAGGCGGACAGGCGCTTCGACCGGGAACAGTTTCGGCGTGGTCCCCGTGTCAAATGCACACACAGCTGATCTAAGATTAAATTGTCAAAAAAAAATAATTACTAAGAACACTAGCTAGTTCAGTAGTACACTACTGATACTGTGATGAATAAATAAGAGAGGAAATGAAAGTTGTGCGCTTGGTTTCTACTGCCATCCTTAATGCGATGTTCTGCTCGCTGTACACTACCGAATCCATGGCTTTGCCGAGTACTCGGCACTTTGCCGAATGCTTTTTATCGGGCACTCGGTAAAGAAACTTTTATCGAGTGTCGCACTCGGTAAAGTCCCCCTCTCGGTAAACAACGCGTTTACCGAGAGCAGGACTTTCGGCATAGAAATACACTCGGCAAAGATATCTTTACCGAGAGTCAAGCACTCGGCGAAGGTGGCGCTCGGCAAAGGGTCGTCAGCGGCCGTCTAAAGTTGACGGCCGTTAACCTTTGCCGAGGGCCGAGTGTCAACCTGCAGACACTCGACAAAGAATTATTTGCCGAGTGTCATCTTTAAACACTCGGTAAAGTATATTTTTTTTTCTTTTCCCAACCAAACTTTTTGTGGTATGTTCCTACACTATGTAGACCTACATGTACCATTTTGGCACAATTATAAAAGTGTTTCCTATAACTATTGGATTTAGTTCGGTTAATGGAATTTTCTTATATAATTCAGATTTGAGCTGCAAGTCACTCGAAACTTGAAAAAACCGTGCATGCAAAAATGATATACATGCTATTTAGCACAAGTTACGACCGATTTTAGGAGCGGACCAGAAACTTCGAGCACCAAGCTCACTAAACATATGGTCGTGAACTTGCCATCCAACTGTTTTAAAATTATATAAAACACAAATAAAATCTGAAAATCATGAATTTTTTCCACATGTCATGATATCATATATAGAGGTCGTGATAAAAATTTGAGAATGTTTCGAGAAAGTTGTGAGGCAGTATGTGTAGAAACCTAAGAGAACTACGTTGAAACTCTATGATTTCATGTGTAGTTCTCTTAGGTTTATACACATACTGTCTCACAACTTTTTTTGAAACATTCTTGAATTTTTATCACATCCTCTGTATATGATATCATGACATGTGGACAAGTTTCATGATTTTTTGACTTTGTTTGTGTTTTATACAATTTTTAAACATGTGGATGGCAAGTTCACTGCCATGTTTAGTGAGTTTGGTGCTCGAAGTTTCCGGTCCCCTCCTGAAATCAGTCGTAACTTGTACTAAATAGCATAAATATCATTTTTGCATGTACGGTTTTCCATGTTTCGAGTGACTTGCAGTTCAAATTTGAATTTTTCGAAGAAATTCAAATAAACGAACTAAATCTAATAGTTATATAAAACACTTTTATAATTGTCCCAAAATGGTACATGTAGGTCTACATAGTGTAGGAACATACCACAAAAAGTTTGGTTGCCAAAAATCAAAAAATTAAAATATACTTTGCCGAGTGCCAAGGGGATGACACTCGACAAAGACCCTAGAACAGACCTTTGCCGAGTGCTTGTCCGTTGGCACTCGGGAAATATGCCTTTGTCGAGTGCCTGTCAATTGGCACTCGGCAAAGACGTCTTTGCCGAGTGCCCGCGATCTAGCACTTGGCAAAGAATATTTTTAAATTAAAAAAAATCTTTGTGGAGTGCCAGATTGCGGGCACTCGACAAAGAATGTGAAATATACCAGCCGAAAGGCTTCTCCTTCTTCCTCTCCTCTCACTCACCCGCTCACCCGCCGCCACCGCCGCCTCCCGCTCCCTTACCCGCCGCCTCCCGCTCCCTTACCCGCCGCCGCCTCCCTCTCCCTCACCCGCCCACCGGCGAGCTCTAGCCCACCACCGACAAGCTGACCGGCCCCAGCCCCAACTCTGCACATCGCTGGCCCGACCACTGCTCGATTGTGTAAGCACCCTCATGTCATAAATTCATGCCTCTTATTTATAGTTAAGTTGGGTGTGCTTTGGATAATCATGCTAGATTGTGTGGATAAACAAAATTTGGATAACCATCTCTCTGATATGCTAGATTGTGTGGATAACCTTTTTCTAGTAGATTAATAAAAGAAAAAGAAAGAATGCCAAACTCTAAAACATGCATATTCCAAGGATAGAATAGAAGCGGATATATATATATATGAAAAGGGTTTTAGTGTTTTTGCTCTAGTTCTATATATCCTTAGGGTTCCTTTTTTATTGAAGGAACAAGAATCTACTTAATGTATTAGGTTATTTGGCTTGGAACGATTACCATCATTACCGCATTCTAGTATTTGTGCGTTGGTTGCATGTCCTTATCATTTTATGCATTGGCCATACATCATGTATTGATGTCTCATGGATTGAATATATATAGATGTGATTGCCGGCCATCGTGCCGTTGAATTATGCGTGGATGTCAGCCATCGTGCTGATACTTTTATTTGCAGGATTTCGAAACCTCCCCGTGCAGGGGAGGTGCTGCCAAAATTTTCTATTGATAGGCTTCTGTTAGAGGATGGAGGACCGTGAGTGGATGTACACGGGCCGTAGAGGAAGGAACGATGTCACCCCTGAATGGATTAGAAAGACCGATGATTTCGTGGAACAGGCATATGGCGAAGCTGCTAAAGGAGCGAGTCTAGTCCCATGCCCGTGCAGCAAATGTGCAAACCAGAAAAGAAAACCAAAGAAGATGATGGTAGAACATATTTGGAAGAATGGATTTACACCGGGCTATACTCGGTGGATCTTTCATGGTGAAGCGCATCGTACGAGAGAGGAGGTGCTGAGACAACGCGTCGAGGATTATGATGCCGATGCAGGGGTAGCGGATATGTTGAACGACTATCATGAGACACAGTACGCCGGAGGATGTACGGATGACGAGCCAGAGCCGACTGCAAAGGCATTCTACGACATGTTTGACGCGGCACAAAAGCCCCTTCACAGCCAGACAAAGGTTTCCCAACTGGATGCCATTGGGCGTGTAATGGCGTTCAAGTCGCAGTACAGCATGAGTCGAGACGCATTCGATGGCTTGTTGACGGTTATTGGGAGCCTGCTTCCGGATGATCACGTTCTGCCAAAGAGCATGTACGAGGCATAGAAACTCCTTCGTGCACTCAAGATGACGTATGAGCAGATACATGCTTGTCCGAAGGGCTGCGTGCTATTTAGGAAAGAATACGCGGAGGCAAAGTACTGTCCCAAGTGTAAATAGTATAGGTTCATGGAGGTAGATTCTGGTGATGGATAGAAGAGGCAGCTCGACATACCCTTGACAATCCTACGACACCTTTCGTTCATACCGAGGATCTAGCGTCTATACATGACCGAGGAATCCGCGAAACAGATGACATGGCACAAAAATGGAAAACGATACAATCCTGACAAGATGGTGCACGCATCCGATGGTGAAGCATGGAAACAGTTTGATGCCATTCACCATGAGAAAGCCGAAGAGGCTCGTAATGTACTTGTTGCGCTGGCCACAGATGGGTTCAATCCCTATGGAATGAGCGCTGCCCCGTACACATGTTGGCCCGTGTTTGTTATCCCAATCAATCTCCCCCCGGTGTGTGCTTTCAAAGGCAGAATATATCCGTGTCGTTGATAATTCCTGGACACCCGGGGAATAAAATGGGCATGTACATGGAGCCTTTGATCGATGAATTGGTACGTGCCTGGGAGGAAGGGGTATGGACGTATGACCGAGATATGAAGACAAACTTCAGAATGCATGTTTGGTACCAGTACTCCATGCATGACTTACTGGCGTATGGGCTATTCTGCGCCTGGTGTGTTCACGGTAAGTTCCCATGCCCAGTTTGCAAGGAAGCTCTTAGGTTCATTTGGTTGAAAAAGGGTGGCAAATATTCGTCCTTCGATAAACATTGACAATTTCTCCCTCCTAACCATCCATTCTGCCTAGACATCAAGAACTTTACGATAGGTGTCGTAGTGACAGACCGCCCACTATCACACCCGGATTTAAGGGACAAAGTCGGGTGCATCTCATAAATGCGCCAAAGAAGACAACATATATAATAACAGTGTGTATAGATATAAATGTTACAATAACATCAGAGTACTTATTAAATTGCGGAAGTCTTACGAAAATAAAAGATAAATATAAAACAAACTAAGGATCATCCTTGGCGCCATAAAGTCAACTGGGAGATGCCACCTAAATCAGATCAAACTCCTCGTTGTGTGGCTCCTCTTGAACCACATGTTCTTCTCCTATGGGGGTGTGAGACAGCAAGGGTGAGCTCACACATGATCATAGCTCAACAAGTTGTGGGGAAACCAGTGTGCATGAACTCACCAAAGGTGGGAGTTCATGTGAAGTGTAAGGCTGATCAACAATAGGGGTTAAATCTGAGCATTACTTTTAATAAGTTGGTCAAATTTTATTAGCAGTTACTAAATGTAAGTGAATACCAAACCTTAATAAGAATAATAGAACAAAATTAATAAATAATCCCATGCAATGCATATGACAAATTGAATTTAAGTTCTATAAATTAATCATGCGAGAGTCCTGAGTTGCTCATGACCGTGAGCTCGGCTAGTATACCAGTTTTACACTCTACAGAGGTTGTACCCTGTACCCACAAGTCATGTTACCCATCTGCCAAGGGATCGTGACTCTCATACACCTCTACCAAGGAAGCGAGGCAGGGAAACACTACGAGGCCTTTACAAAGTTCTACTAGCTTCCGAAAACCCGCTATAGTTTATGGGAAGAGCACTTGCAAGAATCCCTCGTCTGACCGCCATCGCAGCAAAATCAACCCAAGAACCTCCCTGCATGCAACTCCAAACATGTAAACAAAATACACATTAATAATCTACATATTAAAATAAGAACCTAGGAACAGGAATCATTAATTTTGGAGTTATGGATTTTGAATTATGAATTTCCAAAGGTTTTATGTGCTTGATATATGATTAAGTGAGAAATAAATTTTACTACTGTTTTCATGTCAAAACAGAGACTCTAAGTGATAAACAATAATATTACAAAATTTTAGAAAGTGGAATGGAGTAATTTGGACTAAAAATGAATTTCCTATGAATTTTACAAGTTCTAGCACTTATTTATATATTTAAAATGCATTTATAATTTAATTTCTCTGGTTTTATAATACTCTGGACGGGGCCTCAATTTCTGGTAAGCATAGGGGCTCTGGCGCAAAAGATCCTAAGACACAGACAACCCAGGCCGTGGACTGTGGGTTAGTTCTCTAAAACATAAGGGCTTTTTCTGCAAAACGCGTACAACGAAGGGGTACCGTGATCCCTCAACCGTCCGATCTGAAATGAGGCGCCCTGATTAGATCGACCCCCATCCCGAACCGGTATTCAATAGGAATCGCCCGATTAGAATTCTACGGTTCGAATTTAAAACCCCCCTGCGATTGCCCTGGCTCGCCCGATCCGCATCGGACGACCGAAACGAATCCAGGCCAAACCGGTATCCAGCATCTAATCAGAGTCGTTCGCAAAAGGATCGACGACCGAGATCGTCCACCACCCCTAGCGACGAAACACGACGACGGCGCGGACAGCACCCGCGGCGGCACGCCATGCCCAGCGACCCCAAGTTCTCGGTACAACGCCTAAAGCCCTAATTCGAAGGCGCAACATGATGCCCTACATCTGACGAATGCAATGAACGATCAATTACCTCACAGTTTGCAGCAGACGAACCCGACCACGGTGAGCGGCGGAACGGTGGGATTGGTTGAGCTCCGGCGAGGAATTCAGTCGACGACCGAGGCTTTCCCGGCTCTAATCCACCACGGTCACGCAACACGCAAACAGGAGTGTTGCCCAGGCACCTTATCTAGACTAAAACGACGACGAAGAGCGAGTCTACAGCTACGGCGGCGCAACCCGATTCTGCTCACACCGGCGGCGTCAGGTGAGGGGTTAGGTCGCGTCAACAGGAGGTGGTGGTGCTTAGGGTTTGGGCGCCGTGCTTTATGGCCACAAGAGAGGTGGGCAGATGCGTGCACGAGCTGCGCCAATCACGGTGGAGCTTGTTACGGAGAGCGGCGACGGAGTCCGCCCGCGCGTGGGAAGATCCACAGTGGTTGGGGGTCCACATGTCTGCGACATATTCTGGTGCACGCGGTGCGGCTCGGAGACAAGTGGAGAGAAACGCCCAGCAGGGGGCCATGGTGTCAGTGCCGAGTTGTGGAGCGGCCGGGTGAGTGTGTTGGGTATATGGGCCGGCCAAGTCGAATTTGGCCGACACGGCCATTTCACCCCTATTTTATTTTTCTTTTTCTTTTCTAGTTCCTTTTGCTCACATTTTTGGAATTCAAGTTCAAATCCAAATTTGGTTGGGAATTCATTCCTAAATTTAGGTTTAATTCTAAGACCCTAGTAAGAATAGGGATATCTATTATAAACTTTTCTTGCACCTTATAATTAAGATTTTCCTTTCCTCTTCTTTTCTTTAGAGTTTTGTTTTCAAATGTAGAAGTTAAATTCTAGATGTCCATTAATATATTGTTAATAACACATTTATTTTTATTATCACAAATGCGCAGTCAAGTAAAACCCAACATGATGCATAATTTAGTAGCATATCTTTTATTAATTATTTGTTTTAAATATGGTGTTTACATGTGATGGTATGTAGATATAACAAACACATAAATAAAGGAATTAAATTTTCTCCTTTAATATTATCTCTTACAAATTGGGTATTACACCCACCTGCAACGATGATTGGTGCCAAAATTTGTCAACAGATAGATGGGTTTGTGGCCAATACAGAAGGTGGTTTTGTGGGATATGGTGAGCAGCATATGTGGACACATAAGTCGGGCTTGACTCGGCTCCCCTATTATGACGACCTGCTCCTTCCACACAACATTGATGTGATGCACACTAAAAAGAATGTTGCCGAGGCACTTTGGGCAACAATTATGGACATTCCTGATAAGTCAAAGGATAACGTAAAGGCAAGAGTGGATCTGGCAGCGTTATGTGATAGACCAAACCAAGAGATGAAGCCGCCAAGTGGTGGAAAGACATGGAGAAGGCCTAAGGCCGATTTCGTCCTAAGCAGGGCCCAGAGGAAGGAAGTACTTCAGTGGATCAAGATGTTAATGTTCCCTGATGGGTATGCAACTAACCTGAGTAGGGGTGAACTTATCTACTTTGCGAGTCTTAGGGATGAAGAGTCATGACTTCCACATATGGATTGAACGGATTCTTCATGTGATGGTTCGAGGCTACGTCCCTGAGCATGTCTGGCTAGCGCTTTCAGAGTTGAGCTATTTCTTTCGTCAGCTTTGTGCAAAAGAGTTATCTCGGACCGTGGTTGCAGACTTGGAAAGATTGGCACCCGTGTTACTGTGTAAGCTTGAGAAGATATTTCCACTCGGCTTCTTCAATCCAATGCAACATTTGATTCTTCATCTCCCCTATGAGGCATGAATGGGGGCCCGTGCAGGGACGTTGGTGCTATCCAATCGAGAGATGTCTAAAGACTATTCGAAAGAAATGTAGAAACAAATGCAAAATCGAGGCTTCCATTGCAGAGGCATACATTCTAGAGGAGGTGTCAAACTTCACAACAACTTACTATGGTGACAAACTGTCGAGCGTGCATAATCCACCCCCTCATTACAATGATGGCGATAATGAATTGAACCTCAGCATATTTCGAGGCCAACTCGAAAGCGCAAGTGGCTCGACCACCAAGACCCTGACACATGAAGAGTGGCGGCATATCGTGCTATATGTATTGACCAACCTTGAAGAGGTGACGCCATACATGGAACAATTTATTCATGAATTCTGGCGTCGATCAAGGGACCCAACTCCACAGGAATATGACACTGTTCTTAGAAAGGGTGCGAGAAATGGATTGCCTGATTTCATTTCCTGGTTCAAACGTAAGGTACGTGCTTAGTTTGTCAAAGAGATCCGTCTATGAACTCAATTTAGCGTCTTTTAACTTGCGAATACTTACAGGGCCAAAGAAATACGTCTATGAGTGCCGAGTTGAAACAAGTAGCCAACGACTTTGCTTATAGGGTCAAGAAATATTCTGGGTATGACGTCAATGGATACAACAAACTACGACCAAAGTCGGCCCAATTGGAAAACAACATGTTCTGGAGTCTTTACGCCTAGCCTTGACGATGTCGATTATTTTGGACGAATCAAAGAAATATATGAACTCATTTTTTATGGTTCCAAACCTCTTACTCCAGTGATATTCAAATGTCATTGGTTTGACCCTCAAGTGACGAGACGAACACATTCTAATCTTGGGATAGTCGAAATTCGACAAGATTCCACCTTACCAGGAGACGATGTCTATATCGTGGCCCAACATGCCACACAAGTGTATTATCTCCCATATGTGTGCCAAACGAAAGAACATCTTAAGGGTTGGGATGTTGTGTATAAGGTATCGCGCATGTGAGATTACATGTTCCTAACGATGAAGATTATAATTTCGACCCGGACACATATGATGGAGAGTTCTTCCAAGAAGATGGGCTAGAAGGGCGATTTGAGATAGACTTAACCGAAGCTATCAGAATGGACGTAGATATTGAAATGGTTGTTGATGAGGAGGATGATGAGGTGAAAAATGATAATGACTTAGTAATCCTTGAAGGCAATGACATTAATGACGAACTTGCGCCTTCAGATGGTGTTGACTATGAAATGGTTGATAGTGATAATGAGAGTTATGATCCGGCTAACCCCGACACATATGAAGATTATTTTTAATCGATGTAATGCTATATGACTTTTTTATTTCGCACCTGTTTTTTAAATACATCTTTTTATATGTGCTTATTTGTTTACTCTTAATTGCAGGTTGTTGGACAAATATGGTGGGCGGTTGGCTGAGGAGGAGGAGGGGGAGGAGGAGCAGGACGGCAGACGAGGCAGAGCAGGACGAGGCACATCAGGCGGCGTAGCAGGAAGACGACGACCAGCAGTAGGACGATGATGAAGCTCAGCAGGTCGCCTCAGGTTCGAGGAGCGTCTACCTGCGAGGTCCCGTGTAATACCCAAATTCTATTTGAATAGGGAGAGTTAATAATTCTATTTTATGTAGTTTTTTTATATATAATGCTCATTTTTGAAGAATAGAATAATAATAATAGAAGCAAAATAAAATATACATTGCAGCATGCAAGGTTTTTTGTATTGTTGCATTCATATAATCCAGCTTTGGAACTGAAGTAAGGATTTAAAACAGAAATAAGAAAAACAAGAAAGAAAACAAAAAAAATGAATGAAGCCTCACATCTACGTGATTCCATGGCTGCTTGCCCAGTAACGCCAAAATGTGGACGTATCCCACCCTCTTTCCTTCGATTTAATTATTCATATAGCTGCAGATGACATCACCATTACTTCACACATGCATGGTCCCTTGTGACACTTACGCATGGGACCCATGCGGCCAGCAATCTATCAATTTCTCATGCACACACGATTTGGCCGGTTAGCCTGCCAGCGTTTCTTGCTCCATGAAACCGAAAAGAAGCATGCCGCCATCCGCGCAACTGAAGCCTGTTTCTGCGCCACACAATCAGCCCCTCGCGCGTTCTAGTGCAACGGCTGGTGGGTGGGCGTCCGTACACTGTCTGACTCGTGGGGCCCAGGGATTTATCCGCCTGGTGTATTCCCCTCGCGAAAACTCTCCCAGAGCCATGCACGGAGTTCGTTATGAACTAATCCCGTGAATAGTGCATCTGTCTGGCCAACTCGGAATCATTCGCCGAACTCTGCGCGGGTTGTTACAAGCTTGGTCGACGGGCTACATAAATATGGTCGCGCTTCTCCTTTGGGCCATGGCTCAGCTGGGAGAACGCGACACCAAGAGAGATCAGCAGAGAGAGAGAAAATCCATGCGCTGCAGCTTGCTTGTGAAGCCACGAGACCTCGACTGGTCGCTCAGGAGGGATCTCACTGGGGGCGCTAGAAGGGTGGACATCGGTGTCGGTGTCCAGGGACAACAGGTGTCGCGGGGTGTGAATCTCGCCGGACTTGGGGTCGCTGGGCGTTGCTGCCATGGGGATTTGCTGCATGGATGAAGGTAAGGAAGTATACCATTACGTTCTCCTGAGAGCCCTCTGCGTGTAGTCCGTTTGGATCAGAGTAATACGGCCGGGGTTCGAACTTTGGGTGGTCCGCCATGGCGCTTCCATGGCGGGTTGGCCGCCACCGTCATGGCCTGGGTGTTGCTGTGGTCTGGTGTTGAGAAGGAGGGAAGAAGGGCCGCTGGCCGTTAGATTGGAGATTGACGGCTAGGTTCGGATCTGGGGAAAATAGCTATGAGCCGTTGATCCTGGCGCCTACGGTGGAGATTAGATCAAGACCGTGATGAATCCGAGCCATCGAGATGAGATCAGAGGAGTGATAATAGATTGGGCTATAATAAAATCTAGACCGTTGCTTTTAGATCCAGTGGAATAGATTGGGTACCGTTTCGGTTTGAGATGAGTCTAATCTAGGTCGTCTGATGTAGATCGGACGGTTGATGCCACCCGATACCCCTTCGCCCTGGCTTTCTTTCTAAAGAGCCCCTCGCCTTATTCCAAATTAACCCGCCGTCCACCTCGGGTCAGGGTTGAGTCTGGTAGATTTTGCGAATTAAACCTCGAGCTTCTTAGTAAATGACGCGCAGTCCAGATAACAGAGAAACTAAATAATTAATATTAGAAATTGATTTTTAGTATAAAAATAAATCTTAAAACTTGTTTAATTCATATTTAATTCATTTTAACTCCAAATTAATTCATTTCAGTGGCATTAATTTTGTTTTAATATTGTTTATCACTTAGTAAATTTGTTTAGCCATGAAACTTAAAATTATTCACATGAGTTATGCTATTGTAGGTACTCAATAACTTCGGAAATTCATAATTTAATAACCGTAAAACCAAATTTAGTGATTCTTGTACCCACGATCTCGTATCATCACGTAGATTATTATTACGCAATTTGTTCTTATGTATGGTGTGATGTTAATTTTGTATATACCATGTTTGTTCGTATTGCTACGACTAGCGTGAGGACACGAGCCATCCGAAGAGCAAGTTGGTACCTGGAATCTCAAGTCCTAGGCAAGTTGTGCCCTTGATCACTTCTTTTACCCACTCATGTTCTAATTAATCATAATGATCTGCATAGATTAATTTTGATGGGACCTAATAGGTTACCCTAGTTTGTCTATCTTTATGCCTTGTTTACCACTGAACTTTTTGGGTAGTACTTGCTAGTGCTATATGTGGTTTTGGGCATTGAGATACACATTATTCATGATTATACTTTTGTTATCCGTTATTATTTACTGTTCATGTCAAGATCATTAATGGTAATTGGAACATAGAGCTTAACTTGAGAAACACGTGCCACCATAAGGGTTTATGGACGCCCTTGGCTGATTAATTAGGAAAGCTAGTGGAGGACTACCTTACCTGAAAGGGCAAGGGCAGTAGGGGAGTGGTCAGTGTAGGGAGGTCCTTGGTTGATTTTGCTGCGATGGCGGTCAGGCAAGAACCCTGCATTGGAGCTTCCTATAAACTGTAGCGGGTTTTCTGAAGCTAGTGGAACTTTGTAAAGGCCTCGTAGTGTTACCCTGCCTCGCCTCCTCGGTAGAGGTGTATGGGAAGTCGCGATCCCTTGGCAGATGGGTAACATGACTTGTGGGTAAAGGGTACAACCTCTGCAGAGTGTAAAACTGGTATACTAGCCGAGCTCACGGTCATGAGCAGCTCAGGACTCTCTGATGATTAATTTATGGAACTAAATTCAATTTGTCATATGCATTGCATCGCAGGTGATGTTGTTACTTTTGTTCTACTACTTAATTGGGTTGGTATTTACTTATACTTAGTAACTGCTAATAAAATTTTGACCAACTTTAAAAGCAATGCTCAGCTCTAACCATCCTCTTTGGTAAGCCTTACACTTCACGTGATCTCCCACCTTTGGCGAGTTCATGCACATTATTCCCCACAACTTGTTGAGCGATGAACGTATGTGAGCTCACTCTTGCTGTCTCACACCCCCCCACAGGTCAAGAACAGGTACCACAGGATGAGGCGTATGGAGGATGCTGTGGCGAGTTCGTGAGAGATCTAGGTTGTCGTCTCCCAGTCAACTTTGGGTTGCTGGACCGTTGTCTACTTATAATGTAATTATTTATTTATTTTGTATAGAACTCCTGTTATGTAGTAAAGATGTGACATTCGATCATGTGCCATGATTCATCATATGTGTGAGACTTGGTCCCAGCACACCTGGTGATTATGTTCGTGCCCGGGTCTTGGTGCCCCTAAAATCCGGGTGTGACAGAAGTGGTATCAGAGGAATGTTGACTGTAGGACGAAACCTAGATAGAACTGGACAACCATTGTCTACTTACCTTTGCTACTCTGATTCTTTCTAAACTTCTCTTAATCTTTTCTCATCTATTTCCGCTTTACTCTGATTATTCTTACCTTTTCTTTTCTAAAGACAAGTGGATTTCACACTTTGAAATCCTATACATAAAGTGACTTTTAGGAATAGGAGACCTAATCTTAGGAACAAAAACAAAACTATATTTTTTATACCTATGAATTTGAATGTTTGTTCTTATGATACTTGTCTGATTTGGATCTTTGATTGAGTGTGGTGAGTTGTGGAGTAATGTCCACAATTGCATCTACATATACCTATAGGCATAAATAAATAAATAAATTCATAAGATAACTAAAACAGCCTAGATTATCCTTCATTAAATTATATTTACCTTAATAGATTCATCTTACCTTGAAAAAGATTTTATCTTATCCTAATAGATCTAACTAACCTCAAAATATTCTACCTTATCCTTATGAATTCATCTTGCCCTAATTAGCATATTTATTCCACTCTAGAATAACAACCATGAGCTAATCCAAAATTTATTTAGATCTTAACTAGTCTAATCTAGTCATATCCAACCTAATCTAGATTTTATCTAATCTATGATGATCTAATCTAGAGTAAGTTACTTAATGCTGGTACAAAAGATAAGACCATACCCCTCATGCACTTAAAACTAAACTAGTGCCTTAAACCAACTCAGCCACATGCATGAGATCTGATCCAACCAATAGAGTCATGATAAACTGCATAATCTATCTAACCCCGCCCAACACCAAACAAGTTTTTGACCAACATCATGTAGTCTATCTCACCTATATCTATCTTAACCATATTTTCCCAACTTCGATGATGTACACTGACCTTGACTCAATGAGACCAAGACCGGAGAAGGAAAGATCAACATTAACAAGGAAGGATATAACAGTCAAAGCGAATCTCGAGATGAACTAAGACTTAAACATATTGGATAAAGTCTTTTCCTTGCCATAATCTTTCTTACCTCCTCCTGTCCAGCTTATATCCTACATAATAAGTAGTTGTGGATACGTATGCTCTCCTAATCACCCACTAATGACTACAAAAAATGAGACTCTCGATTTTTGAATCAATTATAGACTAAGAGCTAAAATTACCAATCCTTCTGTATCCCTTTTCTTACAAATCTCGAGGACGAGATTCCTTTTAAGGGGGTAGGATTTGTAATACCCAAATTCTATTTGAATAGGGAGAGTTAATAATTCTATTTTATGTGGTTTTTTTTATATATAATGCTCATTTTTGAAGAATAGAATAATAATAATAGAAGCAAAATAAAATATACATTGCATCATGCAAGGTTTTTTGTATTGTTGCATTCATATAATCCAGCTTTGGAACTGAAGTAAGGATTTAAAACAGAAATAAGAAAAACAAGAAAGAAAACAAAAAAAATGAATGAAGCCTCACATCTACGTGATTCCATGGCTGCTTGCCCAGTAACGCCAAAATGTGGACGTATCCCACCCTCTTTCCTTCGATTTAATTATTCATATAGCCGCAGATGACATCACCATTACTTCACACATGCATGGTCCCTTGTGACACTTACGCATGGGACCCATGCGGCCAGCAATCTATCAATTTCTCATGCACACACGATTTGGCCGGTTAGCCTGCCAGCGTTTCTTGCTCCATGAAACCGAAAAGAAGCATGTCGCCATCCGCACAACTGAAGCCTGTTTCTGCGCCACACAATCAGCCCCGCGCGCGTTCTAGTGCAACGGCTGGTGGGTGGGCGTCCGTACACTGTCTGACTCGTGGGGCCCAGGGATTTATCCGCCTGGTGTATTCCCCTCGCGAAAACTCTCCCAGAGCCATGCACGGAGTTCGTTATGAACTAATCCCGTGAATAGTGCATCTGTCTGGCCAACTCGGAATCATTCGCCGAACTCTGCGCGGGTTGTTACAAGCTTGGTCGACGGGCTACATAAATATGGTCGCGCTTCTCCTTTGGGCCATGGCTCAGCTGGGAGAACGCGACACCAAGAGAGATCAGCAGAGAGAGAGAAAATCCATGCGCTGCAGCTTGCTTGTGAAGCCACGAGACCTCGACTGGTCGCTCAGGAGGGATCTCACTGGGGGCGCTAGAAGGGTGGACATCGGTGTCGGTGTCCAGGGACAACAGGTGTCGCGGGGTGTGAATCTCGCCGGACTTGGGGTCGCTGGGCGTTGCTGCCATGGGGATTTGCTGCATGGATGAAGGTAAGGAAGTATACCATTACGTTCTCCTGAGAGCCCTCTGCGTGTAGTCCGTTTGGATCAGAGTAATACGGCCGGGGTTCGAACTTTGGGTGGTCCGCCATGGCGCTTCCATGGCGGGTTGGCCGCCACCGTCATGGCCTGGGTGTTGCTGTGGTCTGGTGTTGAGAAGGAGGGAAGAAGGGCCGCTGGCCGTTAGATTGGAGATTGACGGCTAGGTTCGGATCTGGGGAAAATAGCTATGAGCCGTTGATCCTGGCGCCTACGGTGGAGATTAGATCAAGACCGTGATGAATCCGAGCCATCGAGATGAGATCAGAGGAGTGATAATAGATTGGGCTATAATAAAATCTAGACCGTTGCTTTTAGATCCAGTGGAATAGATTGGGTACCGTTTCGGTTTGAGATGAGTCTAATCTAGGTCGTCTGATGTAGATCGGACGGTTGATGCCACCCGATACCCCTTCGCCCTGGCTTTCTTTCTAAAGAGCCCCTCGCCTTATTCCAAATTAACCCGCCGTCCACCTCGGGTCAGGGTTGAGTCTGGTAGATTTTGCGAATTAAACCTCGAGCTTCTTAGTAAATGACGCGCAGTCCAGATAACAGAGAAACTAAATAATTAATATTAGAAATTGATTTTTAGTATAAAAATAAATCTTAAAACTTGTTTAATTCATATTTAATTCATTTTAACTCCAAATTGATTCATTTCAGTGGCATTAATTTTGTTTTAATATTGTTTATCACTTAGTAAATTTGTTTAGCCATGAAACTTAAAATTATTCACATGAGTTATGCTATTGTAGGTACTCAATAACTTCGGAAATTCATAATTTAATAACCGTAAAACCAAATTTAGTGATTCTTGTACCCACGATCTCGTATCATCACGTAGATTATTATTACGCAATTTGTTCTTATGTATGGTGTGATGTTAATTTTGTATATACCATGTTTGTTCGTATTGCTACGACTAGCGTGAGGACACGAGCCATCCGAAGAGCAAGTTGGTACCTGGAATCTCAAGTCCTAGGCAAGTTGTGCCCTTGATCACTTCTTTTACCCACTCATGTTCTAATTAATCATAATGATCTGCATAGATTAATTTTGATGGGACCTAATAGGTTACCCTAGTTTGTCTATCTTTATGCCTTGTTTACCACTGAACTTTTTGGGTAGTACTTGCTAGTGCTATATGTGGTTTTGGGCATTGAGATACACATTATTCATGATTATACTTTTGTTATCCGTTATTATTTACTGTTCATGTCAAGATCATTAATGGTAATTGGAACATAGAGCTTAACTTGAGAAACACGTGCCACCATAAGGGTTTATGGACGCCCTTGGCTGATTAATTAGGAAAGCTAGTGGAGGACTACCTTACCTGAAAGGGCAAGGGCAGTAGGGGAGTGGTCAGTGTAGGGAGGTCCTTGGTTGATTTTGCTGCGATGGCGGTCAGGCAAGAACCCTGCATTGGAGCTTCCTATAAACTGTAGCGGGTTTTCTGAAGCTAGTGGAACTTTGTAAAGGCCTCGTAGTGTTACCCTGCCTCGCCTCCTCGGTAGAGGTGTATGGGAAGTCGCGATCCCTTGGCAGATGGGTAACATGACTTGTGGGTAAAGGGTACAACCTCTGCAGAGTGTAAAACTGGTATACTAGCCGAGCTCACGGTCATGAGCAGCTCAGGACTCTCTGATGATTAATTTATGGAACTAAATTCAATTTGTCATATGCATTGCATCGCAGGTGATGTTGTTACTTTTGTTCTACTACTTAATTGGGTTGGTATTTACTTATACTTAGTAACTGCTAATAAAATTTTGACCAACTTTAAAAGCAATGCTCAGCTCTAACCATCCTCTTTGGTAAGCCTTACACTTCACGTGATCTCCCACCTTTGGCGAGTTCATGCACATTATTCCCCACAACTTGTTGAGCGATGAACGTATGTGAGCTCACTCTTGCTGTCTCACACCCCCCCACAGGTCAAGAACAGGTACCGCAGGATGAGGCGTATGGAGGATGCTGTGGCGAGTTCGTGAGAGATCTAGGTTGTCGTCTCCCAGTCAACTTTGGGTTGCTGGACCGTTGTCTACTTATAATGTAATTATTTATTTATTTTGTATAGAACTCCTGTTATGTAGTAAAGATGTGACATTCGATCATGTGCCATGATTCATCATATGTGTGAGACTTGGTCCCAGCACACCTGGTGATTATGTTCGCGCCCGGGTCTTGGTGCCCCTAAAATCCGGGTGTGACAGAAGTGGTATCAGAGGAATGTTGACTGTAGGACGAAACCTAGATAGAACTGGACAACCATTGTCTACTTACCTTTGCTACTCCGATTCTTTCTAAACTTCTCTTAATCTTTTCTCATCTATTTCCGCTTTACTCTGATTATTCTTACCTTTTCTTTTCTAAAGACAAGTGGGTTTCACACTTTGAAATCCTATACATAAAGTGACTTTTAGGAATAGGAGACCTAATCTTAGGAACAAAAACAAAACTATATTTTTTATACCTATGAATTTGAATGTTTGTTCTTATGATACTTGTCTGATTTGGATCTTTGATTGAGTGTGGTGAGTTGTGGAGTAATGTCCACAATTGCATCTACATATACCTATAGGCATAAATAAATAAATTCATAAGATAACTAAAACAGCCTAGATTATCCTTCATTAAATTATATTTACCTTAATAGATTCATCTTACCTTGAAAAAGATTTTATCTTATCCTAATAGATCTAACTAACCTCAAAATATTCTACCTTATCCTTATGAATTTATCTTGCCCTAATTAGCATATTTATTCCACTCTAGAATAACAACCATGAGCTAATCCAAAATTTATTTAGATCTTAACTAGTCTAATCTAGTCATATCCAACCTAATCTAGATTTTATCTAATCTATGATGATCTAATCTAGAGTAAGTTACTTAATGCTGGTACAAAAGATAAGACCATACCCCTCATGCACTTAAAACTAAACTAGTGCCTTAAACCAACTCAGCCACATGCATGAGATCTGATCCAACCAATAGAGTCATGATAAACTGCATAATCTATCTAACCCCGCCCAACACCAAACAAGTTTTTGACCAACATCATGTAGTCTATCTCACCTATATCTATCTTAACCATATTTTCCCAACTTCGATGATGTACACTGACCTTGACTCAATGAGACCAAGACCGGAGAAGGAAAGATCAACATTAACAAGGAAGGATATAACAGTCAAAGCGAATCTCGAGATGAACTAAGACTTAAACATATTGGATAAAGTCTTTTCCTTGCCATAATCTTTCTTACCTCCTCCTGTCCAGCTTATATCCTACATAATAAGTAGTTGTGGATACGTATGCTCTCCTAATCACCCACTAATGACTACAAAAAATGAGACTCTCGATTTTTGAATCAATTATAGACTAAGAGCTAAAATTACCAATCCTTCTGTATCCCTTTTCTTACAAATCTCGAGGACGAGATTCCTTTTAAGGGGGTAGGATTTGTAATACCCAAATTCTATTTGAATAGGGAGAGTTAATAATTCTATTTTATGTGGTTTTTTTTATATATAATGCTCATTTTTGAAGAATAGAATAATAATAATAGAAGCAAAATAAAATATACATTGCATCATGCAAGGTTTTTTGTATTGTTGCATTCATATAATCCAGCTTTGGAACTGAAGTAAGGATTTAAAACAGAAATAAGAAAAACAAGAAAGAAAACAAAAAAATGAATGAAGCCTCACATCTACGTGATTCCATGGCTGCTTGCCCAGTAACGCCAAAATGTGGACGTATCCCACCCTCTTTCCTTCGATTTAATTATTCATATAGCCGCAGATGACAACACCATTACTTCACACATGCATGGTCCCTTGTGACACTTACGCATGGGACCCATGCGGCCAGCAATCTATCAATTTCTCATGCACACACGATTTGGCCGGTTAGCCTGCCAGCGTTTCTTGCTCCATGAAACCGAAAAGAAGCATGCCGCCATCCGCGCAACTGAAGCCTGTTTCTGCGCCACACAATCAGCCCCGCGCGCGTTCTAGTGCAACGGCTGGTGGGTGGGCGTCCGTACACTGTCTGACTCGTGGGGCCCAGGGATTTATCCGCCTGGTGTATTCCCCTCGCGAAAACTCTCCCAGAGCCATGCACGGAGTTCGTTATGAACTAATCCCGTGAATAGTGCATCTGTCTGGCCAACTCGGAATCATTCGCCGAACTCTGCGCGGGTTGTTACAAGCTTGGTCGACGGGCTACATAAATATGGTCGCGCTTCTCCTTTGGGCCATGGCTCAGCTGGGAGAACACGGCACCAAGAGAGATCAGCAGAGAGAGAGAAAATCCATGCGCTGCAGCTTGCTTGTGAAGCCACGAGACCTCGACTGGTCGCTCAGGAGGGATCTCACTGGGGGCGCTAGAAGGGTGGACATCGGTGTCGGTGTCCAGGGACAACAGGTGTCGCGGGGTGTGAATCTCGCCGGACTTGGGGTCGCTGGGCGTTGCTGCCATGGGGATTTGCTGCATGGATGAAGGTAAGGAAGTATACCATTACGTTCTCCTGAGAGTCCTCTGCGTGTAGTCCGTTTGGATCCGAGTAATACGGCCGGGGTTCGAACTTTGGGTGGTCCGCCATGGCGCTTCCATGGCGGGTTGGCCGCCACCGTCATGGCCTGGGTGTTGCTGTGGTCTGGTGTTGAGAAGGAGGGAAGAAGGGCCGCTGGCCGTTAGATTGGAGATTGACGGCTAGGTTCGGATCTGGGGAAAATAGCTATGAGCCGTTGATCCTGGCGCCTACGGTGGAGATTAGATCAAGACCGTGATGAATCCGAGCCATCGAGCTGAGATCAGAGGAGTGATAATAGATTGGGCTATAATAAAATCTAGACCGTTGCTTTTAGATCCAGTGGAATAGATTGGGTACCGTTTCGGTTTGAGATGAGTCTAATCTAGGTCGTCTGATGTAGATCGGACGGTTGATGCCACCCGATACCCCTTCGCCCTGGCTTTCTTTCTAAAGAGCCCCTCGCCTTATTCCAAATTAACCTGCCGTCCACCTCGGGTCAGGGTTGAGTCTGGTAGATTTTGCGAATTAAACCTCGAGCTTCTTAGTAAATGACGCGCAGTCCAGATAACAGAGAAACTAAAGAATTAATATTAGAAATTGATTTTTAGTATAAAAATAAATCTTAAAACTTGTTTAATTCATATTTAATTCATTTTAACTCCAAATTAATTCATTTCAGTGGCATTAATTTTGTTTTAATATTGTTTATCACTTAGTAAATTTGTTTAGCCATGAAACTTAAAATTATTCACATGAGTTATGCTATTGTAGGTACTCAATAACTTCGGAAATTCATAATTTAATAACCGTAAAACCAAATTTAGTGATTCTTGTACCCACGATCTCGTATCATCACGTAGATTATTATTACGCAATTTGTTCTTATGTTTGGTGTGATGTTAATTTTGCATATACCATGTTTGTTCGTATTGCTACGACTAGCGTGAGGACACGAGCCATCCGAAGAGCAAGTTGGTACCTGGAATCTCAAGTCCTAGGCAAGTTATGCCCTTGATCACTTCTTTTACCCACTCATGTTCTAATTAATCATAATGATCTGCATAGGTTAATTTTGATGGGACCTAATAGGTTACCCTAGTTTGTCTATCTTTGTGCCTTGTTTACCACTGAACTTTTTGGGTAGTACTTGCTAGTGCTATATGTGGTTTTGGGCATTGAGATACACATTATTCATGATTATACTTTTGTTATCCGTTGTTATTTACTGTTCATGTCAAGATCATTAATGGTAATTGGAACATAGAGCTTAACTTGAGAAACACGTGCCACCACAAGGGTTTATGGACGCCCTTGGCTGATTAATTAGGAAAGCTAGTGGAGGACTACCTTACCTGAAAGGGGCAAGGGCAGTAGGGGAGTGGTCAGTGTAGGGAGGTCCTTGGTTGATTTTGCTGCGATGGCGGTCAGGCAAGAACCCTGCATTGGAGCTTCCTATAAACTGTAGCGGGTTTTCTGAAGCTAGTGGAACTTTGTAAAGGCCTCGTAGTGTTACCCTGCCTCGCCTCCTCGGTAGAGGTGTATGGGAAGTCGCGATCCCTTGGCAGATGGGTAACATGACTTGTGGGTAAAGGGTACAACCTCTGCAGAGTGTAAAACTGGTATACTAGCCGAGCTCACGGTCATGAGCAGCTCAGGACTCTCTGATGATTAATTTATGGAACTAAATTCAATTTGTCATATGCATTGCATCGCAGGTGATGTTGTTACTTTTGTTCTACTACTTAATTGGGTTGGTATTTACTTATACTTAGTAACTGCTAATAAAATTTTGACCAACTTTAAAAGCAATGCTTAGCTCTAACCATCCTCTTTGGTAAGCCTTACACTTCACGTGATCTCCCACCTTTGGCGAGTTCATGCACATTATTCCCCACAACTTGTTGAGCGATGAACGTATGTGAGCTCACTCTTGCTGTCTCACACCCTCCCACAGGTCAAGAACAGGTACCGCAGGATGAGGCGTATGGAGGATGCTGTGGCGAGTTCGTGAGAGATCTAGGTCGTCGTCTCCCAGTCAACTTTGGGTTGCTGGACCGTTGTCTACTTATAATGTAATTATTTATTTATTTTGTATAGAACTCCTGTTATGTAGTAAAGATGTGACATTCGATCCTGTGCCATGATTCATCATATGTGTGAGACTTGGTCCTAGCACACCTGGTGATTATGTTCGCGCCCGGGTCTTGGTGCCCCTAAAATCCGGGTGTGACATCCCGCGAGTCTCCCTCAGCGTCCCATACTTCGGGACAGGCGACCGCTGATTCGGTCGGATGGGGAGAGGCATGTAAATTTATGTTCTTCATTCTTATTCATATTATGTGTTCAAAATCAAAATATAAACTAATACTTTTTATTTATCACTTGGACAGGTCTTGGACGGTTGTGGAGAATGCTGGGGGTCATCGTCGCAACCCCAATGGCATCCTCGGCATGCTGTGGAGGGAACACTTCCCTGGACTGGTTGAGTACGCCGGAGTGATGGGACCATCCTACAGCTTCGACCACTACACTGTCGCCCCCGATGCAGTAGACCGGGACGACCGGGAATTCAATAACAAGGCAGAGCGGGTGAAGCAAGAGTTGTGGGTAAGTCTTAGTATAATGTAAAATATGTCGCATTCGCTGCACATTCTTGAAATAATGTATGGATACATTGTTTTTGTACGCATGATTTCTTTAGATGCGAGGCTGGATACGAGGCTAGGGCGGATGTGGTAGCCACCACGAGCTGTAAGAAGCTCGTCGTGGACATGCACTATGAGGCCTGAATCCAGGCCATCGTCAGCTACCACGGCTCCATCCTTGGGGAGAAGGTGACCAAGCAACAACCTCGAGCCATGTCGTTGACCAGAGACTAGTACCTGTAGGTAAAGTCATGCATGTTTGGTACCAGTATTCCATGCATGAATTTAATTTTATCTTCTGATATGCAGTGTACGTGTTTACTTTGTAGATGATTCCATATTGGTGTGCCGCACATCCTCTGTGCTGGGAGCAGATGGTGGATAGGTGGTGCTCGCCTGAGTGGGACGAGGCACACAATGCTAGCCGAGAACGGCGTATGATGATGCAAGGTCCCTCCCACCACCAAGGCAGCCATAGCCTAGGCCAATATGCAGAAGCATGGGTACGCCCTCTTTTTTATTTAGGTATGTAGCACTAGATTAGATATTATTTATAATTATCTCGTCGGTTTTCTTGCAGTCGGCGTCACATGGTGGCCGGCCTTGCTCCATCTTCTCGGCCTATCTATGGCCTATAAGGGCAAGGCGACGTCCGACGTCACCTACAACCTGGATGATGGGCCCGAGGCATATAGCAACCCTACCGTCTACAACCGCCTTCATGACTACACCACCATGGCGCAGGAGGTCCATGGCTCAAAATATGATTCGAGCACCGAGCAGATCGACCCCGATGTCCTCATGAGGGTCGGAGGAGGCAAGAGACATGGGCGGTACTGGATTGCCGACAGGGCAATCGACTCGTCGTCCACATCCACTCTATCTCAGGTGCGAGCAAGGAGCATGGGCTCGAGTCCAGCCATACGACCTCAGCACGACAGCTCACAGCATCACATACAGCAACTCGAGGTTAGTGCTTCTATAACTCGTCATTTCTTGAGTTATAAAACTTCTCTTTGAGTTACTATAACATTGGCTTGTTGTAAGTGCAATCAACCCTAATTGAGGGTTTTGGTGATTAAATGACAAAACAAACAGAGATTCTAACAAGTTTGCTCCTAGCATGTACACAGTTTTTCTACAGACAGGAGAAGCACATATCTTATGAGTATGCAAATGTATAAGCACATCGGATTAAAATTCTACATCATATAGCGTGCTCCAAGTGCTTTGAACAACGATAGTATTCATTTTATAATTCTTGAGTTATAGAAATCGCCATTCAATTAAGAGGGATCTGCAATAAGTTAAGTAAGTAATGCAATGAGCTCAGTTCAAATTCCTTCAAATCCTCTAAGATAATACTTTTCTAGATCATGAATGTCCTTGGAAAAACCACTCTTACTCCTCACACAAGTTCCACCTTGGTTCACTTCTGTTTTCTTAAAACTTGCTCTTCAGTTTCAAAAACCGGTTCAACCGGACCTAAAACCGGTTCAACCGGTTTCTGTACTGTTCCTTCTGCCACCTCTGTCCTGCCAGTCTGCCAGTCAAAAGCTATCAAAAAAGTTGTGTGCAGAGTTTTTCGAAAACCGGTTCAACCGGATTTGAGCCCGGCTCAACCGATTTTGAGTCTGGTCGAGTCTCCGGCTGAGTAGCTCAATGAACCGAGAACTCCCTGGTGGAAACCGGTTCAACCGGTTTAAGAACCGGTTCAACCGGTTTTTGGTCCACTTCTCCCAATGGCTGCCAGCTTTTGGGGGATCCTTTAAATACCCCCCACACACTCTCTCTCTTCATTCACTTCTGCCCTTCCACGATTTCTTGGCTGACCAACCTCCAAACCAAGGCATTCAATTCACCTCTCACACCTGAAATCGCATCCCCTTCAATTGTTTGAAGGATCCTTGGTGTGAGGTGAAGTCGATCTAACACACTTTTGATTTCATCTTGATTCTCCTATTCTCTTCATTCTTGAGCTCTTTGCAAACTTAACCTTGTGCGGATTTGTTACTCTTGGAACCTTGTGTTCCTTGACGATTAGAGGTTGCTTGGGAGTCTCCAAATTTGTGGACGACCCCAAGAAGTTTGTATCACCCGCTCTTTGAGCAAATTTGAGAAGAGATTGCCTTGACCTTGGTGGTCGGCTTGTGGAGGATTAGGGTTGGAAAAGACCCGGCCCTTTGTGGGCTCCTCAACGAGGAGTAGGACACCTTTGTGGTGGTTGCCGAACCTCGGGTTAAATCGTGTGTTCTTGATAAGTGCTCCAATTGGTTGGTTAGTTCATATTCGATTATATTGTGTGCAAATCGTGTGAAAACAATTCACCTCGATTTGTCATCTATTCGAGTGGATTTTTTCTAGGGCAAGTCTTTAGCAAAATCTCTCACTACTTCATCACATTTGTTAACTGTTTATCTAATCTAAGTTGAGCAGGTTCAAACTTGTTCAGTTGTAAAACAAAATCAACTGAACCGGTTTGCACCAGTGCAACTTGAATTAGACACTATCTCGAAGTTTTTAGTGGAAAATTTCAGGTGTAGCCTATTCACCCCCTCTAGGCTACTTTTCAATTGGTATCAAAGCTTCGTACCTCGTTTTACGCTTAACCGCGTGAGGAAACGATCATGTCTACTCAAAGGGACCATGTGGATCCTCTCCTTGAGGAAATCCCCATCACATCTTCCGGTGAGGAAATAGACGCCAAGGTCCTCGACCTCGCCATGAAGATTGCCGAGAAGATGTTCCTCAAAATGAAAGAGGAAGATGCTAAGAAAAGGGAAGAAGAAGAAGAATCAAGAAGAAAGGCCGAAGAAGACAAAGGAAAGGGAAAAATTGAATACAATGATGACCTAGTGGAACTTTTGGTGTCAAGGGTGATGAGCAAGATAAGTCTCAACACCGAAGGATCATCTACCAAAAGTAAACGTAACGAGTTCAACAAAGTTCAATTTGATTATTCTAGAAATTTTATCCCCAACTTCTCTTCCGCCCCACTTGGAAAGTTACCAACTCTTAGTGAGTTGAACTATGACGAGTGGGCCGATAAGATGAAGTCACATTTAATCGGTGTACATCCTAGTCTTTGGGAGATTGTCAATATAGGTATGTATAAGCCCGCCCAAGGCGAAGAGAAGACTCCGGAAATGATGCAAGAAATTCAACGCAATGCTCAAGCGGTGAGCATAATAAAAGGAAGTCTTTGTCCGGAAGAATACCGGAAAGTCCAAGGAAGAGAGGATGCTCGTGAAATTTGGAACATTCTCAAAATGTCACATGAAGGAGACCCCAAAGCTAAGAGACATAGAATTGAAGCTTTGGAGAGTGAGCTTGCTCGATATGATTGGACTAAGGGTGAATCACTTCAATCACTCTTTGATCGGCTAATGGTGTTAGTCAACAAAATCAGAGTGCTTGGAAGTGAAGATTGAAGTGACTCCAAGGTCACTAGGCTATTTATGAGAGCATACAAAGAAAAGGACAAGAGTCTAGCAAGGATGATAAGGGACCGTGATGACTATGAGGATATGACACCTCACCAACTGTTTGCAAAGATTCAACAACATGAATCTGAAGAAGCTCTAATCAAGATAAGAGACACTCATGCCTTGATCTCAAATGAACAAGATACCCCCAAGAAGAACAAAGACCACAAGGCAAAGAAAGTGGTCGAGACATCAAGTGATGAAGATAGTTCAAGTGATGAAGACACAACTATGTTCATCAAAACCTTCAAGAAGTTTGTGAGGAAAAATGATAAGTTTCAAAGGAAAGGAAAGAAGAGGGCATGTTATGAATGTGGCCAAACCGGTCATTTCATAGCGGATTGTCCTAACAAAAAGGAACAAGAAGCCAAGAAGGAATACAAAAAGGACAAGTTCAAAAAGGGGGCAAGAACAAGGGATATTTCAAGAAGAAGAAATATGGTCAAGCCCACATTGGCGAAGAATGGAACTCCGATGAAGAAAGTTCTAGCTCTGAAGAAGAGGAGGTGGTGGCAAACGTCGCCATCCAATCTACTTCAAGCTCGCAATTGTTCACCAACCTCCACGACGACTCCTACACTCCAACTTACCTCATGGCAAAAGGAGATAAGGTAACTTTATTTAGTGATGATTTTACAAATGATGATGATGAACAAATTGCCATGAAAAACAAAATGATTAAAGAATTTGGTTTAAATGAATATAATGTTATCACTAAATTAATGGAGAAGCTAGATAAAAGAAAAGCAACTCTTGACGCTCAAGAAGACTTGCTCATCCTTGAAAAGGAGAAAAACCTAGAGCTTCAAGAATTGTTATTCAATAAAGATGAAATGCTAGAAGCCTTGACTAAGGAAGTATCTTTAGTCAAGATAACTATAGAGGATAGGGAAAAAATGATAAATATGAAAACCTCTATAGTTAATCTTGCAAATGAAAAGGATGCACTTGAATCAAGCATGTTAAGCTTGACAGTCCAAAATCAAGAACTTCAAGTGCAACTTGAAAATTGCAAGAACCTCAATGCTTCATCTTTATTGATTGAATCTAAGTCTAGCTCCTTAAATAATACCGTTTGTAAACATTATGTAAAATATCATGCTTCTTGTTGTTTGACTAACCATGCAAGGTAGAAAAGTCCACAGGTTAAGGTCAAAGAAATATTGAAGAGATGCTCTAGCAATGATGGGTTAAAGAAAGTTGAACCCAAGTACAAGTCCTTGAAGCCCAACAATGGAAAAAGGGGGCTTGGGTTCAACTCATATAAGGAAAACCCTAGCATAGTGCATAAGGGGTGGAGATCCCCTAAGTTCATAGAGGGAACCACCCTATATGATGCCTTGGGGAGGATTCACTCCTCAAATGACAAGTCAACTCAAGTAAAGGTAAACTTGAGTTCCACAAAGAATAAGATGAAGGAAGCGGGATCCACAAGTAGAGAAAAATTTAATGCTCCCATTTCTCATTCTTATCTTTGTGATTATATGTTGACTTGGGATTCAGGGAAATTGGTTATTAAATATGTGGGTGCCTACATACAGAGAAAAGTCATGAAAAGAAGTGTGTGGGTACCCAAGGCTATAACTAACACTATAGGACCCAATTCAATTTGGGTACCTAAAAGCATAGCCTAAATTTGTTTTGCAGGTCTAGTCCTCTGGTGGGTCAAGCTGGGTGCTTGACAGTGGATGTACAAATCACATGACCGGGGAGAAAGACATATTTCACTCCTTGCAACTAACTCAAGAAGCACAAGAAATTGTGTTTGGAGATAGTGGCAAGAGTAAAGTGATTGGTATTGGTAAAATTCCTATCTCTGACCAACAATCACTTTCAAATGTTTTACTAGTAGGTTCTTTAAGCTACAATTTGATGTCTGTTTCACAACTTTGTGGAATGGGTTATAATTGTTTATTTTCTGATGTGGATGTGAAGATCCTTAGAAGGGAGGATTCCTCAGTTGCCTTTACGGGTCGCTTGAAGGGCAAACTTTATCATGTTGATTTCACAACAAGTAAGGTGACGCCTAAGACTTGTGTAGTGGCAAAATCCGACAAGGGTTGGCTATGGCATCGTCGGCTAGCTCATGTCGGTATGAGGAATTTGGCCAAACTTCAAAAGGATAGTCACATCATTGGACTAACAAATGTTGTGTTTGAGAAAGATAGGGTTTGTGGCACATGCCAAGAAGAAAAGCAACATGGAGTCCCATATCAATCAAAGAATGTGGTCACAACAAAGAGGCCATTGGAGCTTCTTTACATGGACCTCTTCGGACCTGTGGCCTACATTAGTATTGGTGGTAGTAAGTATGGCTTAGTTATTGTTGATGATTTTTCTCGCTTCACCTGGGTTTTCTTTTTGAGTGACAAAGGTGAAACCTAAGAGATCTTGAAGAAATTCATGAGAAGAGCTCAAAATGAGTTTGAGCTTAAAATCAAGAAAGTGAGAAGTAACAATGGGACAGAGTTCAAGAACACAGGTGTCGAAGAATTCTTGGGAGAAGAAGGAATCAAACATGAGTTCTCGGTCCCCTACACACCACAACAAAATGGTGTAGTGGAAAGGAAAAATAGAACACTAATTGAAGCCACAAGAACCATGTTAGATGAATACAAGACACCTGACAACTTCTGGGCTAAAGTGGTCAACACCGCCTATCATGCAATCAACCGCTATATCTTCATAAGGTCTATAAGAAGACAGCTTATGAGCTTCTGACTGGTAACAAACCTAAAGTTGATTACTTTAGAGTATTTGGTTGTAAGTGCTTTATTCTTAACAAGAAAGTCAAGAGCTCGAAGTTTGCTCCTAGAGTGGACGAGGGCTTCTTGCTTGGTTATGCATCAAATGCGCATGGATATCATGTTTTCAACAATACCACCGATCTTGTTGAAATAGCGATAGACGTGACATTTGATGAGTCTAATGGCTCGCAAGGGCATGTTTCTAATGACATTGCAGGAAATGAAGAACCACCTTGTGAGGCCATAAAGAAGCTTGCAATAGGTGAAGTTATACCTCAAGAAAAGGATGATGAGGAAGGAACCTTGTGGATGACCAATAAGGTTTTTGATGTGGGCGCAAAGGTGGTGGGTGATAAATCCTCCACCCAAGCGAACCCATCAACCTCAAGTCATCCAAGTCTTGAAGAAGGTCATCAACCCCAAAAGATGCCAATCCTGGTGGAAGGTGAACATGAAAGTATTGATGATGAAGTGCCTCTTGATCAAGTGGATGATGAGGAGGAGCAAATTCAAAGACAACCATCAGTGCCCCATCCTCGAGTCCACCATACCATCCAAAGGGATCATCCTGTGGACAACATCCTGGGTAGCATCAGGAGAGGGGTAACAACTTGATCTCGTTTAGCAAATTTTTGTGAATTTTACTTGTTTGTCTCCTCTCTTGAGACACTTAAGGTTGAAGAAGCGCTTGGTGATCCGGATTGGATAATCGCCATGCAAGAGGAGTTGAACAACTTCACCCGGAATGAAGTCTGGTCTTTAGTTCAAAGACCCAAGCAAAATGTGATTGGGACAAAATGGGTCTTTAGGAACAAACAAGATGAACATGGCGTTGTTACAAGAAACAAAGCACGATTGGTTGCCCAAGGCTACACTCAAGTGGAGGAACTTGATTTTGGTGAAACATATGCGCCGGTAGCAAGGTTAGAGTCAATTAGAATATTAATTGCCTATGCTACTAACCATAATTTCAAGCTATACCAAATGGATGTCAAGAGCGCATTTCTAAATGGACCACTACAAGAGCAAGTCTATGTGGAGCAACCACCGGGCTTTGAAGATCCAAGAAAGCCAAACCATGTCTATCTACTTCACAAAGCGCTCTACGGGCTTAGACAAGCCCCTAGAGCTTGGTATGATTGTCTTAAAGATTTTTTAATTAAGAATGGATTTACAATAGGAAAAGCTGACTCTACATTATTCACTCGCAAAGTTGATAATGAGTTATTTGTGTGCCAAATATATGTCGATGACATTATATTTGGTAGTACTAATGAAAAATTTTGTGAACAATTTAGCAAGGTGATGACGAACAGGTTTGAGATGTCTATGATGGGCGAACTCAAATACTTCCTAGGATTTCGGGTCAAACAACTGAAGGAAGGTACCTTTCTATGCCAAACCAAGTATACACAAGACATGCTCAAGAAGTTTGGCTTGGAAAAGGCAAAGCACGCCAATACACCAATGTCATCAAATGGACATCTCGACCTTAATGAAGAAGGTAAACCGGTAGACCAAAAATTATATAGATCAATGATAGGGTCACTGCTTTACTTATGTGCATCTAGACCTGATATCATGTTAAGTGTTTACATGTGTGCACGTTTTCAAGCTAATCCAAAAGATTGTCATCTTGTTGCCGTTAAGAGAATCTTAAGATACTTAGTCCACACCCAAAACCTAGGATTATGGTATCCTAAAGTCTCCCTTTTTGATTTACTTGGCTACTCTGACTCAGACTATGCCGGTTGCAAAGTAGATCGAAAAAGCACTACTAGGACTTGCCAATTCCTTGGGCGGTCCTTAGTGTCATGGAGTTCCAAGAAACAAAATTGTGTTGCACTTTCCACTGCAGAAGCTGAGTACATAGCAGCTGGTGCATGTTGTGCACAGTTGCTATGGATGAAGCAAACCCTTAGAGACTTTGGTTGTGAGTTTAATAAAATTCCACTACTTTGTGACAATGAGAGTGCCATAAAACTTGCAAACAATCCTATGCAACACTGTAGAACCAAACATATTGATATTAGACATCATTTCTTGAGAGACCATGAAGCCAAAGGAGATATCGAATTATTTTATGTGAGCACTGAAAATCAACTAGCCGATATCTTCACCAAACCCCTTGATGAGACTAGGTTTTGTTTTCTAAGGAGTGAACTAAATATCTTGGATTCTTGAAACGTGTCTTAAGAACTAAAATTTGACTCATGATTGATTGATATAAAGTTGTTTTATGCACAAAATAACATGTGAAATCCTGTTTTTATTGCCAAAATTACTCATGTCATAAATATTGATTGTATTTTAGGCTTTACCGGGCTATATCTATAAACTGGTTGAGTAAACCGGCTGAGTAGGCCACTCAATCGGATTTTCTCTGGTGAGAACCGGTTGAACCAGTTTATAAACCGGTTGAACCGGTTTTGGTCAGCCTGACCAACCGCCGCCTCCCCTTTTCTCTCCTCTCCTTCCCTCTTTCTCTCTTTACCCTTTCACTTGTTACAGCCGCCGACGCCTTCACCCTTCTCTCTCCCTCTCACTCAAACCACACTCCAAATCCCTCCCTAGCCATCAAATCTTGTGGAGTTTGTTGGAGACTTGATTCCCTCGGACTCCTCCATCATCACCTCCCTCTTCGTTGGGATTTTTGTGGTTGATTCGATAGATCGAGGTATTGTCTTATTTCCCCATTTTTTGACCCAATCCAACACCGTTCTTGATTATCTTGTGTATCTTTTCAAGGATATTGTGTAGTTTAGGTGCTTGGCACACTTAAATTGTTTTCATTTGTCTCGAACATTGTTTGAGTTAAGTAGTTTGGTATTGTTCATTGTAGTTAAACCGCTCACATGAACGGTTGAAGTGCATGCCCAATATCATACGTGTCTTTCCTCAAACATGTTCGTTAAAATCCTTAAACATCGATTACCTCTCTCACCATATGTTCCTCTTTTTATCTTAAGGATGGTGCGTCGTAGGAATCCGTCTGTAGTTGAGTCTGACTCCGATGACGACGCTCAAGAGATTCGTGAAGAAACTCCTCCACGGTCCAGATCCAAGCGCGGGCGCGGATCTGGGAATGTGCTGCAAGGTGGTGAGGCCTCAGGGTCTCATGGTGCTCGCGGTCGAACGGCCCGGAATCCCTCCGGCCCGTCTCGACCCGCGACCAATCCACAAGACTAGGAGGCAACCAGTGATGATGACGGAGGCAAAGATGATGAAGTTGATCTCCCTTCTGCCAATGCACCCATTATCCAGGGGTTGGATCTTCATAGGGCGGAGGCCCGTCGCTCTGCCAATGAGCCAGTCACTGATTTTACTGCCAGCGGAGGGTCTGCCCTTCTCCAGGACATCCGCTTCCAAAATCCTACATTACGTGTTCGTGATGTTAGGATCGATGGTAATCGGTTCTGGACCCTCCAACATGTTGATTTTTATAATTCTGTGATTCTTCCCAAGAAGCATCAACCAATCCTGGTATATTAACTGGGAAGGATGTGAAGCCATTGGTGATCCCGAGATGACACAGGCATTGAGGGCCTATGAGAGGAAGAGGATGAAGAACATAATGACATTCCAATACGATTAGAATGATGAAGTTATTGCTCAATTCTATTCTACCCTTTGGATTAAACTTGCTGATGAGGAAAGTCCTTATAACTTTCCTTATCTCACTTTCTATATTGAAGGTAGCTGGTATAAGGTGAGCTACAGGAGGTTTGCTCACATCCTAGGATTTTCTGATGGGGATATTTCAGGCGACAAAATTAAGATTCATGACTTTCGTCCTCCCACCAAGGATGAAGCCAGGGATCTTCATATCTTTGAGACTGATAAATATTGGGAGTCTACCAATCTGCACAAGTTCTACAGATACATAAATTCTCTCTGCAGAATGACTCTCATCCCCAAAGAGGGTAATCAAATGAATTTCCTGGGAGAGAGCAAAGTCTTGCTCTCATTTATGAAGCCAAATAGTTCTGAAAGCATCAATGTATTTGATATGATTTGGCAAGAAATCATCCATGCTGCCTGCTTCCCTCTCAAGGGATGTCTTCACGCCCCCTTCATCATGAAGATGATTGAAGTGGTGACTCAGTTTCGCTTTGAGAAAGGAACAAGACATCTCTCCTACACCCCTTCTGGATTAATCCAAACAATCCAGCAGGGCGTCTGAAGAAAGCCCCCTCCAGCTCTCGTGGACATGCTGCTGCCAGTCCCTTGCGTCCCTCTCCTGGTCGCGGATCTCCAAACCACGTGGTCGTGGTCGTGGTCGAGGTTGTGGTCGCGGGATGGGAGCTCGACTGGCCCATGGTATTGCAGCCTTCTTTTCCATGTGCAGGAACATATCTTCCAATGTGCATGAGCTGGTGAGGCGTCAGCGGGATACTGACGACAACCTTCGTCGTCAAGCCTCTTCCATGGGTATGCCATTTGCTCCCCACTCGCCTGATGTGCCTCTTCATCCTCCTCCGCCAGAAATCAATGAATGGCACCAGCAGGCCTATGGGGTGCCCTTCATGACAGCTGAAGATGAATAAGAAGAGAAAGAATATTTTGATGATCGTGAGCAGTATGCCCCTCCTCCCCACCAGGGGGATCCGGGTCAATCTTCTTCATATCCTCCACCCCAGGATCCATCGGGCAGCAATCCCCCTAGCTCAGCCTGGGGAAGAAAACTTTGCGGTTAACTTGGCGTCTCAATTTTTTGATCCGACTCCTCCTCAGTGGTGATTTGTGGTTGATGGTTCTCTCCATTTTTGGTGCTAGTTGCCAAAAAGGGGGAGAAGGATTGACAGCTTGGCAGCTTGGCTTGGTAGCCCTTAGCGGCTTTTAATTTTTGTAATGAACACCTGGTCTGTAATAACTTTATTCGCCTGACTATTGTGATGCATGCGGTGATGGCCTAGAGCCATCAACATTTTAATGATGTGATGACCTTTATTGTAATAGCCAGTACCATTTCATATCTTATGCTATACAATGATGGATTTATTAGAGTAATGCTATTTTTATATCATCACATCTTATATAATTTTGTTGCATCCCTCAATGTTTGTGTATTGTGTTGGTTTTTCACTCTCTCCAAATATGTTGCAAATTGACATATCAAGTCAATATGAATATCACAAAACTCATGCATATATTTAGGGGGAGCTGCACATACACAAGTACTTATATCTCGCCAGTGCTTTTACTTTTTAATTTTTATCTCTACTCTAGTTTGTTTTGGCATCAATCACCAAAAAGGGGGAGATTGTAAGTACAATCAACCCTAATTGAGGTTTTTGGTGATTAAATGACAAAACAAACAGAGATTCTAACAAGTTTGCTCCTAGCATGTACACAGTTATTCTACAGACAGGAGAAGCACAGATCTTATGAGTATGCAAATGTATAAGCACAGCGGATTAAAATTCTACATCATATAGCGTGGTTCAAGTGCTTGGAAACAATGGCAGTATTCATTTTATAATTCTTGAGTTATAGAAATCGCTGTTCAATTAAGAGGGATCCACAATAAGTTAAGTAAGTAATGCAATGAGCTCAGTTCAAATTCCTTCAAATCCTCTAAGAGAATACTTTTCTAGATCATGAATGTCCTTGGAAAAACCACTCTTACTCCTCACACAAGTTCCACCTTGGTTCACTTTTTGTTTTCTTAAAACTTGCTCTTCAGTTTCAAAAACTGGTTCAACCGGACCTAAAACCGGTTCAACAGGTTTCTGTACTGTTCCTTCTGCCACCTCTGTCCTGCTAGTCTGCCAGTCAAAAGCTGTCAGAAAAGTCGTGTGCAGAGTTTTTCGAAAACTGGTTTGACCGGATTTGAGCCCGGCTCAACCGATTTTGAGTCCGGACAAGTCTCCGGCTGAGTAGCTCAGTGAACCGAGAACTCCCTGGTGGAAACCGGTTCAACCGGTTTAAGAACCGGTTCAACCGGTTTTTGGTCCACTTCTCCCAACGGCTGCCAGCTTTTGGGGGATCCTTTAAATACCCCCCACACTCTCTCTCTTCATTCACTTCTGCCCTTCCACGATTTCTTGGCTGACCAACCTCCAAACCAAGGCATTTAAGTCACCTCTCACACCTAAAATCGCATCCCCTTCAATTGTTTGAAGGATCCTTAGTGTGAGGTGAAGTCGATCTAACACACTGTTGATTTCATCTTGATTCTCCTATTCTCTTCATTCTTGAGCTCTTTGCAAACTTAACCTTGTGCGGATTTGTTACTCTTGGAACCTTGCGTTCCTTGACAGTTAGAGGTTGCTTGGGAGTATCCAAATTTGTGGACGACCCCAAGAAGTTTGTATCACCCGCTCTTTGAGCAAATTTGAGAAGAGATTGCCTTGACCTTGGTGGTCGGCTTGTGGAGGATTAGGGTTGGAAAAGACCCGGCCCTTTGTGGGCACCTCAACGAGGAGTAGGACACCTTTGTGGTGGTTGCCGAACCTCGGGTTAAATCGTGTGTTCTTGTGTGTTCTTGATAAGTGGTCTAATTGGTTGGTTAGTTCATATTCGATTATATTGTGTGCAAATCGTGTGAAAACAATTCACACCGATTTGTCATCTATTCGAGTGGATTTTCTCTAGGGCAAGTCTTTAGCAAAATCTCTCACTACTTCGTCACATTTGTTTAACTGTTTATCTAATCTAAGTTGAGCAGGTTCAAACTTGTTTAGTTGTAAAACAAAATCAACTGGACCGGTTTGCACCAGTGCAACTTGAATTTGACACTATCTCAAAGTTTTTAGTGGAAAATTTCAGGTGTAGCCTATTCACCCCCCTCTAGGGTACTTTCACTTGTAATATTACAAACCCAGCTAGAAGAAAAGAGAGGAGGGAACGTCAAGAGATGGAGGCGAGGATGATGGCGGAGCGGGAGGCGGAGCGGGCAACCCGCCTGGCAGATCAGCAGAGGATGGCGGAGATGTTCCAATACATGCATGCAGAGCCTTGCGCGCACAGGGTTTCGCTCCGCCACCTGCATTGTTCCCTACAATTTACCCTGCACTGTTCCATACTCCTGTGAGTATCAAAATTGTAGTAGATGTTGGTAATGCATCTGATATAACACATGCAATCTCTTCTCTATGCAGGGCCAATCTAGGGCGGTATCCAACAACCCTCATGAAGTGCTCAGCCCATCGCAGCACCAGTCCAACCGCCCACCTCGATCAGAGCTTGAGACTTATGTGTTGATACTTCTGAACTTGTGTTGATACTTATGTTTGTGTTGAGAACTTGTATATTACTGTTTGTGTTGGATATTTATGTCTGTGATGATATATGTGATGTATATATGTGATATATGTGATATATGCGATGATATATGTGATGTATCTTTTGTTTTGTTTGGATGGAATAGAAAAACAAACTAAAAAGATGTGTACTGGTCATTTTGCCGAGTGTCAGGACCATAGCACTTGGCAAAGAACCAAGACCTAGGCACCGGTATAGCTTTTTTGCCGAGTGTGGTTGCCCTGGCACTCGACAAAGAGGCACGCTTTGCCGAGTGCCAAACAGAACACTCGACAAAGAACCTGACAAAGGGACCCGCTGACGGATTCTTTGCCGAGTGCTCGCCGGTAGGCACTCGGAAAAGAAGTAACTACTTTGCAGAGTGTATTAGGAGACACTCGGAAAAGGCAACTTCTTTGCCGAGTGTCACCTAGAACACTCGGCAAAAACGCCGTCTCCGTCACCTCGGCGCCGTGACGGCGGCTTTTCTTTGCTGAGTACCCCCTGACACTTGGCAAAGTCTGTGCCGAGTGCCCGAGAAAAAGTACTCGGCAAAGAAGCCTTTGTCGATGTATTGTTCTTCGAGCCCTATTTGCCGAGTGCGACACTCGGCAAAGACTTTGCCGAGTGTTTTTCAAACTTTGCCGAGTGCTTCAGCCACTCGGCAAAGCAGCCGATTCCGGTAGTGCACTAGTACAGAGAAGCTCTATAGTGGCGGTCGTAAACCTATTTACAGTGACGTTTTTTGTAACCGTCAGTACTAGAGCCAGTAGAAATCATCATTTTTACAGGCGGTTAACTGAGGACCGCCAGTGAAAATCGATTTTCACTAGCGGTCGGCATAATAAACCGCCAGTGAAAAAACGATTTTTACTGGCGGTTTATTATGCCGACCGCTAGTGAAAATCGATTTTCACTGGCGGTCCTCAGTTAACCGCCTGTAAAAATGATGATTTCTACTGGCCTCTAAATCGCTAGTAAAAATCGCCAGTTAACGGCATAATAAATCTCCAGTAAAAATCATTTTCAGGAAACATAAAACAGGTTTTAAAAATAGCAAAAAAAAATTCTACTGGCCTCTAAATCGCCAGTAAAAATCGCCAGTTAACGGCATAATAAATCTCCAGTAAAAATCATTTTCAGGAAACATAAAACAGGTTTTAAAAATAGCAAAAAAAATGTTTTGGTGAGGCCTCGGCCCACCCACCCCCACTCGCCTGTCTCTATCGAAGTCGCAAGTCGTGGCATTTTTTGTGTACTATGCGCGGTTGCTAGGAATCGAACCCCTAAACTTCACCCTCGCGCGTACCCTCCTCTACCATTCCACCTATGACTTGCTTTGTGTCTAATTTGTAGTTTTGTTGCCCACATATTACAACCAACTGAGTGTAAACTGCTTGTTTGAGACCGTAAACGAATTCAAATAAAAAAGTTGTCAACTACAAATTTGATAAATTTTGAAGTTCTACAACTTTCATTTTGACACTTTTTTCATCCGAGGTTGTTTGCAAAATTTGAATTTTAAATTTGACAAATTTAGATACAATTTTTGAGAGCCGAAATGGTTTCAAATAAAAAAGTTGTAAACTACAAAGTTTTATAACTTTTAGATATCTACAACTTTTATTTTGAGTGTTTCATCGTTGTTTGAAAAACTCAAAAAATTAAGGATAAAAATGATTTTTAGTGGCGGTTCCTTAAGAAAACCGCCAGTAGAAAATCGATTTCTACAGACGCTTTTCATAAAGAACCGCCTCTAAAAATACGATTTCTAGTGGCGGTTTTCTTAAGAAACTGCCACTAAAAATAACACAGACGGTTGATAACTGAATCTGCCTGTAAAAATATACCACACCACAGACTTTGAGCCTTTTTCTACTGGTGGTGGTACTAGAGCCGAATAGCTGGTGTAACAACAACATTGTACTCGCCGGCCGTAACTCGTTGGCATCTATCAGCCTTTTTTTCTGTTTCGCATGGTACACCTTGTGCATCAAATAATTAGTACGAGTAAGAAGCAGTGTCATCTGTCGGGCTGTTGCGTATACGTACGTAATTAATAAATCTGTGCTTGCTACAGAAAGCCGGACTGATCAAAGGATGTCGTTCGTACGTCGTTAGTTGCTAAACCGCCAGCAGATGATCGTCGAGTGCAGCCTGGAGTTGCGATGACAAAGCCCGCGCACTTGATGGACGCGTACCACAAAAAAGCCCTACTCCTACGTACTGTAGGTCATATGGTGATGAATGGCGCACAGTGCACGGGGGGGCGTACGTGGTGGTGGTGGTGGTCCACCAAGGCAACGGCAACCCCAACCTCCCATCTGCACGGGCCAAAAGGCCCCATGCAAATTTAATTCCCAGTTCGAAGTAGCAGTGTCCTCTCGTTCGTCGTAGGCGGCAGGCGCACAGGGACTCGCCCCACACGCCCCTGCTACAGTGCCTGAGGGAGAGGGAGAGAGAAACAGAGCAGAACAGAACAGGTGGAAGGAGGAGCCAAGCTGCCAAGGACGGCAGGGCATTGAAGCGGAACGGGTGTTGCACAGCGCAACGCTCGTTCTTTTTAGTTTCTTTTTTTTTTTGGAGCCATTTGAGCCATTTGTCTATGGCACACTCTGTAGTCGTACTCGTACGTAGTGATTTTGTCTGTCCCACACCACGTTCTAGTCTAATGTAAAAATATCTGGTTTGTTTAGCATTATATATACACCGACACTCATTTTTAGCCAGAGGTATTTTCATCTTTTTTTTAATGCGACATCCCTTCTCTTCAGCCAGCTGCGAATGCCTATTTTATTGGGGATGGCGGTGTGTCAGCCACAAAGCCTCCTATCTCACGTGGCTAAAACTAAATGAATGGAGTGTGTGTATATATATATATATATATATATCCTTACGTGATATAAATTCTCTTTTTTTATTCCTGTGCCCTCATTAAACGTCGCTCATTCATTTCTCTATCTCTCTCTCCCCCCAGTCTTCGTCGCGCTGCATGCATTGTCAGAAGACGCTGTGCTGTTCACTGAAGCGTAGGGCCGACAAAGGAAGAGGGAACAATAGGATGGCTTGAATGAGGGGACAGACAAACATGGGGGGACTGCATCTGCAGCAACAACAGCAACGCATGCATGCATCCATGATCCCTCCCCTCCGTCCATCGTCCATGGCCAAAGGAAAGAGAGGGAGAGAGAAAAAAATCATTTCGCAATCCATTGCTTTATGATTGCCCCTGCCTGCGCCTGCTGCCACTCAGGCAGCTGATCTAGCTAGTTGGGTTTCTCCTTTATTCCGCCGCGCTACCCCGCCTTCTTGGTATGGTATGGCTGGGCTCCGTCTTTACCTCCCTTGTTTGGAGACGTACAGCACCCTCCTGCTGTTGCTGTGTTGCAGGCCACTGTCGCGTTGCAATGCCCTCGGGATTAAGTACTGATCCGTGTGTTGGCTAATCCGTCCCGTACGTGGCGTCAAATCAAAGCTTGCTCGTGTTACAGGAAGGAAGGCACCGGCCGGCTGTCAGAACTCGACAGAAATAAAGCCAGTCAAAGCAGACAGTGTGGCTGCCACTTTTATTACAGCTCTACCTGGCTCCATGTATGAAACCCAACTCTTTTTTTTTCTAGATTGTGAAGCTTCGTGACTGTTATCAGCAGCATCGGCGTGGAAAGGCCGTTGCCCTGGCCTACTCACTACAGTAAACTAACAAAAATCCGACGGTCAATTTATCTCCGACGGCTGTCTACGATGCCGTCGGACATAGCGTTATGTCCGACGGCCACCAAGGACTCTCGGAAATACCGCCTTATCTCCGACGGCTACCCTGACAGCCGTCGGACATAAGCTTATGTCCGACGGCCTCGTACGTAGCCGTCGGAGGTAATGTTTTTTAACACGGCAAGCCCGGCGCGCGGTTCATTTTCATGCGCGCTCGCTCTCTCCTCTCCTTCTCTCTGCCCGTAGCCGCCGCCGCCGTGCTGTCACCGCCGGTCGCCGCCGCCGCCGCCGCCGCCCCGCCCACCCGCCGTCGACACCCGCCGCCCGCCCCGTCACCGCCCGGCGCCGTCACCGCCCGGCGCCGTCACCGCCCGGCGCCGCCGCCGCCCCGTCGCCGCCGCCGCCCCGCTCGCCCGCCGTCCACACCCGCCGCCCGCCCCCCGTCGACACCCGCTGCCGGCCGCCACTGCCCTGCCCACTGCTAAGTAAGTATTTTTATTTTTATTTTGTAGTTTTCACTGTTTTTATTAAATTATTAGTATGTTAAATAATGTTTATCTTATTATATCCGAGGGCCTAAATTTGATTATATGGCGAAATTTGGTTATGTAATTAATTAAGTTTGTTTTCGTTTACTTAGTGTTGCTTAGATAATTTAAATTTTTAATTTCCGAGGGTAATTATTATGCCCTCGGAATTAAGGTCAGTTTATATGATTTGTCACCCGTAATAATGTTATGTAGTGGTGTCTATATAATTTAAACTTTTAATTTTCGAGGGTAATTATTAGCCCTCGGAAATAAGGTTGTTTTATTTGATTTAGGGTCCCGTGAAATGATTTTTTGTAGTGCTATTGTATTAGTTTGGTTAATTAGTGGCTATTGTATTAGTGTGGTTAATTAGTAATCATAACTAATTAAGTTAACGTCTCGTATCTAGTATGGTTAACGATGATTCTAGTTATTCATAGTGTATCGTAGTGTCAACAAACGAAACTTAGGCGTCACCCGTTTCGGTCCAACACACCTTACATGCGACGCATGTGAGGTATGTTGGGCCGGAATTGTCCCTTTATTGGACAGCCTCGGGGTGACCGACAGAGTCCGTGTTTATGACAAAAGCATGTGCTCCTGCTTAGTTTCGGCAGCATAACCTCTCTGTTCTCCAATTGCACCATTTTTAGGCGTGCGATTGGAGAACAACGGGGTTATGCTGCCGAAATTTCGCACGACCATATGTCTTGTCATAAACACGGCCTCGTCGGTCACTCCTGGGTGGGTTTAGGACCTATCCTTTCCTACAGATGTAGGGGCGTGATTTCTTCGTAAAAACGGATGGCACGTGCATTACTTATCTAATTAAGTTAACGTCTCGTATCTAGTATGGAGGAGAATCGTCGATGGATGTATGAAGGTTGGAAGAAAAGAGGTGCTCTATCAAGTGAGTGGGTGGCCAAGACTGATGCTTTTCTCGACCATGCTTTTGCTCGGTCAGAGACTGGAACCGATGTTAGGTGCCCTTGTAGCAAGTGTCGGAACATTAATTTCCTTGACAGGAGGACTATGTCGATACATATTTGCAAGAACGGTTATATGCCAGGCTATGAGGTGTGGGTGCACCACGGTGAGGACCCACCTCCTCGTATTGTATCGGAAGTTCAGTCACATGAAGAGGAGGACTACGATAGGATGGAAGAGATGCTTGACGATGTACGCCATGAGTTTCTAACCGTCGATTCGGAGAACCCCGGTCAACCCACCGAGTTTGAGGATCCAGCTACACCTGAGGTTCAGAAGTTCTTCGAGCTCCTTAAAGCTGCCGAAGAGCCGTTGCATGAACACACTAAAGTGACTGTCCTTGTATTTGTGACTCGACTTATGGCTATTAAGTCTAAGTTTGCATTCTCAAACAACTGTTACAAGGAACTTTTGAACTTGATCAGTGATGTACTTCCGGAGAATCACAAGATGCCAAAGGACATGTATCAGTCTAAAAAGCTGTTATCTGGCCTTGGTATGGACTACGAAAAAATCGATGTCTGTGAAAATAATTGTATGCTTTTCTGGAAGGAGACCGCAGGTGAGAAGAAGTGTACTGTATGTGGTGAGCGTAGATTCGTTGAGGTTGAAAACGACGATGGTTTGACCGTGACTACGAAGATTGCACGTAAGCAGCTTCGTTACATGCCTCTCATACCTCGGTTGAAACGTTTGTTCATCTCCAAGAATACAGCCAGACACATGAGGTGGCACAAAGAAGGGGTACGTGAGAATCCAAATGTCATGGTGCACCCAGCTGATACAGATGCATGGAAGGCACTAGATGCTTTTGATTCCATCTTTGCTGATGAAGTGCGGAATGTCCGCTTCGGTTTGGCAACAGATGGTTTCTCACCATTCAATCTAACTGCAACGTCGTACTCATGTTGGCCCGTCTTTGCTGTTCCATACAACCTTCCACCAGCTCTTTGCATGAAATATGAATTTATTTTCTTGTGTCTTGTAATACCTGGTCCGGATCATCCTGGAACAAAGATCGATGTGATGATGAGACCCCTGATTGAAGAATTGAAAATTTTGTGGGAAGGAGTCGAGGCGTACGATTGTTACAAGAAACAGAAGTTCAACCTGAGAGCCGTGTTTTTATGGTCTATTCATGATTTTATGGCTTATGGTATCTTTGCTGGATGGAGTTGTCATGGGATTTTGACATGTCCTATATGCGTTGAAGACACTTTATGCTTTCGACTAAAGTTTGGTGGAAAGATATGTTACTTCGATTGCCATAGATGTTTTTTGCCAGAGGATCACCCATTCAGGTTCGATAGGAACGCTTTTAAAAAGGACACGATTGTGACGAGGGGACCACCCAAGCGTCTAAGTGGTCCAGAGATTCTCGCGAGACTTAATGATTTGAAACTAAACGAACATGGAAATCGTTTTGAAGGTTATGGAACCGAGCATAATTGGACTCACAAATGTGGTCTATGGGAACTCCCTTATATGAAAGCCTTGATTCTAATGCATAACATTGATGTCATGCACCAGGAACGAAATATGGGTGAAAGCATTATCAGCACTTGCATGAATATCACCGACAAAACAAAAGACAACCCTAAGGCAAGGAAAGACTTGGCCTTAATCTGTAGAAGACCAACTATGGAGATAGGAGAGAATCAGAAGAAGCCACGTGCTCCTTTCAGTATTAAACCTAAAAGGAAGAAACAATTGATGAAATGGTTGAAAAACTTAAAGTTCCCAGATGGTTACGCCGCGGGCTTTAGACGGTCTGTGAATTTGAAGACGGGCAAGTTTTCTGGGTTGAAGAGTCATGACTACCACATAATAATGGAAAGACTCCTTCCTGTTATGTTTCGTGGTTTTGTAAAAAATGATGTCTGGAAAGCATTAGCGGAGCTAAGCTACTTTTATAGACATCTTTGTGCCAAAGAAATAAAGAAAGAGATGATGGAGAAGCTTGAGCAAGAAATACCGATTTTGGTATGCAAACTTGAAAAAAATATTTCCACCAGGTTTCTTCAATCCGATGCAACATCTACTTGTTCACCTACCATACGAAGCTAAGGTAGGAGGTCCTGTGCAATATAGATGGATGTATCACATCGAAAGGACACTAAAAAAGCTACGTGCAATGGTTGGTAATAAGAGACGAGTTGAAGGGTGCATCGCTGAAGAATTCAAATACAAAGAGATAGCATCGTTCACGGGCCTGTACTTTGCAGAGGAACACAATGTCAATGCCCATACGTTGCGGTATCATGTCGATGAGCCCCCTATTAGTGATATTGAAATTTTTCAATGGAGGGGCAAAACTGTAGGACCCAGCACAACATACTGTTTCACCAACGACGAATGGAAGACTGCTTTACTTTACATGTATAACAACATGGAAGAGATGAGTCAGTTTCTCCTGTAAGTGTAAACTTTATTTTAGTCATTGCCGCTAGAATTTTTGTTGTGATACTAAAAGGTTTGTTTCCTTGTACTAACAGGGAATTTGATTCTCAAAATTGCATCTCTGGCTGTGAACGTGACCAGATTCGTCGAGAGGGAAAAGATGGGGGACTTAATTTCTTGTGTTGGTTTCGAGATTATGTAGATAAAAATGACAATATACACCCGGACCTTCGACAATTATCCCTAGGAGCAGTAACTGGCAGACGTTATGGTCGGTATGATGTCAATGGTTTTAGATTCCGTTCCACAAGGTTCGAAGATGATCATCCTCTAGCAGCCACGACAAACTCCGGAGTTGTAACTAGAGCTGTCGATGATGAAGGGAAGGTGACTAATTATTATGGAGTCATTAATGATATAATCGAGTACAAGTTTTTTGGAGATAAACAACTCAAAGTGGTGTTCTTCGATTGTGATTGGTTTTCTCCAAGTACAACGCGAGAAAATCAATATGGCATGGTGGAAGTCAAACACAACGATAGATTAAAAGGCCACGACACTATAATCCTTGCCCACCAATGCGAGCAGGTGTATTATATGACATATCCATCTAAGAAAAACGGTTTGGTTGATTGGAGGGTAGTGTACAAAGTTAATCCGCGTGAACGACTATATGCTCCTGGTGATGCTGGTTATGTTGAAAGTCAAATCGAGCAGGAAGTGGGGGCTGCTGAGATTTTCCAAGACGAAGAACTTACAAGCACGTTTAATGTACAAACTGAAATGTTGGAAGAATCTTTATTAGGCGATCAAAATGATGTAGAGGTTCCTCCAAAAAGAAAACGAGTGACGAGAAAGAAGAAAGCTACTTGGCGTCCATTAAATCGACGAAAGCAACTAGATCCTGATTTTGATTACGATTACGATTGACGAGTATGGATCATGATTTTATTGCATATTTTATGATTTTATTGCATATTTTATTATTTTATTGTCGATTTATGTACTAACTTGTTTTTGTTAAAATAGGATGTCAAAGAAAATGAAGTCTTTAGCTCGTAGTTTGCTTGGGTCAAGGAGTAGCTCGAGGAGCAGCTCGAGGGGTGAGGATTCAGTTTTTCAGGGCACAGGTTCTACCATGAGCAGACGGAGAGCGCTGGCAGAACATTTGCCTCCACAAGATGTAAGTTAGTTGTTAAATTACATTATTTGAGTTACTTAATATTATATGATGTAAGCTATTTGTTTCATAGGATGCTGAAATTGAGGAACCAGTGGTAGAGGATCATGCAAGAGATGATGTTGAAGATGATGGTGGAGATAATGTGGGAGATGATGCTGGAGACGACGCTGGTGGGGATTCTGGGGCTGGGGATTCTGGGGCTGGTGGAGATTCTGCAGCTGGGTCTGGAACTTCTCGAGTTAAGAGAACGAGGAAGCTGCATTTTGTTGGACCACCTCCAGAGCTTCCACCCGAATCTCGGGTTGTGATAAAGCCTAGTGGAAAGTGAGTGACATATCTTTGCTTAAATGTTATTGAAAGTTATGTTTTAATTTCTACATTGATTTCTGTTTGCAGGACTTGGATCGACGACTCGTTCACAGGCACAGGACACTACAGGCAGGTGAACATGGTTCTTGGTAATCTTGTTCGTCTGCACTGGCCTGGTCTTGTGACTTTGCCTACTGGCGAGTCTGTCCCCGCCACCACTTGGGAGCATTATCGCTATGGTGTCTGTAGAACGTTTGGCAACACACATGCACTAGTTTGGGATGCATTCTGGGTATGACTTGTTTATACTATTTTAGTTATTCCATATATGTTTGCTTTTATGATAACACTATGGTTTTTGCAGAAACGGTACAAGTTGCCGGACGATGGATCATATGATATGAACGCTCGTTACGTGTTTGAGTTTAACGCGAACGATGTCGTTGCAGATGCAATGTACTATGCACGAATTCAGGCTATAAAGGCATGGTACAGAGCAAATGCTGATGATCGACCGATGCCAAATACAAAGGCCGAGTGGTCATCAATTTACTTGACGGAGGAGCAATACCTAGAGGTAAACAGGTTGTTGCATCTCATATCGCACAAAGCCATGTATTTGCTTGCTTTATTTAAAAAATTTCATGTAGGTGTCCGTGCCGTGGATGGCCACCCGATCAGACGGTTATCGGGCATTGTGCAGATGGTGGGCTTCCCCTGACTTTCGTGCCATTTCCGAAAGGAACAGGGGAAACCGTGGGACTGAGTCGTTCCACAACTACGGCGGTGATGGTCATGTGCGCTTGGCTAAGCGAATGGTAAGTCACAGTTTGTCGTAACTTTGAATCACATAGAAATGTGTCATTATAACTTTTATGTACAGGAAGTCAAATCCGGCCGTACACCCACGGATGTGGAGGTGTATATGCAAGGGCATAGGGGTTCTGATCCTCAGAATCCTGATGTGTTATGCACTCAGACGGCCACCGACCGTCTAGTGAGTTTTTGATACTCTATTATGTGTGTTGATATTGTTTGCAAGGGCATAGGTGTTATGCACTTATATTTGATATTGTTTGCCTCCAGGCTTCGTATGGGCAGGAGATGGTTCAACGCCATGGGGAGGAGTACGATTGGAGGAGCCAGCCAATCGACCCGCAGGCAGCCTATGCTAGCGCAGGAGGACAAGCCCATGGACGGTGAGATTATTTGATTTGGTTTTCAAAATTGTCATCATATGCTTGCGATTCAACTGAGCCATGAGTTACTATACTAAGTGCATGGTTCACTCTTGTAGGTTGGGTATTTTTGATTCTACGATTGATTCCAGAGAGCTGAGACGCCGTGGACGACAATCCACATCGTCGTCTTCACAGTCGTCCCGTTCACGATCAGCAGCCCATGAGATAGAGCTTGCAGTGTTGCGTCAACAGGCAGAGTACCATCAACCAGTCTTGAGGGAACAATTGGAGTACCAGAGGCAACAATCTGAATACCAGAGACAACAAGCCGAGTACCAGAAGAAGAGGGACGAGTATTATGCAAGCCTCCAGGCCCAAAATCAAGCTCTTCTCTCGGTAAGTTGAAGTAACATTTTGTAGCTTATTTTGCAAAACACTTGATGTGTATCTTGTTTGTTCAACAATGACTTGTATATAATTTGTAGCAACTAGCCCAACAAGCGGGCGTCCCGATGCCGACATATGGGATGCCGCCTCCGGACTTTGCACTGCCAATGCCAATGTTGGCGCCTCCACCTCCGCCTCCGCCTCCGTCACAATTCCCTATGGTATGTACACATATGCGTGTGTGACATGTTCATAAATGTCTTATGTGTTTAAATGAAAAACTGAGTGGTTACTATTTCATGTGCTTGTGTTATAGGGATTTCAGACACCACCCGCTTCAGTTGCCGCACCTGGAGATGGGTCTGGTCAGGACGACACAACAAATTCGTGGGTGAACACCATTTTCAACACGCAGAGTCCAGCCGGAGGAGGTGGCTACTCGAACCATCCAGACGATGGATATGATTGATGTGTCGTGATGTTTTTTTATGAAACACTTTGCAACACTTGTTTGTGAGACACAATTTCAGTTTGCAACAACCGTCGAACCTATATGTTGATGTTAAATTTGTGAATGTTAATATTTATGTGAGAATATTTGTGATTGTGAATACTTATTAGAATGTGTGTATTTGTGATTGTGAATGTGAATTTGTATATGTGCATGAATCTGTTTTTGTTTTGTAAATGTCAGATTTTTTAAAAAACAGAATTTTGTGTAAATTCTGTAATTTGTTATGTCCGACGGCTTAATGGTAGCCGTCGGACATAACCCATTTGTTATTTCCGACGGCGTTAACAACCGTCGGACATAAGCAATGCTTATCTCCGACGGCTTAGTGGGAGCCGTCGGACTTAATTCTGTGGGGCCCACATCCCGACCGGTAAAACGGTTGGGATTTGTTATCTCCGACGGGCGTAGGCAGCCGTCGGAGATAACTTATGTCCGACGGCAGCCGTCGGACATAGCACTATTTCCGACGAGTTATCTCCGACGGCTTAAAGCCGTCGGAGATAAGTCTTTACCGTCGGAAATAATCTATTTCCGACGGTTTATTCCTTATGTCCGACGGCTTTGGCCGTCGGACGTTTCTGCGTTTACTGTAGTGACTCCTGCTAGTTGGTTAAGGTAAGGTCATGGGGACGCACTACAGGCTGCTTTGTCCAGTGACTAAAGCACTCGGCAAAACCTTACTTAGTGAAGTTTTTACCGAGTATGACATTTGACTAAAAAATCTTGGTGAACTGTATATTAGCAACGACTTCTTTACCGAATAATTTTTCTCGGACACTCGGTAAGGCTCCCGCTTTGCCAAATGTCTACTGTACTAGCACTCGGCAAAGAAGCAATCTGTGGGCCCCTTTGCTAGGACCGTTCCTGAGGGGTTGCCGAGGGTTATAGGTGTACATTCGGACCGCCCGGCCCGGCCCGGCCCAAGCCCGAAAAGGCCCGTAATATTTGAATTTCGGCCCGGCCCGGCCCGTTTGAATTTCGGGCCGTGCCGGGCCGGCCCATGGGCCTAGCCCTCGGCCCACGACCCGGCCCGTAATTGCTTAAACGTGCCGGGCTCATTTCGGGCGGCCCGAAATTATAAAAGCCCGAAATTCACATTAGGGCCCGAAATTCAATTTTTGGCTCGAAATTCAGTTTTTGGCCCGAAATTCATATCAGGCCCAAAATTCAAAACAAATTTCATAAAACAAATAAAAGATAAGACAAATAAATTTGACCAAAAGCAAACTTAATATTCTCGTTTACAAATCATTTTGTTAGAAAGAAAAAGAGTATAATTAGCTCTATATAAAGTTCGTAAGTTCAGTTCATTATCTAATGTTCATAACAAAAATAAAATTATATCACATACTCTAATTCAAAGCTACAAAAAACATCTAACTAACATGATCTATAATTTTGTGTTATTTATCAAGTACATAAAAGTGTGGAATGAAGTGTGATTTTAATAAATATATGGGCCTTTTCGTGCCTCTATATGGGCCATTTCGTGCCTGCCTTAAACGGGCCGTGCTCGTGCCCGCCCATGGGCCGCGACCTCGGCCCAAACCCGGCCCGATATATCGTGCCGTGCCGGCCCGGCACTAAAATATTTCGTGTCGTGCCGTGCCTGGGTCGTGCTTTTTTTTCCGTGCTTCGGGCCGGCCCGTCAGGCCCGGCCCAAATGTACACCTATACCGAGGGTGCGGCCGCACCGGGCCCCAAAAAACAGCGGGCCCCCTAGCCATTACACGCTAGCATTTTTTTCCTGTTAAATCTATCTATTCTAGACACAAATACGCAAAGAGCGATTGCGCTATCGACCAGTCTCGTTTAGATTATTAACTAATACCTCAATTACTTATCGAATACTCTATCCGTTTCAAAATAGTTTAGCTCTTGATTTTTATGTTTATATTCAACTAGATGATGATAAATCTACTAAAGAAGTAAAACAAATTATATTTTGATATAGAGAGAGTACTATTTACTATACATATGATGGTTGCATCGATAGAGAGAAGTTTTTTAAAATTGAAATATTTTTGTGAACTATTTATGGCCAACAATAACTCAAGAGAGGTTAAATGGCTTGGCGATTCTATATATAAAAAAGTTGTTGGATGAGATTGATCTCGATGATATAAGCGATGACTTTGTATCACAAAATGTTAGAAGATATTATTAATGATATCAGATAACAAGTAAGTGTTTTGACTATATTTTACATTTGTTATCTTATAAAACTTTAAAACAGTGCATAATAATTTTTATACGTCAAATATTTAATAGTATTTGTATAATTATATATATTTGTGTGTGGATGGGCCTCCATATCAGATTTCGCACTGGGCCCCTGAAAAGTCAGGAACGACGCTGCCCTTTGCCAGTTCCTTTACCGAGAGTATTAGGAGGCACTCGGCAAAGAGAGCACCAGCGGGCCCCTTTGTTAGTTCCTTTGTCGAGTGTCCGCTGAACTAGCTCTCGGCAAAGGGAGCACCAGCGGCCCCCTTTGTTAGTTCCTTTGTCGAGTGCATTAGGAGGCACTCGACAAAGGTTGCTTCTTTATCGAGTGCCAAGGCCACAACACTCGGCAAAAAAACTTTACAGCTTCCCAGGTATGCTTTCTTTGCCAAGTGCTATTGCCATGACACTCGACAAAGTGACCAGAACACCACTTTTTTATTTGTTTTTGCTGTTCCATCTAAACAAACAAAAGAGGAATCACATATACATCACAGATATCATAGAATCATCACATGCATCAAACACACGACATAGCTCACAAAGATCACATGTTTCCTCACAAAGTCATAAGTACCACAAAATAGTTCACAACACTAACAAGTACCATAAAATAAGTCCACAAACATCCAGTATATGACATAAACATGTCTCACAACTAAGTTTAGAAGAACATCAGCGAGGTGGGCGGCTGGACTAGTTCGGCGATAGGCTGGGCGATCTATGAGGGTTGTTGGATGCCATAGATTGTCCCTGCACATAGAAGAGATTGCATGCGTTCTACCAGATGAATATATATCATGCAAGACTAGAATTTTGATACTCACAGGAGTATGGAACTAAGCAGGGTTAGATGGAAGGAACAACAGAGGTGGTGGAGCAAAACCATGTGTGGCGCCAATGTTGTGTATGTACTGGAACATCTCTGCCATCCTCTTCTGATCTGCCAAGCAAGCCACCTGATCCGCCATCATCCTCGCCTCCATCTCCTGCCCCAATGTTATAATAACTCAAAGAGAAGGTATATAACTCAAGGAATAACGAGTTATAGAAGCACTAACCTGGAGTTGTTGTATCCGATGATGTGAGCTGTCCCGTCGAGGTCGTATAGCTGGGCTCGCACTCGTGCTCCTTACTCGCACCTGAGACAGAGTGGGAGTGGACGACGAGTCGATTGCCCCATCGGCAATCCAGTACCACCCATGCCTCTTGCCTCCTCCAACCCTCATGAGGACATCTCCGTCGATGTCCTCGGTCCTCGGATCGTAATCTAGCACAGGGACCTCTTGTGCCATGGCAGTGTACTCACTTAAGCGGCTGTAGACGGCGGGATGCTATACGCCTCGGGCCCATCCTTTGGGTTGTAGGTGATGTCGGACGTCGCCTTGCCGTTGTGGGCCATAGCATACGCCGAGAAGATGGAGCAAGACTGGCCACCATGTGACACCGACTGCAAGAAAACCAACAAAATAGTTAGAAATCATACCTAATCGAATGTTATATACCTAAATAAAAAGAGCAGGTACCCATGCTTCTGCATATTTGCCGAGGCTGCGGCTGCCATGGTGGTGGGAGGGACCTTGCATCATCATACGCCGTTCCCGGCTAGCGTTGTACGCCTCGTCCCAGTCAGGCGAGCACCACCTATCCACTATCTGCTCCCAGCACTAAGGATGCGCGACGCACCAATAAGGAATCATCTACAAAGTAAAACAAGTACACAACATATGAGAAGATAAAATTAAGAAAATTTTGTCACGGATATTAAAGTTTTGTATTTACCAGCAAGAATTGGTCCTGACTCAACGACATGGTTCGGGCGTCTTGCTTGGTCACCTTCACCCCAAGGACGGAGCCGTGGTAACTAACGATGGCCTGGAATCGTGCCTTATAGTGCCTGTCCACGACGAGCTTCTTATAGCTCGTGGTAGCCACCACATCCGCCCTAGCCTCGTATCTAGCCTCGCATCTAAAGAAATCATGCATACAAAGATGTTGTATCCATACATTATTTCAAGAATGTGCAACGAATGCAACATATTTTACAATATAGGAAGACTTGCCCACAACTCTTGATTCACCCGCTATGCCTTGTTGTTGAATTCCCTGTCGTCTCGATCTACTGCATCGGGGGTAACAGCATAGTGGTCGAAGGTCTAGGCTAGGCCCGTCACTCCGGCATACTCAACCAGTCCAGGGAAGTGTTCCCTGCACATAAGGCCGAGAATGCCATTGGGGTTGCGGCCGTGACCACCTGCATTCTCCACAACCTTCCAATACCTGTCCAAGTGATAAAGAAAAGTATTAGTTTCTATTATGAATTTGAACACATAATATGAACAAGCAGCTAAAACATCTAAAGTTACATGTCTCTCCCCATCGGGTCGAATCAGCGGTCGTCTGTCTTAAAGTATGGGTCGCTGAGGGAGACTCGATTGACCTTGCGAGTAGACGATCCTTGAACTTGAGGCGCCAGAACTTGGGGCGTCCTGCTGAGCATCATCATCATCCTGCTGTGCCGCATCGACAACGGCCTACTGCTCCACCTGCTGCTGAGCGTTGTCATCTTGTTGTGCCTCCTGCGTCGTCCTACGGGTGCTCCTCCTCCCCCTCCTCGTCCTCATCCCACCGTCCACTATCTTTTTCCAACAAGCTGCAATTAAGAGTAAGCGAATAAGCACAGATAAAAAAGATATTTTTAGCAACACATGTGAAATAAATAAAATATAGCATTACATCGATTAAAAATAATCTTCATATGTGTCCGGGTTAGCCGAATCATAAGTCTCATCATCACTATCAACCATTTCATAGTCAACACCATCTGAAGGCGCAAGTTCATCATTAATGTCATTGCCTTCAAGTATTTCTAAGTCATTCTCATTTTTCACCTCATTCTCCTCATCAACAACCATTTCAATATCTACTTCCATTCCGATAACTTCGGTTAAGTCTATCTCAAATCGCCCTTCTAGCCCATCTTCTTGAAAGAACTCTTCGTCATATGTGTCTGGGTCTAAGTTATAATCTTCATCGTTTGGAACAGGTAATTTACCGTGCGGTGATACCTTTTACACAACATCCCAACCCTTAAGATGTTCTTTTGTTTGGCACGCATATGGGAGATAATACACTTGTGTGGCCCGTTGGGTCACGATATAGACATCATCTCCTGGTAAGGTGGAATCATGTTGAATTTCTACTAGACCAAGATTAGAATGTGTTTGTCTCATCACTTTAGGTTCAAACCAATGACATTTGAATATCACTGGAGTAAGAGGTTTGGAACCATGAAAGTTGAGTTCATATATTTTTCGATTCGTCCAAAATACTTGACCTCATCAAGCCTGAGCGTAAAGACTCCAGAACACATGTTTTTTCGATTGGGTCGACTTTGGTCGTAGCTTGTTGTGCGAAAACGGTATCCATTGACGTCATACCCAGAATATTTTCTGACCCATAGGCAAAGCCATTGGCTACTAGTCTAAACTCGGCACTCATAGACGAATCTCTTTGGCCCTGCAAATTCAAACATGCTATGTGAAAGGGAAATGTGCCCTTGGGCCATTTGTATAAATGTTTTGGTGATTAGATGCCCAACACATATTATTTTGGTTAATATGTGCTAAGTGCTAAAGTGATGCAAATCAAGAATCAAGGTATGACTCTAGCTTTAGTGAATTGTTTTTTGTACTAATATATTCCTCTAAATGCTAGGAACCTTGTCGAGTCAAATGAGATTGGATTGGAGAAGTTTGGCTGAGTTGAGCCAGACTTGCACCAGCCTGCGGTGCACCAGACTGTCCGGTGCCAAGGTTGGCGCAGTGACGAACTCGCTGTTCAAGGGAATCGCCAAGGACGCCATGGCTAAAATTCACTGGACTGTCCGGTGAGCCAACATTGCCCGCGCCAATGGTCGGTAGCGCCGATCAGCGGGCGACGCGTGGCCAGGGCCAACGATCACTAGGCCGCACCGGACAGTGTCCGATGTGCCAAGGGGACCGAGGGCTAAACGGTCGGTTTCGCCAGAGAAGGAAAGAAATCGAGCACTGTTCATGTCAGGTGGTGCACCGGACTGTCCGGTATGTCAACCGACAGAAGGCAAGAATTGCCTATCAAATGGAGATCCAACGGCTCCTAGGTGCCTTGGGGCTATAAAAGGGGCCCCTAGGTGCATGGAGCACAACACCAAGCCTCCATTGAACATCCTAAGATGCCTAGACTCCACAAGCACACATCCGGATCATTGCGATTGAGATTTGAGCACTTATCGAGTTGTGAACTCGTTGCGCTGTGTTTTGTGTGCTCGTGTCTTGACTTGTGTGTCTGACTTTGCTGCGACTCTAGCTTTTGCGTGTGTTTCTTTCCCTCCCTTACTCTTGTGGTTTTCATTGAGATCAATCTTGTAAGGGTGAGAGACTCCAACCTGTGGAGATTCCTCACAAAGGGAACATATACTATAAGGAAGAAAACCGTGGTATTCAAGTGGATCATTGGATCGCTTGAAAGGGGTTGAGTGCAACCCTCATGCATTGGGACGCCACAACGTGGAAGTAGGCAAGTGTTCTACTTGGCCGAACCACAGGATAAAAATCGTTGTGTCACTTGTTGCTATTATTGTGTGATCTTCTACTCACTTGATAATTGCTCTAAGTTTAACACTCACTTTGTGAAGAGCAATTAAGTGAATAAGTCACTTATCTCTCTTGTCATAACACCTTGGTTTGATTTCACTAACATTACATAAACCAAGTTTGTGTCATTTAAAGTTGATTTTTACAGGATCACCTATTCACCCCCTCTAGGTGCTCTCACTATGTGTAGAAACCTAAGTGTACTTCACATGAAATCATAGAACTTCACTATAGACCGGTTAGATTTGTACACATAGTGCGTGACAACTTTCTCGAAACAATCTCAAATTTTTATCATAGGCTCTACATATGTGTAACACCCTGAATTTGGGGGTATAAAATTTCTTTCTCATTACCTACCAAATTCAGGTGTTACCCTTTTCTCATTCTCTCTAATATCTCTCTCTCTTTCTCTTTAAGTAGAATTAGCTCAATTAGTGAGGGATTAATTATTTATTTTTGTCAAAACAATATGAGTCATGAAATGTTGCATCATGCTGAGCTCCAAATATTCTTTGAATTGTTGCACATGTTTGATTTATTTTGAAATTGAAACTTGGTTTGAATTTGAATTGAAAACCCTAGAGAAAATAAATAGAAAAGGCATTAGAAATTCCTTGAAAATGAAAAAAACCCAATTCGGCCCAGTTAACCCAAGCCGGCCCAACCCGCGTGCACGCCCGCGCCCGAGCACCCGCCCGCGCTGACATGCGGCCCCGCCTGTCAGCCTGTTTCGCCCGCGCGCGCTCTCCCCTCTCTCTCTAGTCGTGGACACGCCCACGACCGTGCCCCCCCCACCATGGACACGCCCACGACCGCACGATTCCCGGCCACCTCCGTACGCACTCGCCCCTTTAGAGCCCGCATCTCGCTTGTCCACTTCCCCCGTTCATTTGCGCCCATAGCCGAGCTCTCTCGCCCCCTTTCTCGCCCTGCACACACAACCAGGCAGTCTGCCGCCACTCACCGAAGTTCGCCGCCCGTTCCGCGACCGTCATTGAGCCCTCGCCGCGCCCATTCCCTTGGTAAGCTCTACCACATCACTCATAGCTCGAGACACCGTTTGGTTCGTCCTTTCCTCCTCTGGTTCGCCTGGTCCACGCTCACCGATTCACTGCCACAGCTCCGCCGCCGTCGACCCGTGCCCTCACCGTGCCCCGGCCACCGTTCGTGCGTTCTTGGGACTTCCGTCAAGGTAACTGTCCTAGCCTCACCCTTATTTTCCCCTGTCTCGCATTTACCTGCCCGCGATTGCTCGCCGGAGTATTCCCAGTCTACCGAGGACTCCCCTCCGTCGTCCGGTCGCCTCAGTCCCGTTCACACAAACCCGACCCCGCCATAGTGTTTGTCAGACCCTACCCAACCTCTCCAGCTACCTGGACCGACCTCACGCACCCTAGGAGACCCAGTCTGCCTCGCCTCCGACGACAGCGCCGCCGTGCTCGCAGGGAGCGCCGCCCCTGGTTTCTCGGTGGAGGCAAAGTCCCCTGGCGCGCATCCTGTCCGCCCAACCCTGATCGGACGGCCCAATTTTAATTAGGCCAGATCTAATCCCGATCGCCCGATCTAGATCTGACCGCCCTCCACTCTCTCTCTCTCTCACCCACACCCTGTAGCTGGGCCCGGTCGGTCAGGCCTTCCCGCCCAGGCCGCTGACGCCCCTGGCCCGCTGGTCAGCCCACGCCCGCATTTGCGCACACACGTTTGCTCGGCCAGATCTAATCCTGGCTGTTGCTCACTGATCCGATGGCCAAGAATACTTCGTACCCCTTCGCGTGTGATTTTAACTAAAGAGACCCTGAGTTTTCTGGTAATAGAACCCGCCGTCCTTAGACTTTACGCGCAGGCCCCTGAACTCTTATAAACAGACCCCTGTACTTTTTAATAATTACAGAATTAGACCTATTATCATATTTCAAACTTCAAAACTTGTTTATTTCATATCGTTATCATATGAACTCCAAATTTAGTGATTCAAATTGCAAAATGTTCATAGGAATATTCTCTGTTCAAATAAATTATGTCCATACACAGTCTGTACACTCTAATTTTATACCTAGATTATAGGTTAGTGTATGTATTGATTTATTCACTTAATAAAATAATTAAAAAGGAAAACCCTAGGGGTAAATAGATGTTTAATATTGTGAAGATAATAATATGTAATGTATGAATTTATCTTTGGTTTAAATTTGATATCTCATTAAAATAAGTAGAGTTAGATTATGTAATCATGGACCACACTTAAAGAATAATCAACTACTAAATGAGATTAGTTCATCCTATAATTTAAACTCCCTTTTGAGTTTATACTTTTCCTTTTGAGATGTGTTCCAATGTTTGTACATGATTGATGTGCTGTTTATTTGTCATTTACCAAATGTATTGAATGCATGATCGCTTTATTTAGACAACGAGCAGCCCATGGTTCCTAAGTGTGTTGCCGAAGACCTCTTTGAGCAACAACCTAGTGAAGGCAACTGTCCTCTGACCTATTATGTCCTACATACTTTATAATTCACCATCCCGCATTACATTATTGAAACCTAAGGATTGACTAGTCTGTATTTACTTACCCATGTTTACCTTTTGGGTTAATCATGGTTTGCTTATGTTATTTCTTCAACTTAATCAATTAACATGATGTGAATATTTATGATACGATGATGTTAGCCCGATGATTATATTGTGATACTCTAGGGGACTCAGGCCATTTTCTTGGGTACCTCTCCGTAAGGACCTGTTCGTGGAGTGACCACCCGGGATAACAGTGCAACCATGAGGGTGGAATGGGACGCCCTTAGCCAAATAATTAGATGAACCTGGGGTGTAGTTGGCTTTGCCTGAGGGCCATCAATGGGGACCGGGGCGTAGTGCTCGCTCTGTCAAGGGGGGGGGTGCATAGGTTCATTCAATTTGGTTTTGTTAGTCACCCACCTTGGGGAGGTGTACTGCGTTTGTACGACTGGCGAAACCTTACGAGCAGTTATGCACCAGGAGGGTCTTTGTAAAGGCTATGAAGTGAGACCCTGCCAGGTCACCTTGGTAGTGATCAATGGGGAGTCATGATCTACGGGCAGAATGGGAATCACGACTAGTGGATAAAGTGTTTAACCTCTGCAGAGTGTTAGAAACTGCTATATCAGCCAAGCTCATGGTTAAGAGCAGCCTTGGGATCCTCTTTGATTAGAAGAGCTTTGGTTACTTTTATGATGATGGTTAATAATGATGGTTATAAGTTTGATCTCTGGTATTTCCTCTTGGAGGAGGTACGTTTGGGTAATAATTGGGTTATTACTAAAACATAGCTTTACTAATAGTGATAAATACTTGACCAACTAAAAGCAACTGCTTAACCTTATCTCCACATACGGCTAGCCCACTTTAGCCAAACGTGACATTTGTTGTGTACGTTGATGTGTACTCACCCTTGCTTTACACACCACCCCACCCCAGGTTGTCCCCACTATACTCAGTGCTCAGGAGGAGATGCTGGCAACATGGAGGACTTTGAGGAGTTCCAGGACTACAACGATGTTGGGGGCCTTCTTCTTCGTCGAAGGTCCTCCAAGCAAAAACACCTTCGGCAGTGTGATATGCGAAATGACACAACACAAAGGTACAAGCCGAAGCTACAATTAGGGATGTAATCGGATCGGATATGGACGGATATCACCGAAACCATATTTGTTTTTATATTTTTATTCGGATTCGAATTCGAATACGGATAACTTCGGATACGAATACGAATACGAATCTTCTCGGATACAAATACGAATAGATGTGTGTCGAATACGGAACTAGTCGGACACGGATATTGTCAGTAACGGTTTTTTTGTCGGGTACCGTGTAAGACATCATTCCACACATATCATGATTGTAATCATGTATCCACTCCTTGAGTCCAATCATTTTTAGCATTATATGTGTACATATGTCGCGTTTTTAAAAAAAATCATGAATTTTTAGGCTATGTGCGCATTATTAATTTATTTTGCATAAAATCATTAAAATGCAAATAAGTTACCAAGACTAATAAACATTCTATAAAAATATAACCTCAAGTCTCCACATGAAAATGATAAAGTGAAGTATTGATTATGTTGAAACTTGGATACTTAGAGTGATTTCACGTGTAATTCACGCAACAAGTGAAAGTAAAATAAAAGAAACACTAGCATATTGTGGATTTTATGGTCCAAATATTTTAGAGGATTATATTTGGACATATGTTATGCCTCCATAAAATTTCATAAATTTCTAAGGCTATTTGTGTATTATTATTTTTTTCTACAAAAATCAACAAAATGCACACAACTATCTGGATAAGATATCCAGATATCCGAGAAGATTTATCCGAGAAAATATCCGGATATTCGATATCCGACGGATATCAGACATATTGTATTCGAATTTGATATCCGAACAGAATATCCGTATTCGTACCCGTTATCCGAAAAAAGTCCGGATATCCGAAAATTCCATCCGAACCAGCGTTCACCATCTTTGAATCCGGATTCGGACGGATATTTTCCGAACCATATTACATCCCTAGCTACAATTCAGGGAGCTTCGGCATAACAACGCCTTGAGACGAAGGGCAGCACCGACTTAAAGAGTAAAAGACTGTTTAGTCCTTGATGATTTGTGTTTTGGTTATGATTAGTTATCAAGGATACAAATGTAATTTTGTCCGAGCTACGTCCCGTGCCTATAAATAGATTAACAATACCCGATTACTGTTCACGTTGATTGATATTCACTCGCACGTCATTCTTGGACTTATACCTTCTGTCAAGCCGAAGGTATAAATGTAATTCATTGTTATTAATTTTTATACATGATGAGATAATGAAAATATAAATAATCTAACAATTCAAGATAATTACTCATATTATCTTCCATGTTTCATATGCTTCTCTACTTTCATTATTATATGCTAAGATGATGAAGGTATGTCCTTCATAACCTTCGTTTGAAGATCATTATATCCTTAGGGAGAAAATGCTTTGAAGGACGAAGGTCTTTAACCATTAACATTTTGTGTTGCCTTGTTCTTAACTCATAGCATTTGAGAACAAGTCCCCAACATTGGCGCCCACCTCCGGTGAACTCATTTCCACTATTGAGCTGATGGCTTCATTCAACAACGAAGTTGTAGCACCTTCGTTTACGAAGTTGGTGCTCCCAATCATGGTCGGTTCAAGTTCAGAGCCAGCCAACAAGAAGCAGAAGAAGGAAGCACAGAGAAGAGTGCAACATGTTGGGGTGCAAGGACCCTTCATCAGGTCCAAGTGGTCCCACATCCTAATCACCTTCTACCAGGAGGATCTTCAGCTAAAAGACTATCCTCACAATGAAGCTATGGTCATATCTTGTGTCATCAAGGGATTTCTGGTCCACAATGTTCTGGTTGACATAGGCAGTGCAGCAGACATTATATTTGCAAAGGCTTTCAGACAGATGCAAGAGCCAGAGGACAAGATTCATGATGCTACACCCTCTTTGTGGCTTCGGTGGACGGCAGATTGTGGCACTTGGCAAAATCACAATTTCAATTACCTTCGGTTATGTCCACAATACAAGAACTGAGCAAGTTGTTTTTGACATTGTCGACATGGAATACCCGTACAATGCAATCATTGGTCGAAGAACACTTAATGCCTTCGAAGCAATACTTCATCCAACATACTTATGCATGAAGATACCTTCGAAACAAGGGCCCATTGCCATCCATGTAAGTCAAGAAGCTGTCAGAAGGGCCGAAGGGAGTTGGACAGATTCAAAGGCAATCCATAACATAGATGGAGTCGAAGCTTGTCAACAATATAAGCACAAAAGAGAGAAGGCTGCTTCGGTAGATCAGCTGAAGCCTATGCTCCTATGTGAAGATATAGCAGATCAAAGGGTACTACTAGGATGTCAGTTATCTGATGAGCAAGAAAAAACCCTGATAAGGTTTTTATTCAACAACAAAGATGTCTTCGCTTGGACAGCCAACGATCTTTGTGGTGTCAACAGAGATGTCATCGAGCACTCACTTAATGTGGATCCTTCTTTCAAGCCTAGGAAGCAAAGACTTCGGAAGATGTCCGATGATAAAGTTGAAGGTGCTCGAAACGAAGTAAAGAGACTTCTTAGTGCTGGTGTTATCAGAGAAGTAACATATCCAGAATGGCTAGCTAACACTGTTATGGTGAAGAAGGCTAATGGCAAATGGAGAATGTGTATTGATTTCACAGATCTCAACAAAGCATGCCCAAAGGACGAGTTCCCATTACCAAGAATAGATTCCCTTGTAGATGCAGCAGCTTCTTCGGAGCTCATGAGTCTACTGGACTGCTACTCAGGCTATCATCAAATTTGGATGAAGAAGGAAGATGAGCCAAAGACTAGCTTCATAACTCCTAGTGGCACTTATTGCTACCTTCGGATGCCTGAGGGGCTCAAGAATGCTGGAGGAAGCTTCAGTAGAATGACAACCAAGGTCCTTCACTCTCAAATAGGCAGGAATGTGCTAACTTATGTTGATGACATCATAGTAAGGAGCACAAAGCAAGAGAATCATATTACTGACCTGCAGGAGACATTTTCCAATTCAGGCAAGCTGGTCTAAAATTAAATCCAGAAAAGTGTGTTTTTGGAGTAAAAAAGGGCAAGTTCCTTGGTTGTCTAGTATCAGCGAAGGGAATCGAAGCTAACCCAAATAAGATTGAAGCTATCCTTTGGATGGAGCCGCCAAATACAAAGAAGGGGGCTCAACGGTTGGCAGGAAGATTGGCATCGTTAAATAGATTTATATCCAGATCAGCAGAAAGGAATCCACCATTCTTTGAAATACTGAAGTTTTCCAGTGGGGTCCGGCTCAGCAAAGGGCTTTCGAAGAGTTAAAGCAATACTTGATCGACTTGACAACTCTAACTCCACCTTCGCCAGGGGCTCCATTGCTCCTATATGTAGCAGCCTCTCACTCTGCAGTCAGTGCAGCACTTGTACATGAGAAGCAAGATGGCCAGGTCAAAAAACAAGCACTAGTATATTTTGTCTCCAAAGTTCTAAGCTTATCAAAGAAAAATTATACAGAATTGGAGAAGGTGCTATATGCTGTGTTGGTGGCCTCCGGGAAGCTTCGGCATTACTTTCAGGCATATCATATAATTGTTCCTTCGTCGCAACCTCTGAAAGACATAATGAGGAATAGAGAAGCTACTGGGAGGATCGGAAAATGGGCTGCCAAGTTCAATGAATTTTCTATTGACTATGTACACAGGTCCTCAATTCAGTCCCAGGCGTTAGTGGATTTCATCGCTGATTGGACGCCAGGGGCTCAGGAAGAAGTAACAAAAGACGCTAAAGCCTGGACAGTCTTCTGTGATGGTTCTTGGGGTACCTTCGGCGCAGGAGTCGCTGCTGTCCTAGTAGCGCCCTCTAAAGTCAGAACATGCTATGCAGCAAGACTGGATTTTAGTTGTACAAATAACATTGTTGAGTACGAAGCCCTTATGTTGGGGCTTCATAAACTGAAGGCAATGAGAATCAGAAGGGTGATCCTTAAAACTGACTCCCAAGTTATCTCTAGCCATGTAGACAAAATTAGCAAGGCAAGGGATCCGAAGCTTGAAAAATATTTGGACACAGTCCGAAGGTTTGAGGCCTCTTTCAAGGGTTTTCTGTAAAAAATATTCCAAGAGGGGAAAATGAGCATGCAAATCTACTAGCTAAGTCAGCAGCACAGGGGCTCCCTCTACCTTCGAAAGTATTCTTTGAGACAATAAAAGCACCTTCGGTTGAACTTATGGAAAGAGCAGTGCTCGCAATATCACCTGTACATAGTGAAGATTGGAGGAATGAAATCATATCTTTCCTCCAAGGCAATTGTCTTTCGGATGACGAAGTTTATAATAAAAGAATGGAAGCAAGGACAAGACTATATGTCATGATAGAAGGGGAGTTATACAAACATGGAGTGTGCTCTCCACTTCTCAAGTGTTTATCCAGAACCAAAGGTATAGAACTAATGAAGGAAATACATGCAGGTTTGTGTGGATCTCACATTGGGTCCAGGCCTTTGCTGGGAAAAGTTTTTAGGCAAGGATTTTATTGGCCGAAGGCAGCTTCGGATGCAGCAGATCTGGTTCAAAAGTGCGAAAATTGTCAAAAATGTGCAAGAGACCAGAAGCAACCTTCATCGTTAACTTAGCTAATACAGCCAACCTGGCCATTGCAAAGATGGGGCTTAGATTTGTTGGGTCCACTCCCACCAGCACAAGGCAACTTGAAATATGTTGTAGTGGCAGTAGAATATTTTTCCAAATGGATTGAGGTGAAGCCCTTAGCTACAATAACTTCGGTCATGGTCCAAAAATTCTTCTGGCAAAATATTGTTTGTCGCTTCGGTGTGCCGAAGGCAATAACCGTGGACATTGGTACACAATTTGATGCCGAAGCATTCAAAGATTTTTGTGACCAAATTGGTACGAAGATCCATTTTGCATCAGTTAGGCATCTAGAGTCAAATGGGCTGGTAGAAAGAGCAAATGGTATTATAATGACAGGAATAATGAAGCTAATCTTCAACCAGCCCAGAGGAAAGTGGCCAGACGAGCTGATTAAAGTGGTGTGGAGCCACAATACAACTGCGTCAAGGTCAACATGATTTACACCCTTCAAGCTCCTATTTGGTGATGAAGCAATAACTCCGGAAGAAGCAAAAACAGGGTCGATAAGAACAATAGCTTCGGCAGAAGACGAAGCTGATTATCAAGTAACAAAAGATACTATAGAAGGGACTATACTTCAGGCTATAGAGCACATCAATAAGTATCAGGCCGAAGTAATAAAATGGCATGACAGAAAAGTTCGATTGAAAAATATCAAGCCAGGGCATCTGGTGCTTCGGAGAGTGGCCAACCCAGACACAGTGGGCAAGTTGCAATTGAAGTGGGAGGGTCCTTTTCTGGTAGTATCTTCGTCAAGGCCCGGTTCTTACAGATTGAAGGATATGGACGACAACGACATACCCGGATCTTGGAATGCGGATGAGCTTCGGCGATACTATGTGTAATATGATGTAATCTTTTTTCATTTTTTCTATGGCACCATTTTCCTTTCAAGAGGGGAGAAAGGTTTTTAATGGGGCCATAGTTTGTAATTTTTCATTCTTATTTAGCCCTACGAGGGCAGAATCCCCCAAAAGATGTAATATGTAAAATCTGAGCATGCACCATCGAGTGCAAAAATAAAAACAGGGGAAAGCTCAAAAGACGTCCCCAAGGGGATGCAGAGCATGACGAAGCTACAAAAAGTCATTCCTAAGGGAACGCAGCGTAAGTTTTATACTCAAAAGTCGTTCCTAAGGGAATGCAGAGCCAAAAAGCATGATGAAGCTACCAAAAAGTCATTCCTAAGGGAGCGCAGAGTAAGTTTTCTGCTCAAAAGTCGTTCCAAAGGGAATGCAGAGCCAAATATCACTGAAATAGAAGGTGAAGAAGTTCAAAAGTCGTTCCTAAGGGGATGCAGAACTTAAATGCCACCGAAATAGAAGGTGAAGAAGCTCAAAAGTTGTTCCTAAGGGGATGCAGAGCTTAAGACTCAAAAGTCGTTCCTAAGGGGATGTAGAGTCTGGGTGTGGTTTCATGTGTGTGTTTAGGACATTCATTTGCACATTACATTACATCATTCATTGCATTCATATACATTCGGTAGACATTCGTAGGATCATCATTATCATAACATAAAGCACAAACAGATACTTCAGCTTTGATAACAATTGTTCGATGAGCATGAAGAAGCGAAGATATGCTTCATTGTGTACGAAAAGAAGGGAAGGTGTTTTTCGCCTTCGGCTCAAAAGATACAAGTTTCGTCCACAACAAAGCAATTTACACATGGAAGAAAAGGTAAAAATATATTACAAGGTATGGACAAATATACAGAGTAATGTTCAATTGTCGATTACAATATCTTTTATAGAGATAATACAAATGCCTCTAAAAGGTCTACGCAGGCAGGCCTAAAAAAACAGCTTCAGCGGCCTTCGAAATCAGCGTCGGATTATTAATCTTCGGCATCGTCATCCTACATACAACAAAGTCGTATAAGGTAAAAAGTGATCACAAGAAAAGGTAAGCAACAGGTATAAGTTTCATACCGGCTTAAGCAAGCTTCGGGCCTCGTCACCAGCCAAATCCCGACCACCCTTAGCCCAAATTTGTGTTATAAATCTGCTCCCTATGCTTCGGGCCTCGCTGGGAATGTCAACCAAATCCGTTGAAGATAGACTGAAAGTTGGTCTATTGACAATCTTCCCGTGCGTACAACCAGCTTTCAGAAATGTTGCAGTTGTGCCGCGAGAAGCTAGTAGGGCACAGAAGTCACCGTGCCCCGCTATTACTTCGTCAAGCACCTCGACTTCGCCTTCAATGTGTTCAAAGGTGCTTGATATGTTTTCGGACAAAGGGGTAAACTTTTCAGCGCTGGCTCCAACTTAGTTGAAAACCTTCTTCAATCGTTGTACGCAGCAGCTGCCAAAACCCAGACACATGTTCCGAAGCTCTTTCAAAGATTGTTGTAGCTTTGTATTTTCGACAGCTTTAGCTTCGTATTTTGTCTGCAAGTTTTTTTCTTTCTTGTTCAATGCTCTCTGATTTTTGGAGAAGTTCCATGTTCAATCTAGCATTTTCGGTTTGCGCTTCTGCAAGGGAACCTTCCATTGCTTGGAGTAGGAAATCTTTATTTTCAAGAGAAGCTTCGTATTCTTTAATTTTGTTCTCTAAACCCTCGATTATAATTTCGTTCTTTTTATCCTCGAGGTCTTGTTGCATTTGCAGCGCTTTCCTCAGCAACATACTCTGTACAAATAAACCTTCATCAGCAAACTTGCTTCGTCGCAAAAAAGTAAAATTTTGCTTCATCACAAGAATTTTACCTTAAAGTTGGAATAAAACAAACTACCGATGATATGTTGTCATCGGTAGCTGCTAATAACGGCTTCGAGCTTCGGAAAACCGACACTCTTCTATAGAGTGTCGATTACCTTCGACCCGATACGGTCGCGAACACATCCCAAGGCCTCTTCATCGATTCCACCAAAGAGCATGGCTCCTGGCTGGTAGCCACAGGAAATGCCATATTCCTGTAGCTCCTTTTCGGCCTCAAATAGTTCTTCTCCGACCAGGTTCCAAAGGTCTAAACCTTTTTCTTCCGAAGCAGCATCGGCAATTTTTTTCCCTTTGTCAGGCACTAGGGCCATGACCTGTTCTGCAGCCGCAGCTGTTTCTTCTGTAGGCATACCCAATATCAATTTATCAATTCCAGATAGGGTGACCTCCAAGTTGGCAGCTTCGGTGGCAGCTGCAGCTTCGGCAGAAATGTTTGCTTCGGTAGTGGGCGGGGCCGATGGTGGTGTCCGTTCAATGGCTTCCATTACGGTGCCGATCCTTCGCTTTTTCTGCCCATCCACCTTTTTTGTAGTTGAGGGCTCTTCCTTCTTCTGTAAAAGTTTCGTCAGTTCCGGTCCTAGAGGACTTAGCAGCTTGATAGGTAAAGATTCAGTCATTACCTTTAAAATCTCTTCTACTTCGGCAGCAAGCGGTGTTGAATGAGTTTCCTCTTCCACCTCAGTCACCTTTGGTGCTGGAGTAGAAGCTTTTCTTTTCTTCAAAGCAGCCACCTTCGGCTCGGGACTGGATTTTCTCTTCTTTAAAATTTTCTCATCTTCCTTCACCATTCTGGCAGCTTGTCTGCTTAGAACACTAACAATCCTTTTCCTTTTCGACCCTTCGACACCCTTGTTGAGTTGCTCGTAATCATGGTATTCAAATTTTAGAGCGTCCATTACCCGGTTTAACCTTCGTTTTGGTCGGGTGTCGAAGGCTGCTGTCATTAATTGGTCTTCTTTTTTGGTGTAGTTCCCTAAAATCTCATTACACATAATCTCAATCATTTCCAGCCATTCTTGGCAAGGTTGCTTGAACTGTTTTTCAAATTTGAAGCGATAAGGTATTGAACGAGTTCATATTTTTCTTTGTTCCTTTCATCTTCAGCATCACCCAATCATTGGACGTTGGGTACGTCCGGTTGGCTAGGTACTCCTACACCAAGTCCCTGGTGCTGATCTGTTCAGCCACTACCCTGAATTCTACCTTGGCCAGCTGGCATGCTGACACTAGCTGCATGTTGCACAGGGGTCTGGTCATTCCGAAGCTTAAAGTCAGTGGGCACATGACCATCGTCATAAGTTTCCCTCTCTTCTTCTCATCGGCCTTGATATAAAACCATTCACCTTTCCAGCCGGTTGGCCATTTGGTGCGGTAGCTAAGAACTGGAGCCTTCGTATCCTTGCGATAAGCAAAATTGTAGCAACAAATTTTTTCATGCAGACCGTTTCCCTGGCCTTCGTTTGGTAATGCAACTCATGCACTCGGCAGAATGCTTCGGCATCTGGGCTCATCCCTTGGCTTCGGAGGGCCCAGATGAAGACACTAAGCCTAACAATGGCGTTAGGGGTAAGTTGATGAAGATATATTTCGAAATTTTTCAAGACTTCCCCTATCATCTCATTCAGAGGAAGTCAGAGTCCTACTCTGAAAAAACTCTTGAAGACCACCACTTCATCATCCTTCGGCGCTGGGGTGGTTTCTTCTCCGGCAAATCGAACAAGTTTCCTTTCAGCTTCGCAAAAGTAGCCAAGCTTCATCATCATCGGCATGTTAGCTTCAGATACAGTAGACTTTTCAAAATCTAGATGGCTCGGTTTTGATGGGATCAAAATACTATAATCTTCTTCGTCCTCTTCAACATCATCCTCTTCAGCAATGGTCTGTTCAGCTTCGGCAGCAGGGGCACCTTCGTCAGTAGTTCCCTCTGTCACAACTAGACCTGACTGTCTCATGACTTCGGAAATTGGAGTTGTCTCGGTGGCCTCGGTCTCCTCTCCTTCACGAGTCACCCTTGCAGTCGAACGCACTCTGGCCATCTGAGGGATTTTTTTGCGGTTTTTACGAAGTTGATGTTTCTTTTTTGCAGTTTTGACGAAGCTCTCTCTTTTGACGAAGTTAACTTTAAATGATGGTGTTCACTTGAGAGCGCGGTGAAAAAGCTTCGGCTATGGTTAAATTATTTAACAGCACAACAGTGCAGTGGCGATGAATGTTGTGGTAACTCTACACTAACCCGTCTGTTTATATAGTGCTGTAGGTGGGAAGGTGAACCGCCAAATCGCCCGCACCCACTGAACGGTGGACCACTCGGCGCCTAGAAGGTGAATCGCCAGATTGCCCGTATTCGCTGAGCGGTGGACCACCCAACGCTTGGAATATTTTAATCGTTTCTCGACAACGAGCTCAGGGAAGGTGTTTTTCGGACCTTCGGCATTCCGAAGCCTTTGAGATTTTTCGCGGATCGAGCTCGTTACGAAAAACGATCTAGCACCATGAAGGGGCTACTGTTAGGGGCCTTCTTCTTCGTTGAAGGTCCTCCAAGCAAAAACACCTTCGGCAGTGTGATATGCGAACTGACACAACACGAAGGTACAAGCCGAAGCTACAATTCAGGGAGCTTCGGCATAACAACGCCTTGAGACAAAGGGCAGCACCGACTTAAAGAGTAAAAGACTGTTTAGTCCTTGATGATTTGTGTTTTGGTTATGATTAGTTATCAAAGATACAAATGTAATTTTGTCCGGGCTGTGTCCCGTGCCTATAAATAGATGAACAGTACCCCAGTACTGCTCACGCTGATTGATATTCACTCGCACGTTATTCTTGGACTTATACCTTCTGTCAAGCCGAAGGTATAAATGTAATTCATTGTTATTAATTTTTATACATGATGAGATAATGAAAATATAAATAATCTGACAATTCAAGATAATTACTCATATTATCTTCCATGTTTCATATGCTTCTCTACTTTCATTATTATATGCTGAGATGATGAAGGTATGTCCTTCATAACCTTCGTCTGAAGATCATTATATCCTTAGAGAGATAATGCTTCGAAGGACGAAGGTCTTTAACCAATAACATTTTATGTTTCCTTGTTCTTAACTCATAGTTTGAGAACAAGTCCCCAATAGACGAGTTCTAGTTTTTCTTAGTGGCAAACCCCCAGTCAACTGCCTGTGTAGGCCTTATCTACTACATTTCGTATTTCGGCACTTTGATGATATAAATGGCTATGCTATGTATTAGACTCTGTGGATGTCTTGGACATCTTATTGTAATAAAAGTACCTTTACGCTATTTACTTGGAGCAATGTGTGATGATGTCCAATTATGTAATCGTTGTGTATGTGAGTTTCTGATCCTGGCACGTACATGGTTTGCATTCGATTTGCCTTCCAAAACCGGGTGTGACATAAGTGGTATCAGAGCCTTGCTGATTGTAGGACCGCCACTACAGGAATCAGGAAGATTCCCGTCGGCCATTTTAATTCCCGTCGGCCTTTGCTCGGGCCGACGGGAATTAGGTAACTCCTGTCGGCTTAAAGCCAGCCCACGGGCTTTATTTTAACTCCCGTCGGCCCAGCCGCCAGCTGACGGGCTTTATTTTAACTCCCGTCGGCCCAGCCGCCAGCCGACGGGAATTAGTTAACTCCCGTCGGCCCTGACGCCAGCCGACGGGAATTAATGCTTTATGTGCCGGCAGTCATCCCGTGCGGCTCATTTCCTCTCTTCTCTTGGTTTCCAAGCCACGTACGCCGCCGCCGGAGAAACGCCGGCCGCCGACGCCGGCCGCCGCCCACCACCGCCCCGCGGCCTAGGAGCGCGCCCGCCACCGCCCCGGGAGCGCCGCCTGCAACCGCCACCGCCCCGGAGCGTCGTCCGCCGCGCCGCCTCCGCCCCTGTAGCGCCGCCCGCCCACGCCCCCGGAGCGCCGCCCGCTCCCGGAGCAACGACCGCCGCCCGCCCCGCCTCCGGAGCGCCGTCCGCCGCGCCGCCGGCCCCGGAGCGCCGTCTGCAGCCCGTCCCCGTTGCGCCGCCCGCCCCCGAAGCGTCGCCCTCTGCTCGCCGCCACCAACGCCGCCGCCGCGGAGCGCCGCAGCCGCCCCGGACCGTTAAGGTATATTATTGTTTGAATTATTTAATGTAAATGCGAGTGTTATTGTTAAATGTGTGTATAAATGTTTATTTTTGTTGGTTTTTTATGGCCGACGGGAGTTAACTTTCATGTGATTAGAGTTAGTTTAGGGTGTGATCAGAGTGTAATTAGAGTTAGTTTAATATAACATGTGATTAGAGTGTGCATAGAGTTAGTTTAATATCACATGTGTGCCTTGATGTTACGTATAAGTATTAATTCTATTATTATAATAAATTTAACTTATTCTATTAAATTGTTGAATTTGATGTTATTTATTGAATAGATTTAACTTATCATATTAGGTTGTATGAAGGTTTTGCTATTGATAAATTTAATGTTATTTATGTATATAACTATATATTTATGTATATATATAGTTATTTATGTATATATATAGTTTTACTACTTACCTATAGATGTATGTGTTACGTTTAGAAACGTGATATTGTCTCACACACTCTTTACTCGTACACACAGCCGCAATAATGGGTGATAGACGTGATTGGATGTATGAAGGTTTCAAGAAGGGTGGGTGTCACACAAGTGAATGGTTTGCCAAGACGCAGATGTTTCTGGACCATGCAGCTGCTTTGTCATAAATAGATAATATTAGGTGTCCATGCAATAAATGTAGAAATATGACGAGCCACACCAAGAGGCAGGTCACACTACACATGTGCTCGCATGGTTTCGTGCCAGGCTATAAGGTCTGGTATCTCCATGGTGAAGATGCTGAACGAGCAGCAGAAGTAGAAGTTGATGACGGTGAAGATGATGTTGATAGGATGGACCAGATGCTTGAGGATCTGCAGCCTGAACTGGCACCAGATCATCATGATTCACCTACACCGGAGGTTCAGAAGTTCTTCGACCTACTTAAAGCGTCAGAAGAGCCTCTTCACGGGCACACTAACGTGACCGTGCTCGAATTCGTGACCCGACTGATGTCAATCAAGTCCAAGTTTGTATTTTCAATTAATTGTTACAAGGAGCTTGTGGATTTGATTAGCGAGGTTCTTCCTACGGGTCACAAGATGCCCAAAGACATGTACCGGTCCAAAAAATTGCTTGAAGGTCTTGGTATGGAGTATGAAAAGATTGATGTTTGCCAAGACAACTGTATGTTTTTTTGGAAGGAACATGGCAGAGAACAGAAATAATTAAAATGTGGGAAGTCGAGGTACGTGGAGCTTGTAAATGAAGATGGGGAGAAGGTGGTGACAAAGGTTGCACATAAACAGCTTCGGTACATGCCTCTCACTCCTAGAGTGAAACGTTTGTTTCTCTCGAGGAAGACCGCTATGCACATGAGGTGGCATAAAGATTGTACGGACAGACAAGATGGGTTAATGGTGCACCCGTCAGATGGTGATGCATGGAAGGCTCTTGACAAATTTGATCCAGATTTTGCCAGCGATGCAAGAAACGTTCGTATCGGCTGCGTCGTATTCATGTTGGCCTGTCATTGCCATACCGTACAACCTTCCACCTGCTCTTTGCATGAAATATGAGTTTATGTTCCTATGTCTTGTTATACCTGGGCCTGAGCATCCTGGCGTACGCCTCAATGTGATGCTTCAACCACTGATTGAAGAGTTAAAGAAGCTATGGCAAGGTGTGGAAGCCTATGACTGCTTCAAGAAGCAGAAATTCAATCTTCGTGTTGCATATCTGTTCTCGGTTCATGATTTTATGGCGTATGGTATTTTCTATGGATGGAGCGTGCATGGTAGATTGACGTGTCCTTATTGTGCTAAAGATACAAATTGTTTTCATCTTAGTGCTGGTGGCAAGATATGTTACTTTGATTGCCATAGATGTTTTCTACCCTTCAATCACCCCTTCAGAAGGCAGAGAAAGGAATTTAGGAAGGGCACCATTGTCACGAAGGGACCGCCCAAGCGATGTAGTGGGATAGAAATTACAGAAGAGCATATGAAACTTGTCCTAGACGAGAGTGGGAAAAGGTATCAAGGTTTTGGTGAGGAGCATAACTGGACTCACATATGTGGCTTGTGGGAGCTTCCTTATGCTAAGTCATTGATTTTGATGCACAACATCGATGTCATGCATCAAGAGAGTAACTTTTGCCAAGCCCTCATAAATACATGCATGGATTTCCCGGATAAAACGAAAGACAATGACAAGGCACACATGGACTTAGCAGTGATATGTGATCGTCCAACCCAAGTGCTTAGAGAAAACGGAGGCAAACCAAAAGCTGACTATTGTCTGAAATCTAAGCAACGGAAAGAAGTGATGAAGTGGATGAAGGATATTAAATTCCCCGATGGTTATGCCGCTGGTTTTAGAAGATCTGTGAACTTGAAGACAATGAAGATGAATGGACTAAAGAGCCATGACTTCCACATAATTATGGAGAGGCTCATGCCTGTAATGTTTCGTGGGTACATTTCCGAAGCTGTGTGGAAAACGTTAGCTGAAGTTAGCTATTTCTACAGACAGTTGTGTGCTAAAGAAATCAGAAGAGATGTGATGGAACAGCTGGAGAAAGAGGCACCAATGCTTTTGTGCAAATTGGAAAAAATATTTGCACCGGGTTTCTTCAATCCTATGCAGCATCTCTTTATACATCTTCCATATGAGGCTAAGGTCGATGGTCCTGTTCAGTATAGGTGGATGTTTCATATAGAAAGAGCATTAAAGAAGCTTAGAGCAATGGTGGGCAATAAGGCAAGAGTTGAAGGATGTATTGCGGAACAATTTAAACTAAAGGAGGTAGCACACTTCACAAGTTGTTACTTTGCAGAAGAACATAATGTATTTGCTCGAAAGAAAAGGTACCATGATGATGAACGAGAGATGCCTCCGTGTAGTGATCTTTCGATTTTTCAGACAAACGGCAAAGCCGTTGGTCCACCCAAGGCATATCACCTCAGTATGGAAGAACGGAAGTCTGCTTTATTGTACATGTTCACGAATATGCCTGAGGTGGAGAAATACTTTGTGTAAGACTTGTTTTCTTAAACTGTTCATATGTGAATTAGTTTATGTTATCAAATATCTCATGTCATACAATAATATTTGACAGCGAGTTTGATGAACAAAACATGAGGTGTCTCGGTAGGCCAACAGCGAGAGACATAGACAAATTGCGACGCGATGGTATGCATGGGCGACCTAATTTCATTATGTGGCTTCGGGACCGTGTAAGTCTTAATTATGTGGCTCCAAGAGCTAATTTCATTTAACTAATATTACAGAATTTGCTAATGCTTTGTGGCATGATTGACAGTTTGGGGAGGAAATGAATTTGAATGATGACTTACGTCAGTTATCTATTGGAAGCGTAACTGCCAAAAGCTATGGACGTTACGACGTCAATGGATATCACTTTCGTTCAAGCATTTTCGAATCAAGTCATCCTATGGCCGCCACTCAAAATAGTGGAGTCGTTACTAGGGCAACCGACATGGAAGGACACGAAGTCTGCTATTACGGGAAAATCAAAAATATAATCGAGATTACATTTGCTGGAAATAAGCCTTTAGCGTTAGTTTTCTTTGAGTGTAAATGGTATGACCCGAAGTATTATAGGACCGAATTTGGGATGACACAGATCCAACCTGAGAAATTGCTTCAAGGACACGACACGTATATCCTTGCCCATCAAGCAGACCAAGTTTATTTCTCGACATATCCATGCAAAAAGTTGTCTAAATGGAGGGTTGTGTACAATGTAAATCCCCGCGAACGCCTATACACTCCTGGTGAGGACGAATATCAAATTGGTCACCTTGAGCAGGTTGATGAGGTGTTTCAAGAAGAAGAGTTGCCAACTAGTTTTCATATTGATCCTGCACCGGCATTAGATTCACTAGTTGCAGACGTTAACGACTTAACTTTTCCCGAGAGACGGAGAAGACAACATGTTAGGAGAAAAGTTACATGGCGACCTCTGCATAGAAGAGAACAAATAGATCCTGATTTTGATGATATTTAACAAGTAAAGTTGTTTTGTTATTTCATTTGTTTATATTTTAAGTATTATGTCATTTTTGATGCACTAATGAATAATTTCTTATTTTTTATGCAGGATGCCGCCAAAATCAAAGAAGTCAGTGAAGGGGTTGTTCAAGGGCCTGGGCCTTTTTCAGGGCAGTTCTTCGAGCAGCAGCAGACGTCGAGAGCTGTTGAGCGCGGTACATGGAGATGAGGTAACATAACTTGTACAAATAAATTTGTTTACATATTTACAAATAAATCTTAAGTTGTATGTACCAGGATGAGCAGCACACTGAGGAGCAGCACATTGAGGAGGAGGAGCACAATGAGGCTGAGCAGCACAATGAGGAGGTGGAGCACAATGAGGAGGTGGAGCACGTGACATGGGACCAGGCCGCACAACATCACCAGCCATGGGACCAGTGGGACCACCAGAGAGAGCAGCAACAGGCGTGGGACCAGTGGGGCCAACAGGGCGAACCGGCTGACAACCCGATGGATGATGGCTCGGGAGGCTCTTCAGCGACACGCACACGTCGCTCAAGAAAAAGCCACTCAGTAAAGCCTCGTCACGCGATAGAGCGAGAGGCTGATAGGACTTTAATCATGCCACATGGAGATCGGTGAGTGTAATATATTAACTTATCTAATATAACTATTATGTGTATTGTTAATGTTTTTATGTAATGCAGGAATTGGGAGGACCTGTCCTTTGACGGCAAGGGACTGGATTTGTTGACTCGCTCTTCGCGTTCCCTCCTCCTGGTGGTGGTGGCGGCAACGGTCAAAGCTCTAACCACCCAAGTGATGGTTATCTCTAAACACTTAAACTTATGTTTGAAATGTCGTACTCGTTGGTGGATGTTATGTTTCAATACTATGTCGTACTCGTTGTTGGATGTTGGTGGATGTTATGTTTCAATACTATGTCGTACACGTTGGTGGATGTTTTAATTATAAATGCAAGTGTTTATGTCTAAATGCATGTGTTTGTGGATGTCGTATCTCTACACGTGTTTGTAATGTGGCTGTTATATGTGATTTATGTTATGTTTGATATATGTTATATGTGCAGAAATAGTGACATAATTTAGTGTTGTTTTTGTAGCAGTATAGGGTAATTCCCGTCGGCCCAGTTAATTCCCGTCGGCTATGGTCGAACCGACGGGAATTAATTACTAACTCCCGTCGGCCTAGTTAATTCCCGTCGGCCACGTAGGGCCGACGGGAATTAATTAATAACTCCCGTCGGCCTGGGGAACCGACGGGAATTAATATGTGACGCCCGTCGGCCAGCAAAATCGACGGGAGTTAGCCTTAATTCCCGTCGGCCACTATCTAGCCGACGGGAATTAATTATTCCCGTCAGCCGCCGACGGGGATAACCTTATCCCCGACAAGGGACGCCTGTCGGCCTGAAACCGACGGGAATGCGAATTACTTATTCCCGTCGGTTTAGGGCTTATTCCCGTCGGTTTCAGGCCGACGGGAATTAAGTGAATTCCTGTAGTGCGCTAACCTAGACTAGAATGGTCGCCCTAAGGACTATAGACCCCTACTCTTACCTTGACCTTTAGTGTCATTTCAAAAGTTGGTCATCTTGACCAATTCTATGTTATTACTCATCTTACAAAACTTTGTCTCACTTTTCTTTCCGTTTACTTGCTGGTCATATAGTTCTACTCTCACTCTTGTGGTTACGATGCCTTTTGTAGATGGCTCGTCTTAGGTGCATTGCACGTAAGTAAGTGATCCCCTTTTGCCTTCTCGCCTGGCGGAGCGCCCACTGCGACACACGGTGCCAGGTCAGTCCAGTCACCTGGAGAGACTGCATTGTTGCCTACATGAGGAGCAGGAGCAGCAAGACACTTCCCCCTCTCCTCAGCAGGAGGTGGAGTCTGGGAGGCAGCCTTCCCCTGCACCTCAGCCAGAGGTGCCCCCTGCACCACCACAGGGCATCACGTCTGCTCGAGGAGACCCTGACGGAGACGACAATGACGACGCCAGTGGTAGTTCGAGCCACCGCACGGAGCTCTCGGAGGAGTAGGAGCCTGAGCGATGGATCACAAGACCCATCATTCGCGATGCCGCTCGCGGGCGTCACTTCCACGACGCTCTCGACACCTTGCCGCGTCGGGCCTTCGACCGACACACTTGGTCTATCGAGTACTGTTGTGTAGTCTACCAGCATCGTCGCGGGTTATACCCGGACCAGTTGGAGACTACTTGTTTGGTGCGTCGTCCGGACAATGATCTCCGGGGTGCAGAGGCCTTCTCAGAGCACTATTCTATTACTAAGAGGGATACTGCTGAGGCAGCCATGCAAGATGCAGCACGATGTGCACTTTCTCAGTATTGCTCGTTGTTCAGCGGGGTAGCTGACGGCCTTGACCTGAAGTGGCATATTAGCTCAGCCTACCAGAGAGTCTGTCAGCTGTGCACGATGTGTTCCATGTGTCTTAGCTGAAGAAATTTTTGACAGTGCTAGAAGAGCAGTTGCCAACGGAGGACCTTGAAGTTCATGAAGATCTGACATATATTGAGAAGCCAACTCAGATTCTAGAGACAGCAGACCGGGTCACTCGAAGAAGCACCATCAGGATGTGCAAAGTCAAAAGGGGCCATCACTCAGAGGAAGAAACAACTTAGGAAAGAGAAGATGATTTGAAAGCCAAGTACCCTGAGCTATTTGCTAGCTAACCCTGAATTTTGAGGGCGAGATTCTTTTTAAGGGGGATAGGTCTGTAACACCCTGAATTTGGGGGTATAAAATTTCTTTCTAATTACCTACCAAATTCAGGTGTTACCCTTTTCTCTATCTATCTCTAATATATATATCTCTCTTCCTATTTAAGTAGAATTAGCTCAATTAGTGAGGGATTAATTATTTATTTTTGTCAAAACAATATGAGTCATGAAATGTTGCATCATGCTGAGCTCCAAATATTCTTTGAATTGTTGCACATGTTTGATTTGTTTGAAATTGAAACTTGGTTTGAATTTGAATTGAAAACCCTAGAGAAAATAAATAGAAAAAGCATTAGAAATTCCCTGAAAATGGAAAAACCCAATTCGGCCCAGTTAGCCCAAGCCGGCCCAACCCGTGCGTGCGCCCGCGCCCGAGCACTCGCCCGCGCTGACAGGCGGCCCCACCTGTCAGCCTGTTCCGCCCGCTCGCTCTCTCCCCTCTCTCCCTCCTGCTGCCTGGTGGGCCAGTCCTGTCGGCTCCGTTTCCCTCGCACGCGCGCACGTTCTCTCTCGCTTGCCCGCGGACCCCACCAGTTAGACCCCTCGTCCTTAACCTCCCGCCCGCGCACCCCCGTCGTGGACGCGCCCTCGACCGCGCGATTCCCAGCCACCTCCGCACGCCCTCGCCCCATTAGAGCCCGCACCCCGCTCGTCCACTTCCCCCATTCATTTGCGCCCACAGCCGAGCTCTCTCGCCCCCTCTCTCGCCCTGCGCATACAACCAGGCAGTCCGCCGCCGCTCACCGAAGTTCGCCGCCCGTTCCGCGACCGTCGTTGAGCCCTCGCCGCACCCGTTCCCTCGGTAAGCTCTGCCACATCACCCGCAGCTCGAGACACCCTTCGGTTCGTCATTTCCCCCTCTGGTTCGCCCGATCCACGCTCACCGGTTCACTGCCGCAGCTCCGTCGCCGTCGACCAGTGCCCTCACCGTGCCCCGGCCACCGTTCGTGCGTTCCTGGGACTTCCCTCAAGGTAACAGTCCTAGCCCCGCCCTTATTTTCCCCTGTCTCGCATTTACCTGCCCACGATTGCTCACCGGAGTATTCCCCGGTCCGCCGAGGACTCCCCTCCGCCGTCCGGTCGCCTCAGTCCCATTCACACAAACCCGACCACGCCATAGTGATCGCCAGACCCTCCCCAACCTCTCTAGCTACCTGGACCAACCTCTCACGCCCTAGGAGACCCAGTCTGCCTCGCCTCCGGCGACGGCGACGCCGTGCTCGCGGGGAGCGCCGCCCTGGCTTCCTAGCGGAGATAAAGTTCCCAAGCGCGCATCCTGTCCGCCCAACCCTGATCGGACGACCCGATTTTAATTAGACCAGATCTAATCCCGACCGCCTGATCCAGATCTTACTGCCCTCCACTCTCTCACCCGCGACCTGCAGCTGGGTCCGGCCGGTCAGGCCGTCTCGCCCCAAGCCACTGATGCCCCTGGCCTACTAGTCAGCCCGCGCCCGCGTTCGCGCACGCGCGTTCGCTCAGCCAGATCTAATCCTGGTCGTTGCTCGCTGATCCGATGGCCGAGAACACCTTGTACCCCCTTCACGTGCGATTTTAGCTAAAGAGACCCTGAGTTTTCGGGTAATAGAACCCACCGTCATTAGACTTTACACATAGGCCCCTGAACTTTTATAAACAGACCTCTGTACTTTTTAATAATTACAGAATTAGACCTATTTTCATATTTCAAACTTCAAAACTTGTTTATTTCATATCTTTTTCATATGAACTCTAAATTTAGTGATTCAAATTGCAAAATGTTCATACGAATATTCTCTGTTCAAATAAATTATGTCCATACACAGCCTGTACACTCTAATTTGATACCTAGATTATAGGTTAGTGTATGTATTGATTTATTCACTTAATAAAATAAATAAAAAGGAAAACCCTAGGGGTAAATAGATGTTTAACGTTGTGAAGATAATAATATGTAATGTATGAATTTATCTCTGGTTTAAATTTGATATATCATTAAAATAAGTAGAGTTAGATTATGTAATCATGGACCACACTTAAAGAATAATCAACTACTAAATGAGATTAGTTCATCCTATAATTTAAACTCCCTTTTGAGTTTATATTTTTTCCTTTTGAGATGTGTTCCAATGTTTGTACATCATTGATGTGCTGTTTATTTGTCATTTACCAAATGTATTAAATGCATGATCGCTTTATTTAGATAACGAGCAGCCCATGGTTCCTGAGTGTGTTGCCGAAGACCTCTCTGAGCAACAACCTAGTGAAGGCAAGTGTCCTCTGACCTATTATGTCCTACATATTTTATAATTCACCGTCCCACATTATATAATTGAAACCTAAGGATTGACTAGTTTGTATTTACTTACCCTTGTTTACCTTTTGGGTTAATCATGGTTAGCTTATGCTATTGGTTCAACTTAATCAATGAACATGATGTGAACATTTATGATACGATGATGTTATCCCGATGATGATATTGTGATACTCTAGGGAACTTAGGCCATTTTCTTGGGTACCTCTCCGTAAGGACCTGTTCGTGGAGTGACCACCCGGGATAACAGTGCAACCATGTGGGTGGAATGAGACTCCCTTAGCCAAATGATTAGATGAACCTGGGGGTGTAGTTGGCTTTGCCTGATGGCCGTCAATGGGGGCCGAGGTGTATTGCTCGCTCTGCAAAGAGGGGGTGTAGAGGTTCATTCGATTTGGTTTTGTTAGTTACCCACCTTGGGGAGGTGTACTATGTTTGTACGACTGGCGAAACCTAATGAGCAACTATGCACCAGGGGAGTCTTTGTAAAGGCTACGAAGTGAGACCCTGCTAGGTCACCTTGGTAGTGATCATCAATGGGGAGTCATGATCTTCGGGCGGAATGGGAATCACGACTCGTCGGTAAAATGTGCAACCTCTGTAGAGTGTTAGAAACTGGTATATCAGCTGAGCTCACGGTTAAGAGCAGCCTTGGGATCCTATTTGATTAGAAGAGCTTTGGTTACTTTTATGATGATGGTTAATAATGATGGTTAAGTTTGATCTCTTGTATTTCCTCTTGGAGGAGGTACGTTTGGGTAATAATTGGGTTATTACTAAAACTTGGCTTTACTAATAGTAATAATTACTTGACCAACTAAAAGCAACTGCTTAACCTTAACTCCACATACAGCTAGCCCACTTTAGCCAAATGAGACATTTGCTGAGTATGTTGATGTGTACTCACCCTTGCTTTACACACCACCCCACCCCAGGTTGTCCCCACTGTACTCAGTGCTCAGGAGGAGATGCTGGCAACATGGAGGACTTTGAGGAGTTCCAGGACTCTGACGAGTTCTAGTTTTTCTTAGTGGCAAACCCCCAGTCAGCTGCCTGTGTAGGCCTTATCTACTACATTTCGTATTTCTGCACTTTGATGATATAAATGACTATGCTATGTATTAGACTCTGTGGATGTCTTGGACATCTTATTATAATAAAAGTACCTTTCCACTATTTACTTTGAGCAATGTGTGACGATGTCCAATTATGTAATCGCTGTGTACGTGAGTTTCTGATCCTGGCACGTACATGTTTCGCATTCGGTTTGCCTTCCAAAATCGGGTGTGACAATATGATATCATGATATGTCGACAAGTTCCATGATTTTTTGAATTTGTTTGTGTTTTATACAATTTTAAAACAATTGGATGGCAAGTTCACGACCATGTTTCATGAGCATGGTGCTCGAAAATTCCGATCTGTTCCTGAAATAGGGTGTAACTTGTGCTAAATAACATGAATATCATTTTTGCATTCACTGTTTCCCAGTTTTTGAATGACTTGTAGTTCAAATCTGAATCGTTCAAAGAAATTCAATTAAACAAACTAAATCAAATAGCTATAGCAAACACTTTTATAATTGTGCCAAAATAGAACATGTAGGTCTACATAGTGTAGGAAGAAACCACAAAAAGTTTGGTTGGAAAAATAAAAAAAATGAAAAAAAATACTTTGCCGAGTGTCAAGGAAGACACTCAGCAAAATGGCTTCTTTGCCGAGTGCCAACGCCTGGCGCTCGGCAAAGTTAATGGTCGTCAGCTATAGACGGTTGTTGACGGCCCTTTGCCAAGCGTCGTCTTTCGCCGAGTGTTTGACACTCGACAAAGAAGTCTTTGCCGAGTGTCTGTCTATGCCGAGTGTTTAGTGCTCGGTAAACGTGGTCGTTGCCGAGAGTGTTATTTCGCTGAGTGCGACACTCGGCAAAAAAATCTTTGCCGAGTGCCCGACAAAATGCACTCGACAAAGCGCCTAACACTCGGTAAAGAACTGGATTCCAGTAGTGACAACACAAGGAAGTGCAATCTTTTTAAGAGACAATATCTGTGTTTCATACTGTTTATAAACGCGTTGTGATTAAAATAAGCTAAAACTAGAAGTGAAACATGTTTTCTGTAGTTCTTTAACTTTTCTATGGCTGCACTTCTTCCATGTCTTCTATTTATACTCGAAAGAATCGAGATGTCTAAGTGATAGGTCTCGAGTTATATTAGATACTAGGATGGCCCGATCTTCACGACAATAGGTCGATAAGTAGGGTGATTGGCTATAAATATAAAGGTAAAAGGAATAATAAGGTCAATTTGCTGTAGAACAACGAGTACCTGACTTTAACTTGATCATGGTCGGATGCAATCAAGCGACGAGAGGAGAGACATCGAAACCGTATAGACTTCGACTCGATCTTCGAACGACCACAGAACCACAATCAGAGCTAATCCACACGATGCGAGGCAGTCGAACTGGAAACCGGTGTGGTCGTGCAGTCTCGGAGTTGTAGTGTGCTCTTATAATGCTTGGTGTATTGATAGTGGCGCCTTGGGACCTCTTTTATAGCCCCAAGGGGGCAAGGAGCCTCTATTCCTTCGTTTGGAAACTGAACATTGCCTTCTGTCCATAGGTGCACCGGACTGTCTGGTGCACACCGAACAACCTCGGCTGCAATGGTCGCTGTATCCTATGATTGGCACCCTTCCTTTTCGAGTGGGCATCGAACCGTCTGGTGGAACACCGGCCTGTCCGGTGACCCCTGCCGACCATTGTCGAGCTGATGTGGTCGGCGATCATCACGTCGATGACCGTTAGTGCGGGCAAAGAGTCGTTGGCCGCTTGGCGCACCAAACATGTCTGGTGCATACTGGATTGTCCGGTGTTTTTTAGCCAATGAGCCCGACGAATACCTGAGAGCGGCCAGTTGACCAGCCTAGGCATCGAACATGTCCGATGCAGCCCAGACTGACCCATGTTTGTTCAATTCTAAGCCAAATTCATTTGGCTTCTTTTGGCTCGACTTGAGATGTTCCCTAGTGCTTAGACAAACATAGTTAGCAACTAAAACAAATGAGTAAGTGCTAGTATCATACCTTTATTAGTTTACTCCAATAGGATTTGCAATATGTGCAAACTCAAGCCTAGAAAAGTGCTCTTCTCTACAAAATGTGTTCAAGCGCAAACATAAGTACTAGAAACATAGTAAAGTACCTAAGCAACATATTTGAAAGTGAAAACTCACACTCATACCATTTTCACATAGTTGCATATTTGGGTCCATGTTTGTGCTCTTTTGGACTTCACTGCTTCAATTTGCTTTCTAAACACTTGTGCTCATGCTCATATGAAAAGTGTTAGTTCAATGTGGTGTGTTGAGCATTTAATCACCAAAATAACTAGAAATGGCCCAAGGGCACATTTCTCTTTAAATTATCTAGTTTCTTTTATTTAGTTTATTTTATAAATAAATTATATTTATGTAATAAAGTTTATGACACTGGTTTCTGTACGCTGAAGTCTTCATATGTGTGATAATTGATCCTTGCGCACATATGATATGCATTTGAGTTTATCATGAAATCTAGATGTAGCAGAAGTGGTATCAGAACCGTGTTGACTGTAGGACGCTAGCCTAGATAGATCTGGTCAAACTTAAGGATAATATTGCTCAGTAGCCTGCTTAGTTTTGCTTAATTCTTGCTCACTCCAATACTTGCTATATTAGCCTTGATCTTTTATCAACCCTTGTCATTGTTCCCTTGATCCACCTTACCTTTACACTCTTGAAGACAAAAGGATTTTGTTTCGACGTCCAGAAACTTCCCACCCAAGTTTTCCATAAGGAATAGGAGTTTTAACTCTAGAAATCGCTAAATCAAACAAAATAAATGTATGCTAAGTAGAAGAGGTATTGGAGCTGTTTAGACCATAGGTTGTAAGCCTATATAAAAACAATCATTTCATTATGTCCTTATTGACATAAACAACATCCTTGACTTATGATTGATATCTCTTATGAACACTAGTACACAGAAGCTCTATAGTGACGGTTCTATAGGTATTTGCACTGGCGTTTTTGGGTGCCGCCAGTGCTGGTGGTCAATGGAAATGTTATTTCCGATGGTTCTCTTAACATAACCGCCAGTGAAAATAACATTTCCACTGGCAGTTTTCTTTATTTAGCCGCCAGTGGTAGTTTTCCTGCATTTTTTCAAATTTTCAAAACAAAACTGAAGTTTATATATTTACGCACACGAATATATATATATATATATATCAATATATATATATCATATATCAATATATATATATATTGATATTCATATTCATATTGAAAGCAACATGGATTTAAATTCTATCATACATTTATATACATCAAGGTCTTGTGTTTACAACCATCACACATTCTATACATCAAAGTTTTCACCTAAGCTCTAATAACTATCTCAGCTGAGAGATAGTCTACTAATTTCTATGAGTATTCTAAACTCTAACCTAGAGAATGTACCGGTAGCATCGTGATATTTTCCTTCAACATGAATGACCTCTTTCAATATGAATGTGCATAGGTCCTCAATTATGCCATACAATGCACCTTCTGTAACACCCCAGGTGTTACTCAGGGAGTCCACCCAGGGCTACCCCTTTTAACCTATTATCACAAGAGGATTGAATTGGGCAAAGTACATCAAACTTGGAGTTCAAGGTCCTAATCAAGTGCAAACCATCTTGGATATCATGCCCTAGCTTGTCATGCACATCTAAGTGGGGAATTTCCCAAAACCCTAAAGCAAACCCCTCTTGGGCAATAGGAACCCTAATTGAAGCTAGGAGCAAAAGATCATGTAAACCTTATGATCATGGCTTGGGCCAAATATAAAAGTTGTAGTATGCTTCATAACCTACAAATAATAGTAAGGAAGTACCCCCAAAAAGATTTCAGAAAAGCCCCAAAAAGTTCACCAAAGGTTGAGCACAAGGAAAAATGCAGAATTTGCCTAAGTATAAAAACTAACCCTTGAACAAAGATCCCACATGTTCACCTTAATCCAAATTTCAAAACACTTCGACCCAATTGACAAAGTGGCGCCAAATTAACCCTAGAATGCCCTGGAAAGAGGTGACACCTACCCTAGGGCGTTTGACACAACTTGACACCATTTTTGTCTCGGTTTGGACCTATCTGACACAGCCGACTTCTCACCCTGATATCTCTCTAACCCGACCACATCTACTCTTGGAACTCACATGAACTAGGTAGCTCTAGGTGCAGGGAAGAGATCTCCCACAGGCGATAGGGTAAGATTCGTACGTTTTGGCCGCTCAGTAGAGGGAAGAACACGGGCAGAAGCAACGAGCCACGTGTTCGACGCGCTCTGAGCTCGCCAAAGCACGCCCGCGCGCGCCCGCGCGTGCCCCGCGTCGCGCCAACGGCCAGCCGGCGCCCTGTCCCGCGCCCGCGCCTATAAAGCCCTCCTAGGCGTCGGTTACACTCTTCCGCGCACGCTCAAGCCTCACCGGAGCTCAGTTCACCGCCGTTTGCCCGTGCGCGGCGTGTCCGCGGCCACCCGAGCCACTGCCGCCGTAGACCGGCCAGTCCAGCTTGCCCCAGCCCCATCCAACCCTCGGAGACGAGTGTGCACAACTCAGTGAAGCTCCCCGAGCGAGGAATCGAAGCCTGCTTCGCCGGAGAGGCCAGTCCACGGTCGCCGGAGCTCTCAACCCCGCCGGAGTGCGTGGACCGGGTAAATCACTGAGCCATTTCTCGATTCACTGCACAGATAGCCTATACGTCACCCCAGGAAGCTCACCGTGCCCTTGGATTGAACCAGATCGCCGTGGTTTGGCCGGTACACTCGCCGCTGACGAGAACACCCGCCTGCGCGCGTGGACCGAGCGATTCCGGCCATCCCCGCCGTCGAGCCGCACCTCGCTGTGACCGCCAGAGCCTCCCAGAGCCAACCCTGCCCTTCGCCGGACCTATCTCGCCGCCGGTAAGCCACACCACCCTTTTCTTTCCCGCGGGTACTGTTTACATTGGGGGAAGGACTGCGGGTGAGAGGAAGAGAAGGTCAGGGGGCTTTTTGAACTGTCAGCGACCCAGGGGAATAGTGGCGCAAGGGTAGAACTGCGAAGATTGATTTAGCTTTAACCCAGGGACCTCAGTGCAAACTGTTTTTCCAGGAAACTCTTATTAAATCTGTTTTTAATTTAAACAGAGACTTTAAAAATTCATAACTTCTGTTTAGTTCATCCAAATTTGGTCAAACCAATTTTGTCAGACTCTAAATAATGTAACCCACTTAAGAAAAATATAAAACCTCCTATGTACTATAGAAAACTTTAAAGCTCTGATTTATTTATAGTTTTGGCCAAAAGCTCAATAATAGGGCTAAAATTAGTTGCACTATTTGACTAGGGCTAGAAAAATTTGGAGAAGTTTATATCTACCTATTAACCCAAATAAAAATGCTAAACCTTTCTGTCCACCCCATTAAGTTAGTTTTTGCCCCTTATTTTGCAATATGCTTAAGGTTAAAGAAAATAGAAAATGTGAGTTAAATAGTGAACCAGAGGACACCCCTATTTTTGTTAGGATACTTATTCAATGTAGTTCACTGGAAAAATCTATCATACCCTGGTTTAGTATAAAATAAGTAGGATACCTTTTATTTTAATAAAACAAGGGAAACTTAGAAAAACCCTACAAAAATAACCCCAAGGTAAAAACACCTCAACCCTTGGGATAATTAATGTTTTGTTGATAAGAACTTAGGAAAAATATAAAATCTGCTGTTTGATTTTTTTCAAATAACAATGTAGTAGAAGGTGCCTTTTTGACCTTTAACTTTAGAAAATCATAACTAAATGACCATCCCTTAGATTTCTGTGATTTTTAGCACAGAAGCCTATTATTGCTATTAGATGCCAGCAAAAATAACCTTTAGGACAGAACCCACCACTAATTAGGAGGTGTAGTATAAAGTGACCCCTTTTACACCACTCTTGTTATTTTTGTCCAAAGCATAGCCTCTATATTTTAAGCCTAAAATTCTTAAAGCAGGCTAGAATAGCAAATGGCAACTCACTGTAATTTTTACAAAATTTTTGGAAATTATTAAACCACTGTCGTAGTTCAAACCTACACTAGAAACCATAAGTAGAGAATAAAGAAAGGGGAAAATGAATAATAGGAAATTAGTGTCATCCTAAAAGCTTTTTATAACTTATCCACTGAAATGTGTAAAGGCAATACCATTTCCCTATGTTTATCCTCAATAAAAACCTAAGCCTAAAAAGTAATAAGCACAACCCACTGGAAGCCCCGCATGACTAAGAAACCCTAAGTTACTTCTTGACTTAACTTCTTTTAGCATAATGTTATTAAATCCTGCATAATCATGACATACATGTTCATTGCATTTCGATAGACTGTAACCTTGCTGACGGAGAGTACGTCCTCGTGCCGGAGCAAGGAGCTGCTCAGGAGGTAGCCCCGGACCCAGCACCAGAGCCTGCACCAGAGGACCTGCCTGCCACTGCTTTGGAAGGCAAGCCCCGGTTTATGCATAACCTGTTATTTATGCTATTTTACTTCACTTAATGATTGTAGGTTTGATTGTGCACTTAGGTGTAGGAATTGTTTGAAACCCTAGTTGCATGATCTCAGGACTCCTGTTGAGATGAATACTAGTATGCTAGGTCGAGTAGCTGCTTTATTAATTAGGATCTCGGTAGAAGACGAGTGATTTTTCTAGCACTCGCGCGAGGTCAGGAAATTGGTTGTATCCACTTTCTTATCATAATGAGGTTGGTTGGTGAACAACAATCCATGGGGATTGGTTGTTCACGGGATAAAAATTGGAATAAGGATTAAGGTGTGGTACCGTGTGTCAAGCGTTTGAACGTACTAAACACATACCGAGAAATATGGTAAATCGGTAAGCCTAGTACCTGAGTGAACCTGCCCGCAGACTTTACCCCTCACGCGACCTGAGACGTGGTCTCCCATTCCGGTTATGGTGGGTACAAGTGCGGTCACTGCACGACGGCAGTCGGGGTCAGTGAGGCATTGTACGCCAAGGCGGTGAGCCCTGATCTGTTGCCAGGGAATCGATGGGGACGGTTGATGTGTGTGGGGACGGAGTGCCCCTGCATGTTGTGTGTTTAGGTTTACCTTGCAAGGATAAAAACTCGATTCGAATCGTCTGCTTCTCGCAGCTAATGAGACTGCTTGATCCATGCTGCTACATTGACTAACAAGTGGAAATGTGATGAGTTGATATAATCTGTTGATTGCTAATAATGCTGCTACTATGTATGAGTAGATAGTACACTTTTAGCCTTAAGAGAGTCACACTTAAATTGACAAAGTTAAAACTTGACTTAGAAACTCAGCTAGTGCTTTTGGCAACCAAACCCCACAGCCAAACAGCTGCATATCTAGAGGTAGAGGAGTAGACTCCTCACACCGGGTAAGTCTAGCTGAGTATTAGTATACTCAGCCTTGCTTGTGGCATAATTTTACAAGTTCCTTGGAGGACATGGTTGCTGGATTGACTTGGCCGTCCATCTTGCCACCGGGCTGGACTGTCGAGTGGGACCCCGCCTCGGCTGAGGAGGAGCATGAGGAGTGATGGGACAGGCTTCCCCATCTCTCTGTTGATTTACCGTTAGTTTTATTCCGCTGCACTTTGAACAATGATGACGACTTTTGCAAAACTCCGATGGTGATGTAATAATTTAATACTCCTTCATGTATGATTTTATGCTTTATTGTATTTGCTCTGTGACTCACCATCGAGTGAGATTGTGGTACTTGATCCTGTCAGTGGCCGTGTCGGACTAGATCCGAGGGATTGACGGGTTATTCCCATTTAAGTGTGGTCTAGCCTCTAAGGCGGGACTTAGGCACTTAAGTTGGAATAATTCGGGCAGTTCCACCACAGCTGGTATCGGAGCTTGTACCACCACAGAGGAATCAATAAAATGTAAATACCATCATTTTTCCAAATTAAAATTTGATAGAAACAATGTTGGATAGATAGGAGAACGAGTCGGATAGACCTAGGACGTGAAGCCTCAGGGTAATAGAAGGGTAGCTAGGTGGCTAAGTAATTAGGCCCTACAGGCCACTTTTACAGGATGGGAGTTCTTCCTTATTCCTTTTATCTTGTTGTGAGGTCGTTCAGGACGAGCATGCATGCATTCTTAATTAAGCAAATGGATAACTGAGTAAGGACTTAAAAACAAGATAACAACCAACTAGGTCCCCAGTACCTTTTTATTTTAACTAGAGAAAGGCTGAGTTTTATTTTTCTTGTTCTTTTTATAATTCTTTTTCTTTTACTTATGCTTAACCGTACACAGATGACTTCCCACGGATCCTCAGAGGACGGAAATGCACTATCCCACACTGACGGGCTTGCACGAGAGGGCTTTCCCCGCATTTTGTGGGAGGTGTTTCAGGGGGCCGGATACACGACACCCCCTCAGTACGCGGTGCAGCAGTTCGAGAAGCACCGAGTGCCCCGCTGTAGGGTGAGGATGACTTTGGAGCCTCATCCCCTGCAGCCAGGCTGGCGCTCTTTGGACTCCGAGTCTTTTGGATACCAAGCTGAGGACACGATCGAGGCGATCGCTCTACACGGGTTGACCACTTTCTGCGGATTCCATCCTTTGGAGCTAGCTACCCACCCCATTGGCTTGTTCCCTGAAAGGGAGGACGACCCAATGTGGAAGGATCGGGTGGAGCATGCCAAGGATATCTGGGCCATCTACCCAGGACAGACTGCGCACTTGACCGTACGGTGCATGAATGCTCTGTACCGTTTTCAAGTGATGCGCGGTGAGGCGATGTCCCATCTGATGGCACTGTTGGAGGCCACAAAGATCACCCTGGATAACAGAGAGGAGCTGGTGGTTGATTTGTCTACTGAAATGGTGGAGAAGGACTTGCAGGTGGAGCAGCTATCCACTGATATCTAAGAGTTGGAAGAACTAGTGGGCACCAGGGAAAACACCATCGAGGTTCTCGAGGATCAGCTCATTAACACCCAGCAGCAGCTTGCTGAGGCTAATGAGCACCTGGATATGCATCACCAGGAGATCCAGGACCTGGAGGCCAACGAGGACGTCGACATCGAGGGAGGAGAGGAGCCTGCCTCTAGTGTGGACACTGCTGGCTCAGGGAGACCACCTTCCCCCGAGTCGAGTGTTGCCTCGTTCGCTCACTAGGTGTTCAGGACAGAGTTAGAAGTCAGATGGTAGGACTCCTCGCAGCTAGCTTAGCTTTTGCACCCTTGGGGTACTAGGCTAGATAGAGTTGAGTCTTCTTGGGACAAATGATGTAACCGTGATAAACTCTTTTGGAAACATGTTTGATGGATGCTGTTATCAGTTTTAAATTTGGAAGGAGAAATTTATGCCTTTTTAAATCCTTTTGTTGAAGTTGGAGTCTATCATTTTGCTTTTGACTCTTTTCGCCGCGATTAAACCTTGAACTTGGAGTTATGGTGTTAAGTATATATGTGGTTTTTCAGATGGCCGGGAGGCAGCGTCGTGGCCAGAATGAGCGCGTTCCTCCACCGCCGCCACCACCTCCCACTCTGCAGGAGCTCATGGCTCAGCAGAACGAGATCTTGAGGCAGCTAGCTCAGCGTCAGCCACCACCTCAGCACTATGGTGGTGGAGACCATCAGTGTCACCCCGCGGCAGCTACCTACCAGGAGTTCCTTAGTACCCAGCCTCCATTGTTCACCAAGGCAGAGGACCCACTTGATGCAGATGTGTGGTTGCGAGTAGTGGAATCCAAATTCCCACTACTCCATGGAGCTTTTTCAGAGGTTACTAAAGTCAGGTTCGCCACCCAGCAGCTTCGCAGACCCGCAAGGACTTGGTGGGACCATTTTCTTGCCATGCAGCCAGAGGATCGAGAGGTGGAATGGAGAGAGTTCAAGGCAGCTTTCAGGGGACACCACATACCAGCCGGGATTATGGACCGAAAGCTCAACGAATTTCTGGCACTCACTCAGGGCAACAGGACAGTGTTGCAGTATGCCCAGGCTTTTAATGACTTGTGCCAGTATGCTGGATATCACGCGGATACAGATGAGAAGAAGAGAGACAGGTTCAGGAGGGGGCTCAGCACTAAGCTCCGTGACCGTCTCAACACCGTCAGGGCCAACAGTTACAATGAGTTGGTCAACATGGCTATCTCCCAGGAGGACAGCATTACAGCTCGACAGACAGAAAAGAAGAGGAAGACCCCTGTGGCAGGACCCTCAGCTCAGCCACAGCGCTTCAGGATTGTGTCCGACACACAGAACAGGGGACCCCAGCAGCAGCAAGGGAGATGGGTGATCCGACCACAGCAGCAGCAGCAGGCACCCAACCGCGCCCAGTTTCCAGCTCAGAGGAACAATCAGCAGCAGCAGCAGTACCGCCAGGCAAATGACAACAGGTGTTTCACATGTGGCAACACCGGGCATTATGCCAAAAATTGCCCCAGGAACCAGCAGAGGCAGGGGCAGAATGTTAATCAGAATCAAGGCAAGAGACAGAAGGTGCAAGTGAGGCAGGGCAGGCTAAACTTCACCACCATGGCTGATATTCCAGAGGGAGCACCCGTCATGACTGGTATCTTTACAGTTTTAAATTATCCCGCTATTGTTCTTTTTGATTCTGGTGCATCACATAGTTTTATTAGTGTTTAGTGCCAAGTGCCAGTTGCCCTTTCACCACACCGATGGGGGCATTACAATTTCAACACCAGGAGGCAGGGTTGCCACCTATCAAATCAACAGACACGTGCCCATAAAGTTTGGTAGTCTAATAATTAAAACCACCCTCCTCATTTTGGGTTTGGATAGCGTGGATATTATATTGGGAACTGATTGGTTAACCAGGCATCAAGCAGTTATTGATATTGCAGCCAGGGCCATTGAGGTGCACTCACCAACCTGTTATATTTGCCCGACCAGGGATGTACCCGTTCCTGTGCCTTCGTTATGATAGAGTCTCCAGTGGAACAGATCCCAGTGGTCTGCGACTACCCGGATGTGTTTCCGGATGAATTGCCAGGGATGCCACCTGACCGAGATATTGAGTTCGCCATCGAATTGCAACCCGGGACTGCCCCTATCTCCAAGAGACCCTATAGGATGCCTCCCGCGGAATTGGCAGAACTGAAAAAGCAGCTGCAAGAGTTGTTGGACAAGGGGTTTATTCGCCCGAGTACTTCACCATGGGGATGTCCAGCATTATTTGTGAAGAAAAAGGATGAGAGTTTGAGGATGTGTGTTGACTACCGCCCTCTCAATGCGGTGACTATAAAGAACAAATACCCACTGCCCCGTATTGATGTTCTGTTTGATCAGTTAGTAGGAGCCAAAGTGTTCTCCAAAATAGATCTTCGTTCGGGTTACCATCAAATCAAGATCCGTACCAGTGATATTCCCAAAACGGCTTTCTCAACCAGATATGGGCTGTATGAGTTTTTGGTGATGTCTTTTGGGCTGACCAATGCCCCGGCTTATTTTATGTACCTAATGAACTCCGTGTTCATGCCAGAATTGGACAAGTTTGTGGTCGTTTTCATTGATGATATTCTGGTCTATTCCAAGAATGAAGCCGAGCACACCAAGCATTTGCATACTGTACTTCAGAGACTGCGTGACCATCAGTTGTATGCTAAATTGTCTAAATGTGAATTCTGGCTGAAGGAGATTAAATTCTTGGGTCACACAATTTCCCAGGAGGGGATATCGGTGGATCCTGAGAAGGTACAAGAGGTGATGGATTGGAAACCCCCGACTACAGTGAAGCAAATTCGGAGTTTCTGGGATTGGCAGGGTATTACCGACGATTTATTCTGGATTTCTCCAGAATTGCCAAACCAATGACTGAACTGTTGAAGAAGGGAGTCAAGTATGATTGGAGCCAAAAGTGTGAGGATGCCTTTCACACTTTGAGGCAGCATTTGACAACAGCCCCAATGCTGGCTCAACCTGACAACACCAAGCCATTTGAAGTTTATTGTGATGCTTCTGGTACAGGTTTGGGTTGTGTCTTGATGCAAGATAACAGAGTCATTGCTTATGCTTCCCGAGCACTCAGACCCCATGAGCAGAACTATCCTACACATGATCTGGAATTGGCAGCTGTGGTTCATGCTCTTAAGATATGGAGACACTACCTGATGGGAGCTCACTGTAACATCTACACTGATCACAAGAGTCTCAAATACATCTTCACCCAGGCAGACCTGAACATGAGGCAGAGGAGATGGTTGGAGTTAATCAAGGACTATGATTTGGAGGTGCACTACCATCCGGGCAAAGCCAATGTTGTGGCAGATGCCTTGAGCAGAAAGGCCCAGTGCAATTGTATGAGCATGGATGCGAGAGTTACCACCCTGTGTGATGAATTGTGCAGATTGAACCTAGAAGTTGTTTCTTCGGGTGACTTAGGTTATATCTCGGTGGAACCCACATTGCAAGAGCAAATAGTGAGGGCACAGATTGAGGATAAGGGTGTTCAAATGATTAAGGAAATGGTCAAGCAAAAGGCAGAGAAATACAAGTGCTTCCGTCAGGACAGCAAGGGAATTTTATGGTTTGGAGACCGATTAGTTGTTCCCAAGGACCCTGAGCTCAGAAAGAAGATACTGGATGAAGCTCACCTTTCCAAATTCTCCATGCACCCGGGTAGCAACAAGATGTACCATGATCTCAGAACTTTATATTGGTGGACCAGAATGAAAAGGGAAATTGCTAAGTACATATCCGAGTGTGACACTTGCCAGAGGATAAAAGCTAGTCACTTGAAGGCAGCAGGCCCTTTGCAACCCCTTCCTATACCATCTTGGAAATGGGAGGACATTTGCATGGACTTTATAGTGGGATTACCCAATACATCCAGGCACCATGATTCTATTTGGGTTATTGTGGACAGATTGACGAAGACTGCTCATTTCTTACCAGTGCACACCACCCACAGGACAGAGAAGTATGCGGAGATCTACATTGACCAAATAGTTCGTCTGCATGGGATACCAAGGACTATAGTCTCGGACAGAGGAGCACCATTTGTGGCACGATTTTGGGAGCAATTGCAGGAATCACTTGGGACCCATGTCATACGAAGCTCAGCATACCATCCTCAAACAGATGGCCAGATAGAAAGGGTAAATCAGATTTTGGAAGACATGTTGCGGGCATGTGCACTACACTGCGGAAAGGATTGGGACAAGTGTCTTTCCTTGGCTGAGTTTTCCTATAATAACAGTTATCAGTCTAGTATGAAAATGGCACCTTTTGAAGCCTTATACGGGAGAAGGTGTAGGACCCCACTGAATTGGTCTCAAGCGGGAGAGAGGGAAATTTTTGGGCCAGATTTGGTACTTGAAGCAGAGGCAAAGGTCAGGATCATCAAGAAGAACCTAGAAGCTGCTCAAGCCAGACAAAAGAGCTATCATGATAAGAGGCGGAAGCCTCTACAGTTTGAGGTGGGAGATCATGTTTATCTTAAGGTGTCACCCACCAAGGGTGTCCAGAGATTCGGGATCAAGGGCAAGTTAGCTCCTCGTTACATTGGGCCCTACGAGATCAAGGAAGCTTGTGGACCCGTTGCCTATCAACTGAAGTTGCCACCCAGCATGTCAGCTGTTCATGATGTATTCCATGTATCTCAGCTGCGGAAATGTGTTCGCCTACCCACTGAAGTGCTGCCAGAACCAGACATTGAGATAGAACCAGACTTATCCTACCAAGAGTACCCCGTCAAGGTATTAGATCAAAAGGAGAGATCAACTCGAGCAAGGTCGGTCAGAATGTATTAGGTTCAGTGGAGTCACCATTCAGCAGAAGAGGCTACATGGGAAACTGAGGATTTTCTACGCTCTCGTTTCCCCGACCTTCTGCCCAAAGGAGTCGGTACGTAACCCCAGAACCCCACCCCCACCTGCCCTTTGAATTCAATTATAAGAAAAACTTAGATAACAAGGATAGTCTAAGTGGTGGATTTAACTTAAAAAGGGCTTCCTTCTGAAGTTGCAAAGAGAATGACATTCGAAGAGCAGTTAACGAGAGAAACTGGAGTATAAGGAAGAGTAACACACCATCGTACCTTAGTAGCACCCCTCTAGAGGACTCTGCCTAAAATCTCGGGACGAGATTCCTTTAAGGGGGGAGGGTTGTAACACCCCAGGTGTTACTCAGGGAGTCCACCCAGGGCTACCCCTTTTAACCTATTATCACATGAGGATAGAATTGGGCAAAGTACATCAAACTTGGAGTTCAAGGTCCTAATCAAGTGCAAACCATCTTGGATATCATGCCCTAGCTTGTCATGCACATCTAAGTGGGGAATTTCCCAAAACCCTAAAGCAAACCCCTCTTGGGCAATAGGAACCCTAATTGAAGCTAGGAGCAAAAGATCATGTAAACCTTATGATCATGGCTTGGGCCAAATATAAAAGTTGTAGTATGCTTCATAACCAACAAATAATAGTAAGGAAGTACCCCCCAAAAAGATTTCAGAAAAGCCCCAAAAATATCACCAAAGGTTGAGCACAAGGAAAAATGCAGAATTTGCCTAAGTATAAAAACTAACCCTTGAACAAAGATCCCACATGTTCACCTTAATCCAAATTTCAAAACACTTCGACCCAATTGACAAAGTGGCGCCAAATTAACCCTAGAATGCCCTGGAAAGAGGTGACACCTACCCTAGGGCGTTTGACACGACTTGACACCATTTTTGTCTCGGTTTGGACCTATCTGACACAGCCGACTTCTCACCCTCATATCTCTCTAACCCGACCACATCTACTCTTGGAACTCACATGAACTAGGTAGCTCTAGGTGCAGGGAAGAGATCTCCCACAGGCGATAGGGTAAGATTCGTACGTTTTGGCCGCTCAGCAGAGGGAAGAACACGGGCAGAAGCAACGAGCCACGTGTTCGACGCGCTCTGAGCTCGCCAGAGCACGCCCGCGCGCGCCCCCGCGTGCCCCACGTCGCGCCAACGGCCAGCCGGCGCCCTGTCCCGCGCCCGCGCCTATAAAGCCCTCCCAGGCGTCGGTTACACTCTTCCGCGCACGCTCAAGCCTCACCGGAGCTCAGTTCACCGCCGTTTGCCCGTTCGCGGCGTGTCCGCGGCCACCTGAGCCACTGCCGCCGTAGACCGGCCAGTCCAGCTTGCCCCAGCCCCATCCAACCCTCGGAGACGAGTGTGCACAACTCAGTGAAGCTCCCCGAGCGAGGAATCGAAGCCTGCTTCGCCGGAGAGGCCAGTCCACGGTTGCCGGAGCTCTCAACCCCGCCGGAGTGCGTGGACCGGGTAAATCACTGAGCCATTTCTCGATTCACTGCACAGATAGCCTATACGTCACCCCAGGAAGCTCACCGTGCCCTTGGATTGAACCAGATCGCCGTGGTTTGGCCGGTACACTCGCCGCCGACGAGAACACCCGCCTGCGCACGTGGACCGAGCGATTCCGGCCATCCCCGCCGTCGAGCCGCACCTCGTTGTGACCGCCAGAGCCTCCCCGAGCCAACCCTGCCCTTCGCTGGACCTATCTCGCCGCCGGTAAGCCGCGCCACCCTTTTCTTTCCCGCAGGTACTGTTTACATTGGGGGAAGGACTGCGGGTGAGAGGAAGAGAAGGTCAGGGGGCGTTTTGAACTGTCAGCGACCCAGGGGAATAGTGGCGCAAGTGTAGAACTACGAAGATTGATTTAGCTTTAACCCAGGGACCTCAGTGCAAACTGTTTTTCCAGGAAACTCTTATTAAGTCTGTTTTTAATTTAAACAGAGACTTTAAAAATTCATAACTTCTGTTTAGTTCATTCAAATTTGGTCAAACCAATTTTGTCAGACTCTAAATAATGTAACCCACTTAAGAAAAATATAAAACCCCCTATGTACTATAGAAAACTTTAAAGCTCTGATTTATTTATAGTTTTGGCCAAAAGCTCAATAATAGGGTTAAAATTAGTTGCACTATTTGACTAGGGCTAGAAAAATTTGGAGAAGTTTATATCTACCTACTAACCCAAATAAAAATGCTAAACCTTTCTGTCCACCCCATTAAGTTAGTTTTTGCCCCTTATTTTGCAATATGCTTAAGGTTAAAGAAAATAGAAAATGTGAGTTAAATAGTGAACCATAGGACACCCCTATTTTTGTTAGGATACTTATTCAATGTAGTTCACTGGAAAAATCTATCATACCCTGGTTTAGTATAAAATAAGTAGGATACCTTTTATTTTAATAAAACAAGGGAAACTTAGAAAAACCCTACAAAAATAACCCCAAGGTAAAAACACCCCAACCCTTGGGATAATTGATGTTTTGTTGATAAGAACTTAGGAAAAATATAAAATCTGCTGTTTGATTTTTTTCAAATAACAATGTAGTAGAAGGTGCCTTTTTGACCTTTAACTTTAGAAAATCATAACTAAATGACCATCCCTTAGATTTCTGTGATTTTTAGCACAGAAGCCTATTATTTCTATTAGATGCCAGCAAAAATAACCTTTAGGACAGAACCCACCAATAATTAGGAGGTGTAGTATAAAGTGACCCCTTTTACACCACTCTTGTTATTTTTGTCCAAAGCATAGCCTCTATATTTTAAGCCTCAAATTCTTAAAGCAGGCTAGAATAGCAAATGGCAACTCACTGTAATTTTTACAAAATTTTTGGAAATTATTAAACCACTGTCGTAGTTCAAACCTACACTAGAAACCATAAGTAGAGAATAAAGAAAGGGGAAAATGAATAATAGGAAATTAGTGTCATCCTAAAAGCTTTTTATAACTTATCCACTGAAATGTGTAAAGGCAATACCATTTCCCTATGTTTATCCTCAATAAAAACCTAAGCCTAAAAAGTAATAAGCACAACCCACTGGAAGCCCCGCATGACTAAGAAACCCTAAGTTACTTCTTGACTTAACTTCTTTTAGCATAATGTTATTAAATCCTGCATAATCATGACATACATGTTCATTGCATTTCGATAGACTGTAACCTTGCTGACGGAGAGTACGTCCTCGTGCCGGAGCAAGGAGCTGCTCAGGAGGTAGCCCCGGACCCAGCACCAGAGCCTGCACCAGAGGACCTGCCTGCCACTGCTTTGGAAGGCAAGCCCCGGTTTATGCATAACCTGTTATTTATGCTATTTTACTTCACTTAATGATTGTAGGTTTGATTGTGCACTTAGGTGTAGGAATTGTTTGAAACCCTAGTTGCATGATCTCAGGACTCCTGTTGAGATGAATACTAGTATGCTAGGTCGAGTAGCTGCTTTATTAATTAGGATCTCGGTAGAAGACGAGTGATTTTTCTAGCACTCGCGCGAGGTCAGGAAATTGGTTGTATCCACTTTCTTATCATAATGAGGTTGGTTGGTGAACAACAATCCATGGGGATTGGTTGTTCACGGGATAAAAATTGGAATAAGGATTAAGGTGTGGTACCGTGTGTCAAGCGTTTGAACGTACTAAACACATACCGAGAAATATGGTAAATCGGTAAGCCTAGTACCTGAGTGAACCTGCCCGCAGACTTTACCCCTCACGCGACCTGAGACGTGGTCTCCCATTCCGGTTATGGTGGGTACAAGTGCGGTCACTGCACGACGGCAGTCGGGGTCAGTGAGGCATTGTACGCCAAGGCGGTGAGCCCTGATCTGTTGCCAGGGAATCGATGGGGACGGTTGATGTGTGTGGGGACGGAGTGCCCCTGCATGTCGTGTGTTTAGGTTTACCTTGCAAGGATAAAAACTCGATTCGAATCGTCTGCTTCTCGCAGCTAATGAGACTGCTTGATCCATGCTGCTACATTGAGTAACAAGTGGAAATGTGATGAGTTGATATAAGCTGTTGATTGCTAATAATGCTGCTACTATGTATGAGTAGATAGTACACTTTTAGCCTTAAGAGAGTCACACTTAAATTGACAAAGTTAAAACTTGACTTAGAAACTCAGCTAGTGCTTTTGGCAACCAAACCCCACAGCCAAACAGCTGCATGTCTAGAGGTAGAGGAGTAGACTCCTCACACCGGGTAAGTCTAGCTGAGTATTAGTATACTCAGCCTTGCTTGTGGCATAATTTTACAGGTTCCTTGGAGGACATGGTTGCTGGATTGACTTGGCCGTCCATCTTGCCACCGGGCTGGACTGTCGAGTGGGACCCCGCCTCGGCTGAGGAGGAGCATGAGGAGTGATGGGACAAGCTTCCCCATCTCTCTGTTGATTTACCGTTAGTTTTATTCCGCTGCACTTCGAACAATGATGACGACTTTTGCAAAACTCCGATGGTGATGTAATAATTTAATACTCCTTCATGTATGGTTTTATGCTTTATTGTATTTGCTCTGTGACTCACCATCGAGTGAGATTGTGGTACTTGATCCTGTCAGTGGCCGTGTCGGACTAGATCCGAGGGATTGACGGGTTATTCCCATTTAAGTGTGGTCTAGCCTCTAAGGCGGGACTTAGGCACTTAAGTTGGAATAATTCGGGCAATTCCGCCACACTTCAGTCATGTTCTCCGGCTTTCCTCATTGAAGTTCCTGTAAAGGAAGTTTATAAACATCATATATTTACACTCGATAACAAATTTGCATCTTTAATGACATAATACATATATGACTATTACTAATAATACCTGGTCAGGGTTTGTTATGTATCGTTCGTTCTGTCTCATGAACTCACACATAGAACCCACATAGGACCGATCTGGGTGGTTGCTTGTGGCACTACATAATGAGAGATTGATTATTTAGTTGCAACATTGTCCTATGTAGGTACATGTATGATATGTATTCATAAATTCACATACTTACCGACCATTTATAGTGGATTTCTAGTGGCACACGTTGTTTCGACGTATCATAATTTCCATCTCTCATCTTATAGAATCTATAAGCCATGTGAGCTCAAATAGAATCACCATGTTATTCTCAAATTTTCATCAATAAAAGTATGCATGCATAGAAAACACTTACAACTCTAGATGTTGAGGATTTTTGCATAGGTCGAGGGGTCGTAATCCAAGGAGTCGAGCACCAACACCTTCCATCCTTGGGATAAATGAGGAAACATATCCTATGGTCCCTATACGAATCAAATTTGTGATAAATGTGTAGTGAAATTATTAATTTTATTTATGCCAAATCACACTCACTTAATGTTGTAAGGGGCCATATGGTTTCCTGTCTTGAAGTTGAAGCATCACGTGTCCTATGTAGGTGGCGTATCGAGCTTCCAAATCTTTCTTCATATCCTGTATGTTGGGGGGTCTGCTTCGTCGCCGAAGGTTCTATAAGAATAAACACCTTCGGAAGATCGACACAGAAGCAAAGCCGAAGCTACCAATCAGAGAGCTTCATAGCGTACTTCCAGATACACCGACTTAAAGATGAAATGACCAATCAGCCCATGATAACTTGTATTATGATTGTAATCATTTGTAAAGGGCATGAATGTAATTTCTCACAGGCTGCGTCCACTACAGGAAACGACTAAATTTTCGTGGGCCAAAAACCCACGAAAATAAGACTAAACCGACGAAAATAGCCTATTTTCGTCGGCAGGCCGACGAAAATAGCCGCCGAAAATAAGTTCGACGAAAATAGGGAATTGTTTTCGTCGGTACCGACGAAAACGACTTATTTTCGTCGGCTTCCTTAAGGCCGACGAAAATAGTTGGTCGGCTGACTATTTTCGTCGGCCACTGAGGCCGACGAAAATAGGAACATAATTTTCGTCGGCCTGGGTGGTGGCCGACGAAAATATCTGGGCACGTATTTTCGTCGGCCACCACCCAGGCCGACGAAAATTCATGATACCCCCCAAAAACAGATTTTTCTGCACCTTTTATTAATTCACAGCAAAATAAACATATACACAATCATATATACAGATTTCACAAACAATACAGTTTTCACAAACAACATTCACAAGCAATTACATAATTGTTTCAAACATATTCCATACATATAGTCCATACATAAACAAAGTCATTCCCTCCAGAACCATAAACAAAGTCTATACATATCCATACATAGTCCATAAACAAAGTCACTACTCACTCCGGCGGGCTATGTGAGTTTTGGCCACTCCCTCCTCCGCCACCAGGAAGGTGGCCACTCCCTCCAGAACCATGGACGAGGAAGTCTTGGACGTTGACAGCACCCTCCGATCCCTGAGCATGTGACGCTGAACCCTGCAATTCATCAATCATTCAAATAAGGCTGTGTTTGGTCAATATTTGTATAAAACTAAACATGGAACGTCACCTGTGATCCATGGTGAGGAGGAGGCTGTGCATGCATCCACGGGTACTGTTGTGCTGGCCACCCCTGAGGTGGTGGCACCCACCCCGTCGGTGGCGGTGCCATCCACGCTTGAAATGGCTGAGAGCCCGCTGGTGGCTGGAAGACCGGTGGCACCCATCCCGGGACTGGCTGCGATCCTTGGGGTGGTGGAGGTGTCCAAGTGCCTGGAGGTGCCTGCGTCCACCCAACACCAGTCCACTGTGGCTGCGACGCTGGAGCTTGTCCTGGCCACTGTCCCCATCCTTGTGCCTGCGAGCCATTTTTATAATAAAAAAAGAGTTGCTATGGAATTGAAGTGTTCAGATAGTGTTACCTGGGGAGGGCGAAAAGCTGGCAAGTTCATATCAGGGCCGAGTCGAGTAGTCATTTCCTGCAAATGGATGAAACGTTAGAATCGCAACATTATACTTTGAATTCAATGACGACACGTGATGAGATAGACGGATTACCTGAAAATAAGAAGCCATATACTGCGTCAGCTGTCCAACCTGCTCCTGCGCTGCTCGAGCCTGCTCCTGTGCTGCTCGAGCCTGCTCCTGTGCTGCCCGAGTCTCCTCCTCCAGCTGAGCCTCTCGAGCAGACTTGGAGGAGCGAGAACTCCCTGCCGAAGACGATGCTTTCCCTTGACCTAATGTCCTGTTGTACTCCACAACGCCGGTGCCAAAGGCAAACCTGCATGATACACATAGTTGAGCCATTAAGTGGACACATTCTTGTTAATGAAATTGTCGAATCAAAGACAACCACCTCACCTGCCATGCTTTCTACCCCCACCACTGTGGTACAACGCCGAAGCATCTAAGTCTGAATGCATCCAGTCGAAATCAGGCCCATGGCGTTGAGTCATTTCCTCCCCATATGCATTCTGCAAAGAAAGTTAGAGTTGGAGTTAGACACAAAACATGCAATTTAATTCGTAAATACAACTTGTTTACCATTTTCTCCCTTGCCGCCTCGCTGCATAGCTCATCAGGGTTCGCCGGATCAGGGCCACGGTGACCACGGACGTAAACCTCCATAAAACTTGGAGCAACTCCACTTTCAGCTTCCTGCATGAAAAAGAAGAGTTAAACCATATAATTTTCATAGATGTAACATACAAGTTTGATTTATATACTTACCATGTGGCGTGCGGTACCAAGGTGTCCATCGGCGCCGTACCTATGCCCCGGTCCTTCAGTGCCACGGTTGACACGGTGCTTGTTGGACTCTGCAATCCACTCAGGCGACGCCCATCTCTTTGCCAACCACCTCCAGGCTTCCATGTCCTTCGCCAGCCAATCCACAACGCTCTCTAGGTATTGCTCCTCTGTGAGGTAGATCTCATTGGCCCCTAATGCTTTGCTCATTTTCTGCCCCTTTATCTTCTTGTAGTAGTAGTTGACGGCCGCGATGCGAGCATTGTACATGGCATCCTTGATGACCTTATCAGCGCACTTCCGAAAGTGCCTCTTCACACGTGCCCACTGAGCCTGATCGTCCTCGATGTCATCCGGCAATTCGAACCTCCCCTACATATCAATGGAGAAGTTAAGTTAAAGTAAGATTAGAAGAAGCAATAATTCAGTGAATTGCTTATATACGAAAGTAAACTCACCCAGAACTCGTCCCACACAGCCACCTGACAAGTCCTTCGTTTTTTTCCGAACTTCCCCCTCCGCTACTGCTTTCCCCTGACTCCCCTGGCTGGACATAGACCTTTAGACCCCAGTCAGCCCACTGCATAGCCGCGAACCTCTCGCCATTGAGCTCCACCATGCCAGGGTAGTAGAAGCGACAGAGGCTACCCAACACCGCGTTCACCTTGGGACGTCTGCCTGTACCGTCCCAAGTCAAGTCTTCCCATGACCTACAAACATTAATAAAACAAGTAAACCAGTGCAATCACGTTCACATTAAAAAATTAACACAACAGAAATAAGCCCCACCATTCTCCATGCGGCCGGATGAGCCTCCTCTCGGCAGGTCTCGGACCAAGCGCATTGCTCTTCTTATACCTAAGTATACAAGTAAATTCAATATGATGAAATAATTAAAAACTAATATCAATTAAACTAATATGCATAATAATACCTGAAGGACGTAGAACCATCTGACACGTCGCCCGCGCTGCCTGCCCCCATGGGGTCAACCTCCTCATCCTGCTCACCCTCCTCATCCTGCTCACCCTCCTCACCCTGCACATGAGCATCCTGCTGAGGAGTCTCCTGCTCACCCTCCTCACCCTGCACTTCGTCTAGACAGTCGAGAAGTTGCTGCTGCCTCTGTCGGCTCTGTGAGGTGCCCTGAAAAAGCCCACTGCCCGAGCTGTCCTCGCTGGCCGCGCTGCCCCCACTCCTCCTCGATCTCCTATGCTTGAACATGTTCAACTGTAGATAACGGTAGAAAACAATGTATACCTGAGAATAATGTACGAGTCTAGCTAACGGTGGAGAAGGTCAAGTCGGAAGAACACCTATATACAAAAAATATTATTGTCAATAAAAAATTCGGCAGCACCTCCCCTATAAAGTGATGTTTCTAAAACCTGCAAATAAACGACAACACGATGGTTGCCAACACAGAAAACTACACGATAGCTACATAATAAACAATATGCTGACCAGTATATGCTAAACAATATGTTGACCAGTATATGCTAAACAAAAGTAGTGATGGCCATCGATCCATCCACTCTGCCTGTACCAAACAACTAGTTTTTTTGGTGTCCGAGACATATGAAAAAAATAGTAAACTAAGTTAAACTAGAGTGGATCCATGGATTTCTCTATGCCCCGTACTTGAACATGAGATACTTTATCCCAGCATTGACAAACCAGGACCAGATATGATAGGAGGTATTACCAACGTGTTATGCTAATAGACATGATGGTCCAGATATAAACAAACTAGCCTCTACCAAAATTCGGAATTAAGATCTGCTACCAAATTAGCCTCTACTACAGTTAGCTTGAGATGTAAACACTGATTATATAATAGAATTTGCAGACATCTAATTATCTAATCGTGAATGAATAGCAAAACAGTACAGAATTTGTCGAGTCCAAAGTGTAGATTGCAGTAGTGCATTGTAAATTAATGATGCAATTTCAGATTTTCAAAAAAACATGGTTGCAAATTGTGAAATCAAAAAGCATTCATGGTCCTGTTTACTACTCCCTCGGTTCCAAATTGGAAGTCGGTTCTGGCCTTTCTAGGTACATATTTTTGCTAAACATCCAGATATACACTATGTCTAGATATACTTCAACTAATCATTAGCATCTGCTATCAAACTAGCTTCTACCAAAATTAAAAATTAAGATCTGCTATCTAATTAGCCTCTACCACAGTTAGTTTGAGATGTAAACACAGATTATATAATAGAATTTGAAGACTACTCCCTCCATTCCAAATCGGAAGTCGGTTCTGGCCTTTCTAGGTACATTACATATTTTTGCTATACATCCAGATATACACTGTAATACATCTAAAAGACTTAAAAAGACAGAATGGCTCAATGGCTTACAATTTGGAACGAAGGGAGTACATGTCAATGTAAAAAATCACATCAAGTAGGAAGATAAAATAGGAATGTACAACATTACCACTCCACCAGTAATATTAGTGAAACATTTTCTAACATATTCATATGGGATAATACGCTGCCAACTTTCACTCCTTAAACTAGTGAATAAGAATATACAAATTACTTCATTTCCAAAAGTCATATGGCAAAAAGTATTGCAAAGAATATATCAAGCATTTTAATACAACCCATTAGCACATGGGTAAAATTCCACTCGGTTGCATTTCCCTAAATCTACAAGCTATTGCGTACAGCATGAAAGTGAGGTTATTCACATGCAGGATCAAGAAACAAATTTTACCACAAGACCTGACCAAATTCATTGCATACGCACAAGTTAACACATAAACACTCATATATCAATGCAGTTTACATTGCTATTCTCAAATACTTAGCATTGTACACGAAATCTAGTTTACACATTGCACAAGCATGTGAATTTACCGAACAAGAAATAACAATTGGTATGGTTATCACTTTATCATGAACTAAATGACATGTTCCCTGTTGTAGCATTAAGAAATGCAACCTGGCATGACAAGATGAATTCATGTTACACAAGCAACCAGCAAGTTAATATCCATACATAGCACGACCAATCTAACTCACTCTTAATGCAAAATGCGAAGATAATGACAGTAACAGAATCATCATAACATGGTCAATTGCTCTAATAAGCTTTCACAGCATAACTTGTGCACTCGTACTCAAGTGAAATCATCAGAGCAAGTGAACCCGTACCACTGCTGCAGGGAGTCATCACATGCGTGGCTGCGGGCGCAGGATCATGATGATGATGTCAATAGCCATGAATGCAACAAGCGGGCTGAGGTCGAGCTTGCGCCCGAACACGGGGGGCATGACCTCACGGCACAGGGCGAGGAAGGGGTCGCAGAGGTCGCGCAGGGCCGAGAAGGGCTGGCGGTCCCAGGGGATGTTGGGGAACCAGGAGAGCAGCACGCCGACGGTGGCGTTGCGGCGTTGCGGCGAGGGAGGACGGGGGACCGGAGGCGCCGACGATGGCGCGGAGACGGAGGGCGGGCGGGCGGCGGCGCAAACAGGAAGTGCGAGACGAGCGAGAGAGAGAAAGTGGGCTGGGGGCGATTAACGGACCACTATTTTCGTCGGCCTCACTGAGGCCGACGAAAATAGTGGTCAGTTAATGCCTTATGTTCGTCGGTCTGGCTATGACCGACGAAAATACAGCTTATTTTCGTCGGCCTCGGGGCCCACGAAAATATCTTTTCTATTTTCGTGGGCAGGCCGACGACAATATGTACTGGCCCACGAAAATAAGCCAAATTTTCGTCGGTCCCGAGGGCCGACGAAAATACTTATGTAATTTCGTGGGCCGACCGACGAAAATATCTAGGCCCACGAAAATTTATGCGTTTCCTGTAGTGGTCCTGTGCCTATACCTCCGTACTGTTCACGCTGACTTGTATTCGCTCGTGCGCCGCACTTGGATTTTTGCCTTCTGTCAAGCCGAAGGTACAAATGTAATTGAATATTGTCTTTATCTATTCAAGATTATATAATAAAGATATATGAATGATGTTATATGATTATTCATGTTATCTTTCATGTTTCATATGCTTTGTCTTTCATTAACGTATACTGTGATGATGAAGGTACGTCCTTCATGACCTTCGTCCGTAGATCATTATATCCTAAGGGAAATAATCATTCGAAGGACGAAAGACATTAACATTTAATATTTTGTGTTGCCTTGTTCTTAACTCATAGCATTTGAGAACAAGTCCCCAACATTGGCGCCCACCTCCGGTGAACTCACTTCCACTTTTGAGCTGATGGCTTCATTCAACAATCGAGTCGTAGCACCTTCGGCTACGAAACTGGTGCTCCCGATAACAGGCGGCTCAAGTTTAGAGCCGGCTAACAAGAAGCATAAGAAGGAAGCACAGAGAAGGGTGCAACATGTTGGGGTATAGGGACCCTTCATCAAGTCAAAATGGTCCCACATCCCAATCACCTTCTCCCAAGAGGACCTTCAGCTCAAGGATTACCCTCACAATGATGCTATGGTCATATCTTATGTCATCAAGGGATTTCTGGTCCACAATGTTCTGGTTGATACAGGCAGTGCAGCGGATATCATATTTGCTAAGGCCTTCAGACAGATGCAAGAGCCAGAAGACAAGATTCATGATGCTACACACCCTCTTTGTGGCTTCGGAGGAAGGCAGATTGCACCACTCGGCAAAATCACGATGCCAGTGACCTTCGGCTTCGTCCACAATACAAGGACTGAACATGTTGTGTTTGACATTGTTGATATGGAATACCCCTATAATGCAGTCATTGGTCGTGGGACACTTAATGCTTTCAAAGCAATACTTCATCCAGCATATCTATGCATGAAGATACCTTCAAAACAAGGGCCCATTGCTGTTCTTAGGAGTCAGGAGGCCGCTAGGAAAGCCGAAGGAAACTGGACAGACTCAAAAGCGATCCACAATATAGATGGAGACGAAGCTTGTGAATAGTACAAGTACAGAAGAGAGAAGGCTGCTTCGGCTGATCAGCCGAAACCCATGTTTCTATGTGAAGACATAGCAGAGCAGAAGGTACTGCTGGGGTCTCAACTATCTGAAGAGCAGGAGAAAACTTTGATAAGGTTTTTATTCAACAACAAGGATGTTTTTGCTTGGTCGGCCAATGATCTATGTGGTGTCAACAGAGACGTCATTGAACATTCACTCAATGTCGACCCGTCCTTCAGGCCAAGAAAGCAAAGGCTTCGGAAAATGTCTGATGATAAAGCAGAAGGTGCCCGGAATGAAGTAAAAAGACTTCTCAGCGCTGGTGTCATCAGAAAGTTAAAATATCCAGAGTGGCTAGCCAATACTGTTATGGTGAAGAAGGCCAATGGCAAATGGAGAATGTGTATTGACTTCACAGATCTTAACAAGGCCTGTCCAAAGGACGAATTTCCGTTACCAAGAATAGATTCTCTTGTAGATGCAGCAGCTTCTTCAGAGCTTATGAGTCTGCTGGATTGCTACTCAGGATATCATCAAATATGGATGAAGAAGGAGGATGAGCCGAAGACTAGCTTCATAACTCCCAGTGGCACCTATTGTTATCTTTGGATGCCTAAGGGGCTCAATAATGCTGGAGAAAGCTTCAGCAGAATGATAGCCAAGGTCCTTCATTCCCAGATAGGCAGAAATGTGCTAACATACGTTGATGATATCATAGTAAAAAGCACAAAGTAAGAAAATTACATTACTGATCTGCAAGAAACATTTTCTAATTTTAGGCAAGCTGGCCTGAAATTAAATCCAGAAAAATATGTCTTTGGAGTGAAGAAGGGTAAGTTCCTTGGCTGTCTAGTTTCAACGAAGGGGATTGAAGCTAACCCAAGCAAGATCGAAGCTATCCTTCGGATGGAAACGCCAAGCACAAAGAAGGGGGCCCAACGTTGGCAGGAAGACTGGCATCATTGAATAGATTCATATCTAGATCAGCAGAAAGAAACTTGCCATTCTTTGAAATACTAAAGTGAGTCGAAAATTTTCAATGAGGTTCGGCTCAATAGAAAGCCTTCGAAGAGCTGAAGCAATACTTGATTGATCTAACAACATTAACTCCACCTGCGCCAGGGGCTCCATTACTATTGTATGTGGCAGCTTCGCACTCTGCAGTGAGTGCGGCACTTGTACAGGAGAAGCTTGAAGGACAAATTAAAAAGCAAGCCCCAGTATACTTTGTCTCCGAAGTTCTAAGTCTATCAAAGAAAAACTATACAGAATTGGAGAAGGTGTTGTATGCTGTCTTAATGGCCTTCAGGAAGCTTCGGCATTATTTTCAAGCATATCACATAATTGTTCCTTCATCACAGCCTCTGAAAGATATTATGAGGAACAGAGAAGCTACTGGAAGGATTGGAAAGTGGGCTGCGGAGCTTAACAAATTCAGTATTGACTATGTGCATAGATCCTCAATTCAGTCCCAGGTGTTAGCAGGCTTCATTGCTGATTGGACGCCAGGGGCTCAGGAAGAAGAAGCAAATAAAGATGCCGAAGCTTGGACAGTGTTCTGCGACGGTTCCTGGGGAACCTTCGGTGCAGGTGCGGCTGCTGTCCTAGTTGCACCTTCTAAAGTCAGAACATGCTACGCAGCAAGGCTTGATTTTAGCTGTACAAATAATATTGCTGAATACGAAGCTTTACTTTTGGGGCTTCGAAAGTTAAAGGCAATGGGAATAAGAAGGGCAGTCCTTAAAACCGACTCTCAAGTTATTTCTGGTCATGTCAACAAGAGTTGCAAGGCAAGAGATCCGAAGCTTGAGAAATATCTGGACACAGTTCGAAGGCTTGAAGCTTCTTTCGAAGGATTTTCTGTTAAGAATATTCCAAGAGGGGAAAATGAGCATGCTGATTTGCTAGCCAAGTCAGCAGCACAAGGGCTTCCTCTACCTTCGGAAGTATTTTTTGAGACAATAAAAGCACCTTCGGTGGAACTCCTCGAAAGAGCACTGCTCACAATATCTCCTGTTCATAGTGAAGATTGGAGGACTGAGATTATATCTTTCCTCCAAGGTAACTGTCTTTCGGATGATGAGGTTTATAACAAACGAATGGAAGCAAGAACAAGACCACATGTCATAATAGAAGGGGAATTATATAAACATGGAGTTTGTTCCCCACTTCTCAAGTGCTTATCCAGAACCGAAGGTATAGAACTGATGAAGGAGATACATGCAGGATTGTGTGGATCCCACATTGGGTCCAGACCTCTTCTGGGAAAGGTTTTCCGACAAGGATTCTATTGGCCAAAGGCAGCTTCGGACGCATCAGATTTGGTTTAAAAGTGCGAAAATTGCCAAAAATGTGCAAGACATTAGAAGCAACCTTCGTCACTAACTCAGCTAATACAACCAACCTGGCTGTTGCAAAGATGGGGCCTGGATCTACTAGGTCCACTTCCACCAGCGCAGGGCAACTTGAGATATGTCGTGGTGGCGGTAGAATATTTTTCTAAGTGGATCGAAGCGAAGCCTTTGGCTACAATAACTTCGGCTACAGTCCAAAAATTCTTCTGGCAGAGTATAGTTTGTCGCTTCGGGGTGCCGAAGGCTATAATTGTGGACAATGGAACGTAGTTTGATGCTGAAACTTTCAAAGATTTCTGCGATCAGATCGGCACAAAATTTCATTTTGCATCAGTCAGGCACCCGGAATCAAACGGACTAGTTGAAAGGGCGAATGGTATTATAATGATGGGAATAATGAAGTTAATCTTCAATCAGCCTAGAGGAAAGTGGCCAGATGAGTTGGTTAAGGTGGTGTGGAGCCACAATACATCTATATCAAGGTCAACAGGTTTTACACCATTCAAGTTATTGTTCCGTGACGAAGCTATAACCCTCGAAGAGGCTAAAGCAGGGTCGATAAGAACAGTAGCTTTGGTAGAAGACAAAGCTAATTATTCTGTGGTAAAGGATACTATAGAAGGGACCAGACTTCAGACTGTGGAAAATATCAACAAATATCAAGCCGAAACAATAAAATGGCATGATAGAAAAGTTCGGTTGAAAAACATTAAGCCAGGACATCTGGTGCTTCGGAGAGTGGCCAACCCTGACACAGTAGGCAAGCTTCAGCTGAATTGGGAAGGACCCTTTCTGGTAGTATCTTCGTTAAGACCCGGTTCTTATAGATTAAAGGACATGGACGACAACGACATTCCTAGATCTTGGAATGCAGATGAGCTTCGATGGTATTATGTATAAATTGATGTAATCTTTTTCGTTTTTCTTATGGCACCCTGTGGGGGCCTTCGGCTTCCGAAGGTCCTCAAAAACATGATTTGACAATGTTTTCCAAGTGAAATGTGTGAACAGGTATCTTCGGAATCGGGTCACGAGTATACAAGAGTATGGTCAAGACGAAGCTTGAGTAAGACGGAAGGCGATCATGACGAAGCATAAGATGATCACGAAGCTATGTACAGAAAAGCTTCGGCATGACAGCAGAAAAGGGGAACCGACTTAAAGATGAAAAGCCAAATTAGACCTCGAAGAATTACTATAGAGTTATTGATAAATTTAAAGGGCATTAATGTAATTCTACACGGGCTGCGTCCAGTGCCTATAAATAGATGAACAGTACTCCCGTACTGTTCACGCTGACTTGGCATTCGCTTTTCGCATCACGCTTGTACCTTTACTTTTCATCAATCCGAAGGTACATTTATAATTCGTTATTATGAATTTGATAATGCAAAATAAAAATAAGTTGATGATAATATTTGTATTATTATTCATATTTTATACATGCATTCTTCTCCATCATCTATCGAGCTTACGAAGGTCTTTTCCTTCATAACCTTCGTCCGGAATTCATTATATCCGAAGGGACATAATGTCTGTAAGGGCAAAGGACTTTAACATTTAACACTTTTTATGTTGCCTTGTTCTTAACTCTTAGCATTTGAGAACAAGTCCCCAACATTGGCGCCCACCTCCGGTGAACTCACGTCCATTTTTTGAGCTTTGAACATCTTCGACAAGAATCACCTTCGTCATGCCGCCGAAGAAAGCTTCAGCCACAGGGGCTGCCACTCTGTAGCCACTGGATCCCAATCAGGATGTTCTTTCTCTTAGGGAGGCCCGCAGCCAGAAGAGGAAGGCCACCAGTCCAACGCTTCCGGAGGACGACTTGGATCAAGAAATCCAAAACTTGGAGATGCTCCATCAACAGGTCCAACGGAAGAAGGAAAAGATGGCTCGTCTAGCTGACCTACAAAGGCAGATAGACGAAGCCTCTGAAGAAGTTCGTCATCTTGCTCAAGGTGACCAGAACCGAAGGCCTCCGCGCAGAGAGCTTCATCAGGAGGGCTTCTACAACGAGGACGACTGGTATGAAGATTTCCATCATGGAAATTTTGCTTTTGATGATACTTCTCCTCTGTCAACAGAACTACAGGCTACACCTTGGCCCCAGTCTTACAAGCCACCCTAGCTCCCCATGTACGACGGTCATTCAGACCCGAAGCAATTCTTGATGAGCTATGAAGCAACCATATCTTCGTATGGTGGCAATACGGCGGTCATGGCAAAGTCTTTCGTCATGGCTGTCAAGAGTGTTGCGCAAACCTAGTACTCCTCTTTTCGGCCAGGGACAATCACTTCATGGCAAAAGCTGAAGGACATGTTGATAACCAGCTTCGAAGGGTTTCAAACGAAACCAGTCACTGCTCAAGCTTTATTCCAGTGCACCCAGGACCACGAAGAATACCTTCAGGCGTATGTCCGAAGGTTCCTGCGTCTGAGGGCACAAGCACCAACAGTGCCCAATGAAATTGTCATTGAGGCCATGATCAAGGGCCTTCGGCCGGGACCTTCAGCTCAGTACTTTTTGAGAAAGCCTCCTCAAACTTTGGAGAAGCTGCTCCAGAAGATGGACGAGTATATTCGAGCTGACAATGATTTTCGCCAAAGAAGGGAGGAAGCATTTAGGTTCTCTGAAATGACCAGGGGCTTCGGAGGAAGATTTCATTCGAGGCACGTCAGGTCAATTCATAACTCTACTCAAAGTGATGATAGAGGCAGTCAACAGCAAAGGCCACAGTACTCCTCGCAAGCTTCAGGGCAGCAACAAAGCTCTTTCCGACCGCCAGCGCCAAGGGGCAGAGGCGCCAGGGGCTTCGGGGGAAGATTTGGGGATCAGCCAAGAAAAATTTACTGCCTATTTTGTGGTGAAGACAAGGGCCATACCACCAGGATGTGCCATGTTACCATCCAGAAGCAAAAGGAGATAGCAGAAGCTGCAGCGCAACAGAGTCAGCCGAAGCAAGTCATGCATACTGCTTCGTACCATTCGCCTTACATTCCAGAATATGTAGGCAATCACCCTGCAGCTTCTGTTGCTTCGGCAAGCCAACCCCAAGCATCTTGGCAATAGCCTCCACCGCCACCACCAACACAACGAGGTCAGCAGCCAGAAGGGAGTCAGCACACTCACCTCCAGTGGGACTTCAGAGAGGAGTCCGAAGCTCGCACAGTCAATAGCATTGTGCTAGAGTCGAAGCACATTTACTGACAAATATCCTACCTCGACAGCAGCTTTTCGCATTTTCGCATTCAGTATTACTTTCTTTTTAATAAGGAACAATTATGGGAAGTTTAAGTGTTTTTTATCGTTTTTCAATCTCTTGTAACAGTTTCGCTTTTTACCATAATGAAAATATATCTTCTCCATAGGCTTGAGTTGCCGAAGCATAAGAATTTATGGTGGCACGGAGGACCTTCGAATTATCAAAAATTTGTTCTAAGGAACGCAGTACAATTTCTTCGAAGCACCAAAAAGTCGTTCCTAAGGGAGCGCAGTGTAAGTTTTCTGCTCAAAAGTTGTTCCGAAGGGAATGCAGAGCTTACAGCGAAAAATAAACGCTGATTCCGCTGAAAGTAAAAGGCGAAGAAGCTCCTAATGGAGGCTTACAGTAAAAAATAAGCGCTGATTCCGCTGAAAGTAAAAGGCGAAGAAGCTCCTAAGGGAGGCTTACAGCGAAAAATAAGCGCTGATTCTGCTGAAAGTAAAAGGCGAAGAAGCTCCTAAGGGAGGCTTACAGCGAAAAATAAACGCTGATTCCGTTGAAGTAAAAGGCGAAGAAGCTCCTAAGGGAGGCTTACAGTGAAAAATAAATGTCAACCTTTGGCAAATATCATTTTGCACAACATCACATCATTACATTATTTGCATAAGCATAACATCATACATCATAGTGCATCAACAACGCAAGAAGGGGGGTCTCGATATTGATATTCGAAGATTGTTTTGAAGAAATAGTGACAAGGCACAAAAAATAGCCATTGAAAAGTTATACCTTCGTCAAACTCTGAAATGGAAGGATCTATTGATTATTGATTTTATGAGGATTGATTACTGATTTTTACGAAGCATGAAAAGAAGGGAAGGTGTTTTTTCGCCGAAGGCTCAAAAACGGTATGTATATGATGTTTCATGCATCGTAAAGAATAGAACTATAAATAGCTAATATATTACATCCAAAGTTGCACAATATTACACATGATTCTCAGCAAACATTACATTCTAAATGTTTTTACAACAGCATTTAATTTTCCCTTAGGACTACTTCTGCAGCTTCGTTTAGTAGTTGATCAACAACTTTATCCATTATGGCTTCGGCCATTTGTCTAATTTCGTCATCCCCCTTCGTGTGGGGGCCCGAAGATAGCTCAACAGGTTCTGAGGGAAGAGAAGATACAGATATATTACTATTACAAACCATGAACAAGTTCGAAATCAAAAAATTACAACGAAGAGTCAAAAACCACTAATTAATACCTATTTCCCTTCGGGCTCTGCGCTTTTCTCAGTGGCCTCTGCTACTTTTCTAGCATCATGGATGCCTTTTTCGCTTTTTTGAATAATTTCTTGGGCCATTTCCCGGCCACCATTGTCCCATACATCGGTGAAAAATTTTCCACCGACCAGGCTTGCTTTGGCCGAGGGGTCTTTTATATCTTCGGAGGATAAGGCAGTTTCGGATTGTGCCAAAAATTTCACATGCTCACAGCCTTTCCTCTCAAAAATAGTAGCAATCCCCCTAGCACCCGAAAAGGCACATATGTCTCCGCGGCTATTCAAAATTTCCTCATAGGCCTCAGCTTCGTGACTGATCCATTCAATCGGGCCTTCGGGGTTGCCCCTTGTGAAGTTTTCTTCGCTCGAGAATGCGCCAACGCTGGCGAAGCTGGATTTTATTTTCTTAGCACATTCTATAGATTTGTCATAGCACCTTTTCTTGGATGCACGAAGCTCTTCAACGTTTCTTTCTAAATGATTTGCCACTGATCACTAAGTTCTCGTTTCATCTCTTCAAGTGTGCGTTCTTCTTTAGCTCTGGCTAGCTGTTTTCGAAGATCCTCAATTTCGCGCTTTTGAGCCTCAGCTTGAGCTTTAGAAGTAGCTTCGTCTCCCTTTATCTTATCCACCAATGTAAGCAGAATTTTATCTTTTTCCAAAGCTTCGTTCCTCAGCTTAATAACCTCTGTTCGTAGGTTGTTGAAAGCGATATTATAGCTCTCGTCTTCGGCATTCTTTTGCGCTCTCAAAGCGTTGCTAAGAATTAAACCCTATATGAAAAGAATTAGTATAAGAATAAAAGGATAATTCAAAATTTATAAGCTTCCAAATATACAATTTTCATACCTTCAGACTATTATATGCGAGGCTATCTGTAAGATCGTCCTTCGTCATAGCGCAGAGGCCAGCTTCAAGCTTCGGGAACCCCATACTTCTAGCCATCTCCCGGCAGACTGATAATTCTTTGTTGTCTGGGAGGCAGTATAAGAAGTCATCTTTGTCTATGCCATTGAATACTAAGGCCCCCTTTGGATACTTCAGTTCTCGGGCATAGTGATTAACTTCAAAAATCTCTTCTTCAGATAATCTTTTTCCCGAAGCATGTCGTACAATATAATCGAGGGCTTTGGAGGATGCTTCGGGGGCAGCAGTGCCAATTTCTTCAACCAAAATTGGTTCTGCCATTTTTGTTTCTTCGGCTTCCAAGGATTTTACCTTGGTGGGCTCTGAAGGCCCAGCTTCAGTTTTAGATTGTTGCTTTGAAGCTTCGGCAACAAAGGCTTCAGTACGCACTTCGGAAGTTTCAACAATTTTCTTTGGAGTTGTGCTTGAAGACTTAATTGTCTCCAAAACATCCAGCACATTAACCATCCTTTTTCTTTTCGGGGTCACTGCTGGACCCTTTTGGCTTTTTGCTGCCTCAATTTTTGCTGAAGGACTTAAAACTTCTGATTTCTTTGTTTCTTCAGTCCTCGGTTCTTCTGTTTTTTTCTGTTGCTGGCACTTTGGCCAGCTCTTCGATTTTTGGCAGCGGAGTTGGTTCTTTAGCTTCGGTGGCCGAAGAGGTCTCACCGACAAATTTAGGCACTGTGGCCGGTTCAATATAACGTGACCGGTGTGTGAGAACCTTTACCCTTTTCCTCTTCGGCGCCGGCTCGCTAGGAGCGGCTGAAGCAGTTTCCTTCGCAGAAGATGTATTCTTTCTTTTTTGACCCCGCGTTGGATAACGGTAGTCAGGGTAGACAAACCCAATTACATCAAATACTCGGTTGAGTCTCTTCTTCTTTCGGCCTCCGAAGGCCGCTGATAATGCAGTATCTTCGGCCTTTGAGTATACCCCAAGCAATTCATCACTGCTGGCCTCAATACTTTTCAACCAGTCATCATCTGGCTCAACGAACTTATCTCCGTATTTGAATGTGTATTTTAGCCTGACTAGTCCACCTTCGTCAGTTTCTTTAATGGTCTCCTTCGGCATTTCCCATTTTTCCACAAGTGGCCATACTCTGAAGGAATTGTGTTCTTGGACCAAATCCCTTATCCCAATAAAAGAGCACACTGCGCCAAAGGCTCTTTGGCATTCTTCGACTGTTTCATCCATCTCCACCTTCGGCCTCCGAAGGCCGAAGCGTTGCCAAATAGGGCGCATAATGATACCTTTAATATCTTCCCGAGTTTTTAAATCATTCTTCACATAAAACCATTCTGTCATCCAGTTGCCGGGCCATCTTTTCCGAAAGGTTGGCACGGGACAGCTTGACCCAGATCGGGCGCCGAAGCTGTAGCAGCCAAAATTGTTGTGATACTGCTCTTTACCCCAAGGTTTCGTCTCGTACAATAACTCATGTATATTGCAGAAACTTTTTGCATTTGGTTCTAAACCTTGGCTCCTCACGGCCCAGACGAAAGTTCCCATTCTTATGATCGATTCGGGAGTAAGTTGGTGAAGGTAGACTTCAAATATCTTCAGTACTTCCACGACAAAATTGCTCAAGGGAAATCACAGTCCAGCCTTCAAGAAGCTTCGGAAGATTACGACTTCATTCTCTTCGGGAGTAGGCACAGTCTTCTCCCCATCATCTGCCCTCACAATAGACATGTCTCGAAAATACCTTCCCTTCATGGTATCAAGATGACTCTGTTTAATGCTCGATTTTCCGAAGACTGTGTGACTTGGTCGCCACAGTCGATCTTCGGAGTCTTCACCCCCACTTTCTACATCATAACTGTCACTGCCACCAGTATCTTCAGATAAACCCTCCAAGGTCTCCCTAGTGATCTTCTTTGTATTGGTCTTTGCTATTGACTGAAGAAAGCCGAGATGCATCTCCTTAGAAAGGCTCAGCTTTGATTCAGCAACAACTTTCTTATCTTCAGACATCTTCGCAAACGCTGAGAAAGTGCTCTCGAAACCGAAGCTTAAAAATTTAAAAAGCCAAGCAAGTGTTGTTGCGTGTAGGCTAAAAGTTGGGTGAGTAGAAGCAGATGGCAAGAGAGCGTGCCAAATAAACTCGTGGTGAGCTCTTATTTATACACCTAGTGCGTTGAAAACTGGAGGGTCCCGCTTGTCAAAGACTGTTGCTATTCTAGCAAAGGGAAGGTGTTTTTTCGGACCTTCGGCTTAAAGCCTTCGTCCATGTCGCAATATGAATTTATCATTCCAGCAAATTAATATTGCGAGGGGCTATTGTTGGGGGCCTTCGGCTTCCGAAGGTCCTCAAAAACATGATTTGACAATGTTTTCCAAGTGAAATGTGTGAACAAGTGTCTTCGGAATCGGGTCACGAGTATACAAGAGTATGGTCAAGACGAAGCTTGAGTAAGACGAAAGGCGATCATGACGAAGGATAAGATGATCACGAAGCTATGTACAGAAAAGCTTCGGCATGACAGCAGAAAAGGGGAACCGACTTAAAGATGAAAAGCCAAATTAGACCTCGAAGAATTACTATAGAGTTATTGATAAATGTAAAGGGCATTAATGTAATTCTACAGGGCTGCGTCCCGTGCCTATAAATAGATGAACAGTACTCCCGTACTGTTCACGCTGACTTGGCATTCGCTTTTCGCATCACGCTTGTACCTTTACTTTTCGTCAATGCGAAGGTACATTTATAATTCGTTATTATGAATTTGATAATGCAAAATAAAAATAAGTTGATGATAATATTTGTATTATTATTCGTATTTTATACATGCATTCTTCTCCATCATCTATCGAGCTTACGAAGGTCTTTTCCTTCATAACCTTCGTCCGGAATTCATTATATCCGAAGGGACATAATGTCTTTAAGGGCGAAGGACTTTAACATTTAACACTTTTTATGTTGCCTTGTTCTTAACTCTTAGCATTTGAGAACAAGTCCCCAACACACCCTTTTCCTTTCCAAAGGGGGAGAAAGGTTTTTAATGGGGCCATAGTTTGTAATTTTTCCTTTCTTATTCAGCTCTACGAGAGCAAAATCCCCCCAAAATATGTAAATGTAAAATCTGAGCATGCACCACCGAGTGCAGAGAGAAAAAAGAAACAGGGAGAAGCTCGAAAGTCGTCCATAAGGGGATGCAGAGCATGACGAAGCTACAAAAATTCGTTCCTAAGGGAGCGCAGCCTAAGTTTTCTGCTCAAAAGTCGTTCCTAAGGGAATGCAGAGCCAAATACCGCCGAAATATAAGGCGAAGCACGAAAAGTCAACGCGAATACCGCCGAAATAGAAGGCAAAAAAGTTCAAAAGACATTCCTAAGGGGATGCAGAACTTACACCGAAAAACAAGCGGTGCAGCCGAAAAATAAACGACAAAGAGATTTCAGCCATTCCTAAGGGAATGAGGAGTTTTGATGTGGCTTCGTATGTGTGTCTTTGGGAATTCATTTGCACGATACATTACATCATACATTGCATTCATAAACATTCATTTAGACATACATAGGATCATCATCATCATATCATACAGATACTGACAGTTGCTTCGGCTCAGAAAAGAAGGGAAGGTGTTTTTCGCCTTCGGCTCAGAAAATACAAGTTTCGTCCACATCAAAGCAGTTCATACATGGACGGAAAGGTAAAAATATATTACAAGGTATGGACAAATTTACAGAGTAGTATCTGATTCTCGAATTACAATATTTTTTACAAGGATAATACAAGAGTTTTTCTAGAATTTTTTCACAGCAAGGTTTTCGGCTTCATCATCATCTGCCAAGCTTCGGCTCAATGCTCCTCGGCTTCGTCATCTTGTACATATCAAAGCATTATAAGGTAAATTCAAGTTTCAAGGAAAAGGTAAGAGCAAGGTATGAGTTTATTACCGGTTTAAGGTGGCTTCGAGCTTCGTCACCAGCCAAGTTTCGCCCGCCCTTTGCCCAGATTTGAGTAACGAATCTGTTTCCAATGCTTCGGGCTAGGCCAGGGATGTCATCCAAGTCTGCTGGTGATGGACTGAAGTTTGGTCTGTTTATAATGTTTCGATGTGTACAACCAGCCTTCATGAAAGCAACAAATGTGCCTCGAGAAGCTAGCAGAGCACAAAAGTCACCATGTCCAGCTATAACTTCGTCGAGAGCATCAACTTCACCTTCAATATGATCAAATGTGCCCGGCAGGTCTTCAACCGAAGGTTGAAACTTTTCAGAGCTAGCTCCAACTGAGTTGAAGACCTGTTTCAGCCGTTGAATGCACCGGGTGCCGAAGCCTAAACATCTTTCTTGAAGATCTTTGAGTGATTTCTGCAGATTTGAACTTTTTTCAACTTTAGCTTCGAGTTTTGTTTCAAAATCTTTCTTATCTTGCTCAAAGCTTTTTGACTTCATGGAAAGTTCACTGTTCAATCTAGCAATCTCGGCTTGAGCTTCTGCTAGTGAACCTTCCATCGTTTGAAGCACGAAGTCTTTCTTTTCTAGGGCACCTTCATGATCTTTAATCTTGTTCTCTAAGAGCTCAATTATAACTTCGTTTTTCTTGTCCTCGAGGTCTTGTTGCATCCTCAAGGCTTTGCTTAGTAGTAGGCTCTGACAAAATAACCTTCATCAGAAAACATCTTCATATCAAAACAATAAAAAAGTTAAGGGAAGAATTTTACCTTAAAGTTAGAATAAAACAGGCTACCGGCGATATGTTGTCGTCGGTATCTGCTGAGATCGGCTTCGAGCTTTGGAAAACCAACACTTTTCGATAAAGTGCTGACAACCTTCGCCCCAACCCGGTCCCGGAGGCATCTTAAACTCTCTTCGGCAACACCGCCGAAGAGCAGCGCCCCTGGCTGGTACCTGCAAGATATGGCATAGTCCTCAACTCTTCTTTTTCAGCCTTTGACAATTCTTGCCCAATTATGTTTTGAAAGTTGAAATTTCCTTCTTCTGAAGAATCTTCGGCAGGCTCTTTCTCTTTTCCAGGCATCTTCTCCCTTTTTTCAGGCACTGCAGTCGGGGTTTCCTCAGCAGCTGCAGCAGTTTCTTCCTCAGCCATATTCAAAATCATTTCATCAATGACAGAAAGCGTGTTTTCCAAATTTGTGGCTTCGGCTGCTGCAGCTTCAGAAGTAGAAGCTTCGGCAGGAGCAACTTTGGCTGCTGCTATTTTCGGCGCTGAGGCCGACGGCAGTGTTTCTTCAATAGCCTCAATGAAAGTAATAATTCTTTGCTTTTTTGGTTCAGCGGGCTTCTCTGCAGTCGAAGGCTCTTTCTTCTTCTGTAAAAGCTTCATCAGTTCCGGTCCAAGCGGACTTAGCTTATTAGGTAGAGATTCGGTCATTACCTTTAAAAATTCTTCTACGTCAGTGGCAGAAGGTGTTGAGGGAATTTCTTCTTCTAAATCAGCTTTTGGCTTTGGAGCTGTAGCCTTCCTTTTCTTCGACACAGCCACCTTCGGCTCAGGACTGGATTTTTTCTTTTTTGCTAAATTTTCATCTTCTTTTATCATTCTGGCAACTTGTCTTTGCATAACACTGACAACACTTTTTCATTTTGGCCCTTCGGCACCTTTGCTCAACCGTTCATAGTCTAGATATTCAAATTTCAGAGTGTCCATTACTCGGTTCAGCCTTCGTTTCGGTCGGGTGCCGAAGGCTGCCGACATCAATTGATCTTTTTTCTTTGTATAATTGCCCAAGATTTTGTTGCACATAACTTCAATTGTATCCAACCATTCTTGGCAGTGTTCTTTGAAGTGTTTCTTGAACTTAAAATGATAGGGCAGTCGAACAAGTTCATTCTTTTTCTTCTCTCCTTTAAGCTTCGGCATACTCCAATCCTTTAACATCGGAAATACTCTATTTGCTAAGTACTCCTGAACCAAATCCCTAGTACCAAAATGTTCAGCCACAACTCTAAATTCGCCCACAGCATCTAGGCATGATGTCCCTGGCGTCATGCGGCACTAAGGCCTAGTTAACCCGAAGGTTAGGTCCAGCGGACTCTGAACTAGCTTCTCCTTTTTCTAATCAACCTTAACATAAAACCACTCAGTTTTCCAACCGGTTGGCCATTTCGTGCGGTAGCTAACCACCGGTGTCTTCATGTCTTTGCGGTAGGCAAAATTATAACAGCCGAAATTCTCGTGTAGTCCATCTTCTATAGCCTTCGTCAGATAGTGAAGTTCGTGCACCCGGAAGAAGGCTTCGGCAAGCGGCTCCACTCCTTGGCTTCAAAGAACCCAATAAAGACGCTGAGCCTAACGATAGCGTTAGGAGTCAGCTGATGAAGATAAATTTCGAAATTTTCCAAAACATCCGCAATCATTCCATGCAGAGGAAACCTTAGTCCCACTTTAAAGAAACTTCTAAAAACTACCACCTCATCACTTTCTGGCTTCGGAATGATTTCTTCTCCGCCAAAATGAATCAGCTTCTTCTCGGCTTCCCCGAAGTAGCCTAGCTTCGTCATCATGGGCATATCGGCTCGGAGACAGTAGACTTTCCAAATTCCAGGTGGCTGGGTTTAGATGGCATGACGGAATAATCTATCTCTTCTTCACCAGTATAAACCTCTTCAATATCTGCTTGTTCAGCTTCGGCAGCATGCGCACCTTCGTCAGAGGCGCCCTCTGTCACAACCAGTCCCGACTGCCTCATAACTTTGGAGATTGGGGCAGTCTCAGTAGCTTCGGTCTCCTCTCCGTCGCGTGTAATCCTAGCTGTCGAACGCACCCTGGCCATTTGATGCTGAATTTCTTGCGCTTTGACGAAGTTGATTACTTTTTATCTTTGCCGAAGCTCCCTCTTGTGACGAAGCTAAAGCAAAACGATGCTTTGATTGAGAATACGGTGAATAAGCTACCGCTGTGGTCAAATTTTTCGGCAGCACAACAGTGCAATAGTAGTAAATGCTGTGGTAACTTCACACCTACCCGTCTGTTTATATAGTGTTGTAGGTGGGAAGGTAAATTGTCAAGCCGCTCGCACCCGCTGAACAGTCGCCCGCACCCACTGAACGGTGGACCATAGTATGCGAGAAGGCGAATCACCAGATCGCGCATACCCATCGTATGGTGGGACCACCTTACACTCGAAATATTTAAATCGTTTCTCGACAACGAGCTCAAGGAAGATGTTTTTCGGACCTTCGACATTCCGAAGCCTAAGAGAATTTTCACGGGTCGAGCTCGTTACGAAAAACGATCTGACACCATGAAGGGGTTACTGTTGGGGGTCTGCTTCGTCGCCGAAGGTCCCATAAGAATAAACACCTTCGGAAGATCGACACAGAAGCAAAGCCGAAGCTACCAATCAGAGAGCTTTGTAGCGTACTTCCAGATGCACCGACTTAAAGATGAAATGACCAATCAGCCCATGATAACTTGTATTATGATTGTAATCATTTGTAAAGGGCATGAATGTAATTTCTCACAGGCTGCGTCCTGTGCCTGTAAATAGATGAACAATACCCCCGTACTGTTCACGCTGACTTGTATTCGCTCGTGCGCCACACTTGGATTTTTGCCTTCTGTCAAGCCGAAGGTACAAATGTAATTGAATATTGTCTTTATCTATTCAAGATTATATAATAAAGATATATGAATGATGTTATATGATTATTCATGTTATCTTTCATGTTTCATATGCTTTGTCTTTCATTAACGTATACTGTGATGATGAAGGTACGTCCTTCATGACCTTCGTCCGAAGATCGTTATATCCTAAGGGAAATAATGCTTCGAAGGACGAAAGACATTAACATTTAATATTTTGTGTTGCCTTGTTCTTAACTCATAGCATTTGAGAACAAGTCCCCAACACTGTATATGCTTCTCAACTTCTTCGTCCGACTTTCCTTTTAATTCTTCATTATCTTTTCCAATTATGGAAGTGTGATTTTGCTCGGATATCTGTATTGGGTTGAGATACCCAACCCTTTTAGCAGCACTAGTATCAAGATTGGTACCATAAAGGATCTCCTGCTGATCATGTTGCATTCTACAAGGCACACGTGCATGTCAGATATTGAAAATTTATATAGCTCACAAATAATAACACATATATGTGGAAGTATGAGTGACACTTACAATGCAAACACCGTTATGAGTTGCACGTCGAGTCTCTGAAGGTTCATCATTAACCACAAGTCCTCGAATGCAATAAATGCCTTATCGTGTAAACCATAAAAGCATTTTTTTGGTACATGTACACTGATGGCATCGATGCCAACTGAAGATGCCCACATGTACCAGTCATGCAACCTTCTATCCAAACTGTGGCTAAAATTGAGGAAAATGAACAAAAATTGGCAAGAGAAACATAAACCAAACTTTTACTAGCTATACTCTTCCCTCTAACACATGGTGAAGGCCTAGTTCCAAAATGTAGCTAAAATTGAGAAAAAATGAACAATAATTGGCAATTTGGCAATTGAGACATAATTAAACCAAACTTTCATAGCAACTAATAAACATTCTTAATTACGAAACCTATCTTACTCTCTCTCCATAGAACACATGCACCATTCATTAATCAACTAAATATGTCATGGATAAACTGATTTGAGAACTAAACATGAAAAAGGAGAGATGATAGACAAAATCTAACCATCTTAAGCAACCTCATTTGAGGCAATAGAGAAAATAACCTAGCTATACTCTTTCTCTCACATGGTGAAACCCTAGATCCAAAATGTGAATAAAATTGAGCAAGAATGAACAAAAATGACATTAGAAACATAAACCAACCTTTCTTAGCAACCTTCTTCCAAAAAATGAAGACCAAAACCTCTCCTTTTGTATTTTGTGAAATCTGGACCTCAAAAATCACCTACAATGAAAGTTGACTGCGAGCTACAGCTCCTGTCGTGGAAGACAAGGGGTATTTATACAACTAAGGTCAATAGCGGTTGGCTTAAGTAACCGCTAGTGGAAACCAATTTCCGTTGGTGATTCTCTTAACACAACCACCAGCGAAAATGGAGTATTTCCATTGGCGGTTGGTGTAATAGAACCGCCAGTAGAAATTTGATTATCATTAGCGGTTCTATTACACCAACACCAGTGGAAATACTCCATTTCCACTAGCGGCTGTGTTAAGAGAACTGACGGTGGAAATAGGTTTCCACTGGAGGTTCCTTAAGACGATCCTACCAGTTTTTTTCACTGACATTTGGTAACCGAAACCGCCAGTGAATATTTGAATGTACCGCTGGCTTGGAGCTCTTTCGTACTAGTGGAATCTCCTTGGCCCTTGCCTGCTTATCTTCCCCTTGATAATTTATTTTGCTAATCACTCATCCTTGTCTTGCTACTGTCAAACCTATCATTTCTTGATGACGTCTTGATTTTACCTTGATCTTCTTGTAAGGACCTATTCGGTTTCATGTCAATCAATGTGGATTTAAAGGGATTAAGTGAGTTTAAATCCCAGTAAATAAAAATATCTTATAAGACCGTGTCCAATAGTTCACCCATATGGCACCCAAAGCACTATTTTGCACTGTAGACTGCATTGTTCGTAGAGTAGAATTTAAATATAGGTATGAGGATGAGTAAGCTAATGGAGATAACCTAATCCTCTCCAACCTTCATGGAATAGGAACAACCAAATAAGGTCTAATGTGTGTATTACTTTTTTCCACTTATCTCCTCTCATGTCTTCTCTCTCCTCCAACTTAGTAAAAAAAGTGATGTACCAGCTTTTATAGCGTGCTTAGATTGTCTCTAGTGGGTATCCTAAAATAGGGGACTTGGAACTGTAGATGACATTGTTCGACATTGTTTACAGAGTGAAGTTTGAAATAGGGGATGTGATAAGGGATCCGCTGGAGATAGCCACTACCGGAATCCAGCTCTTTGCCGAGTGCCAAATAATTCGTCGAGTGCTTTTTTCGGGCAGTCGACAAAGAAGTTCTTTGCCGAGCGCCAAAGAAAAAACACTCGGTAAAAAACACTTGGCAAAGGGTTTTTTGCCGAGTGTTTTATTTTTAACACTCGGCAAAGAAATTCTTTGTCGAGTGTTTTTTGACACTCGACAAAGAGCTTCTTTACCGAGTGTTTTATTTTTTGCCACTCGGCAAAGAGCTTCTTTACCGAGTGTGTTTTTTTCAACACCATGCAAAGACAATTTAAAAATCATATTTTAAAGCAGTAAATTAATTCAAATGAAAAGGTTTTAAACTACAATTTTGTATAACTCACCAAGATGAACAATTTATATTTTGGTCATTTCTTCATATGACAAGATAAAAGTAATTTTGTTCATAAAAACTATATCTCTCTCGTAGTTTAGTTTCTAAAACTACAAGAGAGATATATAAGATTTGTGAATAATGTTAGAACCAACACGTGGGATGAATAAATGACTAAACAACCAAAATAAACTTTAATAAACTTTGTAGATTTTGAGAAGTTATAGAATTTTGTAGTTGGCAATGTTTTGATTTGAAGTCATCTTGTCAACGAAAACTACGTCTGAATTTTAAAAATTTAAAATTCGAATTTTCAAAATGAGGTCAAATGGAAAACGCACCAAAATGAAAGTTGTAGGTCTTAAAAAGTTATGAAACTTGTAGTTTACAATATTTTGGTTTGAAATCATCTTGACATGCAAAACTTTGTTTGAACTTTAAAATTCGAAATTTTCAAACGACCCCGGATGGAAAAATCACCAATATAAAAGTTGTAGGTCTTAAAATGTTATGAAACTTTATAATGGACAATGCTTTGATTTGATATCATCTTGTTGTAAAAAATATGTTAAAAGTTTTCAAATTTGAAATTCAAATTTTGTAAACGGCCTCGGATGGAGAAACTATCAATATAAAAGTTGTATATCTTGAAAAGTTATGCAAATTTACAGTTGACAACATTCTTACTTAAATTTATTTAGTGTCTTAAATAATTAATTTACTTTCGGTTTGTTATGATACATGGAGAAGGAAAGCGAAATATAGACATACTCCCTCTGGTTCGTAGAAGATAGTCGTTTTCAGTGGCGAAGACACCAGGGGGGCCGGGTGGGCCTGGCATCCCCCAACAACCCAACCAAGTTAGACCAATATCCAGAGCCCATTATCTTGCCGCCAGTTTATTAAACCCTTAATTTTTTCCATCAGCACACGATAGCCGACGGACGCTGCATCGAGTGAGGACCACAGAACAGCTACAAGAAAATTCTGGGGGACCGTTCCCCAGCAAGAAGAAGAAGAAATTGACTTCGGCACCTAGCGCAGAGCGGCAGAGGCACTTGAGGTCGTTCTGGTCGACGACGTCCTTGAGTAGTTGAGCGGGCCGCAGCAGCCAGCAGGTATCCGGCGGCGTCCCCGTCATGTTCATGTACGACGATCGACGAGCATGGGATCATCTTCTCCGCGCAGTTCGGGGCCAGCCTCCAGCGAGTAGAGCGCCAGGCGCTGCCCGATTCTTTCACCCGTTCTTTGATCCAGCTAGGTGCCTAGGTAAAAGAATGAATTACAGAATTAGATAATTACCATTTACCAGCCGTCAATTGTGTTTATTTGGGGCATTGTCATTATGTAATTTTGCATCTACTTAATTTCAGCCAAGATGAAGAGAAAACTCAAGACAATTGATTGTTTTTTCCAACGTGATAATCCTAGAGTTACTCCTGTCGAAAATCCTAACCTAACCAATGTGCAAGATTTTGATCCAATTAATTTGCATATTGAGGCAGCTGAGCTAAATCAACAAGAGACTTTAGCCACGGCATTTGAGAGAGACCCAGGAGTTGGGGGCCTTCCTCTTCTGAAGGTCCTCAAAAACTTAACTAACATGTTTTCTAGTATAACATACTGTCACAGGAGGCTTCGACTTTGAGATGAAGGTGTGCATGGTATGAAGGTGCGGTCTGGAGGAAGGATAAACTAGCTCCGAAGCTGTGGCTGAAGAAGCTTTAGCTTAGCACGAGAGGAAGATGGTGAAAGATAAAACCGACCTAAAGGAGAAAAGACTGCTTAGTCCTCGACAGCTTGCCTTATGGTCAACAGTAAATGTCAGGGACATGAATGTAATTTTGTCCAGGCTGCGTCATGTGCCTATAAATAGATGAACAGTAACACCGTACGGTTCATGCTGGATTGTAATCACTCTCGCGTCACTCTCGTTTTTCCACCTTCTGTCAAGCCCAAGGTACAAATGTAATATAAATATCGTTGATGTTTATCCATGTTTATAAAATGAGAATATAAATAATCTAATGATTTGGAATGATTGTTTGTATTCTTTTGGTGTTTTCATATGTCTATATTTACATTTTTGTTCACTGAAATGATGAAGGTATTGTAGGGGACAGATATCCCCCGGGTCCACTAGAAGGCCAGAAGGCCTCACGAAAGGCTTTGGGCCTATTGTTTCGCAAGGCCATCTCTTCGTGGGCCAGGGAAGAACTGCTGGCAGAATGGGCCAACGTAGGGAATGAGCGAACGAGGGCCAAGGCGGCTCGTGGGGTTTGAGCGTTATCCACAGCTCTGATCTGATTCTCCCACGCGACCACCTTGGACATCGGAACCAAGTGAAAACAAGTCGGCAACATTGTAGGGAGATAAATTTGGTCGGTTCACTATTACTTAGGCATACATCGTTATCATACACGCATGTAAGTGCCCCACGATCGGATATATAAGGTCTAGGGGGCACCCCATCAAAAACAGGTCATTCATCAGCCATCCACTTAGTTCTCTAGCATTCTCCATACTAGAGAATTCCCCCTGTAACCTACCACATAAAGATCCACACCAGAAAGTAGGGTGTTACGCCTCTCAAAGCGGCCTGAACCTGCAGAAAACTGTCTATCGTCTCTCGTGCGTCTCGCACGAACCATTGAGCTACAATCAGCGACACCGTCCTACCCAAAAGCAGCTCAAGGGGTAACCCTGGGTGCACGGTCGGGCTCCAAACACCGATAGCTGGCGCGCCAGGTAGGGGGTGTGACGTTGACCCAAGCTAGCTTAATGGCTATCACCTTCCAATGCAAGATTGATCTCTACCCTGGATCCGTATTCTGCTTCAGAACCATCTCGTCCATAGCAGATGAAAAAGGAATTATACATCGCATAGCGGATCCACCGGAGAAGAAGCCTTCCCCGAAAATCTCTGAGGAAACCGGAACGAGGCAGCAGATAGCGCAACATCCAGCGCCCCGGGCAAAGACTACCTCCTACAAGTCAAGAGCTAGGAATTCATTTACCCGAAGAACCCCATCGTCCACCTCGTCCATAGAGTGGTGGACACGGATTGCGAGAAGAAAAGAAGCAAGCAGGGTAGAGGCCCGTCAGGTTGTCCTTCCGACACCTTCACCCTCAAAGGAGGACGGAAAGAAATTAGTCACCGCAACGACTCCTTTCTACCCCGACGTCCTCTTCATCGGGGGAGAGTAGAGTCATCTCCCATCTCCGACGACGAGCCAACCATGCCTGGGGAAGAATCTCCTCAGCAAGAAGCTCGCTGACGGAGGAACCGACGCCGGAATATTCGACGACATCACGAAGCCGGGAAGCGGGACTCGGTGCAGCCTGTATCCCGAGATGAAGTCTCGGAGGTAGGAGAAACTCCTGACGAGCGAGTCTTCAGAGAAAGGAGGAACTCTCGCCGATGTGATCGCCGGCAAGCTCAAGAGCGAGATCGAGAGCAAGCTGAGCAGGATGCGAGGCTACGCCGAGAGAACCCTCTCTTCGTGCGAAACCTGAACCCTGACTTCGCTTGCGCAATGAACACACCAAGTGAAGTCGGAGGAGTATTGGCTCGGATACCTGATGGCCTCCCCCGGACCCTAGATGCTGAAGGCTATCGGCGGCTGCTCACTCGGGCGGCTAATCATCTTCTACCCCTCGCTCATCCCCCAAGCGATCTGTGTCACGCCATCAACAGTCGGTGCGACGCACGGAGCTCCATCAACGCTTCGTGTAAACGACAACATGAGAATGAGATACGACACCGAGAGGAGTACGATCGGGACCGTGGCATTCCGGCACGAAGTCAGGCCACTAGAGTTGAGTCGGCAACGGCTTCAACTGGTGGCACAACCCGGGGACGGTCGAGATAGCACATCAGTAACTCTCCTCCCCAGGACCGACACCACAGTCGTCGACAGGAGAACACATGTGGAGTATCTGCGCTTACTCCACGTCTCAGGGCCATTTAGTGGCCCCCGAACTTCAAGGTCTCGAACGTCGACAAATATGAGCCTAAGAAGGACCCGAGAGGCTGGTTGGCTGTCTATATGACCGCTGCCCGGGCCGCTGGGGCAACTGAAGATGTAATGACTGTGTACTTGCCCATCGTCCTCGAGCCAGATGCATTGCAATGGCTACGACACCTACCTCGACACTGCATCAATGATGGGAGCGACTTCAGTCGGTGCTTTATCATCAACTTCCTATCCCTCACCGACAAGCCGGCGCAGCCGTGGGACCTCAAATCCATCAGGCGCCGGGGGGATGAAACGCTTTGGTCATACCTCATGAGGTATCAGACCATGAGAAATCGCATCCCCGAGGTCGCTGAAGCAGCAGTGATTGAGTACTTCTACCGGGGATCTAATGACTCGGCCTTCGTCCGAGCCATACTGCAAATAGTGCCGACCACCTCCGAGCAGATGTCTCCGGGAAGCGGACATCTACATCACCGCCGACGAACGGGCTCAGGACCTCATCGGGGGAGCGAAGCCTGCTTCGTCTACACCACGGCGTGACACGAACCAGCAACCCGACAAGCGTTGGGAGAAGAGGCCTCGTGAAGAGGTTCACGCTGCTGGACCACCCGTCTCTTGTGCCCGAGCGGACACTGGACGACATCCTCGATGCCCAGTGCCCGTATCACAAGGATATGCGCCACACCTTGCGGAACTGTAGAGACTTCAAGCATTCCATCGGAAATGGCCGACCGTTCCAACCTCTACCACCTCCCCCAACGTGAGGGGGGCCAGGCGAGCCTCGGCGACCTCAGCAATAGGAAGGGGGAGGAGGTGGAGCATTCCCGCGCGTTGACGGGGAGATCAACGTCATCTTCAGAGGACACGGGTCGTAGGAGAACAAAAGGAAACAGAAGCTCAACGACCGGCAGATTCTCGTGGCAACCACCAGTGCCCCCGCCCCCTATCGGTGCTTAGAATACCCGATCACCTTTACCCGGGCGGATCAATGGTTCAACTTCGATCATCCGGGCAAGTACCCGCTCCTCGTCGATCCGGTGATCCGAGAGAGCAGGGTAAAGAAAGTATTAGTGGATGAGGGAAGCAACATCAACGTCACCTTCCCCCGGACACTCCTAGGCTTGGGGGTTGCACTCAAAGAGCTCCACGAGTCAGACACCCCCTTTCTTCGGCATTGTGCCGACCAAAGGAGAATACCCGCTAGGACACATCTACATGCATGTTACCTTTGGAACTCCGGGAAACTACAGAACTGAGTTCCTGAGGTTCGAGGTGGCGAGCTTCAACTGCAGATACAATGCCATCATTGGCAGGCCGGGATTGGCAAAATTCATGGCCATTCCGCATTATTCTTACATGATATTGAAGATGCTAGGGCCACAACGGATCATCATCGTGCATGCTGACTTCCAAGGCACCACGGAATGTTTCCGAGTAGCTATCCAGGCAGCCCTCACTACTAAACCACCGACGACTTCCTCCGCGCAGGCAAACACAAAGCTTGAGGGAGACCTCACAGTACCTGTGAACGAAGCTCAAGCCGTGACCTCTATGCTACCGATTGAGGAGATGAAAAGGATCAACCTTGGGTTCGCTGATGAACGCAAGACTGCCATCATCAGCTCCAGCCTGGACGAGAAATAGGAAAGCGCGCTCGTCCGGTTCCTGCAAGATAACCAAGATGTATTCGCATGGCAGTCTGCGGATATGCTGGGAGTCCCAAGAGAACTGACCGAGCACAAACTGAAGGTCTATCCCCAAGCAAGGCCGATCTGACAAAAACTGCATCGTTTCACGCCTGACAAAAGAGAGGCTATTCGCACCGAGCTAGCTCACTTAGTCGTAGTAGGGTTCATTAGAGAAGTACTGCATCCTGAGTGGCTAGCAAATCCTGTTCTTGTACTCAAAAAGAATAAAGTGGATTGGTGCATGTGCGTCGACTATACAGATCTCAACAAACACTGTCCGAAGGATCCCTTCGGACTCCCTAGAATAGATCAGGTGGTTGATTCGACCGCCGGATGTTCTATGTTGTCCTTCCTGGACTGCTATTCTGGATACCATTAGATCAGCTTAGCAAAAGAAGATGAGGAAAAGACTGCATTCATTACCCCGTTTGGAGCTTTCTGCTATACCTCCATGCCGTTCGGCCTCAAGAACGCAGGAGTGACTTACCAGAGAGCTATTCAAACATGCTTAGCCGATCACTGGGGCAAGCGAGTAGAAGCTTATGTCGATAACGTAGTAATCAAAACAGAAAACTTAGAAAACTTCATTGAAGATTTGCAACTGGTCTTCAATAGCCTGAGGCGATACTGGTGGAAGCTCAACCCAGAGAAATGTGTTTTTGGAGTACCAGCAGGGAAGTTACTCGGATTCATTGTTAGCCACCGAGGAATCAAAGCTAACCCAGAAAAAATCGAGGCCATAATGAGAATGGAAGCACCGCGATCACAGAAGAAAGTGCAGAGGCTTACTGGATGCATGGCAGCCTTGAGCAGGTTCATATCAAGGCTAGGCGAAAAGGGCCTACCGTTCTACAAATTGCTCAAGAAGGTGGACAAGTTTCAGTGGACCGCAGAAGCACAAGAAGCTCTTGAAGCATTGAAAAAGTTCCTGACCACGCCACCAGTACTCAAGCCGCCACACCGAGCCACACCAAATTAGCCGGCAGAAGTTCTGTTGTTATACATTTCCTGCACGACTCACGTGGTGAGCACCGCGTTAGTATTCGAACGGGCAGAGGAAGGGCACACATATCCAGTACAGCATTCGGTCTACTTCATCAGCGAAGTTTTGGGACCCTCTAAAAAGAAGTATCCCCAAGTTCAAAAACTACTATACGTCGTACTTCTAACCGCTCGCAAGCTCCGTCACTACTTTGACGACCACAAAGTCATAGTAGTCATCAGGTTTCCAATAGGGGATATCTTTCACAACAAAGAAGCCATCGGAAGAATAGCCAAGTGGGCCTACGAGCTGGGAGCTCATGACATAGAGTTTCAGCCTCGCACAGAAGTAAAGACTCAAGCACTAGTGGACTTCATATCAGAGTGGACTGAGCAACAAGTTCCTAACAACCCATTATGAATCAGCCTTTTTCCCCTTTTTACTACATTACTCACATTACGTTATACTACTAACTACTACTACTGCTACTACTAATTATCTATACTAATATTTAAGCTAGTGGCGCTTTGCCACTGGCCTTGCTGCTCCTGCTGCCGCCCTTGCCGTCATCGCCGCCACTGCCGTCGCCGTCACCGTCGTCGTTGCCACCACCCCCATCGCTGTCGTCGCCTTCGTCATCGCTGTCGCCGCCGCTCCCTTCCTCGCACGAGCCGAAAGAGTTCTCCTCGTTCGAGGAGACCTCCGACTCATCTGGGCCCTCAAGCCCGGCGCGCTCGACGGACCGGATGTACGTCCACACCTCGACGACTATCCCCTGGGAGTCGTCCGAGTCATCGGACGACGCCGGGGGGGAAGCGTAGACCGGCGATCCCTCGGACTTGGAGGAAAACTCCTCCTCCGAGTACTCGGAGTCACCGAAGTCCTCCGACGAAGGACTCGGTTCACGCTTCCGTTTGTCGCCGGAGCGACGCGGCGAGCCCTGACCTTTTTTGTCCTTGCCCATGGCTAGATGGAAGAGAATAAGGGGTTGAGAAAGAAGCAACAGATGATCAGAGGATGTGTGAAAACAACAACGGGGCAAGCAGGCTATTTATAGAGGCAGAAGGCAACTGTTCATCTCCCACCACGCTCACCAAACAGTCGCAAGTATTCAATAAGAAATTCAAATCACCTGAAGGCAAGTCAGGCAGCAAACGTCGCTTTGCGTAACACGACACCATTTGGACTAAGGTCAACTGCTTGGGCGATATGATTACGCCCCGCGGTCACGTCAAGTTACTACTCTAGGACAGTGTGCTAAACGCTCTGCATACCAAGACATCCCTTGGTTACACCCATTGGGGGACACACATTGGGGGGGGATGGCCAGGAATTTTCAATAGATTTTTTTGAACAAGTCACATCCATACAGTATACGCAATGAATGTATTAAAACCGAAGGAAGATATCGATAGAGATCAAAGGAAAGCCAAATATAGCTACTGAACTGCAAGTCTAGTCAGCAGAAGCATTGAAGCACAAAGCGATATGAAGACCAGCCAAGAGCCATCTACCAGACGTCCAATCTATCGCCGATCAAATAAATTTCAAACCAAACAAAGCATGGGCAGACCACGTTGTTTGAGTTCACAAAAAACATGAGATGAAGACAATATGCTAATTTCTAAAACATGAGAAGCAGATAAATTGCTAATTTCTAAAGCATGAGACGAAGATAAAATGCTGGTTTCTAAAGCATGAGACGAAGATAAAATGTTGTTTTCTAAAGAAAAAGACGAAGACAAAAAGTTGATCCCTAAAATCATGAGATGAAGATCTTTGAGTGGATTATTTTCAATAATCCACTCAAAGCTTGAGGGCTACACCAATTGGGTACACCTCCGGTGCACCCAATGAATCCTTAACTCCAAAGGACAGAATGTTGATTTCTAAAGCATAAGCTGATGACAGAGCGCCGATTTCTGAAGCATGAGGTGAAGATCATTGAATGTACCAAAGGAGGACAACAGAAGATTGTTTTTTACTAAGTCACTGAGAGTTCAGAAGCAACGTTCAACAGGTGCACCTTCGAAGTTCCCATCACCAAAATGAAAATCAAAACCGCAAGCTGGACCTAGAATCTTTGGGCCGATTATTTCAAAATCAACTCAAAGATTGGGGGCTTGTGGGGACATATATCCCCTGCGTCCACTAGAAGGCTAGAAGGCCTCGCGAAAGGCTTTGGGCCTATTGTTTCGCAAGGCCATCTCTTCGTGGGCCAGGGAAGAACTGCTGGTAGAATGGGCCGACGTAGGGAATGAGCGAACGCGGGCCAAGGCGGCTCGTGAGGTTTGAGCATTATCCACAGCTCTGATACGATTCTCCTGCGCGACCACCTTGGACATCGGAACCAAGTGAGAATAAGTCGGCAACATTGTAGGGAGATAAGTTTGGTCGGTTCACTATTACTTAGGCATACATCGTTATCATACACGCATGTAAGTGCCCCACGGTCGGATATATAAGGCCTAGGGGGCACCCCATCAAAAACAGATCATTCATCAGCCATCCACTTAGTTCTTTAGCATTCTTCATACTAGAGAATTCCCCCTGTAACCTACCACATAAAGATCCACACAAGGAAGTAGGGTGTTACGCCTCTCAAAGCGGCCCAAACCTGCAGAAAACTGTCTATCGTCTCCCGTGCGTCTCGCATGAACCATTGAGATACAATCAGCGACACCGTCCTACCCAAAAGCACCTCGAGGGGTAACCCTGGGTGCGCAGTCGGGCTCCAAACATCGACAGGTATGCCCTTCATGACTTTCGTCTGAAGATCATTATATCCTAGGGGAGATAATGCTTCAAAGGATGAAGGTCTCTAATCGTTAACAATTGTGTTGCTTTGTTCTTGGTGTTTAGCATCCGAGAACAACGACTAAAATTGGCGCCCACCTCCGGTGAACTCATTCGACCACCTTCGGCAAGCATCGACCTTCGTCATGCCGCCGAAGAAGACAACAGCGCAAGGGGCTGCACTGCAGCCACTGGACGTTAATCAGGAGACGCTATGCGAAGCTACGAGCGAGAAGAGAAAGGCTACCAGCCCAACACCTCACGAGGAGGAACTCGACCAAGAAATCAGGGAGCTAGAAGCTATCCATCAACTGGTCCAAAAGAAGAGAGAGAAAATGCTTCGGCTCACCAACCTCTAGAGGACGATTGATGAAGCCGCCGAAGAAATGCGTCAACTCACCGAGGATGACCAAGACCGAAGGCCCCAGCACAGGGAGCTTCGTCAAGAAAATTCATACAATGATGATGAATGGTATGGTGAGTTTCATCATGGCAATTTTGCTTTTGATGATACTTCTCCCTTGGCAGCAGAATTGCCTTGGCAACAGAATTGCACAGGTAATGAACTTGCACGTCAGAATCAGCCGAAGCAAGTCCTACATACTACTTCATGCTATTCTCCCTACGGCCTCTGTCGCTTCAGCAAGCCACTCTCAAGCTTCCTGGGCCCAGCTCCCACCACCACCACCGCTAGCACCTACTCTGGCCCGAAGCCAGCAGCAAGAAGGGCACCAACACGCTCAGCAGCAGCGCGATTTTCGAGAGGAGTCCGAAGCTCGCACAGTCAATAGCATTGTGTATGAATCCAAGCACATCTACTAAAGAATATCCTGCCTCTGGTGCATCTTTGTTTTTTCTGCCATTTTATTTTTTTGTATGAAAAACAATTCACGAAGGATTAAATTCCAATTTCATGTAATAATATTGTACTCATATCATCGAGTGGGATGCTTCCTCTTAACAAGATTCTGAAGCTATAAAAGTCGTTCCTAAAGGAGCACATAGTAAGTCCTGAAGCTATAAAAGTCGTTCCTAAGGGAGCACAGAGTAAGTCCCGAAGCTACAAAAGTCGTTCCTAAAGGAGCGCAGAGTAAGTTCCAAAGCTCAAAAGTCGTTCCTAAGGGAATCCAGAGCCAAAATACCAACGAAATAGAAGGTGAAGAAGCCCCAAAGTCGTCCCTAAGGGGATGCAGAGCTTAAATGTCACCAAAATAGAAGGTGAAGAAGTTCCAAAGTCGTTCCTAAGGGGATGCATAGCTTAAATATCACCGAAATATAAAGTGAAGAGACTCAAAAGACGTCCCTAAGGGGATGAAGAGTCAGAGTATTTCTGTGTGGACATGTCTTTGGCATAAACATCATGCTGCATCATATCATCGCATCATTCAGCATAGCATTACATCATACATCATGTTGCATCAGCAGCAAAATTGAGAAGAAGGAAAGTTGTTTCTTTCAAAATATATGATGAATGAAACAATATGCCGAAGCACAAAGCAACCCTTCGGCAATCACAATCTTATACGCCAGGAAAATTTATGTCGACATCAATATCATGCAACAGCTCTGCTATAGAAGGGTTTTTTTCTTTACGAAGCATGAAAAGAAGGGAATGTGCTTTTTCGCCAAAGGCTCAAAAATGGTATGTATACAAATTTCATGCATCGCAAAAAAAAAATATTACATTAATGTACACATAGATATACAATGTTTAACTCGTACGAATCTGACATCACATAAATGTTGCATTTCCTAGCTACATAAAAGTCTAGTCTTCCTTCAAAATTTTCTCAGCAACTTCATTCAGAAGTTTGTTGACAGCTTCGTCAACAACTTCTTCAGCAACTCTTATAGTCTCTAGTGCCGCCTTCATGGCTGGATCAGCTTCGGGATCATAGGGCTCAGGTGTCGGCGAAAGTTCAGCTACAACAAAATAATTTGTTAATCTGAAGCCAAAAAGAATGTTGAAGCTATGAAACAATTAAAATACCTATACGCCTTGCACGCTCGGCAGCCTCTTCGGCTCGCTTGGCTTCCTCTCGGGCTTCATGGGTTTCTTTTTCACTCTTCTTTATAGCTTCGTCGGCTAGTTCTCGACCGCCTTTCATCCAAACGTCGGAGTAAAATTTTCCGCCCATCAGAGTTGCCTCAGCCGAAGGATCATTCGTGTTCTCCATAGTGAAGACAGCCTCTGTCTTGGTTGCAGTTTTAACGTGTTCACAGTCAGTTTTTTCCAAAATTGCTGCAACCCCTCGGGCACCGGCAAAAGCGCAGAAATCCCCACGGTCGCTAAGGATCTCTTCAAAAGCTTCAGCTTCTTCACCGATCCATTCAATGATTCCTTCGGGATCGCCTCTCATAATTTTTTGCTCGGATGAGTAAGCACCCACCTTTGCAAAACTATCTTTCAGCTTCTTGGCACAATCCAAGGATTTTTCGTAATATCTTTCCTTCGATTACCAAAGCTCATCTACATTCTTTTGCAATCTTGCGCTAGTCCACTCGCTTATTTCCTGTTTTGCTTTAGCCACTTCAAAATCTTCATTCTTCTCGGCAAGCTTTTTCCTTAAGTTTTCAATTTTGACTCAATGAGCTTCAGACTGCGCGGCAAGATTGGCTTCGCTAGCCTTGACTCTGTCTACTAAGGAAAGCATAATTTTATCCTTCTCTACAGGTTCATTCCTCAACTTGATAACCTCTGACCAAAGGTTACCAAGTGCTATCTGGCAGCTTTCATCCTCAGCATTCTTTTGTGCTCTCAAAGCGTTGCTCAGAATTAAGCCTACAAAAAAGGGGGGAGACAAAGGATCAGCACAAGAATAAGAGACAAAAAAATATGCTTATAAGTCTATAACTTTTGTACCTTTAGACTATTGTATGCAAGGTTGTCTGCGAGGTCATCATTCGACATAGCAGAAAGGCCAACTTCAAGCTTCGGAAATCCTATGTTTTTTGCCATCTCCCGGCATACGGATATTTCCTTGTTGTCCAGGAGCCAGTATAAAAAGTCATCTTCGTTGGTGCCATTATACACCAAGGCCCCTCTCGGATATTTCAGTTCCCAGGCATAGTGTTTGGCTTCTGCAATTTCCTCTTTCGACAACCTTTTACCTGAAGCATGTCGAATAATAAAGTCAAGATCATCAGCAGGTGCTTCGGGAGTAGAAGATTCAATCTTCTCGGGCGCGTCTTCTTTCTCCAGAACCAGACCGACGTCTGAAGTCCTTGTTCAATACTCTGCTCAGTTCCAGCAGGCTCTGTTTCAGTGGGCACAGAGGGCCCAGCTTCGGTTTCAACGTGAACTATAGCAGCTACAGCAGTCTCCTTTGCAGGAGCAGGAGTTGACACCCTTGTCGACTCTAAAACAGTGTCCAGCACACTAGCCATCCTCCTCCTCCTGGGAGTTATTGCAGGAGCTCTGGGCACCTTCGACAACTTCGGCTCTGGTTGCGGGCTCAGTATGTTTTGCAATCCTACCGATTCTCCTAGCTCTAGCGCTTCGGTCGCTTTTTCTGTGGCTTCGGCAGAATGTTTCGGTGCTCCGGCCGATTCGATTTTCTCTTGCCCTTTTATTCTCTGCATTTCAGCCGATTCTTCCTTGTAGCCGACTGTCCTGGCTCAGCGGTGGAAGGTGTCCCTTCAACAAGCTTCGACACCTTGGCCGTTTCAATGTATATAGGCCAGTGCGTCAACACCTTGATCTTTTTGCCCTTCGGTGCAGCAGAGATGGTCGAAGTAGCAGCTTTCCTTTTCTTTCCCTGCTTTCGTGAGAGATAAGTATAGTCTAGGTATACGAAGCCAATAACGTCAAAAACTCTGTTTGACCTTTTCTTGCCTCGTCCTCCAAAGGCTGAGGTCATGGCATCATCTTTGGCCCTTATGTAGGCCCCAAGCAACTCGTCACTGGTTGCCTCAATACAGTTCAGCCACTCATCGTTTGGCTCATCAAACTCACCTCTATATCTGAAGGTATATTTCAGATAGACCAAACTGCATTGACTGGACCCGACAGCAGTCTCCTTCGGCATCTCCCAGTCATTCACAAGAGGCCACACTCTGTAGGCTATGTGCTCCTGCACTAGACCTCTTGTGCCAATAAAGGCGCATACATTGTTGAAAGCCTTCTGGCATGCTTTGATATCGTTCCCAAGCACAGTAGCCGACCTTCTGATGCCAAAGCGAGACCAAATATGGCGTTGGATAATCCCCTTTATGTCGTCCATTTCAACTAGATTATTCTTCACATAAAACCATTCTTACATTCAGGTTCCTGGCCACCTTTTCCAAAACGTTGGAACTGGATAGCTTACATCGGCGCGGGGCACGAAGCCATAACAACCAAAATTATTGTGATACTGCTCCTTGCTAGTAGCCTTCATTTCATACAACAACTCGTGCATGTTGCACAAGAATTTTGCACTTGGCTCTAGTCCTTGGCTCCTCACGGCCCAACCAAAAATACCCATCCTGATTATAGCTTCGGGGGTAATCTGATGAAGAAAAAATTCAAAGGTCTTTAACACTTCAACCAGAAAATTGCTCAATGGAAATCGAAGCCCTGCCTTCATGAAGCTCCTGTAAACAACAACTTCATCCACCTCGGGTGCAGGGGCGGCGCTGTCCCCCCAGCTCTCACAATGGACATATCACGAAAATATCTTTCCTTCATAGCATCAGTCTGACTCTGTTTGATGGATGACTTTCCGAAGATAGTATGACCTGGCTGCTAGGGCCGATCTTCGGCATCTCTGTTCCCACTTTCCACATCAAAGTTCTCGCTATCATCAGAATCTTCAGACAACCCAGCTAACATTTTATTCGTAATCTTCTCTGTGTTTGTCTTTTCCATAGCCTCGTAAAACCCAACTAGAGCAGGGTCCACAACCTTCTTCTCTTCAGCCATCTAACGGGCACTTGTACAAATGCCGAAGCTCATGAATCAAGCGAAATCTGGCAGAGCAAGAAAATTCAAGCTTGAAAAAATAGCATAAGCGATTGAGATGGCGCAGCAAATGCTATCGCTGCAGGTTCCTATTTATATACCCACTGCATTGCAACTTGGCGGGCCCTACATGTCATTGACTTTCGCTATTCTAGCGAAGGGAAGGTGTTTTTTTGGACCTACATCTAAAGGCCTTCGTTCACATCGCAGTCTGAATTTGTTAAATGCAAAAATAAATTAATACTACGAGGGGCTACTGTTGGGGGCCTTCCTCTTCTGAAGGTCCTCAAAAACTTAACTAACATGTTTTCCAGTATAGCATATGTTACAAGAGGCTTCGACTTTGATATGAAGGTGTGCATGGTATGAAGGTGTGGTCTGGAGGAAGGATAAACTAGCTCCGAAGTTGTGGCTGAAGAAGCTTCGGCTTAGCACGAGAGGACGATGGTGAAAGATGAAACCGACCTAAAGGAGAAAAGACTGCTTAGTCCTCGACAGCTTGCCTTATGGTCAACAGTAAATGTCAGGGACATGAATGTAATTTTGTCCAGGCTGTGTCCTGTGCCTATAAATAGATGAACAGTAACACTGTACGGTTCACGCTAGATTGTAATCTCTCTCGCGTCACTCGTGCTTTTCCACCTACCGTCAAACCGAAGGTACAAATGTAATATAAATATCATTGATGTTTTTCCATGTTTATAAAATGAGAATATAAATAATCTAATGATTTGGAATGATTGTTTGTATTCTTTTTGGTGTTTTCGTATGTCTATATTTACATCTTTGTTCACTAAAATGATGAAGGTATGCCCTTCATGACCTTCGTCTGAAGATCATTATATCCCAGGGTAGATAATGCTTCGAAGGACGAAGGTCCCTAATCGTTAACAATTGTGTTGCTTTGTTCTTGGAGTTTAGCATCCGAGAACAAGGACCAACACCAGGTAAACGTGTTCAAATTTTGAGGCTACCTTTTGATCAACAAGATGAAGCTCGGAGATTTATATATCTGAGGGCCCATATCAAGTTATATTAGATGAGTACCCATTGAATGATGCATCTCATGCTCGTCGGTTCCAGAGCAATTGGTTTAAACAATTTAGTTGGCTAGAGTATTCACCTCATACATATCGTGCTTATTGTCTCCCATGTTTTCTTTTTTCAAAGAAACCAATTGGAAAGTATGCATCAGATACATTCACAGTTAAGGGGTTTAACAATTGGAAAAAGGTTAATGAAAGAAAGGAATGTGCTTTCCTAAAACACATGGGAAATTCTAGTTCTGCCCATAACTATTCTGTTGGCTGTTTCAATAATCTGAAAAACAGTATGGCTCATATTGACAAGGTGATGGTTAAAGAAAATGAGAAATTAGTTGCAGAAGCAAGACTGAGGCTTACGACTACCATCAATTCCATTAGGTAAAAAATCAATTTGTTTTTGTATGATGTTTATACCTATGTATACAATATCATCATCATCATTGTTGGGGACTTGTTCTCAAATGCTATGAATTAAGAACAAGGCAACACAAAAGTTAATGATTAAAGACCTTTTGTCCTTCGAAGCATTATTTCCCTTAGGATATAATGATCTTCAGACGAAGGTCATAAAGGACGTACCTTCATCATCTCAATATACAATGGAAAGTAGGATCATATGACACATAAAAACATGAATAATCATATGATATCATTCAGACATTTTTTATTATATAACCATGAATAAACACGGATAATATTGAATTACATTTATACCTTCGGCTTAACAGAAGGTGAGAATCCGAGTGTGGCATGCGAGTGAATACAAGACCACGTGAACAGTATGGGGGTACTATTCATCTATTTATAGGCACAGGGCACAGCCTGTGAGATATTACATTCATGCCCTTTACAAAAGATTACAATTATGACACAGACTCTCATGGATCATCCGGTCATTTCATCTTTAAGTCGGTGCAGTCCTTCGTCTTGGGACATGCCACTATGCCGAAGCTTTATGGATGATAGCTTCGACACTGCTTTTGAGAGGATCTGTCGAAGGTGTTTCTTCTCACAGGATCTTCAACGACGAAGCATACCCCCAACAGTAGCCCCTTCGCGGTACTAGATCGTTTTTCGTAACGAGCTTGATCCGTGAAAATGTCTCCTAGGCTTTGGAATGCCGAAGGTCCGAAAAACACCTTCCCTGAGCTTGTTGCCGAGAAACGATTAAAATATTCCGAGCGCGAGGTGGCCCCACCATGCGGCGGGTACACGTGTCCTGGCGATTCACCTTCTCGGGTTCTGTGGCCCACCATTCAGTGGGTGCGGGCGACTGTTCCTCCGGTGCGGAAGACTTGACGATTCACCTTCCCACCTGCGGCACTATATAAACAAACAGGTAGGTGTGAAGTTAACACAACATTCATTGCTATTGCACTGTTTTGCTGCCAAAAATTTGACCATAGCCGAAGCTTGTTCATCGCACTCAACTGAAGCATCGCTGTCGGTTTTGCTTCATCACAAGAGGAAGAGCATCGGGAAAATTAAAAAATTAGCAAAGTCAACAACTTCATCAAAAACTATGAGGAATTCATCATCAAATGGCAAGGGTACGTTCCACTGCCAGGGTTACACGTGACGGAGAAGAAGCCGAAGCTACTGAAACTGCTCCGATTTCCGAAGTGATGAAATGGTTGGGGCTGGTAGTGGCGTAGGATGTTTCTGACAAAGGTGCACCTACCGCTGAATCTGAGCAGGTTGGTGCTGACGAAGGTGATTCTAAAGATGATTACAGTGCCCTGCCATCTAAACCCAGCCACCTGGAGTTTGGGAGGTCCACTGTTACCGAAGATGATATGCCTAAGTTGATGAAGTTGGGCTATTTCAATGAGGCCAAAAAGAAGCTGATTCGCTTTGGCGGAGAGGAAATTACTCTGAAGCCAGAAAAGGATGAGGTGGTAGTCTTTAAAAGCTTCTTTAAAGCAGGATTAAGATTTCCATTGAATGAGATGATTGCAGATGTTTTGGAGAAGTTTGGGATTTATCTTCATCAGCTAACGCCTAATGCCATCGTTAGGCTTAGCGTCTACATCTGGGCTCTCCGAAGCCAGGGGCAGAACCACTTGCCGAAGGCTTCTGCCGGGCACATGAGCTTCATTATCAGACAAAAGCTAGAGAAGATGGGCTGCACGAGAACTTCGGCTGCTACAATTTTGCTTATCACAAAGATGCGAAGTCTCCAGTTATCAGCTATCGTACCAAATGGCTAGCTGGCTGGAAGACTGAATGGTTTTATGTCAAAGTTGATGAGAAAAAGGAGAAGCTGGTTCAAAGCCCATTAGAATTAATCTTCGGAGAGACTAGGCCCCGGTGCGACATGAAACCGGAGAGTCCATGCCAAATTGATGGGGGACTTTTGAGTTATTGCGGAGCACATTGATACTAGGGATCTGGTGCAAGAATTCTTAGCTTTTAGAGCGTTCCCAACTTTGAAAGAATGGGACATGCCGAAGCTAAAAGGGGAAAAGAAAAGAAGGAACTCGTTCGGTTGCCCTATTACTATAAATTCAAGAAACACTTCAAAGAGCCTTGCCAAGAATGGTTAGACACGATTGAAGTTATGTGCAACGAGATCCTTGGCAACTATTCTAAAAAAGAAGATCAATTAATGACTGCAGCCTTCGGCACTCGATCGAAGCGAAGGTTGAACCGGGTGATGGATGCCCTAAATTTTGAGTATCCTGACTATGAGCGATTGGACAAAGGTGCCGAAGGACAAAAAAGAAAAAGAGTTGCTAGCGTCCTGGATTAAGAAGCTGCTAAATTGGTGAAAAAGGATGAAGAAACTTTGAAGAAAAGAAAATTAAGCCCTGAACCGAAGATAGCTGCTTCGAAGAAAAAGAAAGCTGTGGCTCTGAAGCGAAAAACGACTGATACTGAGGATGAAGCTCCTTCAACACCTCCTGCTGCCGATGTGGAAGAAATTTTAAAGGTAATGACTGAATCTTTGCCCATCAAGCTAAGTCCACTAGGGCCACATCTGACGAAGCTTTTTCAGAAGGAAAAGGAGCCTTCGGTAGCGAAGAAGCCAGATGAGCCGAAAAAACAAAGAATTATTCATGTAGTTGAAGTTATCGAGCAGACACTGCCGCTGGCATCGGCATCAAAGACTCCAACTATTGAGAGCACCGCTGCTGCCGAAGCTGCACCCACCGAAGCCAAAAGTGCCGAAGCTGAAACCGCTGAAGATGTAAATCTAGATGCCACACTCTCTGAAATTGATACCATGCTTCTGGATGCGGCCGCGGAAGAAGCTGCTGCAGCCGCTGAAGAGATCCCGGGCACAGTGGCTGGGAAAGGAAAGGAGAAAGCCAAGGATGCTTTGGAAGAAGAAGACTTCAATTTCCAAGATATACTTGGGCAAGAATTATCAAAGGATGAAAAAGAAGAACTGAAAGAGTATGCCATATCTTGCGGGTACAGACCAGGTGCATTACTCTTCGGGGGAGTCAACGAAGAAAGCTTAGGATGCCTTCGGGACCATACTGGGGCGAAGGTTGTCGGCACTCTATCAAAGAGTGTTGGCTTCCCGAAGGTTGAGGCAGACCTCAGCAGGTACCGGCGGCAACATATTGTCGGTAGCCTATTTAAGGTAAAATTCTTAACTTTTTATTGCTTTGATATGAAGATTGTTTTCTGATGAAGCTTATTTTATCAGAGCTTACTGCTGAGCAAAGTCCTGAGGATGCAACAAGACCTCGAGGACAAAAAGAACGAAATTATAATTGAGGGCGTGGAGAAGAATATTAAAGACCATGAGGCTACCCTGGAGAAAAGAGACTTCGTACTTCAAACCATGGAAGGTTCACTGGCGGAGGCCCAGGCCGAAATTGCTAGATTGAATAGTGAACTCTCCATGGAAAAGAAAAATTTTGAAGCCAAACTCGAAGCTGAAGCTGAGAAAAATTCAAATTTGCGGAAATCACTGAAAGAACTTCAAGAAAAATGCGTAGACTTCGGCAACCAGTGCTTGCAGCGCCTAAAGCAGGTTTTTAACTCGGTTGGGGCAACCTGCCTGAAACCTTTGAACACATTGAGGGCGAAGTTGATGCACTCGACGAAGTTATAGCTGGACACGCCAATTTCTGCGCTCTCCTAGCTTCTCGGGGCACAACTGTTGCCTTCATGAAAACTGGTTGTACACATGGAAACATTGTCAACAGACCAAATTTTAGCTTATCACCGACAGATTTAATTGATATCCCCAGCCTAGCTTGGAGTATAGGAAATAGATTCATAACTCAAATTTGGGTAAAAGGCGGGCGAAAAATGGCTGGCGACGAAGCTCGAAGCCACCTTAAGCCGGTAAAAAATTTGTGCCTGTTACTTTAACTTCTCCTTGAACTCTGCACTTCTCTCATACCGTTTTAATATGTACAGGATGACGATGCTGAGAAACAATGAGCCGAAGCTTGACAGGTGATCCAAAGCTCAGATGATCCGAAGCTCAATGATGTCAAAGCTGAAGACCTTGCTGAAAAAAATTCTAGAGAAAATCTTGTAATATCGTTGTAAAAATATTTGTAATTTAAGAATCAAATACTAATTCTGTAAATTTGTGCATACCTTGTAATATATTTTCACCTTTTCGTCCATGTATGAACTGCTTTGATGTGGACGAAACTAATATTTTTTGAGCCGAAGGCGAAAACACCTTCCCTTCTTTTCGTACACAACGAAGCATGAAACTGCTTCTTTTTCTTTTTGCCGAAGCCTTATCTTTATAGCCGAAGCATCTGCATGTGTCTGTATGTTATGATGATAATGATCCTATGTATGTCTAAATGAATGTTTATGAATGCAAATGTATGATGTAATGTGTCGTGCAAATGAATGTCCAAACACACGCATACGAAGCCACAACCATAGCCTTCATTCCCTTGGGAATGACCGAACTCTCTTTGCCGCTTATTTTTTGGCTTCACTGCTTATTTTTCGGTGTATCAGCGCTGACTTTTCGCTGTAAGTTCTGCATCCCCTTAGGAACGTCTTTTGAACTTCTTCGCCTTCTATTTCGGCGGTATTTTTCGCGTTGACTTTTCGCGCTTCGCCTTATATTTTGGCGGTATCAGCGTTGACTTTTCGCTGTAAGCTCTGCATTCTGTTGGGAACGACTTTTGAGTAGAAAACTTACACTGTGCTCCCTTAGGAACGGTTTTTTGTAGCTTCGCCGTGCTCTGCATCCCCTTAGGGACGTCTTTCGAGCTTCTCCCTGTTTTTTTCCTTTTTCCCTGCACTCGATGGTGCATGCTCAGTTTTTACATTTACATATTTGGGGGATTTTGCTCTCGGAGAGCTGAATAAGAAAAAGAGAAATTACATGCTATGGCCCCATTAAAAACCTTTCTCCCCCCCTTTGGAAAGGAAAAGGGTGCCATAGGAAAAATAAAAAGATTACATCAAGCTAGACATAATATCGCCGAAGCTCATCCGCATTCCAAGATCTAGGAATGTCGTTGTCGTCCATATCCTTCAATATGTAAGAACCGGGTCTTAACGAAGATACTACCAGAAAAGGTCCTTCCCACTTCAGCTGTAGCTTGCCTACTGTATCTGGGTTGGCCACTCTCCGAAGTACCAAATGCCCTGGCTTAATGTTCTTTAGCCAAACTTTTCTGTCACGCCATTTTATCGTTTTGGCTTGGTATTTATTGATATTCTCCATGGCCTGAAACCTGATCCCTTCTATAGCATCTTTTACCACAGAATAATCAGCTTCGTCTTCTGCCGAAGCCACTGTTCTTATTGATACTGCCTTAGCTTCTTTTGGGGTTATTGCTTCATCACCAAACAATAGTTTGAATGGTGTAAAACCTGTTGACCATGATATTGTTGTGTTGTGGCTCCACACCACTTTGATCAATTCATCTGGCCACTTTCCTCTAGGCTGATTGAAAATTAACTTCATTATTCCTGTCATTATAATGCCATTAGCTCTTTCAACAAGTCCATTTGACTCCGGATGTCTGACCGATGCAAAATGAATCTTCGTGCCAATTTGTTCACAGAATTCCTTGAAAGCTTTAGCATCGAACTGTGTTCTGTTGTCTACAGTAATAGCCTTCGGCACTCCGAAGCGACAAACAATGTTTTGCCAGAAGAATTTCTGGACGGTGACCGAAGTTATTGTGGCTAAAGGCTTTGCCTCAATCCACTTGGAAAAATACTCTACCGCCACCACAACATATTTTAGATTTCCTTGTGCTGGTGGAAGTGGGCCTAGCAAATCGAGGCCCCACCTTTGCAACGACCAAGTGGGTTGTATTAACTGAGTGAGAGATGAAGGTTGCTTCTGGTCTCTTGCACATTTTTGACAGCCTTCACATTTTTGGACTAATTCTGCTGCATCCGAAGCTGCCTTCGGCCAGTAAAATCCTTGTCGAAAAACTTTTCCCAACAAGGGCCTAGATCCAATGTGAGATCCACACAGACGTGCATGTATCTCTTTCATTAATTCCATACCTTCAGTTCTTGATAAACATTAAGGAGTGGTGAACAAACTCCATGTTTTTACAATTCTCCTTCTATTGTCACATATGGTCTTGTTCTTGCCTCCATTCTCTTGTTATAAGCTTCATCACTTGAAAAACAATTGCCTTGGAGGAAAGATATTATTTCAGTTCTCCAGTCTTCACTATGTACTGGAGAAATAATAAGCACTGCTCTCTCCATGAGCTCAACCGAAGGTGCTTTTATTGTTTCAAAAAATACTTCCGAGGGTAGGGGAGCCCCTGAGTCGCTGATTTGGCTAGCAAATCTGCATGCTCATTTTCACCTCTTGGAATATTCTTAACAGAAAAACCTTCGAAGGAAGCTTCCAACCTTCGAACTGTATCCAGATATCTTTCAAGCTTCGGATCTCGTGCCTTGCTGCTTTTGTCCACGTGGCCTGCAATAACTTGAGAATCAGTCTTTAGGATGGCCCTTCTTATTCCCATTGCCCTTAGTTTCCGAAGCCTCAATAGAAGTGCTTCGTACTCAGCAATATTATTTGTGCAACTGAAATCCAGTTTGACTGCATAACATGTTTTGACTTTTGAAGGTGCCATTAGAACCACAGCTGCTCCCGCACCGAAGGCTCCCCAAGAACCATCGCGAAACACTGTCCAAGCTTCGACATCCTTGCTTGTCCCCTCTTCGTGAGCCCCTGGCGTCCAATCAGCGATGAAATCTGCTAGCACTTGGGATTGAATTGAAGATATGTGCACATAGTCAATAGTGAATTCATTAAGCTTCGCGGCCCACTTTCCAATCCTTCCAGTAGCTTCTCTATTCCTCATGATATCCTTTAGGGGCTGTGATGAAGGAACAATTATGTGATATGCTTGAAAATAATGTCGAAGCTTCCTGGACGCCATTAACACAGCATACAACACCGTCTCCAATTCTGTATAGTTTTTCTTTGATAAACTCAAAACTTCGGAGACAAAGTATACTAGGACTTGCTTTTTAGCTTGTCCTTCAAGCTTCTCTTGTACAAGCGCCGCACTCACTGCAGAGTGTGAAGCTGCCACATACAATAGCAATGGAGCCCCTAGCACGGGTGGAGTTAATGTTGTTAAATCAATCAGGTATTGCTTCAAGTCTTCGAAAGCTTTCTGTTGAGTTGGGCCCCATTGAAAAACTTCAGCTGACTTTAGTACTTCAAAGAATGGTAAATTTCTTTCTGCTGATCTAGATATAAATCGATTCAAAGATGCCAGTCTTCCTGTCAGTCGTTGGGCCCCCTTCTTTGTGCTTGGCGGCTCCATTCGAAGGATAGCTTCGATCTTGCTTGGGTTGGCTTCGATCCCCTTCGTTGAAACTAGACAGCCAAGGAACTTGCCCTTCTTCACTCCGAAGACACATTTTTCTGGATTTAATTTCAGGCCAGCTTGCCTAAAATTAGCAAATGTTTCCTGCAAATCAGTAATGTGGTTTTCTTGCTTCGTGCTCTTCACTATGATATCATCAACATATGTTAGTACATTTCTGCCTATCTGAGAATGAAGAACCTTGGTTGTCATCCTGCTGAAGCTTCCTCCAGCATTCTTGAGCCCCTCAGGCATCCAAAGATAACAATATGTACCACTAGGGGTTATGAAGCTGGTCTTTGGCTCATCTTCCTTCTTCATCCAGATTTGGTGGTAGCCTGAATAACAATCTAGTAAACTCATGAGCTCTGACGAAGCTGCTGCATCCACTAGAGAATCTATTCTTGGTAATGGGAACTCATCCTTTGGACAAGCCTTGTTCAGATCAGTAAAATCAATGCACATTCTCCATTTACCATTGGCCTTCTTCACCATGATAGTGTTGGCTAGCCATTTTGGGTATTTTACTTCTCAGATGACACCAGCACTGAGAAGTCTTTTTACTTCGTTCCGAGCACCTTCGGCTTTATCGTCAGACATTTTCCGAAGCTTTTGCTTCCTGGGTCTGAAGGATGGATCGACATTGAGTGAATGTTCAATGACATCTCTGTTGACACCACAAAGATCGTTGGCTGACCATGCAAAAACATCTTTGTTGTTGAATAAAAACCTTATCAAGGTTTTCTCCTGCTCTTCAGATAATTGGGACCCCAGCAATACCTTCTGCTCTGCTATGTCTTCACATAGAAGCATGGGCTTCGGCTGATCAGCCGAAACAACCTTCTCTCTTCTGTACTTATATTGCTCACAAGCTTCGGCTCCATCTATGTTGTGGATTGCTTTTGAATCTGTCTAGTTTCCTTCAGCCTTTCTAGCAGCTTCCTGACTGCCATGAATAGCAATGGGTCCTTGTTCCGAAGGTATCTTCATGCATAGATATGCTGGATGAAGTATTGCTTCGAAAGCGTTGAGTAACCCACGACCAATGATTGCATTGTAGGGGTATTCCATGTCAACAATATCAAACACAACCTGTTCAGTCCTTGTGTTGTGGACAAATCCAAAGGTTACTGGCATTGTGATCTTGCCAAGTGCTACGATCTGTCTTCCTCCGAAGCCACAAAGAGGGTGTGTAGCATCATGAATTTTGTCCTCTGGCTCCTGCGTCTGTCTGAAGGCCTTAGCAAATATGATGTCAGCTGCACTGCCTGTATCAACCAAAACATTGTGGACCAGAAATCCCTTAATGACACAAGATATGACCATAGCATCATTATGAGGATAATCCTTGAGCTGAAGGTCCTCTTGGGAGAAGGTATGTAGGATGTGGGACCATTTTGACTTGATGAAGGGTCCCTGCACCCCAACATGTTGCACCCTTCTCTGGGCCTCCTTCTTCTACTTCTTGTTGGCTGGCTCTGAGCATGAACCGCCTGTTATTGGGAGCACCAGCTTCGTAGCCGAAGCAGCTTCAGCTTGGTTGCCGGACGAAGCCATCAGCTCGAAAGTGGAAGTGAGTTCACCGGAGGTGGGCGCCAATGTTGGGGACTTGTTCTCAAATGCTATGAATTAAGAACAAGGCAACACAAAAGTTAATGATTAAAGACCTTTCATCCTTCGAAGCACTATTTCCCTTAGGATATAATGATCTTCAGACGAAGGTCATGAAGGACGTACCTTCATCATCTCAATATACAATGGAAAGCAGGATCATATGACACATAAAAAACATGAATAATCATATGATATCATTCAAACATTTTTTATTATATAATCATGAATAAACACGGATAACATTGAATTACATTTATACCTTCGGCTTGACAGAAGGTGAGAATCCGAGTGTGACGTGCGAGTGAATACAAGAACGCATGAACAGTACGGGGGTACTGTTCATCTATTTATAGGCACAGGGCACAGCCTGTGAGATATTACATTCATGCCCTTTACAAAAGATTACAATTATGACACAGACTCTCATGGATCAATCGGTCATTTCATCTTTAAGTCGGTGCAGTCCTTCGTCTTGAGACATGCCACTATGCTGAAGCTTTATGGATGATAGCTTCGGCACTTCTTTTGAGAGGATCTGCCGAAGGTGTTTCTTCTCACAGGATCTTCGGCGACGAAGCATACCCCCAACAATCATCATCATCATCTTAATAATTTAATATCTTACAACCTTGCATGCTGTGTAGGTGGCTAACATTTCAAGGTTGTCCATTTAGAGGCCATGATGAATCTCAGAATTCATTAAATCAAGGTAATTTTCTTGAAATGGTCAAGCTTTTGGCTTCATATAACAAGGAGGTGAAAGGAGTTGTGTTAGAAAATGCTCCAAGAAATGCCAAATACACTTCATCTGATGTCCACAAGGAAATTCTAAGCATTGTTGCACGGAAAGTGCAAAAATTAATAAGAGAAGAAATTGGCACTAGCAAGTTTTGCATCATGGTTGATGAAGCTCGAGATGAATCTAAAAAGGAGCAAATGGCAATAGTCATCCGTTTTGTCAAAAAAGAAGGACTTATCAAGGAACATTTTCTTGACCTCGTTCATGTGAAGGATACTACTGCATTGACTCTTAAGAACTCAATTTGTGTTGTCTTAACTGCTAATAGCTTGAGTATAGAAGACATCAGAGGACAAGGTTATGATGGTGCAAGTAATATGAGAGGGGAATGGAATGGATTGAAGGCTCTAATTCTAAACGAGTGTCCATATGCATATTACATTCATTGCATGGCTCATCAACTGCTGTTGGCTCTAGTGGCAACATCAAGGGAAGTGCAAGAGGTACACAACTTCTTTCAGCATGCAACTTTCATCATAAATGTTGTTAGTTCATCTACTAAGTGCAATGATGAGTTACTAATTGCACAAGCTGAAGAAATAGCTCGTGAAATTGAATTGGGAGAGCTTAACACTGGACAAGGTGCAAATCAGATGAGCTCTCTACAGAGGCTAGGGGACACTAGATGGAGTTCCCATTACAAGTCAATTCAAAGCTTAAAGAAGATGTTTAGCGCCACAATTTTAGTCCTACGTAGTATTGCAAATGATCGTTCAGTTTCAAAGTATTCTCGTGGTGATGCTGCAGGTGCACTACAAATTATTGTCAAATTTGATTTTGTGTTTATTTTGCTCATGATGGGAAAGATTATGAAGATTACTGATGTGCTATGTCAAACACTCCAAAAGAAGTCAATTGATATTTTAAATGCACTATATTCAGTTTCCAATACTAAAGTCTTACTTGGTAACTTGCAAAACGATGGGTGGGATCCTCTTCTTCAGGAGGTCAATTACTTTTGTGAAAAGAATGACATCGATATTTTGGATCTAAATCACAAGTATGTTTCCTTTGGCTAAATTATTGCACAATTATTATTCATATCATATGAATTGATCTTATTTGTATTTTATCACATTTGTAGGTTTGTTGATGTGACCAAATCTCAAAATAAGAATGATAACACCACCATTTTTCATCATTATAAATTTGATGTGTTTAATGTTGCAATTGATCAACAACTGGATGAGATAGAAGATCGATTTGGTGGCCAAGCAACAGACCTTTTATCACTTTGTGCTTTCTTTAATCCAATACTTGACTCTTTTGACATATAAAAGGTACGCTCTCTAGTGGAAAAGTATTATCCTGCAGATTTCTCAAATCAAGAAAGAATGCAATTAGAGTGCCAATTGCCACATTTTCAACTTGATGTTTGCAACCATCCAGAACTAAAGGGTTATCATCTTTGGCCGATTTAACAAGTGGATTAGTTAAGCTGGGTAAAGATTCTTCTTATCCGATGGTAGATAAATTATTGAGATTACTCTTGACTCTCCCTGTGTCAACTGCGACCACAGAGAGCCTTTTCAGCTATGAAATTTGTGAAGTCACGACTTCGAAGCAAAATGGGAGATGCCTATTTACGGGATTATCTGGTCGTTTATATTGAAAGGGAATTAGCGGCAATGATTAGTTCTGATGATATTATCAAGGCCTATGATCTAGCTAATACACGTAGAGCTAAATTCAAAATAACTGAGATGTAATTTTATTTTGTTTGACAAAATAGATGTTGTTTTATTATACTGTTTTGTAATGAAGATTATATATCAATATTACAATATATGCATTGTGGTTGGTTCCCTTGCCATTTTTATATTGTGTCATTGCTCGTTTGGTCGCTCTTGGAGGCTAAGGCCCTGTTTGGAATTGTAGTATTTTTGCAGTTTTGAAACAATATTATGGTATTTGATAATACTATAGTATTGGAGCTCAAAAGGTGTTTGGTTTGTACAGTCAAAACTCAGTTTTAAATACCATTGTTTACCCAAAACTGTGGTATTTTTGGAGTATTCGAAACTCCACTCAGAACCTCAGTTTTCTTCTCTTGTCTCTACATATACTTTGTTTTTTCAATAGAATCAAACAGATCTCGGTTTTGAGCAATACTGTAGTTTTACTAGGGTAAAATAATATCGTAGTATTTATGTCATGTACAATTGTAAACTATGATATCTCAAAACTACAGTATTTCAAAACTGCATTTCCAAACAGACCCTAAGTCTGCTCCCTCTGTCTTCAGATCTTGGCTTCGCCCCTGGTAGTTTTGGACATGATCGTGCAAATCAAGAAGTGTTAATTAATTAGCAGGCTGGACGGGCGAGCTTAGACTGGATACTGGACATGGCGGCGTTGGCTGGGGTGCTCGGCAATCTCCATGGCCTGAGCGTCATGCATGCATACTCGAACGGGGTGGCCATTACACGAACGAACATTTGAATGGGAGTTGAAACGAAGGGACGAAGCAAGATCGAGGGGACGCGCGGTAGTCTCGTTCGGCGCTTGCTGGTAGTACGACTAATTTTTATTCAATACACTAGTCACGCAGAACGACTATATTTTGGGCACCGGAGGAAGCTAGCTATATACAACCTTATTTAATATGGATTTCTCGAGAAGTCTTTAAAAGTCTAAGTGAAAAAAATATAAGAGACGGAAAAAGTCCGTCTCTTCACGACTCTCTATACGTGTTGTCTTTTAGCTGCATTTCTGATCCAAAATCTCAGGATTGTATTGTGTAGTCTTTTAGTTGTCTCTTGTATTTTGAAAACCGAACCAGAGTCTCAGTGTTGTACATGCCCTAAGTGATATATTGGTGTAGTGGTAGAGGAGATTGCACTCAAGAGAGGTTGCGAGTTCGAATTTCACTGGTCACAAAACACGAGAATTTCATTCAAAAAATGATGAAAAATGATAGGGCGATGGGTGTGGCAATGTTGATGGTTGAGCGGTTGTTCCCCTAATTAAAAAAATGTTATCCTGTTTTTTTTTATTTTTTTGTGATTCTTAATTTGCCGAATGCTTTTCTTTGTGGAGTGTTTTTGACACTCGATAAAGTATTTGTCGAGTGCCCGAAAAAAGTACCCGGCAAATAACCATTTGCTGATAAATATTTGTCGTTGATGGTTGAGGGGTTGTTCCCCTAATTAAAAAAAATGTTTTGCTATTTTTTTGCGATTCTTAATTTGTCGAGTGGTTTTCTTTGTTGAATGTTTTTTGACACTCGATAAAGTATTTGTTGAGTGCCCGAAAAAGTACTCGACCATGAATCATTTGTCGAGTGTTCTTCGCCGATAAAATATTTGGCTTAAGGAACCGCCAGTGGAAACCAATTTCTGCTGGTGGTTCTCTTAAAACAACCGCTAGCAGAAATGGAGTATTTTCACTGGCGGTTGGTGCGCCAGTGACCGCTAGTGGAAATTAGATTATCACTGGCGGTTCTGTTACACCAACCATCAATGGAAATACTCCATTTCCACGGGCGGCTGTGTTAAGAGAACCGACGGTGGAAATAGGTTTTCACTGGCGATTCCTTGAGACGGGCCTACTAGTTTTTCACCGACGAGCTCTTTTGTACTAGTGGAATCTCCTTGGCCCTTGTCTACTTATCTTCCCCTTGACAAATTATTTTGCTAACTAGTGGAATCTCCTTGGCCCTTGTCTACTTATCTTCCCCTTGACAAATTATTTTGCTAATCACTCATCCTTGTCTTGCTACCGCCAAACCTATATCATTTCTTGATGACAGCTTGATATTACCTTGACTTTCTTGTAAGGACCTATTCGGTTTTGTCGGGGACCATAATTAGGGGTACCCTCAAGACGCCTAATTCTCAGCTGGTAACCCCCATCAGCATAAAGCTGCAGAGGCCTGATGGGTGCGATTAAGTCAGGGATCAGTCCATACGAGCGACTCGATCACGCCTCGCCCGAGCCTAGCCTCGGGCAAGGGCAGCCGACCCCGAGGGATTTCCGTCTCGCCCGAGGCCTTGCCTTCGCTAAGAAGCAACCCTGACTAAATCGCCGCGCCGACCGACCGAGTCGCAGGAGCATTTAACGCAAAGGTAGCCTGACACCTTTATCCTGACGCGCGCCCCCCGGCAGAGCCGAAGTGACCGCCGTCACTTCGCCGCTCCACTGACCGGTCTGACAGAAGGACAGCGCCGCCTGCGCCACTCCGACTGCAGTGCCACTTGACAGAGTGAGACTGACAGGCAGTCAGGCCCTGCCAAAGGCGCCATAGGAAACTCCGCTCCGCCCGACCCAGGGCTCGGACTTGGGCTAAGCCCCGGAAGACGGCGAACTCCGCTCCGCCCGACCCAGGGCTCGGACTCGGGCTAAGCCCCGGAAGACGGCGAACTCTGCTCCGCCCGACCCAGGGCTCGGACTCGGGCTAAGCCCCGGAAGACGGCGAACTCCGCTCCGCCCGACCCAGGGCTCGGACTCGGGCTAGGCCCCGGAAGACGGCGAACTCCGCTCCGCCCGACCCAGGGCTCGGACTCGGGCTCAGCCCCAGAAGACGGCGAACTTCGCTCCGCCCGACCCAGGGCTCGGACTCAGGCTAGGCCCCGGAAGACGGCGAACTCCGCTCCGCCCGACCCAGGGCTCGGACTCGGGCTCAGCCCCAGAAGACGACGAACTCCGCTTCGCCCGACCCTAGGGCTCGGACTCCGCCCTGGCCTCTGCCGAACGACCTCCGCCTCGCCCGACCCAGGGGCTTGGGCTCGGCCTCGGCCATGGAAGACAGACTCGACCTCGGCTTCGAAGGAACCTCCACGTCGCCCGACCTAGGGCACAGGCCCGCCACGTCAACAGGAAGCGCCATCATCACCCTACCCCGAGCCGACTCGGGCCGCAGAGAACAAGACCGGTGTCCCATCTGGCTAGCTCCGCCAGATAGGCAATGATGGCGCTCCGCAAGCCCTGTGACGACGGCGGCTCTCAGCTCCCTTACGGAAGCAGGGGGACGTCAGCAAGGACTCGACCGCTCTGACAGCTGTCCCTCCGCCAGGCTCCGTTGCTCCTCCGACAGCCACGACATCACACCAGCAGGGTGCCAAGATCTCTCCGGCTGCCACATTGGCATGTACTTAGGGCGCTAGCTCTCCCCCCGCTAGACACGTAGCACTCTGCTACACCCCCATTGTACACCTGGATCCTCTCCTTACGCCTATAAAAGGAAGGACCAGGGCCTTCTTAGAGAAGGTTGGCCGCGCGGGGACGAGGACGGGACAGGCGCTCTCTTGGGGCCACTCGCTTCCCTCACCCGCGTGGACGCTTGTAACCCCCTACTGCAAGCGCACCCGACCTGGGAGCGGGACGAACACGAAGGCCGCGGGATTTCCACCTCTCTCACGCCCGTCTCCGGCCACCTCGCTTCCCCCCTTCGCGCTCGCCCACGCGCTCGACCCATCTGGGCTGGGGCACGCGGCACACTCACTCGTCGGCTTAGGGACCCCCCGGTCTCGAGACGCCGACAGTTGGCGCGCCAGGTAGGGGCCTGCTGCGTGCTGACGAACAGCTTCCCGTCAAGCTCCAGATGGGCAGTCTCTAGCAACCTCTCCGGCCCGGGACGGTGCTCCGTTTCGGGAGTCTTGAGTTCATGTCCTTCGACGGCAGCTACGACATGATACTCTTTCCACCGCCGCGCGACAACGACAATGGCGGCCGACAACCCGCCCGCCGGCGGCGGAATCGACGACCTCTTCCCCGCATGGTGGAAGAACGACATTCGAGCTCGCCCCGTCCTCTCCCCCGCCAACGGAGGAGGAGGCGAGGCAACCAAGGCCAAGCGGGAGGCCGCGCTTCGTCGGCTGTCGAGCGAATCGACGTCCCCAGCGCCCCAACGGGGGGCGCGTCAGGCGTCGACCTCGCGTTTGAGACGAAGGCGAGCGCCGTCCCCCCGCGACACACCAATCCCGAGCAAGTGGACGACGCCAGCGCACTCGCGGAGAGCTTGCAGGACGTCGCCCTTGTACCTGAGACGACGGTGCAATCAGTCCCCGATGTGACTATGTCGCTCCTCGTCGACCAAAAGGTACCGACTGATTCCCATCCTACGTCATTTCGACTTGGCCTCAACCCGCCTAGCGACCTTGCTTTGGCGGGCGCTCTCATTGAGGCGAGTGCAACCCCTCTGGGGTTTCGTATGCGGTCGCCTTGGGACCGGATGACGGACGTCTCGACCTACGGGCCCTCTGGGTCCGAGGAAGATGACGATCCCAGCATCTGTTGGGATTTCTCTGGATTTGGCAACCCCAGTGCCATGCGGGACTTTATGACCGCATGTGACTACTGCCTCTCCGACTGTTCCGGCGGTAGCCGCAGCCTTGACGGCAAGGACTGCGGCCCAAACCGCGAATGTTTCCACGTCGAGCTAGGGGATCCCTCCGAAGGCAACCATCTCGGCATGCCGGAGGACGGTGATCTCCCTAGGCCGGTGCCTCGCGCTGACATCCCGCGGGAGCTAGCTGTGGTCCCCGTTCCGGCGGGGGGTCACGACCCACAGCTTGAGCAAGTCCGCGGGGCGCAGGCCAGGCTCGACGAGGGAGCAGGAGCGCTTGAGCCGATCCGCCGGGACGTCGGGCAGGTATGGGCGGGCCAACCCCCGGCCGGAGAAATACGTCGCCTGCCCCAGGGTTTCCAGCACCGCGTCGCCAACGACGTCAAGGTCAGGCCGCCACCCGCATCCAGTGGGGTCGGTCAGAACCTGGCAACCGCAGCGATGCTCCTCCGCGCGATGCCGGAGCCATCAACCACCGAGGGTCGGCGAATCCAGGGAGAGCTCAAGAATCTCCTGGAAGGCGCTGTGGTTCGACGGGCCGAGAGCTCTGCCTCCCGGAGGCAGGGATACCCCTCGGAACCTCATGCCGCGACTTCCCGATTCATGCGGGAAGCCTCGGTCTACACCGGGCGCACGCGCAACACCGCGCCTGCGGCCCCGGGCCACCTCGGCAACGAGCACCATCGTCGCGACCATCAGGCCCACCTCGACGAGAGGGTGCGCCGAGGTTACCACTCCAGGCGTGGGGGACGCTATGACAGCGGGGAGGATCGGAGTCCCTCGCCCGAACCACCCGGTCCGCAGGCCTTCAGTCGGGCCATCCGACGGGCGCCGTTCCCGACCCGGTTCCGACCCCCGACTACTATCACAAAGTACTCGGGGGAAACGAGACCGGAACTGTGGCTCGCAGACTACCGCCTGGCCTGCCAACTGGGTGGAACGGACGACGACAACCTCATCATCCGCAACCTCCCCCTGTTCCTCTCCGACACTGCTCGCGCCTGGTTGGAGCACCTGCCTCCGGGGCAGATCTCCAACTGGGATGACTTGGTCCAAGCCTTCGCCGGCAATTTCCAGGGCACGTACGTGCGCCCCGGGAATTCCTGGGACCTCCGAAGCTGCTGGCAACAGCCGGGAGAGTCACTCCGGGACTACATCCGGTGATTCTCGAAGCAGCGCACCGAGCTGCCCAACATCACCGACTCGGATGTCATCGGCGCGTTCCTTGCCGGCACCACCTGCCGAGACCTGGTGAGTAAGTTGGGTCACAAGACCCCCACCAGGGCGAGCGAGCTGATGGACATCGCCACCAAGTTCGCCTCTGGCTAGGAGGCAGTCGAGGCCATCTTCCGAAAGGACAAGCAGCCCCAGGGCCGCCCATCGAAAGAGGCCCCCGAGGCGTCTACTCCGCGCGGCACCAAGAAGAAAGGCAAGAAGAAGTCGCAATCGAAACGCGACGCCGCCGACGCGGACCTTGTCGCCGCCGCCGAGTACAAGAACCCTCGGAAGCCCCCCGGAGGTGCTAACCTCTTCGACAAGATGCTCAAGGAGCCGTGCCCCTATCATCAGGGGCCCGTCAAGCACACCCTCGAGGAGTGCGTCATGCTTCGGCGCCACTTCCACAGGGCCGGACCACCCGCAGAGGGTGGCAGGGCCCGCGACGATGACAAAAAGGAAGATCACCAAGCAGGAGAGTTCCCCGAGGTCCGCGACTACTTCATGATCTACGGTGGGCATGCGGCGAATGCCTCGGCTCGGCATCGCAAGCAAGAGCGCCGGGAGGTCTGCTCGGTGAAGGTGGCGGCGCCAGTCTACCTAGACTGGTCCGACAAGCCCATCACCTTCGACCAAGCTGACCACCCCGACCACGTGCCGAGCCCGGGGAAATACCCGCTCGTCGTCGACCCCATCGTCGGCGACGTCAGGCTCACCAAGGTCCTGATGGACGGGGGCAGCTGCCTCAACATCATCTACGCCGAGACCCTCAGGCTCCTGTGCGTCGATCTGTCCTCCGTCCGAGCAGGCGCTGCGCCCTTCCACGGGATCATTCCTGGGAAGCGCGTCCAGCCCCTCGGATGACTCGACCTTCCCGTCTGCTTCGGAACGCCCTCCAACTTCCGAAGGGAAACTTTGACGTTCGAGGTGGTCGGGTTCCGAGGAACCTACCACGCGGTACTGGGGAGGCCATGCTACGCGAAGTTCATGGCCGTCCCCAACTACACCTACCTGAAGCTCAAGATGCCGGGCCCCAACGGGGTCATCACCGTCGGCCCCACGTACAAACACGCGTTCGAATGCGACGTGGAGTGCGTGGAGTACGCCGAGGCCCTCGCCGAGTCCGAGGCCCTCATCGCCGACCTGGAGAACCTCTCCAAAGAGGTGCCAGACGTGAAGCGTCATGCCGGCAACTTCGAGCCAGCGGAGACGGTTAAGGCCGTCCCTCTCAACCCCAGTGGCGACACCTCCAAGCAGATCCGGATCGGTTCCGGGCTCGACCCCAAATAGGAAGCAGTGCTCGTCGACTTTCTCCGCGCAAACGCCGACGTCTTTGCGTGGAGTCCCTCGGACATGCCCGGCATACCGAGGGATGTCGCCGAGCACTCGCTGGATATTCGGGCCGGAGCCCGACCCGTCAGGCAGCCTCTGCGCCGATTCGACGAGGAGAAGCGCAGAGTGATAGGCGAGGAGATCCACAAGCTAATGGCAGCAGGGTTCATCAAAGAGGTATTCCATCCCGAATGGCTTGCCAACCCTGTGCTTTTGAGAAAGAAAGGGGGAAATGGCGGATGTGTGTGGACTACACTGGTCTCAACAAAGCTTGTCCGAAGGTTCCCTACCCTCTGCCTCGCATCGATCAAATCGTGGATTCCACTGCTGGGTGCGAAACCCTGTCCTTCCTCGATGCCTACTCAGGGTATCACCAAATCCGGATGAAAGAGTCCGACCAGCTCGCGACTTCTTTCATCACGCCCTTCGGCATGCTATGTCACCATGCCGTTCGGTTTGAGGAATGCGGGCGCGACGTACCAGCGGTGCATGAACCATGTGTTCGGCGAACACATCGGTCGCACAGTCGAGGCCTACGTCGATGACATCGTAGTCAAGACAAGGAAGGCTTCCGACCTCCTCTCCGACCTTGAAGTGACATTCCGATGTCTCAAAGCGAAAGGCGTCAAGCTCAATCCCGAGAAGTGTGTCTTCGGGGTGCCCCGGGGCATGCTCTTGGAGTTCATCGTCTCCGAGCGAGGCATCGAAGCCAACCCGGAGAAGATCGCAGCTATCACCAGCATGGGGCCCATCAAGGACTTAAAAGGCATACAGAGGGTCATGGGATGTCTCGCGGCCCTGAGCCGCTTCATCTCATGCCTCGGCGAAAGAGGTCTGCCTCTGTACCGCCTGTTAAGGAAGGCCGAGTGTTTCGCTTGGACCCCTGAGGCCGAGGAAGCTCTCGGGAACCTGAAGGCGCTCCTTACAAAGGCGCCTATCTTGGTACCCCCAGCTGATGGAGAAGCCCTCTTGGTCTACGTCGCCGCGACCACTCAGGTGGTTAGCGCCGCGATTGTGGTCGAGAGGCAAGAAGAGGGGCATGCATTGCCCGTTCAGAGGCCAGTTTACTTCATCAGCGAGGTACTGTCCGAAACCAAGATCCGCTACCCACAAGTTCAGAAGCTGCTGTATGCAGTGATCCTGACGAGGCGAAAGTTGCGACATTACTTCGAGTCTCATCCGGTAACTGTGGTGTCATCCTTCCCCCTGGGGGAGATCATCCAGTGCCGAGAGGCCTCGGGCAGGATCGCAAAATGGGCGGTGGAAATCATGGGCGAGACAATCTCGTTCGCCCCTCGGAAGGCCATCAAGTCCCAGGTATTGGCGGACTTCGTAGCCGAATGGATCGACACCCAGCTGCCGACGGCTCCGATCCAACCGGAGCTCTGGACCATGTTTTTCGATGGGTCGCTGATGAAGACGGGAGCCGGCGCGGGCCTGCTCTTCATCTCGCCCCTCGGGAAACACCTACGCTACGTGCTACGCCTCCATTTCCCGGCGTCCAACAATGTGGCTGAGTACGAGGCTCTGGTCAACGGGTTGCGGATCGCCATCGAGCTAGGGGTCAGACGCCTCGACGCCCACGGTGACTCGCAGCTCGTCATCGACCAAGTCATGAAGAACTCCCACTGCCGCGACCCGAAGATGGAGGCCTACTGCGATGAGGTTCGGCGCCTGGAAGACAAGTTCTACGGGCTCGAGCTTAACCACATCGCTCGGCACTACAACGAGACTACGGACGAGCTGGCAAAAATAGCCTCGGGGCGAACGACGGTTCCCCCGGACGTCTTCTCCCAGGATCTGCATCAACCCTCCGTCAAGATCAACGACACGCCCGAGCCCGAGGCACCCTCGGTCCAGCCCGAGGTACCCTCGGCTCAGCCCGAGGCGTCCTCGGTTCAGCCCGAGGTACCCTCGGCCCCCGAGGGCGAGGCACTGCACGTCGAGGAGGAGCGGAATGGGGCCACGCCTGATCAAAATTGGCAGACCCCGTACCTGCAATATCTCCGCCAAGGAGAGCTACCCCTTGACCAAGCCGAGGCTCGGCGGGTAGCGCGACGCGCCAAGTCGTTCGTCTTGCTGGGCGATGAGGAGGAGCTCTACCACCGCAGCCCCTCGGGCATCCTCCAGCGATGCATCTCCATCGCCGAAGGTCAGGAACTCCTGCAAGAAATACACTCGGGGGCTTGCGGCCATCATGCAGCGCCTCGAGCCCTTGTCGGGAATGCTTTCCGGCAAGGCTTCTACTAGCCAACGGCGGTGGCTGACGCCACTAGAATTGTCCGCACCTGCGAAGGGTGCCAATTCTATGCGAAGCAGACCCACCTGCCCGCTTAGGCTCTGCAGACGATACCCATCACCTGGCCCTTTGTTGTGTGGGGTCTGGACCTCGTCGGTCCCTTGCAGAAGGCGCCCGGGGGCTACACGCACCTGCTGGTCGCCATCGACAAATTCTCCAAGTGGATCGAGGTCCGACCCCTGAACAGCATCAGGTCCGAGCAGGCGGTGGCGTTCTTCACCAACATCATCCATCGCTTCGGGGTCCCAAACTCCATCATCACCGACAACGGCACCCAGTTCACCGGCAGAAAATTCTTGGATTTTTGCGAGGATCACCACATCTGGGTGGACTGGGCCGCCGTGGCTCATCCCATGTCGAATGGGCAAGTAGAGCGTGCCAACGGCATGATTCTACAAGGGCTCAAGCCCCGGATTTACAACGACCTCAACAAGTTCGGCAAGCGATGGATGAAGGAACTCCCCTCGGTGATCTGGAGCCTGAGGACAACGCCGAGCCGAGCCACGGGTTTCACGCCGTTCTTCCTGGTCTACGGGGCCGAGGCCATCTTGCCCACTGACCTGGAATACGGCTCCCCGAGGACGAGGGCCTACAACGATCAAAGCAACCAAGCTAGCCGAGAAGAATCGCTGGACCAGCTGGAAGAGGCTCGGGACAAGGCCTTACTACACTCGGCGCGGTACCAGCAGTCCCTGCGACGCTACCACGCCCGAGGGGTCCGGCCCCGAGACCTCCAGGTGGGCGACCTGGTGCTTCGGCTGCGGCAAGACGCCCGAGGGAGGCACAAGCTCACGCCCCCCTGGGAGGGGCCATTCGTCATCGCCAAAGTTCTGAAGCCCGGAACGTACAAGCTGGCCAACAATCAAAAGGCGAGATCTACGGCAACGCTTGGAACATCCAACAGCTACGTCGCTTCTACCCTTAAGATGTTTTCAAGTTGTTCATATACCTCACACCCACGCAAAGTTTAGTCATCAAGGAAGGGTCGGCCTCGCCTCGGCAAAGCCCGACCCTCCCTCGGGGGCTAAAAGGGGGGGACCCCCTCTGCGTCGAAATTTTCCTCGAAAAAAGATCTCTTTTAGCAGAATATCTTTCGTGCTTTTCGACTACTTCGAAAAGCGGATCCTGAAAACGACGGAGTACACGTAAGCAGCCAAGGCTGACCGAGCCGAGGGACTCCTATGCCTCCGGGATACGGATACCTCACTCATCACCTTCTGCGATAAGTAACTCGCGTTCGGATAAAGTGATTCCGCGGACCGAACAAGTCTTTACGTTCGGAAGCTCTTCTACCGAAGCGGTCCTTCGAGCCTTCTCGACTGAATCGGTGACAGGGCCTCATGGACGGGTGAAAGTACGCGTAAGCGGCAAGGCCGACCGAGCCGAGGGACTCCCACGCCTCCGGGATACGGATACCTCACTCATCACCTTCCGCGAGAAGCAACTCTCGCTCGCACAAACATCCCTGTTACCGACAAAAAAGTCCAGATGCTCGAAATAAGAGGAAAGGAGACGCAGCTTTACAACGCAGCGAGGGTGTGTTTTCTGGCCTCAGCGGCCGCAGAAGGCACACGCTACAAGACAATCTGATCCTGCAGGCTCGGGTCTTCACGCTGGAAGGGGGCTGTAGCACCCTCGGCATCGACGACACCTTCAGTGAGGTCCGACCCGGCCTCGGACGGCGACGCGGTCCAGGGACTTCTCCGGGAATCCGGCCCGAGCAGGCGGCTTGGCCGGTTACCCCAGGGGCCTCGGCCAACCATCCTCCGAGGGCGCCAGCCCGGTCCGAGGCCTCGGCTGATCAACTCCGGCATCGGTCCCGCTGACGGACAACCCGGCTAGGCTCCGGCCAACCAGGTTTTCATTTTCGAGCCAACTCCGCCTCTGTTCGTGCTGATATCGCTACCCCTGGCCTCGGCTCGTCGAAGAGCGGCCAAGGGGTCTCTTTAACTAAGCTAGAGGAGCCTCAGACAACAAGGCCGATCGAGCCGAGGGACTCCTATGCCTCCGGGATATGGATACCTCACTCGTCACCTTGACACGGGGCGACTCATGCTTGGTGAAGCGGTTCAGATAATCAACAGGCGAGTCTTAGTGCTCGAAAATGAGGAAAAAACACGGCTCCGTGCCAAAATTACATACATGTTCAGGCCTCGACAGCCACAATGAACAAAAACACCGGCATTCAAAGTGCCACTACAAACGGAACTCCGGATCCGTCCCCGCGGGTACGAACAACCCCACGAAATCGGGGAACCCGCGGAGCGATCGCGAGCCGACGGGCGGCCCGCCGCCGCCCGATCCGGCAACAGCGGCAACCACCCCCGCCCCGGGCGGCGAAGCAGCTTCGGCAGCGGCTTCGGGGCAGGTGTTACGACAGGAGGGCTCTCACCCACAGAGGACGAGAACCAGCCATTCAGGCCGGGAGACGGAGACCCAGGGCTACTGGCGGAGTTGGCAATCTCATCGGTAGAGAAGCCATCTCCGGCTGCCGACGCCTCGAAGCGCGCCGGCAGGTCTTTGCCCTAGTCAGAACCGCCCAGAGCGTGGGCGCCGCCCTCGCGGTACGCAGCACAACCGTCGTCCGGACGGAGGGCGCAGTGCTGCGCCCTAGCCGAGTGATGGCGGCCCACCTATCCCGGCATGGCTGGAGGAAGTCTCCGCGAAACTGGAGGATGCCATTCTTCCCCAGACGCCAGGGGAAGAAAAGGGCAGCCGACCCACGCGGGGGCAGCCCCCCGACTCGCCTCATCCTCCATCTTGGCCTGGATGACGAAAATCCTCGAGGCCGAGGGAGGGGCAGAGGCCGCAGCCCGGCTCGCTTTCCCCCACCATCAAGCTGGAGGTCACCATCTTGGGTGACCGCCGGTGGAGGGGTGCAGCCGGGCTGCATGATGAAAATCCTTGAAGCCGAGCGATGGCTGAAAGGTACCAACTCCCACGGAGTTGCGTTCCTCCAACGATGAGGCGAAAAGACGGCGGGTACCCCCCATCCGGGGGCTTGGAAGGTGGAAAGACGCGACGCATAAGGGAGCGAGAAGACATGGTCGCCTTCCGAAAGGGGTCGCCCTCCTTTTAAAGGCAACTCTCCCTACGTGCGCCCCCAAACGTCACGGGCTGAGTCTTCTCCAACACGCTCCAAGGCCCTCCCCTGTGGCGCGGGGGCTGGGTCCCGCATGTCATGCAAACCGGCTCAGAGCAGAAGAAGCCAAACCGCCGCGCGTGGTGCACACAACCGCCTAGCAGTTACAAGCGACCCCCCACTTTTGCCCAGACCAACGGGCGGAAGGGGCGGGCAGCCATGTAGGCGGCATGCAACCGCGCCAGGTGGACGCGCTTCTCCGACTCCCAACATGCCAGCATGGAGGCCCAGGCCCACGCGTCACGCAACCGGCGCGCCAGATGCTGCATGCAAGCAACTGCACCGCCACTTGCGCCACCACCGCGCCTCTTCGGTTGCGGAACCAATACCGCGACTCGAGGCGGCCCAGCGCACGACCCAACAGCGCCAGCCTGGCGCGACGGTCAATACGGCCGAAAGTGGGCCGGCAGTAATGACGGTGGAAGGCGGGCGGGAGCAGCGGTCACGTCGTCGGCCAGACTCACGTCCCGTCCGGGGGCAGCAAGAGAACCCCCTCTCACGGCGTGAAGACAGGGCGCCCGTGATCCGTTCCTCGAACGGCTCACGCACGCGCAACGGCCGCCGTGCCAATAACTCACCCCGTCGCATTAACTCCGCGGCGGGACAGGCGGCGCTTCTGGCAGGAGAAGCCGGCGACGCTTCGCCTTCGCCGCAATAACCGTGCCAAAAAAGGTACGCCACGTCGTTCGATTTCGTATCCTTTTCCTTTTTTTCTCTTTCTCTATCTCTTGCAACAGGGACCGGGAAAGGGGGATACCCCGAAAAGGATCCTTCCCTGTGAAGGAACCGGGCTCCGAGCCCCCCCTACTGATCAGAGGTTCGAAGGCTGGCCCTCCGAGGGGTTCAACAGTCGCCTCAGATCGCGTGGGCCCTACACCCACTACTGGTCAGAGGTTCGAAGGCCGGCCCCCCGAAGGGCTCCACGGCCGCCTCAGGCTACTCGGGCTCCGCGCCCATTACTGATCAGGGGTTCGAAGGCTGGCCCCCGAAGGGTTCACAGTCGCCTCAGACGCCGAGCGAGGGATGACCACGGGTACGTTCGATACATAACCAAGGCTCGGGCTGCGCTCCCGAGGTACCCTAGGACATTTCCGAGACCAGCGGGAGCGATCTTGTAACGGAATCCCATCGGAGGGAGGCATCGAGCCCTCGGACCCCGTCGCCAGGGGACCGGGCCCGGCAGATCACACGCAGGTACTTTTGGGCGTGCCTCTGGGCCCCTAGCCGACCCCCAACGAACGGGGCACGGACGTCCACTCGGATTACCCGCTTGCAGCTCACCGGAGACACCATGTTCGGTGCCCATCGAGGGTAACATGGCGCTCTCCCCCCCTCCTCCTTGCGGAAAGGCGACGTAGGGGCGTATGTAAAAAAGCCGAGTCTGTCCCTGATCGCCCTCTCGCCCTGTGCGGAGGCTCGGGGGCTACTCTCGCAAACCCGGCTCCGGCCGAACCGTTGACGGCGTCAACATACCAGCCCGAGAACTTGGGCCCCGACCGTGCACCCGGGCTACGACCAGTTCGCATGAGGGAACAACCAGACCAGCCGAAGCATTACGCAAGGCATTAAGACCTCGCGCGCACCCACCTGAACAAAATGCAACCGAGAAAGGCTGGTCCCCTTGCAAAAAAGTGCGACGAAAGCCTCCAAGCGAGTGCTAACACTCCCTTCGAGGCTCGGGGGCTACTGTCGGGGACCATAATTAGGGGTACCCTCAAGACGCCTAATTCTCAGCTGGTAACCCCCATCAGCATAAAGCTGCAGAGCCCTGATGGGTGCGATTAAGTCAGGGATCAGTCCATACGAGCGACTCGATCACGCCTCGCCCGAGCCTAGCCTCGGGCAAGGGCAGCCGACCCCGAGGGATTTCCGTCTCGCCCGAGGCCCCCCTTTTAACGGCGGACACATCTCCGGCTCGCCCGAGGCCTTGCCTTCGCTAAGAAGCAACCCTGACTAAATCGCCGCGCCGACCGACCGAGTTGCAGGAGCATTTAACGCAAAGGTAGCCTGACACCTTTATCCTGACGCGCGCCCCCCGGCAGAGCCCAAGTGACCGCCGTCACTTCGCCGCTCCACTGACCGGTCTGACAGAAGGACAGCGCCGCCTGCGCCACTCCGACTGCAGTGCCACTTGACAGAGTGAGACTGACAGGCAGTCAGGCCCTGCCAAAGGCGCCATAGGAAACTCCGCTCCGCCCGACCCAGGGCTCGGACTCGGGCTAAGCCCCGGAAGACGGCGAACTCCGCTCCGCCCGACCCAGGGCTCGGACTCGGGCTAAGCCCCGGAAGACGGCGAACTCCGCTCCGCCCGACCCAGGGCTCGGACTCGGGCTAAGCCCCGGAAGACGGCGAACTCCGCTCCGCCCGACCCAGGGCTCGGACTCGGGCTAAGCCCCGGAAGACGGCGAACTCCGCTTCGCCCGACCCAGGGCTCGGACTCGGGCTAGGCCCCGGAAGACGGCGAACTCCGCTCCGCCCGACCCAGGGCTCGGACTCGGGCTCAGCCCCAGAAGACGGCGAACTCCGCTCCGCCCGACCCAGGGCTCGGACTCGGGCTAGGCCCCAGAAGACGGCGAACTCCGCTCCGCCCGACCCAGGGCTCGGACTCGGGCTCAGCCCCAGAAGATGACGAACTCTGCTTCGCCCGACCCTAGGGCTCGGACTCCGCCCTGGCCTCTACCGAACGACTTCCGCCTCGCCCGACCCAGGGGCTCGGGCTCGGCCTCGGCCATGGAAGACAGACTCGACCTCGGCTTCGGAGGAACCTCCACGTCGCCCGACCTAGGGCACAGGCCCGCCACGTCAACAGGAAGCGCCATCATCACCCTACCCCGAGCCGACTCGGGCCGCAGAGAACAAGACCGGTGTCCCATCTGGCTAGCTCCACCAGATAGGCAATGATGGCGCCCCGCAAGCCCTGTGACGACGGCGGCTCTCAGCTCTCTTACGGAAGCAGGGGGACGTCAGCAAGGACTCGACCGCTCCGACAGCTGTCCCTCCGCCAGGCTCCGTTGCTCCTCCGACAGCCACGACATCACACCAGCAGGGTGCCAAGATCTCTCCGGCTGCCACATTGGCATGTACTTAGGGCGCTAGCTCTCCCCCCGCTAGACACGTAGCACTCTGCTACACCCCCATTGTACACCTGGATCCTCTCCTTACGCCTATAAAAGGAAGGACCAGGGCCTTCTTAGAGAAGGTTGGCCGCGCGGGGACGAGGACGGGACAGGCGCTCTCTTGGGGCCACTCGCTTCCCTCACCCGCGTGGACGCTTGTAACCCCCTACTGCAAGCGCACCCGACCTGGGCGCGGGACGAACACGAAGGCCGCGGGATTTCCACCTCTCTCACGCCCGTCTCCGGCCACCTCGCTTCCCCCCTTCGCGCTCGCCCACGCGCTCGACCCATCTGGGCTGGGGCACGCGGCACACTCACTCGTCGGCTTAGGGACCCCCCGGTCTCGAGACGCCGACAGGTTTCATGTCAATAAATGTAGATTTAAAGTGATTAAGTGAGTTTAAATCCTAGTAAATAAAAATATCTTATAAGACCGTGTCTAACAGTTCACATATATGGTCACCCAAATCACTTTTTTACAGTATAGACTGCACTATTCGAAAAGTAGAATTTGAATATGAGGATGAGTAAGCTGATGGAGATAGCATAATCCCCTCCAACCTTTATAGAATTGGAACAACCAAATAAGGTCTAATGTGTGTATTACTTTTTCTCTAAAATCTCCTCTCCTGTCTTCTCTCTCGTCCAGCTTAGTACAAAAAGTGATGTACAAGCTTTTGTAGTGTGCTTAGACTGTCTCCAGCGGCTACCCTAAAATAAGAGACATGAAACTATAGATGACACCGTTCGAGACTATTTACAGAGTGGAGTTTAAAATAGCTAAGGGATGTGATAGAGGTAGCCTTACAATTACAACATATTATAGTATTTTTCTCATAAATGGTGCTTTGGTAATAACTATTTCACGTTTGCAAACCGTAATAGGTGAATTAAAGCCACATCATCCCATAACCAACTATAAAAAAATCTGAACCCATCCAATCTAGTACTTTTGCTGTTGATAGGCATCTGAATCTCAATAACACAGAAAAAAAGTGATGTGAACAAGAAGCGACATAACATTGGGAAAAAAAGATTCTACACAAAATCTGTATTATATGAGCGGCGTACGTGATGGTTCTTTTCGGTAGCCTCATCATGACGAATGGCTGCAACGACGAGGACGAGCACGGGACATGGATAGTAGGAAGGGAGGTCCCAGATCCCACGGTGCCTGCCTCGCTCCATCGATCGTAGTGGAGGCATGCATCTCCCGCCGCGCCGTGCTCAGCTCGGAGGTGCCATAGTCGGCGTGACGTGGTAGCTTGAGGGTCTAGAAGGGAGAGCTTCCAAGATCAGACGAATCGGAGATGTGTGGCCGTTGGTAGTTAGGACTAGGTCCCTCAGGTGAAGGGATGTCGCCGTTGGTAGCTAGGCCGCCCTTTCACGGGAGCAGGTGTGTGTGCTGATGGGCGGTCAATCAGAATGAATGCCGGCCGGCCGGCCAGCCAGCCAGCGAGCCAGCGCGCGGCTTGCTGCTGCTGCTACTACTACTAGGCATTTTTCGTTGGTTCGTTTTCGTTTCAGAGACACACATCGATCCATCCTCATCAATCAGAGGCGCCCGGTCCGGCTGGGACTGCTAGGTGCTCCCGTCGTCAGGCAGCATCCATCCTCCGATCCGTTGATGAGATGAGACGCCTATATATCACACACCGGTTGGCGTCGGCACCAAACGTACCAAGCTTGCTCGTCGTCATCGTCTTTTGCCGCTGCGTACGTCCGCTAGCTAGCTGCTATCGCCGCGCAAGAACCACCTGTACGCGCGACGACGTCTCCGGGTGCCGATCGGCAGGTGCAGGACCAGAGAGAGAAGGATCGGTGGACCGACGGCGGATCCTGTGGATTATTATTGATCTCGATGGATGGATGGATCGAATGATCGATCGCTCGCGGCAGCTGCAGGCAGGCAGGCAGATGGTTGCGTCCATTGCAGGCATGCAGCAGTACTTGGCCTATATATGAGCTAGTTCTTGGACCACCACACACGACTAAACGAGAATGGAGGATGCGCGGACGACGGACCATCCCTCCAGCAGCCACGGATCGATCGATCGATCCATCAACTGACAAGACGACGGTACCGGCCGGCCGGAATCCGAGTAGCCTAGTAGTAGCTAGGAATCGATGGGAGCCAAAAGCCATCCATCCATCCATCCATCCCGGCGTGCCTCAATAATAGTAGAACCTTAATCTTTTGTTCAAAGGAAAGGAAAACCCTGCGCTTTATTAGTCGCTCCGGTCGGCCGCGCGCAGTCGGATAAAGCGCGCGCGCGCAACGTATCATCCAGCAGCCTCTTCTTTCTTTCTCTTTTTCTCTGCAGCTAAGATATATATGCTAATAGCATTTGGCAGCGGTCAAGGCTCCGATCCACACTTTGTGTGTGTGTGTGTGACGGTGCGCGCGGGAAAAAGTGCAGGCAGGCAGGCGGTGGCAATATAGCAGCTGCACTGCAGCAGCAAGAACAAGAACCTGCAGCGCCCTGCAGTTGGACGAACTAAAAGAAACCAAATTAAAGGGGGGAGAGATCACGCACGGAAACACACATGCATGCATGCATGCACAAAAAGGATGAGATCTTCGTCTCGGCGGTTAGATATTGCTTCATGAGAACTCATTCCCTTTTCTTTCTTTTCTCTCCTTTCCAGCTTTGCATGTGCTAATGATACGCTAGGTATAGCTAGCTTCACACACCACACGGACCAAACATGCATTGGACGAACGCACACGACTCACTCACTCACTCCCACACCACCACACAAGGCTAGCTTTACGCCTCTCTCTCGCCATCATCAGCTAGCCAGCCAGCTACGACGACTCCCATCATGCATACCCCCTGCTGCACCGCCGGCTGCGCTGACACAATCTCGCGCCCGCTCGACATGGCACAAGGAAACAAAAAGAGAGAGAAGCAAGAAAGAAAAGGAAATCAGGAACATGGCATGGCCAATCTAACAAACCACTCACCCAAAGGCAGCCCACTCAACTCTCCCTCCCTCTCTCTGACAGAGAAGAAATAGAGAGAGTGACCCAGTAAGTCTTTAAAATCCCTTCTTCCAGGCCGGTGCTCCGTCCGTCGGCACGTACGTACTCACCATGATCTCCACACCCATCGATGGAGACGCGCGCGGTTGCTGCTGCTGCTGTACTTGTTGATTGATCTGTTCGACTTCGCAGGCGAAAAAACCTGTCGTCGTCGTCGTCGTCTACGAGTTGCTTGGGGGATCATCAGGCATGCACACGCGCGCACCGCCTGATATCAGTAGTAGTGCTGCTACTATAACCACCCGGCCTCAATGAAGAAGTTAGCCTTCTAGCTAGCTAGAGCTCCACGTACGGTCGACGCATGGCTAGCAGCTAGTAGCTTAGCTATTGCTACTGCTAGTCATGATCCGTGCCCTGCCAGTCCGGCCTCCCAAGCGTGAACTCCAGGCTCGGGCTGCTCATCAGCTCCTGGTTCGACACCTGCGAGCTGCTCGATCGGCAAGGCTCCCCGTTCTGAATAATATATATTTGCACAACAAGACATGCATAAGCAAGCGCAATAATGTATATATATGCACACACACACACACACGTATATACCTCAATCGGAGAAGACAACGCTGCCAAGCGATGAGCATCCATGTTGCATGAATTCGACGACAGCCATGGGTCCCTGAACAAAAGAGAATTTTGCCAAGCCCGTTACAAACTCTCTCTAAATAGACAATTCGGCAGTAGGTATATATGCATGTGTATCATCAGTCACTATTGGTACAGGTACACTACGAACATGGCATATATATACACACACGCACAAAATTCTCCCCCCAGGTTAGCTTTGTCTAAAGTGAGCAACAACAGTTGCCCGTGATGCATGACCACCAGTTAGTTACACATGACTCCTTTCTAGGCAACACGCGCTCTTAAAAGATGTTCCGGTTCGGTACAGTCGTGCTGTGGTCTGTGGATGCCATACAGAGCTGATCAGCAAGCAACCTCCTATACGTTGAGGATTCGAGGAAAGCAAAGACTACTGAAGCAAAGAACCTGCTCTACCGCTTCATGAGAAGCAAAAAATAATGTGCGTTTACTGAAATCTAGGTTTTCCAAAATGCTAAATCTAGCAACAATAACACGCAATTAAGCATTAAGTATATGCATACTAATTGTAGGTTCCATTGCTGATATAGACAGAAAACATGTTTGTGGATGCCCCACATGTTGGAGGCCGGCCATGGAACAGCTAGCTGCCCCTTCCGTTCCTTGTTTTTTTTAGTTAGTTTGCGATTTCTGTCGTATCAGGAAATTAAAGTGCCCTTCCTTTGCCACTACTCTACCAAGATAATACCCTACTTACTACAAAATCCTTATAAAGTGCGTTTTGTCTTCATTGGAACAAATGTATACACTGTTAAACATTAAGGATCGGAGCCACTAGACCGCGACTTTAAATGCAAAGATGATACTACATATCAGTCATAGACAAATTACTCTGTGCTAGGAAAGAGTTATATATGCATGGATCTTTTTTTTCCTTACAATATGGATATAGGTTATTCTAAATTTCTAAGATGGAGACAAATCAGTACTATACGTTATAATAATAGGTTAGTTCTACACTCCTACTTCATGGAAAGAACACTGTTGCATTAATTACTTGCATGAGTCGACACCACAACTTCTTGCTAAGTTACATGTTCTTTGTTCTTTTCAGTAGTGAGTAAAGCATAGAATACATCAAAGGAAGCACTGAATTAACCAGTAAATCAATAAAACCTTAAAAAAATTAATAAACTATGCACTTGTTTCTCCCTCTTACAAAATAAGTTGTGCTATATTGTGGATCCATGTTCAGTTGTCCAGTGTACAATATTATTTTGGTTATCAGCACAATTTTGCTGGTCAATAAGATTATAGCAGAATGTTCTCTGGCTTCACAACTTCATTTCATTCACTTTCATCTGTGTACAACGGTCCTATTTCCGCGTTAACTTGGTAAACACCATGAATAGAAAAACAAGATGAGAATTGTACTACCACGCCTGGCAATTAAATTTTTGCCTAGAGCAATTAAATTTTGGGTTTTTTAAATTTTTGCCTAGAACAGTTTCGAAAGAATGTCCAACAAGCACAGTTTGTCAAAGGCTCAAAGCAAAAGAGAGGAGAGGGAGAGAGAGAGAGAGAGAATAATGTGCAGATGATTGTAAAGGAAAAAAACATTATCTTTCCTTTCAAAAAAGGCAGATATGGCTGCCATTTGCTAACATAATTGCATTATCAACAGATAGTACTTAACACAATGGATCCTTGTAATTAAAAATGACGCACGAATTTATTCTTTTCCTTAAAATTAAAACGGCTATGAAAAAGGAAGGTAAGGTACTAAAAAAAGGTCTTTCAAAAATCTGAGTGGGCTTTTATTTCACAAAAAAAAAAACAATCAAGATGCTGATAAAGACAAGAGTCATATGGAGAGAGAGAGAGAGAGACATAGCTATGCCATCAGAGAGGAAACTGAGGGGAAACAACCAATAAATCGAAGAATATATAATGCAAGTATGACAAAAGATGGGATGACAAGAAAGATGGAGCGGAGGAAGAAAAAAACTCGACTAAAGCCAAAAGACAGGTTCCCCTGTACGTACGTGCTCCCGCTTGCTTCCAAGCTGCTCAGAAATCATGTTTCCTACCCAATCCCAGTTCTTGGTAATAAAAATTAATATGCCCGATCACAGCGTGGCTATAATAGAAGTCTTTCTTAATTTTGGAGCTATGCTGCTCCGTACATACGGAGTACTAGACTTCGTAAAACCTCAGATTTACCTACAGTATATGCATGTACATATACTGGTAGTCCTACCACTGCTGCATCTGGCTGGCTGGCTAATCAACCGCGAGAGGGAGGGAGAGAGAGAGTGTGTGGTGCAGTGCAAATAATTGCAAAAGGGAAAAAAGGAAGTCACTGAAGAGATTGACGATGGGAAAGAACCAAGAGGTCCTTGGTTACATATTCCTAGGCAATAGGGCATGTCAGGTCAATACCCCTGGAATCAGAGCCATGCATTGATAAGAAAAGATAATGGAGCCCCACGGCCTACTCCGTCCCCCTACGTAGTTTCTAGGATTGACAGACAGAGAGAGAGAGCGCGAAAAAAGACAAGGCCAGAGCCCAAGAACCTACACACACAATGACACAGCACACAATGTTGTGGCGTGTTTGTGTGTGGTGTGGGGGGTGGGAGAAGCAGATCTGTATATATTTTTTTTCCTTCTATGTAATAATCCCGCATAAACCAACAAAACACAGAGAGCAGAAGCTGAAGTCAATGGAGGTCATGGGGGTATGCGGCCTTTTTGGTCTCTTTGTGCGATGACACGGCATTGCATTGGCCTTCAATATAGAGGTAGGCAGAGCCCGGCCTGTGTGCGCCTCTTTCTCCAGGTCAGGTGTACATGTCAGCATGTGTGTGGTGTACTAGTGTGTGCGCCCCCCCCCCCCCCAAAAAACATCCTTTTTTAACCTTTTTCATTATTTACATCGTCCAACTGAATACTCCTGCTCTCCGGATGTATGTACTCCCTCCGTTTCTTTTTATTTGTCGCTGGATAGTGTAAAATTGCACTATCCAGCGACAAATAAAAAGAAACGGAGGGAGTATGTAATTAACCGGACATGCATCACTTTTTATATATAGTGCATGTATGCGGCTACTAAGCACCAAATTATGTTTGGTGGTGTCTTTGGATCAAAAGATGAAGCAAAAGATTAGACAAAAGCAAAAGATGAAGCAGCTGTTTATATATTAGTAGTTCGTGCATTAAGCAAAACGTGCACATATGTGTGTACGCGCTAGCTATCTAGCTAGCTAGTTGGGGAACAACAACAAAGTAAAGGAGGCCAGAGGCTTCATGAGGTCATCACAGACGCTCGCAAACACACATGATGCTGCCCTTTTTATTATTAGTACGGGTAGTCGCGCTTGTGCAGGATTGAGTACCTTGACGAGTTGCTCCACCTGGTGCTGCCGTTGCCTGCCGAAGACTGGTCCATGTCGCCCCCGCCGCCGCCGCCCACCGAGCTCGCCGCACCCTCGGAGGTGGACCGGTGCTCCCCGAACGGCCTCGCGCACATGTTCTCGCCGCCGGAGCCAGCCTGGCCACCGCCGGCGAAGTCCTCGTCGCCGGAGCCGCCGTCGTTCGCCCCTGAACACGCACCGCCACCGTATACCAGCCGTTATATTAGCAGTGTGATTGATTTGATTAGTCCCCCCGGCTCCGATCTAATAAGGTAGTAAATCGGGACCCGATGAGCGCGTGGCATTGTGGATTAGCGGCGGTACCTGATGACGCCGCAGGCTTGTCAGTGCTCTTCACGGTCCGATACATCTGAGAAAGGGGGGAAGCGAGGAAAGCACACAAAAAAAAGCAAAGCGATGAGCTCACAGGCCAATGCAATGCAAACCAGAAATCACTGGTGGGGATGGGAGGTGTAGTAGGAGACAAACAAATGGATGAGCAGGCGGATCGGCGCGCAAGAGAACACCAGCAAATGGACACATGGAAATACTATGATGCCCTCTCTCTCTCTCTCTCCTCTGGCCATGGTTCTTTCTGAAGCTGTGACTAGTGCTTTGGGCCGTGCGCGCACACACCTACACACACATACGCTAACTAGGCGCGGATGCACATACACTGCATTATTGTGTAATGATGACTACTTTTGCCCTCTTTCTCTCTCATCCACACACATCCCCACACCCATGCATCTCTCTCCTCCGCCAGGAATGGCAGTTTCTTGGCTACGAACGAGGCCCCGCCCATCGGACCGTTTCATTCACCGTCTGGAGTTACTGCATTGGCGTTCTTGTCTGACCCAAACAAGAGAAGAAAAAAGAAAGGAAGAATGGCGCGAGGAGGGAGGCGAAGGAAATCACAAGGCTCTCCTGCGAATGCGATGATGGAGGTGAATTCGTTCGGAGCCCAGAGTTTCGGAGATGGTTGGTTGGCAATGGCCGAAGTGCTAGCGCGCGTACCTGGAGATGGCTCTTGACGTGGGCTAGGGTCAGATCCTTCACGTCCATGAGCTCCAGCACCGACTTGGGCGTAGCCCCTGCAGGCGAGGGAGAGGGAGATATATTTATTTTGAGAACAGGGATCGGAGGACGGGGATCGGAGGTGTAATTCAGCCGTGGTTGCTGTTGTTCGGGGGCCGGGGGGCACGCACTCTCGTGGCCTCCGAGGAGCTCGACGGCGTGGACGAAGCGGGCGTGGAGCGTGCTCGTCCACCGCATGCGCGGCGCGCGCATGCTGCGCTTGGCGGGGAGCTTGGGCATGAACCGGGAGCCCAGGCCGAACGGCTGCGCGCCGTGGAGGTGGTGGTGGTGGTGGTGGTGCCCGCCGACGATGCCGCCCAGTCCGCCGACGCCGCCAGCGCCGTAGCCGCGGAGGGTGTCGGTGAGCATGCCGTTGAGCCGGCCCGATGCCGACAGCATCCGGTGGTGGTGATGCGCGGCCGGGGACAGGAACGCCGCCGACGCTGGGTCCAGCAGCGGGGACGGCGGCGTGCCCGGCGCGAGCGGCGACGGCGACGGCGACGTGGAGCCGAGCGACGAGGGCCACGTGCTCGGGTGGTACGAGCCGTAGAACCCGAGCTTCTGCTGCTGCTGGTGGTGGTGGAGGGGGGCGCCGTCGGCCCCGGAGGCCGGCGGAAGGAACGGGAAGCCCCCCGGGCCGTTGTAGATAGGTATCCCTCGGATTGGCAGCGCCACCGACGCTCCCCCTCCTGCGCCGGCGCCGGCGCCTAGCCCGCCCCCGCCGTCCAGCGGCTGAAGCATCGGCATGGCGGGCATCAGCGTGGCGCCCGCCGACGTGGTGGCCGCGGAGGACGCGGCCGCCGCCGACGGCCGGTGTCGCCACGGCAGCGCGTCCGCGTGCTCCTGCTCGACCGGCGGCGACAGGGACAGCTCCGTGGACGCTGTGGACCCGTTCAGCCTCCGCCACGGGTCTCCCCCGGCGCCTCCTCCTCCTCCCGTTCCTCCCCCCACGGCGGCGCGCCTGCCGGACGGGCCGGACCCCGCCGCGCTGCTAGGCAGGCTGATGTGCAGCGACAGGTCCGGCGACGCGGCCGAGCTCGCCTCCATCGCCCGCCGTCTACCTTCGGCTGACGCCCCTCTCTCCTGATCGCACGACGCTTGCAGTTCCCACCCCGCGGTCTCTCCTCTCTTCATGCCCGGCTAGCTTGGAGGAGGGCTCATGCGATTGATGGATATATACAAGAGGAGGAAGAGAAGGTTCTTGGTGTTGTGTGGAAGAGGGGGGGGCTCTCTTCTCTCGTTTGTGCTTCTGCTTTGGCCTTGGTGGGTGTCTGTGTCTCCAGTACTGGAGTTACTCTCTCCTCTCTTTCTCTCTCTTGTCAAGAAGATGACTGTGAGAGGCAACCAGGGATGAACTGGTCTCTTGTGCTGTTCCTCCTTATTGCTACTAGTATCATAAAAAGTTAGAGAGAGAGAGAGAGAGAGGGAAATAAAGGAGGAGGTAGCTAGGAAGCAAAGAAGGGGGGAAAAGAGAGAGAGAATATGAGATTATCTTGTTGTTAAGGAGGGGCAGGCATCACCATGTATGAGAAAATGACACTTAGGAGGCCATTGGAGTCAAAGGAACCATTGCTTTTGTCTCCACACCTGCATCTGGCCTCCTCACACAATAAAGACTGGACTGATAATTGTATACTATAGAAAAAAAATCGTACCTCCTGGAATTAAAAATCTGTGTTCATGTCCATGTAGGTATGTGTACTACTCCTGCTCCATATTGATATTGTAGGAGAAGACTGCATCTGATTTTTTTTCCCCTGTTTTGTTTTGCATGAGACGACTGACTGATGATGATCTGATTATTTTTTGGGGGACGAAAAGGCTGTCTGAGCTCGTGCGCCTGCTGGGATGCTTTATTTTTCCCCCCACGCCCCAGGGCTTGGGTTCCCCTTCCTCTTTCTCTCCCCACCCCTTGCTCTGTGGAGCAGTGCACCCTTTTTTTATGGGGGAGGGGCGGCCGGCCGGCCGGCCGGGGGTCGGGGGAGGACTGGAGGAGCAAGGCAAGGCAGGCAGACTTCTTCTCTCCCCAGTACTGCTTTCAGATTGGATGTATGTGTGTGTGTTGCAGTGGAGGGGAGAGGAGGAGAGCTCTAGGCCGGGCTCTCAGGCTCTTCAGTGACCAGCAGGTCCACATTCTGCAGTCACACCACCCGGCCTCTCTCATCAATTTGCAGTGCAGTCCCATAGTAAGCGAGTACTTTGTGTTTGTGCAAAGCGGTGAGTTTCCTGCCAGCTGCATGTGTCAAGGTGTGTGTGTGTGCTCCTGTCCTGGCTTCCCCCCTTCCTGTGTCCTGCTGCATGCTGCCCTGGCTGCCTGCCTTTTTCACTCGACGCATCGTCCTCTGCACGCTCTTTGCCACCACCACCACCACCCACGTCGACCTTTCTTCTTTCACGCTCGATACAACGCAATGCCGTTAAACCACTGCATCATCAAACAAAAATGCTTACACAAGCGGGTTTTGTGGGCATCGACCGTGGTGGTTGGAGAGAAGAATGTGTTTACGTTCCTCTACTTATTAAATGTAGTAGTAGTAGTAGTCAATAAATGCAACAGTTAGATCGTCCTTGTGATGTTGTGTGTGGCAAGTTTCGTGTTTGAACAAAAAGTGAGGTCACATGCGTGACGATGCTTCTGCTAGTAATACAGCATATTTAGTTTTCATTGCAACAAAAACGGGTACCTTGATATTCATGACATCTTTTGTCGCTTGCCAGTGAATTGCTTTAACCGCCACCTCTCTTTGTAGTTTTATCCCACGAAGAATTTGTATATTGTGAACGGATGCCTTGACATTCATAACCATTATGTCACTCTTGTTAATCAGTTTCTTCTATTGATATACTGTTGGATACCTTGTCATTCAAGATTTGTTCTCACTCATAACCAAAGTTGTGGGATTGTGGCCGAGGGCGGAGCTAGGATTTCGATTTAGGGGTGGGGGGGGGGGCGACAATACGATACGATAGTGCGTGTATATATTAGATATTCTATTTGTCACCTCAGGTGATAGACCGAGTGCTCTATGACCCACACCCAGTGGTGTGGTCGGTCCAATAGATTCGTCGGTCGGATACATTCGAACGGATTCAGATATATCACCCTAGTCGTTGAAAACCAGCGCTACCATATATACACACACTGACTCGATAAAGGCATATATGATAATCAAATTAACATTAGTTTTACGATGTGAAGGCAATCTAAAAATCTAAAATGATACAAAAAGTCACATAGAAAAGAGGGGGGGGGGATGGTTTGCATTGAGTCTTTCACCTTCTTTAGACATTCTATTTTATATGAAAAAATCATGGTACTAACATAAATGAAGGAGAAGGGAGGATATAAAACAATCCTAAAAATATATAACCACTCCACCATTCTGATTCATACAAAAAATAACAATGATAACATAAATGAAAGAGAGATGGAAGATAAGGGAAAATAAACATAAATATATAAATGATACTAGAGATTAATAGAGGGAATAAATAACAAGACATACACTAATTTAAATAACCCTCTAACATCTAACCAATCAATTTTATTTAAGTATCAATACAAACTAAGAAACAATAACAAGAATATGACATAAACATTAATCTAGGTGTATAAAGGCTATTAAAGATCATATAAATAATTACTAATTAGAACTAATTTTATATTTTCCTTGATTAACAGGACTATGTCATTTGACGACGGTTTATGGCACAACCTTTTAACATGTCATATCTATAAGCTACAATGCATTTTTTGATATTTACTAAATTGCATCTAAGTCTCAAATGAGTTATAATATATATATATACCATTAAAAGTTTTCATGAAAATGGTATACATAAATATATATTCTTATATCACAAGCATATAAAGAACAAAGGCAAGATACTTTGAGGGTCATGCTTAGGTCGGCACAATATGAAGACATGTTATTGTGTCATTGGACATGTTTGTGTCAAAGTAAAGACTTATCATGTCGTACTGACACGACCTAATGTGCTTCGTGTGCCTAGAGGCGACCACCCAAATCAGCACAAAGCACAAGAGACGCCCTAGTCCCACCACTACTCATTAAGGGCACTCCAACCTAGAAACTACCTAGAGTAGTTGGCTACCTATGTTCATTAATTAGGGTACCACCTAGTCAAAAAACAATGATGTCATTGAAATTATAACCCGTCTCAGTGAGAGTTTGGTATATAAGTTTCATTTGCATTTAATAAGTTGCCACATAAACATTTTATGACATGAAAATGCCTTTAAGAAGCAAGAGCATAAGTCGGTTTTATATAGATAAAACTCTCTTGGCATGATTATCAACTCTATATAAGCCACACAATTAAATGTTTATGAAATAATAGAATGAAGTTGAGCATTGAGGATAGGTGTTTCATCTTGTTTTTATTCATTTTACATGATATAGTAGTCTTAGGAATAGTGCCATAAAAACTCTTCATTAAAAATGGAATGAGGAGAGAGAGAGACAAGAAAATGGTTCCTTAGATAAAAAATATGTCTACATGGAAACGAAGATACGAATAGATGAAGCGATAAGCATATGACGGAGAGAAAATGTGTTATTAGATAAAAATATCCTCAAGAAACTACCTATTGATTTCTATATATGTATATTGTCTTTATGATTTATATAGTATAGAAACTATGTTTGTAGGTTGGAACTACCCCAAATGTGATGTTTGGATCTTTGTTTTTATATATGTTTGAATAGGAAACCCCATGATGTGTTTGGCTAGTTGTAGGATCTAGGACACCGGCCAGAGGGGGGTGACTAGACGGTCTTGACTAAAATAAAATACACTAGAGAAATTTAATCAAAACAACAAGAGATATATATTTACTAGCCTTGATAGGTCAACAAAATATAATGAGCAATTTATGCTAACACTACAAAAGATAGACAATACACAATGTTGGGGGTCTTCTACTTAGCCGAAGGTCCTCAAGACGAAGATCCTACGTAGAAGTAACAATGCGGAATGTCGAAGCTCAGTAGCTTCCGTTCAGACCAAGAAAAGAAGGAAAAAGGACTAGTTAGACCCTCTTAGTTTAATTGATTGTAAACTAATGTTCAAGGACATGGATGCAATTTTACTCGGGCTGTGTCTCGTGCCTACAAATAGATGAACAGTACCCCCATACTGTTCGCGCTGGATTGTACTCACTTTCTCGCATCCTCGCCTTCGAGCAAGCCAAATGTATCAATGTAATATTAACATTGTTTATATTCATATATGTTTTATGGAACAAAAGCATAAACAAATTATTATAATATAACTATCATATTTATTCCTTCGCATTCCTATCCCTGTATTAATATGATAAAGGTGTGTCCTTCTTGACCTTCGTCCGAGGAACATGATACCCTTAAGGAGATAATGCTTCGAGGGACGAAGGTCCTTAATGATTAACAATTGTGTTGCCTTGTTCTTGACTCACAACATTTGAGAACAAGTAACCAATATTGGCGCCCACCTCCGGTGAACTCACTTCCACAATTGCGATAATGGCTTCGCAAGTCAACCAAGCTATGGCACCTTCAGCTACGAAGCTGGTGCTCCCAATCACAGGCGACTTAGGTTCTAAACCAGCCAACATGAAGCAGAAGAAGGAAGCAAAGAGAAGGGTATATCATGTTGGAGTGCAAGGATCCTTCATCAAGTCCAAGTGGTCTCATATACCAATAACCTTCTCCCAGGAGGACCTTCAGCTCAAGGATTATCCCCACAACGATGCAATGATCATATCTTGTGTCATCAAGGGGTTTCTGGTCCACAACGTCCTAGTGGAAATGAGTAGTGCAGCAGACATCATCTTCGCAATAGTGGAAATGAGTAGTGCAGCAGACATCATCTTCGCAAAGACTTTCAGGCAAATGCAAGAGCCGGATGGCAAGATACATGATGCAACACATCCCCTTTGCGGCTTCGGAGGAAGGCAAATTGTGGCGCTCGGCAAGATAACTATGTCAGTCACTTTCGGCTAAGTTCACAACACAAGGACAGAACAGGTTGTCTTTGACATTTTCGATATGGACTATCTTAACAATGCAATCATCAGACGAGGGACACTGAATGCCTTCAAAGCAATACTTCATCCAGCATATCTTTGTATGAAGATACCATCAGAACAAGGGCCCATTGCTGTGCATGGAAGCCAAGAGGCTGCCAGGAGAGCCGAAGGAAGCTGGACGGATTCAAAGGCCACCCACAATATAGATGAAGCCGAAGCTCATTAGCAATATAAGCACAAAAGAGAAAAGACTGCTTCAGCAGATCAACCAAAGTCCATGCTTTTGTGTGAAGACATAGTCGAGCAAAAAGTGCTATTGGGATCTCAATTATCTGATGAACAAGAGAAGACCTTGCTGAGATTTCTGTTCAACAACAAAGATGTTTTTTCTTGGTCGGCCAATGATCTCTGCAGTGTCAATAGAGATATTATTGAGCACTCACTCAATGTAGACCTGACCTTCAGACCAAGAAAGTAGAGGCTCTGGAAAATGTCCGATGATAAAGTCGAAGCTGCACGAAATGAAGTGAAAAGACTTCTGAGTGCTGGTGTTAGATGAGAGAAGTGACATACCTAGAGTGGCTGGCTAATACTGTCATGGTAAAGAAAGCCAATGGAAAATGGATATTGTGCATTGACTTTACAGATCTCAATAAGGCATGCCCGAAGGATGAATTCCATTGCCAATAATATATTCCCTTGTGGATGCAGCAGCTACTTCGGAACTCATGAGCCTATTGGGCTACTACTCAGGCTATCACCAAATTTGGATGAAGAAGGAGGATGAGCCGAAGACAAGCTTCATAACTCCTAGTGGGACCTATTGTTACCTTCGGATGCCTGAGGGGCTCAAGAATGCTGGAGGAAGCTTCAGCAGAATGACTGCCAAAGTTCTTCACTCCCAAATTGGCAGAAATGTGCTGACATATGTTGATGATATCATAGTAAAAAGCACAAAGCAAGAAAAACAAATTACTGATTTGCAAGAGACATTTGCCAACTTCAGACGGGCTGGTCTTAAATTAAATCCAGAAAAATACGTCTTTGGAGTGAAGAAGGGCAAGTTTCTTGGTTGCTTGGTATCAACAAAGGGTATCAAAGCTAATCCAAGTAAAATAGAAGCCATACTTCGAATGGAGCCACCAAAATTAAGGAAGGGTGCCCAAAGATTGATAGAGAGACTGGCATCACTGAACAGATTCATTTCAAGGTCAGCAGAGAGGAATTTGCCATGCTTCGAAGTGCTGAAGTCAGCCGAAGTCTTTCAATGGGGACCAAATCAGCAGAAAGCCTTCGAAGAACTGAAACAATACTTAATAGAGCTAACAACCTTAACTCCACCTTCGTCAGGAACTCCATTGCTGTTGTATGTAGTTGTTTCTCATGCTGCGGTTAGTGCAGCACTAGTGCAAGAGAAGCAGGAGGGCCAGGCAAGAAAACAAGTGCCAGTTTACTTTGTTTCCAAAGTACTTAGTGCATCAAAGAAAAACTACACAGAGATAGAGAAGGTATTATATGCTGTACTAATGGCTTCCAGGAAATTTCGACATTATTTTCAAGCATACCACATCATAGTACCATCTTCACAACCTCTCAAGGACATAATGAGGAATATAGAGGCCACAGGAAGAGTTGGAAAATGGGCTGCAGAACTGAACGAATTCACTATTGATTTCGTTCATAGATCTTCGATCCAATCCCAAGCGTTAGCCAACTTCATTGCTGACTGAACGCCAGGGGCTCAGGACGAAGAGAAAATAACCGATGCCGAAGCCTAGACAATATTTTGTGATGGGTCTTGGGAAACCTTCGGCGCAGGAGCAGCAGCCGTCTTGATTTCACCATCAAAAATCAAAACCTGCTATGCAGCAAGATTGGACTTCAATTGCACAAATAATATTGCAGAGTACGAAACCCTTCTTTTGGGGCTTCGAAAGCTTAATGCAATGGGAATAATAAGGGCGGTTCTCAAATCTGACTCACAGGTCATCATAGGCCATGTTGATAAAAGCAGCAAAGCAAGAGATCCGAAGCTAGAAAAATATCTAGATACAGTTCGAAGGTTGGAAGCTTCCTTCGAAGGTTTTTCTGTAAAAAATATTCCGAGAGGAGAAAACGAGCACGCAGATTTGCTAGCTAAATCAGCGGCACAAGGCTTCTGTTACCTTCGGTGGTTTTCTTCAAAACAATAAAAGCACCTTCGATTGAGCTCATGGAAAGAGTGGTGCTCACAATTTCACCGGTACATAGTGAAGATTGGAGGACTGAGATCGTATCTTTCCTCCAAGGCAACTGTCTTTCGGATGATGAAGTCTACAATAAAAGAATGGAAGCAAGGACAAGACCATATGTAATCATAGAAGGAGAATTATACAAGCACGGAGTCTGCTCTCCATTGCTCAAGTGCTTGTCCAGAGCTGAAGGTCAAGAATTGATGAAGAAAATACATGCCGGATTATGTGGGGCTCATATTGGGTCTAGGCCTCTGCTGGGGAAGGCTTTTAGACAAGGTTTTTACTAGCCGAAGGCAGCTTCGGATGTAGCAGATTTGGTTAAAAAATGTGAAAATTGCCAAAGATGCGCCAGAGACCAGAAGCAACCTTCGTCTCTAAACCCAGCTAATACAACCAACTTGGCCATTGCAAAGATGGGGCTTGGATCTGTTAGGTCCACTTCCACCAGCGCAAGGTAACTTGAAGTATGTTGTGGTGGCAGTGGAATACTTTTCTAAGTGGATTGAGGCAAAGCCCTTAGCTACAATAACTTCGGAAACAGGACAAAAATTCTTCTGGCAAAATATTGCTTGTCGCTTCATCGTGCCGAAGGCTATCACCGTTGATAACGGAACTCTGCTCGATGCTGAAACCTTCAAAACCTTTTGTAACCAGATTGGTACAAAAATACACTTTGCATCAGTGAGGCATCCAGAGTCAAATGGACTGATAGAAAGGGAAAGCGGAATTATAATAACAGGAATAACGAATTCAATCTTCATTCAACCCAAAGAGAAGTGGCCAGACAAATTAATAAAGGTGGTACAGAACCACAACACTGCTGTATCAAGGTCAACAGGATTTACTCCGTTCAAGCTTCTCTTCTGTGACGAAGCAATAACACCGGAAGAAGCAAGAACGGGTTCAATAAGAACCTTAGCCTCGACAGAGGATGAAGGTGATTGCCAAGTAACAAAAGACACCATAGAAGGGACAAGACTACAAGCAATAGAGCACATCAATAAGTACCAGGCCAAAACAATCAAATGGCATGACAGAAAGGTAAAATTGAAGAATCATAAACTAGGTCATTTGGTGCTTCGAAGAGTGGCAAACCCTGATACAGTGGGAAAGCTTCAGCTCAAGTGGGAAGGTCCCTTTTTGGTGGTGTCTTCGTCAAGACCTGGATCTTACAGATTGAAAGACATGGACGGCAACGACATACCAAGGTCTTGGAATGTGGATGAGCTTCGTCGGTATTATGTGTAAACAATGTAATTTTCTTATTTTTTTTCCTGTGGCACCCTTTTCCTTTCAAGAGGGAAGAAAGGTTTTTAATGGGGCCATAGGTTGTAATTTTCATTTTTTGTTTAGCCCTATGCAATACAAGGGCCAAATTCCCCTACATGTAAAATGTAACAAAAAGGAACACACCATCGAGTGCAATAGGCCATGGAGAAGCTCAAAAGTCGTCCCTAAGGGGATGCAGAGCTAACATCATCTAAAGAGGGAAGAAGCTACAAAGTCGTTCCTAAGGAGCGCAGAGTAAGTTCTGAAGCTCAAAAGTCGTTTCTAAGGGAATGCAGAGCTAAGATACCACCTAAATCAAAGGTGAAGAAGCTCCAAAGTCGTTCCTAAGGGGATGCAGAGCTTAAATGCCACCTAAGTAAAGGGTGAAGAAGCTCCAAAGTCGTTCCTAAGGGAATGCAGAGCTTAGCTCAAAAGTCGTTCCTAAGAGGATGCAGAGCTGAAATACCACCTAAGTAAAAGGTGAAGAGACTCAAAAGACATTCCTAAGGGGATGCAGAGTCTAGGTATGTTTTTGGCATACATTTGCATTTTTTCATCACATCATCCTTTGCATACATGTGTGCATACATTAGACATTCGTAGGTTCATCATCATGGCATAAAGCATAGACATTAATAAGAAGAACAGGAAAAGCCTATCCTTGGTGAGAAAACGCTTCGTTGCATACGAAGATGCTTCGTTTTTAATGAAATGCTTTGATGCGAACGAAAAGAAGGGAAGGTGTTTTTCGCCTTCGACTCAAAAGATTACAAATATTGGTTTCGTCCACAACAAAGCAATTCACACACAAGCGAAAAGTAAAATGGTATTACAAGGTATTAACAAATATGTACAATATTTTGTCCAACTGTCAATTATAATTCTTAGCCGTATGATACAGAGAGTTCCTAAGTCTTTCTACAGATAAATACAAAGGGAGATTCTAGAGTCTTTGGTACTTTGGTACAAGCTTCGGCTTAGCGATCTTCGGCGCCATCATCCTATAGACAAGACAAGGTATAAGGTAATTGGAAATTTATTAAGAAAAAATCAAGGTAAATCAAGGTAAAGTTTCATACTGAGTTAAGCAGTTTTCGTGCTTCATCCCCGGCCAATTCACTCCCGCCCTTTGCCCAAATTTGGGTAATAAATCTATTTCCTATGCTTCGGGCCTCGGTTGGAACGTCAACCAAGTCTGATGATGAAAGATTGAAATTTGGCTTGTTGATGGCCCTTGTGTGATTGCACCCGGCCTTCATAAAAGTTGCGGTTGTACCGTGTGAAGCCACCAGAGCACAAAAATCTCCATTTCCGGTTATAACTTCATCAAGGGCTTCAACTTCATTTTCGATATGATCAAAGGCCCCTAGGATGTCTTCGGCAGAAGGGGTGATCTCTTCAGAAGTGGCTCTGACTAAGTTAAATATTTCCTTCAACCAATTGATGTATCAGGCGGCAAAGCCGGAGCATTTGTCCCGAAGATTCTTAACAGTTTCGTTTAACTTCCTTTCAGCTTCTGCTTCGACCTTCGTTTTGAGCTCCTTCATCTCATGGTCGAAGTGCTCTGACCTTTCCTTCAAGGCTGCTCGAGCTTCGTCTAGGTCTCTATTTAGCTTATCATTCTGAGATCTTGCTTCTACAAGAGAGCCTTCGGCTGATTGCAGCAGGATGTTTTTCTTTCTTAAAGAATCTTCAAGTTTTTTAATCTTATCTTCTAAGCCTTCAATAATAACTTCATTTCTTCTATCTTCGGTATCCTGCTGCATTTTCAATGACTTGCTTAATAACATACTCTGCAAAACAAGTTAAAATTAAAATACTCAAACCATTACGAAGGTAATATAAAAAAAGAGAGTTTAGAGAAAAACCTCACCTTGAAATTGGAATAAAACAAGCTGCCGACAATATGTTGTCGTCTGTAACAACTAATGTCAGACTCCAACTTCGTGAATCCAACGTTGGATAAAGTGCCCACAATCTTCGCCCCGGCACGGTCGTGAATGCATCCTAAGATTTCTTCATCGACCCCGCCGAAGAGCATGGACCCCGGTTGGTAACCGCAAGCCATAGCGAATTCTTTAAGCTCTAGTTTATCTTCCTCCGAAAGTCCTGGCCACCCAGGTGCCGAAGGTCGAAACATTTCTCTTCCGAAGGAGTATCATCAATTTTCTTCCCTTTGTTAGGCACCGCGGCCATGCCTCCCTCCGCAACCACACCTGTCTTCTCCGCAGCCACATCTGATATAAGCTTGTCAATTTCTGACATTGTGGCTGCGAGTTCCTCAGCTTTGGCTCCGCCAACATCTTCAGTATCCGCAGGAATTGCTATTTTCACCGCCGAAGCTGAAGGCGGTGTTTGCTCAATTGCTTTCATTACGTTCACAATCTGCCATTTCTTTTGCCCGCCAACCTTTTGCTCCATAGCTGAAGGCACCTTCATCTTCTATAAAAGGTTGGTCAGTTCCGACCTCATAGGACTTATCAGCTTGAATGGTGGGGATTCAGTCATTACCTTAAATTTCCACCACCTCGACAGCAGTGGGCGACGAAGGGCTCAAGGTTTCTTTCGGTGCTTCCTCTACCTTCGAATCGGCAGAAGGAATTTCATCAAGTTTTCTCTTCTTAGGGGCTTGCACCTTCAACTCTGGTGCTATTTTCACTCTCTTCAGAGCCTTTTCGTCTGCCTTCATGGACCGGGCAGCTTCCCTGTTCAAAATGATGACAACCCTTTTTCTCTTCGCTCCCTCGGCCCCTTTGTCAAGTCTCTTAGTATCTAGATATTCAAAGTTCAATGCTTCCATTACTCGGTTTAGCCTTCGTTTCGGTTGGGTGCCAAAGGCGACAGTCATCAGTTGGTTCTCTTTCTTCGTATTATTGCCAAGAATCTCGTTGCACATAGTTTCGATCATCTCTAGCCATTCAGTGCACGGTTTCTTGAATTGCTTCTCAAATTTAAAGCGATAGGGGAGCCGGACTAGTTCATATTTCTTTCCCCTTCTTTCTTCTTCAACATCCCCCAACCGCTAGAGGTCGGAAAAGTTTTGTTTGCCAAGTTCTCTTGTACTAAATCCCTGGTGCTGATTTCGGCAGCCACCACTCTGAATTCAACCTCGGCCAGCTGGCATGTGGAGCCAAGTTGCATATGGAACAACAACCTTGTCATTCCGAATCTTAATCACATAGGGCTCATAACCATGGTCATCAATTTCTCCCTCTTCTTCTCATCAGCCTTCACGTAGAACCACTCATTTGTCCACCCTGTTGGCCACTTGAGCCGATCACCGGGGCTCTGGTGTCCTTTTGGTACACGAAGTTATAGCACCCAAAGTTTTTGTGAAGGCCATCCGCCCTAGCCTTCATCTGATAGTGCAATTCGTGCACTCGGCAGAAACCTTCGGCATTAGCACTGATGCCTTGGCTTCGGAGAGCCCATATGTAAACACTTAACCTAGCAATGACATTTGGCGTTAGCTGATGAAGGTATATTTCAAACTTCTTCAAAACCTCTCCTATGATGTCATATAGAGGGAACCGAAGCCTTCTCTGAAGAAGCTTTTAAAGACAACAACTTCATCCTCCTTCGGCTCCGGAATCACCTCCTCGCCAGCAAGACGAATAAGCTTACTCTCAGCTTCCCCAAAATAACCCAGCTTCTTCATCATAACTAGGTCCTCCACTGACATGGTAGACTTTCCAAATTCAATTTGGCTTGGTTTCAACGGGCTCAAGATATTGTTGTCTTCTTCAAACTCATCATCACTCCCATCCTCAGCTACAGTTTTCTCAGCTTCGGCAATGTCACCTTTGGCAACGGCCTCCTCCGGCACTACTAAACCCGATCGTCTCATCATTTTCTGATATCGGCGCCATCTCCGTCATTTCAACATCATCCCCTCACGGGACACCCTTGCAGTGGACCTTAATCATGCCATCTCAAGTATCGTGGTTACTTAAAACGAAGCTGACTTCGAATGACGAAGACCGTGTCTGGAAAAAGCAAACCGAAAAGCTTCGGCTTTGGTTAAAATTTTTAACAGCACAACAGTGCAGTGGCAATGAATGTTGTGGTAACTCCTGGCCAACATGTTTGCTTATATAGTACTAGAGGGAAAGAAGGCGAACCGCTAGACCGCCCACATTGGCTAAGCAGTGGACCGTTCGGCGCTCGGAATATTTTAATCAGGCGCTCGGAATATTTTAATCATTTATTTCGATAACGAGCTCAGGGAAGGTGTTTATCGGACCTTCGGCATTCCGAAGCCATTGTGCTTTTCGCTGACCGAGCTCGTTACGAAAAGAACGATCTAGCACCGCGGAGGGGCTACTGTTGGGGGTCTTCTACTTAGCCGAAGGTCCTCAAGACGAAGATCCTACGTAGAAGTAACAAAGCGGAATGCCAAAGCTCAGTAGCTTCGGTTCAGACCAAGAAAAGAAAGAAAAAGGACTAATGTTTAAGGACATGGATGTAATTTTACCCGGGCTACGTCCCGTGCCTATAAATAGATGAACAGTACCCCCGTACTGTTCACGCTGGATTGTATTCACTATATCACATCCTCGCCTTCGAGCATGCCGAAGGTATCAATGTAATATTAACATTGTTTATATTCATATATGTTTTATGGAACGAAAGCATAAACAAATTATTATAATATGACTATCATATTTATTCCATCACATTTATATCCCTGTATTAATATGATGAAGGTGTGTCCTTCTTAACCTTCGTCCGAGGAGCATTATACCCGTAAGGAGATAATGCTTCGAGGGACGAAGGTCCTTAACGATTAACAATTGTGTTGCCTTGTTCTTGACTCACATCATTTGAGAACAAGTAACCGACACACAAATTACTAACTACTTGCAAGTAATGAGTAAAAGGTGAGAGAATGACACCGAGATTTATCCCGTGGTATCAGTGATTTGCCGATCACCCCTAATCCACGTTGAGGTGGAATTCAAGCTCTCACTTGCCCCTCTATCAAGACACGCCTTGATCTTTGAGCCAAGTGGACAAGAACTCACTCAACCACTCACAATCAACACCGTGGCACCTCCACAATCTTCACAGAGAGCTCGACGGAGACAACACCCGAGCCGTCTAGCAGGCGGCAACCTCCAAGAGTAACAAGTCGATAACGCTTGCCTGGTGTACCACCTAGTGCCACAAAAGATCACAAAGGATGCCAATGCACTAGACCTTCTCAACCACTCACTAGAATGTGATCTCAAGCAACGAGTGTGAGAGTTTGAGTTAGAGTATCATAAATGAGCTCAATGTATGCTAGGAGTGGGCAAGTGAGCCCTCACACATGAGCTCCACTTCTATTTATAGCCCACAACTCAAACCTAGCCGTTATGTGCAACTAGCACAACTTCTACGCACACGCGGACTGTCCGCGCCCTATGGCCGGACGGTCCGTTGTACGAGTAACGGCTATAAAAACTGTTTGAAACCTATCAATACTGTCAGAAAAAGTCAAGTCCGGATGGTCTGCTCTCCTGGGCTGGACGATCCGGGACCTGTCAACTTGGAATATTAGAGCACTGGCTAGTTAAAACAAACCAAGTAGACTGTCCACCATTCATGGCCGGACGGTCCGCACATGGACCACCTACCGTCCGGCTAAAAACCCAGGACGGTCTGTAGTGCAAGGACTCAAAAACACACTGTCCCTGCCCAAACTCAATTCAGCTTATGCAGACAGTCCAGCCTCCTGGCTCGGACGGTCCACAAAGGGAGACAGAGATAGGGCACCAATAGACTTCTTTTGCAGAGCTGCGGACGGTCCGGCCTCCTGGTGCGAACGGTCCACCGACCACAGAGTTGATATTTTGCGCTTTTACAAAAGATTTTGTATTTTGAAAAACGAAGCGTTGTTAGACCTCATGCAAATGCAACCATTTATGCTCTACGAGGCACTAAGTTTTACACTGATCAAGTTTATTGACCCCTCTTAATAGTATGACTATCTATCCTATTAATCCAATCAATTTCTTCTCTAAACACCTGCTAACCGGCAAAAACAAACCTATATTTTACCTTTGCCTTCACTTGATCCACAATCAATGGTTATAAGTCTCAAAGACTTTACTGTTTCTTGTGGTCCAATCCTGCATTCTTATTTCTCCAAGAATTGTTAGTCCACAATCAGTTGTCATTAATTACCAAAACACCACTTAGGGCCCTAGATGATTCACACTAGTCACTGTAGGAAAACAATTAAAGAACGTCGATGAGGAACCAACGTTCTTACTATAACAGGCCGACGTACTTTCGGTAAGTATGTCAGTTACCCAACATAACTAATAAGTACGTCATGACTGATTAAGTACGTCAGTTTCCCCACACCGATGTACTTAATAAGCACATGGCCAATAAATATGTCGGCCTGAAGAAACCTACGTACATACTTGTCGGACACATCTAAGATGCCCAGACAGGCTAGATACACAACATGGGTGTTAAGTACGTCGACTAACTGACATACTTATCCTCTTAAGTATGTCGAATAGCACGCACCGATGTTCTTAATTCGACCACATGGCGTATGTGTCGGGCAGGCTAGATACGCCATGTGGCATTAACTACGTTGGTTAACTTATCGTACATGGCTAAAGTATGTTGGTTAACCGACATTCTTAATTAACTTTTTGAAAATAAAAAACCTGTTCTGGCCCCCTACCTAGATGGGAAGTCTACATAATAGGCATATAATAACAAATAGAGTATCACATACAATAGTTACAAAGTACAACACATACATTGATCAAACATACATGTTGGTTACATGCTTTTGATTACTGAAGGATATAAAAAACAAGGCAACACAAATTATTAAAACAAAGCTTCTCCCTTCAATTAACTCTTCTTTGAAGGCTCAATCAAGAGAGAAGACATAAGACAAAGATAGGTATTAATGAGAATGGTGTGTAAACAATAAAGAGCAGACGATATTACTCATATGAATGCACACGTATACACATTATTTCATTCCTTGCAATATATCAAATGATTACAAGTGTACCTTCGGTTTCACACGAGTAAGGGCTCGAAGGTAGTTTCGAAGGCTGAGCAAATCAGTGCTCAGAGCTCTCGAAAGATGAATTTATGCATGGCATTGTTTCTCTATTTATAGGGAGGGGTACAACTTTGAATGAAATTACAAGTATGCCCACGAAGCTTACACACATGATTCACAAGTATCATAGCAATAATATTGTCTTTCCTCCTTTCCTTTTTGTGCTGAACAAGTATCATGAATCCTCTTCTTCTTCTTTGCTTCATACATTAGAGCCCTCGATGACGAAGCTACCTGCTTCGGTAGATGCCTTTGCAACACTCATGCACAACCAAAGCACCACAACTTTCCCTTTCTGATTCATAGCTTCTTCTGATGAAGGTTGGCTCCGTTGATCCTTTGTATTGTACCTAAAACACATCTTCTCAACTCGGTGATGAGGGGTTTTGAGGATCTTCGGCAATGTAGGCCCCCAACAGTAGCCCCTTGTGGAATTAGTTCGTTTTTCATAATGAGCTTAGACCACAAAAAATATTGATTGGGAAGTGTTGTGCCGAAGGTTCAAAAACACTTTCTTGAAGCTCGTTATGAAAGGTACTTCGGGTAAGGCTGGTTGGTGGGGTCAGCTACTCAGTGAGTAAACAATTTACTTTTAAAAACTTTTTAATATAAAAGGGGCGTCGTCTGCAATGATTGGCATGACATACACAGTTTTGCGTGCTTTGCTTACAAATTTTTCTCTGTCGTTGAAGCTTGCTTCGAGTTTGTTCTTGCTTTGAATTCAACTTTAGATAGCGTCAAGAGAAATCTACCTTCACAGAGATGGCAGGAGAACAATCAGTTCCTGAGCTGGCTTTAGTGTTTGATTCGAAGACCCCTGAAACGAGGGGAAATAGCTCAATTGTGGTAGCCGAACCTACCGCATCGCAAGCTAAAGATGCTACTACGAACCCAGTTGAAGAGTTAGATGATGATAGCTAGGACATTGATACTGAAGAAAACAACACCATCATTCGTCCCACGAAGCAAAGTCACGTGGACTTCGGAAAATCCACAATTAAGGGAGGACATATTGATGTACTTACTAAGTTCCATTACATTGACAATGTTGACTAGGTCCGACTGGGGGTGAAGATCTAGTTCTGAAGCCTAAGCAAGTTGAAGTTTTTATCTTTCAAAGCTTTTTAAGAGCCGAGCTTAGATTTCCATTGCACAAGATGATAGTGGCCGTTCTGAAGAGATTTAACATATACCTTCATCAGCTTACCCCGAACGCCATAGTGAGGTTAGGGATTTTCATTTGGGTATGAAGCCAGGGTGTAGAACCCAACTCAGAGGCATTTTGCCAAATTCACAAGTTGCATTATCAGACAAAGGCAACTGGAGGCCTTCAGAACAACTTCAGGTGCTATAACTTCGCTTATCAGAAAGAGGCCATGTTCCTAGCCCTTGCGTATCATAGCAAATGGCCGAACGCGTGGGCGAATGAATGGTTCTACATGAAGAATTATTTGAAAGAGAGAGAGGAGATGTTAAGGATATTATCCAGAATCTTATCCACCCTAACTTCGGGTATAAAAGGCCAACTTGTTATATAAATTTCAAAGATCAAGCTTCTATTATTTCCTATAATGTTGTGTGCACCCACATCGGGACAAGGGATCTTGTCCAAGAATATCTGGCATTCAGCACATGGTCATGAGGGGTTGAGTGGGATATGCCTAAGATGACAGAGAAGGATGCTTCAGAAGCAGAGCCTGGTTTGGTTAGGCTTTGGTACGAGTTTAAGTTCGAAGCTTAGTTCAAAGAACCCTGCGATGAATGGTTAGATGCCATTGAGGATAAATGTAATGAAATACTTGGAAATTATAGCAAAAAGTAGGTCGAAGCACTAAATTTGACCTTCGCAACGCATAAGAAACATTGATTAAACCACGTGTTTGATGCTATTGGGTTCTTTTATCCTGACTACCCCCATGTAATCCAAGAGGCAAAGAAGAAGAGGAAGCAAAAACATGCCAAGGTGACTTGCAAATGTCGCAAAGTTTGTGTTTCAAAAAAGAAACCCGAGACAAGGTCTACTCAAGCTTTGGAAGAGGCAAGGGTATGATATATACTTTTTTGAATCTGTTTTTTGATTAGTAAACTTCATTCATTTAGTCATTCTTATTTTCTACATACTAACTTCGGAGATGACGAAGTTATTGAATTACCCATTCTTGAGGAGGCTCCCCTGGCAAGCATTGCCTTTGAGCCAAAGGAGGCTTCAATTTTGAAATTCTCTCTGGATACTGCAGAGGAGGATGAATGCATAGCTTCAGTAATGAGCACATATTTTTTTGAAGATGACGAAGACAAAGACAAGGACAAGACCGAGGCAAAGGTCTTAGACGAGACAACTGTCCAAACAATTCTTGTGATGAAGGATAGTAAGGTGCCTCCCATAGCTGAAGCAACACCAAGCACTATGGAGGTCCTTGCAGTACCACCAACAGCGACAACTTCGCCAACCAAGGCAATTGAGAAGGTTGAATCTACAAAACCTATGTTGGTAGATGAGAAGGGCAAAGGTGCCATAGAAACTGATGAAGCTAAAAAAATCTATAGAAAAAGATGTTTCTATGGGAGAAGGTCCTTTTGACTAGGAGTTTGGGGGTTGATGGTACGAAGTTCACTAGTCGGCCGGGAAAGCAATGGGCGTGAAGCAGATGGTCGAAGCCCTCGAGTTTGCTAAAAAAATAGGATATCCTTCGGGATCAACAATCTTCGGAGGAGGGCCAGATGACTACTTGCATTGTTGTCCAGACAGCCGAGACACTGATGTCTGCCACTACATGGCGGACAACAAAGGTTTTCCAAAACTCGAAGCTATGCTGTCAACAATGCTATTTGAAGATTTTTCATACTACCTCGCCTATACACATTTGAAGGTATAGCTTGCTCTTACTGCTTCAGGATTGTTAGATCGTTTTATGACTCAACTTCTTATTTTTTTAACTTTGCAAAACGATATCTTTTCTGTTTGGAGTGAATTGTCATAGTCTTGCCTAATGGGCTTAGATCCTTGGTTAAATTCCATTTGTGTTCAAGAAGTTCCCTTGAAACTTTGGGCATGTTCGCTGGTTTATGTGCAAAGAAGTCCATGTTGTGCATGAGGACACAAGTGAGTGCATATTCCTATGGTTGGTTGAATTTGGCCTGATAGTTACTACTTTGGAGAGATCACATACAATTAAGTTGATCTTTTCAATGGAATTTCCCTAGGAGATTTATTGGATCCTAACTTTTTATGATGTATTTCTAGGCCATCTTGCTGTATTTTCTAGGAGAGCTCAGCTACTTCTTATGCCTATCTTAGGAATTGGGCCATAGCCGCAAGCTGCACAACCTCAATGTGAAAAATCATAGGACTGCTTTGAGTCACTTCTATTTGGGAGTACACATTGGGTCTAGGATCTAATGTACTCTATTCTATAATTAGCTTCTATGTCAAATGTGATGGGTAGAGTTACTTGCCCAAGGGGTATCATCACCTTCCTAGGTACAATGTCGTTGAGGGGTTTGCCTATTATTGTGTGAAGATTCATGATAACAAGTTCCACCATTTCTAATGTGTGGGTAAATATAATATAGAGCCCCACATCACCATCTATGAGAACTTCGATAAGTTGAACTTCTACTACTATTGGGTCCATGACTAGGAGTGTTACCTTAGGTAAAATAAACTAGTCCATTGATACTCCCTTGAGAATTGAATTAGAACCTCAAACCATCTTAAGTAAGTTAGAGTTACGAGCTTTGGAGCCATGATCTCATGGAGGGTAATCATGGTATGCGACTTGGACATTATGTGATTACTCTTTCAAAGATAAGGTTGATGACATAATTGGCCCGCTAAAACTCTACTCTTTCTCGCTTGTCCTAGTCTTCATCTTCATCTTCATCCATCTTACCTTTTATTTTAGCCATGTCCTAGTATATGGTAGGGTTTAGGCCATAATTTTTTTAGTTGCTCACATCAAACGACTGAATGTTTGCTAAATGAGTGATATGGGCATCGCTCCAGGAGTAGGTCATCAAAAGATTTAGTTTTGCTAATTTTTTTGACTTGTTCATGACTGTGGCCGAGTTGTCAAACTCCATCTTCCTACCTGATAGCTTGCTTGATCCTTCTAATAATTTCTACCCTTGTCATCTCGGTGGTTTTGATCATAGTACTTATCATGTATGCTCTCTTTTGCCTTTGTCTATTTGTTGATCATATCTCAGAAGGTGTCAATATTTTTAGCTGATTTTTGAATGAAGTATTTATAGAGATAATTGTCTTTGAGTCCATTGCCAAAGTAATTAATGATGTCCCTATCAAATATGTCTACCAATGCGCATCGATTGTTAGCAAAGCGCCTATATTAGTCATGTATGCTTTCACTGTTCTTCTACTTGTAGTTCTAAAGGTCTTGGTAATTGGTTGTACAATCCCATACACCCCAAAACGTTTCCATAATTTGTTGGGCTAGTACCGACCAACTATCAATGAAGTTCATTTTTAGTTTCTTGAGCCAAACCAGTGGTGATGCCTCAAGTACAATTGAAAAGTAGATTGCCTTGACACCATTGTTTGCTCTAGTGAGGCTAATGATAGATGAGTAACAATGTATCCACTAATTTGTGTCTTTATTGCCATCATACTACAAACACAAGGTTGATATGTTCACTTGTCGTTTGAGTTTGTGATGAGTGATTGTCAATCGAGTAGCGTATTGGGCTGAGTCATGTGGACAAAATGGGGCATAATTTTAAGCAACATGTCTCTTTGCTTCTGATGCATATGTGTGGAGTCTAGGGGTAGTGATCGATAATGAATGTGAAGGTCTTGTGTGTTTGTGCTGATGGACACGGAGTGGTGAAGGATGAACATTATGTCTTAGTGATGGACAAGGAGTGGTGAAGGATGAGCATTGAGTCTTGACTGAAGAACTAGAGAAACCAGGTGACTACCTATGATGGTTAAGAACTAGGGATATCAACAGGCATGAAGATGTGGTAGAGCGGATCATGTTGCCGACATAGTTGAAGACCAACAATATATGTGTTTAGGGCATGGGTGATGTGTATGGAGTATGCTACCTATGAATGTTTGGTGGTTGAACGTCAAAACTACTCAGCGATGATTTTGTGGATTTGGGCTCAAAACCCCTGGCACAGAGAATAGGAGGCGGTAAATAGAGCCATTATGAAGGGTGTGTCAACATGAAGCAACTTTATGAAGGGAACATGACCATTAGATTGTTAGAATGAGAGTTGTATATTTTTAACCATAGTTGAGTGAATAAGATTTATGTATCTAGGGGTATGTTGGTGTTGGGGGCCTTCCTCTTCCGAAGGTCCTCAAAAACTTAACTAACATGTTTTTCCGTGTGACATAGGCCGTTACAGGAGGCTTCGGCTGTGAGATGAAGGTGTGCGTGGTATGAAGGTGTAGTATGAACGAAGGACAAGCTAGCTCCGAAGCTATGGCTGAAGAAGCTTCGGCTCAGCACGTTGACGATGGTGAAAGCAGAAACCGACTTAAGGAGGAAAAGACTGTTTAGTCCTCGACGGTTTGCTTTATGGTCAATAGTAAATGTCAAGGACATGAATGGAATTTTGTCTGGGCTGCGTCCCATGCCTATAAATAGATGAACAGTAACACTGTACTGTTCACGCTGACTTGTAATCACTCTCGCGTCACTCTCGCTTCTTACCTTCTATCAAGCCGAAGGTACAAATGTAATTTAAATATCGTTAATGTTTATTCATGCTTCTATAATGAGAATATGAATAGTCTAATGATTTGAAATGATCATTCATATTCCCTTCGTGTTACATATATCTCTGTTTGTATTCTTGCTTATTGAAATGGTGAAGGTACATCCTTCATGACCTTTGTCCAAAAAACATTATATCCTAAGGGAGATAATACTTCGAAGGACGAAGGTCTTTAACCCTTAACACTTGTGTTGCCTTGTTCTTGATTTATAGCATTTGAGAACAAGTGACCAACATTGGCGCCCACCTCCGGTGAACTCATCCGACCACCTTCGGCAAGCATCGACCCTCGTCATGCCGCCGAAGACAGTCGGGCCAGGGGCTGCACTGCAGCCACAAGACGTTAATCAGGAGACGTTACGCGAAGCTAGGAGCCAGAAGCGGAAGGCTACCAGCCCAACACCTCAGGAGGAGGAACTGGATCAAGAAATAAGGGATCTCGAAGCAATCCACCAACAAGTTCAAAAGAAGCGAGAGAAAATGCTTCGGCTCACTGATCTCCAGAGGAAGATTGATGAGGTCGTCGAATAAATGTGTCACCTTACACAGGATGACCAAGACCAAAGGCCCTAGTACAGGGAGCTTCATCAAGAGAATTCACACAATGATGATGAATGGTATGGTGACTTTCATCATGGCAATTTTGCTTTCGATGATGCCTCTCCTTTGGCAGCAGGATTGCAGGCTACCCCATGGCCCCCGTCATACAAGCCACCTCAGCTTCCTATGTATGATGGGCACTCACCCGAAGCAGTTCCTGATGAGCTATGAAGCAACCATATCTTCATATGGGGGGCAATACTGCACTTATGGCGAAATCCTTCATCATGGTAGTGAAAAGCGTAGCACAAACTTGGTACTCTTCTCTCCGGCCAGGGACAATCACATCATGGCATAAGCTCAAGGATATGTTAGTCACTAGCTTCCAAGGCTTTCAGACGAAGCCAATGACTGCTCAGGCTTTGTTTCAGTGTACGTGAAAGTCGCCTAGAGGGGGGTGAATAGGCAAATCTGAAATTTATAAACCTAAAGCACAACTACAAGCCGGGGTTAGCGTTAGAAATAAAACCGAGTCCAAAAGAGAGGATGAAAACAAATCAACTAAGAAATAAAGCGAGTGACACAGTGATTTGTTTTACTGAGGTTTGGTTCTTGCAAACCTAGTCCCCGTTGAGGTGGTCACAAAGACCGGGTCTCTTTCAACCCTTTCCCTCTCTCAAACGGTCACCTAGACCGAGTGAGCTTTCTCCTTAATCAAACGGGTCACTTAGACCCCTACAAGGACCATCACAACTTGGTGTCTCTTGCTTTGATTACAAGTGTCTTGAGAACAAGAATGGAGGAAGAAGAAAGCGATCCAAGCGACAAGAACTCAAATGAACACGAAAATCTCTCTCTCACAAGTCACTAAGTGTTTGGAGTGGTTTTGGACTTTGGAGAGGATTTGATCTCTTGTTTATGTCTTGGAGTGAAGTCTAGAGCTCTTGTATTGAATGCAATATGCTGGAAACTTGGATGCCTTGAATAGTGGTGGTTGGGGGTATTTATAGCCCCATCCACCAAAACAGCCGTTGGGGAGGGCTGCTGTCGATGGGTGCACCGGACAGTCCGGTGCGCCAGCCACGTCACCCAACCGTTAGGGTTCTGACGGTTTCGACTGTTGGAGCTCTAACAGCATAGGGCACCGGACAGTCCGGTGCTGCACCGGACAGTCCGGTGCTGCACCGGACAGTCACTGTTCACTGTCCGGTGCGCCCTCTAGCGCTGCTCTGACTCTGCGTGAACTGTCCGCGCACTGTTCACGATGTCAGTCGACCGTTGAAGTCAACTGTTGCGCTGGCAACCGTTGCTCCGCTTGGCACACCGGACAGTTTGGTGAATTATAGTGGAGCGGCTCTCCAGAAACCCGAAGGTGAAGAGTTCAGCCTGTACGGTCCCTGGTGCACCGGACACTGTCCGGTGGCACACCAGACAGTCCGGTGCGCCAGACCAGGGTTCTCTTCAGTTTCTTTTGCTCCTTTCTTTTTGAACCCTAACTTGTATCTTTTTATTGGTTTGTGTTGAACCTTTAGCACCTATAGAACATATAATCTAGAGCAAACTAGTTAGTCCAATTATCTGTGTTGGGCATTTCAACCACCAAAATCATTTAGGAAAAGGTTTGACCCTATTTCCCTTTCAATCTCCCCCTTTTTGGTGATTGATGCCAACACAAACCAAGGCAGATATATAAGTGCAGAATTGAACTAGTTTGCATAATGTAAGTGCAAAGGTTGCTTAGAATTAAACCAATTTATACTTTCACTAGATATGCATGGATTGCTTTCTTTTATTTAACATTTTGGACCACACTTGCACCACTTGTTTTGTTTTTGCAAAAATGTTTTGGAAAATATTTTCAAAGTCTTTTTGCAAATAGTCAAAGGTATATGAATATGATTTTGAGAAGCATTTTCTAAATTTGAATTTTCTCTCTCTGTTTCAGATGCTTTTCCTTTGACTTAAACAAAACTCCCCCTCAATGATATTCTCCTCTTAGTGTTCAAGAGGGTTTTAGATATCAATTTTGAAAGTGGTCATACCAATTTGAAATATATCATCAAAAATAAGATACCAATTGAAAATCTTCTTTAAAAGCTTTGAAATTGGTGGTGGTGCGGTCCTTTTGCTTTGGGCTAATACTTTCTCCCCCTTTGGCATGAATCGCCAAAAACGGATACTTCGTGAGTGAAATATAAGCCCTTTTACTTTCTCCACAATGGTACATATAACTATGAGTGAAGATTATACCACTAGTGGAGAGAGGTGCAGAGTGACGGTGAAGGGTAAATAATACCGATAGAGCGGAGTGGAAGCCTTGTCTTCGCCGAAGACTCCATTTCCCTTTCAATCTATGACTTATCATGAAAATACACTTGAAAACATATGAGTCATAGCAAATGAAAGAGATATGATCAAAGCTATATAAATGAGCTATGTATGCAAAGTTTTAATCAAAGTTCCGAGAATCAAGAATGTTTAGCTCATTCCTAAGTTTGGTAAAGGTTTTCTCATCTAATGGTTTGGTAAAGATATCGACTAGTTGTTCTTTGGTGCTAACATAGGCTATCTCGATATCCCCCCTTTGTTGGTGATCCCTCAAAAAGTGATACCGAATGGCTATGTGCTTAGTGCGGCTGTGTTCAACGGGGTTATCCGCCATGTGGATTGCACTCTCATTATCACATAGGAGAGGGACTTTGCTCATTTTGTAGCCATAGTCCCTGAGGGTTTGCCTCATCCAAAGCAATTGCGCGCAACAATGGCCTGCGGCAATATACTCGGCTTTAGTGGTAGAAAGAGCTACTGAGTTTTGTTTCTTTGAAGCCCAAGACACCAGGGATCTTCCCAGGAACTGACAAGTCCCTGATATGCTTTTCCTATCAATTTTACACCCTGCCCAATCAGCATCTGAGTATCCTATTAAATCAAAGGTGGATCCCTTGGGGTACCAAAGGCCAAACTTAGGTGTGTAAACTAAATATCTCATGATTATTTTAATGGCCCTAAGGTGAACTTCCTTAGGATCGGCTTGGAACCTTGCACACATGCATACGGAAAGCATAATATTCGGTCGAGATGCACATAAATAAAGTAAAGATCCTATCATCGACCGGTATACCTTTTGATCTACGTATTTACCTCCCGTGTCGAGGTCGAGATGCCCATTGGTTCCCATTGGTGTCTTGATGGGCTTGGCATCCTTCATTCCAAACTTGTTGAGTATGTCTTGAATGTACTTTGTTTGGCTGATGAAGGTGCCCTCTTGGAGTTGTTTGACTTGAAATCCTAGAAAGTACTTCAACTCCCCCATCATAGACATCTCAAATTTTTGAATCATGATCCTACTAAATTCTTCACAAGTAGATTTGTTAGTAGACCCAAATATGATATCATCAACATATATTTGGCATACAAACAAATCATTTGCAATAGTTTTAGTAAAGAGAGTAGGATCGACTTTTCCGACTTTGAAGCCATTAGTGATAAGAAAATCTCTTAGGCATTCATACCATGCTCTTGGGGCTTGCTTGAGCCCATAAAGCGCCTTAGAGAGTTTATAAACGTGATTAGGGTACTCACTATCTTCAAAGTTGGGAGGTTGCTCAACATAGACCTCTTCCTTGATTGGTCCATTGAGGAAGGCACTTTTCACGTCCATTTGATAGAGCTTAAAGCCATGGTAAGTAGCATAGGCAAGTAATATGCGAATTGACTCAAGCCTAGCTACGGGTGCATAGGTTTCACCGAAATCCAAACCTTCGACTTGTGAATATCCCTTGGCCACAAGTCGGGCTTTGTTCCTTGTCACCACACCATGCTCATCTTGCTTGTTGCGGAAGACCCACTTGGTTCCTACAACATTTTGATTAGGACGTGGAACTAAATGCCATACCTCATTCCTTGTGAAGTTGTTGAGTTCCTCTTGCATTGCCAACACCTAATCCGAATCTCTTAATGCATCTTCCACCCTGTATGGCTCAACAGAAGACACAAAAGAGTAATGTTCACATAAATGAGCGACACGAGATCGAGTGGTTAACCCCTTATGAATATCACCGAGGATGGAGTTCACGGGGTGATCTCTTTGAATCGCTTGGTGGACTCTTGGGTGTGGCGGTCTTTGACCCTGATCATCTTCCTTGTCTTGAGCAACTTCATCTCCCCCTTGATCGTTGTCCTCCTCTTGAGGTGGCTCTTCCTATTGATCATCCTCTTCATTGTCTTGAGCCTGATCCTCATCTTGAGTTGGTGGAGATGCTTGATTGGAAGATGACGGTTGATCTTGAGCTTGTGTGGGCTCTTCGGATTCCTTAGGACACACATCCCTAATGGACATGTTCCTTAGCGCGATGCATGGAGCCTCTTCATCATCTAGCTCATCAAGATCAACTTGCGCTACTTGAGAGCCATTAGTCTCATCAAACACGATGTCACAAGAAACCTCAACTAATCTAGTGGATTTGTTGAAGACTCTATATGCCCTTGTGTTTGAGTCATAACCAAGTAAAAAGCCTTCTACAACCTTAGGAGCAAATTTAGATTTTCTACCTCTTTTAATATGAATAAAGCATTTGCTACCAAAGACTCTAAAATATGAAACATTGGGCTTTTTACCAGTGAGGAGTTCATAAGATGTCTTCTTGAGGATTCGGTGAAGGTAGAGCCGGTTGATGGAGTAGCAGGCGGTGTTAATCGCCTCGGCCCAAAACCTGTCCGGAGTCTTATACTCATCAAGCATGATCCTCGCCATGTCCAATAGAGTTCTATTCTCCCTCTCCACTACACCATTTTGCTGAGGTGTGTAGGGAGAAGAGAACTCATGCTTGATGCCCTCCTCCTCAAGAAAGCCTTCTATTTGTGAGTTCTTGAACTCCGTCCCGTTGCCGCTTCTTATCCTTTTTATCCTTAATCCGAACTCATTTTGAGCCCATCTCAAGAATCCCTTTAAGGTCTCTTGGGTTTGTGATTTTTCCTGCAAAAAGGACACCCAAGTGAAGCGAGAATAATCATCCACAATTACAAGACAATACTTACTCCCGCCGATGCTTATGTAAGCGATCGGGTCGAATAGATCCATGTGGAGTAGCTCAAGCGGCCTGTCGGTCGTCATGATGTTCTTGTGTGGATGATGGGCACCAACTTGCTTTCCTGCTTGGCATGCGCTACAAACCATGTCTTTCTCAAAATGAACATTTGTTAGTCCTAAAATGTGCTCTCCCTTTAGAAGCTTGTGAAGATTCTTTATCCCAACATGGGCTAGTCGGCGATGACAAAGCCAACCCATATTAGTCTTAGCAATTAAGCAAGTATCGAGTTCAGCTCTATTAAAATCAACTAAGTATAGCTGACACTCTAATACTCCCTTAAATGTTACTGAATCATCACTTCTTCTAAAGACAGTAACACCTATATCCGTAAAAAGACAGTTGTAGCCCATATTTGCATAATTGAGAGACAGAAAGCAAATTGTAATCTAAAGAGTCTACAAGAAAAACATTGGAAATAGAATGGTCAGGTGATATAGCAATTTTACCAAGTCCTTTGACCAAACCTTGATTTCCATCCCCGAATGTGATAGCTCGTTGGGGATCATCATTTTTCTTGTAGGAAGAGAACATCCTTTTCTCCCCTGTCATGTGGTTTGTGCATCCGCTATCAATAATCCAACTTGAGCCCCCAGATGCATAAACCTACAAAACAAGTTTAGGTCTTGTTCTTAGGTACCCAAACGGTCTTGGGTCCTTTGACATTAGAAACAAGCACCTTGGGTACCCAAACACAAGTCTTGGAGCCCTTGTGTTTGCCCCCAACATATTTGGTAACTACTTTGCCTGATTTGTTAGTAAGCACATAAGATGCATCAAAAGTCTTAAATGAAACATTAGGTTCATTTGATGCAGTAGGAGTTTTCTTTTTAGGCAATTTAACATGGGTTGATTGCCTAGAGCTAGAAGCCTCATTTTTATACATAAAAGCATGATGTGAAACATTATGAGGTTTCCTAGCATGAATTCTCCTAATCTTATGCTTAGGATAACCAACAGGATATAAAATGTAACCCTCGTTATCCTGAGCCATGGGAGCCTTGCCCATAATAAAGTTAGACAATCTCTTAGGGGCATTAAGCTTGATATTGTTTCTCTGTTGGAAGCCAATGCCATCCTTAATGCCAGGGCGTCTCCCATTATAGAGCATGGTCCTTGCAAATTTAAAATTTTCATTTTCTATTTCATGCTCATTGATTCTAGCAGTTAGTTGAGCTATGTGATCATTTTGTTCTTTAATTAAAGCTAGGTGATCATGAATAGCATCAACATTAATATCTCTACATCTCATGCAAATAGAAACATGATCAACATTGGATGTAGAGGGTTTGCAAGATTTTAATTCATCTATCTTAGATTTTAGCATGGCATTTTCATCTCTAAGACAGGAAATAGAAACATTGCAAACATTTAAATCTTTAGCCTTTGAAATTAAATTAGCATTTCAATTTTAAGGCTATAAATTGATTCATTCAATTTATCAATCTTAGCAAGCAAACTAGCATTATCATTTTTAAGATTGATAATTGAATCATGACAAACATTTGATTTTTCAACCTTAGCAAGTAAATTACCGTTCTCATTTCTAAGGTTGGAAATGGTGTCATGGCAAATGCTAAGCTCTCTAGTCAAGTTTTCACATTTTTCTATCTTCTGAGCAGAAGCATTTTTACCTTAACATGCTTTTTGTTTTCCTTAATAAGAAATTCCTCTTGGCTATCCAAGTGTTCATCCTTCTCATGAATAGCACCTATCAATTCATTCAATTTTTTTGTTGCATGTTTAGGTTAACAAAAAGACTAAGCAAATCATCCTCATCTTCACTAGAGCTATCCTCATCACTAGATGTTGTATATTTAGTGGAGGCTCTAGATTTTACCTTCTTATTTTTGCCGTCTTTTGCCATGAGGAACTTGTGGTCGACGTTTGGGAAGAGGAGGCCTTTGGTGACGGCAATGTTAGAGGCGTCCTCGTCGAAGGAGGAGTCAGTGGTGCTCTCGTCGGAGTCCCATTCCCAACACACGTGGGCATCGCTGCCCTTCTTCTTGTAGTACTTCTTCTTTTCCTTCCTCCTTTCCTTCTTGTCGTTGCCCCTGTCACTAGAAATAGGACATTTTACTATAAAGTGACCGGGCTTACCACACTTGTAGCACACCTTCTTGGAGCAGGTTTTATAATCCTTCCCCCTCCTTTGCTTGAGGATTTGGCAGAAGCTCTTGATGATGAGCGCCATTTCCTCGTTGTCGAGCTTAGAGGCATCGATGTGGAGCCTACTTGACGTAGACTCTTCTTTCTTTTCCTCCGTCGCTTTAAATGCGATGGTTTGCACCTCGGGTGTGGAGGTGCCGCCTTGCTCGATGATTTGTTTGGAGCCTTTGATCATCAACTCAAAGCTCACAAACTTTACTATCACTTCCTCGGGAGACATAAGCTTATATCTAGGATCACCACGAATTAATTGAACTTGAGTGGGATTACGAAAAACAAGTGATCTAAGAATAACCTTGACCATTTCATGGTCATCCCACTTGGTGCTCCCAAGGTTGCGCACTTGGTTGACCAAGGTTTTGAGTCAGTTGTACATCGCTTGTGCCTCCTCTCTTTGGTTGAGGATGAATTGACCGAGCTCCCCCTCGATCGTCTCCCGTTTGGTGATCTTGGTCATCTCGTCCCCTTCGTGTGTGGTCTTTATCACGTCCCAAATCTCTTTGGCACCTTTTAGCCCTTGCACCTTGTTATACTCCTCTCAACACAAGGAGGCGAGGAGTATAGTGGTTGCTTGGGAATCAAAGTCTCGGATTTGGGCGACCTCGTCCGAGTCGTAGCCTTCATCCCCCACGGATGGTACCTGCGCTCCAAACTCAACAATGTCCCAAATGCTAGCGTGGAGTGAGGTTAGATGATGCCTCATTTTATCACTCCACATACAATAATCTTCACCGTAAAAAACTAGTGGTTTGCCTAATGAGACGGAAATTAAAGGAGTGCATTTAGAAATGCGAGGATAGCATAGGGGAATCTTACTAAACTTCTTGCGCTCATGGCGCTTAGAAGTGACGGACGGCGCGTCGGAGCCAGAGGTGGATGGCAACGAAGAGTCGGACTCGTAGTAGACCACCTTCTTCATCTTCTTCTTTTTGTCGCCACTCCGATGCGACTTGATGCGGGGAGGTGATTCCTCCCTTCCTTTGGTGCCAGACTCCTTTGATGGAGCCTTCCCGTGGCTTGTGTCCGTTTCCATCTCCCTCTTGGTGGATCCTCCCGACATCACTTCGAGTGGTTAGACTCTAATGAAGTACCGGGCTCCGATACCGATTGAAAGTCGCCTAGAGGGGGGTGAATAGGCACATCTGAAATTTATAAACTTAAAGCACAACTACAAGTCGGGGTTAGCGTTAGAAATAAAACTGAGTCCAAAAGAGAGGGTGAAAACAAATCAACCAAGAAATAAAGCGAGTGACACGGTGATTTGTTTTACCGAGGTTTGGTTCTTGCAAACCTAGTCCCCGTTGAGGTGGTCACAAAGACCGGGTCTCTTTCAACCCTTTCCCTCTCTCAAACGGTCACCTAGATCGAGTGAGCTTTCTCCTTAATCAAACGGGTCACTTAGACCCCTACAAGGACCACCACAACTTGGTGTCTCTTGCTTTGATTACAAGTGTCTTGAGAACAAGAATGGAGGAAGAAGAAAGCGATCCAAGCAAAAAGAACTCAAATGAACACGAAAATCTCTCTCTCACAAGTCACTAAGTGTTTGGAGTGGTTTTGGACTTTGGAGAGGATTTGATCTCTTGTTTGTGTCTTGGAGTGAAGTCTAGAGCTCTTGTATTGAATGCAATATGATGGAAACTTGGATGCCTTGAATAGTGGTGGTTGGGGGTATTTATAACCCCAACCACCAAAACAGCCGTTGGGGAGGGCTGCTGTCGATGGGCGCACCGGACAGTCCGGTGCGCCACCGGACACTGTCCGGTGCGCCAGCCACGTCACCCAACCGTTAGGGTTCTGACAGTTTTGACCGTTAGAGCTCTGACAGCTTGGGGCACCGGACAGTCACTGTTCACTGTCCGGTGCGCCTTCTAGCGCTGCTCTGACTCTGCGCGAACTGTCCGCGCACTGTTCACGTTGTCAGTCGACCGTTGCGCTAGCGACCGTTGCTCCGCTTGGCACACCGGACAGTCCGGTGACCCACCGGATAGTCCGGTGAATTATAGCAAAGTGGCTCTCCAGAAACCCGAAGGTGAATAGTCAGCCTGTACGGTCCCTGGTGCACCGGACACTGTCCGGTGGCACACCGGACAGTCCGGTGCGCCAGACCAGGGTTCTCTTCGGTTTCTTTTGCTCCTTTCTTTTTGAACCCTAACTTGTATATTTTTATTGGTTTGTGTTGAACCTTTAGCACCTGTAGAACATATAATCTAGAGCAAACTAGTTAGTCCAATTATTTATGTTGGGCATTTCAACCACCAAAATCATTTAGGAAAAGGTTTGACCCTCTTTCCCTTTTAGTACACAAGACCATGAGGAGTACCTTCAGGCGTATGTTCGAAGGTTCCTGCGTTTGAGAACACAAGCGCCTACAGTACCCAATGAAATTGTCATTGAGGCCATGATCAAGGGACTTCGGCCAGGACCTACAGCTCAATATTTTGCTAGGAATCCCCCACAAACCCTGGAGGAGCTCCTTCAGAAGATGGATGAATACATTCGAACCGATAATGATTTTCGCCAAAGAAGAGAGGAAGCATATAGGTTTTCTGAGATGGCTAGGGGCTTCAAAGGAAGACTTCACCCCAGGCACGTTAGGTCAATCCATAATGGCAATCCAAGTGATGATAGAGGAAGTCAATCCCAAAGGCAACAACACAGCTCTCAGTCATCAGGGCCACAACAAAGCTCCTTCAGGCCACCAGCCCCAAGAGGCAGAGGGGGCAGAAGCTTCGGAGGCAAATACGGAGATCAGCCCAGAAGATTATTTTGCTTATTCTACGGTGAAGACAAAGGCCACAACACAAGAACATGCCAAGTTACAATTCAGAAACAAAAAGAGATTGCTAAAGCTGAGGCACGGCAGAATCAGCCGAAGCAGGTCCTTCATATTGCTTCATGATACTCTCCCTATGTCCCAGAGTACGTAGGTAACAATAGCCTACGACCTCTATCACTTCGGCAAGCCACTCTCAAGTTTCCTGGGCCCAGCTACCACCACCACCGCTACCACCTACTCTGACCTGAAGCCAGCAGCCAGAAGGGCACCAGCACGCTCAACAGCAGCGCGGTCTTTGGGAGGAGTCCGAAGCTCGCACAGTCAGTAGCACTGTACCGGAATCCAAGCACATCTACTAAAGAATATCCTACCCTTGGTGTATCTTTATCTTTTCTGCCATTTTATTTTTCTTGTATGACAAACAAGTCATGAAGGACTAAATTCTGATCTCATGTAATAATTGTGCCCGTATCATTGAGTAAAATGCTTCCCCCTAACAAACTTCCGAGGCTACAAAAGTCGTTCCTAAGGGAGCGTAGAGTAAGTTCCGAAGCTACAAAAGTCGTTCCTAAAAGATCGCAGAGTAAGTTCCTAAGCTCAGAAGTCGTTCCTAAGGGAATGCAGAGCCAAAAATACCACCAAAATAGAAGGTGAAGAAGCTCCAAAGTCGTTCCTAAGGGGATGCAGAGCTTAAAGACTCCAAAGACATCCCTAAGGGGATGTAGAGTCTTGAGTGTTTCAGTGTGGGCGTGTGTCTTCGGCATAAACATCATATTGCATCATATCATCGCATCATTCCGTATAGCATTACATCATACATCATATCGCATCAACGACAAAGATTGAGCACGAAGCAAATCTTCGGCAATAACTTGAACAAAAGTGTGCTGAGGCACGAAGCAGACCTTCGACAAATACAATTTTACCAGGAAAGTCCATTGACAACAGTATCACACGACATTTTTCCATAAAAGGGTTTCTTTCTTTATGAAGCATGAAAAGAAGGGAAGGTTTTTTTTCGCCGAAGGCTCAAAAATGGTATGTGCTTAAATTTCATGCATCGCAAAAAAATATATTACATTAATATACATGTTTGATAATTTTTTCATACACAAATGTTACATAGTATCATTACAACAAAAGTAGTCTTCTTTGAGAATCTTCTCAGCGGCCTCATTCAACAGTCTATCGACGACTTCGTCGACGATGGAATTGGCACCACTCATTACGTTCAACACCTCCTTCATAACGAGATCGGTCTGGGGGTCATATGGCTCGGGTAGCGGTGAGAGTTCAGCTGTAGTAAACAGACCGTTAGTCCGAAGCCAGAAAACAAACACCGAAGCTAAAATTCAATAATAATACCTATACGCCTTGCACGCTTAGCAGCTTCTTCGGCTCGCTTAACTTGTTCTCGAGCATCATGGGTTTCTTTTTCATTTTTCTTTATGATTTCGTTGGCCATTTCTCGGCCACCGTTCACCTAGACATCAGAATAAAACTTCCTGCCCACCAAAGTGGCTTCGACCAAGGGGTCCTTCGTGTCGTCTGTGGAGAGGGTGGTTTCGTTCTGGGCCACAGTTTTAACATGGTCACAACCAGCATTCTCCAGAATTGTTGCAACCCCCCGTGCACCGGCGAAGGCACAGATGTCCCTGCGATCACTAAGGATCTCTTCAAACGCTTCGGCTTCTTCACCTATCCAATCAATGACTCCTTCGGGGTCAGCTCGAATGAACTTTTCTTCCGAAGAGTACGCTCCCACTTTGGCAAAACTGGTTTTCAGTTTTCTTACGCAATCCAAGGATTTCTCAAAGCATCACTCCTTGGATTCTCGAAGCTCCTCAACATTCTTTTCTAGCCTAGGATTCGACCACTCACTTATTTCTTGCTTTACTTTTGCAACTTCAAAATTTTCGTTAGCCTCGGCGAGTTTTTTTCTGAAGGTTCTCAACTTCGGCTTTATGGGCTTCGCATTGAGCATTAAAATTTGCCTCGTCCTTCTTCACTCTGTCCACTAAGGAAAGCAGAATTTTGTCTTTCTCTAAGGCTTCATTTCTCAGTTTGATAACCTCCGACCGAAGGTTGCCAAGGGTTATCTAGCAGCTTTCATCTTCAGCATTCTTCTATGCTCTCAAAGTGTTGCTAAGAATTAAGCCCTGCAAAAAGAAGGGGAGACATAGGATCAGCACGAGAATAAAAGACAAAATATAATCTATTTATGTCTATAATTTCTGTACCTTTAGACTATTGTACGCAAGGCTGTCTGTGAGGTCGTCCTTTGACATGGTAGAAAGGCCAACTTCAAGCTTCGGAAATCCCATGTTTTTCGCCATCTCTCGGTAGACAAATATTTCCTTGTTGTCCGGAAGACAGTATAAAAAATCATCTTTGTCAGTGCCATTGTACACCAAGGCCCCCTTTGGGTATTTCAGTTCCTGGGCATAGTGTTTGGCTTCCACGATTTATTCTTTAGATAATCTTTTTCCCGAAGCATGTCGAATAATAAAGTCAAGATCTTCGGAGGATGCTTCGGGAATAGGAGATTTAATTTTTTCGGGTGCCTCTTTCTGCTACAGAGCCAGGCCAGCATCAGAAGATTCTTGTTCAGTTCTTTGCTCAGTTCCAACAGGATTCGGCCTTAGCTCGAGCTGTAGTAGCTTTGGCAACCTTCTTTACAGGGGCAGGAGTTAGCACCCTTGTCGACTCCATGACAGCGTCCATCACGCTTGCCATCCTCCTCCTCTTGGGGGTTATTGCAGGAGTTTTTGCCACCTTCGGCAATTCTGGCTCCGGTGGTGGACTTAAGATTTTTTGTGGTTCTGCCGTTTCTTCTCGGTCTGACTCTTCGGCTGTCTTTCCTTTAGCTTCGGCAGTATGTTTCGGCGCTTTGGCCGGCAGGTGCAGACTGTCCTGGCCCCACGATGGAAGATGTCCCTTCACCAAGCTTTGGCACCATAGCCGTTTCAATATACCTAGGTCGGTGCGTTAAAACTTTAATCTTTTTGCCTTTCAGCACAACAGAGATGGCCAAAGCGGCAGTTTTCCTTTTCTTTCCCTGCTTTCAAGAGGGATAAGTGTAGTCCGGGTACACGAAGCCGATAACATCAAAAACTCTGTTCAACCTTTTCTTGTCTCGTCCTCCGAAGGCTAAGGTCATAGCATCATCTTCAGCTCTCGTGTACGCTCCAAGCAATTCGTTGCTAGTCGCCTCAACACATGTCAGCCAGTCATCACTTGGCTCGTCAAACTGGTCTCTATATCTGAAGATGTATTTCAAGTAAACCAAACCACCTTGACTAGACCTGGCAGCAGTCTCCTTTGGCATATCCCAGTCATTCACAAGTGGCCACACTCTGTAGGCTTTGTGCTCCTGAACCAGGTCTCTTGTGCAAGTGAAGGCACAAACATTGTTGAAAGCCTTCTGGCATGCTTCGGTATCATTCCCAAGCGCAGTAGCTGGCCTTCTGAGGCCGAAGCGAGACCAGATAGGGCGTTGGATAATCTCCTTTATGTCCTCCATTTCAATCAGATTATTCTTAACATAAAAACCATTCCTCCATCCAGGTCTCGGGCCACCTTTTTCGAAATTTTGGAACTGGGTAACTTACATCAGAACGAGGAACGAAGCCATAACAACCGAAATTGTTGTGATATTGCTCCTTGCCAGTGGCCTTCGTCTCGTACAGTAGCTCATGCATGTTACAGAAGCACTTTGCGCTTGGTTCTAGCCCTTGGCTCCTCACCTCCCAAATAAGAACCCCCATCCTGATAATGGCTTCAGGGGTAATCTGATGAAGGAAAATTTCGAAGGTCTTTAGCACTTTAAACAGGAATTTGCTTAACGGGAACCGAATCCCTGCCTTCATGAAGCTTCTATAAACAACCACTTCATTTTCTTCGGGAGCAGGGGCGGCACTGTCCCCTCCAACTCTCACAATGGGCATATCTTGGAAATATCTTCCTTTCATGGCATCAATCTGACTTTGTTTGATGGACGGCTTTCCGAAGATAGTATGACTTGGCCGCCAGGGCCGATCTTCAGAATCCTCGTTCCCACTTTCCACATCAAAGTCCTCGCTATCATTAGAATCCTCAGACAAACTAGCTAATATTTCATTTGTAATCTTTTCTGTGTTTGTCTTTTCCATAGCTTCATAAAACCCAGCTAGAGCAGGGTCCACAACCTTCTTCTCCTCAGACATCTTCTTCTCTTCAGGCGTCTAACGAGCACTTGTGTAAATGACGAAGCTCACAAATCAAGAAAAATTTGACAGCAAGAGATTTCAAGCTTGAAAACAATAGCACAAGCAATTGAAAGTCGCAACAAATGCTATCGCTGTGGGTTCCTATTTATATGCCCAGCGTATTGTAACTTGGCGGGCCCTACATGTCATTGACTTTCGCTATTCTAGCGAAAGGAAGGTGTTTTTTCAGACCTTTTGCTAAATGGTATTCGTTCACGTTGCAGTCTGAATTTGTTAAATGCAAAAACAAATTAATACTACGAGGGGCTACTGTTGGGGGCCTTTCTCTTCCGAAGGTCCTCAAAAACTTAACTAACATGTTTTTTAGTATGACATAGACCGTTACAGGAGGCTTCAGTTGTGAGATGAAGGTGTGCGTGGTATGAAGGTGTAGTATGAACGAAGGACAAGCTAGCTCCGAAGCTGTGGCTGAAGAAGCTTCGGCTCAGCACGTTGACGATGGTGAAAGGAGAAATCGACTTAAGGGGGAAAAGACTGTTTAGTCCTCGACGGTTTGCTTTATGGTTAATAGTAAATGTCAAGGACATGAATGTAATTTTGTCCGAGCTGCGTCCCGTGCCTATAAATAGATGAACAGTAACACTGTATTGCTCACGCTGACTTGTAATCACTCTCGCGTCACTCTCGCTTCTTACCTTCTGTGAAGCCGAAGGTACAAATGTAATTTAAATATCGTTAATGTTTATTCATGTTTATATAATGAGAATATGAATAGTCTAATGATTTGAAATGATCATTCATATTCCCTTCGTGTTCCATATATCTCTGTTTACATTCTTGCTTATTGAAATGGTGAAGGTACGTCCTTCATGACCTTCGTCCAAAAAACATTATATCCTAAGGGAGATAATACTTCGAAGGACGAATGTCTTTAACCCTTAACACTTGTGTTGCCTTATTCTTGATTAATAGCATTTGAGAACAAGTGACCAACAGTTGGGAATGTAAAAATACCTTCTATTAATACGGTGGAAGGGCTAAAACAACCAACCATCTCTCTAACTTATTATTTTGATATTTTTGAACACTAATTTTCATGTATTAGAAGATCCATTTGTGTTTTTATCTTGACATCAATGTTCATCTAATTTGGGAAGCATGGCCTTAACTATGGTAGTTCCTCCAAGTTCAAATCCTAAGCCATTTTGAATGATTTTAGCTTGTTTTTTTAGTTTTATTTTTTGAGATATTTCCATTTCACTTTTTGGAGAATTTTGTGAACCTGAGTTCATGGAAAGGATTGGACTAGTTTGAGTTCCAAAAGGCTCTCCTAGAATCACTGGCAATAGTGGGTATGCGATGAGAGCACAAGATTTGAGCAGTTTTGGACTTTTGTGAAAACCCTAATTCTAGTTCGTATTTTTTGTTATCTATTTTCATAGGTTGATCTTTTGGAATCCTAACTCTTAGAAGTAACATGAATCCTCTCTATGCTGTTGTTAGCGAGGTTTCATCTCATTATGCAGAGTTTTGGTTGAGCGGCATTGCGAGGCCCTGGCAATGTTAGTCAGGAGAGCAGCACTACCGCACAATTTAGAGATGTTTCTCATTTGCTTTTTTCTTAGGATTTTCTTATGTCTATTTTATGTTTTGTTCATTTCTCAAGATTGAGATTGTTGTTAGGAACGTGTTCAAGGAATCCAACCATCAACTGATTAAGATGTTCTTAATTTTTGATCTTTTGTGGTGATTTGGTGTCTTAGAGGTTTTAGGCTGAACTTTTAGAAATCAAACCAAGATTGTTTAAGTGCAAATATATTTGTTGGCTCCCATTCATCCCTTAATTGGTGTTGGAGTTGGTTAGGGATCTATCCACCTTGGTTGTTTCTTGATCTGAGATGGGACATTGAACCTGGTGTTGGCAAGACACTATTCTTTGATGGGTCAAATTACTCATACCAGAAGATCTGCTTGTCGATATATTTGGAGCATTGACTCATGGATCTAGGAAATTTTTCTTGATGACACCTACGTGGTCCTAGCTATTTGAGCTACTCCCTTTCGATCAGAGAGCCATGATGCGAACAATAGGGACCATAATGCCTTATTCTCGTTCCTCTTGCTCTCTGAGTTTGATAGAATGGGACATCTTCATGTTGGGGCGAAGGCAGAGACGCCACCCTTCGCTCGTCGCCTTTCGCTGCAGTCGCTGGTTTGACGAAGACAAAACGGGCAGGGACACCCTTCGCTTCATTCAGCACCAGACGAAGGCCTGCGGTGACGTCTCCCCGCGGCACGGCCTCGTCCTGCTCTGAGGCCCACGTGTGATCTGGCCCATTGTAACGGGCCCCGCGTGACCGCCGTTGTGTTACGGGCCTAGTTTGTAAAGGCATTCTTGTAAGTACAGCTTGTAACCCTGCTTTATGGGAATATTCTGGGGATAAACTAGGTGTCCGAGGGCACATGCGTCCTTAACACGAGGCGCTGGGCACTCAGATACCTATAAATACCCCCACACAGTGCCCGTGAGAGGCTAGACATTAACAGAGCTATTTGCCCCCGAGCACGTATCCCTGTTGTCACCACTGTTCATCCTTGTTGGCCTCCTTGCTGCTGAGAGCAAGTTCCAACATCTGGCGCCCACCGTTCGTGCTACGACAAGACCACCCGCGATGGCACCCAAGAGAGCTAACCCGAAGGCTGACGAGGCTACGAAGGCAGCACTGCTGGCCGCGAGAAAGGGCAAGGCCCTCGTCCTCACCCAATCCACCCACCAAGAGCCCACTGAAGACAACATTCCCCGCACCTACGAAGACGACACCTTCCGCACCTGCGGGCCCGAAGGACAATCGCAGCCGCCCCCAGGCTTCGCCCCAGTGGAGGGCGCGGATCTCACCGAGGACGGCGAGGTCCTCGGCGTCTCAACAGAAGAACAGTTACAGCTGCGCGCCCTGCGCCTCAAGAACCGCAATCTCCAGAGGCAGAAAGAGATACTGGAAGCCAAGCGCCAACGTGTGTCCGCACTAGCCAAGGTGCGGCAGATGATACGCGACGAGGAGCAGAAGGCCCAAGACCTCGAGCGCGAGATCGCGCTGATGCAGCGCGAAGGCCACTTCGGTCTACAGCAAGAGCCACCCCTCCAGCAGCGCGCGCAACCGGAGGACACGCGCGAAGGCCACCTCGGCCTGCAGCATGGCCCACCCCTGCAACACCGGGCGCAGCCGGAGAACCCGCGTTTCCCCCAGCATGACCACGCCTTCCAGCACGGCGCGCCATTCCAAGGGGTCAACTACCTCGACGAGCGAAGTCCCCTGGCGCCACACCTCCGAGTGACGCCTTGGCCAGCTAACTTCCGAGCAGGGGCATATCCCAAGTACAACGGCAGCACCGATCCGGCGTAGTACATAATGAGTTATCAAGTCGCCGTTGCATCCGCCGGATGGGACGACGCCACAATGGCGAAGTCTTTCATCATCGCCCTAGAGGGCCCAGCACTCACCTGGTTCACCAGATTGCCTCCGCTGTCCATTGATTCATGGAGAAGTCTCAGAGACAAGTTCCTGCTCAACTTCCAAGGGTACCGCCCAGACACCGACGCCCTGGCCGAGCTCTCGCTTTGCAAGCAGCTGGAAAAGGAAACTCTGCGGGAGTATTACCGCAAATTCCTAACACTCAAGTCACAGCTGCCCTCCGTCGATGATCAGATCGCTATCCACTACGCCATCAGTGGCCTTCGTGCCGGCGTCCTCTACAGTCATTGTATCAGAGATCCACCCAAAAACCTCCAGGAGCTATATCAGCTCTTTGAAAAATATGCCAAATCCGAAGAGCTCCACCAGCGCAAGATTGAGTCGCAGCGGAAACCCAAAGATGCCCCGCAGTCCAGCCGCACGTGGACGAGGACTCCGCAACCAGACTCCGGTCGAGATGGCCGCAGTCAACAGCAAGTGCACAACATCGCCAACCAGCAGCCTGCTGCTGACCTCCCTCGTCGCCAGGAATATCCCCCCCAGGGCCGCGGAAACGGAACTCGCGGCAGGGGCCGAGGGCGCGCGCAGCCGCCGCACCGGTTCTACTGCCTTTTCCACGGCGAAGACTGCGCCCACCAAACCAAAGACTGCCCCGAAACGAAGGCCACCAGAGACAGAATGGCGCGGGCGCAGCCAGCCGACAATCCTAGAATTGTCGCGCATAATTACCAACCACCCCCTCCACCATATATCCATGCTCCCGCTCCGCATCCACCGCACCACGCTTACCAACACCATCAGGAAGTACAAATCGTACCTCCTCCACCCCCACCACCACACCAGCAACACCAAAACATCCCCCATGCCCCAAAGCAGGAAGACTTCGCCGATCAACCATATCGCGGAGTCATTCACATGATAACAGGGGGGTCCAGCACTGACTTCGACACCAAGCGGCAGAAGCGGGACCACTACCGCAGCATCAATCATGTCGCGGTCACCGGCCCAGTCGTGCAGACGAAGTGGTCCCACATACCGCTAACCTTCGATGCACGAGACGTCGACCTGCGCAGCGCCCCCCACATCGACGCTATGGTCATCAATTGCAGCGTGGCAGGCTGGGACCTACACAAAGTCCTAGTCGACAACGGCAGCCAGGTGGATATCATCTTCCTCCACGCCTTCGACCGCATGGGTATAAGCCACAGTCTGCTCAAGCCTTCGGACAATCCGTTGTATGGCTTCGGCGGCAAGGGCACCTTTCCCGTTGGCAAAATAGAGCTTCCCCTATCCTTCGGTGTAGCACCCAATGCCCGAAGTGAGCAGGTAACCTTCGACATTGTCGACATGGTATATCCGTACAACGCCATCATGGGCCGGGGCTCCATCAATAAGTTCGAAGCTGCCATCCACGGACTGTACCTATGTATGAAGATACCAGGTCCGCTAGGCGCTATCACGATCTACGGCAACCAGCAGACGGCGCGCAACATAGAGCGGGACTTCGTGCCTGGTCAGAGGAACGTACACTGCCTCACGACCCAGCGCGAGGTCCCCCCGCCCGCCAGCCCAGCCGACAAGCAGCACGAGAAGGCACAGTTGCAGAGCCAAGACGGAACCAAGACTGTCCCCCTTGATCAGGCCACGCCCAAGCAGACAGTCACTATCAGCGAAGACCTCACGTCACATGAAGAAGAGAAGCTTCTCTGCTGCCTGGCCAAGAATAAAGATGTCTTCGCCTGGTCCGCCCTAGACCTGGTCGGAGTCAGCCGATCCATAATTGAGCACAGCTTGGGAATTGACCCTTCGGTGCGACCAAAAAAGCAAAGGCTCCGCAAAATGTCCGACGAAAAGACAGAGGCCGCCAAGGCGGAAGTGCACCGCCTCCTAGAAGCTAAATTCATCGAGCCAGTGGCTTACCCCACGTGGCTCTCCAATGTCGTAATGGTGCAGAAAAAAAGCGGGAAATGGCGAATGTGCATAGACTTCACCAGTCTCAATAAGGCCTGCCTGAAGGACAATTTCCCGTTGCCGCGGATCGACAAGATAGTCGATAGCGCGGCCGGATGCGAGGTCATGTCACTCCTCGACTGCTTCTCCGGCTATCACCAGATATACATGAGGGAGGAAGACAAGGCTAGCACCAGTTTTATAACACCCTTCGGCACTTATTGCTTCATCAGGATGCCGGAGGGACTCAAGAATGCGGGGTCCACTTTCTCCAGACTCACCAGAACAGTACTCGAAGGGCAGGTCGGTAGAAACATATTTACATATGTGGACGACATCGTCGTCGCCAGCAAGAATAAGGAGGACCACCTCGCCGACCTCGCCGAGACATTCGCGAACATGCGAGATGCACGACTCCGCCTGAACCCGGAAAAGTGCGTCTTCGGTGTTCGCCAGGGCAAGATATTGGGTTACCTGGTGTCACACCGCGGCATCGAGGCCAACCCAACCAAGATCCAGGCCATCGTCGACATGTCGCCTCCGCAGTCCGTCAGGGACGTCCAGCGTCTGACAGGCAGACTGGCCGCTCTCAACAGATTCATCTCCAGGTCCGCCGAGCGAAGTCTCCCCTTCCTCAAAACACTCCGCGGCGCGAAAGACTTCGCCTGGGGACCGGAGCAAGCAGCGGCCTTCGCCTCACTCAAACAGTACCTGTCGGAGCTGGCCATCCTCACCAGCCCCGACTCCTCGCTCCCCCTATTGCTCTATGTCGCGGCTTCGCCGCACGCGGTCAGCGCGGCACTACTGCAGGAGCAGTCAGTCGAAGGCGCAGTCAGATAGTGCCCTGTTTACTATGTCTCCGAAGTCCTGACACCGTCCAAATGCAACATGACAGAGCTGGAGAAGATCGCCTACGCAGTTGTCATGTCCTCGCGCAAACTGCGCCATTACTTCGAAGCATTCAAGGTCCGAGTCACCTCTGACAGAGGGCTCGGCGAACTATTCAGAAACCCGGAGGCATCGGTGAGGATTGCCAAGTGGGCAGCCGAACTCTCCGGCTACCACATCAGCTTCGAGCCCAGGACAGCCATCAAGTCGCAAGTCCTGGCAGACTTCGTCGTCGACTGGACTGGGCCAGCAACACAGCCGAACCCGTCCACAGAGAAGATCTGGACCATCCACTGCGACGGTGCATGGTGCCATGCGGGGGCAGGCGTCGCTGCAGTCGTCACCTCACCAGCCGAAGTCAAGCACAGATATGCAGCACGCCTCAACTTCGCTCTGGAATCCGACAAATGTACAAACAATATAGCAGAGTACGAAGCGGTTATCCTCGGCCTCCGCAAGCTAAGGGCCCTCGGAGTCACCACATGTATCATCAAGACAGACTCCAAGATAGTTGCCGGACAGGTCGAGAAAGACTATGCAGCAAAAGACCCCGCCCTCATGCAATACCTCGCGGCTATCCGAAGTCTCGAGAGACAATTCAAGGGATTCACCCTGCAGCATGTGGATAGGGCCAGGAACGAGGAGGCCGATGCCTTAGCCAAGGCCGCCGCCAGGGGCGAGCCCCTGCCCTCCGACGTGTTCTTCCACACCATCGGCACGCCAGCCGTCCGGAGCCCCGAAGGGCTCCAGATAACTAATGATAGCGAAGGCCACCGTATAGTCAACCTAGTCATGACCGAAGACTGGAGGGCACCAATAACCCTGTTCCTACAGGGGTACTATCATCCAGCCGACGTCAGTGAGGCAAAGCGCCTCAGACATCGAAGCCGGGACTTCGCTCTGGTCGAGGGCCAACTATACAAGAAAGGGGTCAGTCAGCCAATGCTCAAATGCGTCACCGAAACCGAAGGCATGCAGATCCTACGCGAAGTCCACAGTGGCACGTGCGGCTCGCACGCAGGGCCAAGGGCCCTGGCATCCAAGGTGATCCGACAAGGGTTTTACTGGCCTGCAATGATCTGCGCCGCAAATCGAGTCACAAGGTCCTGCGAAGCCTGCCAGAAGTTCTCTCCTCGGTCAGGCAACCCCTCGCAATATACAAAGCTGATCGCCCATACATGGCCTCTCCAGCGCTGGGGCCTGGACATTGTCGGGCCCCTGCCCACCGCTCAGGGGAACCTTAAGTTCGCCTTCGTAGCCGTCGAATACTTCACCAAATGGATTGAAGCGAGGGCTGTTTCCACAATCACATCAAAGACTGCCCAAAAATTCTTTTGGCAGAACGTTGTTTGCCGCTTCGGAGTGCCGTCCGAGCTAACAGTCGACAACGGCAAGCAGTTTGACAGCCAAGATTTCAAGGATTTTTGTTTCTCCATCGGCACCAAGCTTGCCTTCGCTTCAGTCTATCATCCGCAGTCCAACGGGGTCGTGGAGCGTGCCAATGGGAAAATCTTCACAGCTGTCAAGAAGATGCTCCTCGATGAAAAAAAAGGCAGATGGACCGATTTGTTACCGGAGGCAGTCTGGGCGCTAAACACAACTGAGTGCAGGGCGACCGGGTTCACTCCTTTCCGCCTTCTATACGGATCGGAGGCAATGACCCCGCAAGAAATAAAGCATGGGTCCCCGCGCACAGTTCCGTCAGCCGTCCCTGACGTGGACGAGCCAACTTCAAAAGATCTCATTGACGGAGACCGGGTCTTCGCCCTACAGGCCCTAAACAAATACCAAGCCCAGACCAAAGCATGGCGCGACCACGCAGTCATCCCGAGGGAGTTCAGCGAGGGGGACCTCGTACTCATCCGAACAGCTCGGACGGAGTCCAAGGGCAAGTTGGAGCCCAAGTGGGAGGGCCCCTTCATAGTCAAAACAAAAGCTTCCCCCAGCGCCTACAGGCTCACAACGCCAAATGGCGAGGACCTGGAGCACTCCTGGAACATCGACAACCTTCGCAAATTTTTTGTTTGATCCACTTAGGGCTGATTTCGCCCTTGTAATTCACCGCAAACACTCTTGTACCGGCCCGCACTCTTTTCCTCCCGGGGGGTGAGGTTTTTAACGAGGCGGAGCCATGTAATATATGTGAGAAAAATCCCCCGCAAAAACATGTGTCAAAAGAAGACCGCGACACCGGTCTTCGGCATTCGACCAATTCGAAGTCACCGCAAGGCTAAGCGCTAGCCACCCTCGCGTGCGACAAGTCCGCGCAGAAGTCGCCTAAGGGTGCAGCCGGACTTAGCACAACAAGTGCGAAAAAATTCCGATGTCTATCGCGAAGACTATCCGCGCAGAAGTCGCCTAAGGGTGCAGCCGGACTTAGCACAACAAGTGCGAAAAAATTCCGATGTCTATCGCGAAGACTATCCGCGCAGAAGTCGCCTAAGGGTGCAGCCGGACTTAGCACAACAAGTGCGAAAAAATTCCGATGTCTATCGCGACGACTATCCGCGCAGAAGTCGCCTAAGGGTGCAGCCGGACTTAGCACAACAAGTGCGAAAAAATTCCGACGTCTATCGCGAAGACTATCCGCGCAGAAGTCGCCTAAGGGTGCAGCCGGACTTAGCACAACAAGTGCGAAAAATTCCGACGTCTATCGCGAAGACCATCCGCGCAGAAGTCGCCTAAGGGTGCAGCCGGACTTAGCACAACAAGTGCGAGAAATTCCGATGTCTCTCACAAAGACTCCGCGCAGAAGCCGCCTCAGGGCGCGGTCAAACTAGTACAGCAAAAGCAGAAGCGACAGCATCAAACCATCCGCGCTAAGACCGACTATAATCACACCAGCACAGCATAGCCAACCATGCCACACAAAGTACACAGCGCCCTCGAAGGCACAGGCACGCGAGGGCACACAACTTCATCTTACAACCCTTTACACATATACAAGCGAGGGCACCACACTCTACATCGGCTCCACCTTAGGAATAATCCCCATCTCCCTATAATTAAATAACATTATCCTAAGCTCCTCACCCGCAAAAAGACTTCGCAGTTCCCCTTCCCCTGTGCTCGCGGCAGCCGGCAAAGACAACAGTTCCTGCCGACCAACCCTACTCACGCGAAGCCGAGCCCCTTCCTCCGCGCTAACCCTACGCTTTGCAACCGCCCTTCGTCGCCGGCGCCCGGTGCTAGGACCCGGCACGTCTGGCGCGTCCGCAGCGTGTGGCGAAGCCTCCGCCGCAGCCACGTCCAAGGCCGCGAAATAATCCAAGTCCTCCTCCGACGACTCCTCACTCCACTCAACCGAGCTCCCAGAGTCAGTAAAATCAAAAAACTCAGATACAGACCCACCATATTCATTTCCACCTTCCGCGGTCGAAGCCGCCAAAAACTCAGTAGTAGCAGTTGCGTGCGCAGGCCCAAACTCTTGAACCTGCGCAGCAACCAAAGTTCAGTACAACATCCAAAAAGTCCCCAACCCTAAACACCCACTACGCCACCTGCGAAGGCCCTGCCGCTGCGGGAGCCTCCGCTGTCGCCTCCGCCGCTGCTTCCGCCACCACCGCCGCGGAATCTTCAGCGCTCGGCGCGGCAGCTGCGGGGGCGTCAGGCGCGCCTTCGGCCACCTTTGGGGGCAGGCCTTCGCCGGCCACAGCAGAGGTGGGGATGCCCGGCGCGTCTTCCGCAGTCTCCAGGGTTGTTTCCAGGGCGACTCCAGTCGCAGCCTCCGCGAGGGTCAGCTCCGGGTCCGGCAGCGCGCTGTTCAGGGCCCCGAAGTCGTCCACCCGCTCGCCGCGCTCCGCCTAGAACAAGACACACAGATTCAGCAAACACACGCACAGCCCGCATACAGCAAACGCCAAACAAACGACGTTACCTGAGCCCTCGCAGCCTCGGCCCGCTCCCTGACCACCTCACGACCGTACAGACCCCACATCCGGTCATAGAGGGCCCCGGCGGATTCTTTCACCACGGGGTCTTCGACCTTATAGATATCTCGATCAAAATCTTCATCCGCCTGGTCGAAGGCCTCGAAGTGCCGGCACCCTTCGCGGGAGAGCGCGTTCATCGCCCCCTCGCAGGTGACCAGGGAGGCGTACGACATCAACCCCCCCACGACGGCGGGAAGTTCCAGCAGCTCCTCCTGCACCCATTGCAGACAGCGAAGCCCGGACTCTCGGTCCGGCACTTCGAAGTCACCGGTCCGCGCACCCAGCTCACGATATGTATCCATAAGCTGCGTGCGCGTCCGTTCGGCCTCCGCATGCGTTGCGGCCTCGGCCTCCTTAGCGCGGCTCTCCAGGGCGGTGAGCCGCTCCTGCAGATGTTCGGCGAGCTCCTTGGCAAGATTGCCCTCCGCCCGCGCCAGCTTGGCCTCCGCCTGCGCAGCCTGCCCCTTGGCGATGGCCTCGTTAGCTTCCCTCCTCTCCGCCGCCAGTTGGCGCTGGAGGTCAGCCTTCTCCCTCTCCAGGGCGGCCACCCTGTCCGTCAGCTTACGGCACTTGCTGTCGGAGGCCGACTTCTCACGGACAGCGTCAGCATGTTGTGTCCGAAGTCTCTCGACTTCGGCAGACACAGCTGCCGTGAGGGCCCCCGACGCAGTACGGCTGGCGAAGTCAGCCACCTGCAGAGCCGCGACGCAGTACGTAAGGCCGTCGCCCCAAAAGAGGTGGGGGAGAGAGTATGGCTCAACGGACCTGACTCAGCGCCTCCGTCGCCTGACTCAGCGCCTCCGTCACCACCTTCAGCCGGCGGGTCGCCGCGCCCGCCTCGTCCCTGACCAGCGCGAGGACCGACACCTCACCTCCGGCGCCAAGCGCCTCGCCCCCCGCCTTCGGCGCCTTGGCGGCCGTCGCGATCGCCGCGCCAGGCGCAACTATAGCAAGCTGGTCCTCGTCCGGCCCTGCAACGCATCCACAATTTAAAAAAAAACAATAATAGACCAGCGACTTACCACCAAGATAGTCATCCACAGTAATGTCGGTGCCGAAGTCGGCAACACGTTTGCCCGCCAACGGCAGCGCTCGGGCCGCCTTCGAAGCCTCCGCCACTCCGCTGGCCGGGGGCGCCACCTTCGTTGACTTGGAGCCTCCGGCGCCCGCCGTTGCCTCCGGCGCCTTGCTAGGCGCAGAGGCGCCCGCCTTCACCGCCAGCGGCGGCTTGCCTCCGCCGGAGGCCGCAGCCTTCGCAGTTCCCCGCTGCTTTTTCGGCCGAGCTTCGTGAATCCTGACAGTCGCCTGGCGTTTTTGCGCCGCCCCTTGGCGATCCTTGTCCATCACTGTCCACACAACAGCACCGATATTTCGCCCGTAAGGAAAAACTCTCCACCGATGAACCATACGAGATGTAAAACAGTCCTCCTCAGCCGCGCAGGGGATAGGAACATTTTTCGGCCAGCAACCCCCGGTAACCCTCAGCATCCGAGCCGAAGACTCCCGGAGCTCGGGCGAAGACATCCTTTCCCCCGGGGCCGCACACGTCCTCATTAACTCTCTAGCAAAACTATCAGACACCCCAAGTCCCCCTATCGCAGTACCTAATTTTCTCTTTTTTGAGGAGGGGGCGGCCGCCAGCGCAGGGTCGCCTCCTGTCTCCACCGCCGGTTTCTTCCCACGGCGGTCCGCTTCGTCCTGACCAGGATAGCCGTCGTATGGCAATTGATTTAATTCGAAGACCCTGTTCAAGCGCTCATTTGACCCGCGGATATCAAAGCTGCGCTGGCCTTCAGTCCTCGACACGTAACGTCCCACGAGCCGCACCGCCAAGTCCTCCGCATCACGCACAAAGGCGGCCGGGTCACGATTTCGCAAGTTCAGTGCGAAGGCAGGACTTCGCACCACCCTTCCTCCGTGAAAAGGCATCTGGCGAGGGCACACTTCGCCCAGCGCCCAGCCGTGCGCCAAGGGCCAGACCCCGTACGCCACGAACTCTTCAACTAAATCACGCCCACTGCTCTGACCGGCAGCGCATCGGAGGGCCCCTTCGTCTGCATCCTCTTCTGCCACTTCAAAAGGCGGATACGCAGAATAATAATGAGAGCACATCTCAGACACGGGGTGTCCTTTATGGCCTTCGACAGTACCCTCCGCAACATAAAACCAAAATTCATTCCAATTGCCCCACTTGTTGCGGGCGCACGGAACCAACTCCACTACTGGCATTGTGGTCTTGCCGGTCTTCGGCGTGAATGTGCATGACCCGAACTGGGCAACTCCGTCCCCAACCATCCTCTTCTGCCAATGCAAATAATAATTCTTCGCAAAAACTTCAACAGACGGCTGCCCGCCATACGAAGTCGTCGCCCAGACATACTTCGCCAGCGCCACCATGGCATTCGGTGTCAGCTGATGTATCTGAACATTGAATCTACGCAGGACTTCGCCGACAAACCGGTGCGCAGGCAAGCGGAGACCGGCGGCGAAGAACGCCTCGAAAACGACCAACTCACCCTCCGGCTCGGGGACTTCCTCCGTCCCCGGAGCACGAGCAACTCCGCCGCCAAAGTAGCCCAACCGCTGCATATCTTCAACGCGGGCTGGCGTCATCCATGACACACCAAAATCAACAGAGTCGCCGGCGCGCAACTCCTCCACCATCACGCTACTCAACGTCTCCTCAGACGAGGCGGCGGCCGGCGGCGTGGTGTCGGAGGAAGAAGAAGAGGACGGCATTGCTACGTACCGTCGGCGGCGGCGGGCGGTTTGCTTCACTCGAGCCAGCACTCCGGCGAGCAAAAGGAGCAGCGGAAGAAGAAGAGCAGCAAGACGGCGGGAGGCTAGGGTTTTTACGGAGCGCGGAAGGCAAAGTTCAAACAGCGCCGACCCCCGCCCCCTTTTATAGGCAGGGCGCGGCTCTTCGGGAAACCCGCAATCCGACAGGGCGCGACGCTTCGGGAAACCCGCAATCCAACAGTACACCGTCCATCAACGGTCACATCAAAAAACCCCCGCGGAACCACTTCGAGCGAGGGCAGCGTCTCCACCATCTAGCGACGTCTTCGGCACCAGGTGACTTTGTCGAACTGGTCCCTCGGAGGGCAAATGTTGGGGCGAAGGCAGAGACGCCACCCTTCGCTCGTCGCCTTTCGCTGCAGTCGCTGGTTTGACAAAGACAAAACGGGCAGGGACACCCTTCGCTTCATTCAGCACCAGACGAAGGCCTGCGGTGACGTCTCCCCGCGGCACGGCCTCGTCCTGCTCTGAGGCCCACGTGTGATCTGGCCCATTGTAACGGGCCCCGCGTGACCGCCGTTGTGTTACGGGCCTAGTTTGTAAAGACATTCTTGTAAGTACAGCTTGTAACCCTGCTTTATGGGAATATTCTGGGGATAAACTAGGTGTCCGAGGGCACATGCGTCCTTAACACGAGGCGCTGGGCACTCAGATACCTATAAATACCCCCACACAGTGCCCGTGAGAGGCTAGACATTAACAGAGCTATTTGCCCCCGAGCACGTATCCCTGTTGTCACCACTGTTCATCCTTGTTGGCCTCCTTGCTGCTGAGAGCAAGTTCCAACACTTCATATTAGTGATAGTATGAGAGCTTCATTTAGTTGACTATAGAGACCTCGATTCTATGGTTTCTTACTTCTAGTCAATACTATACAAGCTGCACACAAACAAGGCACAATTACCCTATGAAAATCATGATAGACCACTCAATTTACTAATGCTCGATATTAGAAGGTTTGGAAGGTTAAGGTCTTGGTGATAATAGAGTCACCCAATTATGAGAACTTTATTGTGGATGAGATTTTCAACAAGCTCATGTCCATAGAGATTGACCATTATAATAGAGCTAAGATTGCGAACCCTGGTGCACCCACCATGGCCCTTGTCTTTGGTGGTGGCCCTGTTCGGCTAATCCTACATCTACTATGTTTGTTTTGTCTTCTTTGTTGTGTATCACAAAGGAGCAATTTGAGATAGCTTGTCCTCAACCCACCTCTCGATCTTATCGTTGCTAGAGGAAAAAGAGAGTGTGGTCAAAGTCATTCTCAAGGTCACTAAGGGAGGTGAGTGCGGCGTGCTCCTTGAGCTTAGCCTTATGGAGGTACTTTTGCTTGAGTTCGTCCTTGTCAAACCTCCCCTTGGTCTTGTGCTTGTCAGAGGTGTACTTGTGCATGCCCTTGCCCAACCAGAGTGGTAGTCGAGCTTGCCAGCCTCCGACTTTCCCATCATCTTAGCGAAGCTGGCAATGAATTAGTTAGGGTCTCCATATATAGTTGAAGTAGTTCACCTTACCCCTGCCATGCCATTAGTTCATTCGGTTGTTATGAAACCGCAGAAACCAACTAGCCACCAGTGCCTTCATTCTTACACCAATGGAGGAGTTTGCACCATGGCATTTGGTAATGATATGGTGATTATTAATAACAAGGACATCAACAAGGACTCCACCTCCGAGGTATCACTTTTTGCTAATGAACTCATCACTAAGGTAGATGTGTTGATGTTTGCTTTAACTATTCAGGAAAAGTTACTTAGGATTGCGACACGTGAGAGGAGAGAGAGTACAAATGCAAGTATGAGTCTACTAGAGCTTCTATGGTGGTGTTTGATAAGACTAAATGTGATGCTTGTGCTCTAAACATGTTGAACATTACCACATTGTAGACCAGATATGTCATAATGCTAGATGAGCACGATGAGTTACAATCAAGATCTAGCTTATTTGGTGTGTGTCAGTCGTGTCCTGGTTTGTAGACTAAGATAGCGGAGAAGAACGCTAGGATAGCCTCGTTTGAGACGGGTGGCTCAATTAGTGCACCTGTACCTACTCAATGTACACATTGTGAGGGTTTACATTTAGATATTATTTCCTACAAACACATCAAGACTCACACTAAATAAGAAAACACATACGTTTAGTCAGTCTTGAGCTAGGTGTCTACTAATGAGTCCTAGTTGGGCATGATGGCCAACCAATTCATGAGTGATACTTGTTGTGGCAAGGTTGGAAAGTGTGTGGATCGACATATTCAAAAAAAAACCTACAACCACTTCCTAACTCATTAAACTCACTCCACCCTAATATGTAACCCTTGTTATGTGAGACAAAGTATTCGAGGAAGTTTGAAGAGTGCCACCCAAAAACAATTGTCAATTCCCAAACCTAATCATCTTAAAAACCCATTGATACTCTGCCCAACATCTCTGGTGATCCCTTTCCTAGAACATCACTGCCACCCAAAGTGAACCATGCCCACAAAATAACTCCAGCCAAGAGAGATACCATTGCAAGTATTGCAAGAGGGATGTTCACTTGGTTGAGTATTCTATAGGATGGAGAGAAATCAGTGGTGGGGCTTTGAGGTGAATAGTAAGAGTGTGCACAACCTTTCTCACTTGGTTTAGAGGCATGCTGCTGTGCCTAGAGATGTTTTGCCTCATGTTGCTAGGACTCAAGTAGAAAAACCATGTGGTGGTCAAGCCCTGTTGGTTGTTCTTCATGATCCATATGACCATGGACTCTATAGTAGATTCTTTGATTCCCATAGCTCTAGTGCACTATGGTTTCCATCTTGTGGAGCTCGCTAATTCCCTATGGACCCGATGAAGTTTGTATTTGTTTCCTAACGCTTTTTAGGGGCAAGTGAAACAACATTGGTCTCTCTTTACTACCCCAATGTTGTGTCATTTGCTCACCATATGTCCTTTTATTGTTGCAGTACAAAGTCTTAGAGAACATATGGTTCACGTATTTCAGTTGTTTGTGCCACATGACCAAAAACTCTAAAAACTTCTCCAACCTCTACCATGTGATCGGAAAATGTGTACATCACGTTCAAGGACAATTCTACAGGTAAGGTTGTCTCTGGTGGCACCATTAAGGTGAATGAGAGTTTTGTTTTCAAGGGTGTTGCATTGGTTTCAAATTTGCATTTTAATTTTATTTCTATTTTGCAACTTCCTTGAGGAGGGTTTTGAAGTGCACTTTAAGAAGGACCTTTGTCGTGTTTTGCCAGATTTATTCATGGGAGGAGTTTTTATTTCTAATTTTCCTATTCTTTTGGCCCTTCTTAATGTCTTGCGGTAGGACCTTCCTCTCATATTTGGAAATCGTATAGAAGATTGGGTCGCTTGAGTTCTGATCTTTTAGTTACATTGAGCTCACTTTGTCCTATCAAAGATGTACCACCTTAAAATTCTATTTTTGGGATTTAGGAAAATTCGCTAAAGATTTTTTAAAATAAATTCAAATGTCTTTTAATGAAGGTTATATATTTGGAACTATTTTCCTTAAGATAAAAATGGTAAATATTAATTTTTGGCTATGTTTTAAACTACCTTTTTAAATAAATATACGATGAAATAATTATTTCTATTATATTATACTCCCTCTATGCCAAAAACTCAAGGTGTATAAAATTTTGAACTTGGTCCAAAAAAAGGTGTTTTGGTGTTTTTGTGTTATTTTTTACGCATGTGCCCTTCTCTAGATGATATAGTGAGAAAATGGCTTACCTAAATTAAGTGCGGCAATGCAATAAAGGCTTTCTCTACATGTTGTTATCACATAATGTAATTGATAAACCCTTTTGATAGATTCTTCTGGATTTATGGTTGAACTCAATAAAAGAGAAAGCATGTAGCTTTTCAAACCGCTTAGCCCAAATCAAATAGATAACGACATCAACTACTACTGCATATACCTAAATATTTATGAAGTAAGTAACCAAATCCGACATTTAGCATAAGAGATAGATTCTCGAATAAACTATTATCTAGCTATCCATGATGTGACCCTTTCTATCACATTGTGAGGGCAAATCTTTGACTCAAACTAGAACTATCCTAAAATTTCTATAGTATATATATTTCTTATGTCGCCTACACTGCACCTTTGTTAGTAACTCGTATATACCGAATTAATTTAGGATACCGCAACAAGATATTTAATAAAACCCTCCTTCCAACTCGTGTGTAACACCCAAAATTCTAATTAGATTTTTTTCTAAAAAGATCTCCTAAGATTATTTAAATTGAAGGTCTAATATGATTAGGTCTCAAGGAGTATAAATATGGCAATAATATTTTTGGAATAAGAGAGACAAGTAGAGTTCCAAACATATAGTATATGATTTTAATGGATAAATAGAGTTAGATTATCATACGTTACCAAATTAGATATATCATATAACCACATACCTCCCTTTCTATATAAATATGTGCCACCCTGACCCCTCAAACAATCAATCATATAACCCATCTCTCTCCCTTCTCCCTTCTCCTTTCCCCTTTCTCCCACGCCCCTCTCTTCCCACGACCTCCTTCCCCCACCATGGTGTTGCAAGGGCCATATTGCAGCCGACCTCTACTGCATAGACGGCCAGTGCCCCTGCTGGATGGCGTATGCCCCATCACACCTGGATTCTATATATTATGTCTATTTACCCTGTAATCCTTTATGTGACCCGATCTAACCAATCAGATCGTGTCATGTCACCTATTTCTGTGCAGCCCTACTAATTTCTTAAACATGTGATATATTTTGTGTTATACGTCTGATTTATTCCATTCAAATTGTGTTAAGGTTCATATTAATTTTGTATACACAATAATAGTGTTGCTTTAATTATGATACATGTTTTAATTAATTAATTAATTGTTTAACCAATGATTATTAAAATGGCTTTGTAATTAAAACTAATTTATAATTTTAAATCTGTGCTTTTTAATAAATAATTGTTTAACCAATGATTATTAAAATGGCTTTGTAATTAAAAACTCAAATGTTTTGATTTAATACTTGTTTAGTTTAAAACGTGATATCTCTTAGATCCAATCAATTAGATTTATCGCGCCTAAAATATTGTTTTATCTATAAGTTCTTTTTTTAACTCGTATTTTAATGGTTCTGGAACCTACGGATTCATATCGATGCGTAGAATATTCTATAGTTTGTCCCTTTGTTTGGTGTAATCTTATTTTTAATTATTATTTTCCTGACTGTTTGTACTAATGTGATTAGATGAGCAAGAGTATGTGGATCTCAAACATGTCATATTTGAAGATTCTGAGGTTATCGCAAGTAAAAGGCAAGTTATATCTTTTATCATATTTTTTACCTAACAATATTTATGATTCTGTTAATCACCGTGGCAAAGTTAGGATAACTTGATGGGGCCTAATAGGTTATCTAGTTTTGCTTACCGTGCACCTTACATACAATAGAATTATTGGGTAGTCTTGCTAATGCTCTACCTGACTGAGGGATTAATATTATATATGAATTATGATCATGCCTTATTATTATTGTTGTCTTTATTAGTATGCATGATAAGATCATTTTGTTAATTGGAACATGGAGTGACCACCCGAGACAACAGTGCTACCACAAGGGTGGAATGAGACACCCTTGGCCAATTAATTAGAAAATCTAGTGTGAGATAATCCTTTCCTGAAAGGGGCAAGGGGGAGTGAATCGCTGCAAGCATAGTGCTGGCTGTAATTCCTGTGATGGGGTTACCGATTGTGGAAAAAGGCCTATGCTTCCTTTTGCCTGAAATCATAGCGGGTTTTCTCATGCTAGTGTAACTTTGTAAAGGACTCAAAGTGGATCCCTAGACATTCACCTTGGAAGTGCCTAAGGGCCTTGCAAACCTGGGTTTGTTAGAAACACGTCTTATGGATAATGATGCACAATCTCTGCAGACTGTAAAACTGGTATATCAGTCGTGCTCACGATCAATAGTGGCTTGGACTCTCACATAAGTAAATTATGGAATTAAAGTTAACCTGTCATGCATTGCATTGTGGGTATTTATTTATTTATGCTCATTTATATTATTGGGTTGGTATACACTTATATGTAGTAATCGCTAATAAAATGTTGACAAACAAAATTAAAAGCAATGCTCAGCCTTAACCATTTTCCTTTGTAATCCTTACACTACACTTTTACCTACACTTGTTGAGCGATGACCGTATGAGAGCTCACCCTTGCTATAATCACACCAAGTCAAGAACAGGTACCCTCAGAGGAGGATCATGAAGATGAGTTCGGAGAGATCTAGGTCGTCGTCTCACAACCAACTATGGTTGTGTAGGATCGTTGTTGTCATATGGTGTAATTTATTTAGTTACTTTGTACAAAACTTCTATTAAGTAATAAAGTTGTGACATTGTTTTCTGTACACTGAGTCACCATATGCGTGAGACTTGATCCTGGCACACATGTGAGATGCATTTAGATTTGTCCTTAAATTCGGGTGTGACAAAAGGATTGCCCAAATTGAAGTATAAGAAAAATCTTGTTTGTCATTCTTGTCGTCATGGAAAGATGGTGGTCTCTTCACATCCCTTAGACACCAAGGTGATGACCAAGCAACATGGTAAGTCGCTACATATGGACACAATTGCTCATGCTTGGGTTTGCTCCATTGGTGGGAAGTGGTATGTTTTAGTGATTTTGACGACTTTTATCGCTACTCCTAGGTGTTTTTCATGCATGCAAAAGGATGGGGCCTTTTTCTAATGCTCGAGGTTTGATCTCTGGTTGCAAAATGACTTTCCAAATATTTACATGAGAGCTATTTGTTGTGACAATGGTACAAAATTCAGAATACTCATTTTTAGACATTTTGTGCCTCCTTGGGTCTTAAGCACCAATTTTCCTCTCCATATGTATCTTATGATAATGGTACTGTAGAATGCAAGAATCCAACAATTGTTGAGATGGCTATTATGATGCACAATGAGTATATGACTCCTAGAAAGTTTTAGGCCAAACTGATCAACATAGTTTGTCTTGTGTTCGATCGTATTTTCTTCAAGATTTCTTGAACAAAACCTCTTAAGAGTTGTGATTTAGATGACCACCCAAGATATGCCATTTCAGATGTTTGGCTACAAGTGCTTTATGCTCAAACAGGGAAATATAGAAAAATTTGAGTCACAATATCCAAACAAACTTTTTATTGGTTATGCATTACATTCTCGACCTTATCATATACTTAACCTTGATACTAACTGTCGGCGTTTCGAGACAGGGGGGTCCCTAAGCCGACGAGTGAGTGTGCTGCTTGCCCCAGCCCAGATGGGTCGAGCGCGTGGGCGAGCGCGAAGGGGGGAGAGGCGAGGTGGCCGGAGTCGAGCGTGAGAGAGGTGGAAGTCCCGCGGCCTTCGTGTTCGTCCCGCGCCCAGGTCAGGTGCGCTTGCAGTAGGGGGGTTACAAGCGTCCACGCGGGTGAGGGAAGCGAGCGGCCCCAAGAGAGCGCCTGTCCCGTCCTCGGTCCCGCGCGGCCAACCTTCTCTAAGAAGGCCCTGGTCCTCCCTTTTATAGTCGTAAGGAGAGGATCCAGGTGTACAATGGGGGGTGTAGCAGAGTGCTACGTGTCTAGCGGAAGGAGAACTAGCGCCCTTGGTACATGCCAATGTGGCAGCCGGAGAGGTCTTGGCACCTTGGTGGCGTGATGTCGTGGCGGTCGGAGGTGCGACGGAGCCTGGCGGAGGGACAGCTGTTGGAGCGGTCGAGTCCCTGCTGACGTCGCCCTGCTTCCGTAAGAGAGCTGGGGGGCCGCCGTCGTCATAGAGTTTGTGGAGCGCCATTATTGCCCACCCGGCGGAGCAGGCCGGATGGGACGCCGGTCTTGTTCTCCGTGACCCGAGTCGATTCGGGGTAGGATGATGATGGCGCTTCCTGTTGACGTGGCGGGTCTGTGCCCTAGGCAGGGTGACGTGGGGGCTCCTCCGAAGCCGAGGTTGAGTCTGTCCTCTGTTGCCGAGGCCGAGCCCGAGCCATGGGGTCGGGCGAGGCGGAAGTCGTTCGGCCGAGGCCAGGGCGGAGTCCGAGCCCTGGGGTCGGGCGAGGCGGAGTTTCGTCGTCTTCCGGGTCTTAGCCCGAGTCCGAGCCCTGGGGTCGGGCGAGGCGGAGTTTCGTCGTCTTCCGGGTCTTAGCCCGAGTCCGAGCCCTGGGGTCGGGCGAGGCGGAGTTTCGTCGTCTTCCGGGTCTTAGCCCGAGTCCGAGCCCTGGGGTCGGGCAGAGCGGAGTTCGCCGTCTTCTGGGTCTTAGCCCGAGTCCGAGCCCTGGGGTCGGGCGGAGCGGAGTTCGCCGTCTTCCGGGTCTTAGCCCGAGTCCGAGCCCTGGGGTCGGGCGGAGCGGAGTTCGCCGTCTTCCGGGTCTTAGCCCGAGTCCGAGCCCTGGGGTCGGGCGGAGCGGAGTTCGCCGTGGCGCTTTTGGCAAGGCCTGACTGCCTGTCAGACTCACTCTGTCGAGTGGCACCGCAGTCGGAGTGGCACAGGCGGCGCTGTCCTTCTGTCAGACTGGTCAGTGGAGCGGTGGAGTGACGGCGGTCACTTCGGCTCTGCCGGGGGCGCGTGTCAGGATAAAGGTGTCAGGCCACCTTTGCGTTAAATGCTCCTGCAATTTGGTCAGTCGGTGTGGCGATTTAGTCAAGGTTGCTTCTGAGCGAAGCCAAGGCCTTGGGCGAGCCGGTGATGTGTCCGCCGTAAAAAGGGGGGCCTCGGGCGAGACGGAAGTCTCTCGAGGTCGGCTGCCCTTGGCCGAGGCTAGGCTCGGGTGAAGCGTGATCGAGTCACTCATGTGGACTGATCCCTGACTTAATCGTACCCATCAGGCCTTTGCAGCTTTATGCTGATGGGGGTTACCAGCTGAGAATTAGGCGTCTTGAGGGTACCCCTAATTATGGTCCCCGACAGTAGCCCCCGAGCCTCGAAGGGAGTGTTAGCACTCGCTTGGAGGCTTCCGTCGCACTTTTTTGCAAGGGGACCAGCCTTTCTCGGTTGCATTTTGTTCCGGTGGGTGCGCGCGAGCGCACCCGCCGGGTGTAGCCCCCGAGGCCTCGGAGGAGTGGTTACACTCCTTCGAGGTCTTAATACCTCGCGTAACGCTTCGGCTGGTCTGGTCGTTCCCTCATGCGAACTGGCCGTAGCCCGGGTGCACGGTCGGGGCCCAAGCTCTCGGGCTGGTATGTTGACGCTGTCAACGGTTTGGCCGGAGCCAGTTTTTGCGAGAGCAGCCCCCGAGCCTCTGCACAGGGCAAGAGGACGATCAGGGACAGACTCGACTTTTTACATACGCCCCTACGTCGCCTTTCCGCAAGGAGGAGGGGGGGAGTGCGCCATGTTACCCTCGATGGGCACCGAACATGGTGTCTCCGGTGAGCTGCAAGCGGGTAATCCGAGTGGACGTCCGTGCCCCGTTCGTTGGGGGTCGGCTAGGGGCCCGGAGGCACGCCCAAAAGTACCTGCGGGTGATTTGCCGGACCCGGTCCCCTGGCGACGGGGTCCGAGGGCTCGATGCCTCCCTCCGATGGGATTCCGTTACAAGATCGTTCCCGCTGGTCTCGGAAATGTCCTAGGGTACCTCGGGAGCGCAGCCCGAGCCTTGGTTATGTATCGAACGTACCCCTGGTCATCCCTCGCTCGGTGTCTGAGGCGACTGTGAACCCTTCGGGGGCCAGCCTTCGAACCCCTGATCAGTAATGGGCGCGGAGCCCGAGTAGCCTGAGGCGGCCATGGAACCCTTCGGGGGGCTGGCCTTCGAACCCCTGACCAGTAGTGGGTGTCGGGCCCACGCGATCTGAGGCGACTGTTGAACCCTTCGGAGGGCCAATCTTCGAACCCCTGATCAGTAGGGGGGGCTCGGAGCCCGGTTCCTTCATGGAGAAGGGTCCTTTTCGGGGTATCCCCCTTTCCCGGTCCCTGTTGCAAGAGATAGAGAAAGAGGAAAAAGGAAAAGGATACGAAATCGAATGACGTGGCGTACCTTTTCTGACGCGGTTATTACGGCGAAGGTGAAGCGTCGCGCGCTTCTCCCGCCAGAGGCACCGCCTGTCCCGCCGTGGAGTTAATGCGACGGGGCGAGTGGTTGGCGGGGCGGCCGTTGCGCGTGCGCGATCCGTTCGAGGAACGGGTCACGGGTGCACCGTCTTCACGCCGTGAGAGGAGGCTCTCTTGCTGTCCCGGGACGGGACGTGAGCCTGGCTGACGACGTGACTGCTGCGTCCGCCCGCCTGCCACCGCCATTACTGCCGGCCCACTTTCGGTCGCTTTGACCGACGCGCCAGGCCGGCGCTGCTGGGTCGCCTCGAGTCGCGGCATAGGCTCCGCAACCGAAGAGGCACGACGGTGGCACAAGTGGCGGTGCGGTTGCGTGCGTGCAGCAACTGGCGCGCCGATTGCTTGACGCGTGGGCCTGGGCTTCCAAGCTGGCGTGTCAGAAGTCGGAGAAGCGCATCCACCTGGCGCGGTTGCATGCCGCCTGCATGGCTGGCCGCCCCTTCCGCCCGTTGGTCTTGGCAAAAGTGGGGGGTCGCTTGTAACCGCTGGGCGGTCGTGCGCACCACGCGCGGCGGTTTGGCTTCTTCTGCCCTGAGCCGGTTTGCATGACATGCGGGACCTAGCCCCCGAGTCGCAGGGGAGGGCCTTGGAGCGTGTTGGAGAAGACTTAGCCCGCGGCGTCTGGGGGCGCACGTAGGGAGAGTTGCCTTTAAAAGGAGGGAGACTCCTTTCAGAAGGCAACCATGTCTTCTTCCTCCCTTATGCGTCGTGTCCTTCCATCTTCCAAGCCCCCGGATGGGTGGTATCCGCCGCCTTTCCGCCTCCTTGTTGGAGGAACGCAACTCCATGGGAGTTGGTACCTCTCAGCCATCGTTCGGCTTCAAGGATTTTCATCAGGCAGCCTGGTTGCTCCCTTCCGCCGGTGGCCACCCAAGACGGGGACCTCCAGCTCCTGGATGGGGAGAGGCAAACCAGGCTGTGATCCCGCCCTCAGCATCGGGTGTGTTCGTCATCCTCGCTGGGGCGGGGGTCGAGGCGAGCCGGAGCTCTACCTCGTGTGCGGGTCGGCGAACCACCTCCTCTTCCAGCTTCTGGTGGTGGCAATCGTCCTCCCGCGCTACGACGGAGTCGTCCTCCAGTCATGCCGGGGAAGGCGAACTGTTGCTGTCCAGCTAGGATGCAACATTCCGTCTTCCCCCTCGCATTCGAGGCGAGGACGGCAGCGAGGATCTACCAGAGCGCTTGGGAGCGGCCCGCTCTTTGGCTTTGATGGCTTGTTCGCATCCCTTGAGCGGGACCGCGAACAAGAGCCTTCCGGTGACCGCGTTCACCTGGGGCCATGGCTGCCGCTGCAGAGGTCGCTGGCGAGCCTCCCGGCGTTCGTCGCCCCGCAGGCCCGAGGTCGCTCGTACCCTCGGGGACGGAACCGGAGTCCCGTTTGCGATGGCACCTTGGATGCCAGTGTTTTTTGTTCATTGTGGCTGTCGAGGCCTGAACATGTATGTCATTTCGGCACGGAGCCGTGTTTTTTCCTCATTTTCGAGCACTAAGTCTCGCCTGTTGATTATCTGAACCGCTTTACCAAGCATGAGTCGCCCCGTGTCAAGGTGACGAGTGAGGTATCCGTATCCCGGAGGCGTAGGAATCCCTCGGCCCGTTCGGCCTTGTTGTCTGGGGCTCCTCTAGCTTAGTTAAAGGGACCCCTCGGCCGCCCTTCGATGAGCCGAGGCCAGGGGTAGCGATATCAGTATGAACAGAGGCGGAGTTGGCTTGAGAATGGGAACCTGGTTGGCCGGAGCCTAGCCGTGTTGTCCGTCAGTGGAGCCGACGCCAAAGTCGATCAGCCGAGGCCTCGGGTCGGGCTGACGCCCTTGGAAGCCGGTCGGCCGAGGCCCCAGGGGTAACCGACCGAGCCGCCTGCTCGGGCCGGATTCCCGGAGGAGTCCCTGGACCGCATCGCCGTCCGAGGCTGGGTCGGACTTTGCTGAAGACGTCGTCGATGCCGAGGGTGCTACGGCTCCCTTCAGCGTGAAGACCCGAGCCTGCAGGATCAGACCGTCTTGTAGCGTGTGCCTTCTGCGGCCGCCGAGGCCAGAAAACACACCCTCGCCGCGCTTGCGAAGCTGCGTCTTTTTTTCTCTTGTTTCGAGCATCTGGACTCTGTCGGTAACAGGGATGTTTGTGTGAGCGAGAGTTGCTTCTCGCGGAAGGGACGAGTGAGGTATCCGTATCCCAGAGGCGTGGGAATCCCTCGGCTCGGTCGGCCTTGCCGCTTACGCGTACTTTCACCCGTTCATGAGGCCCTGTCCCCGACTTAGTCGAGAAAGCTTGAAGGACTGCTTCGGCAGGAGAGCTTCCGAACGTGAAGACTTGTTCGGTCCACGGAGTCGCTTTATCCGAGCGCGAGTTACTTATCGCAGAAGGTGATGAGTGAGGTATCCGTATCCCGGAGGCGTAGGAGTCCCTCGGCTCGGTCAGCCTTGGCTGCTTACGTGTACTCCGTCGTTTCCAGGATCCGCTTTTCGAAGTAGTCGAGAAGTACGAAAGAAATCCTGCTAAAAAGAGATCCTTTTTCGAGGAAAAATTCGACGCAGAGGGGGTCTCCCCCCTTTTAGCCCCCGAGGGAGGGTCGGGCTTTGCCGAGGCTAGGCCGACCCTTCCTTGACGACTAAACTTTGCGTGGGTGCAAGGTATATGAACAACTTGAAAACATCTTAAGGGTAGAAGCGACGTAGCTGTTTGATGTTCCAAGCGTTGCCGTAGATCTCGCCTTGATTGTTGGCCAGCTTGTATGTTCCGGGCTTCAGAACTTTGGCGATGACGAATGGCCCTTCCCAGGGGGGCGTGAGCTTGTGCCTCCCTCGGGCGTCTTGCTGCAGCCGAAGCACCAGATCGCCCACCTGGAGGTCTCGGGACCGGACCCCTCGGGCGTGGTAGCGTCGCAGGGACTGCTGGTACCGCGCCGAGTGTAGTAAGGCCCTGTCCCGAGCCTCCTCCAGCTGGTCCAGCGATTCCTCTCGGCTAGCTTGGTTGCTTTGATCGGTGTAGGCCCTCGTCCTCGGGGAGCCGTATTCCAGGTCAGTGGGCAAGATAGCTTCAGCCCCGTAGACCAGGAAAGACGGCGTGAAGCCCGTGGCACGACTCGGCGTCGTCCTTAGGCTCCAGACCACCGAGGGGAGTTCCTTCATCCATCGCTTGCCGAACTTGTTGAGGTCGTTGTAGATCCGAGGCTTGAGCCCTTGTAGAATCATGCCGTTGGCACGCTCTACTTGCCCATTCGACATGGGATGAGCCACGGCGGCCCAGTCCACCCGGATATGGTGATCCTCGCAAAAATTCAGGAATTTTTTGCCGGTGAACTGGGTGCCGTTGTCGGTGATGATGGAGTTCGGGACCCCGAAGCGATGGATGATGTTGGTGAAGAACGCCACCGCCTGCTCGGACCTGATGCTGTTCAGAGGTCGGACCTCGATCCACTTGGAGAATTTGTCGATGGCGACCAGCCGGTGCGTGTAGCCCCCAGGCGCCTTCTGCAAGGGACCGACGAGGTCCAGACCCCATACAGCGAAGGGCCAGGTGATGGGTATCGTCTGCAAGCCTAAGCGGGCAGGTGAGTCTGCTTCGCATAGAATTGGCACCCTTCGCAGGTGCGGACAATTCTAGTGGTGTCAGCCACCGCCGTTGGCCAGTAGAAGCCTTGTCGGAAAGCATTCCCGACAAGGGCTCGGGGCGCTGCGTGGTGGCCGCAAGCCCCCGAGTGTATTTCTTGCAGCAGTTCCCGACCTTCGGCGATGGAGATGCATCGCTGGAGGATGCCCGAGGGGCTGCGATGGTAGAGCTCCTCTTCGTCGCCCAGCAAGACGAATGACTTGGCGCGTCGCGCTACCCGCCGAGCCTCGACTTGGTCGAGGGGTAGCTCTCCTCGACGGAGATATTGCAGGTACGGGGCCTGCCAATCTCGATCTGGCGTGGCCTCGCTCTGCTCTTCCTCGACGTCCAGTGTCTCGCCCTCGGGGGCCGAGGGTACCTCGGGCTGAGCCGAGGGTACCTCGGGCTCGGGCGCGTCGTCGAGCTTGACGGAGGGTTGATGCAGATCCCGGGAGAAGACGTCCGGGGGGACCGTCGTTCGCCCCGAGGCTATTTTAGCCAGCTTGTCTGCGGTTTCGTTGTAGCGCCGAGCGACGTGGTTGAGCTCGAGCCCAAAGAACTTGTCTTCCAGGCGCCGAACCTCGTCACAGTAGGCCTCCATCTTCGGGTCGCGGCAGTGGGAGTTCTTCATGACTTGGTCGATGATGAGCTGCGAATCACCGCGGGCGTCGAGGCGTCTGACCCCTAGCTCGATGGCGATCCGCAACCCGTTGACCAGAGCTTCGTACTCGGCCACATTGTTGGACGCCGGGAAATGGAGGCGCAGCACGTAGCGCAAGTGCTTTCTGAGGGGCGAGATGAAGAGCGGGCCCGCGCCGGCTCCCGTCTTCATCAGCGACCCGTCGAAAAACATGATCCAGAGCTTCGGTCGGATCGGAGCCGTCGACAGCTGGGTGTCGACCCATTCGGCCACGAAGTCTGCCAACACCTGGGATTTGATGGCCTTCCGAGGGGCGAACGAGATTGTTTCGCCCATGATTTCCACCGCCCACCTTGCGATCCTGCCCGAGGCCTCTCGGCACTGGATGATCTCCCCCAGGGGGAAGGATGACACCACAGTTACCGGATGAGACTCGAAGTAGTGTCGCAGCTTCCGCCTTGTCAGGATCACAGCATACAGCAGCTTTTGAACTTGTGGGTAGCGGATCTTGGTCTCGGACAGCACTTCGCTGACGAAGTAGACCGGCCTCTGAACGGGCAATGCATGCCCTTCCTCTTGCCTCTCGACCACAATCGCGGCGCTAACCACCTGCGTGGTCGCGGCGACGTAGACCAAGAGGGCTTCTCCATCCGCCGGGGGCACCAAGACAGGCGCCTTCGTAAGGAGCGCCTTCAGGTTGCCGAGGGCTTCCTCGGCCTCAGGGGTCCAAGCGAAACACTCGGCCTTCCTTAAGAGGCGGTACAGAGGCAGACCTCTTTCGCCGAGGCGTGAGATGAAGCGGCTCAGGGCCGCGAGGCATCCCATGACCCTCTGTACACCTTTTAAGTCCTTGATGGGTCCCATGCTGGTGATGGCCGCGATCTTCTCCGGGTCGGCTTCGATGCCTCGCTCGGAGACGATGAACCCTAGGAGCATGCCTCGGGGCACCCCGAAGACACACTTCTCGGGATTGAGCTTGACTCCTTTCGCCTTGAGACATCGGAATGTCACTTCAAGGTCGGAGAGGAGGTCGGAAGCCTTCCTTGTCTTGACTACGATGTCATCGACGTAGGCCTCGACTGTGCGACCGATGTGTTCGCCGAACACATGGTTCATGCACCGCTGGTACGTCGCGCCCGCATTCCTCAAACCGAACGGCATGGTGACATAGCAGTACATGCCGAACGGCGTGATGAAGGAAGTCGCAAGCTGGTCGGACTCTTTCATCCGGATCTGGTGATACCCTGAGTAGGCATCGAGGAAGGACAGGGTTTCGCACCCAGCGGTGGAATCCACGATTTGATCGATGCGAGGCAGAGGGTAGGGAACCTTCGGACATGCTTTGTTGAGACCAGTGTAGTCTACACACATCCGCCATTTCCCCCCTTTCTTCCTCACAAGCACAGGGTTGGCAAGCCATTCGGGATGGAATACCTCTTTGATGAACCCTGCTGCCATTAGCTTGTGGATCTCTTCGCCAATCACTCTGCGCTTCTCCTCGTCGAATCGGCGCAGAGGCTGCCTGACGGGTCGGGCTCCGGCCCGAATATCCAGCGAGTGCTCGGCGACATCCCTCGGTATGCCGGGCATGTCCGAGGGACTCCACACAAAGATGTCGGCGTTTGCGCGGAGAAAGTCGACGAGCACTGCTTCCTATTTGGGGTCGAGCCCGGAACCGATCCGGATCTGCTTGGCGGTGTCGCCACCGGGGTCAAGAGGGACGGCCTTGACCGTCTCCGCTGGCTCGAAGTTGCCGGCATGGCGCTTCACGTCTGGCACCTCCTTGGAGAGGTTCTCCAGGTCGGCGATGAGGGCCTCGGACTCGGCGAGGGCCTCGGCGTACTCCACGCACTCCACGTCGCATTCGAACGCGTGTTTGTACGTGGGGCCGACGGTGATGACCCCGTTGGGGCCCGGCATCTTGAGCTTCAGGTAGGTGTAGTTGGGGACGGCCATGAACTTCGCGTAGCATGGCCTCCCTAGTACGGCGTGGTAGGTTCCTCGGAACCCGACCACCTCGAACGTCAGTGTCTCCCTTCGGAAGTTGGAGGGCGTCCCGAAGCAGACGGGGAGGTCGAGTCGCCCGAGGGGCTGGACGCGCTTCCCAGGGATGATCCCGTGGAAGGGCGCAGCGCCTGCTCGGACGGAGGATAGATCGACGCGCAGGAGCTTGAGGGTCTCGGCGTAGATGATGTTGAGGCAGCTGCCCCCATCCATCAGGACCTTGGTGAGCCTGACATTGCCGACGACGGGGTCGACGACGAGCGGGTATTTCCCCGGGCTCGGCACATGGTCGGGGTGGTCGGCCTGGTCGAAGGTGATGGGCTTGTCGGACCAGTCTAGGTAGACTGGCGCCGCCACCTTCACCGAGCAGACCTCCCGGCGCTCTTGCTTGCGATGCCGAGCCGAGGCATTCGCCGCATGCCCTCCATAGATCATGAAGCAATCGCGGACCTCGGGGAACTCTCCTGCTGGGTGATCTTCGTTCTTGTCGTTGTCGCGGGCCCTGCCACCCTCGGCGGGTGGCCCGGCCCTGTGGAAGTGACGCCGAAGCATAACGCACTCCTCGAGGGTGTGCTTGACGGGCCCCTGATGGTAGGGGCACGGCTCCTTGAGCATCTTGTCGAAGAGGTTTGCACCTCCGGGGGGCTTCCGAGGGTTCTTGTACTCGGCGGCGGCGACAAGGTCCGCGTCAGCGGCGTCGCGTTTCGATTGCGACTTCTTCTTGCCTTTCTTCTTGGCGCCGCGCGGAGCAGACGCCTCGGGAGCCTCTTCCGATGGGCGGCCCTGCGGCTGCTTGTCCTTTCGGAAGATAGCCTCGACCGCCTCCTGGCCAGAGGCGAACTTGGTGGCGATGTCCATCAGCTCGCTCGCCCTGGTGGGGGTCTTGCGACCCAGCTTGCTCACCAGGTCGCGGCAAGTGGTGCCGGCGAGGAACGCGCCGATGACATCCGAGTCGGTGATGTTGGGCAGCTCGGTGCGCTGCTTCGAGAATCGCCGGATGTAGTCCCGGAGCGATTCCCCCGGCTGTTGCCGGTAGCTTCGAAGGTCCCAGGAATTCCCGGGGCGCACGTATGTGCCCTGGAAATTGCCAGCGAAGGCTTGGACCAAGTCGTCCCAGTTGGAGATCTGCCCCGGAGGCAGGTGCTCCAACCAGGCGCGAGCAGTGTCGGAGAGGAACAGGGGGAGGTTACGGATGATGAGGTTGTCGTCGTCCGTCCCACCTAGTTGGCAGGCAAGGCGGTAGTCCGCGAGCCACAGTTCCGGTCTCGTTTCCCCCGAGTACTTCGTGATAGTAGTCGGGGGTCGGAACCGGGTCGGGAATGGCGCCCGTCGGATGGCCCGACTGAAGGCCTACGGACCGGGTGGTTCGGGCGAGGGACTCTGATCCTCCCCGCTGTCGTAGCGCCCCCCACGCCTGGGGTGGTAGCCTCGGCGCACCCTTTCGTCGAGGTGAGCCCGACGGTCGCGTCGATGGTGCTCGTTGCCGAGGTGGCCCGGGGCCGCAGGCGCGGTGTTGCGCGTGCGCCCGGTGTAGACCGAGGCTTCCCGCATGAATCGGGAAGTCGCGGCGTGAGGTTCCGAGGGATATCCTTGCCTTCGGGAGGCAGTGCTCTCGGCCCGTCGGGCCGCAGCGCCTTCCAGGAGATTCTTGAGCTCTCCCTGGATTCGCCGACCCTCGGTGGTTGATGGCTCCGGCATCGCGCGGATGAGCATCGCTGCGGCTGCCAGGTTCTGACCAACCCCGCTGGATGCGGGCGGCGGCCTGACCCTGGCATCGTTGGCGACGCGGTGCTGGAGACCTTGGGGCAGGTGACGTATTTCTCCGGCCAGGGGTTGGCCCACCCATGCCTGTCCGACGTCCCGACGGATCGGCTCAAGCGCTCCTATTCCCTCGTTGAGCCTGGCCTGCGCCTCGCGGACTTGCTCGAGTTGTGGGTCGTAACCCCCCGCCGGAGCGGGGACCACAGCTAGCTCCCGTGGGATGTCGGCGCGAGGCGCCGGCCTAGGGAGATCACCGTCCTCCGGCATGCCAAGATGGTTGCCTTCGGAGGGATCCCCTAGCTCGATGTGGAAACATTCGCGGCTTGGGCCGCAGCTCTCGTCGCCAAGGCTGCGGCTTCCGTCGGAACAGTTGGAGAGGCAGTAGTCACATGCGGTCATGAAGTCCCGCACGGCACTGGGGTTGCCAAGTCCGGAGAAATCCCAACAGATGCTGGGATCGTCATCTTCCTCGGACCCAGAGGGCCCGTAGGTCGAGACGTCCGTCAGCCGGTCCCAAGGCGACCGCATACGAAACCCCAGTGGGGTTGCACTCGCCTCAATGAGAGTGCCCGCCAAAACGAGGTCGTTTGGCGGGTTGAGGCCGAGTCGAAATGACGCAAGATGGGAGTTAGTTGGTACCTTTTGGTCGACGAGGAGCGACGTAGTCACATCGGGGACTGGTTGCACCGTCATCTCAGGTACGAGGGCGACGTCCTGCAGGCTTTCCGCGAGCGCGCTGGCGTCGTCTTCTTGTTCGGGGTCAGCGCGTCGCGGGGGGACGGCGCTTGCCTTCGTCTTGAACGCGAGGTCGACGTCCGGCGTGCCCTCCGTCGGGGCGTCGGGGGCGTCGATTTGCTCGACGGCCAACGAAACGCGACCTTCCGCCTGGCCTTGATGGCCCCGCCTCCTCCTCCGTTGGCGGGGGAGAGAACGGAGCGAGCCCGAATGTTGCTCTTCCACCACGCGGGGAAGATGTCGTCGATTCCGCCGCCGGCGGGCGGGTTGTCGGCCGCCATTGTCGTCGTCGCGCGGCGGTGGAAGGAGTATCATGTCGTAGCTGCCGTCGAAGGACATGAACTCAAGAGTCCCGAAACGAAGCACCGTCCCGGGCCGGAGAGGTTGCTGGAGACTGCCCATCTGGAGCTTGACGGGGAGCTGTTCGTCAGCACGCAGCAGGCCCCTACCTGGCGCGCCAACTGTCGGCGTTTCGAGACAGGGGGGTCCCTAAGCCGACGAGTGAGTGTGCTGCGTGCCCCAGCCTAGATGGGTCGAGCGCGTGGGCGAGCGCGAAGGGGGGAGAGGCGAGGTGGCCGGAGTCGAGCGTGAGAGAGGTGGAAGTCCCGCGGCCTTCGTGTTCGTGCCGCGCCCAGGTCAGGTGCGCTTGCAGTAGGGGGGTTACAAGCGTCCACGTGGGTGAGGGAAGCGAGCGGCCCCAAGAGAGCGCCTGTCCCGTCCTCGGTCCCGCGCGGCCAACCTTCTCTAAGAAGGCCCTGGTCCTCCCTTTTATAGTCGTAAGGAGAGGATCCAGGTGTACAATGGGGGGTGTAGCAGAGTGCTACGTGTCTAGCGGAAGGAGAACTAGCGCCCTTGGTACATGCCAATGTGGCAGCCGGAGAGGTCTTGGCACCTTGCTGCCGTGATGTCGTGGCGGTCGGAGGTGCGACGGAGCCTGGCGGAGGGACAACTGTTGGAGCGGTCGAGTCCCTGCTGACGTCGCCCTGCTTCCGTAAGAGAGCTGGGGGGCCGCCGTCGTCATAGAGTTTGTGGAGCGCCATTATTGCCCATCCGGCGGAGCAGGCCGGATGGGACGCCGGTCTTGTTCTCCGTGACCCGAGTCGATTCGGGGTAGGATGATGATGGCGCTTCCTGTTGACGTGGCGGGTCTGTGCCCTAGGCAGGGTGACGTGGGGGCTCCTCCAAAGCCGAGGTTGAGTCTGTCCTGTGTTGCCGAGGCCGAGCCCGAGCCATGGGGTCGGGCGAGGCGGAAGTCGTTCGGCCGAGGCCAGGGCGGAGTCCGAGCCCTGGGGTCGGGCGAGGCGGAGTTTCATCGTCTTCCGGGTCTTAGCCTGAGTCCGAGCCCTGGGGTCGGGCGAGGCGGAGTTTCGTCGTCTTCCGGGTCTTAGCCCGAGTCCGAGCCCTGGGGTCGGGCGAGGCGGAGTTTCGTCGTCTTCCGGGTCTTAGCCCGAGTCCGAGCCCTGGGGTCGGGCGGAGCAGAGTTCGCCGTCTTCCGGGTCTTAGCCCGAGTCCGAGCCCTGGGGTCGGGCGGAGCGGAGTTCGCCGTCTTCCGGGTCTTAGCCCGAGTCTGAGCCCTGGGGTCGGGCGGAGCGGAGTTCGCCGTCTTCCGGGTCTTAGCCTGAGTCCGAGCCCTGGGGTCGGGCGGAGCGGAGTTCGCCGTGGCGCTTTTGGCAAGGCCTGACTGCCTGTCAGACTCACTCTGTCGAGTGGCACCGCAGTCGGAGTGGCGCAGGCGGCGCTGTCCTTCTGTCAGACTGGTCAGTGGAGCGGTGGAGTGACGGCGGTCACTTCGGCTCTGCCGGGGGCGCGTGTCAGGATAAAGGTGTCAGGCCACCTTTGCGTTAAATGCTCCTGCAATTTGGTCAGTCGGTGTGGCGATTTAGTCAAGGTTGCTTCTGAGCGAAGCCAAGGCCTTGGGCGAGCCGGTGATGTGTCCGCCGTAAAAAGGGGGGCCTCGGGCGAGACGGAAGTCTCTCGAGGTCGGCTGCCCTTGGCCGAGGCTAGGCTCGGGTGAAGCGTGATCGAGTCACTCGTGTGGACTGATCCCTGACTTAATCGTACCCATCAGGCCTTTGCAGCTTTATGCTGATGGGGGTTACCAGCTGAGAATTAGGCGTCTTGAGGGTACCCCTAATTATGGTCCCCGACACTAACCATGTTGTGGAGACCTGTGAGGTCATATTTGATGAAACTATTATCTGTATAATCCTTTTCTTGGAGCATGCAAATCATGGAGATATGGGACAGACCATCTTTGTTAAGGAAAAGCAATGTGACACTGATTGGGGTGACCTCGAGCCACCTCGACTGGCTGCCCTAATCGAGCATGCTTCCACTACTTTAGCTGATGGACCCAATGTCACTTCTTCCACTAATTAGGATTAGTTCAAGCTAGTGGTTGCTAAACCTAGAGGAAATCAAGCTATTGTTGAGGGAGAGTGAGAGCACCTAGAGGGGGGTGACTAGGTGATCCTGTAAAATCAAACACTAAATAGCCACAAAACTTAGTTATTAAAGTGTTAGTGTGACTAAGTAGTTTTGAAGCGAGTTCTTGTGAACACAACCAACAGAGAAAGCAACACAAGAGACATGCGATTTTTATCCCGTGGTTCGGCCAAGTAACACTTGCCTACTTCCACGTTGTGGTGTCCCAATGGACGAGGGTTGCACTCAACCCCTTTCAAGTGATCCGATGATCAACTTGAATACCACAGTCTTTTCCTTTAGAGTTTTTTCCCATGTGCGAGGAATCTCCATAGTTTGGAGTCTCTCGCCCTTACAATAGAGATCACAAGGAAAGCACAGAGTAAGGTTGGGGAGAGCAACACACACAAGACTCAAATCTGCAGCACAATTATGCACACAAGTCTGGACTTGAGCTCGAAACACAACACACAGAGTTCGCAACTCAAATTGAGCTCAAATCACTAACACAGCGAATCAAATGCGTGGAGTCAGAGACTGGGAGTCTTAGAATGTTTCTTGAAAGCTTGGTGTCTTCCTCCATGCGCCTAGGGGTCCCTTTTATAGCCCCAAGGTAGCTAGGAGCCGTTGGAGACAATCTTGGAAGGCAATTCCTGCCTTCTGTCGAGTGGTGCACCGGACAGTCTGGTGCACCACCGGACAACACTGTTCATGTCCGATGCACGATCTCCTTCCAAATCAGGCGCATTCGACCGTTGCTCCTCCGGGCTCGTTGGCGCACCGGACACTATTCGGTGCACACCGGACAGTCCGTTGCACCAGCTGACCGTTGGAGCAGTTCACATGTCGCCCGTAGATTGCGCGACCGATCGTTGGCGCTGGTGACCATTGGCTGACCGGACAGTCCGATGAATTATAGCCACGTCGCCTTTTCCGTTTCCCGAGAGCGACGAGTTCGTCGCGGATGACTCACCGAACAGTCCGATGCACCACCGGACAGTCCGGTGAATTATAGTCGTACAACTCCGTCGATTCCTGAGACCGCCTACTTCACCATTGACCGGCCTGGCGCACCGGACACTGTCCGGTGCACCACCGGACAGTCCGGTGTGCCAGGCCCGACAGATACTTGGTTGCTGACAGCCAAGTCTTTTCCAATGCTTTTCTTCTTTTGTTGGCCCTGTTTCTAGCACTTAGGCAAACACATTAGTATACAAAATAATATACTAAGTCTAGAAACATACCTTGTACTTTGATTTGCACTTTTCACACATTTAGCACATAAGAACTTAGTTAATATGTGTTGGGCATCTAATCACCAAAATATTTATAGAAAATTGCCCAAGGGCACATTTCCCTTTCAGTCTCCCCCTTTTTGGTGATTTATGCCAACGCATCAAAAAGCAATAAAAGAAGTGCAATATTAATGCAATTGAAGACCAAATTGTTTTTGCTTATGATTCGGCATATTTGGATCACTCTTTGCCACCACTTGGTTTGTTTTTGCAAATCAAATTCGTTTTCCTATCTCTAAGTCAAACACACTTGTTTGGGCAAATAGAGAGATGTCCCAAGAACGAAATTGATCAAGTGCCAAAAACTCCCCCTTTTCCCATAATCAAAATTCTCCCCACAAGAGACCAAATTTTGCAATAAGAGTATTTTGACAAAAACAAATTTCTACCTCTTCTATTTTTAAAAGTCACAAGTGGTTGGCTGATCCATTTGCTTTGGCCTTAATTTCTCCCGCTTTGGCATTAAGCACCAAAACAGGATCATTCTTGGCCCACTAACCCCATTGCCTCACCAAAAAATGTCAATTAAGAGCAAAAATGCAATGAGAGCATAAGTATGAACTTGGAATTAAATACACTAATACTGGAGTGCAGTGGAAGTCTTTTCATCGTCCAAGTTCACTTTTCCCTTTCAATGCACCTTTGAGACTCCTTTGTTGAGGGCAACATGCCCGTCAGTTCCCATTGGTGTCTTCGCGGGCTTGGCGACCTTCATCCCAAACCTCTTGAGAAGATCTTGAGTGTACTTTGTTTGAGAGATGAAAGTACCGTCCTTGAGTTGCTTCACTTGGAATCCAAGGAAGTAGGTAAACTCGCCCATCATCTACATCTCGAACTTTTGCATCATTACCCTGCTAAACTCCTCACAAGACTTTTGGTTAGTAGAACCAAATATTATGTCGTCGACATAAATTTGGCAAACAAAAAGGTCACCATCACAAGTCTTTGTAAAGAGAGTTGGATCAGCTTTCCCAACCTTGAAAGCATTAGCAATAAGGAAAGCTCTAAGGCATTCATACCATGCTCTTGGGGCTTTCTTAAGTCCATAGAGCGCCTTAGAGAGCTTATATACATGGTCAGGATACCTGTCATCCTCAAAGCCAGGGGGTTGTACCACATATACCTCCTCCTTGATTGGCCCATTGAGGAAAGCGCTCTTCACATCCATTTGAAATAGCCTAAAAGAATGGTGAGCGGCATAGGCTAATAGAATTCGAATTGACTCTAGCCTAGCCACAGGAGCAAAAGTCTCCTCGAAATCCAAACCTGCGACTTGGGCATAACCTTTTGCCACAAGTCGAGCCTTGTTTCTTGTCACCACCCCGTGCTCGTCTTGCTTGTTGCGAAACACCCACTTGGTTCCCACAATGATTTTCTTTGGACATGGCACCAGGTTCTAGACTTCATTCCTTTTGAAGTTGTTGAGCTCTTCCTGCATGGCCAACACCCAGTCCGGATCCTGCAAGGCCTCTTCTACCCTAAAAGGCTCAATAGAAGAGACAAACGAGTAATGCTCCCAAAAATTAGCTAATCGTGAGCGAGTAGTTACTCCCTTGCTGATGTCACCCATAATCTGATCGACGGGGTGATGTCTTTGGATCGAAGCTCGGACTTGAGTTGGAGGGACCCGTGGTGCTTCTTCCTCCATCATTATATCTTCCTATGCTCCCCCTTGATCCTAACCTTCTTCTTGAGGTGCCTGTACATCGTCTTGAGTTGGGGGACGCACCATTGTTGTGGAAGATGGTTGATCTTCTTCATGTGGTTCCTGTGGTTGCACATCGCCTATCGCCATCATGCGCATTGCGGCCGTCGGAATTTCATCTTCATCTATGTCATCAAGATCAACTTGCTCTCTTGGAGAGCCATTAGTCTCATCAAATACAACATCGCTAGAGACTTCAACTAATCCTGATGATTTGTTGAAGACCCTATACGCCTTTGTTTTTGAGTCATACCCTAGTAAAAACCCTTCTACAGCCTTGGGAGCAAATTTAGAATGTCTACCTTTCTTCACCAGTATGTAGCATTTGCTCCCAAATACACGAAAATAAGAGACATTGGGTTTGTTACTGGTAAGAAGTTCGTAGGAGGTCTTCTTGAGGAGGGATGCAGATAGAGTCGGTTTATGGCGTGGCAAGCTGTGTTCACAACTTCCGACCAAAACCGCTCGGGTGTCTTGAACTCTCCCAACATCGTTCTTGCCATGTCGATAAGCGTCCTGTTCTTCCTCTCTACCACACCGTTTTGTTGTGGTGTGTAGGGAGTGGAGAACTCGTGCTTGATGCCTTCCTCCTCAAGAAACTCTTCAACTTGTAAATTCTTGAACTCAGACCCATTGTCGCTCCTTATCTTTTTCAATTTAAGCTCAAACTCATTTTGAGCTCTCCTTAAGAAGCGCTTTAGGGTCCCTTAGGTTTCTGACTTATCTTGTAAAAAAACACCCAAGTGAAGCGGGAAAAATCATCAACAATTACAAGACCATACTTACTTCCCCCGATGCTTAGATAGGCAACAGGTCTGAAAAGATCCATGTGAAGGAGCTCCAGTGGTCTTGATGTTGTCATCACATTCTTGTTGTGATGTGTGCTTCCCACCTGTTTCCCTGCCTGACATGCTGCACAGGGTCTGTCTTTCTCAAAACAGACATCGGTTAATCCTAACACATGATCTCCCTTTAGAAGCTTATGAAGGTTCTTCATCCCAACATGTGCTAGATGGTGATGCCACAACCAGCCCATATTAGTCTTAGCTATTAAGCATGCATCTAGACCGGCATTCTCTTTCGAAAAGTCAACTAAATAGAGTTTGTCGTCTAATACACCCTTAAACGCTAATGAACCATCACTCCTTCTAAAGACAGATACATCTATATTTGTGAATAAACAATTATAACCCATGTTACATAATTGACTCACAGACAATAAGTTGTACCCGAGCGACTCTACTAAAAATACATTTGATATTGAGTGCTCGTTAGTGATGGCTATCTTGCCCAAGCCTTTGACCTTGCTTTGGTTCCCATCTCCAAAGATGATCGTATCCTAGGAATCCTTGTTCTTGACGTAGGAGGTGAACATCTTCTTCTCCCCCGTCATGTGGTTTGTGCATCCACTGTCAATTATCCAGCTAGAGCCCCCGGATGCATAAACCTGCAAGGCAATTTAATCTTGGGTTTTAGGTACCCAACTCTTGTTGGGTCCTACAAGGTTAGTTATAATAGTTTATGGAACCCATATGCAAGTTTTATCTCCCTTGCATTTGGATCCCAACTTCCTAGCAACTACTTTTGCATTCTTACGTGAAAGTACAAATGAGGTGTTGCAAGAATGGTAAAAGGTAGAAGGTTCATTACACATTTTTCTAGGCACATGAGGCACAACATGATTTCTCCTAGGCCTACTTCTACCATGAACAAAAGTAGAGCTAGAGGCAAACATAACATGTGAATCATTATAAGTAGTATGAACATAACTCTTATTATAATGAGAACGACTAGCAATTTTCCTATCATAAATAAATGTATGGTTCCTTTGAGGACTACTCGCCATAGGGGCCTTCCCTTTCCCCTTGTTGAGAACGGGAGCCTTTTGGCTTGTTAAGTTCTTGGTTTCCCTTCGAAAACCATGTCCATCCTTAATCGAGGGGTGTCTACCAACAGTGTAGGCATCCCTAGCAAACTTTAATTTATCAAAATCAACTTTGCAAGTCTTAAGTTGAGCATTAAGACTGGCCATCTCATTATTTAATTTAGTAATAGAAGCAAAATGTTCATCACAGGCATCAACATCAAAATACTTACATCTATTACAAATAACAACATGATCTACACATGAACTAGCTTTATTAACTTCCTCTAGTTTAGCATTCAATTCATCATTTAAATTCTTTAAACTAGATATAGATTTATGGCAAGCAGACAACTCAGAGGACATCATTTCATTTCTCTTAATTTCTAAAGCAAGAGATTTTTGAACATTTACAAACTTGTCATGTTCCTCATACAAAATGTCCTCTTGCTTTTCTAGCAATCTATCCTTCTCATTTAGAGCATCAATTAATTCATTTATTTTGTCTACCTTTGCTCTATCTAGTTCTTTAAACAAATCAGTGTAATCTACTTCATCATCGGAAGAATCCTCATCACTAGAAGAAGAGTACTTTGGGGAATCATGAATGCATACCTTCTTCTCCTTAGCCATAAGACATGTATGACGTTCGTTGGGGAAGAATGAAGACTTGTAGAAGGCCGAGGCTGCCAGTCCTTCATCGTCAGAGTCGGATGACGAGCAGTCTGAATCTCATTCTTTTCCAAGGTGCGCCTCACCCTTTGCCTTCTTTTAGACCTTCTTCTTCTCCCTCTTCCCATACTTTTCTTGTTCCTGGTCATTATCATTATCGGGGCATTGTGCTATAAAATGACCAGTCTTACCGCATTTGAAGCAGGAGCGCTTTCGCCTTGTTTTGTTCTTGTTGGGGTATTCCTTGCGTCCTTTGAGCGCGGTCTTGAAACGTTTGATGATGAGTGCCATCTCATATTCATTTAGCCCGGCAGCCTCAACTTGTGCCACCTTGCTTGGTAGTGCCTCCCTGCTGCTTGTTGCTTTGAGAGCAATGGGCTGTGGCTCATAGACGGGTAGTGGACCATTTAGTGCATCATCCACATATCGCGCCTCCTTCACCATCATGCGCCCGATCACAAATTTTCCGAGGATCTCCTCGGGCGTCATCTTGGTGTACCTGGGGTTTTCACGAATAAGATTGACAAGATGGGGGTCAATTATAGTAAATGACCTTAGCATGAGTCAGACGACATCATGATCCGTCCATCTTGTGCTTCCGTAGCTTCGGATCTTATTGACCAGGGTCTTGAGCCTGTTGTAGGTCTGAGTCGGCTCCTCTCCCCTGATCATCGTGAACCTTCCCAGCTCGCCTTCCACTAGTTCCATCTTTGTGATCATAGTGGTATCATTTCCCTCATGTGATATCTTGAGGGTATCCCAGATCTGTTTGGCGTTGTCCAAGCCACTTACTTTGTTATACTCATCCCTGCAAAGTGAAGCTAGCAAGACAGTAGTAGCTTGGGCATTTTTATGAATTTGTTCATTAATCATCATAAGGTTATCTGTACTATCGAAATGCATCCCATTTTCCACAATTTCCCAAATGCTAGGATGGAGAGAAAATAGATGACTACGCATTTTATGGCTCCAAAATGAGTAATCCTCTCCATCAAAGTGTGGGGGTTTTCCAAGAGGAATAGAAAGTAAATGGGCATTCGAGTTATATGGAATACGGGAATAATCAAAGGAATAATTTTGATTAACTATCTTTTTCTTTGATGAGGAGTCGTCATCGTCGTCTCTTGGTGAGGAAGTGGAGGCATCCTGTCGTAGTAGATGATCTTCTTGATGCGCCTCTTCTTCTTCCCGTCCCTCTTCTTGTGACTCGAACCTGAGTCAGTGGGCTTATCGTCCCTAGGCTCGTTGAAGAGGGACTCCTTCTCCTTGTCGTTGACCACCACCCCCTTTCCCTTAGGATCCATCTCTTCGGGCGGTTAGTCCCTTAGATGAAGAGTACGACTCCGATACCAATTGAGAGCACCTAGAGGGGGGTCAATAGGTGATCCTGTAAAATCAAACACTAAATAGCCACAAAACTTAGTTATTAAAGTGTTACTGTGACTAAGTAGCTTTGAAGCGAGTTTTTGTGAACACAACAATCACAAAGAAAGCAACACAAGAGACACGTGATTTTTATCTCGTGGTTCGGCCAAGTAACACTTGCCTACTTCCACGTTGTGGCATCCCAATGGACGAGGGTTGCACTCAACCCCTTTCAAGTGATCCGATGATCAACTTGAATATCACAGTCTTTTCCTTTAGAGTCTTTTCCCGTGTGCGAGGAATCTCCACAGTTTGGAGTCTCTCAGCCTTACAATAGAGATCACAAGGAAAGCACACAGTAAGGTTGGAGAGAGAAACACACACAAGACTCAAATCCGCAGCACAATTACGCACACAAGTCTGGACTTGAGCTCGAAACACAACACACGGAGTTCGCAACTCAAATGGAGCTCAAATCACTAACACAGCGAATCAAATGCATGGAGTCAGAGTCTTAGAATGTTTCTTGAAAGGTTAGTGTCCTCCTCCATGCACCTAGGGGTCCCTTTTATAGCCCCAAGGTAGCTAGGAGCCGTTGGAGACAATCTTGGAAGGCAATTCCTGCCTTCTGTCGAGTGCTGCACCGGACAGTCCGGTGCACCAACGGATAGCACTATTCATGTCCGGTGCACGATCTCCTTCCAAATCAGGCAAATTCGACAGTTGCTCCTCTGGGCCCATTGGCGCACCAGACACTGTCTGGTGCACACCGGACAGTTCGGTGCACCAGCTGACCGTTGGAGCAGTCCACGTGTCGCCCACAGATTGCGCGGGCGACCGTTGGCGCTAGCGACCGTTGGCTGACCGGACAGTCCGGTGCACCACCGGACAGTCCGGTGAATTATAGCCACGTCGCCTTTTCCGTTTCCCGAGAGCGGCGAGTTCATCGCGGATGACTCACCGGACAGTCCGGTGAATTATAGTCGTACAACTCCGTTGATTCCCGAGACCGGCTACTTCACCGTTGACCGGCCTGGCGCACCGGACACTGTCCGGTGCACCACCGCACAGTTCGGTGTGCCAGGCCCGAGCAGATACTTGGTTGCTTACAGCCAAGTCTTTTCAAATGCTTTTCTTCTTTTGTTGGCCCTGTTTCTAGCACTTAGGCAAACACATTAGTATACAAAATAATATACTAAGTCTAGAAACATACCTTGTACTTTGATTTGCACTTTTCACACATTTAGCACATAAGGACTTAGTTAATTTGTGTTGGGCATCTAATCACCAAAATACCTATAGAAATTGCCGAAGGGCACATTTCCCTTTCAGAGAGGTGACTTCCTCGAGAGAGGAACCACGACACATTTAGTGCCTCCATCCACCTCAATAGATGGATAGCGAGCTACTTGAGCGAGTCACTCTATCTAGGTCACAACAAATCACCCACTTTGCTCATTCTGTATTTTTTGCCTCCTTTGCGCCTAGGATGTTGGACATTATTCTTTATCTGATTCTAATTGGGTTAATGCCATTCATGAGGAGCTTAAAAATTTTGATCGAAACCAAGTTTGGCTTTTGGTATCACCACTACAAAACTACCACCCCATAGGAACCAAATGAGTTTTAAAAAACAAACAAGGCTGTAACACCCTAAATTTGGGGGTATAAAATTTCTTCGCTAATACATACCAAATTCAGATGTTACCTTCCGATGCACTTGTTGTTGTTACAAGAGAAATATATTGTATCTCTTTATATAGTCTAGAGGGATGGTGTAAAGTTGAGTCCAAGTCGATAAATACAAAAGAGCTCTATCCTATTATAAAAATAGTCCAGCTAAGTTGATACACCAATGGAATATGTGGCTTTGCCGAGTGCCACACTCGGCAAAGGGTACACAACAAAAAGTTATTTGCAAAGAGTTCTTTGTTGGGTGTTTTTTGTTGGACACTCGGCAAAACAAAAATCGGAAAAAATAAAAAACAACAAAAATATTTTTTAAACCACTGCATCCCTATCTCACTTGTGTTTATATTATGTTTTCCGTCTTCACATATTATAACAATCCGAGCGTAAATTGGTTGTTTGAGGTACTAAGCGAATTTAAATGAAAAATTGTCAATTATAAAGTTGCATAACTTTTTGAGATTTTCATTTTGGTAGTTTCTTCATCCGAGGTCGTTTACAAAATTTAAATTCCAAATTTGAAAAGTTCAAACATATTTTTCTATGACAAGATGATTTCAAATCAAAACGTTGTCAACTACAAAGTTAAATAACTTTTCGGGGCCTACAAATTTTATTTTGGTGGTTTATCCATCAGAGGTCGTTTGAATATTTTAAATTTTGAAATTCAAACATAGTTTTGCATGACAATATGATTTCAAATAAAAAGTTGTCGACTATAAAGTTCATAAATTTTCAAGACCTACAACTTTAATTTTGGTGGTTTTTCCATACATGTTTTTCGTTGACAAGATGACTTCAAGTAAAAAAGTTGTCAACTAAAGAATTCTATAAGTTCTCATGATCTACAAAGTTTATTTTGGTTGTTTGATTATTTATTGATCCAACATGGTTGTTCTAACATTGTTTAAAACTTAAACATCTCTCTTGTAGTTTATGAAACTACAAGAGAGACATATTAGTTTTGTGAATAAATTTACTTTTCTTTTTTCATGTGAAGAGTTGACAAAACAAAAATTGTGCATCTTGATAAGTTATACAACTTTGTAGTTGAAAACCTTTTCATTTTAATTAATTTATTGCTTCAAAATATGATTTGAAAATTGACTTTACCTAGTGTAAAAAAACACTCGAAAAAGAATCTCTTTGCCGAGTGTCAAAAAAGCAGTCGGAAAAGAATCTTTGCCAAGTGTTTTTTTGCCGAGTGTTTTTCCTTTACTACTCGGCAAAGATCTTTATTCACCGAGTGTCCGAAAAACAATCGGCAAACTACTTGACACCAAGGTTTACCAAACCGTTTGCCCCTAAAAACCACCCCCACCGGTTTCGGTAAACCTGCGGTTTATCGGTAAAAATCGGTAAAACCGACTGGTTTGCCCAGTCCAAATCAAATTAAATTTCGTGGTTGTTTACCGATGGAAAACCGAAGGTAAACCACTCTAAATCGGTGGGTTTTCAAGAAAACGCGTTGGTTTTGTTGTTTTTACAGAAAAAGAATTTTTTGATAGGATTTATTTGTAATATGCTCAATTCACAGTGCACAGTAAATATTAATTGATCCACACGACATATGTTCACCAAAATAACATACAACATACATATGCAACCACAAACTCCAGTTCTCATGCAACAAACAACCAACGAACTTCGCAATACTCAAATACAAGTTCTTTTACAGCTCTCTAGTGAGGCAACGACACATAGGACTGCTTATTTCACAATACTCACATGTTCAGCTCGAATCATAGTGATAGTACCCCGGTCTAATATCAAAAAAATGTTGACCAAAAGTTGATCTTCGGTGCGTGGATGAGGGAAATGGGTTGTGGGCCGTTGGATGCAAAGTCAGAAGTCATCTGAGGCGTCGTTTCTTTCTCCCACAAACCTAGGTGGCCACCCCTTTTCCCTTTTCCCCTCACTTGGCCGCCACCCCCCCCCCCTTTTTCCCCCTTGACTGGCCGCCCCCTCTCCTCCCATTGCAGTCACCCTCCACTGCTTCCTCCTCCCTAGATCTCCCCACACGCAGCAAGAATCGAGAAGAGGAGGAGACCGTTGAATTGAAGAGGAAGAGAGGATCAAGGAGATGTTCTCGAATTTAGTTTCTGCAGATTTTCTTGGGGAAACCCTAGGTAAGGATGGGATACTTGTTCCTCCCTGCAATTATGTGCTTTTGGAGGTTGTGGATCATGGGGATTAAAGAATTAGAGGTTGGATTAGATGTGGGGTTAGGTTTTGATCTCGAATTTAGTTTCTGCAGAATGATAGATTTGACAATTTCTGTTCATGCCAGTTTTCTGTGGTCTTAGTGGCCTCAAAAAAAATAAAAAGTCTATCTATGAGTCGTAGATAATTTTTAGATCTTTCCGTGGCCGTGAAGAATACCTCAATCGGACATCAGATCAGAAATTTATTGCAGTTTGATTATAGCAGTTTTTCAGTCTCATAATTCTATGCAGAATATGTTCTCTCAAGATTTAGGCAATTTTATCAACAGAATTAAACTTTAGATTGGTAAAAGAAGTTGTAGATAATTTCATAAGCTTTCCAGATTGTTAAAGAGTGCATTCATATGAATTATGAAACTCCAGTTATGTTTGTTTTATTGTGGCTATTCCTGTTTGCCTGACAAAACTGAGTGGATCTGTTCACTGGTGGGTTTCATCTAGTAAATGGCCGAATTGGCTCTTCCAACTATGGAGACTTTTGTAGAGGGATAAAAGTTCTTACTGCCAGCAGAAATTCATAATTTTTAGTTGTGTAGTTTGGAAGATATCAAATTTTGAAATTAACTATGCTGCTGTCTGAAACAGATTCAGTCAGTTATCTTGTCAGATGTTTTAAAACTTATAGATGGCAAAACTTAATTATCCATTAAATACCGAAGTTGTATAGTATTTTATGTAGATACTCCTAGAGTATTTGTTTGATTTCACCACTGTTATAATTTTAAAGATACAAAATTAACAAACAGCGCTGCTGCTGTTTGGCATGTGGTTCGGGTAGGAGTCTTTCCACCGGGTCTTGGTTTCAAGTGTAGGAGCGATTTGTTGATTGTTGGAAAATGTTTGTGAAATATTTGTAATAAGTTTTATGCCCTCTAGCAGGTGGCTACACTCCGGAACATGCCTAGTACATTTTTTCTTCTTCGATGAAGGCAAGTGAATGTAGCGGTGGTTGCTATCGTTTTGACTTGTTGTTTTTATCGCCTACACTCTAATATTCAGAAGTATTGAATTCTTTCATAATTGAACTCTATGGTGATTCTCTACTTGCTTGTATTATATTGATGCTCAATCCTATATTGATGATGATTATGATTCGAGTATGACCCATGAGATTAGTTCACACCCCTGAAGGTAAACGAAGTATTATTTGAGGTTTGTATTGTATCTGAAGGAAAATGAAGTATTATTTGAGGTTTGTATTGTATCTGAAGGTAAACGAAGTATTATTTGAGGTTTCTATTGTATGTGAAGGAAGTAAAGTATATTGATAAATGCAGCATGCCATATACATTGCATGATTCACTTGCATCTGAAGTTTTGTCGTGACCTATGGTCCGACCGTACCGGTACAACTTAGCATCGTACGTTGCCCGAGGAGGGGTACGATGCGGCTTCATACCCTTAGAGGTATGAAGGCAGAGGATATATGCATTGCACTCATATGCATTCATTGAAGTGATATTTGCAGATGATGTGGTTTTATATATTCAGAGGTATGAAGGCAGAGGACCTACACATTGCATTCCTATGCATACATTGAAGTGATATTTGCAGGTATTGTTGATGCAGGGAAGTGTTATACAACCTATTGTGATTGTTCGAGAAAATGTGATGGTATTGGTTATATTGGGACTATTGAGTTCTATATCTACAAGTCTTTATGATCTTAATTGTGATTCCTGTAAAATGTTGATTATTTCATCTTGTGGTTTAAATATCTCGTCAAAACAATTTACTTGCTGAGATGTTTCATCTCACTCTTGCATTACTCAATGCAGGTGCTTGATGCTCATCAAGGGGAGTGGGGAGTAGCGGCACGTGGCACACACTATTTAAAGAACCAAATAATTAACTTTGGTTATTGACTTTTGAGGTTCATATTTTAAAGTATGATGTAGGCATAAGATGGTTCATTCGTGGTTAATTGTCCTTGCTGAGAACTATATCATACTAGTATAATTCATTTTGTATTGATATATCTCTTTTGCTTCTGCGATGCTTATAATTACAAAGGAGACGCTGCCAAATTTTGTTTTGCTTAGTGTTCGGCTATTGGTAGTGAAGTCTAGTAGCATCTTGGGGTGTTTGTGGATCCCCGGGGTGTTACATTTGGTATCAAAGTATAGGCTTTAGATTCTTGGCAATTTGAAGATAAATTTGACACACTTGCATATATAGGAAGGGTATGGGTTCAAATATCTTTGATATATATTAGTGTCTTTGAAGTGCAGATGACAATAATTTCACCCCTCCCTATTCCTTTACGGTGATGTGGTTAGTTGTTTATGACTTAATGCCTGATATAATTTATTTCTAAGTTTTTATATTGTTTTATTAATGCGATTGATATCACTGTTTGTTTGTGAGATTGAAGTTGTTATTATGCTTGTGATATACAAGTATGCCTATGTTGTTTTCACCATGTTTTTCATGGTTGAGCTTTATTACAACAATATTTTTATATATGCTTGATTGAGGATGTTCCTAAGAGGAGTGTGAATTGCGTGTTTTGGGTTATAAGGTAACCATCAATTTGAATTTAAGTTGTTGAGCGGTTGGTGGATAGTTCCAACTATCTTTGTAAAGAGTGATTGTTTATGTCGAGAAATCAGTTCTGAAAGAAATGAATATTGGTACTTTTATATGGATTTTAGGGAAAGTCTTTACATAGCCAAAATGGCTTACATGTCTGTCTTCTATGGTGTGTTTTAGTAGCCACAAAGCCTAGATGTGGTTTAAAGTGGTTGCATGTTAGTCATGCTAATTGTAGAATAAATATTTGATTTTCTTGATCCATTGATTATATATTAATACGTTGAGGATCTGATGGTTCTCTCCCCGATGCATGCTTGTGGAGCCATTGTTGGACCACCTATCTATTGGTTTGAATGAAGTCATTGACTAGCCTAGAGTTGGTTGTGTGTGGTTAGTCACCTATTCCTAAATGATGTGGTTTTTACATCAGCTTGAGATGTTTATCAAATGTGTGAAGGATTATGGGGTTATTATGGACCTTGTATGTCTGGTACTTTGAGTGCATCGTATGATCGAATGAAATGTAAGTTTCGGAACTACACTAGATGAAGACTTATATTATGTGTAGGTTAACCTTACTAGTTTGGATATTTTTCTTAGTTGAGTTGTTAGATGAAGTATAGTGACATTGGTTAACCAAGTATTGTGTTGTTGTGCTGTCAGTGCTCTTTGTGGAGCTTTTGGCATTTCTTCGATGAATTGTGCCGCGCAGAATGTTATTGGCTTCTTGTTGGCTTTATTGCTCCATTAGTTCTGTAGACTTTCTCCCTTTTGTGGGTGCAAAGAATGTTAGATTACATGATTATCTTTTCATGATGGCAAGAACAAGGTCTAGAAAGATTAGGAGTTCTGTTTCAATAGAACTACTTGTTTCGTGGTGCTTTGAGGTGAGGTGTTTGATCTTTTTAAACATTCATCTGGTGTGGATGTTTCACCATTTAATTAAAATGAATTGTTGAAGTTGGTAAGGGTTGTGCTTAGTGCATATTACCCCTTCATAAAAGAGTGTTGTTTTAAGACATTGATGTTGATGTATAGCTGCATCCAAATTCGATGGTGTGAAAATTGTAGTGTTGATTGCATCTATGACTTGCTTTGAGCTTCATTGCATGTTGTTTCATGCTTGATGTTAGGTTGTGTAGTTTCCTTAGATAATTAGTCCAAGGTAGAAGTTCTTGTGTTAATTAAGACCAATAATGGACCCATGTTTTGAATGGTGGTGCTATATGGAGTACCTTGGGTGTTTTGGTTGTTTTGGTCGAATTCGAGGACGAATTCTTTTTAAGGGGGTAGAGTGTAATATCTAAAAAAATGTTGACCAAAAGTTGATCTTTGGTGTGTGGATGAGGGAAATGGGTTGTGGGCCGTTGGATGCAAAGTTAGAAGTCATCTGAGGCGTCGTTTCTTTCTCCCACAACCCTAGGTGGCCACCCCTTTTCCCTTTTCCCTTTTCCTCTCTCTTGGCCGCCACCACCCCTTTTTCCCCCTTGGCTGGCTGCCCCCTCTCCTCCCATTGCAGCCGCCCTTCACTGCTTTCTCCTCCCTAGATCTCCCCCCACGCAGCAAGGATCGAGAAGAGGAGCCCGTTGAATTGAAGAGGAAGAGAGGATTATGGAGATGTTCTACCCCCATCTCTTCTTACAAATTTTCTTGGGGAAACCCTAGGTAAGGATGGGATCTTTGTTCCCCTGTAATTATGTGCTTTTGGAGGTTGTCGATCATGGGATTAAAGGATTAGAGGTTGGATTAGATGTGGGGTTAGGTTTTGATCTCGAATTTAGTTTCTGCGGAATGGCAGATTCGATAATTTCTGTTCATGCCAGTTTTCCGTGGTCTTAATGGCCTCAAAAAAATAAAAAGTCTATCTATAAGTCGTAAATAATTTGTAGATATTTCCGTGGCCGTGAAGAACACCTCAATCGGACATCAGATCAGAAAGTTATTGCAGTTTGATTATAGCAGTTTTTCAGTCTCATAATTATGTGCAGAATATGTTCTCTTAAGATTTAGGCAATTTTATCAATAGAATTAAACTTTAGGTTGGTAAAAGAAGTTGTAGACAATTTCATAAGATTTCCAGATTGTTAAAGAGTGCATTCATATGAATTATGAAACTCCAATTATGTTTGTTTTTACTGTGGATGTTCCTGTTTGCCAGACAAAATGAGCGGGTCTGTTCACTAGTGGGTTTCATCTAGTAAATGGCCGAATTGGCTCCTCCAACTATGGAGACTTTTGTAGAGGGATAAAAGTTCTTACTGCCAGAAGAAATTCATAATTTTTGGTTGTGTAGTTTGGAAGATATCGAATTTTGAAGTTAACTATGTTGTTGTCTAAAACAGATTCAGTCAGTTATCTTGTCAGATGTTTTAGAACTTATAGATGGCAAAATTTAATTATCCATTGAATACCGAAGTTGTAGACTATTTTGTGTAGATACTTCAGAGTATTTGTTTGATATCACCATTGTTATAATTTTAAAGATACAAAATTAACAAACAACGCTGCTGTTGTTTGGCATGTGGTTCAGGGTAGGAGTCTTTCCACCGGGTCTTGGTTTCAAGTGTAGGAGCAATTTGTTGATTGTTGGAAAATGTTTGTGAAATATTTGTATTAAGTTTTATGCCCTCTAGCAGGTGGCTACACTCCGGAACATGCCTAGTACATCTTTTCTTCTTCGATGAAGGCAAGTGAATGTAGCGGTGGTTGCCACCGTTTTGACTTGTTGTTTTTATCGCCTACACTCTAATATTCAGAATTATTCAATTATTTCATAATTGAACTCTATGGTGATGCTCTACTTGCTTGTATTATATTGATGCTCAATCCTATATTGATGATGATTATGATTCGAGTATGACCCATGAGATTAGTTCACACCCCTGAAGGTAAAGAAAGTATTATTTGAGGTTTGTATTGTATCTGAAGGAAAATGAAGTATTATTTGAGGTTTGTATTGTATCTGAAGGTAAACGAAGTATTATTTGAGGTTTGCATTGTATGTAAAGGAAGTGAAGTATATTGGTAAATGCAGCATGCCATATACATTGCATGATTCACTTGCATCTGAAGTTTTGTCGTCACCTATGGTCCGGCCGTACCGGTACAACTTAGCATCGTACGTTGCCCGAGAAGGGGTACGATGCGGCTTCATACCCTTAGATGTATGAAGGCAGAGGACATATGCATTGCATTCATATGCATTGATTGAAGTGATATTTGCAGATGATGTGGTTTTATACCCTCAGAGGTATGAAGGCAGAGGACCTACACATTGCATTCCTATGCATACATTGAAGTGATATTTGCAGGTATTGTTGACGTAGGGAAGTGTTATACAACCTATTGTGATTGTTCGAGAAAATGTGATGGTATTGGTTATATTGGGACTATTGAGTTCTATATCTACAAGTATTTATGATCTTATTTGTGATTCCTGTAAAATGTTGATTATTTCATCTTGTGGTTTAAATATCTCGTCAAAACAATTTACTTGCTGAGATGTTTCATCTCACTCTTGCATTACTCAATGCAAGTGCTTGATGCTCATCAAGGGGAGTAGGGAGTAGCGGCACGTGGCACACACTGTTTAAAGAACCAAATAATTAACTTTGGTTATTGACTTTTGAGGTTCATATTTTAAAGTATGGTGTAGGCATAAGCTGGTTCATTCGTGGTTAATTGTCCTTGATGAGAACTATATCATACTAGTATAATTCATTTTGTATTGATATATCTCTTTTGCTTCTGCGATGCTTATAATTACAAAGGAGACGCTGCCAAATTTTGTTTTGCTTAGTGTTCGGCTATTGGTAGTGAAGTCTAGTAGCATCTCGGGGTGTTTGGGGATCCCCGGGGTGTTACACCAGGTCATACCTTGCACCAACCCTCTGACTAAATTCGTGCTCCACACGTGACTGATGCAGAGCTGCATAAAGTTCGTCCTCATACTGATCATCCCCAAGATGGGTTCTTGCTACCTTATCTGCCCTCAGTTGCTGCCTAAACCTAGTCCTCTTCTTTTCTTTTATCTTATCTATATCAAGTTGAAAGTATGTCTTTATGTCTAGACGAATAGAGGAACATTTCTTGACATTTTTCCCTCTATGCACGAGATGCTCCTTCAATCGGGTACCAACCCCTCCACTATTTGTTTCTCTACAATACTTGCATTTGAAACATGCGCTAACCTTCTCTCCGTGCAACCAGACTCTATCTCTATCTCTATCTTCATCCGACATGTCTCCTACATTTGTGGTAAAAATAATGCAAGTATGCAACACATTAGTAGCAAATAATATTACCAGATACATATATAACTAAATATTAATAATACTTACATATATAACTCAACATTAACAATACTAACATATATAACTAGTACTAACTACACATTAACAATACTAATATATAACTAGTATCTAACGGTAAATCATCTTCACATAACATCTAACATACACAAATTTGAAACGCTAAATCTAAAACATATTATTGAGACTAAACCCTAAACCTTAAACATCACGAAACTAAATCTGAACTATAAATATGTAGTGTAGAACTAAATACTGGTACTAAATCTGGTTTACCGGGTCAAAAACATGGTTTACCTGATGCCAGTAGCGGTTAAACGCCGGTTCGGGGCGGTTTACCGTCGGTTTGGCTCCTGGCTCCCAGCAGAGCGTCGGGTTGGAGTGGTTAACCGGCTGAAGAAGTTGGTTTACCGGCTCAACAGAGTGGTTTACCGGCGATCACGCGCAGTTGGTCACGCGCGGTTAACCGTGGCGCGAGGAAGAGGTGGTCACGTGCGGGCGAGGCCGGTAAACCGACTGCGCAGGCGAGATTCGCCGCCTCCGGGCCGGTAAATCGCGCCTGGGCGCCGATAAATGCAACCGCGGCGGTTTTGGAGTGGGAGGCGAACAGAGAGGGTGAGGCGAAGTGGGGAATGTGAGGGAAGGAGGAGAGGTATTGTTAATTTTAGATATTTTATTAACAAGTTAATGGGTTTGGTAACGGGTCTAAACATTTTTTTTTATTTTTTCAACGGACTAAACGAGACTAAATTTGAATATCTTGTATATCGGATTACTCACTAGAACATGTAGTTTTTTTATCATAATTGTTTTTTCAATTTTAACATTTTTTTAAAAAAATTAAATTTTAAAAATATACATGTAGTAAACCGATACCGTCCATCGGCAGGTTTGGTAAACCGAGCGCTTTACCGCCGGTTTCCACCGGTTTTGTAAACCGTGCTTGACACCCGATTCGGATAGTGGTAGTCACCTTAAAAAATATATCACCTTTGTTGTGTGTTTTTAGGTAGCTCTATATAGCTGTAGGCTAGCACATCTTCTTGCCGGCTAGTCGTCTGCACTATAGAAACCTTAGAAACTTGGTCCGGCAATACTTCAGATACACTATAAGATATAATTTGACAGCCGTTCACTATTTTTCTGTAAATTTAGTGAAAAGTTAGATGAAGCTAACTTAGCGCAGAAGTAAAATGACTTAACATTTATCCGCCAAAATACCATGAATGCACCTGTATGTAAATATTTGGTTTTTTAGAAACACGTCGTTTTGTTCATTACAAAAACTTGAACAATTTGTGTCATGAAAATTAAACCACACGCGCGCGAAGCCTTTAAGTCGATCTTACAATCCCCCCCCCCCCCCCCCCCCCCCCCCCGATTGGTATATATGGTCATATATATAGATCATGTGTCCCTCTATAGGTAGCTAGTTGATTAAACTAGTAACAGACAACAATGAGCTGTAGACATATAGCTAGAATAAAAAATTTACGAGTAGCTTCTCCGGATGCAGAATAAAACCCTTCCTCAAATCTTCTACTACCGGCCGGCGCCCCCTCGCATGTCTTCCCCCAAGATATTCCGTCTAATCCAGGTTCAGCCCTGTCTGGGATTATTACTCTATGTCACCGCCAAATATTAATGACCAAATCGATGCACAAGCACGCATAGTATGTGAATGTATGCGCCAATGCAAGTTGACTCTCTGCTGCGCTCATCACATGAGCATCATGGCTCCAAACCCCAAGGCTCCATCGGGCAAACCCTAGCTTGCATGCCTTGCTTAGTACACACACGCCTTGGGAACAACTCCCTCGTCTGAAATGTATATTATCTTCTTTACTTTCAAGTGCAAATCCCTATTCCTTTTTGGCCATTTTCTCGAGCAGATCCAAAGCATTCTGGTTAGGACGACGGAGGAGGACAGGACCCTGCGCTGGGTCGTCGTCTGAAATATATATGAGAAGTAATGTTAAAAACGTCAGCATTTGCGCGCATTGGTCATGAATGAAATGACGAGAGTAAAACAGAGCCGCGGTAGGGAAGACTAAACATGAAATGGACGACGTGACTTGACAATAATGTACGTACAGCTTTTACAACCAACACACACACAGGGATCAAATTACCAGCACTACGTACGGTACACTGCGGCCATATAGTGCCCAGCTATTTAAGGAGGGGAAAAAAACTGTTGATGATAGATGAGGGGTAGCTGGGTGTTACTGTTCAAGCCATAACACAGCCACTAGCGAGTACTATACCTCACCCCTCTCTATCCTGTCCTCGCTAAGAAAACTTCTCTAGGCGATGCATGCATACATGTATGCAAGCCGAGACACAGCGCGCGCACAGGGGGAGAGACACTACCATATGGCTGGAAGGATCATAACTCGTGCATGGCACTACTACGCACAGTCGATGCTTGCAGTTGCAGCAGGGGCCGTGTATTTATGAGAGGTTTTCGGAGCGAGCGCATGCATCATGTGCATCATGCATTCATGATCGATCGATCCCATATATCCTATCGTATCCATGGATGTCTCGTCTCTCGGATCGGAATGGTGGATGGACAGTGGACTGCATGCACGCCTGTGCGCGCGGACGACTGCATGCAGCGCGCGTCATCTACATCTACGGTGCTGCATCTGCATGCATGCATGCATGGCGCGGAGGACGTACCATAGACCGCAACACAGACAGCAGTACAGCACCCTCCCTGACCCCGCACCGCCTCGAGTTGCGACCCCGCGCATGCGCGTTCCTCGCAGGTGCGCACACGCATCCGCAGCATCTCTCCATGCAGCCACACATGCTTGTTTCCGTAGGAGCCACCAGATCGAGCATGAGATGCATGCAGTCGTCGTCGCTGCTACAGTCTCTGCACTGAAGTACTGAACAACACACACACACACAGAAATACTGGTGCCGAGATCGATGATCAAGCATGCATGCATGTCTGCAGCTAGATGCTATAGTGCATGCATGTAGTATATACCAGCCTGTGGCCCTGTGGGATCTCTCTGCCCGTCATCATATACACGTTGCCCCGTGATGATTGTCCACAGCCTACAAGGTAGCTAGCCATCCATGCACCATGCAGCACAGCCCCTACTCAATGTGTCCTACAGACAGGAGCGCGCGGCAACGGAAGAATATAATGGAAAGAAGAAGGACCTCTACAAAACAATCGGTCGAAACGTGTATAACTATCGGTCGAGGCCGGTGGCGTCGTGTACGTGGTAGCTAGGCACAGAGCCAGAGACACGACAATACGTATAGCCTTTGGGGGAAAAGGGGTACGACTCATCATATCCATCCAATACTAGGTTTTAGCTGCTTGTATCTATGTCTTCCAAATATTATTTTCATGTTTTCTGGTCAGCGAGCTCTCTCCAACCATTCTGGCTGCTATACACACATCTTCTTTTTCCTGTATTTTCTAGAATATATTTTATGAAAAAAATTCAAATTACTTCACTCACTTATGGACGATATATGCATATAACTTAGCCTAGAAAAAATATTTTACGATTTTTATAATATTTTTTCGATAGGTTAAAGATTAGAAAATATAGTAAATTTAATGGTATACAACTAAATGTGAAATAATAATAAAAATTCTATGTTAAGTTACGGCATTAGCTACTAACCAATAAAATTTGAACTAAAATCTCAGTTTGTACATAATAAATAAAAAAGACAAATTTTGTTAAGGGGTGGATTGAACCAACTCAAATATATGGAGGGGCAAATTGAATTAAAAAGTACTTTTGTGGGTTATATGAATATTGTACTTTAGAATTTTTCCTATATTTTACTATATCTCCCTAAGGCCTTGTTTGGTTGCATGGAGATCGGAGGGATCGAGGTGATTAAATTCCTTTCTATTCAATTTTGATTAGCAATAGATTTAATCCCTTTCAATCTACTCCTAACCAAACAAGCCCTAAAAGATTCCCCTACATATAAGACGTCTCCAACCATTCCCTCTCTATACAACTCTCTCTATACACCATAGCTCAGTTATTATTTATTTATTATTTTTGATTTTTTTAAAAAAACACATACAATATTATTATAAAGTTGCGGGCTTAAACAGAATTAATATCAAAAGAAACAATGTAATTCTAGCCTCTCTATATATAACAGGATCTAGAAACCCTCCATAGAGGCAATGGGACATGATCCTATCACATAGAAACAAAGTCATTCACATCTAAGCGCAGAGCATCCAACATGATCTAATCTGATTGGTCATATAGACATAGTCCCTCATATATGCAATATAATCTTCAACCAACCCATACAAAACGTAGGGTACAACAATTTGTTTGCCTAAACCTATCTAAATGTTATGTTATTTGTCATGTACACCATCACAACCCATTCTTCATGTCCTTTCTAAAATAAACCCACCATAGGGAACAACCTATGGTGGACCATGCGGTATTAAACACCAAAAATTGTGCCACATCTAGTGTACAATGAACATGTCCGGTGCATTATCGGAGCCTCCATCCTTTTTGCAACCTCTATTATAGAAATATCTCATGTTTGGTGCATGAGATATGGTGCACACCTTGATGTTCGATGCCCCTAGTTGCAATTGCCCTTCTTTTTCACACAACATTGTTGGTATCTAGTGCCTTGTTTTGTGCCACACTAAACTCATCTAGTGCTATCGAGCAACATTTGTTTATCTTCATTTCATCATGTGTGTTCATCTAGGTTTATTCCACCCTATGTCTTGGAACCTTACACATACTTGTAGGTCTTCATCAAGGATTCTAATGTCTTAGATTTAGGTGTTGATCATCTATAGCACCCATTTTCCTAAGTCCAAGTCCACTTTACATCCAATTTAAATACACAAAATACGTCAAAAATTACTTTAGTCCAAATGGTCTTGATCATCATTAAACACCAAAACAAAACTTAAATGGACCATAGGATCCATTTTCCTTACAATCTCTTCCTTTTGGTGACTGGTGTCGGGGACCATAATTAGGGGTACCCCCAAGACTCCTAATCTCAGTTGGTAACCCCCATCAGCACAAAGCTGCAAAGGCCTGATGGGCGCAATTCGGGTCAAGGCTCCGTCCACTCAAGGGACACGATCTCGCCTCGCCCGAGCCCAGCCTCGGGCAAAGACAGCCGACCTAGGAGGATTCACGTCTCGCCCGAGGGTCCCCTCAAGCAACGGGCACACCTTCGACTCGCCCGAGGCCCAGCTCGGGCAGGCTTCGCGGAGAAGCAACCTTGGCCAGATCGCCTCGCCAGCCGACCGGATCGCAGGAGCATTCAATGCAAGGATCGCCTGACACCTTATCCTGACGCGCGCTCCTCAGTCGACAAGGCCAAAGTGACCGCAGTCACTTCGCCCCTCCACTGACTAACCTGACAGGAAAACAGCATCGCCTGCCCTGCTCCGACTGCTGTGCCACCCGCCAGGGTGAGACTGACAGCAGCCAAGTCCAGCCTCGGGCGCCATAGGAAGCTCTGCCTCACCCGACCCCAGGGCTCGGACTCAACCTCGACACCGGAAGACGGTCTCCGCCTCGCCTGACCCCAGGGCTCGAACTCCACCTTGACCTCGGAAGACGGTCTCCGCCTCGCCCGACCCCAGGGCTCGGACTCAACCTCGACCTCGGACGACGGACTCCGCCTCGCCCGACCCCAGGGCTCGGACTCAGCCTCGACCTCGGAGGAATCACCGCCTCGCCCGACCTTGGGCTCGGATCGACCACGCTACAGGGGGGCCCATCATTACCCTAGCCCTAGCTAGCTCAGGCTACAGGGAACAAGACCGGCATCCCATCTAGCTCGCCCCGGTAAACAAGTAATGATGGCACCTCGCTTGCTCCATGACGACGACAGTTCTCAGCCCCCTACGGAAGCAAGGAGACGTCAGCAAGGACCCGACAGCTCCGACAGCTGTGCTCCTACAGGGCTCAAGCGCTCCTCCGACGGCCACGACATCACATGAACAGGGCAGCAACACCTCTCCAACAACCACGTTGGCATGTACATAGGACTCTGGCTTCCCTCTGCTAGACACGTTAGCACATTGCTACGCTCCCCATTGTACACCTGGGCCTTCTCCTTACGTCTATAAAAGGAACGTCCGGGGCCCTCGTACGAGAAGGTGGCCGCACGGGAGGACGGGCTGACGCACAGGCTCTCTCTCTCTCCCTCGCAAACGCTTGTAACCCCCTACTGCAAGCGCATCCGCCCTGGGCGCAGGACAACACGAGGCCGTGATTCCCCTTACTGTTTTCCCCCTTGTGTTTCGTCTCGCGCCGACCCATCTGGGCTGGGACACGCAACGACAATTTACTCGTCGGTCCAGGGACCCCCCGGGGTCGAAACGTCGACAACTGGTGACAACAAGACTAATGCAAGTAAATCGAGTATACAAAAAATTAAAATGCAATCTACTTTCTAGGATGCAATACAAAGGCAAGATCATATGATCCTAAAAGATATCAATTGAATGCATAGGTCATACTTATCTTGCCCTTGCCAATGTCCCCTAAAAGGACAGATGACCTAGAGGAGGGGGTTAATTGGGCTTCTCTAAAATTTCTTATACAATTAAGGCCTAACAATCATCCCACCTCACCCGTTGTGCCTAGAAGTGCTTTCTACAATATAATCCAAAGTTTTGCATCCTAGATTCCAATCCATTTTTAGCAAAGTAGGTACTTGAATGTAATTGCACAAATGTAAATGTTTAAAGTAAAGCTAGGATTAAGAATGCCTCAATGTTTTCTTGAGGTACCAAAGAGTCGGCACTCCCCACTAGTCCTCGTTGGAGCACCCATGTAGGGCTATCACTCCCCATTGGTCCGCGAAAGTGTTCTCTATGATGGCCACCCACAATCTCCTAAGTAATATCCAAACTCATTGTCGCCATAAAATTGCCTAGGTGATGCCAATCACCAAGAGTAATAAGCACAAACTCTCACTTGATCTATCCAAGGCTAAAGATAATAGTGGATGCACACTGTTGGAACTTGCTCTCTGCTGCAAGTGGGCCAACAAGAGTGAACAGTGGTGACGACAGGGTTACGTGCACGGGGGCAATAGCTCTGTTAATCTAGCCTCTCACGGGCACTGTGCGGGGGTATTTATAGGTATTTGAGTGCCCAGCGTCTTGTGCTAAGGACGCATGTGCCCTCAGACGCCTAGTTTATCCCCGGAATATTCCCATAAAGCAGGGTTACAAGCTGTAATTACAAGTATGCCTTTACAAGTTAGGCCCGTAATACAGAGGCGGCCACGCGGGGCCCGTTACGATGGGCCGGATCACACGTGGGCCTTGGGGCTGAACGAGGCCGCGCCGTGGGAGGACGTCGCCGCAGGCCTTCGTCAAAGTGCCGAGTCCTGCGAAGGGTGTCCCTGCCCGCTTTGTCTTCGTCGGATCAGCGGCTGCAGCGAAGGGTGGCGTCTTTGCCTTCGCCCCAACATTTGCCCTCCGAGGGACCAGTTCGACAAAGTCACCTGGTGCCGAAGACGTCGCTAGATGGCGGAGACGCTGCCCTCGCTCGAAGTGGTTCCGCGGGGGTTTTTGATGTGACCGTTGATGGACGGCGTACTGTTGGATTGCGGGTTTCCCGAAGCGTCGCGGCCTGTCGGATTGCGGGTTTCCCGAAGAGCCGCGCCCTGCCTATAAAAGGGGGCGGGGGCGGCGCTGTTTGAACTTTGCCTTCCGCGCCCCGTAAAACCCTAGCCGCCCGCCGTCTTGCTGCTCCTTTTCCTCCGCTGCTCCCTTTGCTCGCCGGCGTTCTGGCTCGAGTGAAGCAGACCGCCCGCCGCCGCCGACGGTACGTAGCAATGCCATCCTCTTCTTCTTCCGCCAACGCCACGCCGCCGGCCGCCGCCTCGTCTGAGGAGACGTTGAGTAACGTGATGGTGGAGGAGTTGCGCGCCGGCGACTCTGTTGAATTTGGTGTGTCACGGATGACGTCAGCCCGTATTGAAGATATGCAGCGGTTGGGCTACTTTGGCGGCGGAGTCGCTCGTGCTCCGGGGACGGAGGAAGTCCCCGAGCCGGAGGGCGAGTTGGTTGTTTTCGAGGCGTTCTTCGTCGCCGGACTCCGCTTGCCTGCGCATCAGTTTGTCGGCGAAGTCCTGCGCAGATTCAGCGTTCAAATACATCAGCTGACACCGAACGCCATAGTGGCGCTGGCGAAGTATGTCTGGGCGACGACTTCGTACGGCGGGCAGCCGTCAGTTGAAGTTTTTGCGAAGAATTATTGTTTGCATTGGCAGAAAAGGGTGGTTGAGGACGGAGTTGCCCAGTTCGGGTCGTGCACTTTCACGCCGAAGACCGGCAAGACCACAATGCCAGTAGTGGAGTTGGTCCCGTGCGCCCGCAACAAGTGGGGCAATTGGAATGAATTCTGGTTTTATGTTGCTGAGGCTACTGTCGAAGGCCATCAAGGGCTCCCTGTGTCCGAAATGTGCTCTCACTATTACTCTGCGTATCCGCCTTTTGAAGTGGCAGAAGAGGATGCAGACGAAGGGGCCCTTCGGTGCGCCGCCGGCCAGAGCAGCGGTTGTGATTTGGTTGAAGAGTTTGCGGCGTACGGGGTCTGGCCCTTGGCGCGCGGCTGGGCGCTGGGCGAAGTATGCCCTCGCCAGATGCCCTTTCACGGAGGAAGGGAGGTGCGAAGTCCTGCCTTCGCACTGAGTTTGCGGAACCGTGACCCGGCCGCCTTTGTGCGTGATGCAGAGGACTTGGCGGTGCGACTCGTGGGGCGCTACGTGCCGAGAACGGAAGGCCAGCGCAGTTTTGATATCCGCGGGTCAAACGATCATTTGAACAGGGTCTTCGAATTAAATCAACTGTCGTACGACGGCTACCCTGGTCAGGACGAAGCAGACCGCCGCGGGAAGAAACCGGCGGTGGAGACTGGAGGCGACCCTGCGCTGGCGGCCGCCACCTCTTCGAAAAAGAGAAAATTAGGTACTGCGATGGGAAGGCTTGGGGTGTCTGATAGCTTCGCTAGAGAGTTAATGAGGACATGTGCGGCCCCGGGGGAGAGGATGTCTTCGCCCGAGCTCCGGGAGTCTTCGGCTCGGATGCTGAGGGTTACCGGGGGTTGTTGGCCTAAAGGCATTTCTATCCCCTGGGCGGATGAGGAGGACTGTTTACATCTCGTATGGTTCATCGGTGGAAAGTTTTTCCTTATGGGCGAAATATCGGTCATGTTGTGTGGGCAGTGATGGACAAGGATCGCCAAGGCGCGGCGCGACAACGCCAGGCGACTGTGAGGGTTCACGAAGCCCGGCCGAAAAGGCAGCGGGGAACGGCGAAGGCTGAGGCCTCCGGCGGAGGCAAGCCGCCGCTGCCGACGAAGGTGGGCGCTTCCGCGCCTGGCAAGGCGCCGGAGGCGACGGTGGGCGCCGGAGGCCCCAAGCTGTCGAAGGTGGTGCCGTCCGTCAGCGGAGTGGCGGAGGCTGCGAAGGCGGGCGGAACGTTACCGCCGCCTGGCAAACACGTTGCTGACTTCGGCACCGAGATTAATGTGGAGGATTATCTCGGGGGTGAGTCTGCATAAATATATATATATATATATATATATTTTAATTTGTTGACGCGTTGCAGGGTCGGACGAGGGCCCGCTTGCTCTAGTTGTGCCTGGCGCGGCGATCGCGACGGCGGCGCCAGCGCCGAAGGCGGGGGTAGAGACCCTTGGCGCTGGAGGCGAGGTGCCTGCCCTCGCGCTGGTTAGAGACGAGGCGGGCGTGGCGACCCGCCGGCTGAAGGGAGCGACGGAGGCGCTGAGTCGTGTGACGGAGGCGCTGAGTCAGGTCCGCCGAGCTATACATTTTTTTTTACGCACCGGCCTTTCGTGTGTTCTGCAGGTGGCTGACTTCACCAGCCGCACTGCGTCGGGGGCCCTTACGGCAGCGTTGTCTGCCGAGGTCGAGAGACTTCGGACGCAACATGCGGACGCTGTCCGTGAGAAGTCGGCCTCCGACAGCAAGTGCCGCAAACTGGCGGAGAAGGTGGCCGCCCTTGAGAAGGAGAAGGCAGACCTCCGGCGCCAGCTGACGGAGGAGAGGAGGGAGGCCAACGAAGCCATCGCCAAAGAGCAGGCTGCGCAGGCGGAGGCCAGGCTGGCGCGGGCGGAAGGCAATATCGCTAAGGAGCTCGCCGGAGAGCTGCAGCGGCGGCTTGCTGCCTTTGAGAGCCGCGCGGAGGGGGCCGAGGCCGCGGCGCGAGCGGAGGCCGAACGGACGCGCACGCAGCTCATGACTTCATATCGCGAGCTGGGTGCGCGGACGGGTGACTTCGAGGTACCGGAGCGAGAGGCCGGACTTCGCTGTCTGGAGTGGGTGCAGGAGGAACTGCAGGAGCTCCCCACTGTCTTGGCGGGGTTGATGTCGTTCACCTCCCTGGTCACCTGCGAGGCAGCGATGAACGCGCTCTCTCGCGAAGGCTGCCGGCACTATGAGGCCCTCGACCAGGTGGATGAGGATTTTGGGCGAGATATCTTTGAGGTCGAAGACCCCGTGGTGAAGGAGTCCGCCGGGGCCCTCTATGACCGGATGTGGGGTTCATACGGTCGTGAGGTGGTCCGGGCGCGGGCCGAGGCTGCGAGGGCTCAGGTAACGTTGTCGTTTACTCGGCGTTTGCTGGATGCGGTCTGCGCGTGTGCTTGCTGAATTTTTGTGCGTTTTGTTTTAGGCGGAGCGCGGCGAGCGGGTGGACGACTTTGGGGCGCTGAACAGCGCGCTGCCTGAGCCGGGGACGACCCCTGCGGAGGCTGCGACTGGAGTCGCCCCGGGGCTGACCCCGGAGACTGCGGAAGATGCACCAGGCGCCCCTGCATCTGCCGCGGCCGGCGAAGACCTTCCCCCAAAGGTGGCCGAAGGCGCACCTGACGCCCCCGCAGCTGCTGTGCCGAGCGCTGAAGATCCAGCGGAGGTGGGGGCGGAGGCAGCGACGGAGGCGGCGGCGGAGGCTCCCGCAGCGGCAGGGCCTTCGCAGGTGGCATAGGTGGTGTTTAGGGTTGAGGGATTTTTGGATGTTGTACTGAATTTTGGTTGCTGCGCAGGTTCAAGATTTTGGGCCTGCGCACGCAACCGCTACTACTGAGTTTTTGGCGGCTTCGACCGCGGAAGATGGAAATGAATGTGGTGGGTCTGTTTCTGAGTTTTTTGATTTTACTGACTCTGGGAGTTCGGTTGAGTGGACCGAGGAGTCGTCGGAGGAGGACTTGGACTATTTTGCGGCCTTGGACGTGGCTGCGGCGGAGGCTGCGCCACATGCCGCGGACGCGCCAGGCGTGCCCGGTCCTAGCACCGGGCACCGACGACGAAGGGCGATTGCGAAGCGTAGGATTAGTGCGGAGGAAGGGGCTCGGCTTCGCGTTAGTAGGGTTGGTCGGCAGGAGCTGCTGTCTTTGCCGGCCGCCTCGGGTGTAGGGGAAGGGGAGTTGCGAAGCCTTTTTGCAGGTGAGGAGCTTAGGATAATGTTATTTAATTATAGAGAGATGGGGATTATTCCTAAGGCTGAGCCGATGTAGGGCGTGGTGCCCTCGCTTGTGTATGTGTAAGGGCTTGTGGAGTGGAGTTGTGTGCCCTCGCGTGCCTGTGGCTGCGAGGGCGCTGTGTACTTTGTGTGGTGTGATTGACTATGCTGTGCCTGTATGATTGTAACTGGTCTTGCTGTCGTTTCTGCTTTTGTTATACTGGGTCGGTTGCGCCCTTAGGCGGCTCTTGGGGTAGACTTCGGATTTTTGCGCGCTTGTGCTAAGTCCGGCTGCGCCCTTAGGCGACTTTTGCGCGGATAGTCTTCGCGATAGACTTCGGTTTTTGCGCACTTGTTGTGCTAAGTCCGGCTGCACCCTTAGGCGACTTCTGCGCGGATAGTCTTCGCGATGGACTTCGGTTTTTGCGCACTTGTTGTGCTAAGTCCGGCTGCACCCTTAGGCGACTTCTGCGCGGATAGTCTTCGCGATAGACTTCGGTTTTTGCGCACTTGTTGTGCTAAGTCCGGCTGCACCCTTAGGCGACTTCTGCGCGGATAGTCTTCGCGATAGACTTCGGTTTTTGCGCACTTGTTGTGCTAAGTCCGGCTGCACCCTTAGGCGACTTCTGCGCGGATAGTCTTCGCGATAGACTTCGGTTTTTGCGCACTTGTTGTGCTAAGTCCGGCTGCACCCTTAGGCGACTTCTGCGCGGATAGTCTTCGCGATAGACTTCGGTTTTTGCGCACTTGTTGTGCTAAGTCCGGCTGCACCCTTAGGCGACTTCTGCGCGGATAGTCTTCGCGATAGACTTCGGTTTTTGCGCACTTGTTGTGCTAAGTCCGGCTGCACCCTTAGGCGACTTCTGCGCGGATAGTCTTCGCGATAGACTTCGGTTTTTGCGCACTTGTTGTGCTAAGTCCGGCTGCACCCTTAGGCGACTTCTGCGCGGATTGGTTGCACGCGAGGGTGTCTAGCGCTTGGCCTCGCGGTGACTTCGAATTGGTCGAATGCCGAAGACCGTTGTCGCGGTCTTTTTTCGACACATGCTTTTGCGGGGGATTTTTCTCACATATATTACATGGCTCCGCCTCGTTAAAAACCTCACCCCTCGGGAGGAAAAGAGTGCGGGCCGGTACAAGATTGTTTGCGGTGAATTACAAGGGCGAACTCAGCCCTAAGTATTAAACAAAAAATTTACGAAGGTTATCGATGTTCCAGGAGTGCTCCAGGTCCTCGCCGTCTGGCGTTGTGAGCCTGTAAGCGCTGGGGGAAGCTTTTGTTTTGACTATGAAGGGGCCCTCCCACTTGGGCTCCAACTTGCCCTTGGACTCCGTCCGAGCTGTTCGGATGAGTACGAGGTCCCCCGCGCTGAACTCCTTTGGGATGACTGCGCGGTCGCGCCATGCTTTGGTCTGGGCTTGGTATTTGTTTAAGGCCTGCAGGGCGAAGACCCGGTCTCCGTCAATGAGATCTTTGGAGGTTGGCTCATCTACGTCAGGGGTGGCTGACGGAGCTGTGCGCGGAGACCCATGCTTTATTTCTTGCGGGGTCATTGCCTCCGATCCGTATAGAAGGCGGAAAGGAGTGAACCCGGTCGCCCTGCACTCGGTTGTGTTTAGCGCCCAGACTGCCTCCGGTAACAAGTCGGTCCATCTGCCTTTTTTTTCATCGAGGAGCATCTTCTTGACAGCTGTGAAGATTTTCCCATTGGCACGCTCCACGACTCCGTTGGACTGTGGATGATAGACTGAAGCGAAGGCAAGCTTGGTGCCGATGGAAAAACAAAAATCCTTGAAATCTTGATTGTCAAACTGCTTGCCGTTGTCAACTGTTAGCTCGGACGGTACTCCGAAGCGGCAAACAATGTTCTGCCAAAAGAATTTTTGGGCAGTCTTTGATGTGATTGTGGACACGGCCCTTGCTTCAATCCACTTGGTGAAGTATTCGACGGCGACGAAGGCGAACTTAAGGTTCCCCTGAGCGGTGGGCAGGGGCCCGACAATGTCCAGGCCCCAGCGCTGAAGAGGCCATGTATGGGCGATCAGCTTTGTATATTGCGAGGGGTTGCCTGACCGAGGAGAGAACTTCTGGCAGGCTTCGCAGGACCTTGTGACTCGGTTTGCGGCGCAGATTATTGCAGGCCAGTAAAACCCTTGACGGATCACCTTAGCAGCCAGGGCCCTTGGCCCCGCGTGCGAGCCGCACGTGCCACTGTGGACCTCGCGCAAGATTTGGATGCCTTCGGTCTCGGTGACACATTTAAGCATTGGCTGACTGACCCCTTTCTTGTATAATTGGCCCTCGATCAGTGCGAAGTCCCGGCTTCGATGTCCGAGGCGCTTCGCCTCACTGACGTCGGTTGGATGATAGTATCCCTGTAGGAACAGGGTTATTGGGGCCCGCCAGTCTTCGGTCATGATTAGGTTGACTATACGGTGGACCTCGCTATCATTAGTTATTTGGAGCCCTTCGGGGCTCCGGACGGCTGGCGTGCCGATGGTGTGAAAGAATACATCGGAGGGCAGGGGCTCGCCCCTGGCGGCGGCCTTGGCTAATGCATCGGCCTCCTCATTCTTGGCCCTGTCCACATGCTGTAGGGTGAATCCCTTGAACTGCCTCTCGAGACTTCGGATAGCCGCGAGGTATTGCATGAGCGCGGGGTCTTTTGCTGCATAGTCTTTTTCGACCTGACCGGCGACTATCTTGGAGTCTGTTTTGATGATACATGTGGTGACTCCGAGGGCCCTTAGCTTGCGGAGGCCGAGGATGACTGCTTCATACTCTGCTATGTTGTTTGTACATTTGTCGGATTCCAGAGCGAAGCTGAGGCGTGCTGCATATCTGTGTCTGACTCCGGCGGGTGAGGTGATGACTGCAGCGACGCCTGCCCCCGCATGACACCATGCGCCGTCGCAATGGATAGTCCAGACCTTTTCTGCGGATGGGTCCGGCTGTGTTACTGGCCCAGTCCAGTCGACGACGAAGTCTGCCAGGACTTGCGATTTGATGGCTGTCCTGGGCTCGAAGCTGATGTGGTAGCCGGAGAGCTCGGCTGCCCACTTGGCAATTCTCACTGATGCCTCCGGGTTCCTGAATAGTTCGCCGAGTCCCCTGTCTGAGGTGACCCGGACCTTGAATGCTTCGAAATAATGGCGCAGCTTGCGCGAGGACATAACAACTGCGTAAGCAATCTTCTCCAGCTCTGTCATGTTGCATTTGGATGGTGTCAGGACTTCGGAGACATAGTAGACAGGGCACTGTCTGACTGCGCCCTCGACTGTCTGCTCCTGTACCAGTGCCGCGCTGACCGCGTGCGGCGAAGCCGCGACATAGAGCAATAAGGGGAGCGAGGAGTCTGGGCTTGCGAGGATGGCCAGCTCCGCCAGGTACTGTTTTAATGAGGCGAAGGCCGCTGCTTGCTCCGGTCCCCAAGCGAAGTCCTTCGCGCCGCGGAGTGTTTTGAGGAAGGGGAGACTTCGCTCGGCGGACCTGGAGATGAATCTATTGAGGGCGGCCATCCTGCCTGTCAGGCGCTGGACGTCCCTGGCGGACTGCGGAGGCGACATATCGACGATGGCCTGGATCTTGGTTGGGTTGGCCTCGATGCCGCGGCGGGACACCAGGTAGCCCAATATCTTGCCCTGGCGAACACCGAAAACACACTTTTCCGGGTTTAGGCAGAGTCGTGCATCTCGCATGTTCGCGAATGTCTCCGCCAGGTCGGCGAGGTGGTCCTCCTTATTCTTGCTGGCGACGACGATGTCGTCCACATATGTGAATATATTTCTGCCGACCTGCCCTTCGAGCACTGTTTTGGTGAGTCTGGAGAAGGTGGATCCGGCATTCTTGAGACCCTCCGGCATTCTGACAAAGCAATAAGTGCCGAAGGGTGTTATGAAGCTGGTGCTAGCCTTGTCTTCCTCCTTCATGTATATCTGGTGATAGCCGGAGAAGCAGTCGAGGAGGGACATGACCTCGCATCCGGCCGCGCTATCGACTATTTTGTCGATCCGTGGCAACGGGAAATTGTCCTTTGGGCAGGACTTATTGAGACTGGTGAAGTCTATGCACATGCGCCATTTTCCGCTTTTCTTCTGCACCATCACAACATTGGAGAGCCACGTGGGGTAAGCCACTGGCTCGATGAATTTAGCCTCCAGGAGGCGATGCACCTCCGCCTTGGCGGCTTCTGTCTTTTCGTCTGACATCTTGCGAAGCTTCTGCTTTTTGGGTCGCACCGAAGGGTCAATCCCCAAGCTGTGCTCAATTATGGCTCGGCTGACTCCGACCAGATCGAGGGCGGACCAGGCGAAGACATCTTTATTCTTGGCCAGGCAGCAGAGAAGTTTCTCTTCTTCAAGTGAGGTGAGGTCTTCGCTGATAGTTACTGTCTGCTTGGGCGTGGCCTGATCGAGGGGGACAGTCTTGGTCCCGTCCTGGCACTGCAACTGTGCCTTGTCGTGCTGCTTGTCGGTTGGGCTGGCCGGCGCAGGGACCTCGCGCTGGGTCGTGAGACAGTGTACATTTCTCTGACCGGGCACGAAGTCCCGCTCTATGTTGCGCGCCGTCTGCTGGTTGCCGTAGATTGTGATGGCGCCTAGCGGGCCTGGTATTTTCATACATAGGTACAACCCGTGGATGGCAGCTTCGAATTTGTTGATGGAGCCCCGGCCCATGATGGCGTTGTATGGATATACCATGTCGACAATGTCGAAGGTTACTTGCTCACTTCGGGCATTGGGTGCTACACCGAAGGAGAGGGGCAGCTCTATCTTGCCAACTGGAAAGGTGCCCTTGCCGCCGAAGCCGTACAACGGGTTATCCGAAGGCTTCAGCAAGCTGTGGCTTATACCCATGCGGTCGAAGGCGTGGAGGAAGATGATGTCCGCCTGACTGCCGTTGTCGACTAGGACTTTGTGTAAGTCCCAGCCTGCCACGCTGCAGTTGATGACCATAGCGTCGATGTGGGGGGCGCTGCGCAGGTCGACGTCTCGTGCGTCGAAGGTTAGCGGTATGTGGGACCACTTCGTCTGCACGACTGGGCCAGTGACGGCGACATGGTTGATGATGCGGTAGTGATCCCGCTTCTGCCGCTTGGTGTCGAAGTCAGTGCTGGACCCCCCTGTTATCATGTGAATGACTCCGCGATATGGCTGATCGGCGAAGTCTTCCTGTTTTGGGGCGTGGGGGATGTTTTGATGTTGCTGGTGTGGTGGTGGGGGTGGAGGAGGTACGATTTGTACTTCCTGATGGTGTTGGTAAGCGTGGTGCGGTGGATGCGGAGCGGGAGCGTGGATATATGGTGGAGGGGGTGGCTGGTAATTATGCGCGACAATTCTGGGATTGTCGGCTGGCTGCGCCCGCGCCATTCTGTCTCTGGTGGCCTTCGTCTCGGGGCAGTCTTTGGTCTGGTGGGCGCAGTCTTCGCCGTGGAAAAGGCAATAGAACCGGCGCGGCGGCTGCTGGGCCCGCCCTCGACCCCTGCCGCGAGTTCCATTTCCGCGGCCCTGGGGGGGATATTCTTGGCGGCGAGGGGGGTCAGCAGCAGGCTGTTGGTTGACGATGTTGTGCACTTGCTGCTGGCTGCGGCCATCCCGACCGGAGTCTGGCTGCGGAGTCCTTGTCCACGTGCGGCTGGACTGCGGAGTCTGAATGTTGGGTTTCCGTTGTGACTCGACCTTGCGCTGGTGGAGCTCTTCGGATTTGGCATATTTTTCGAAGAGCTGATATAGCTCCTGCAAGCTCTTGGGTGGATCTCTGATACAATGGCTGTAGAGGACGCCGACCCGAAGGCCACTGATGGCGTAGTGTATAGCGATCTGATCGTCGACAGAGGGCAGCTGCGACTTGAGTGTTAAGAACTTGCGGTAATACTCCCGCAGAGTCTCCTTTTCCAGCTGTTTGCAAAGCGAGAGCTCGGCCAAAGCGTCGGTGTCTGGACGATACCCTTGAAAGTTGAGGAGGAACTTGTCCCTGAGACTTCGCCACGAATCAATGGACAGCGGAGGTAATCTGGTGAACCAGGTGAGTGCTGGGCCCTCTAGGGCGATGATGAAAGACTTCGCCATTGTGGCGTCGTCCCCTCCGGCTGATGCAACGGCGACTTGGTAACTCATGATGTATTGCGCCGGGTCGGTGCTGCCGTTGTACTTGGGGTATGCCCCCGCTCGAAAGTTGGCTGGCCAAGGCGTTACTTGCAGGTGTGGCGCCAGGGGACTTCGCTCGTCGAGGTAGTTGACCCCTTGGAATGGCGCGCCGTGCTGGGGGGCGTAGTCGTGCTGGGGGAAACGCGGGTTCTCCGGCTGCGCCCGGTGCTGCAGGGGTTGGCCATGCTGCCGGCCGAGGTAGCCTTCGCGCGTGTCCTCCGGTTGTGTGCGCTGTTGGAGGGGTGGCTCTTGCTGTAGACCGAGGTGGCCTTCGCGCTGCATCAGCGCGATCTCGCGCTCGAGGTCTTGGGCTTTCTGCTCCTCATCGCGTATCATTTGTCGCACTTTGGCTAATGCGGACACACGCTGGCGCTTGGCCTCCAGTATCTCTTTCTGCCTCTGGAGGTTGCGGTTCCTGAGGCGCAGGGCGCGCAGCTGCAGCTGTTCTTCTGTTGAGACGCCGAGGACCTCACCGTCCTCGGTGAGGTCCGCGCCATCCAGTGGGGCGAAGCCTGGGGGCGGCTGCGACTGTCCTTCGGTTCCGCAGGTGCGGAAGGTGTCGTCTTCGCCAGTGTGGGGAACATTGTCTTCAGTGGGCTCTTGGTGGGTGGATTGGGTGAGGACGAGGGCCTTGCCCTTTCTTGCGGCCAGCAGTGCTGCCTTCGCAGCCTCGTCGGCCTTGGGGTTAGCTCTCTTGGGTGCCATCGCGGGTGGTTTTGTCGTAGCACGAACGGTGGGCGCCAAATGTTGGAACTTGCTCTCTGCTGCAAGTGGGCCAACAAGAGTGAACAGTGGTGACGGCAGGGTTACGTGCACGGGGGCAATAGCTCTGTTAATCTAGCCTCTCACGGGCACTGTGCGGGGGTATTTATAGGTATCTGAGTGCCCAGCGTCTTGTGCTAAGGACGCATGTGCCCTCAGACGCCTAGTTTATCCCCGGAATATTCCCATAAAGCAGGGTTACAAGCTGTAATTACAAGTATGCCTTTACAAGTTAGGCCCGTAATACAGAGGCGGCCACGCGGGGCCCGTTACGATGGGCCGGATCACACGTGGGCCTTGGGGCTGAACGAGGCCGCGCCGTGGGAGGACGTCGCCGCAGGCCTTCGTCAAAGTGCCGAGTCCTGCGAAGGGTGTCCCTGCCCGCTTTGTCTTCGTCGGATCAGCGGCTGCAGCGAAGGGTGGCGTCTTTGCCTTCGCCCCAACACACACTTGCTACTCTTAATGCAATAATGTGGCCACTAGTGACATGATTATGAACTCTCAATTTCTTCACTAGGAAAAGGCTTTTTATGACATTCCAAAGGGTTCCTTTAGCCAATCAAATGGGTAGGAGGCTTTAATTAGATGAGATGGAGGGGTATCAATACTCCAAAGCCGAGGAACTAGCCATTAACATTCCACTCATTTCATGAGTGCACAGAATATGTCTAGTGCACCAATTCACTACACTAGACACATCAATTGGAGATCCAATGGCTAGTTTCTAAAACTAGCCATTATTATACTAGTATCTAGTGGTTTGTCTAGTGCCTCATTAGACATGTCCAATGAGTATACCACTCCAATGTATAGTTTGCATATCTCTCAGAGTGTCGTGTTCTATATGCCACACTTTACACGTCTAGTGAGTACTCATCCTATAACACAATTTGCAACTATTCTTGGTGCCATGTCTGTTGCACCTAGTACGATGCACACTAGACACGCTTATGCTAACTCTATTCTAAATAGGGCAATCCCCTAACCGGTGGCTAGGGATGGCAGTTGGACCCATGGGTATGGATACCCGCAGGTTTCGTACCTGGTGGATATGGATACGGGTAGAAAAACTCACCCGCGGGTCCTATCGGGTCGGATACCCGAAATATATCGGGTCGGGTATGGGTAAAATACTTTACCCGTGGGTATCCAGTGGATATCCGAAATATCAATATACCTCTTTAAATATGCCACATCCACTAAAAATAAAGGACCATAATAGAATGGAGCCAAAAAAATACACAACAATCCTAGTTTTGTTGCATGCTGGTTGCTGCTACTTTGCCATGGGCATAGGCACGACCACGGGCTGCTGTTGCTGGCGGCAGGCTGTTGCTACTATACACCATGTCACGGGCTGCTGGAGCTGGTTGTTGCATGCTGTTTTTATTTATCAATTTATCATGGCGCATGTGTTGTTGATTAATGAATATTAATTTGTGTTGTGTTAACATTCAACAGTAATGTACTAGAGACCAATGAGACATTAACAATGTTATGACTCTCAACTGTCATGAACTCATTAACCTTTTATTCTCTATACTCGAATTTAAATCTATTGGATGCGATAATTATGAGTTGAGATATTGTATTGACGTGTAGCCAAATATAGTCATTCTCGTGTTGTACTGGTGCTTAGATGGAAACTAAAATATTTTATGCATTTATTATAACATTAACTGAATGTTATTTAGTCTACAGTAACATATCCACTGGATACCCGATATCCGGTGGATACCCGATGGGCATGGGTACGGGTACCGTTTCTTGCCTGATTGGCTTGGTGGGTATGGATATTTGTAGAAGTATCGGGTAAAATTTCGGGTCGGGTGTTATGATACCCGAACAAAATCCGACCCACTGTCATCCCTACCGGTGGCACATATCTCATGACTACCAGACATATCCAGTGCCTCTTTTGGACCACCAATTCTCTTGTTTCAAATGTTTTTTGAGTTGGGTTTGGTCTAAAACTTTATTAGGCTCCCATAGGGTTATTTAGAACTAGATTTTACAAGTGTGTATCACCACTTATAATAGACTTACCTAGGTCAGGATACTCATCCATTGCCACCTTTATCGTATGGTCAAAGGAAATATAATGGTCCTATCACCAATCTATGGGTTTGAAAATTCATTGATACTTAGAACTAGCCAATCCTTGCCTTCTTAGTCATCATTTGACAATTAAGAATTGATTTATATCAATAATGGAATGAAAACCATATAGGTCTAAGTAATCTCCATTATTGTGACCTAATTCAAATTGCCTCCACAAAACACACGTTAGTCACATAATCTAGTTCTGTCATTAATCTCCAAAACCTACGAGCTTTCATCCTCTTTGTATTGTATTATGGACTTAAGCCTCCAATACCTTCATAATCAACTTCCTTTGTTTCTTAGATCATTCCCAAAATGGGGTTCTCTTACATTTCCCTTACAATCTCTCCATGAAATACCACATGTATACTTGTTTTTTTTAAATTTGGGTTTGCTATTTTTATGTGTTGGGCTTACTTTTGGTCCATCAAATTTCCCCCCATTGGAATCAAACACCAAAAATGAAGACATCTAAAGCACAGGGGAGGGTCAATTTTTTATTCTTTGGAATCAAACACCAAAAATTCTATGCATACATATAGTGGAAGACGAATCATATCCATAACTAGAAATTTAATGCATAAAGGATTTTAATCTATAATAATGCATGGAGAAACCATAATAAGGTACTAATTGAAAGTAACAAGTTGATATCGGTTGATGTGATACCTAAATAAAATGATTCAGTTTGATTGATGCCATTTGAATTAAAGCATGATGCTTATGTCTAGGGACTCCATTTTCCTTGCAATAAGATTACTACACACGTGACAAGCTTGAAAATATTGTTAGTCTCATTGCAACCAACTTGATGAGGAACCTCCCCTAAATGTGTGCATACAAGTTTGGAATAGTTGTAGGAGACATGCACTTTAGTGTTAAGGTCAAAATACCACTTGTAAGATAATATGACATGATTATAAACATAACTTATAGGTGATATTAGGGGTATCTATAATTTGGACTCCAAGCAGTCTAGGTAGCATACTAAAAATATAAGCCAAATATGTTGTTGTTGCTTGGTACTGCTTAAAGTTTCTATGGAAGATAGCCACCTTGAGAAACTTTGGTATGAGATTTGAGAGAGTTCCACTCCTTTGTGATAGCATGACTGCAATTAATGTAGCAAATAACTATATACTCCACACCAAAACTAAACATATCAATGTATTCTTCCATTTCTTAAGAGACCACTATGAAAAATTTATCATCACCTTTTTCCATGTAGACACCCACAAATAGCTCACAAGCATACCCATAGAACTCCTAGACCAAGCAGGTACTTTTGCTCAATTGTGTGGGGTGTTTGCTTTCCTATTTAGCGGAGGAAAACTTTGAACCTTGTGTAATAGTATTAGTTTTCTGTTTTTTTATTAGCTTTTGTATCATATCTATATTGCATCTCATTATGCATCGTAGACCATATTTGGGCTTCATGTGTATAGTGCTTCTTATGAGATTATGCTTTTATGGTATATTCTATGTAGTACATTGTGGTGCTTGGGCAATGTTTGGCTCACATTGCTCAATTGACATATATTTTTTAGCATAGCTTATTTTAGAAATTGTGAACTTGACTAATGTTTGTTGAAATTTAAAAATCATACACTGCTAAGATTGGTGTTGTACCTAATTTGAAGGACAAAACTAGATACATACCATATGTGTGTCCAGCATAAAATCCACACGTATAATGTAAAATCAATGATGGTAACCAAGAATGTGAATTTCCATGTAATGTTTAATCTTTCATTATAACAACATAGAGTCTTTACCACTCACAACAGAATAATAACTATTGTTCTCCTATGGTAGCCACCATCTCACACAAAGCATTGACTAGTTGATATAGGTTGTTAAGTCTAGAAATCCTTCAGATACATCACGAATGCATTACCATATATTACACATTTTATATTTTGACCAAATATGAAAGTGAATAAAGTTTTAAGTACAATTGTACTTGACAACTAAAGCATGGGGTTATGTAGCTGAATAGGGTATGACATAGGTTTACAATGTATAACATTTTAATGCGTCATCTTTTAGCATTAATAGCATCAAACTCAATTAGTCCTAAATGGTCATATTACAACATGATTCTATAAACATGAATAGTGTATAAAAAATAATTCAACCATGTTCTATTGTTCATCTATTCAGTAAGGAGTCTAGGGCACTCATATTGGTGAGCATGGCTATTATAATTGTTTTACACACTCTACAGAGGTTGTACATCTTTACGTATACCCATGAGTTAGGAATCTTATCTACTAGGGGTAGCTAGCCCCCAAACTACACTTCCAAGGTGCATGGTAGGGTTTCACGGTGAATTCTTTCAATTATATACATGTGGGCACACCGAAGAGATAACTTCAAGATTTATTTACCTATTGGTGCTTTCAGGGCTTTGGGAGGACTAAGCACAATAGGTGCCATGGTAGGCACAACATTAGTGGTACAGCAGGATTAGCCCTTGGCATAGGGATAGACTCCTTAGGAGCGATTGGCACGACTAGCCGTTTTGGGCTGAGTCTGTGGGGGCTCTAGTGGAATCAGTACTAATCAACACTTTAGTCGATGTTAGCTCTAGTGCAAATATAGTCACTGTAGTCAAAATCTTCTCTGGTGGGATTGAGCATGCCTTATCCTTAGGCAGCTCTATCGATTGTCTAACATAAACAAGGCTTACACTCAAAATCACTCTTATAACAAAAAGGTATGGGTATTCAATAGATATAGCTTATAGATCCTATTTTAAGGTTTTCTTTAGTAGAGTGAAAGAGCTCCTTCAAAACTCGGTCTTGGTAGTCAAGTCATCATGGGCCTCTGGCTCGATAGCAGAGGCCACTAGAGGATCGATCTTCATCATCGTCATCACTAGCTCTAAGTCATCCCCCTAGTGAAGGGCAAACATCATCATTCAATTGTTGGATCAAGTATGTTTGGATTGACATGGACTCAATGTCAAGGGGAGCAAGATCATCGCCATCGTCAATGTTTGAGTCATTGACTCGAACCACCTTCCTTTTCTTTGACTAAGGGAGAGGATTCGACTTCCTCGTAATAGGTGGAGCCTCGTGGGCTCACTCAAGAGTGGCTCAACGAAATGGCTTAGCCCCGCTTTGTCACCATCCTTAGTAGTCCAATCAAGTTTCAATGGAGGCCAAATTTTATCACAATTTCATAATTAGTCTAAAGAATGTTCAAGACAAAATTGATAAGTTTGGAAGATGATAAGCGATAGAGTCATTGATGATACCTTAAAACATGGCTCGTAGCAGAAAATGTGCCTCTATAAGGCACCCTTCCGGTCAATCTCCAATGGATGAGAAGATCTAATATAGGTATGCCTTTGCCTTTAGCATAGCGATGGCCTAGGCCTTAGACAAAAAGCGACATATCTTCCCTCCATATTCTGATACACAATTGGCCTTCTCATGAAGAGGGGTACTTGGCGCTAGGTCCAGTTGCTAGTCACGTGCACCACTAAGTGGCAGAGAGCTTTAAACCCCTAGAATTGAGTCATCGCGGTCGAGATGGCAACAATGCGTTTGTGAAGCAGATCACACATCCACTCAAGACAGGGAATAGGGCATTGACCTAGGAACTTAGAAAACTTTGAGGCATGGTCCCCAAAATAAAACCAACACTTGTGAATATCCTAATGGGAGTTTTTCAATGGACAATTGAGGTATCAGCATTTATCACACAATTGAATCCCAACACATCCAACTACAACAAGATGCTCCTTATTAGGGCGAGGGTGGTGAAATAAAAGGAACTATAAAAGAGGAAAGAAATGGGAAATTCCCAAATATGCCTCACAAAGGTGGTTAAAAAATTTAAAATAGATATAAGTAGTTGAGATGAACAAGCTCAATTTGACAGTAATGGAGCAGATCTCAAAAGAATTGATGTGTAGTGAGACCAAATCTGTGCCTCAGAAAGGAGGAGAAAACAACAACTTCATCAGCATATGGCATGGGATAGGTTTCCTTACTAGGTTTTTCCGTTGAACGACAGTTTCTCTTGCAGTAATCCTATGGGAATTAGTGCACAAAGATTATTGGACTCAATGGTGGATGCCTCGAACTCGTGCAAATGAGAGATGGCCATGACAACAGTTTGAAATCTAGCAATGATGGAAATGATTATATCAAGTGAATTTTCTAGAAGGCAAAGCATCAAATGCAATGAGTGCTAGAAGGCATAAATGCAAACGGATGGCCCGTGGAAGTCCAAACGCCATGGGACAATTCAATTTATAGCAAGTCATGGAAGTTGAATCGCCACTAGGTAATTCCCTTTATGAAGTGGATAAGAAAGATGTACAACACAAAGAATTACAATTTGAAGTGCTCGTCTAGAGAAACGACTCAGTCATAAACAGTAAGTCGGGTCTATAGACTCGAGAGTTACGTGACAGAGTTGGGGACTTGATTAGAAGATAGGAGAACTCGGACATAGTAAGATCAAGATAATCAAGAAGATTCAAGATAAAAGTCTTATCTTCTAGATTCAATAACTCAATTAAATAATACTCATGGTCCACTATCAATAATATGTACTATGGGTGCCTAGATCTAGCTTCTAAGAGATGAAAACCAAAATATGTGGGTCCATGTGCTCAACCGAGTGCCAACAACTCAAATGACAAGTCTATGAGGAAGGCCTTCTCTTAGGAGGTTTCCTAAAGGATAAACATGGTAAAGGTCTTAATTGATTAGGAGATTGGGTCAAGATCTTAATAGAAATGGCAAGATCTAGATATATAAGGGAAACACTTACAAATATAGAGTTTGATTCTCTATTAGTTTGGGATAGACTCAATTGCCACATCCATCATGTAATCAACCCGAATATATCCTATAACCTACCCCCTCCCCTCCTTGGACTAGAAGGAGGACGAAGGAACTCCCATGATGGTAGATTAGCATATCAGAATACAAACATTAGAAGAAACATGACGTAGGGTATTATCTTATCTCGAGAGCCCAAACCTATATAAATCTTTGTGTCTCCCATACCATTATCTTTAGCTTTTGATTATGTGACCTACCCCATAATTTTTTGAATGTAAGTTAATGTAGGGGTATGATTTTTTATTCAATAGGAAATATTTGCATGGAGAAAATTGTTAATAGTAGAGAAGTGGGGGGGGGACAGATTACAATTGGTCTAGCCAGAGCCTAACAGAGTTTGCTAATGACGACTCGTTCTGTTGCACATGAGTAACATCTTAAATATAAACAGTCTTGCATCTTGTTATTGTGGGTGGAATGCTCCTACCCTATAAATTCACTACTACATAATCTTCAACATTGAACACTAGTAAAAATGCTAACCATATGAAAATTAACCAATTGGTAACAAGGTACAAGGTAGCAAAACTAGGATATCCTTAATGTTGTGACGATACACACATGCAAATAATTTTAAGGATATTAAATTGTGTATAACTCAAGGATGATTCCATGTTATACTTGTTTTCTTTAAATTTCTCTTGTTGATCTTGGTTGTCAAAGTAAGTTCTTGGTCACCACCATATTCCTCATTGTTTAAACTCAATAATAAGGCAACACACAAGCATCTAGAGAAAACATGCAAGTAGTTAAGGGTATAGATTAGAAAAATACAGCAACAATAAAAAAGGAATTGAAAAGCATACAAATCTAATCTATGTGTTGGTATGAGCAAATAAATGCAAAAAACAACATAATCAGATCTACATTGTAAATAATGTTTAGTTGGTTTTAAATTAGAAAATGATGCATATAGATTAACTACCAATTTACTTAATAGTTTCAAATTATGTAAATTATGTTACTAGCATCTAGAATACAAAATTAAGAATCCGATGTAACTTAAATGAATCATATTGGAGATAAAACTAAGACTTTATGGCTAAAACTGTTAGTAACATTTTTCTGTACTAAAATACACATCTGAACATAAATGGCATATTCTACAACTCAGTAGTTCTAGATTACACTTTCTAAAACAATTAAAGTATCTAGAGGCCACACAAAGTTAGTTTATGCCTTGAAAATGAGAAAATAGAATCTAAAAACGCACATGGACAATGGTAGGCTTCCGACTGATCATTGGAGCCTACATTGGTGACATGGTGGCTTGGAAATGGGTGGACCCCATAGATTGATGGTGAATTTTTACTATAGACTAATTCATGTTCCATAGTAGACCAAAGAGCACATGTTTCCCTCTATCTAATTAGTGCCATTCATTTTGATGTGGACTGATTGGAAGGATTGGGGCTATGCTGACCATAGAAGGGAACTCGACATGGTAGTGGCCATTGCCGATGGTTAAAGGCTCATTAGCAATTTGGAAGAGGGCATTCATGCCACAATTTAGCATGGGGAATACACAAGGATCTAGAGAGGGAAATAGCGAACATCCTAGGGGAACAACACAAGATGGTGATGGTTCAGCATTGGTGTTGGGCTCGACAAAGTGAATGATGGCCTTCGTGCACAATTCAACCATGCTAAGTGAGAAAAAGAGTAAAAGGGATTGCTAGAGAGATTAGCAAGATGCGACACCTTGCCTTGAAGATCAGCAATATGTCATGGGTGATAGAGGGGCTCTCGGTGAAGGTGTCAATGGTGGCGTGTGTTCTTCCAAATCAGTGAGATTCGGATGCATAGGCTAGGGATGGTGGTGGCTACAAGGTGCAAAACAACGTCATAGTTGTAGGCATGACTACTTATATCGTAGCTACACATGCAGATATCTTGGGAGGTGTCCGAATTTAGCAAGATATATCGGGATGCATATGCAGAGTCTACCCCAGCCAAGTCTAGAGGAGGAGGAAGGGGTTGACATGTGGGGTCAGGCTACCAATAAGACAAAGGGAGGATGCACGCGCTATGTGGCAAAACTATTGCCTAGCTAGGCTGAGTGGCTGGCTAATTGGTAAACTGGTGCGGACAGAGGTGGGTCGGTGCTAACCAGGCCAAGGGTGGTGTACTCTAGGCATAGAAAGCCTTGGGGGAGAATTGAAATGTTAAGTGAGTTGGGCCTTCATGCTAGAATGAGAGGGAGTGAAGCTTTTTTCCTATTTATTCAAAACAAATTTCAAGAGTAGTTTGAATTAAATAGCGAATTTGAGTCAAAACCACTCATCACAAAAACTCAAAGCACCAACATGTTCCTATACTTATAGTTGATTTTAATCTAATTAAAATTATTGTTTCCATATATTTCATGCACATTCAAAGCATAATTAAGTTCATTTACTCTATTTGTTGATAAGATGCAATTTTTAGGGTGTTATAATTGGCAACTAGCATTTGTAGGATGTGTTGAAATACCATTGGCTATCATGTGTATGGTAGGTTGCTATGTCTCTTGCTTTGAGTCATTCACTTCTTTGGATAAACTCTAAAAAACTCATACTAAAACTAGCCAGTTGCCCGTGCTTTGCTACATTTTTTATATCATTTAAATAGGCATTAATATATTTATTCAAATATAATTATTGTTTATTTCTAAACACTAAACTACGTGTGGTCCGGTAGCTAGCCCTAAATTTTCGGAGCTGGGGTGTGGGTTCGAGTGCTCGCTCTGCACTTTTTTGCGCAGTGTGATAGCTATGTGGGTGCGGCCGGGTGCTAAGCAGGCGCTGGCTGTGTGGGCGCTGGGATCCACAGGGCAATAGCTGAGAGAGGGATGTGAGAACCATTCAGAGTGTCAGTGTGTCCACAAGGCAGTAGCTGAGAGAGGGACATGAGAACCAGTCGGGCGCGTGGAACGGGCCAGAGTGTCAGCATGGAGGGTGAAGTTATGGTAGCACCAGGTGCCCACATTAGGTTTTTAATAGAGTAGTATAGATAAATAGGTATTGAGATATTTATAAATAGTAAGGTATTTGTGGTCTGGTGGTTACCCCCAAATGTTTGGAGCAAGGCGGTGTGGGTTCGAGTGCTCGCTTTGCACTATTTTTTTGCACGGTGTGGTAGCACGGAGGGTGAAGCCATGGTATCACCATGTGCCATATTAGGTTCTTAATATATTAGTATAGAAGTATAGATGTAGATTGTTTATTTATAAACACTAAGGTATGTGTGGTCTGGTGGTTACCCCCCAAATGTTTGGAGCAAGGGGGTGTGGGTTCGAGTGCTTGCTTTGCACTATTTTTTGCACGGTGTGGTAGCACGGAGCGTGAAGCCTTGGTATCGCGAGGTGCCCACATTAGGTTCTTAATAGATTATTATAGACTTGAACCCAATATTAGTGAACTAAAATGATCAAGATGCATTTGCATTATCACACATCATTGTATTGAGACTACTTCTCATTGCACTTGAGAAGAACGTGAGCAGTGCAATGTATGACTGGAACCAGGGGGTGTGGGTTCGAGTGCTTGCTTTGCACTATTTTTTGCACGGTGTGGTAGCACGGAGCGTGAAGCCTTGGTATCGCGAGGTGCCCAAATTAGGTTCTTAATAGATTATTATAGACTTGAACCCAATATTAGTGAACTAAAATGATCAAGATGCATTTGCATTATCACACATCATTGTATTGAGACTACTTCTCATTGCACTTGAGAAGAACGTGAGCAGTGCAATGTATGACTGGAACCATGGTTTTGACTTTTGATTGCTATTTTGGCATAGGGTTTGCCAAGTTGAAAAGTTAGGTAAGAAAATGCTTACAACCTACTACAATCACATGTTTTGACTAATTCTTGTGTTAAGCTACGAACTCTGAAATATGACATAAAATTAATAAATCACAATTCTTAGGTTCATCTTTGGCATGTCAATTGACCGATGTCTAGGGTAGGTCATCTTTGTATACACTTGCTAGCACTTGGTTGATTTCTTTCTTAAACTTGCTATGAGATATTTCAATGTTGAATTTCTTACAATGCTTACAAACTACTCACAATTCATAGAAGTCACCATTTGTATCATATGATCGGTTTGAGCATTTGCTAGCTAGCATATGGATTTGTTCCTTTACTCACATGACGCCACCACTTAGAGTTTTTTATTTTGAATGTTGTGCACCTAAAACTCCTGTATTTTCTACATACATGTGCATTCATAGAATATTTGAGGGGAGTTGGGGAAATAGTCACATAAAGAAAATTCTATTGAGAGATTGCATTTAGTTCATGGGGAGTTGCCCTTGATCTTGTTTTTGTCTTTGAGATACTTTTGCTAGTTGTGTTGAGTCTTTGCCTCGTTTAGAGGGACACTAGAGTTTCAGGAGGTTTTGGTGTTCCTCTGATTTTTTTAGCTAGTTATGTTGATCCATATTCGCCTCTTCTTGAGGACAAGTTGTTTTTGCTTGGTTGTGTCGAGTTATTGCCCATGTCTTTGAGGACCAAGCTTTGCTCATTTCAAATAACCACATTTTGGCTTTTCACTAGATTTTAGTCATTTGGTGAGCTCTTGTTTTTCATTTGTTTTTTATTTATCTCTTGCTGATTTGTGTTGACAATGCACTCGTCAAGTGGGAGATTGCGAATACATGTTTGATATGTGCCCATGATGTTCAAAGTGTTATGAGTAATTATTAAGAAGATGATCGGCTTGGGTTTAGTATTGACTAACCTTACCATGAGTTGTGATGTGTGCGACATGTCTCTTGGTTTGTTGTGTATAGATGTGGAGTGCAGAGGTGGTGGTCGACAATAAATGGTGAAGGTCAAGAGAGATTGTGTCGATGAACTGGGACCATTGATGGACTGATATTGAGGTTTGGACTAAGGAACTAGTGAAGCTAGAGGAATGACCATGGATGGCTGGGACCTAAGGGAATTAACAAGGACAACAGTACATGGAGGAGTATACTGTGTTGACTAAGTCAAGGCAATGATTGATCAAGTCAAATAGAGACACTAAAGGACTTGGTGATCGAGTGGCCGGGGACTAGTGGTGACATGTGTCAAGATCATAGAAGGAGCATAGAGGATATGCTACAATAGAGTGGTTTGGAACTCGAAACCACCGGTGGTGGTTTAAGGGTTTGGGCCTTAAAACCTAGATGGAGTTCTAGCAAGGACTATAGGTAGCTCATGACTTCATCACAAAGCTTACTTTGATGCGAAGCAAAGTCTTGAGGAGACTGTGTCCATCAGATCTGCAAATATTGAGTTGGACTATAACCCCTTGGGTTAAATGGTTCATCTTTAATTATTTAGTGGAAATTTAGGAACATGCAATACCCTATAAATAATAGGGATGCTTGTCCAACTAGCCTTATCTCTCAAGAAGACCATTTTCTTTCATCCTTGTCAAATTTCCCCCTTCCTCTATATTACCTATTGGGATCCATAGAATGAGATTATAACATCTCTGTAAATTGTAGCAAAGTGTCTGACCTCTCCAACGGTTGAATTAAAGAAATCTTCCCTCCGAAGTTTGTGGCTCTTATGCTTGCTTTGATTCACGTTTTCATTTTTCTCTATCGAATCCCTTTCTCTTGTTATTGAGTTATTTTGTTTTCCTAGATATTTGAGGCCAATTGGGTGGCTAAATACGTAATAGGACCTTAGTGGAATATATCTACCAACTCGTTTGGCTAGATTTCTCACAATCTTGGTTTGATAGATTTTTGAGGAAAATTGAGAAAACCCCAACTTTGTCTAGAAATTTTTAGATCTCTAGTGTTCCATTTTGAGTTTGACTTGATCTTTTGGGATAACCTTCCTAATTCCCTTCCTAACCTTTGTACAAAATTTCATATTGATCCGAGATCATTTGAGGTGGTTTTACACCTTTGAAAGAAAAGTTTCGGGGTTGAATAAGCCAGACATATATAGCTAGGGCGATCTAGCATCCTGACTAGGCTGTGTTTGGGACTATGTAAAGGTGTGCTAGCGGCGACAGGGCAATGCGGCAGCGGTGGTGCACAGGAGGCGGGCAAAACAAACACGAGTAGACATGGGTGCGAGCAGCTTTGTTTGCTCGTGGCCGCACTAGAGGGGTTGTAGATTTGTCACATGTTAAGCATTGGTTTTCGAGATGTTGGCCCGTTGGAAGTTGATCCACTTCCCTAAAGCCCGCACAGACCTGTCGGCAACTATGGTTTAACTTCCGAGAGCCAGCGGGACCTGACGGTCTTTCGCTGGCCCGTCACAAGTCATTTGAGGTGTTGGAAGTGTGTTGTTTTGGTGTTGTGTCTATATTGAGTTTGCTTCTTTTGTATGTTATTAGCTCCGATTGTCCAATCCTTGTTCCACTTGTTCGAACAGGATGTTAATTTTCCTAGAAGCGTTTTCAAATCATGAAAACACTGGTTTATTTGGGTAAAGGGTTCTTTATCGGCAAAGGGTTCTTTGATGAATACTTTTTTTCGGACACTCGACAAACATTTGATCGGCAAAGGGTTTTTTGCCGAGTGTCGAAAAGCACTCACCAAATTAAGAATCACAAAACCCCCCCAAAAAACATCAAAACATTTTTTAAATTATGGAAACAACTCTCCACTTGTTCTAACAGGTTGTTAAGTTTCCTAGAAGCGTTTTCAAATCATGAAACCACTAGTTTATTTGGGTAAAGGGTTCTTTATTGGCAAAGGGTTCTTTGTCGAGTACTTTTTTCGGACAGATTGTCGAAAAGCCCTCGGCAAATTAAGAATCTTAAAAAACCCCAAAAAACATCAATACATTTTTTAAATTATGGAAACAACTCTCCAACCACTACCAATTACCATACTCATTGCTCTATCATTTGTCACTTTTATTTTGAAGCAAATTTTCATGTTTTGTGAATGGTGAGATTCGAACTCGCAAACTATCTCTCTCTCGCATACCCTTCTCTGCCACTACACTACTACATCAATTGTGTTTATATTACGTATTCATTCCTCATGTACTATAACAAATCAAGAGTAATTTGATTATTTGAGGCACTAAATGAATTCATTTGAAAATGTGACCAACTATAAAGTTGCACAACTTTTTAAGATCTACAAGTTCTATTTTGATAGTTTCTACATCCGAGGCCGTTTACAAAATTTGAATTCCAAATTTGAAAACTTCACATGAATTTTTCAATGATAAGATGATTTCAAATCAAAAAATTGTCAATTACAAAGTTTCATTATATTTCAATACTTACAACTTTTATTTTGGTGGTTTTTCCATCGGAGGTAGTTTTAAAAATTCAAATATAGTTTTGCATGACAAGATGATTTCAAACCAAAACATTGTCAGCTATAAAGTTTCATAACTTTTCAAGACCTACAACTTTTTCTGTTACTGGTTTTCCATTTGACGTCGTTTTCAAAATTCAAATTTTAAAATTTTTAAATTCAGACATAGTTTTCGTTGACAAGATGACTTCAAATGAAAAAGTTGCCAACTACAAAATTCTATAACTTATCAAAATCTACAAAGTTTATTTTGGTTGTTTAGTCATTTGTTCATCTCAAATGATGGTTCTAACATTATTCAAAAATCTTGTACATCTCTTTTGTAGTTTCATAAACTACGAGAGAGATATAGGTTTTATAAACAAATTTACTTTTATTTTGTCATATGAAGAAATGATCAAAATATAAATTGTACATCTTGATGAGTTATACAAATTTGTAGTTGAAAACTTTTTCATTTGAATTAATTTACTGTTTTAAAATATGATTTTTAAATTGTCTTTGTCTAGTGTCCAAAATAAAACACTCGGCAAAAAAACTCTTTGTCGAGTGTCAAAAATAAAACACTCGGTAAAGACTCTTTGCCGAGTGTAAAAAAACACACGGCAAAGAAACCCTAAACCTTAAACCCTCGGAAAGCACTCGGCAAAAACACTCGGAAGTTGATCCACTTCCCTAAAGCCCGCACAGACCTGTCGGCAACTATGGTTTAACTTCCGAGAGCCAGCGGGACCTGACGGTCTTTCGCTGGCCCGTCACAAGTCATTTGAGGTGTCGGAAGTGTGTTGTTTTGGTGTTGTGTCTATATTGAGTTTGTTTCTTTTGTATGTTTTTAGCTCCGATTGTCCAATCCTTGTTCCACTTGTTCGAACAGGATGTTAATTTTCCAAGAAGCGTTTTCAAATCATGAAACCACTAGTTTATTTGGGTAAAGGGATCTTTGACGAATACTTTTTCGGACACTCGGCAAACATTTTATCGACAAAGGGTTCTTTACCGAGTGTCAAAAAACACTCGGCAAATTAAGAATCGCAAAACCCCCCAAAAAACATCAAAACATTTTTTTAAATTATGGAAACAACTCTCTACTTGTTCTAACATGTTGTTAATTTTCCTAGAAGCATTTTCAAATCATGAAATCACTAGTTTATTTGGGTAAAGGGTTCTTTATCGGCAAAGGGTTCTTTGACGAGTACTTTTTTCGGACACTCAACAAATATTTTATCGGCAAAAGGTTCTTTGCCGAGTACTTTTTTCGGACAGAGTGTCGAAAAGCATTCAGCAAATTAAGAATCGCAAAAAACCCCAAAAACATCAAAACTTTTTTAAAATTATGGAAACAATTCTCCAACCACTACCCATTACTCTATCATTTGTCACTTTTATTTTGAAGCAAATTCACATGTTTCGTGAATGGTGAGATTCGAACTCGCAAACTCTCTCGCGCATACCCTTCTCTGCCACTACACTACTACATCAATGGTGTTTATATTACGTTTTCATTCCTCATGTACTATAACAAATCAAGAGTAATTTGATTATTTGAGGTACTAAATGAATTCATTTGAAAATGTGACCAACTACAAAGTTGAATAACTTTTTAAGATCTACAAGTTTTATTTTGATAGTTTCTACATCCGAGGCCGTTTACAAAATTTGAATTTTAAATTTGAAAACTTCACATGAATTTTTCAATGATAAGATGATTTTAAATCAAAAAATTGTCAATTACAAAGTTTCATTATATTTCACGACCTACAACTTTTATTTTGGTGGTTTTTTCATCCGAGGTAGTTTAAAAAATTCAAATTTTAAAATTTAAGCATAGTTTTGCATGACAAGATGATTTCAAACCAAAACATTGTCAGCTACAAAGTTTCATAACTTTTCAAGACATACAACTTTTCTGTGGGTGGTTTTCCATTTGACGTCGTTTTCAAAATTCAAATTTTAAATTTTTAAAATCCTGACATAGTTTTCGTTGACAAGATGACTTCAAATGAAAAAGTTGCCAACTGTACAAAATTCTATAACTTATCAAGATCTACAAAGTTTATTTTGGTTGTTTGGTCATTTGTTCATCTCAAATGATGGTTCTAACATTATTCAAAAATCCTGTACATCTCTTTTGTAGTTTTATAAACTACGAGAGAGATATAGGTTTTATCAACAAAATTATTTTTATTTTATCATATGAAGAAATGATCAAAATATAAATTGTACATCTTGATGAGTTATACAAATTTGTAGTTGAAAACTTTTCCATTTGAATTAATTTACTGCTTTAAAATATGATTTTAAAATTGTCTTTGCCTAGTGTCTAAAATAAAACACTCGGCAAAGAAACTCTTTGTCGAGTGTCAAAAATAAAGCACTCGATAAAGAGTTTCTTTACCGAGTGTTTTTTTATCGAGGGTTTTTTGCTTGGCACTCGGTCCAAAAAAAACACTCAGCAAATCATTTGACACTCGGCAAAGAGCCAAATTCCGATAGTGGTTATACTCTAGTACCTGATTCCACCCTTCATATTTTTATATTATTGCCATGTACATTTTAGATGCAAACTATGATTCCACCCTTCATATTTTTATATTATTGCCATGTACCACTACCGGAATCGCAGGCTTTGCCGAGTGCCTTTTGTCGGGCACTCGGCAAAGAAGGCTTTGCCGAGTGCTGCACTCGGTAAAGTTAGGCACTTGGCAAAGCGCCCTTTACCGAGTGCTGAACACTCGGCACAGGACGACACTCGGCAACGACAACTTTGCCGAGTGTCAAACACTCGGCAAAGGGGGCTCTCGGCAAACGGCCGTCAGCGGCCGTCCCAAAGCTGACGGCCGTCAGTCTTTGCCGAACTTCACAACAACTTACTATGGTGACAAACTACCGAGCGTGCATAATCCACCCCCTCGTTACAATGATGGCGACAATGAATCGAACCTCAGCATTTTTCGAGGGCAACTCGGAAGCGCAAGTGGTTCGACCACCAAGACCCTGAGACATGAAGAGTGGCACCATATCATGCTATATGTATTGACCAACCTTGAAGAGGTGACGCCATACATGGAGCAATTTCTTCATGAATTCTCTGTGCAGGGTCAATCGGCGGCGTCTAACAACCCTCATGCTTCGTCCAGCCCTTCGCCAAACCAGTCCAGATGCCCACCTCATTGATGATCCAGACTTGGTCTTGTGAGTGTTGGTGATGTTTGGCTAGACTTGGTCTTGTGAGATACTCGGTGATGTTAGTGATGATCCAGACTTATATCTGTTTTGTGATGATCCTGACTTATATTTGTGAGACTTATATTAGTGAGACTTTGTGATATATATGGTGTTGATGATAAATGTGTTTATTCTGTGATGCGATTGATATATAATGTGATGTGAATGATATATATCTTTTGTTTGTTTGGATGGAACAGCAAAAACAAATCAAAAAGGGACATCCTGGTCACTTTGCCGAGTGTAACACTCGGCAAAGGGTTGCTTTGCCGACTGCTATGACCATGGCACTCGGCAAAGAAGGAAACCTGGGAACCGGTAAAGCCATCTTTGCCGAGTGCTGACCATGGCACTCGGCAAAGAAGGAAACCTGGGAACCGGCAAAGCCATCTTTGCCGAGTGCTGTTGCCAAGGCACTCGGCAAAGGGACAGGCAAAGGGGCCCACTGGAGGACTCTTTGTCGAGTGCCGGTCCACTAGACACTCGGCAAAGAGTCCTCCTTTGCCGACGAGAGCTCTCGGCACAGGGACTGGCGGTGGGGCCCACTGGACCCGTCTTTGCCGAGGGCCATGATAGCAGGCACTCGGCAAAATTGGCCTCTTTGCCGAGTGCCAAAGAAGACACTCGGCAAAGGATCCGTCACCGTCACTTGGCGCCGTGACGGTGACTTTTCTTTGCCGAGTGTCAAATGGCACTCGGCAAATTCTTTGCCGAGTGCCCGACAAAAAGTACTCGGCAAAGAGACCGCTGCCGATGTACAGTTCGCCGAGCGTTCTTTGCCGAGTGTTACACTCGGCAAAGCCTTTGCCGAGTGTAAAATAGCCTTTGCCGAGTGTCTGAGACACACGACAAAGGAGTTGTGTCCGGTAGTGTACATTTTAGATGCAAACTATACCTCTCATAAGACTACTGTCTCCGGTAGATAGGGTAAAATAGGGGACACGAAACTATAAATGACACTGTTTAACACTGTTTGTAGAGTGAAGTTTGAAATATATGATGAGATAGGAGATAGATAAGGGATCTGCTGGAGATGACCTAAGTCACAAGCGAATTGGAGATCCTATTTTGAGAGTTGTCAAGTCGACACATGGCCTAGAACAAATTAAATAAGAAACACGTGCCCGTGACAATTAATCTTCCACAAATCCATCCATGTTGGCGCATATGCTCGTTTGGTCCAACTGTAGAAAGTAAGTAAGCACATAAGCAGTACCAGCAATTAAGTAGCAACCTCCATTCATCTGATTTGACGATACAGCTAGCCAAAATAGTCATCGACAAAGACTCGTCGACTACTAGACGAGTAGCGCTATATAGCAAGAAACTCATAGCATTTATCTCTCCTCTACTGTATCTTGATTAATATGATGTAGTCCCTAGATTGCTCCAAGGTGTTTCTATCAACAAAACCTACAATGATGGCAACCGTGTCGTGGAATTAACATCCGGGAATCGATCGCCGAAGGATCTCTGACCGCTGCTAGCTGCCGTCTAGTTTGAGGCCATCCAAGCCTGTTCGTTTGAGTTTAATTTATACCGGCTTCTATTTCTTTTATAATGTTTTTGTCTCTACAACGGCTACAGTATTCCAAACAGCTGAATTTAATTTGAAGCAAACATTTTTTAACGACCTTTTTTCTCTCTCGCACAGGTCGTTGACTCAGAATTACAAATAGATCAATTCAAGGTGACGACCACGTACGGTGTACTAATTTTGACTAGCCCTGTCCGTTCCTTTTCCTATCTAAAACCATATTACAAAATAGTAAGAATACTGTGTATAAGTATAACTGTACGGCTTGCTTTTGTCCCGTGCCATAGAGTAAAACGATGAAGCAGCACATGCTGCATGCATGGCGCGCGACGAAAGAATGTATAAGCATCCAAGGACGTGTACATGCAGATCGAATAAGGGAGAATAATAGGATATATACTAGCCAGCGCCCCCAGCTCCGGTCCTCCACAAGAGTCTGACGCCACCGGAGCCCGGCCCCTCTAATATAGCATCTCCAAGAGCGACCTCTCATGAGATTTGCTAAAAAGGTTAGGCAAAATTACAGATTAAGCTGTTCTCTAAAATAGATTTCACAATAAAAGATTATACTACTCCAACACACTCAGAACTTATATGGTGAGAGAATCGGTCTATCCAAAAATAAAAAGTGAATGCGTAGGGATAGAAAGCTGCTAAATTTGAAGAGTCATTTGCAGAGTTTACTTGAGACGTTGTTCTTCTAATAAGACTAAATTTATCTTTACAAAACGATCTGGCTAATCTTTTGGAGTTGCTCTAATAGTCATGTATAAAACTCACTCTATAAATTATTATTTAGAAAACTCAACGGCTTTTCATATTTTGTGAGAGTCACTCTCTTGACTAACGAGGAAATCCGGAATAGAGAACATTTATATTTGGATGACCAATTAAATAAACTGTTAGAGGGTCTTTTTCACCGAAATCTAATCATTAGAAGAAAAAAAACAGTCTCTTGGAATTGCTTTAATACCTTCGTTGCTCATTCTTCCTTTGTATACTAGTAGTATTTATATAATCTAGGATTACTCTTTTTATCATCTTCTTCATCTCTTTTCTTTTTATTATTTTTATGATTTGTATTACCTACCGGTTGGCCACTACAATACATCCCAAATTAACTAGTTAATCAATATAGTTAGTGTTTTTTATTCAACCTTCATGGTTATCTCCAACGGCATCTGTTTTTTTTTTCATTTCATCTCTTTTGGTCTTATTATTTCCATTTTAATTTACCTAAAAATACATTAACTGGTTGGGCGTCACAGATCTAGTGATAATAAACTTTTGTTCCCAATACTTAGTGTTCCATTTTTTGTTCCCTTTTCTATACAAAATAAACACCAGAATCCGACTCTTTACCAAGTGCAATTTATTGGACACTCGGCAAAACTTGCTTTGTCGAGTGCCACTCTCGACGAACAATGGCACTCGACACAGACCGCCTTTGCCGAGCGCAAAACTCTCGGCATAGAATGACGCTCGGCAAAGGGATGTCAGAAGATGTCTATAGTTAACTTGGCAAAGTCTCTGTCTTCATCACTTGTCGCCGTTACAACGATTTTTTTTGCCGAGCACTAGATGTCACTCGGAAAAATACTTTGTCGAGTTCCCCACAAAAAGTACTCGCGAAAGAAGTTGTTGCCGATGTAAAGTTCACCGAGTCCTCTTTGCCGAGAGTCACACTCGGCAAAGAATTTGCCAAGTGTTTTCTGGACTTTGCCAAATACTTGTGGCACTTAGTAAAGCATATTGTTCCAGTAGTGAAACATTTGTTTGTTTGTTTAGTTATCTATATGTTCTTAGTGTGTATATGTTTTTCCATATATAGTAGTATATAGTATACTACTATATGTATGTAACTCCATGTATATATGCATGATAAGAGTTAATTATGAACTTTAAGTCGTAAGGAACAGGAAAATAGAGAAGTCCTTGCTTGTTGAGAGGAAGACATTAATTGGTAAAACAAGAGGTAACCATTTCTCTCAGCATCTTTGGACATGTCCGTTCAGATGTCACTTACTCAGTGTCCTTGCTCACTGTTATCGACACTGTTACATACGTGTACACTGATGGAACCATGGAAATGATGCATGCTAGATTGTCAGGGATCAGTACCTTTGCCTATATCGCCTTACAAAACCATTTGTACGTATACAAGGCTTACAAGCACATTTAACTCGTTCTTTTAAGAAGGGGAATCTAGCTAGACAGACTCTGTTTGTAAGAGACTCCGAGTGGCTCTCATAGCCGTATATGTGTACTGAAGGCTGAATATTCGGACATCTTTGGATCGGCTAGGACATGCTAGCTATTAGTTTAAATTTAAAAGTAGTTCAAGTTAATTAGGATAGGCCAGTCTAACTAAGCTGAGGTTAAATAGGTAACAACTAGCTAGGAAAATTTTCAAATTACTCCCCTCATCGATGAACAATGTCCTTATAACCCTCTAAAGTATTTTTTAGTTAATTATACCCCGTCATCTATTTGTGTTGGTTTAATTTACCTCTTAACAAAAAATATATATTACTTTATGTACAAACTGAGTTTTCATTCCAAATTTTAATTTTATTGGTTAGTAGCCAATGACATAACTTAGCCCATAAAAATATATTAAGGACTCGTTTGGTAGAGCTCCGCTCCATGATTCCCTAGCTCCGAGAGTTGATCCTTCGATCGAGTGATTTCGAATGATTCTCTAGCACATAAGTGGAAATCTAGTTTACAAGCTGATAATTACAAGAATGTGTTATTGTCATTAGGATGTGACATCACGATGCCATGGATACAAAAGAGAATTATAAAAAGAGGCGGGCATAATCCTAGGACCGCTGCAATAGAGTGCCGACACGACAGTATGCACATGCATGAAGTAGAAAGGTCTGGACCACCTAAGCAAAATATCTTACATCCTCTACGTGGTGGATATTTAGATACAAATATAGCAGAGCTTCCATACTCTAATAATGACTAAGCTAGTGATAGAAACAACCTTAGCCAAACTTACGATGTCAACCGAGATCCTTAGATCCGAGAGCAATGTCGAGAGCCTGATTCTAGGTGCTAGCCCTAGCTACTAGATCAGATTCATTTCTATACTTCTTTACACCTTCCTTTTATAGCACGAGGGAGGAGAGGGTTACACCCCTGCATGAACAATGGGTCTCGTCCTAGAGGTCCAAATACATCTATCATGTTGTAGATGTTTCGTCATACACAATGTACGCCTTTGATGCGCTATAGTGGTAAATGTGACATACCATAGTGGCAAGTATAAGTGTCCATGCCATTGAGTATGCTATAGTGTACTCGCACATAGTGTATAGTGCTAGTGGGTATGCCTGTGGCTTTAAGTGTGCCTACAGTGACACATTTTGACTATAAGGTCACCCACTACAATAAATGCAAAGGACAAGATTCTATTCTCAACCATCCATGTATCACGTGATCGGCTTAGAAAAGGGGCACACATAGTGCTTGGGTTGTGTCATCCAAGGGTGTCCTACCTCAAGGGTGTCTTGGGGGAGACGAAGGGCTACTGTATAAAGCCCCATTTTGGATGGCCCTAGGTCCTAGCAAGCATAGGGCTTGGCCCCTAAGGTATAGGGCCCCCAGATACTAGGTTGGCACTTGTTGGTCACCTGCTTTGATTCCTGAAGGGGACCAAAACAGTGCAACATAATTAAGAAGAAGACCCTCATTCACACAGTATATTCAGTGAATAGACCGGGATAGACAAAATGAATGATTTCCAATATGACGAAATAAAAGCATTAGAAGGAAATCATAATAGGCTTCGTTTCTTTATTATTCCTTCTAAGTTATGAACAATTACAAATATACCATCGAGGGTTAAGGTAAGGACACAAAGGTTCAACTTCGGAGGTATAGCGATTTCGGTCTCCCATGTCCCCTCCTTCAGAAAAAGTGTCCATATGCATGGCACTGTACCTCAATTTAAAGTGGCGATCCTTAGGACAACTCTATATAAGATTACAAATATACCCTTAGGCCTTATACATTGGTACTACATAATCCTCTAGGGGTGTCATCATCTTTTTATTTGTAGACATTTTGAATAAGCATCCGGGCTTATCTCATTCATCGTTGTTGACTTATTACCACACATCCAAACCATAGAGCCGAAGCTTCCTAGCTCTACTTCTATGAGTACATCATTCACCTGAAGGCTCTTGGACGAAGGTTAGCTTCATCATTGCTTGAAAGGTCCAGAAACAAACTTGAAAGCCATATATATATATATATATATATTAATGTTTTGAGCAGCTTTGGTAGGAGAAGGAACCCAACAATAGCCCCTTGCGGTATTTTTTCGTTCTTCATAATGAGCTCAAACCATGGAATAAAAGGAGGCCTCATGCCGAAGATCCAAAAACACCTTCCTAGAGCTCGTTACCAAAAAAAATTCTTGAAATATGCTTTTGCAAATGTCTGACATGGGGAACCACTTTGCAGTGGGTTACCGGACTTGAATCCTCAGATCTCGTGCCTTCTCTGTATAAAATGGGCCAAAACCCTGGTGACTGAGCATGCCATTCATTGCTTTTTCCATCTTGTTGCTACCATTTCTCTGTCTTCGAAGATTCTTCGCTTTTGTTCGCTCATAAATTTAGTAGCTTGCCACCTTCGTAGCTTTGGAGATGACCGAAGTCCTAGTTGCTGGGAGCGGATCGTTGATCGGCGTAGCTAGGACTGCTGCTTCAGCTGTCGAAGGTGAGGTTGAGGACATCCTTGTTGGCCTAATAGAAGAATTTGAAGATGACAGTGAAAGCCTATAATTTGAAAAAGGACAACAATGATGTTCGACCAACAAAGTCGAGCCATGTGTGTGCTTCGAGAAGTCAACAATAATGATGGGTCATATTTAGGTGCTACAAAATACATGTTACATAATTCATATTGATATGGTTAGACTTGGGGGTGAAGCTACTATTCCTTTGTTAAAAGAGAATGAAGTAGTTGTTTTCCAAAGCTTCATCAAAGAAGGGCTTTGTTTCCCGCTCCATAAGATAGTTGTGGAAGTGCTGAAGAAGTTTGACATGTTCCTTCATCAATTAACCACGAATGCCATAATGAGGTTGGGGGTCTTCATCTGGGTAGTACGAAGACAAGGCATGGAGCCTAATTGAAAGGAACACAGACGCTAAAGAGGGTGTGAATTAGGACTTGTAAAAGTTTCGCTAAACTAGGCCATAAATGAATCCTTAGAACAAAACTATGCAAATTAGTAAACTAGAATATGTAAATTAGGTTTTGTCTAAGTGTTCATATCTCTACCACAAAAGAAGCTTTGCAACCTAAGCTCCAATCCTAACAAATCTAACTACAAATAGAGATAAATGATTTTAAGTACTTGAATGTAAATGTGGAAGCTAAAGCGTAAAGGTAGAGATACAAGCTCTCGTGGTGACACCAATATTTTTACCAAGGTATCCCAAACCACGCAAGGTCCCGACTAATCCTCGTTGGTGCCCCTACGCAAAGGGTAGCCCACGCGAGGGCCAAGTGCCACAGACGAGTAACTCCATAGAGAGTCGTGACCCTTCTCCATGCACAAGTGGTGCTCTGCTTTCGGCTCCTCTCGGACACTCCCCGCTATCTTCACTGTCGACCTTCTAGCCAAAACACCGTGGGTCTCGTTCCCTCCGATACAAAGTGGAGGCCACATTAAAAACTCGATTGATGCGGTCTCTCAATACTCTCGCAGCACTTAGTACAAATACAATGGCTCGCGCAAGAGCCAATGGGTTTTGTGGGTTTTTATAAACTCACTCAACTAACTAGGAATCACCTAGAGCAAGAGCAATAGCGGTCTAACTAACCTAAGCACTTCGCAAAGCACCTACACTAATCACCGAGTGATTCTATTAAGCACTTCGGTCTCAGAGATGTGTATCATGTGTATTGGTATGTTGCTTGGGCTCCAACACCTTCAAATGGCTGGCTAAGAGGGGTTATACAGAGCACTCCCTCAATTCTAGTTGTTGGAGAACGCTGCGTAGTTTCTGTCTGCATGTGCACCAGACCGGTCCGGTGTGCCATCGAACTGTCTGGCCTCCACGTCAGCTAGCCGTTGCACCATGTCAGCACTATAGACGGTCCAGTGTCCCACCCGCACGGTCCGGTGCCTGCCACGTCATATAGCCATTGAAACTAGCCATTGGACCACGGTCTGGTGCACCAACAGACCAGTCCGGTGCCCCAGAAGCCCGATAACGTTTTGCAGAGCTCTCTGCATAACTTTTCTGGTGCACACCGGACAGATCCGATGAGCCACCAATGCGCCAACTAACAGCCCACTTCTTGAATCTTTAATCTTCTTTTCTTAGGCTCTTTTGGTTTGTGTCTTGGACTTGTGTTGAATATTTGTAGGTCTTCTTGGAGTATTTTAGGTCTTCTTTTGAGGTGTTACATCCTCAAAGCTTAAGTCCAATCCACTATGCATCCTATGAACTACAAAACACAAACTCATGGAAAACATTAGTTCACTAGTTATGTTGTTCATCAAACATCAAAATCCTTTAATTAAATGGGTCGGGGTCCATTTTCCTTACACTAATGCAGAATGCTTCTGCTAGATCCATGAATTTGCACTATTAGACAAAGGCACTAGAAAAGAATGTTTGCATAACAACTTTGGATGCTACAACTTTTCTTATGAGAAAGAAGTTCATCATTTGTACCTAGCTTACCACAGTAAATGGCCTAACTCCTAGACAAAGGAGTGGTTCTATGTGAATAATGATTTGGGGAAAAGAGAAAACATTAGGAACATAATCCAAAGGCCCATTAAGCCTAGATTTGGTGTAAAGAGGCCAATTTTCTATTGAACAATGAAGCTCAGGCTACACTGGTTGCTTTCAACACTGTTTGCAGCTATATTGGTACAAGGGATTTGGTGCAAGAACACATAGACTTTGATATTTGGTCGCTTAAAGCTAAATGGAATATGCCGGAGCTGAAGGAGGGCAGCCCAACAAAACAATAGGCTAAAAAGGGAACCTTGTGAATATGAAATACACATACAAATTTAGGAGTCAACTTAAGGATCTGTGTGATGAATGACTAGACGTTATTGAGGCAAAGTGTATTGAAATTCTTGGGAACTATGTGAAGAAAAAGGACAAAGCTCTGACGGCCACCTTTAGAGCTCGAGGAAAAGGGAGGTTGAACTATGTTTTTAATGCCATAGGGTTTTTCTGCCCTAATTACCCATGGCTAACACAGAGCGAGAGAAGAAGAGGAAAGCTGCTTCAAAACTGCCTCCAGATGCTCCAGAGCAGAAGAAAGTGAAAGTTACCATGAAGCGACAAAAGATGTCTTTGGAAGCTTCAAAGAAAATTATGGTACTGAAGAGGCTATTACAAAACCACAATAGCCTACCGAACCAAAGGTTGGACTCTTAGAGGTGATGATGCTATTATTCGACACTTACATATTTACTAGACTAAGAGCTTTATTTTAAGAGATGCTTAAAAAAGTTTCTTTTTTCACAAGAAAATAAGAAAGATAAAGAGGTGGTGGTGGAGGTGCCTATCCATGACGAAGTCCAACTAGCCAGCATGGGACCCGAACAAAAAACCAGCCATTTAAAAACGTGAAAAGGGGGAAAGAATGGCTTCAGTTTTCAGTGTGCTCTTTGGGGCTACATTTGCCGAAGATACGTATGTGATTGAGCACAAGGTAGGTTCTCCGAAGAAACATGTAGCCGAAGGTGTGCTAGCTATGGTGTTACCAGAGCCGGCTGAAACCCTCGATAATAAACCTAAAATGGAAATTGTTCCTAAAAATGTCGAGGGGGCGAAAAATGAGAAATTTGCGGAGCCAGTAGTGGAGAAAAATGAATACTTCAAAAAGGAAATACAAATTTCAAAAGACGAGCAAGTGACCGGGTCGCCTGAATATGTTCACGCCGTCGATAAAGAGCTCACAGCGAAATAGATTGCCGAAGTGCCAAATTTTTTCGAAACACTAAGGTATCCTTCGGAGGCAACCATCTTTGGTGGTGGATTATATGACTATCTATACTACTGCCCGGAAAACCTAGAAACTGAAATGTGTCGTTACATGGCAAAGAATATTGGGTTCCTGAAGCTTGAGAGCGGGCTGGCTGCTATGCCCCACTGGGATCTTGTTGACTACTTCGCCTATACAAGCTTAAAGGTAATGTTTTATTTCTACTTTGGATTATGTGGGTTAGGATCTTAGAGTCATGGATTTTGACATTATTTGTAATTTGTAGGGGCTTATATTGAGCAAGGCCTTTAAAATCCAAGAGGATTCCGAAGAGAGCGACGCGCTAATGACGATAGATAACTTTTGCCTAGAGGTTATAGACCTTTGGCATAAAAAATAAGGAAAAATATGGCATGCTTAACACTCTAGCTAAAGATCTAATCGAAAGTCGGTCTAAGCCATAGAAGGTTATTGATGAGAACAACAAGGTGTTAGAGGAGGCCAAACTCAAGGACAGTAGAATAACTGAACTTGAGGATGAAGGACTTTGGCATGACCAAGTTAAGGCTTTTGAAATTGAAATAAAAATATTACCAAAGCTCATGAAGCTGAGATGGCCAAATTAAAAGCAGAAATGGAAGAATTGCGTGAGCATTTTGAAGTTGAAAAAGCTAATAGGGAGAGTTTCAAAGATGATAAGGCTAGGCTTCAAAGGACAATTGAAGAATTACGAAACCCCTCAGAGAAGCGCTTCTTAACCGCCACTGAGAGTTGTACCAAACAAAACAATTTGTTTATTTTAGTTGGAGCTTGGTCGAGTGAAATTGATTATGTGTATGGAGAAATTGACGCTTTTGAAGAAATTCTGTGCACCCGAGGAGACTATTGCGCGTTAATAGGCGTCCAAACCACAGCTTCGATGCTAGAAAAAACTGGATCTGAACATGTAAAGACTATAAGTTGTACTGACTTCAAAGTCTCTGTGGACGATATCAGACATCCTTCAACCAAAGCCTCCAACATGAAAAAATATTTTTCGTAGAAATTTGGAGTGCTGGAGGAAAACGGTTGGTTGAGAAGCAGCTACAAAATGCAGAGAAGGTTTTTTGCTTCTACATTGACTCTAGTTTGTTATATGCCAAATTACTTGCTTATATGTGCTCTTTCACTTGGTAGGTGGAGAAGGCTGCAAGAGAGGACACAGCAATTAGGGAGGCCCAAAGAATAAAAGAATTCGAAGGTATCAACTTTGCATTTTAACCGAAGCTTTTGTTCTATTTATGCACAACTTACTTGGTTTTTTAAAGATGCCCTTCCATGGGAGATAATTGAATAATACAAGCTCGAAGATGACCCGGAGATGAAGGAGGCATTGGCCCTTATTGATATTGCAAACAAGACAATTGACGAAGTTGTGTTAAAATTTGTAATGATGTCCCTGATGAAGTTTTGAAGGACAATTGATGAGTAATTTGTAAAGAACTTTGTAAACTCATTTGGGCAATATAAAAAGATTCATTTTCCTTGTTGCATTATGCCTTTGTGATGTGTGAAACCAACATTTGTGTCTTTTGTGTTGAAGGCGAAAAACACTTTCCTTCTTTTTATGCTTAACAAAGTCATCAAACTGTCTATACTTATGTGATTGAAACAAAGGTTGAACAGCTTGATATAATCGTAAAAAACATTGAACCGCTCAAAATTTTACTGTTCACAACACATAGTTATGTTGCATAGACAAGAATAAATGTAAAATAGTAGGAATACTTAAGAATAATAGAAATGAAATATTTTGTCAAAGCAAGACTGTTGCAAGAAACTCAAACATTTTTTGTGTTAGTTGATGTCATCTTGACTCTGACTTCTACCCAAAGGTCTTCAGAGTCTCTTCATCACTATCACTAGGTGATTGATGTTGACTTCGTATGATTTGAAAATGGGAACTTTTTCCATTGTTGCACCTGTGCAAATGAGGAAGTATTGATAATTATATGCATGCCGATGCCATGAAATGATGTTATGATGTTGAATGTATTACAATGATGGTACATAAAAATAAATGATCCTGCCTTCATACAAATGTCTTCAGGATCTCACATTGCCTTCCACTTGAATAACTTTAGAGTCTTTTCACCATTACTAGGTGATTGATCATGCTTTCATATGAAGGTCCTCAGGATCCTTTTGTTTTTTTCCTGTTACACTCGAAGGTGCAACCTCAGATTTACATTTATAAATCTTGAGAGGAGTTTTTCACCCTTTTAGTTCATAGAGACGAAGGTAAAGATAAGAAGTAAAAACATAAAAGGAATGCAAAAAAATTTGTGGATTTTATGACAGCTTCGGCTCCTTGAGCCAGCCCCTCTAGCCTCAGTATTTATGATTTGACTTTAAGACAGTGCTATTTAATGTACGAGCTTCAAGGGGATCCCTTATGTATTGTTGATGTAAATCCTAAATTGGAATGGAGAATGATCCATAGGTACTTGCTCATATGGTGGAGGACCTGGAATGAATGGTGGAGTAGATTCCCGATGACTAGACGAAGCGCTAGTTGAAACAATAGAGCCTAAAGGTTGTGGCTTTGACTCCTGATGTTGGATATGCTACAGAATGTATGGTGAATAATATGATGATGTACGAAAGACTTCCTTTGGTTGACTTTGTTGAGCGAATAAAGTAAGCTCTTTTTGCTTTTGTATTATTATCTGGCAAGTCTTCGTATTATGGACCTTGCTTTCTCCACAGAAGAAATAATACATCTTTCTTGGTTGTGAGTTAAACCTTCCCCCAAAGCTTCGACCACCTCTTTCTCCTCTTGGAGCTGGTGGATGAAAGTTTCCTTATGAAGACTGGCATTGAGTCCCTAACATTTGGAATTGATCTTATGATTGATTTTGTTGTGTTTCGACTTGTCTAAACTTGTCTTCATTTTGGCCAGGATTTTGTATGTTTTGAACATGCCTTGGATGAAACCTCGCGACGAAGCCCTTGGCGGTCTCTTCATATCTTTGTGCTTCTTGCCTGCGCTAATGAAAGTCATTGTCTGCTCTAATGTATTCGTCAATCTTGTGTAGCAGCTTCTCCAAAGAATGAGAAGCTTTTCTGGAAAAATATTATGCTATCGGGCCTAGACGAAGCCCCTTTATCATTGCTTTGATAACAATGTTATCTTGCACGCTTGATGCCTAAGCTTGAAGCCAAAGGAATCTTCAGACATATGCCTGAAGATATTCATCTTACTCATTAGTACATTGGAACAAAGCCTGAGCAGTGATGGGCTTCGTTTCAAAGCCTTGGAAACCGGTGAGGAGAATGTCCTTTAGCTTCTGCAACGAAGATATGGATCCTAGTTGAAGAGAAGAGTACCATCTCTATGGCACATTCTTGACTACTATGACAAAATATTTTGCCATGACTGCTGCATTGCCATCGTACGAAGATATGGTCGCTTCATAGTTCACCAAGAACTGCTTTGGATCTGACAGACCATGATAAATTAGGAGTTGAGGTGGCATATAGAGCGGTGGCCAAGGTGCAGCTTGCAACACAGCTGCCAAAGGAGAAGAGTTGTTATATAATAAAGTATGATAATTGTGTTCTTCGAATAGAAATTTTCTTTGATAATGTGAACCCTGGAATCGCTCTTCTTGTTGCATCATGTGACGCAATTCTTCTGGTGTTTTATCAATTTGCCGTTGTAGTTGAGAAACCCGAAGCATCTTCTCTAGCCATTTCCCGACTTGCTAATGGATAGCTTCGAGATTTTCAATTTCTAGGTCAAAATCATCTTGTGGTGGAGGATCTATGGTCTTCCTTTTCCCTTTCTGTGCCTCAAGAAGACGTGCTTCTTCATCCTAGTTCTGATCAATGGGAACAAGAACTAAAGTGGGAGTTGTAGACTTCTTCGAAGGCATGACCAAGAGATGTTTGCAGACATGAGTTCACCAGAGGTGGGCACCAATGTTGGTCACCTGCTTTGATTCCTGAAGGGGACCAAAATAGGGCAACATAATTAAGAAGAAGACCCACATTCTCATAGTCTATTTAGTGAATAGGCCAGGAGAAGAAGGTAGACATAATGAAATATTTCTAAGTAATAGGATGAAATAAAAGCGTTAGAAGAAAATCATTACTGACTTCCATTACAAATATACCTTCGAAGGTTCAAGTAAGGACACAAAGGTATAACTTTGGAGGTAGAGAGATTTCGGTCTCCCATGCCCCCTCCTCCAGAAAAAGTGTGATAGGATACGAAGGCCCGATCTTCTGTGAGTTATGATAACTTGATTGGGTGGAGATCTCGACGTTGATGAACCAAGGCTCCGAGCGAACAGATCATCGCAATCACTACACCACTGCTCCGTTGGTTATCACCCGTGATACATGAGTGACCTCGCCACGAAGGCTTATCCCTTCAAGCGCAATCAAGAACACAAGCAAGAACAGGTAGAACACAATCAAAACTGTGTTGATCACGAGTTGGGGTCTCACAAACCGATGAACGGCGACACTGTTCGATGACAGATATGATCTAAACAAAACACAAACCCTAATGTGACGGTGGCTCCTGTTAAAATAGAGGTTAGGGGTGTGCACAACACCTGGAGCTACCCCTAATGGGCTTCAACACGATACACGACCCAATGTCCCAATAGACGATGTCGTAACACCAAAACAGAATCTGAACACTGGCTTGTTTCGACGATTCCCCTTGACTCCGGTTGAATTTTAAGGTGGGACTAGTTGGGTTGGAAAGCTTATCTCGTTATCTTTCCATCCATATAAAGTCGAACCTAATCAGAGTTCGGATGCATCCTGGACGTCAGTTTTAGTGTAGACTAATCTTGGACTACGAGATGGAGACGAAGTTGAGTCAGACTTGGCTTTCTCTTGTTGTGAACGTCCTATCTTCTCCTCCTTGATATCTTGGCCTTTCCCAAGTCCTTGATGGTCCTCTCCAAGGTTCCTAACCATCAAAACATCCATGGCACAAAGTGTGAGCTCTAAAATACAATTGACTAGGTAAGAACGAACCTGGAGATTTAGGTGTCGTGCACGTGCTCGGGTTGTTAGCCCATGCATTATTTGTATGGGAGTGATGTCCTCATCACCCTCCTTCGCTTGAATTAGAGTATTCCTCGACTCAGGCGGTGGCCGAGCAAACCTAAGATGTACAAGGCCTTTAGGCCCAAAAACAGGCGTCGATGATTTCTACCAGATTTTGGACGTCATCTTGTTATGATGATTCCCATTAGCTCTGAGCATATTTTGATGTGGAACCAGATGGGTTGGAAAGACGATCTCCTTAGCTTTCCAACATTATCTAGAATGTCAAAAATGGAGTCCATATGTAGTCTGAGCATCCGTTTTCGCGAGACCCGCTCCTGCAGTCCAAATCGAATTCACGAATAAACTTGACTTCAACTCCCATTGAACTTGGGACTCTATGATTGATTGGGCCTTCACCATATAGTTGATATCCATGTACTCATCAAAGTGTCCCTCTGCCGGTACTTCCATTTATAAAGGTGAGCCATAGTACAACTCTGTATAAGATTACAAATATGCCCTCATGCCCTATACATTCAGACTACACAATCCTCCAGGGGTGTCATCATCTTTTCATTTGTAGTCGTGTTGAATAAGCTTCTGGGCTTATGCCCTTTGTTCTTGTTGACTTATTACTACGCATCTGGACCATAGAACCGAAGCTTCCTGGCTCAACTTCTGTGAGTACACCGTTCACTCAAAGGCTCTCGGACAAAGGTTAGCATCATCACTGCTTTGAAGGTCCTGAAACAAACTTGAAAGCCCTCCATTTATATATTAATGTTTTGATGAGCTTTGACAGGAAAGGGCCCCCAACAACACCAAGTTGGTCCACTGTACGTTTTTCTTCTACTAATGGAGTCCTTAGCATTCAAGGGTATGCCATCACATAATAGTGGCCCCTGGGCCCACCACATTCCCAAGGAGGCCTATAGGTGTTACAAATATCCCTATAAACATCTAATAGAACGGTCCACCATGCACAAAGGGGCACTATGTGCTTAAATCACATAGACTAGAACTTAAAACATCAAACAAGAGTTATGTCACATGACTCTTGAATTACAACATCCATGTGATGATTCACGTAATAAGCCTGATAGTTGTAAGAGACGAAGAGAAATATAGCATTAATTGCGCTCAAGGGTGGATCTGAGGCCTAGGCCACTTGGGCCATGGCCCATGGTGTGGTCCGTGTAGTGATAATTGAGTAGGGTGGGGAGATGGTCCTAGGGTTTCACTTCTCCACTACAGAAACAATAGATCATGATTGCATGAGCTAACGAGGGGCAATGGCATGCAGGTAGACGGCGATTGGGGCACACAGGCAGGCAATGGCACGCGGATAACTGCACGGACGGTGGTGGTGCAGGGCACACAGGCAGATGCAGCGACACTGGCGCGTGAGGCACTATGTGGCTGCGTAGACAACAGTGGTAGAGGGCACATGGGCAGCCGAGCAACTGGTTGCAGGCAGCATGTAAGGTGTATTCTATATAGAAATTTCATTGTATCCAATAGACTGACCTAGGGCATGATCTAATCCTAGATCTGCCCTTGATTATGCTTATATAGTTTTATCTTCTTTTCTCCACTACTTTGCATAATCTCCAGTACTCTCCAATGAGCATTCTCTCTCTTGTCGCCACCCCAAGCCAACCATTATTGTCACATCCCTCCAGTCCAGCACGACGCCATGGCCGCTACTGTTACATTGGAGTCATTGTCGATGATGCTGATCCTGAACTAGGAGAAGAGGGACAAGGTTCAATGGCTCCACAAGTGGACCTCAGCACTGGCTTAAGACAATGTGTGAGTGGTGATGATTCCCCTAATGCACACCTTGGGAGAGCATGTGGGGTACATCTTCCACTCCTTCGTGATGTGTCGTACATCTTCTTCCACTCCTTCAACTCCTTCGTTATGGTGGGGTACATCAGCTTGCAGCAAGGGTTTTAATTTCACATCAGTCCTAGTTTGTTAAATTTTTTCTTTTTGGTTATTGTCCACATTAACTTTTTTCCTGGATTGCACAACATTATCTTATCCATTTCCCATCATTGTCAAGTTCTTCACGTTTTGAAAGGAACCTTCGGTCATTGTACTGGCCATTTTTGGCTCTTTGCATACGTTCGAGATTCTCCTCTAAAACATACGTGTTATTCTTAATTCAGATTAATAATTGCTGGTAAATATTTTATATTTTTATAGTTTGAGAAATAATGGTGGCCAATATTTTGAAAGTTTGATAGCATGGATCTAGGAGACAACACCCATGGGAAAAAACGAGACATGTATATGTAACCATTTTGTAGGGTGCTGGTCCAAGCAGAAAATTAAGAAGCATGAACCTAAGTGGTCCCTAACACGTTTGTTTTGGAAGACGGCTGGTATAAGTTTGTACTCGAGGCAAGATGGGCACTAAGAATGCCCTAATTTAAAGTTGTGCTCATGCGCCCCACAAAAAAACTTTCCGGTGCAATTATGCCTAGAAATTTCTGTTAACTGGATCCATCAAATGTTAATGCATGCATGTGCGCTGCCCTCCGGCGGCCATGATATTACTTTTGATTTTGGAGCACCGTGGAGGGTTAACTAGATCCACAAAAGTTTATACCTCTCATATTTGCAGTCAAGTATTTTCCTTAGTTTATTCTAAGTGCGTGGCAGAATGTTGCTCATATACACGTATCGTCCTCTCCCTGCGTGCGATTTGTTTGAACAGAAAGTGGTGCAGTGTATCTCACTTCATTTACCGTATACTAAGAAAGACATGAGTGCTATTCTCTTGCGTGCAGCAGAAACACTCCCCCACCCATAGCGATGAGAGAGACCTTGCAGCTAGCTAGTAGCAGTGGCCAATGGTAGTGCGTGTGTGTGTGTGGCGGCTTCAGATCCACATGCAGGGCGCACCACCGAGATCCAGTCACGTGCGGGGTCAGCCACGCGCACGGACGGCCAGATATCATTGGGCAATGATGCCGCGGTGATTGTCAACAGAAAAGAAAGTCAAAGCCTAGGGATTTGGTGTAAAAAAAGGGGGGGGGGCGGTGTGGTGTGGAAGATTACCAGCACCAGAGTAGAATAGCACTCTGACAATGCTTCTCGGAAGCAGTAAAATTTCACCAAGTGAGAAGAGAAGCAGAGGGCAGATAGCATAATAGTAATACTATAGTGGACGGAGAATGAAACGGGCGGGTGGAATGGAGGCAAGATTCCCGGGGTCCTCACGTGAGAGGAAGCTGTCGTCACGTGACCCTGGCTTGGCGGAGACCACTACTACAGTACTAGGAGCAGCACTGATGCTGACAGATACTGGATCGATCGAGTGTCAATCTCGGACCCATTAATTAAATGATTAGTTGGTCAGCTAGCTGGCGATTACCTTGTCTGCATTACTACATATATTATATTATAAGCAGCGAGCCCTATGAGGCGAGGGTAGTTTTATCCGACCAAGACATTCGCTTGCAGCCGCGTCAAGTGGAGCGCTTTGTTATATAGTATAGCTGGACGCGTACGCAAAATATTCTCCTTTGTTTGCTAGCAGTAACGTCAAAAGGCATCATCACACAGAGTACTCCGGTACGTACCACAGAGTGGGTATGAAGATAAGATTACTTTTGGTTTTATTTAAGCCCTGCCCTTTTTTTTGGGGTGTGTGTGTGTTTATGGGTGTGGGTTTCCCTTTAGTTTGCCAGAATTTTGTAAAGCTGTATTTTTTTCTTTCTTTCTTGTTTCTGTTGTGGATAGATGTAATAAAATTTTGAAACAGTTTATACACGACGATTGAAATGCTCTATTATATATATATATATATATATATATATATATATATATATATATATATATATATATATATATATATATATCATAGTACTCTATATACCACTCTTGGAGAATGGGCAATCAATACCGGCCGGTTGACATTTGGCTACAGTACCGGATTCCCTAATCGGTATTGGACAATCAGGACTTAAGACATCAACTTCTAGTCCCGGGTGCATGGTCCGATACTAAAAATGACACTTTAGTACAAGTTCTTATCTAGAACCGGTATAAAGTAATTTTTTATTTTGCACGCGCGTGTATATATATATATATATATATATATCTCTACTACTTATTAAGTAAGCAATAGTAGTCTGCCATTGACTTGTTCTGCCTTTGACCTGTTCTGCCATGGCTCTGGTTCTGCCCCCACAGGCCGTACACGCAGGTGTCCAGCAAAAATTATTATACCTGCGCGAGTTGAAACTGGCCACCAGTTCAGCCACCATTTGAAACTGATCAGTCCAGCCACCGCGCCAAAGCTTATAAGCCGCTCCATGTCTCCTTTACTAGCCAATATGGTACTAAGTTTTTGCAAGACAATACAACAATACAGCAGTGCAGGCGTTTTGGGCTGCTTTTTTGGTGCGGCCCATACTCCAGCTAGGTTTGGGCGGCCCATACTCGCGCGACAGCAGCAGGTTCTTCCTCCGTCCGCACGATTGAGCGCGCAACCGTCCGTTCCCCTCGGCCGCCCCTCGGTCAGCTCCACGACGGCACGACCTCAGCTCCACTCTCGTAGGCTGCCGCGTCCGCCCCTCGGTCAGCTCCACAACCTCAGCTCCACTCTCGCAGGCTGCCGCGTCCGAGCCCGGCATCATCACCCAGCCACTGCCCCTCGGTGCTGTCGCGCCCTTCTCAGCCTCGGTGCGGCTACAAGGACCCACCGCGCTGGATGTGCCCCCTCCGCTGCGTCCTCAACCGCCGTGGCCCATCGACTCCACCGCCGTTGTCGGTCCTCCGCCCCACCACCTTCAACCATCGTGGCTTCCCCGATGAGGGCGACAGGACCGCTGCGAGGACCCGACGCGCTGGATGTGCGCCCTCCTTTGCATCCTCGACCGTCGCGTTTGTGAACCCCGATCTAAAGACGGAGAGAGGGTTCGCGGCGCTGTACACGAACAAGGGCCCGACTGCCGCTTCTGCAGGTACTCATCGCGGGAGCAGGTGCTGGGCGAGGTGCGCAAGCTGGTGGAGCTGTACTACAGGCGGGGCGAGCAGGTGAGCGTGACGGTCAAAGGCAATAGCGTGGGCAGCGTGCTGGCGATGATGTGAGCCTTGTCTGCATATGCCGCTAGCCGCCAAGCCCTTGCTGCTTGCCTGCACTGCCATCGAGTGGAGAAGGAGAGATGGAGTCAGACCAGGGCAAGGCGGCAAGCTAAAGCTCTTCATAAGTGGCATCTCCTGGGAAACGATCAACGATGGACAAGAAGCTGAGCGAGCACTTCTCTGCCTACGACGAGGTAACGCAAGAAGCCATCATGCACGACGAGATAATAAATGTCATGTATTATTTGTTCTTTCCCTCGTAATATTGTCGGTTTGTCTTGTTGCTGGTTCATTCTCTGATTGATGTATGCAAGCTGAAGTAACTGGACAATGGAACTTTTGATGAAAAATTGCAGGCACGATCCTGGTCACAATCGCTGGAGCTTGTACCAGAGGGGCAGGAACTTCTTTTGCAGCATCTGGCACTTCGTTCTCTATATATATTTGGCACCTCTTTCAGTACAGGAACTTCAACAACTGGCTCAGTGTCATGAATTTTATTAGTCGGTTGCTCTTCAAGGAATTGGTATGCACTAACAAGAACAACTCTCAATTTGCTTTCCTCAATGTATCTGCCAGTTTCTTTGGAGAACTGATAAGAAAGAAAATAGTGAGATTTACAGTTACAGTAAATGACATGAAAAGAACACTGCAACTAAAGGTTATAGCTAGGTGCTTACAAAGGCATGAACGAGTTCCTCGTCAGATGTACCATAAGGAACAATTGTGGTCTGTACCAAAAACTTGTCCTTTAGTTGCATGTCTGGCGGAGCAGTTCGGAGCGCTTGCATGGTAACTACATATATAAGTAAAAAACAAGCACACAGGTAGAATAAGAGGAAACAATAATGTAGCAGATCCTGGTTCATTCTCTGATTGATGTTCTGTTTGTGACTGCTGTCTGGTCTGATTTATAAATGAACGGCTTGTTTTAAAACATCTATGCATTGATGCCTAATTGTTTATGTTCGGATCTTATTTGAGGGGGCGCTCAAATTCAGATTGTGGGATGTGAAGCAAGAACTTCCATTTTGTCAACCATTTGTCTGTAAGTGGACTTTGCTCCCCTGTTGGGTTTGTTTGTGCAAACCACGACATCTGGTGGTGAGTGGTGATGCAGCTCGGCTTCATGCTGATCGCGCTGATTTGGGAGTTTGATTTTTTCGTCGTTCATGATCCTGGTCATTGCCATCCTCAACGATGGTGAATAGCTCAGACTCGAAACAACCTAGATATTCCACATCATGGCACCATTAGCAAGCTGAAGTAACTGGACAATGGAACTTTTGATGAAAAATTGCAGGCACGATCTCTACATCTAGACAACTGGAAGCTAAGCGAGATCTCGTCGCTGGTGTCGTCTACGGCACCGACTTCTTCACGGTAAACAAAGCTAGCACAAGCTTCATTCTCCTCCTGCCAGTAACAAGATAAGATGCAAGCTAGGATGTTGAGGAACTTTTCTTTCTTTGTTTGCATTGCTCCAACAAAACACGTTTGGCGTGAGGTCGCTACACGGCAGCCGAGACAAGATGATGTCGGCTCTGTACCTACAGGTGAGCATTATCAGCAGACACTCGACGCGCTCCCACAACTTGTGCTTCACGGAGTGCCCCAGGTTCCTCCTCTATGTCGCCCTCATCTCGGTCATGCCGTGCATAAGGCGGCTGTCAAGTGTCAACATCTAGGCTCGAGGGTATGCATATTTATTTCTTTTGAAAGCTCTATGAAAATTTATGATAGATGGGCTATAGAAAGCCACCAGAAACTGTGACATCATATCATTTAAATTGATATTTCAGTCTGCAGCAATTAGTATTTAGTTCTCTCATTCATCAAGCTAATTTTTATTTTACAGAAGAGGAAAATTCAAGACAGTAGAGGAATCTTAATTGGACAGATTGTAAGTCCATGTGCCTGGTGTTTCATTCTGTGCCTATACCCATTCGTCTTCTCAAGTATAAGGCTATTGATTAGTTATAATCTATTTGACCGCTACTTATGTCTACAAATTTTAGCTAATTTAGTTCCAACCAACTATTGTGAAACGAAATCCATGTAATGACCATTTACTGCTACTATGTCATGTTTTGAGGTTTTTTATTGGCAAAATGAATTCACCTCATCCCTGGTTAGCATTAGAAAGTTGAAGCAAACATCAAGTTTGTGCTTGTTTGACACAGTTCACAAGTTCTGAACCTTTTTGCAATTTTTCTTTAATATTCTACTCTATGCGTCCCAATTTAAAAATTGTTTTAGCTTGTTTATTTTCCCCTAAATGGTCAGCAAGTTTCAGTTTTGTTCACAAATTCAGCAGCGTTTGATTTTAGCCACAGCTGGAGAACCCCAGAATCTTGGATCTGTTTTTGCACTGTTTTCACTGATACAATCCTGCTACCTTTTAGTTGCATAAATTACAGTTTACAGAGGTTTATTTTCATAAATCTGCTAACGAAACTTCTTTCTTTCGATAGGAGTAGGATCATATCCATTTCAGCATGGTTTATTAGACACAGTGAATTAGCTATTTAGCATTTATTAGTTTCAAGTATTCAAGTGATGTAAAAACTTCACTTGAAGCCAAAAGATGCAAGAGGCCAATAAAAAATGTTCTGATAATAGTGACAGAACAATATGGACTAAAATATAGAGATTTATAGACTACTGGTAATTTGTGTTCTTCTTAACTTTTAGCTTTATCTACTGTTCTTTCTTTTAGTTCTTCCACCTAACTAATCGGTCTTGTTCTCACCTATTGGGTAATTCTGTAACCTGTGGATTTATACATCCCTTTAATCACAAGTATATATTCATCACTTTCTGTCTTTCTATTCTACTCCATGTGAATAACTAATTAAACTCTCCAACAGTAAAATCCCTCTCTTTCTTGAATCTTATTCTCGGACCTGTAAATAGTGTTATGCTTCCTATCACTAAATGCAGCAGGTGAAACTCTCTTGTTTTTTGAATAATGGTATTACGTCTAGGCTAAAGGAAATGTAGAGAGTACTTGTCGTTTCTCCTTATATTCTGTGTATGCAGTCAAGTTCTATTGACTCCCAACAAGAAATGGAGTTAATATAAGGAGTGCTCTGCTTACAAATATCCTGTAAATAGTGTTCTGCTTCCTCTTGTTGAACCATGATGAGTGCATTTTCATTTCAACTTTCTTTAATTGGTAAAGGTACATCACCGATGTCGGCTTCTCCTGCTCACTGCTCCTCTTGTGCACGTCTCTCATCTCCGGCAAGGTATTGCTTTTAATTTGTAGCGCAGCCTCCTATACAGCTTCTGTTTCTGCTAACTCGGTGCAAGGTACGATGCCGCCATCCCAATCCCTACCCCCAGATCGAGTTAATACCCATACATACAGCCATTTCTTTTAATCGATGAAAGGTATGATGCAAATTGTTAATTAGAATGCGCCAATTCACAAGCAAACTTTGTTGATTACTTACCTTTTGTTATTTCTGAGCTAAATGATTAACACTGCTACAAATGAGTAATATCATATTTGTGCTTATTTATATTCTTCGTAGTTCTATTGTGGTATGTGAATAACTAATTAAACTCTCCAACAGTAAAATCCCTCTCTTTCTTGAATCTTATTCTCTGACCTGTAAATAGTGTTCTGCTTCCTATCACTCAATGCAGCAGATGAAACTCTCTTGTTTTTTAAATAATGGTATTACGTCCAGGCTAAAGGAAATGTAGAGAGTACTTGTCGTTTCTCCTTATATTCCGTGTATGCAGTCAAGTTCTATTGACTCCCAACAAGAAATGGAGTTAATATAAGGAGTGCTCTGCTTACGAATATCCTTCCTATTGTTGAACCATGATGAGTGCATTTTCATTTAAACTTTCTTTAATTGGTAAAGGTATAATAGTGCTCCTTAGGTTTCAGAATTGTTTTTATGGTTCAACATACAATCAGGAGATTTGTTTTTCAAGTTTTATCTCGAACCTACTCAATGTCTCAATCTATCTTCGGTTTTCCCTAAAAAAAGGATTTGTTATTTGTTGTTTAGCTTACATGTTGGACTACTGCTTGCAACATTGGGAAATAAAAAACGTTTTATTTCTCTGTTTCACTTGCATTGTAAATCTCACCCTGATCATTGCAGCCTATTTCCAAACCAAATTGTACTACCACTCCATTGCACCCTTTGTACTAATTTATCCTTGTGCTCTGTCCTAGAGTATCAGTCCAACATGATTTGGCACCAAACCTTCTAAATGTTTTTCCTAAAAGTGTACTGACCCAAGGTCTACTTCTCTTTGTTGGTCGTCAGGGAGCTGCGCAAGCGCAGCGGCCATCGGGAGGAGTCGTCGGTCCTTGGTCGTCAAGGAGCTCCAAGGTGAGATAACCTACTCTTAGTTACCAATGCTTGTGTGTCTCCACCCCTAGGTTTTTCCAAATATCAATTTTCTCTATCACAATAGATTAATACGATTACTGCAACGGTCTAACAATTGCAGTATTGTTGTTAATCAGAAACAATTAGCATAAATGCATGATAGTTAACAGCATGGATTGACAACACCTTTATATGTTCAACACTAATGTAGCTGAAGCACTAAAACATTGCCCATTTCTATTTTCACAAAAGGCAGCGGTGATTGGAGTGAACTGCCTTGGGTTTGCTGTGCGAGTGTGCACAAGAACTCCAGTTCATGCCTATAAGTAGCTAATAAAAATACAAAATTAAGGCATATTTAGAACGAACCATTGAAATTAAGGCAGATTTAGAACGCACCGTGTGGATTCATGGTTTGGTGCAAATTGTGGTTGGGTTTCTACTTTCTGGATGGGTTTAATTGTGGCGTGTTTCTGGGAGGGGCTTACCATTGTGTTTTCTTAGAGTTAATCTTTGCTTCTCTACTTGCCATTTTATTTTCTCAGAGTTAATCCCAAGCTGTGCAGACTCTCAAGCATCAGGGTTGCCTTTTCTTCTTGTGCCCACAAGTATGGAGCATCTGTCTTTTACAACCTCGTGTTGCTTCCAGTTTACTGTCTTTCCATGAATTATGTCTAGCTTTGAACTTGGGAAAATTACAGAGTAATATTTTATTGTTGATCCCATACATTTATGTGGTCCATTTATGGATATGTAGTTCTTTGTTGAGCAATTAAAAACATTATGTAATTCTTATTTTCTCACATTCATATTCATTAATCTCAAGGGATGTTTTGATCCCTTTTTAGCAGCATACAAAGTGACATTGCTGAGTGATTTCTTCCTCTTATGTCTGGTTACCACTTATGACAGGTTATCATATAGAACAGAAGCTTCATTTGCTGTAGTAACTACCTTGCTATTCATTTAAAGTTTGTTGGTTCATGTGTATCTAACTGTCGGTTATTCCTCACATTTTCAGCTGGAATTTCTGCATGCAGCAAACTTTCAATGATAGGATGCAAAGCAAAAGGTTTTTATTGTTGGATTGCAGAATTATGGAGCGTTTGCCATAGAGAGTTATGCTTTCAAGTCTATCAAGGAGTTGACCGAAAAAGGCAATGCTACCAGTAGTAGCACATCCGGTGCAAATTAAGGGTCCTCAAGGTCTCGTGCCATTCTTCACATCATCAATTATAGGTAAGCCAGATGATGATGAGCATCTAATTAATCTATTCAGTAAGAATTGTAACCTGAAGGGTAACTATTTGTGTTGACAATATATATTGTTAGGATGCTTTCGTTAGTTTAGTTTGTCACTGATTATATCCTTATATCGATTTCATCTTTGTCGTTGACTTGCTCAGGTTGTCGATGGCTAGGACCTCTTTCAAAATGGAGCATGACCTCAGTAAATTTGGGTACTTTTCAAGATGGAGATCTCTTGCCAAATACTCAAACCACCATGGCAAAGAAAGGCCAATATGTGAAAAGTCAAGGTATAGTGAGAATATTTGTTAGTTACATTGAAAATTGTCTTGCTTCTCCACTTCAACTTTTCTTTGGGAGTTACACAAATGATTATTCTTAAATTTGTATAACACCTTCAATTTTTTTTAGTAGTTAAGTTAGCTACTAGCTTGTGCTCTAAATTTGTGCTATTCTTAAATGAGCAAAGCATGTATGCACCATTTGACTTTTATTAATATGGTACAAATGGTATTTGCAGCTACTCTTGGGCTAAATCTTGATATTTTTCATTGTAGAAACTGGCACTGCTCTAGACCGAGCCAGTGCTGAACAGCTGAAGATGTCATCCCCCATCCTTCCTCCTCCAAAACTTCATACACAGGAAAAGAAAAGGAAAAAAATACTATTTAGAAGCAAGGTCAGGTGATTGCTGCCTTATATCAGTTGAACCTACAAGAATGTTCTTTCCTTATTTCTTTTCTATGTAATTACGTGGATGATAGGAAACAATGTATTTAAGTGTTAGTATCACAGTTAGGTATATTTCAAGGTGCCCATAGACTGTATTTAGCTGAACATACCAGATGGGTCCTAATACTTGCATTGAAGTTATTGGGCACTCAGTTGCATGGTGTAATCTGTTCTAGCTGTTAAAATTTTAAAGGGAGATCTTCCTTTTGTGATTAATACTTTGATTTGATAATGTTTGACTGTGCCTTGGATTACTGTACATTGTTCCTTCTGTTGGTGGGGGTAAGGTACCCTAAAACTACAGTGATAGTTATCATTCTGAGTTACACCATACTTAGCAACTATTTATATATCGAGTTATTTTCTCGCTGGTGCTAAGTAACAAATGTTTGATCTCATCATTTTTCTTGTTTTAACTAAACCACCCTAAATTCCAGTTATTAAACTTTGACTCTATATGTTCACCCTAACCTGCAAAAGTTTTTAGAGTTGTGTGTGCTTTCATTGAACTCTCTCCTTTTTTACGCCAACTAAACTATATCTCTTTTGATTATGTATTTGGTTTGCAAGGTTTGGTTGACATGAACAAACCTCCTGAAATGATATCTGGCAATATGAAGGTAGGTAGGTGGATTACTAGGGATTGTCTCAAAGTGCCTATTTGACGGGTCACATCAAACTGTCGTTGATGGTTATGTTTTTATGCAGCCATGTGTGTGTATTCTGAACTGTTTGTGAGGTTTGCATGGATGGTACATCCCTGAAATAATTGTAGCAGAAGGAAGCAGAAAGAAGGTATGCCTGAAAGCAGATAAATGATTCTTCTTCTCTAATTGCGTACTCTTTACCTGATTTACATTACTCCCCACTTGTTATTTTTTGGATACTGAAACCTACATTTCTGTTCTTTACAGTTTAAGGAAATTCAATTTCAGAAACTTCAGAGATTGCTAGATGGGTGCCATCCTGATTTTGATAATGATCATCTGTGTTTTGTAAATAATCATGACCTGCTTCTTGAAATGAGTACTCCAAGTGCTGACCTTCATCTACTTCCTGAGACAGGTAAAACAATCTGAAATAAACAATCTGAAATTACAATTTGAAAGTAGTATTTTTGTTCTGTAGGGGTAGATATTACATTTTTCTAATAAATTCATTCTGAAGGAGTGGAAAACATAAGGACACCTAAAAGTCTTCACGCTGAACTTAAGCGTGAACTGTCAAAGCTAAATACGGTGTTAAAGCTACAAGTATGTATAATCTTCCTGCTACCTTTTTCCATCCCTCTCTGCTCCTATTGTTGCATTTAGTGTCCTTCTGATATCATTATTTGTGGAAGTATCTGATCCTCTGGTTCTGAACTATTTTTTCATTATTCACAACTGCAGGATAATGTACTCTTTCTGGCCAACCAGTTCATTGAATATCTTTTACATAATCATTTAGTTGTGCGGGAGCCACGGAGCATACTGCATGCGTTCAACATAGCCTTGGTAAGCTAGGCACCAACTGGTGTTACTTTGTTTGCTTTTACATTGAATTTACCAAATATGATAAATTTCTTTATTACTTGTTTCAGTGTTGGCGTGCTGCTTCTTTTCTGAAATACACTGAGTTGGATCATCGAGAATCAGTTGCCCTTGCTTCAGATTGAATTATGAATGCAATGAGGCTCCATCATAGGCAGGCTTACAGGTTCGTAGTATTGTTAGGACGTGCATCTTACTATAACAATATAAGACACATTTTGTATATATAACACATGTGCATATATAAGTTATCAAGATATTATATGTCTCTGTTGCAACGCACGGGCACTGACCTATAAAAGTATAACACACATTTGTACATAGTTTATCGTATTTTTATACGTTCCCGTTGCAACGCACGGGCACTCTCCTAGTATATATATATATATATATATATATATATATATATATATATATATATATATATATATATATATATATATATATATATATATATATATATATATATATATATATATATATATATATATATATAGCCCTGGGCTTCCAATAACTAGAAGAAGCCCAGGTCGGACAGTGCAATCCGGTCGAGCCGGACCACATCCGGACGTCTATAAAACAGGACCCGGAGTGCTAGGGTTCAGTTTTTTACGCTCCACCCTTATTCATTAGCGACGCCATGTGCGACGACAGCGGTTGCCCCAGAGCATGCGCGGCGGTGGACCCCAGCCGGTGGCCGCAACTCCATGACCTCGACGCGCGGTGGCTGAGGTTCCTCGATCTGGAGTAGTGGCGGCGGTTCCCAGGTCGGTGGCGGCGGCTCCCCGATCCGGAGGGCGAGCGACAACGGGGCCCTTGTGCGGGCAAGCGGCGGCGTCCCCGAGGTCCCGAGGAGGCGCCACTTCCAAGGCCGGCGAGCAAGCGACGCCCGTCGACGTGCGAGTAGCGACGGCGACGCATGAGGCGCTATGTTCGAGCGAGCGGCGTCACGGAAGGCCCGAGATGCACGCAGCGATGATCGCGCGTGACATCCTCCGATCCGGCGTAGTTTTCTTTTCGATTATTGTGTTTTATGCCTACCACATGTATTATTTACGCCAAAAACTGTACGATTTTATGCTTAAACATGGAGTTCGTATATCAGTTTACTGCATGCACATTGGAAAGGAAATTCCTTGATTTATGATGTTCGTAATTTGCGCGCATGCAATGGAAGCTTCCACGATTTTTGCCATAATTTTTGGATCTGTATAAAAATAGAAACCGGATGCATGCGGCTGCCATGTTTTTGGATCTGTCATAAAAATAGGAGAGTAATAACAACCTACTAGAGCTATCAACCTCTCACATTGACTCAGTATTTACGCTTATAACTGAGGAATTTTATGCTCAAAACTTAAGGTTTTTACGCTCCACCGAAGATACGTCCAACAGTGAACAACATGCCAGATTTTTTATGCAGTATACCGAATTGCATAATTATCTACAAAGTGTGACATATTTAGTATCAGTATATATCATAAAATGGTCATTACGAGTCTAGCTACATGGTTGTTGCAGCGATCCTAAATTTATGAAGGAAATAAAGCATTTAACATAGAAACCGCCACACATATCTTTCCTAAATTTACGCGCATGCAAGAGAACGTGTTTGACTTATGCATGCATTTTGCCATAATTTTTGGATCTGTATAACCGCATGCATGCAGCTGCCATGTTTTTTGGATCTGCCATAAAATAGGATCGTAATAACAACCTACTAGAGCTATCAACCTCTCACATTGGCTCGGTATTTACGCTTATAATGGAAGGATTTTATGCTCAAAACTTAAGGTTATTACGCTCCAACCCGGAGATGCGTGCACCAGTGAACAACATGCCAGATTTTTTACGCAGTGTAACGAATTCATAAATAGCTACACCATGTAGTATAATTTGTATCAATATATATCATAAACTAGATATAATGAGTTTAACTGCATGGCTGTTGGAGGGATCCTATATTTATGAAGGAAATAAAACATTAAATACGATTTTTTGTTTCTATGCGTGCAATTCATTTCCTTTCATTGCACATTATTTTCATCATAAATTCGTGTGCATGCAGGTGGTAACATATTTTTACGCAGTATACCGAATTGCATAATTATCTACACATGGTAGCATATTTAGTAGCAGTATATATCATAAAATGGTCCTTACGAGTCTAGTTGCATGGCTTTTGCAGCGATCCTAAATTTATGGAGGAAATAAAGCATTTAAAAATAGAAACCGCCGCACATATCTTTCCTAAATTTATGCGCATGCAAGGGGACGTGTTTGACTCATGCATGCATTCTTTTTTTGCGCACAGAGACATGGGCGCGGGTGGTGCAACCGACAGCCTGGTTCAGTCGGTGCGCTGGGTTAAACCAGGTTGCAGGGATGATCGACCTGGGCTTCCTTTAACTATTGGAAGCCCAGGGCTCCTGTTATACCTACCATATATATATATATATATATATATATATATATATATATATATATATATATATATATATATATATATATATATATATATATATATATATATATATATATATATATGTTTGTGTGCGTGCGCGCGAGTGTGTACATATAAATGGACAAGTAAAGAGACGTATCTCTACAAATAGTAACAGTAGTTCTTTTCAATGGGACATATGTCCAAATAGCCAAGACACTTTATTAAAAATCCATAGTACAAATGTTCCTTTTTCATCTTAGTTCTTTTTTTCGTCTCTGGCCGGGGTGAAGATGCCCTTAGCCACCAACTAGACATTAGCATAGAAAATAAAAATATATTCAACCGGCTAAGAACTAATTAGCCCCCAAATTTAAGGCTAGTCGGTAGGATGTATTTTCTTATTTCATGTCTATGGGTTAGTTGATGATTCAACTTCTTTCTATTTCACGAAGATTCATTTTTGGACTATTCCTACCGAAAACATATAAAACATTAAAAAGAGTTTATTGTTCAGCTCAAGAATAATTGATGTATATGTTAAAATAAACGATATAGGCATTATGGACAACAAATAAAAAGAAAACGAAAATAAAAAAACATGGACAAACATCATTTTGCAAGTGTAAAAAATGCAAACTCTATAGCAAAAATACATAAGAATAATGCATAAGAACAAAACCTCAGTTTTCGATGTGTTCACCATGGGGACAAGGCATTACTGCTGCATATGATGGCGATAGTAAGGTGTCCTTGAACTCAATGGTGGTGTGACGTCATGGTTCATGAATGAGAAAGGCTTGAGGAATGCCGTAATTATATAGAGAAATTGTGGTACCGCTTCTTACTAACAATAAGTACTAAAGACGTTTGGGCGGGAACCAGAGAATATGTAGTACGATTTTTAAAAAGAACCGGTACTAAAACCTTCGAAAAAAATCTATACTAGATCTTTAGTACCAGTTCTTTTTAAGAAACGGTAATGAAGTGATTTAGGTGGGAACCCTAAACTTTTTGGTGGGAATAGGAAATAGACCTTCAGTATTGACTCTTTACTTGAACTAGTACTAAAGACATCTCTATTTTTGGCGCCAGCTCGAGGATCTTGAATACTGGTTGGTGTCTCCAACTAGTACTAAAGACTTGACTTTAGTACCGATTAGAAACATCAACTGGTACTAATAGCATCCACTTGGTACTAATAGCATCCACTAGGATGTAGTGTTTAAAACCGATACTAATGATTGTTTCAGTACAGACTTCGAAGGAACCGAAACAAATGTTCTTGAATGAAAGCCCTTTTCTTCAGTATTGTACATGGCACGTCTAAGTATGTGGTCAATGTTTCTATTTGAAACCTTGCTCCAGTTATCATGGTATCCCATATATCAAGACACCTTGAATCCATTTTTTTAATTGTGTCCTTATTATTAGTTACTACTATTTTTTATCCTAGAATTGAAACTTTCTTTAATATTGCAACTTTTATTCAAAATTCCTATATTTCTATTTCTATAAAAGAAGACTTAGGTCCTATACTACTCTTTTGGTTACAATGGTAACAATATTGACCATTTAAACCTACACCATGACACTAAAGATCGGAGGTAGAGGTCAAAATGAGATCTTGGATATACCAATTGTGCTAACTTAGGAGAATGTTAACTAATAATCAGTATTTGCATTAGGGAAATCTTAAAGCCATGCGAGGTCATGGTCATCTTTGGTCTCTGCTAATATCCTTCACTATTGTAATACTTTTTTGAAAAAATAAAACAATTATTGTTATATGATGAACATAGATTCCATATGATGTGTTATCTATAATTTATAAATTTATCTAAAAATAGTTTATACAATTTATGTACACATATTAGTATATAGTAAATAATATATCTTTTGCCAAGAAGGATCACAAAGCAAGTTGGCAAGTTTTGGAAACATTTTTCATGTTGTGGTTTTAATAGAAGCCAACCAAGGAAGCTTGTCCCATGATTTGTGCCCCAAAACAAGAAGTTGGTCTAGGGGTTCTGAATCTTTGGACTCATAATGGTTTCCTTTTGTCTAAGCATCTTCATAAATTCTTTAATTGTCACAATATTCCTTGGGTTCATTAGGTTTGGAGCAGATATTATGCTAATGGGTGTTTCCTAGATCTATTAATAGTTTTAGGAGTTTCTTTTGGTGGATAGATATTCTAAAGGTCTTGGACCCTTATAAAGGAATGGCACTAGCACATATCCAAAATGGCAAATCATAATTTTTTTCTGGCTAGATCTTTGGAATGTAAGAGTGTTAAATCAAGCCTATCTAGAACTTTTTTTCATTTGCAAGGGATGCTCACATTTTAGTAGAATGAGTTCATTGCACACATGGGTTTATTTCACTTGCCTCTTTCAGATGAAGCTTACGTTCAATTTTAGGAACTAATGAGTTTGGCTCACAATATGGATATTCAACATCAGGCTTATCAACATTCTTACTTGTGGGGCTCCTCGTTTTTTTCTCAAGCAAAGCATATAAACTATTGATTAGCCACAACCAGATCCATCAAGCCTTTTAGTGGCTTTGGAAATCTTCATGCTAGGATAATCTTAATTTTTTCTTCTGGTTAGTTCTCAATTATTGGATAAATGTTCAAAATTTGCTTCATCGCCAGAGTAATACCTCTACAAGATTATAATTGTGTGATTTGTTCATGAAGCATCGAATATACCTTGCTTCACCTTCTATTAGGCTACTCTTTGCTTTGGAGTGATGGAATACCTTGAACCTCGTCATACCAACAAGTGGTGATCTCTTGTGCGTCTTGGGCAGTCTTAAAGACCAAATTAGATTGTTATTCTTTATAAAAATTGTGGTCACTATAGTTGGTCCATCTAGGCAATTAAGAATAATATTATTTTGTGAAATATATTTGCATTAGTGCATCGATGCAAATTAATCTTTAAACATGATTTTTCTCTTGCTATTCTTAGGGAAAAAGAAAAAGATGAACCCAAAAAAATCATAGCTAGAAGCTTACGTGTATTTTTTTCTCATTTTTTTAACTTTTTTGTTTCTTGAGGTTTTCTACCTGGTTTTATTTACTTTTATTAGTAAGGCATAATAGGTGATAAAATCTCTCATGATTCCCTTGAAAACATGGAGGCTTCGTTGAAAGCCTTTAAGTAGTCATATTAAGGTTTACAGGGTTACAAGGGAATTTTTCTTTAATTAAAAGTACTTTACTACAATGCACTAGTCCAACATTTCTTCCCAAACCATACATCTTATCAATGTTCACAACACCACTTAGCTTATCTGTAAACGGAAGGAATGTCATTTCTCTCTCTATTCGGTCCTACCCAACCATCAACTACGTTCAAGAAATATTTCGTGTAACAGAGTAATTACAATACTATATCCTCCACAGACGGCTTACACCAATTAATACATCTATGAGTTACACTGACAGGTGGGCCTGCGGGAATGTCTCCTAGTGGGCCGGTGACGTGCAAGCTGCACCACATAGCCTTTGCTGCCTCTGGAGTCTTCGCGCATTAATGCCCTTTGCTCTCCTCGGACAAATAATTAGTGCCGAGGGCTCTTGGATCACGCCGTAGCGAAGTCCCCCGTTGGTATCGATCGTTCAGGAGCCCCCGCTTGGTATAATCCCCTGTCACGGTAGGTCACAGGGTTGAAGCCCCCCTTCGCTCGCGGTCATGTGCACTGGTTAGCTTGAAAACAAAAGGTAATGCCTTCGCTCCATGATTGAGATCACATTTGGCCTCCATCCAACATATTGTTGCGCAGAGCAAACTAGCGCGCAACCCAACAGATTGTTACTATGCAAGGGACAACATGCATGACAGAGAAGAAGAATGGGATCACGTATCGTGTGATTGGTTTCGTTCTCGGGGCGTGAAATTGCACCCACGAAGATTTAAAGCGCAGTTTGTTTGGTTCCCTTTCCTACGCACACATGCTGAGGAGATGAAAAAACAGACCGTGAGCTAGGCTCGCGCGAGACGCTGGAGACCTACGTACGCCGGCATGCAGGCCGAGCCCATGCAGTTTTAGATTATTTTCCCATTATATCTTTCAAATAAAAGATTTAATCACCGAAACTTTTTGAGATTTTTATGAATGAATCTAGACGACAAATGTTGTATAATATTTATAGATTTATTTATACACTTTTCTCTAGTACACGTCAATACAGACAACCAAACACAAGTGATACTTATCTTAAATACATTAATACAAACAACCAAATATAAGTCTATGCACGGATCTAGCCTGTACATAGAAGATCTGGCTCCTCACATACGGGGTCAGCTACCACCATATAGCAACCAAACCGACGGATAAAGAACTAAAACGATCGAGAGAGAGAACAGAGAAGCTTCGAGGCAAGAGTAGTATACGCAATCCTTGAAGCAGCGACCTCGGTTACTTGGATCCTATGCTTTGCAAGCTAAGCTCGTCACGTGAGGTCAATGACAGCTTAATCATGCAACCTGCCTCCAGGAACATTTCGGAGAATGGAATGCTCCGTAGATTCTGCACAATTCCCCTTTGACTTATTCGTTCTCGTCAGTCGTCGCTCGTCTCGGCTCCTCTCCGGTCCTCCCTCTACCTCTCTCCTCGCGCCCTCTAGCTCACATTCTTTGGTCATGTGGGCGGTGGGCCCCAGCTGGGAGAACATCCGAGCCCAGTTGGCACGGGCAGCTAGCTCTCGAGGTCAAGTGACGGGTCGGAAGCCACCCTGCTGCTCCATGCACACAGCGAGCGAGCATGGTGGCCTACAAAGTTTTGGCCCTCTTGCTCTCACTGAAAGAAGGGTTGGTTACTTGGTTTGGCATGTGCTGATTGATCTTCTGAAGTCCTGATAAATGTGCAGGATGTACCTTACCCCTAGTGGTTCCAGCCTTCGTGCGAGACGCGTGACAGTGAGAAATTATGATAAGGCCTCTTCGATTGGCTGCATGCAGCTTCTAACTAAAATAGCCCCAGCCGTAGTTTGGACTGCGATTTGGGATTTTGGGCGAGTTATTCCAATTCATTTTGCAAATCGCTCCTGCTGTACGTATATTATTCATCCGTATTTGAATTCGATCCATTTAAGAGGGTTGAGATAAGATCCATATCGAGTCCGGGTATTCAGTATGTGATCCGTATCCGATCTTTATATGTATCCGTGTATTTAAAGTTCGATATTTTTAGAATGGAGATATCCATTCAAATCTTATCCGACAGTCCGACACAACTTGGGTACCATTTGGTTCAGATATTTGTAACGTAATGGGTAAGTGATAACGTTAAATCATGTTTGTTTTAGTCCCACCGTAATCAGATACCATACTAAAAATTGATACTGGACTATTCAAACTTGTTACCGACAGTAATCGAATGTAAACCATTACCATTACCCTTTGCGTTACATTTCTTGAACCAAACAGCACCTTGATAATATCCCTGTCTGATCTGAATCCGAATAGAAAATATGAAAAACAAATGCGGAACGATTAATATCCATATATGTGTTAGGTCGGATTACATATGTTACTAATCAAGTTGCATTTCGCGAGAAACGTCTCTAGTAGCTTTTCGATCTACATACTACTCTCACTAGTAGAGAACCGACTAATGGTTATTACATTTAATCTTAATCAGAGTTGGGCTCCAGTATATAGCACCACAAGCGGGTAAGGAAAAAAGTCTAGTCTCCGTTGGTTGCTTAATAGAGACTAAAGATGACACTTTATACCTAGTTAAAGCCACCGAGTGAGAATAAAGACCCCACACCTCTTTAATCCTGATGTTGCCTCTAAACAGGACTAGAGGATAACCATTAGTTATGGACCGAGCCACCACAACCACCAAGGTTACATGCATTGTTTTTCAGTTAAAACCTTGTTCTTTTCAGTTGACTTGAGTCGTTCGACCAAATCTGTCAAATCTGCAGTTGGAATCATGTGAAAGCTCTCCTCAAGGTTTAATAATGCCTTTGTTTCATACAACAATATTATATACATATTTTGAAAAACTTCTATATGATGCAAGTTTCTTTTCATATTTACAGTGCACTGATGGAAATCTAAAGAAATACTTGTCTTGGTTCCTATAATCACAAGTTTTTTATCGAGCACACAAGACATAGAGACCTACTGCTAATACTTTACTAGAATGGTAAAAATATCATGAATGGGCAAAAGACCTGAGTATAAACAAATGAAGAGAATATATCGTGAAAATAGAAAAGAGAGTCAAAGATTATAAGGTAACAGTGGAAATTATATTATAATCTCAAAGTTATTTCCACTTTTAGACCCTTTACAATTGACAATTTTTTTAATGTAGGAAGAAACAGAACGACTTAGGGAAGAATTAACTACATGGCTATCTGTGTTCCATTATGTTGAGCCTGACTTTGTCCCGTCATCTCTAATTGAAGTCATCCCAACCGCTCCTAAAACAAACATAAAGTGGTTAAAGACACACTAGTAGTTCACACACGAAATTAAGGATTGGTCAACAATTTTCTAGGTGGTTGCTACAAGAAGAAAAAACATTACATGATATTTTCAATGGTCGAATGAATATGGAGAAGTGTACTAAAAATATAAGAGGTGTGGTTTCAGAGGCAAGGTACTTCATCTTAGTCTCAAAATATTGAAAGAAGATTGGGAACATAATCAAATATTCATGACATTAGAAGACTCTAAAGCAAAAGACTATCTTTTATCTTTTGTTGATGCTTAGCTAGATGGTGTTGTGTTGGTGTTGAATGTTGTGAACAATGTAGTGAATGTGAATTCTAAGTTGTGAACTAAGAAGTGACTGTGAGCTCTAGGATTGTGAATTATGAAGTGATGATTGTTATGAACTATGTTGGTATGTTGTATGTATGTTATGAACTCTATTTTGGTATCTGTTTTGGTTTTCTACATTCACTACCGGAAACGGGCGCTTTGCCGAGTGCCTGAAGCACTCGGCAAAGCCTTAAAAACACTCGGCAAATGCTTTGCCGAGTGTCGCACTCGACAAAGAAGGCTCGGCACACAGTGCATCGACAAAGCCTTCTTTGTCGAGTACTTTTTTTGGGTACTCGGCAAAAAGGTTTGCCGAGTGCCAGGGAGCACTCGACAAAGAAAAGCAGCCGTTACGGTGATAGGTAACGGAGACGGAGTCTGTGCCGAGTGTCTCGGGTGACACTCGACAAAGGAGTTACCTTTGCCGAGTGTCTGCCCGACAGCACTCGGCAAAGAAGCAATCTTTGCCGAGTGCCACCTGGGACACTCGGCAAAGAACCCGCCAGGGAGGGTCCCCATGTCAGGTTCTCTGCCGAGTGCTACGTACGGCACTCTGCAAAGCGTGCCTCTTTGCCGAGTGCTAGAGTGTCAGGTTCTTTGCCGAGTTCTACACATAGTGCGTCATAGCTTTCTCGAAACTTTTTCAAATTTTTACCATAGCCTCTACATATGATATCATGACACGTGGATAGGTTTCATGATTTTCTGATTTTGTTTGTGTTTTATACAATTTTTAAACAACTGGATGGCAAGTTCACGACCATGTTGAGTGAGCATGGTGCTCGAAGTTTCTGGTCCGCTCCTGAAATCGGTCGTAACTTGTGCTAAGTAGCATGGATATCATTTTCGCATGCACGGTTTTCCAAGTTTTAAATTTTAGTGTGGTATCTGATTACGGTTGGACTAAAACAAACATGATTTAACGTTATCAGTTACCCATTACGTTACAAATACGTGAACCAAACGGCACCCTAAATAGCATCTAAGGTTTTGGGTTCTCTGCGTGACAACAAATATTCTACTCCCTCTGCCCCAATTTTGTAATTTGTTTGACTTTTTTACCAAGTTTGACTGACTCGTCTATTCATTTTTATGAAAAATAAAAAATTCAAAATCATACTTAAAGCATATTATATGCTAAATGATATCACAATAAAGTTAATAATAATAATGAATTTTGTTGAATGAGACGAGCTGGTCGAACTTGATGTAAAAAAGTCAAACTAATTATAAATTGGAAGGGGAGAGTAGGATTTATCAGCTTTGTATTTTTAGGGTAGATGAATTTATGAGAGCATCTTCAAGAGACTAGCTAAATGGCTCGTCAAGCTAAATTTTGGCCACTCAACAGCAAAATAACTCTCCAACAGACTAGTCATCTAACTTGTCAATCTATCCGACTCTCCAAATTGGCTCCTTCACTAGCCAAACTTGGCTAACCGTTCTGAATAGTTAAACTAGATAGATAGTCGAGTAGAGTGAGATACTACATATAGAGTGTAATTTTTATGGAAAGGTAAATAAAGATTAAAATAGAGAAAAAAATGAAGATTGTCATGAAGCTGCTGTGATGTTCTTGTGGACAGCGATCCTCAACAGCGTGGTGCTTGTGACAACTTTAATTTATCAATCTTATCTCGAGGATTTTGTGGTCCAGTCTTTAAAGGTGATGATAGGAGTAGAGTTTATGTGCCTGTATTCATAAGGGCATGTGCATTGTTAACATCTACGTTGTACTGTGTAATCTCAAAAAAGAAATCTCTTTATTGCGCCTTCACCTGAGTTCTGGTCAAGCTCACCACTTCAATAAACTCACAAAACAATGCTGGCTTGATTACTTGTGAACAATTAATCCTAGCCTTTTATTTTATCTTCTCAGCCAGTAAACTAATAGGGTGACCGGATTCTATGCAGCTGTTTTTTATTAAAAAAATAAAATCATATTGGCATGAGCATGTGAGCATAATGCAAGTGAGGACTGAAGAGACCAGTGACCACATACCCATAATAATAAATCAATTAAAAGAAGAGGGGGGCCATCTTATAAAGGCAGGGCACAGGGGGTGGGGAGCAAGGGGGGAAAAGAGGATGAACAGTAGATGGCATAAATGGCTCTGGATCCACCCATCGGCAGGTAGCTAGCGAGCGGGTGGCACTCGTTCGTCACTTAACTCATGTTCCTGCTGCTGCTACATATCCTCTCCCGCCACAGGCATCATGGACTGCAATGCGATTTATGGGCGACGGCCGGATCGAAAGGCATTCATTCACTCAACCATTCACTTTGCTTCTGGTCCATGCATGCATGTCTGCATACACTGATGCACACACACACACACACGAGGCCTAGCTAGCAGCCAGCCTAGTCTAGGCTAGCCGTGTAGCTAGGGGGAGCAGCACGTCCGAACGATGGCTGCCTCGGTTCAGACAAACTGTTGCGTTTCGCCTGCTGGTCTCTAGCCACCACGTGATCCTGAGCGGATTCAATGCTGAGAACCAGCCACGGCCATGCATCACTCAATGCTAGCTAGCTTCATGTTGCTTCATTACGCGCACAAAACAACCGGTGGATCGGAGATGGTGTTGCATCATGAATATGCATACGTACATGATCTGACATTATATATATATATATATATATATATATATATATATATATATATATATATATATATATATATATATATATATATATATATATATTGTGCATGCTATGGAATAATGTAACATCCTGATTTTTTATTTAGCAAAATTCTTTTAAATAAACCGTGCGTAGAAAACCATGTTGATGCATTCGTACTCCTCTCTTACATCGTGTTTTTGGTTAAAACAATATTTAAAAATTCACCCAATATGTTTATCTAACTCTATGGATTTTTCTAATATTTTCAGACACATTTCCTTTTTTTTTCTATGTCAAGGTTTTCATGTTGGATGTTCATCGCAATCTTTCCTTGATCCGCAACCATTTTATTTGGATGCGTTAAAAAATTTCCTAGATTTTTTGAATCTTTCAAGTCTTTTCCAAGGATCAAAACAATTTTTAGAAATTATTTTAACACATAAAATGGTATTCTAAGACTGGACAAAAAGGCTAATCCTAATCTAACTTGGCCCCAAAACCACCATATATATACTCATCACGACCAGCTCGAGGAGCTAGCTTGTTCCGAGACATCATCCTTTTCACTAGGATCTAAACATAGCCATCACAGAACGTCAAAATAGCTCTCCTCTAACCTCGACAATGAGTTGTTCGACATCGGTCGATCTATATCCAGCTCCATTAACACTATAGGAAAACTGGATACAAACCGTATTAAATTAACCACTTCCAACTGTTTAAGGATTGAACCGTCTAAAGTTAGCCCGTCGAAAATTAAATACCTTCCAAAGGTTTCCCGACCAAACCGTTGGAAACTAAATAATTTCCTATGGCTAAACCAACAGTCGGAAGTTAAGTTGGTTCAGCCGCCGCCTGAGTGGATAGTCTAACGACGTCAATATATTTCCAAGGCTGTGCTAGCCATTGCATTACAGGAAAACGATTAAAGAACATCGGTCAGGAACCAATGTTCTTAATCTAATATGCCGACATACTTAATTTAAATATGTCGTCTTACCAATTTACTTAGCTTACGAACTGTTGGGGGCCTTCGGCTTCCGAAGGTCCTCAAAAACATGATTTGACAATGTTTTCCAAGTATGCGAGCATGTATCTTCGGAATCAGGTTGCGGGTATACAAAAGCATGGTCAAGACGAAGCTTGACTGAAATGGAAGACGATCATGACGAAGGATGAAACGATTACGAAGCTATGTGCAGAAGAGCTTCGGCATGACAGCAGAAAAGGGAAACCGACTTAAAGATGAAAAGCCAAATTAGACCTCGAATAATTACTATAGAGTTATTGATAAAAGTAAAGGGCATTAATGTAATTTTACACGGGCTACGTCCCGTGCCTATAAATAGATGAACAGTACTCCTGTACTGTTCACGCTGACTTGGCATTAGCATCACGCTTGTACCCTTACTTTCCTTTAAGCCGAAGGTACATTTGTGATTTGTTGTTGTCTATATAAGTAGAATAAATATGAATAAATTAGTAATAATGTTCAAAGTAATCATGTTATTTTCTGTGTTTTATGTATAAATTTCTCTTATCTTTTATTATGATTATGAAGGTGTGACCTTCATAACCTTCGTCTGAAAGCCATTATATTCAAAGGGAAATAATGCTTCGAAGGACGAAGGGCTTTGATATCTAACATTTTATGTTGCCTTGTTCTTAATTCATAGCATTTGAGAACAAGTCCCCAACATTGGCGCCCACCTCCGGTGAACTCACTTCCATTTCTTAAGCTTTGATCATCTTCGGCAAGCATCACCTTCGTCATGCCACCGAAAAAAGCTTCAGCGACAGGGGCTGCCACTCTGCAGCCGCTGGACCCCAATCAGGACGTCCTTTCTCTTAGGGAGGCCCGAAGCCAGAAGAGAAAGGCCACCATTCCAACGCCTCCGGAGGACGACTTGGACCAGGAAATCCAAAACCTGGAGATGCTCCATCAACAGGTGCAACGAAAGAAGAAGATGGCTCGTCTAGCTGACCTTCAGAGGCAGATAGATGAAGCTTCGGAAGAGGTTCGTCATCTTGCTCAGGATGACCAGAACCGAAGGCCTCCACGCAGAGAGCTTCATTAGGAGGGCTTCTACAATGAGGACGACTGGTATGAAGATTTCCATCATGGAAATTTTGCTTTTGATGATGCTTCTCCTCTATCAACAGAATTGCAGGCTACACCATGGCCCCAGTCTTACAAGCCACCCCAGCTCCCCATGTACGACGGTCATTCAGACCCGAAGCAATTCTTGATGAGCTATGAAGCAACCATATCTTCGTATGGTGGCAATACTGCAGTCATGGCAAAGTATTTTGTCATGGCCGTCAAGAGTGTCGCTCAAACCTGGTACTCCTCTCTTCGGCCAGGGACAATCACCTCATGGCAGAAGCTGAAGGATATGTTGATAACCATCTTTCAAGGGTTTCAGACGAAGCCAGTTACTGCTCAAGCTTTATTCCAGTGTACCCAGGACCACGAAGAATACCTTCAGGCGTATGTCCGAAGGTTTCTGCGTCTGAGGGCACAGGCGCCAACAGTGCCCAATGAAATTGTCATTGAGGCCATGATTAAGGGACTTCGGCCGGGACCTTCAGCGCAATACTTTGCCAGGAAGCCACCACAAACTTTGGAGAAGCTGCTCCAGAAGATGGACGAGTATATCCGAGCTGACAATGACTTCCGCCAAAGAAGGGAGGAGGCATTCAGGTTCTCTGAAATGACCAGGGGCTTCGGAGGAAGATTTCATCTGAGGCACGTCAGGTCAATTCATAACTCCACTCAGAATGATGATAGAGGGAGCCAACAGCAAAGGCCACAATACTCCTCGCAAGCTTCGGGGCAGCAGCAAAGCTCTTTTTGGCCGCCAGCGCCAAGGGGCAGAGGCGCCAGGGGCTTTGGGGGAAGATTTGGGGATCAGCCAAGAAAAATCTACTGCCTATTCTGTGGTGAAGACAAGGGCCATACCACCAGGATGTGCCATGTTACAATCCAGAAGCAAAAGAAGATAGCAGAAGCTGCAGCACAACAGAGTCAGCCGAAGCAGATCATGCATACTGCTTCGTACCATTCACCTTACATTCCAGAATATGTAGGCAATCACTCTGCAGCTTCTGTTGCTTCGGCAAGCCAACCCTAAGCATCTTGGCAACAGCCTCCACTGCCACCACCAACACAACGAGGTCAGCAGCCATAAGGGAGTCAACACACTCACCTTTAGCGGGACTTCAGAGAGGAGTCCGAAGCTCGCATAGTCAATGGCACTGTGCCAGAGTCGAAGCACATTTACTGAAAATATCCTACCTCGACAGCAGCTTTTCACATTTTCACATTCAGTTTTATTTTCTTTTCAATAAGGAACAATTATGGAGAGTCTAAATGTCTTTTATCGTCTTTCAATTTCTTGTAATAGTTTCGCTTTTTACCATAATGAAAATATATCTTCTCCATAGGCCTAAGTTGCCGAAGCATGAGAATTTATGATGGCAAGGAGGACCTTCGAATTATCAAAAATTTGTTCTAACGAACGCAACGGAATTTTTTCGAAGCAGCAAAAAGTCGTTCCTAAGGGAGCGCAGTGTAAGTTTTCTGAGCCTACAGCGAAAAATAAGCGCTGATTCCGCTGAAAGTAAAAGGCGAAGAAGCTCCTAAGGGAGGCTTACAGCGAAAAATAAATGCTGATTCCGCTGAAAGTAAAAGGCAAAGAAGCTCCTAAGGGAGGCTTACAGCGAAAAATAAACGCTGATTCCGCTGAAAGTAAAAGGCGAAGAAGCTCCTAAGGGAGGAGGCTTACAGCGAAAAATAAACGCTGATTCCGCTGAAGTAAAAGGCGAAGAAGCTCCTAAGGGAGGCTTACAGAGAAAAATTAATGTCAACCTTCGGCAAATATCATTTTGCACAACATTACATTATTACATCATTTGCATAGCATAACATCATACATAATAGTGCATCAACAACGCAAGAAGGGGGATCTCGGTATTGGTATTCGAAGATTGTTTTGAAGAAATAGTGACAAGGCACAAAAAATAGCCATTGAAAAGTTATACCATTGTCAAACTCTGAAATGGAAGGACCTATTGATTATTGATTTTACAAGGATTGATCATTGATTTTTACGAAGCATGAAAAGAAGGGAAGGTGTTTTTTCGCCGAAGGCTCAAAAATGGTATGTATATGATGTTTCATGCATCGTCAAAAATAGAATTATAAACAGCTAAAATGCTATATCCAAAGTTACACAATATTACACATGATACTCAGCAAGCGTTACAATCTAAATGTTTTTACAGCAACATTTAATCTTCCTTTAAGACTACTTCTGCAGCTTCATTTAGAAGCTGATCAACAACTCTATCCATGATGGCTTCGGCCATTTGTTTAATTTCGTCATCCCCCTTCGTGTGGGGACCTGGCGATAGCTCAGCAGGTTCTGAGGGAAGAGAAGATATGGACATGTTACTATTACAAACCATGAACAAGTTCGAAATCAAAAAGTTACAACGAAGAGTCAGTCATCACTAATTAATACGTATTTGCCCTTCGGGTTCTGTGCTTTTCTCAGCAGCCTCTGCTACTTTCCTAGCATCATGGATGCCTTTTTCGCTTTTCTGAATGATTTCTTGGGCCATTTCTCGGCCGCCATTGTCCCAGATGTCGGTGAAAAATTTTCCACCAACCAGGCTTGCTTCGGCCGAGGGGTCTTTAATATCTTCGGAAGACAAAGCAGTTTCGGATTGCGCTAAAGATTTCACATGATCGCAGCCTTTTCTTTCCAAAACAGTAGCAATCCCCCTGGCGCCTGAAAAAGCACATATGTCTCCGCGGCTATTCAAGATTTCCTCGAAGGCTTCGGCTTCGTGGCTGATCCATTCAATCGGGCCTTTTGGATTCCCCCTTGTGAAATTTTATTCGGTAGAGAATGCGCCAACGCTGGCGAAGCTGGATTTTATTTTCTTAACACACTCCATGGGTTTGTCATAACACCTTTTCTTGGTTGCACGAAGCTCTTCAACATTTATTTCCAAATGATTTGCCCATTAATCGCTAAGTTCTCGTTTTGTTTCTTCAAGTATACGTTCTTCTTTAGCTCTGGCCAGCTGTTTCCGAAGATCCTGAATTTCGCGTTTTTGAGCTTCAGCTTGAGCCTTAGAGGTAGCTTCGTCTTCCTTTATTTTATCCACCAAGGTAAGCAAAATTTTATCTTTTTCCAAAGCTTCGTTCCTCAGCTTAATAACCTCTGTTCGTAGGTTGTTGAAAGCAATATTATAGCTCTCGTCTTCGGCATTCTTTTGCGCTCTCAAAGTGTTGCTCAATATTAAACCCTATATGAAAAAAGAATTAGTATAAGAATAAAAGAATGATCCAAAAATTACAAATTTCCAAATATACAATTCTCATACCTTCAGACTATTATATGCAAGGCTATCCGCAAGATCGTCCTTCGTCATAGCGCAGAGCCGAGCTTCAAGCTTCGGGAACCCCATACTTCTAGCCATCTCCCGGCAGACAGATAATTCTTTGTTGTCTGGGAGGCAGTATAAGAAGTCATCTTCATCTGTGCCGTTGAATACTAAGGCCCCTTTCGGATACTTCAGTTCTCGGGCATAGTGATTAGCTTCAAAAATCTCTTCTTCAGATAATTTCTTCCCCGAAGCATGTCGTATAATATAATCATGTATTTTGGAAGATGCTTCGGAGGCAGCAGTGCCAGTTTCTTCACTCAAAATTTGTTCCGCCATTTCTGTTTTTTCAGCTTCCAAAGATTTCACCTTGGCGGGCTCTGAAGGCCCGGCTTCAGTTTCAGACTGTGGCTTTGAAGCTTCGGCGTCAAAGGTTTCTGTGTGCACTTCGGAAGTTTTAGCAATTTTCTTTGGAGTTGTGCTTGAAGATTTGATTGTCTCTAAAACATCTAGCACATTAACCATCCTTTTTCTTTTAGGGGTCACTGCTGGACCCTTATGGCTTTTTGTTGCCTCAGTTTTTGCCGAAGGACTCAAGACTTCTGATGTCTTTACTTCTTCAGCCCTCGTTTCTTTAGCCCTCGTTCCTTCTATTTTTTCAGTCACTGGCACTTCGGCCAGCACTTCAATATTTGGCAGGGGAGCTGTCTCTTTAGCTTCAGTGGCCGAAGGAGTCCCACCGACAAATGCAGGCACTGTGGCCGGTTCAATATAACGTGGCCGGTGTGTGAGAACTTTTACCCTTCTCTTAGGCGCCAGCTCGCTAGGAGCGGCTGGAGCAGTTTCCTTCGCCGAAGATGTATTCTTTCTTTTTTCACCCCGCGCTGGATAGCGGTAGTCGGGGTAGACAAACCCAATTGCATCAAATACTCGATTAAGCCTCTTCCTCTTTCGGCCTCCGAAGGCCGCTGATAATGCAGTATCTTCGGCCTTTGAGTATACACCAAGCAATTCATCATTGATGGCCTCAATACTCTTCAACCAGTCATCATCTGGCTCAACGAATTTATCTCCGTATTTAAATGTGTATTTCAACCTGACTAGTCCACCTTCGTCAGTTTCTTTAATGGTCTCCTTCGGCATTTCCCATTTTTCCACAAGTGGCCATATTCTGAAGGCAATATGTTCTTGAACTAGATCCCTTGTCCCAATAAAAGAACAAACAACACCGAAAGGCTCTCTGGCATTCTTCGGCTGCTTCATTCATTTCCACCTTCGGCCTCCGCAGGCCGAAGCGTTGCCAGATGGGGCGCATAATGATCCTTTTTATATCTTCCCGTGATTTCAAGTCATTCTTCACGTAAAACCATTCCGTCGTCCAGTCGCCGGGCCACCTCTTTCGAAAGGTAGGCACAGGGCAGCTTGACCCAGACCGGGAGCCGAAGCTGTAGCAGCCAAAATTGTTGTGATACTGTTCTTTACCCCAGGGTTTTGTCTCGTACAACAATTCATGTATGTTGCAGAAACTTTTCGCATTAGGTTCCAAACCTTGGCTTCTCATGGCCCACACAAAGATATTCATCCTTATGATTGCTTCGGGGGTAAGTTGGTGAAGGTAGATTTCAAATATCTTCAGTATTTCTACAACAAAACTGCTTAAGGGAAATCGTAGTCCAGCTTTCAAGAAGCTTCGGAATACTACGACTTCATTTTCCTCAGGAGTCGGGCAAGTCTTCTCTCCTTCATCAGCCCTCACAATGGACAAGTCCCAAAAATATCTGCCCCTCATATTGACAAGATGATTTTCTTTAATACTTGATTTACCAAAAACCGCATGGCTTGGTCGCCAAGGTCGATCTTCGGAGTCCTCACCACCGCTATCCACATCATAACTGTCACTGTCGCCGGTATCTTCAGATAAACCCTCCAAAATTTCTTTAGTAATCTTCTCTGTATTAGTCTTCGACATTGATTGAAGAAAGCCCAGATGCATCTCCTCAGAAAGACTTAGCTTCGAATCACCAACAGCTTTTTTATCTTCAGACATCCTTGCAAACGCTGAGAAAGTGCTCTCGAACCCGAAGTTTAAAAATCTAAAAGCCAAGCAAGTGTTGTTGCGCGCAGGCTAAAAGTTGGGTGAGTAAAAGCAGTTGGCAAGAGAGCGTGCCAAATAAACTCGTGATGAGCTCTTATTTATACACCTAGTGCATTGAAAACTGGAGGGTCCCGCTTGTCAAAGACTGTTGCTATTCTAGCAAAGAGAAGGTATTTTATCAGACCTTCGGCTTAAGGCCTTCATCCATGTCGCAATATGAATTTATCATTCCAGCAAATTAATATTGCGAGGGGCTACTGTTGGGGGCCTTCGGCTTCCGAGGGTCCTCAAAAACATGATTTGACAATGTTTTCCAAGTATGCGAGCAGGTATCTTCGGAATCAGGTTGCGGGTATACAAAAGCATGGTCAAGACGAAGCTTGACTGAAATGGAAGACGATCATGACGAAGGATGAAACGATCACGAAGCTATGTGCAGAAGAGCTTCGGCATGACAGCAGAAAAGGGAAACCGACTTAAAGATGAAAAGCCAAATTAGACCTCGAAGAATTACTATAGAGTTATTGATAAAAGTAAAGGGCATTAATGTAATTTTACACGGGCTACGTCCCGTGCCTATAAATAGATGAACAGTACTCCTGTACTGTTCACGCTGACTTGGCATTAGCATCACGCTTGTACCCTTACTTTCCTTCAAGCCGAAGGTACATTTGTGATTTGTTGTTGTCTATATAAGTAGAATAAATATAAATAAATTAGTAATAATGTTCAAAGTAATCATGTTATTTTCTGTGTTTTATGTATAAATTTCTCTTATCTTTTATTATGATTATGAAGGTGTGACCTTCATAACCTTTGTCCTAAAGCCATTATATCCAAAGGGAAATAATGCTTTGAAGGACGAAGGGCTTTGATATTTAACATTTTATGTTGCCTTGTTCTTAATTCATAGCATTTGAAACAAGTCCCCAACACGAACATAAGTAGATGTTCTTAACCAAATAGTTATGTCGGCCTGGGCATACTTAACATTAAGTATGCCGGTTTTGTGAGGCCAACGTATTTACTGGTCACGTGCTCATTAAGTACGTCGACCATGAGAAACCGATGTACTTACTTGTCTGCAACGTAGAAGATATTAGGGCATTGCTGGTTACACCACGTGGGAGGTAACTATGTTGGCTAGCCGACGTACTTATGCTCTTACGTATGTCGGCCAGCTTGGACCGACGTTCTTAATTCGGCCTGCACAGACACGTAGATATGCTACGTGGCGTTAAGTATGTTGGGTAACCGATGTACTTAGCCACATGACATTAAGTACGTTGGTTAACCAACGTTCTTAGTTTTTTTGTTAAAAAGTATAAAACCTACTCTGGCTCCCTCCACGGATGGGTAGTCTCCACAACAGGCATACAACAAAATTTGAGTATCATATACAACAATTTATAGAGTACATCACATACATCGACCAAACATAAGTCCAAACATACTGGTCCACAAGTCCAAACATAAGTCCATCGATAATCCAAACATTCTTCACTCCAAAGGTTGGTCATCGAAAGCTCCGCCACTCTGGTTAATAGCTAGTGCACAAAGTTTGTAGTGTGTTCCAAAGTTCAACGTGAACCCGAACCCTACAAGAGATATAGTACATGTGTTAGATTGTTGTACAAATTGAGTTATTTCACTTTCCAACTCTAAAGCTCAAGATATTAAATTGTGGTATCCTAGCCTAAGTGGATTGTGTGATATCTAGGTCCAAGGTTTAATAGAATTAATAGAGTACTCATAGTGATAAGGTGCATCATCTTTTTTGGAAGCCTGTCTCGAAAGAACCTATGGGTTAAGTGTTCTTGGCCTAGAGCAATCTAGGATGGGTGACCGACCGAGAAGTCTTCTCAGGTGCGCATGAGTGAGGACAAAGTGAGCACAAAAGGCTTGTGTTGGTCTGTGAGGATGATATATGATCCTAGAGGGCTACTAGGAGTAAGTACCGCCGGTCCAGAAGTGGACGGGATCTTATAAATCGTATCAGAATTGACCTTCGCGGTTTCATGGGCGAGTGTGGGCTAGGGGTTCGGGTATATGGCACATGGTGCATGTGGGCCCAAAGTGGTCACATGGCATGGCATATGACGACACTAGACATATAGACATGGCCAAGAGGGGAAGTTTTTGGCTTGGGGTTGATCGATGAGGAATTTGATCCTGTGAGGGGGGTGGAATGTGGTATCCTATATGTGATATCTGGGTTCAAGGCTTAATAGAATTAATAGAGTACTCATACCAATAAGGTGCATTGTTAGTCACTTGTTTTCAATTACTACATGGCATCAAAAACAAGGCAACACAAGTTAAGAAGCTTGGACCTTCGTCCTTGAGTTATTACTTCTTCAAAGTGTTAGCTTAGGGATGAAGGTCTCTAAAAAGGTGCGATTAAGCAAATGACAGGAGACCATGGAGTATGGGACTCATCTCTTGAGTCTTAACATTATTTATTCCATCTCCCTTCGTATTACATAAATTTACCAACGTACCTTCGACTTCTTTGCATGAGATAACCCGAAGGTATTTCGAAGGCTATGTGGGACAAAGCTAGAGGCCCTAAAAAGGTTCCTTTATGCAGGGCATTGTTCCTCTATTTATAGTCGAGGGATAAAGCTCTGGTGAAATTACATTTCACACCCTCGAGCCTATACATTTGAGCTATTATTTACAGAGAGGGTGAAATTGTCTTTTTCTTTCATCACTTTAGTGAGAACTTTGGCTTCGCCACACATCGTATTCTGTCCCTTTGCTCCTTCTCAGTTATTCCCAAAGCATGTTTCTTTACTTCTAATCGATCCATCCGAAGTTGTTCCAGGAAAGGTACATGTAATACTTAGAAATATACCAAAAGTAACCTCTATCTTAGTGTTTCAAGGACCTTCGTAATTAGAAGGCCCCAGCATGGATCATCTTGTTCGAAAGCCTATCTCGAAAGAACCTATGGGTTAAGTGTGATTGTCCTAGAGCAATCTTGGGATGGGTGACCAACTAGGAAGTCTTCTTGGGTGCACACGAGTAAGGACTAAAGTGCGCACCAAAGTCTTGTGTTGGTCTGTGATGATGATATATGATCCCAGAGGGCTGCCAAGAGTTAGTACCGCCGGTCCTGGAGTGGACGGGGTGTTACAAGGAACCTTGCCATCTATAGCTGCCTTAGTGAGTACACCGCCTTGGCAAAGGAGGTCCATGGGCCATATTATGATTCGAGGACTGAGGACATCGACGGAGATGTCCTGATGAGGGTTAGAGGAGGCAAGAGGCATGGGCGTTACTGGATTGCTAATAGGGCAATCGACTCCCACTCCACTCCCACTTTGTGTTAGGTGCGAGCAAGGAGCATGAGCACGAGCACAACCATATGATCTCAGCAAGAATCCTCACAACATCGCATACAGGAACTCCAAGTTATTCCTTACCTATTCGTCGTTCATTGATTATTATATATCTTTTATTTTCATTATTGTAACATTAGGACAAAATATTACAGACTCAGCTAGAAGAAGAGAGGAGGAAATGTGAGGAGTTCGAGGCGAGGATGATGGACAAAATATTACGGCTTGCTTGGATGATCAGTATAGGATGGCACACATGTTTCAGTACATGCAAAGCCTTGGAACCGCATCAGGTTTTTGTCACACCCAGATTTAAGGGCAAACCCGACGCGTCTCAAATGTATGCTAGGATCAAGTCTCACACATATGATGACTCATGGTACAAAAATCAATGTCACTTCTTTATTACATAATAGGAGATATGTACAAAATAGATAAATAAATATGACTTACGATGACGACCACCCTATGCAACCAATATTGACTAGGAGACAACGGTCTAGACCTCTCCGAACTCATCGTAGCATCCTTCATGTTCCTCTAGTGGTACCTTGTTTTGACCTGGTGTGATTATAGCAAGGTTGAGCTCACATACATTCATCGCTCAATAAGTGTGGCAAATAATATGTATGAGTTCACTTACTATAGGGGCTCATGTGTAGTGCATGGCTTACCAAGAAAAATGTTTAAGGCTAAGCACTGCTTTTAATAAGTTAATAAAAAATTATCTATAATTACTAAGTATAAGTGTATACCAACCCAATTAAATGATTTATCACAATTAATAATAATTTCCACAAAGCAATACAAATGACAGATTAAATTTAATTCCATAAATTAATCATGCGAGAAACCTGAGTTGCTCTGGACTGTAAGCATGGCTGATATACCAGTTTTACACTCTGTAGAGGTTGTACCCTTTACCCACAAGTTGTGTTCCCTTTTTGCCTGAGGTTGTATGGACCCTTAAACACTTCCAAGGTGAGTTGGCAAGGGTACACCGTGGTTGCCCCTTTCAGGTAAGGTAGTCCCCCACTAGCTTTCCTAATTAGTCAGCCAAGGGCGTCCCATTCCACCAGTCACACCCGGTTTTAGAAGGCAAACCGAATGCGAACCATGTACGTGTCAGGATCAGTAATTCACGTACACAGTAGTTACATAACCGGACATCATCACACAGTGCTCGAATAATAACATAAAAGATAGTAATAGTCGATTACATCATGATGTCCGAGACATCCACATAGTCTTTAACAATTATCAAAGTGCGGAAATGAAACATAGATAAACACTGCCTTCACAGGCAGCCGACTGGGGGTTTACTGCTAACCCATGCCTAGAACTCATCGTACTCTTGGAACTCCTGGAAGTCCTCCTCCACGACTTCATCTTCTCCTGAGCAGTGGTTGCAACGTGGACAACCTGGGGGGTTTGGTGTGTATAGCAAGGGTGAGTATACATCAACATACTCAGCAATTGTCCCATTTGGCTATAGTGTACTAACTTTATGTGGGGTTAAAGTCCAGCAGTTACTTTTAGTTGGTCAAGTTATTATTACTAGTAGAGAGCCAGGTTTTAGCATTAACCCAAGTTGTTAACCCAAAAGTACCCTTTCCAAACGGAAAGAATACCACAAACATTACCGTAAGCATAATCAAAACCATCATCCTCATCACCACATGTAACCCAAATATCTCTGATCAAAGTATCTCTAAGCAAAGTATCTCTAATCAATGTATCTCTAATCAATGGAGCTCCCTTGGCCGCTCATAACCGCGAGCACGGCTGATATATCAGTTTCATAACACTCTGCAGAGGTTGCACACTTTACCCACAAGTCATGGTTCCCTTTTGCCTCAGGCCGATCAAACCCTTAAACACTACCAAGGTGAACAGGCAGGGTTTCACTATGTAGCCTTCACAAAGATTCCCTGAGGCTGTAGCCTCCCGTTAGGTTTCCTAAATGTACCGCACTCCTCCCCAAGGGGCAATCCACCCTCGGTAGAGCGAGCCGCATACACCGAACCCCATTGACGGCACGACGGCGAAGCGAACTATACCTCAGTTCATCAAATTATTCAGCTAAGGGCGTCCCATACCACCCTCATGGTTGCAATGTTTTCCCGGGCGGTTATCCAACGAACCAGTCCTTACGGAGAGGCACTCGAGAAACCGCTCGAGTCCCCTTAAATGCCACAAGTATATCATCATAATCAAAAGGGAAAACAATGTATCATAAATAATCTCATCATGTTCATTGATTAATGTGAAGCACTAGCATAAAGCTAAACCAAATAACCCAACCTAAATAGATAAACAAGGACAAGATAAACAAAAGCTAGTCAATCCTTAGGTATAAATTGTGTTAATGCGGGGAGTGAATTATAAAATGAGTGGGACATAGATGGGTCAAGGGACACTTGCCTTCACCAACCAGCTGTTCTTAAGGTCTTCACCTGCAACTCCTTTGGACTCCGCCAACTGACCGTTATCTATACGAGTTCAAACATACATTCCACAAATTTAATACAAAAAGAACAGTACACCATGCAGTAAAATATAATAAATAGCAGACGCTCGGCGCAGGGCTCGCACTAACGACTAAGCGAGAAAGAGGAAGCAACGGTAGAGGCTACGGTCGAAGAGCGATCACGTTAAGCAATTATGGATTAAAGTACTTATCCAAACACAACCATATTAATTTGACAATCACGCTATACATAAACTAAAATTACGCTACGCGTTTAATCATTATGAACAGTTCACGGTAAATTTAAAAGGATCATCATGCGGAGAAACGTACGACAGCACACGCGACTAAACCGAAAATAAAACGAGTCGTCGCGCAGTGAAGCGCGCGACGTAGCACCCTAAATAATCTAAAATTAAACTGAATCGTTGCGCGACGAAGCGCGCGACACAGCACACTAAATAATCTAAAATTAAACTAAATCGTCGTGCGACATAGCACACTAAATTAAAATTAACCAACAGAATTTCAAACGTCACACGCGCGGGAACAGGACTGAGCGGGCGCCAGGGTCGCGCAGCCGGGGACGAGCGCGGCCGGGGACGGCGCGTTGCCGGGGGCGCGCGGCCAAGGGCACACGACCAGGGGAGGGCGCGGTTGGGGGCGCGGCCAGGGGAGGCGCGGCCAAGGCCGAGCGCGGCTGGGGCGTGCGCCGGGGAGGGCACGGCCGGGGGTCAGCATGCCGGAGAGGATGCGGCCGGGGGCCAGCGCGCCGGGGAGGGGCGCGGTTGGGGCTGATCATGCCGGGGAGGGCCACGGCTGGGATGGCGCACGGGATCGCGGCCGGGAGGGTGCGCGGGCAAGGGAGAGGGCACGCGGGGAGGAGAGGAGGAAGAAGAGGAAAGGGGAAGAGAGAGGGAGATGGGGGCTCACCATGGGATCCAAAATCCAACGATAAGCGTCACCGGATCACCTAGGGCAAAGAGGTGGAAGAGAGGTGGGAGAGAGGGAGAGGGAGAGGGAGTTGCTGCGCGGAAAAACCAAATGAGAGAGAGAGGGGGAGGGGCACGCATGGGGGGTGCCAAGGGCGCGCCAGGTCAGGTCGGGCTGGGTTGGGTCGTGGGCCAGGACAGAAGCCTACAACGCACACGACCATTGATCGGAATCCAATTGCGAATCGAAATCCGAAGCGAGGCGAGATGAACGCGCGATTAAACACAACATTAGACAAAAGAAAGATGCTTCGGCATGATGCAACACTCATGTCAACTTAGATTTTTGTTTACACATGATACGGACACTAGTAGTTATACTGCTTTGAAAATGGGAAGAAGGAGCGAAACGGGAATGGTGAGTATCAAAGAAGAAAAATTATACCCCCAAATTCAGGATGTTACAAACCTATCCCTCTTAAAAGAATCTTTCCCTCGAGATTCAAGGTTGGCCAGCAAAGAGTTTGGGATACTTGGCCATCAGATCATCTTCACGCTCCCAGGTTGCTTCTTCCTCAGAGTGGTGACCCCATCAGATCATCTGGGTGACCCTGTCTGCAGTCTCGAGAATCTATGTTGGCTTCTCTATGTAGGTCAAGTCTTCTTGGACTTCCAGACCTTCCACTGGCAACTGCTCTTCTAGCATACACAAACACTTCTTCAACTAAGACACATGAAAGACATCATGCACCGCCGACAAATCTTCTGGCAGACTGAGCTAATAGGCCACTTCTCCACGCTTTGCGAGAATCTGATACGAACCAACATACCGTGGGGCTAGCTTGCCTTTGACTCCGAATCTTCTGACTCCTCTGATAGGCGATACCTTCATGTCAGGTACCATAATTAGGGGTACCCCCAATGCTCCTTAACCTGACTGGAAAACATCTTGAGAACAAACCGTAAAGACTGATAAGCACGGTTCAAGTCAAGGCCTCGTCTACCAAGGGACACGATCTCGTCTCACCCGAGCCCGGCCTCGGGCGGGAACAGTAGTCCCAGACAGATTCACGCCTCGCCCGAGGGCCTCCTCGGGCAGAGGGCGCACCCTCGGCTCGCCCGAAGCCAAGCTCGGGCAGACTTTGTCGTACAGCGACCTCGGCCAAATCGCCTCACCAACCGACCGTATCGCATGCGCATTTAATGCGGGGATCGTCTGACACCTTATCTTGACACGCGTGCCTCAGTAGACAAGGTCGAAGTGACCGCAATCACTTTGCCCCTTTACTGACCGTTCTGACAGGAAAGCAGCGTTGTTCACCCTGTTCCGACTACTGTGCCAACCACCAGGGTAAAACTGAGTCACGATCTCCCCCAAATTCAGCCTCGGCCTCGGGAGAAGGTCTCCGCTTCACCCGACCCCAGGCCTCGACCCCAGGCCTCGGCCTCAGCCTCGGCCTCAGGAGAAGGTCTCCGCTTCGCCCGACCCCATGCCTCGGCCTCAGCCTCAGCCTCGGGAGGAGTCACATCCTCGCCCGACCTCGGCCTCGGCCTCGGGAGAAGTCTCCGCCTCGCCCAACCTCGGGCTCGGACCGACCACGCCACAGGGGATACATCATTACCCTACCTCTAGCTAGCTGCCTCAGGCTATGAAGGAACAAGACCGGTGTCCCATCTAGATTACTCCGGTAACAGGTAATGTTGGTTCCCCGCCTACGTCCATGACGTCGGATTGTTCTCAACCCTCTATGAAAGCAAAGTAACGTTAGCAGGACCCCGGGCTGCACCGTCAGCTACGCTTCTATAGGGCTCAAGCACTTCTCCGACGGTCACGTTAGCACATATACAGGGCTCAGGCAATTCTCCGCCGGCCACGATAGCACGTAGCTACACCCCCATTGTATAGCTAGGCGATCTCCTTGTATCTATAAAAGGGGATGTCCAGGGCCTTCCTAAGGGGGCAGAAGAAAAAGGGCGGAGAAGAGGAGAGGCAGGCGGAGTGGGAGAAACGCAGAGGAGGCTAACTCAGACAGCTCACCTCAGGGCCAGGCTCTCTCTCTCTCTCTCGCTCACACTCTCTCGCGACGCTTGTAACCCCTACTACGAGCACCCCGGTGCAAGATAATATAAGCCTCATCCTCCCTCTTGTATTCCATCTTGCATCAACCCATCTGGACAGGGACACGCAGCGACAAATTCACTAGTCGGTTGAGGGTCCTCGCGGGTCCAAAACGCCGACAGTTGGCGCGCCAGGTAGGGGCCTGCTGCATGTTAACAAATACTTTCCCGTTGAGTTCCAGATGGGTAGCCTTCAGCAGCCTCTCCAGCCCGGGACGGTGCTCCGCTTCGGGAGTCTCAAGTTCATGTCTCACGACGGCAGCTACGACATGGTACTCCTCCCCTTGCAGCACGACAACGACGACGGTCGTCGGCTCGCCTTGCGGCGGCGAACTCGACGACGGCATCTCCCCGCGGCAGAAGAGGAACACCCGGGTTTGCCCCACCACCCTCCTTGCCGGAGGAGGAGGAGATGGGGCAACCATGGCTAGGCAGGAGGCAGCACCTCATCGGCTGTCGGACCAGAGCGAGTCGATGACGCCGACACCCCTGCTAGGGACATGTCGGGTGTTGTCCTCGCACCTGAGACAACGACGGGTGTCGCTTCCCAGCAACGTGCCAACCCCAAGCGGACTGATGACGCCAGCACCCTCGCGAAGGACTTGTTGGGCGTTAGCCTCGTACCTGAGATAACGGTGCATTCTGTCCCCGATGCGACTTCACCACCTTCCATCATCCAGGAGGTACCATCAGTCTTCCACCCTATTCCTTTTAGATTCAACTTTGATCCGCCAAGCGACCCCGCTTCGGTGAGCGCTTTCGCAAGGGCATATCCTAACCTTCCAGGGTACCATATGTGGTCAACCTGGGACCGACTGATGGCCGTCTCAACCTACGGACCCACGGGTTCCGAGGAAGAGGACGACCCCGACTTCGGTTGGGATTTCTCCGGACTCAGTGATCCCAGTGTCATGCGAGACTTCATGTCCGCATGTGACTACTGCCTCTCTGGTTGCTCTGACGATGGCCGCAGCCTTGACGACGAGGTGTCACACCCGGTTTTAGAAGGCAAACCGAATGCAAACCATGTACGTGCCAGGATCAGTTATTCACGTACACAGCAGTTACATAATATGGACATCATCACACAGTGCTCAAAATAGTATTAAAAGGGAATAATAGTCGATTACATCGTACGTCTGAGACGTCCATATAGTTCTTACAATAAATCAAAGTGCGGAAAAGAAACGTAGATAACTGCGGCCTTCACAGGCAGCCGACTGGGGGTTGCCGCTAACCCACACCTAGAACTCGTCGTAGTCTTGGAACTCCTGGAAGTCTCCTTCCACAGCTTCATCTTCGCCTGAGCAGTGGTTGCAATGCTGACAACCTGGGGGGGTTTGGTGTGTAGAGCAAGGGTGAGTACACATCAACATACTCAGCAAGTATCCTGTTTGGCTGTAGTGGACTAGCTGTATGTGGGGATGAGTCAAGCAGTTGCTTTTAGTTGGTCAGATTATTACTTACTAGTAGAAAGCCAAGTTTTAGCATTAACCCAAGTTATTAACCCGATGTACCCTTTCCAAACGGAAAGAATACCACTTACCAGCACCATAGTCATAACCAAAACCATCAATCTCATAACCACCTGTACCAAAGTATCTCTGATCAAGTACCACTAATCACTGGAGCTCCCTTGGCCGCTCATAACCGCGAGCACGGCTGATATATCAGTTTTTCAAACACTCTGCAGAGGTTGTGCACTTTACCCACAAGCCGTGATTCCCATTCTGCCCGGAGATCATGACTCTCCATTGATCACTACCAAGGTGACCCAGCAGGGCATCACTACGTAGCCTTTACAAAGATTCCCCGGGGCTGTAGCCACCCGTTAGGTTTCCTAAATGTACCGCACTCCTCCCCAAGGGACAAATCAACCTTGGCAGAGCGAGCCGCATACACCGAGCCCCATTGACGGCACGACGGCTAAGTGAACTACACCCCGGATCCTCTAATTATTCAGCTAAGGGCATCCCATTCCACCCTCATGGTTGCACTGTTTTCCCGGGCGGTCATCCATAGAACAGGTCCTTACGGAGAGGCACTCGAGAAACCGCTCGAGCCCCCTTGGTAACCACAAGTACAACATCATAATAAGAGAAGGGAAAACAGCGTATCATAGATAATCTCATCATGTTCATTGATTAGAGTTAAGCAATAGCATAAAGCTAAACAGTAATAATCCAACCCAGATAGGTAAACAAGGACATGGATAAAAAAGCTAGTCAATCCTTAGGCATAAATGTGTAAAGCGGGAGGTGAATTAAATAATGAATAGGACATAGATAGGTCAAGGGACACTTGCCTCCACCAACCGACTGCTGCTCAGGGGCTTCTCCTGCGAGTTCCTCGGGCTCTTCAACCGGATCGTTCTCTATGCGATTGCAAACATACATACATCCACACATTTAATACAAAAGAACAGTACACCATACAATAGAATGCAATAAGTAAACAGACGTTCCACGCGGGCTCGCGAGTACGGTTAAGAGAGAAAGAGGAAAAGACAGTCGAGAAACGATCACGTTACATGATTATAAATTAACCACTCGCTTAATGGAAGGAAATTTAATGTAGACACTATGTTTAGCGTAAAGTAAAGTCATGTTTCATGTCTAATTATTATAAGCAGGTGGAGATAAATAAAAGGATGGTCGCGCGGCGAGACGCGCGACAAAGCTCTCTAAAACAAATTAAGAAGTTAACGACTCGTCGCGCGACCGAGCACGCAGCGAGACACTTCGCCTTAGTTACGAGGAGACGTTAAGTGTCGCGCGACGAAGCGCACGACGACATACGTCGACTAAACTGAGTCCAAAGTGGAACGTCGCGTGAATACACACGCGGCGTTACACCTTAAACAACCTGAAACAAAAATGGATCGTCGCGCGACGAAGCGCACGATGCAACACAAGATAGAATCTGAATTTAGACAAATCCGTCACGCGGCGAAGCGCGCGACGCAACACGCTAATTAACGAATAATCACCGCGAGCGCGGGCGAGCGAAGATACGGTCGGGCGAGGCCGGGACGGGGGAACGTGCGACCGAGCCGGGGCCGGGGCGGTTGAACCGGCCAGGGGGGGCGGTTGAACCGGCCAGGGGCCGCCGAGCCGGGGGCGGGGGCGCGCGCGCGAGCGGGGCTCGCCGCGCCGCGGGAGGGCGCCGAGCCACCATGGCCGGCCGGGCCGAGGGGCGGGGCGGGCGAGCGCCACGCGCAGGGGCCGGGGCAGGGGCGGGCGCCGCCGCGAGGGGAGGCCGGGCGGGGGCCGAGCGCCGCCGCGAGGGAGGCCGGGCGGGGGCCGAGCGCCGCCGGGGAGGCCGGAGCGGGGGCCGAGCGCCACCGGGGAGGATGGGGCGGGGCCGAGCGCCGCCGGGGAGGGAGGGGGAGGGGCCGAGCGGGGGCCGCGCCGCCGCGCCGAGGAGGCCGGGCGGGGGCCGCGCCGCCGCGCCGAGGAGGCCGAGCGGGGGCCGCGCCGCCGGGGCAGGGGCGGAGACGGGGTCGCGCGCGGGCAGGGGGAGAGGGAGGGCGCGCGCGGGGGGAAGAAGAGGAGGGAGAGGGAGAGAGAGAGGAGAAGGGGAGGGGAGGGGAGCTCACCTCGGGGTCCAAAATCCGGTGATCGCCGTCTCCAAACCCTAGGGCACCACGGGGAGAGAGAGGTGGGAGAGGGAGAGGAGAGGTTGTTGCGCGGGAGATCCAAATGAGGAAGAGAGAGAGGATGGGGGGGCGCATGGGGGGGTTTGGGCGCCGGGGCGGGCCGGGCCGGACTAGGTTGGGCTGGGCCGGGCCACTTCGCGGATCGAAAACCCACGACGAGCGCGACCACTAAACGGACTTAGAACGCGAATCAAAATCCGGAACGGAACGAGACGAACACTCAACCTCAGACAAAGAAATGTGCTTCGACATGATGCAACACCCATGACACTTAGGTTTTGGTTTATACATGACACGGACACCTGCCGCTATACTGGTTTGAAATTGGGAAGAAGGAGCAAACGGGGAAAGAGAAAAGAGAGTAACGCCCGAATTTGGTGAGAGAAAAGAAGAAAAAATTCTACCCCCAAATTCAGGGCGTTACAAACCTATCCCCCTTAAAAGAATCTCGCCCTCGAGATTCAGGGTTGGCTAGCAAAGAGCTCGGGGTATTTAGCCATCAGATCATCTTCACGCTCCCAGGTTGCTTCTTCCTCAGAGTGGTGATCCCATTTGACTTTGCACATTCTGATGGTCTTCCTTCGGGTGACTCGGTCTGCAACCTCAAGGATTTGCACTGGCTTCTCAACGTAGGTCAAGTCCTCCTGGACTTCAAGACCTTCCACTGGCAACTGCTCTTCTGGCACACGCAAGCACTTCTTCAACTGTGACACATGAAAGACATCATGCACAGCAGACAAATTCTCGGGCAAACTGAGCTGATAGGCCACTTCTCCACGTCTTGCAAGAATCTGATACGGACCAATGTAGCGGGGTGCTAGCTTGCCTTTCACTCCGAATCTTCTGACTCCTCTGATCGGTGACACTTTCAGATAGACAAAGTCTCCGACTTCGAAACTCAGCTCTCTTCTTCTTGTGTCTGCATAGCTTCGCTGCCTCGATTGCGCTATCTTCAGATTCTCTCGAACCATCTTGATGTTCTCTTCGGCTTCAAGCAAAATGTCTGGCCCAAACACTTGCTTTTCTCCAGGCTGATCCCATTGCAACGGAGTTCGGCAACTCCTTCCATAGAGCGCCTGAAATGGTGACATCTTCAAACTGGCCTGGTAACTGTTGTTATAGGAAAACTCTGCATAAGGCAATCTCTTATCCCATCCGGACTGATCTTGCAACGCACAGGCTCTCAACATGTCTTCAAGAATTTGATTGGTCCTTTCGGTCTGACCATCCGTCTGCGGATGATAAGCTGAACTGAAATTCAGACGCGTGCCCAAGGCTTCATGCAACTGCTGCCAGAAATGAGAGGTGAACTGCGTTCCTCTGTCTGACACTATCTTCTTTGGCACACCATGAAGACAAACGATCCGAGACATATACAATTCTGCCAATACGGCACTGCTATAGTTGGTCTTGACAGGTATGAAGTGGGCTGACTTGGTCAAGCGGTCCACTACTACCCAAATGGAATCGTAGCCGGCTCGAGTGCGAGGCAATCCGACTATGAAATCCATACCAATTTCATCCCATTTCCACTGAGGGATCTGCAATGGTTGCAACAATCCAGCATGTCTCTGGTGCTCTGCCTTAATTCTTCGGCAACTATCGCACATAGCCACATGCTCTGCGATTTCCCTCTTCATTCCGTACCACCAGAATTTCTTCTTCAGATCCTGATACATCTTCTCACTGCCAGGGTGAATCGAATAGGCTGTCTCATGAGCTTCCTTAAGAATCAACTCCCGAATGGACTGGACATTGGGAACACACAAGCGGTCTTTGAACCATATCACGCCTTCTGCATCTTCTCGAAAATCTTTGCCTTTGCCATCTAGAATCAGTCGCCGAATCTCACTGATCTTCTCATCATTCTTCTGCGCTTCTTTGATTTCGCGCTCCAAGGTAGGTTCCAACTCAACTGTGACTCCTCGCGAATTGTTCAGAAATCCGAGACTCAACCTGTCGAACTCTTTGGCCAACTCATAAGGCATCGGACGAGCGACCATCAGATTGACTTGACTCTTTCTGCTCAAAGCATCTGCCACTACGTTTGCTTTGCCTGGATGGTAATGGATCTCCAACTCATAATCTTTGATCAACTCCAACCATCTTCGTTGCCTCATGTTCAACTCTGACTGAGTGAATATGTACTTCAGACTCTTGTGATCTGTGTAAACATCGCATTTCTGTCCATACAAATAGTGCCTCCATGTCTTCAGTGCGTGAACCACTGCTGCCAACTCTAGATCATGGATTGGGTAATTCTTCTCATGAACCTTCAACTGTCGGGACGAGTAAGCCACAACTCTTCCCTCTTGCATCAACACACATCCCAAACCTGTGTAACAAGCATCACAATACACCGAAAAGGGGCTTGTGCACATCAGGCAAGACTAGGACAGGCGCTGTAGTCAACTTCTCTTTCAGCGCTTCGAAGGCCTCCTGACATTTCTGAGTCCACTTGAACTCAACTTTGTTGCCTAGCAACGCGGTCATTGGTTTCGCAATCTTCGAAAACCCTTCAATGAATCGCCGATAATATCCGGCCATTCCAATGAAACTCTTGATTCCTCGAGCATCTGTTGGCGCTTTCCAGTTCAAAATGTCTGCCACTTTCTTCGGATCCACAGCCAATCCTTCTTTGTTGATTATATGACCCAAGAACAGGACTTCACTGATCCAGAACTCACACTTGCTCAACTTTGCATACAACTGGTGCTCTCGCAATCTCTGCAACACCATCCTCAAATGATCTGCGTGCTCTTCTTCGCTTTGAGAATAAACCAGAATGTCATCAATGAATACCACCACAAACTTATCAAGGTAATCCATGAATACACTGTTCATCAAGTTCATGAAGAATGCTGGCGCATTGGTCAAACCAAAAGACATCACTGTGAACTCATACAAACCATACTTGGTAATAAATGCCGTCTTCGGAATGTCCGAAGGTCGGATCCTGAGCTGATGATAACCTGACCTCAGATCAATCTTGGAGAACACACTGGCTCCTCTCAACTGGTCGAACAGATCTTCTATTCTGGGCAAGGGATACTTGTTCTTGATCGTGACTTCATTCAAAGCTCGGTAATCGATACACATTCTCTTGGTGCCATCTTTCTTTTCCACGAACAAGACAGGGGCGGCCCAAGGCGAGGTGCTTGGCCGGATGTAACCTTTCTCTGACAGCTCATCAATTTGCTTCTTAAGCTCAACCAACTCTGGTCCAGATATTCTGTAAGCTCTCTTAAAGATAGGGGCGGTTCCAGGAAGAAGCTCTATGGCAAACTCAACTTTCCGCTCTGGTGGCATACCCGGTAAGTCCTTTGGAAACACATCCGGGAACTCGGACACAACCTTGATACTCTCGATCGGGTCTGCTTTACTGCTATCGACAGCTAGCTGATAACAACTTCCTTTCTTTGGCTCAGGCGGGACTAACTCGGTCACCACTTCCTCTCCTAGTGGAGACACCAACTTGATGGTCCTTTTATCACAACTGATAACTGCCTGATACTTATCTAGCCAATTCATCCCTAGGATGACATCTATTCCCTGAGTACCCATTACTATAAGGTTGGCGGGAAACGCTATCCCCCTTATTTCCACACTTACATTCAAACAAATGCTATCAGCTCGAATTCTACCACCGGCTGAGTCAATTTGAATGGGGTTTGACATGGTAGTAATTGGAAGATTATGTGCTTCTACCCATGATGCAGTAATGAAAGAATGTGTTGCTCCAGTATCAAATAACACTTCTGCAATATGGGAGTCGACTGGGAACATACCTACTATCATGTCGGGGGTCTCCTGAACTGCTTCAGCCTCCAAGTGGTTCAGCCTTCCATGGTTATAGCGCGGCTGAGGGCGATTGCCTGCTCCAGACTGAGGCACATTCTGCTTTGCTGGGGCATTGGGGCCTGACTGCTGCTGGGCTGCCTTCTTCGGACATTGCATCACCCAGTGGCCTTGCTCTCCACAGTGGAAACATGCTCTGTTTCCAACCTGAGCTGGTGCTGCCTGACTGTTCTGTTGGTTTGCTGGGGCAGGAAGACGAGGTGCCTGCTGATTCTGCCTCGGAAACTGACCTCCTGACTGATTGCTCTGACGGTTCTGGTACTGATGCTGAGGATACTGCCTTTGGAACTGCTGATGCTGAGGTGGACGCTGGTTTTGCCTGAATTGCTGAGGTTGATTGCCTGAGAAACGAGGACGATTGCTGCTTCCAGGCTGGGGTCCACTGATCTTGCGCTTACGATCTTCCATCTCCTTACGCTTCCTCTCTGTCATGATTGCTCTGTCAATCAGGTGCTGGAATGTCGGGAAAGTGTGATTCATCAGTTGGTACTGCAGAGGGTCAACCAAGCCTCTCAGGAAACGGTATTGTCGCTTGGCATCAGTGTTGACATCTTCAGGAGCATAGCGAGACAATTGCAGAAACCTGTCTCGATATTCACTGACAGACAACGACCCTTGCTTGAGAGCCAGGAACTCCTCTTTCTTCACTGTCATCAGACCTGCAGGAACATGGTACTGACGAAAGCTACTTCTGAACTCTTCCCAAGTGATAGCGTCAGGGTGGGCATGGGTGGCGAGGTAAGACTCCCACCATGACTGGGCTGCTCCTCTCAACAGACGGGGACCATACAGAACCTTCTCTCTGTCATCGCACTGAGCGGTATGCAACTCCCGCTCCACAGTGCGCAGCCAATCTTCAGCATCCATGGGGTCAGAAGAATGAGCAAACGTTGGTGGATGACCTCTCATGAATTCAGCACGCTTGTCTCTAGGCATCTGAGGCATCTGAGGCTGAGGTGGGGCCTACTGTTGTTGTTGCTGCTGCTGCTGAATGGCGGCCAAAGTCTGACCGATGGCTTGAACTGCCTGAGTCTGCATCAGAAACATCTGCTCGATCGACATCGGGGGCGGGGGCGGCAGGTGCTGCTGCTGGGGCACCTCATCCTGTTGAGCGGCTCGCTCCTGCTGAGCACGCCTTCCTCCTCTGCGCCTATTCTCTGACATCTGCAGAATGCAACCACACATCAGAACTGATCTGGCAAATCTTGCAGCATGAGAAAAGAGTATGGAATTCTTCAACAGCACTGAACAGATGAGCATCTTCACTGATCTCCAACACAGACCACACAGCTTCTCAGATAAAGAGGAAAGTGGAATAAAAGGTTTCCCAACTATGTAACTAACTTTATTAACATAATAGGTAAACCAAAATGCAGGGGATACCCACACTCTGGTGACAATCATTACAAAGATCCAAACCAAACATAGTTCATCATGACAAACATAAATGCACAGGATATAGCAAACTACCCTGTCTAACTAAGACTTAACTAAGAGCGAGACTAACGCTAAGACTGAAGCTTCTATGTATATATTTCGTATTAATTACAAGATCCAACTCTAACGATCTATGGTTCTAGATTTATCTTGGTCTTGCAGTCGGGATTGCCATAAGACTTGTGTCCACGCTGAGGTGAGCGGTACGGGTGCTGAGTCCCGACGGGAGCGGGGGAACCACCATCCAGGTGACGACGTTCCGCGCGCTCAGCCCGCAGCAGGGCGATCTCAGCACGAGCCCTACTCAGCTCGTCTAATGCATGGTCCAGCTCCGTGTTTAGCACGGCGGCTAGGTTGACTGTGCTGCTCAACCTAGGATTGCCCTCACCGACAGGTGAGACAATCACGCCTCCTGTGCTGCCAGATGGACGGCGGGGGTAATACTTCAGGTCAAGACCGTCAGCTGCCCCACCGAAAACCGAGCAGTAGTGCGAAAGCGCACGCCGTGCAGCATCTTGCATGGCTGCCTCAGCTGAGTCCCGCTCAGAGATAGAATAGTGCTCTGAGCAGGCCTCCGCACCCTGGAGACTGTTCTCCGGGCAGCGCACCAAGCAGGTTGCCTCCCAGCGGTCCGGGTAGACCCCGCGACTGTGCTGGTAGACCACACAGCGATACTCGACGGACCAAGTATGTCGGTCAAATGCCCGACGTAGCAGGGTGTCGAGCGCATCGTGGAAGTGACACCCGCAAGCAGCGTCGCGAGTGATGGGTCGAGCAACCCATCCTTCCGGCTCATGGTTAGCAGAGAAGTCGGTGTCGTGGCTCGAGCTGTCGTCGCCACCTCCGTCGGCTGGGTCTCCTCCAGCAGCTACTCCAGAAGCTGGGACGCCCAGTGGTGGTGCAGGGGGCGGCTCCAGAGGAAGCACAGGGGAGCAGCTCCTCACAGACTCTATCTCCTGGTGGAGCGAGAAAGAAGAGCCCTGCTGCTCCTGTCGTCGACGCTCCTGCTCCTCACGCAGGCGGTGGTGCAGTCTCTCCAAGTGGTTGGACTGTCCGGCCACAGGACGGCGAAGCGGACGCTCAGCAAGGCGGGAGGGTAAGAAGGGGATGACTGACTTTCGTGCAGTGTGTCTAAGTCGAGCCATCTACAAAAGACATCGCAAGCAAAAGGGTAAGAACAGAATCAATATGACCAGCAAATAATGAATCATGAGTGAATGAAGGATTAGAATAAAACATGATTTTCAGCAAGGTATAATATATAGTAGAACATAGGTTTGGTCGGTATGACCAACTTTTGAAGGGATATCAAAGTCAAGGAAGGGACAGAGGTCTATAGTCCTTAGAACGACCATTCTACTCTAGGTTAGCGGTCCTACAGTCAGCACGGCTCTGATACCACTTATGTCACACCCGGTTTTAGAAGGCAAACCGAATGCAAACCATGTACGTGCCAGGATCAGTTATTCACGTACACAGCAGTTACATAATATGGACATCATCACACAGTGCTCAAAATAGTATTAAAAGGGAATAATAGTCGATTACATCGTACGTCTGAGACGTCCATATAGTTCTTACAATAAATCAAAGTGCGGAAAAGAAACGTAGATAACTGCGGCCTTCACAGGCAGCCGACTGGGGGTTGCCGCTAACCCACACCTAGAACTCGTCGTAGTCTTGGAACTCCTGGAAGTCTCCTTCCACAGCTTCATCTTCGCCTGAGCAGTGGTTGCAATGCTGACAACCTGGGGGGGGTTTGGTGTGTAGAGCAAGGGTGAGTACACATCAACATACTCAGCAAGTATCCTGTTTGGCTGTAGTGGACTAGCTGTATGTGGGGATGAGTCAAGCAGTTGCTTTTAGTTGGTCAGATTATTACTTACTAGTAGAAAGCCAAGTTTTAGCATTAACCCAAGTTATTAACCCGATGTACCCTTTCCAAACGGAAAGAATACCACTTACCAGCACCATAGTCATAACCAAAACCATCAATCTCATAACCACCTGTACCAAAGTATCTCTGATCAAGTACCACTAATCACTGGAGCTCCCTTGGCCGCTCATAACCGCGAGCACGGCTGATATATCAGTTTTTCAAACACTCTGCAGAGGTTGTGCACTTTACCCACAAGCCGTGATTCCCATTCTGCCCGGAGATCATGACTCTCCATTGATCACTACCAAGGTGACCCAGCAGGGCATCACTACGTAGCCTTTACAAAGATTCCCCGGGGCTGTAGCCACCCGTTAGGTTTCCTAAATGTACCGCACTCCTCCCCAAGGGACAAATCAACCTTGGCAGAGCGAGCCGCATACACCGAGCCCCATTGACGGCACGACGGCTAAGTGAACTACACCCCGGATCCTCTAATTATTCAGCTAAGGGCATCCCATTCCACCCTCATGGTTGCACTGTTTTCCCGGGCGGTCATCCATAGAACAGGTCCTTACGGAGAGGCACTCGAGAAACCGCTCGAGCCCCCTTGGTAACCACAAGTACAACATCATAATAAGAGAAGGGAAAACAGCGTATCATAGATAATCTCATCATGTTCATTGATTAGAGTTAAGCAATAGCATAAAGCTAAACAGTAATAATCCAACCCAGATAGGTAAACAAGGACATGGATAAAAAAGCTAGTCAATCCTTAGGCATAAATGTGTAAAGCGGGAGGTGAATTAAATAATGAATAGGACATAGATAGGTCAAGGGACACTTGCCTCCACCAACCGACTGCTGCTCAGGGGCTTCTCCTGCGAGTTCCTCGGGCTCTTCAACCGGATCGTTCTCTATGCGATTGCAAACATACATACATCCACACATTTAATACAAAAGAACAGTACACCATACAATAGAATGCAATAAGTAAACAGACGTTCCACGCGGGCTCGCGAGTACGGTTAAGAGAGAAAGAGGAAAAGACAGTCGAGAAACGATCACGTTACATGATTATAAATTAACCACTCGCTTAATGGAAGGAAATTTAATGTAGACACTATGTTTAGCGTAAAGTAAAGTCATGTTTCATGTCTAATTATTATAAGCAGGTGGAGATAAATAAAAGGATGGTCGCGCGGCGAGACGCGCGACAAAGCTCTCTAAAACAAATTAAGAAGTTAACGACTCGTCGCGCGACCGAGCACGCAGCGAGACACTTCGCCTTAGTTACGAGGAGACGTTAAGTGTCGCGCGACGAAGCGCACGACGACATACGTCGACTAAACTGAGTCCAAAGTGGAACGTCGCGTGAATACACACGCGGCGTTACACCTTAAACAACCTGAAACAAAAATGGATCGTCGCGCGACGAAGCGCACGACGCAACACAAGATAGAATCTGAATTTAGACAAATCCGTCACGCGGCGAAGCGCGCGACGCAACACGCTAATTAACGAATAATCACCGCGAGCGCGGGCGAGCGAAGATACGGTCGGGCGAGGCCGGGACGGGGGAACGTGCGACCGAGCCGGGGCCGGGGCGGTTGAACCGGCCAGGGGGGCGGTTGAACCGGCCAGGGGCCGCCGAGCCGGGGGCGGGGGCGCGCGGGCGAGCGGGGCTCGCCGCGCCGCGGGAGGGCGCCGAGCCACCATGGCCGGCCGGGCCGAGGGGCGGGGCGGGCGAGCGCCACGCGCAGGGGCCGGGGCAGGGGCGGGCGCCGCCGCGAGGGGAGGCCGGGCGGGGGCCGAGCGCCGCCGCGAGGGAGGCCGGGCGGGGGCCGAGCGCCGCCGGGGAGGCCGGAGCGGGGGCCGAGCGCCGCCGGGGAGGATGGGGCGGGGCCGAGCGCCGCCGGGGAGGGAGGGGGAGGGGCCGAGCGGGGAGGGCCGAGCGGGGAGGCCGAGCGCCGCCGCGGGGAGGGAGGCCGGGCGGGGGGCCGAGCGCCGCCGCGGGGAGGGGCGGGCAGGGGCCGCGCCGCCGCGCCGAGGAGGCCGAGCGGGGGCCGCGCCGCCGCGCCGAGGAGGCCGGGCGGGGGCCGCGCCGCCGCGCCGAGGAGGCCGAGCGGGGGCCGCGCCGCCGGGGCAGGGGCGGAGACGGGGTCGCGTGCGGGCAGGGGGAGAGGGAGGGCGCGCGCGGGGGGAAGAAGAGGAGGGAGAGGGAGAGAGAGAGGAGAAGGGGAGGGGAGGGGAGCTCACCTCGGGGTCCAAAATCTGGTGATCGCCGTCTCCAAACCCTAGGGCACCACGGGGAGAGAGAGGTGGGAGAGGGAGAGGAGAGGTTGTTGCGCGGGAGATCCAAATGAGGAAGAGAGAGAGGATGGGGGGCGCATGGGGGGGTTTGGGCGCCGGGGCGGGCCGGGCCGGACTAGGTTGGGCTGGGCCGGGCCACTTCGCGGATCGAAAACCCACGACGAGCGCGACCACTAAACGGACTTAGAACGCGAATCAAAATCCGGAACGGAACGAGACGAACACTCAACCTCAGACAAAGAAATGTGCTTCGGCATGATGCAACACCCATGACACTTAGGTTTTGGTTTGTACATGACACGGACACCTGCCGCTATACTGGTTTGAAATTGGGAAGAAGGAGCAAACGGGGAAAGAGAAAAGAGAGTAACGCCCGAATTTGGTGAGAGAAAAGAAGAACAAATTCTACCCCCAAATTCAGGGCGTTACACGAGGGTTACGATCCAAGTCGCGAGTGTTTCCACATCGATCAGGGGGATCACGACAAGGACGACCGCCTCGGCATACCAGAGAACGACGACGCCCCTGCGCCTGCGTCTCGCGTTGAGATCCCGCGGGAGCTAGCTGTGGTCCGAGTCCCTGCGGGGGGTGAGGACACACAGCTCGAGCAACTCCGCGAGATGCAGACCAAGCTCGACGAAGAAGTGGGGCGATTTGTGCAGCTCTGACAAAACATCGAGCAGGAGTGGGCAGACCGAGCACTCGCCGGAGGAGCGCGTCATCGGGCCCGAGACGTCCAGCGCCGTATCGTTGACGATGCTAGGGCAGGGCTGCCCCCGGCCTTCAGCGGGGCCGGCCAGAACCTAGCTGCAGCAGCGATGCTACTTCGAACAATGCCGGAGCCATCCACCACCGAGGGGCGACGCATCTAGGGCGAACTCAAGGGTCTCCTGGAAGATGCCGCAGTTTGACGAGCTGAAAGCTCTGCCTCCCGAAGGCGAGGGTGCCCCTGGGGCATCGCGCAACGTCCTCCCGACGCATGCGGGAGGCCTCGGTCCACACCGAGCGCACACGGGACGGGACGCCTGCAGCCCCGGACCGCCTCGGCAGCGAATAACACCGCCGCGACCGTCGAGCCCGCCTCGAGGAAAGGGTGCGCCGAGGCTACCACCCTAGGCGCGGAGGACGCTACGACAGTGAGGAGGATCGGAGCCCCTCGCTCGAACCACCAGGTCCGTGAGTCTTCAGCCGGGCCATACGACGGGCGTCGTTCCCGGCCCGGTTCTGAGCCCCGACTACCATCACCAAGTACTCAGGGGAGACAAGGCCGGAGTTGTGGCTTGCGGACTACCAGCTGGCACGCCAGTTGGGAGGGACGGACGATAACAACCTCATCATCCGCAACCTCCCCCTTTTTCTCTCCAACGCTGCCCGGGCCTGGCTGGAGCATCTGCCTCCTGCGCAGATCTCCGGCTGGAACGACCTAGTCAAGGCCTTCGCTGAAAATTTCCAAGATACGTACGTGCGCCCTAAGAACTCGTGGGATCTCCGAAGCTGCCGCCAGCAGCCAGGGGAATCCCTGCGAGAGCACAACTGGGGGTTTTCAAAGCAGCGCACCGAGTTGCCCAACATCACCGACTCGGACGTCATCGGGGCATTCCTCGCCGGCACCACTTGCCGAGACCTAGGAGCAAACTGGGATGCAAGACTCCCACCAAGGCGAGCGAATTGATGGACATCGCCACCAAGTTCACCTCTGGTCAGGAGGCGGTCGAAGCCATCTTTCGGAAGGACAAGCAGCCTCAAGGAAGACAGAAGGAAGAGGCCCACGAGGCGTCCGCCCAGCGTGGCACGAAGAAGGCCAGGAAGAAGGCGCAAGCAAAACGCGACACCGTTGACGCGGATCTCGTCGCTGCTGCCAAGCACAGGAATCCTCAGAAGCCTCCCGGAGGGGCCAACATGTTCGACAAGATGCTCAAGGAGTCATGCCCCTATCACAGGGGTCCCGTCAAGCACACCCTTGAAGAATGCGACATGCTCCGGCGTTACTTCAACAAGGCCGGACCCTCGGCAGAAGGAGGCAAGGACCAAGGCAACAACAAGAAGGGGGCGACAAGGAAGAGGAGTTCCCGGAGGTCCACAACTGCTTCATGATCTATGGTGGGCAAGTGGCGAACGCCTCGGCTCGGCACCGCAAGCAGGAGCGCCGGGAGGTCTGCTCGGTGAAGGTAGCAGCGCCGGTCTACCTAGACTGGTCCAACAAGCCCATCACCTTCGACCAAGGCGACCACCCCGACTGCGTACCGAGCCTAGGAAGGTACCCGCTCGTTGTCGACCCTGTCATCGGCAACGCTAGGCTCACCAAGGTCCTCATGGACGGAGGCAGCAGCCTCAACATCATCTACGCCGAGACCCTAGGGCTCTTGGGGATCGATCTGTCTGCAATCCGGGCCGGTGCAGCACCCTTTCACGGGATCGTCCCTGGTAAGCGCGTCCTGCCCCTTGGGCAACTCGATTTGCCCGTCTGCTTTGGAACTCCCTCCAACTTCCGAAAGGAAACCCTCACGTTCGAGGTGGTCGGGTTCCGAGGGACCTATCACGCGGTGCTGGTTAGATCGTGCTACACCAAGTTCATGGCCATCCCCAACTACACGTACCTCAAGCTCAAGATGCCAGGCCCCAACGGAACCATCACCGTTGGATCCACGTACTGCCACGCTTACGAGTGCGACGTGGAATGCGTGGAGTATGCCGAGGCCATCGCCGAGTCCAAGGCCCTCATCGCCGACCTGGATTGCCTCTCCAAGGAGGCGCCAGATGCGAAGCGCCATGCCGGCAACTTCGAACCGGCCGAGGCGGTTAAGTCCGTCCCTCTCGACCCCAGCAACGACGCTGGCAAGAAAGTCAGGATCGGCTCCGAGCTCAACCCCAAATAGGAAGCAGTGCTCATCGACTTTCTCTACGCAAACGCCGAAATTTTTGCGTGGAGTCCCTTGAACATGCCCGGCACACCGAGGGATGTCGCCGAGCACTCGCTGGACATCCGAGCCGGTGCCCGACCCGTGAAGCAGCATCTGCGCCGTTTTGATGAAGAAAAGCGCAGAGCCATAGGCGAGGAGGTCCACAAGCTAATGGCTGCAGGGTTCATCAAAGAGGTATTCCATCCAGAATGGTTAGCTAACCCTGTGCTTGTAAAGAAGAAAGGTGGGAAATGGAGGATGTGCGTAGACTACACTGGGTTGAATAAAGCATGTCCGAAGGTTCCCTACCCTCTGCCTCGCATCGATCAAATTGTAGACTCCACTGCTGGGTGAAAAACCCTGTCATTCCTCGACGCCTATTCAGGCTATCACCAAATCAAGATGAAAGAATTCGACCAGCTCGCGACTTCTTTTATCACACCTTTTGGCATGTATTGTTATACTACTATGTCATTTGGCTTGAGGAATGCAGGTGCAACCTACCAAAGGTGCATGAACCATGTGTTCGGAGAGCACATCGGCAGAACGGTCGAGGCTTATGTCGATGACATCGTTGTCAAAACAAGGAAGGCCTCCGACCTCCTCTCCGACCTCGAAGTAACTTTCGGGTGCCTGCATGCAAAGGGCGTAAAACTCAATCCCGAGAAGTGTGTCTTCGGAGTCCCCCGAGGCATGCTCCTGGGGTTCATCGTCTCTGAACGAGGCATCAAGGCCAACCCGGAGAAAATCGCGACCATCACCAACAAGGACCCATCAAAGATTTAAAAGGAGTACAAAGGGTCATGGGATGCCTTGCGGCTCTGAGCCGCTTCATCTCGCGCCTTGGCAAGAAAGGATTGCCCTTGTACCACCTCTTAAGGAAGGCCGAGCGCTTCACTTGGACCCCCGAGGCCGAAGAAGCCCTCGGAAACCTTAAAGCACTCCTTACCAATGCGCCCATCTTGGTGCCCCCCGCTGCGGGAGAAGCCCTCTTGATTTACGTAGCCATAACCACTCAGGTGGTCAGCGCCACGATCATAGTCGAGAGACAAGAAGAGGGGCATGCACTGCTCATCCAGAGGCCGGTCTACTTCATCAGCGAGGTGCTATCCGAGACCAAGATTCGCTACCCACAAATTCAGAAGTTACTGTACGCAGTGATTCTGACACGGCGAAAGTTGCGACACTACTTCGAGTCTCATCCGGTGACTGTGGTGTCATCCTTCCCCCTGGGAGAGATCATCCAGTGCCGAGAGGCCTCGGGTAGGATAGCAAAATGGGCAGTGGAACTCATGGGCGAAACACTTTCATTCGCTCCTCGGAAGGCCATAAATCCCAAGTCTTGGCAGACTTCCTGGCTGAATGGGTCGGCACCCAATTGCCGACAGCTCCAATCCAGGCCGAACTTTGGACCATGTACTTCGATGGGTCGCTTATGAAATCCGGAGCAGGTGCTGGCTTGTTCTTCATTTCACCCCTCGAAAAACATGTGCGCTACATTATATGCCTCCATTTTCCGGCGTCAAACAACATGGCCGAGTATGAGGCTTTGGTTAATGGGTTGCGCATCGCCGTCGAGCTAGGGGTTCGGCGCCTCGATGCTCGTGGCGACTCGCAGCTTGTTATTGACCAAGTCATGAAGAACTCCCACTGCCGCGATCGCAAAATGGAGGCCTACTGCGATGAAGTTCGGCGCTTGGAAGATAAGTTCTACGGGCTGGAACTCAACCATGTTGCTCAACAATACAACGAGACTGCGGATGAGCTGGCTAAAATAGCCTCGAGGCAGACGACGGTTCCCCCGAACGTCTTCTCCAGGGACATATATCAACCATCCGTCAAACTCGACGACGCGCCCGAACCCGAGGAGACCTCGGCCCAGCCTGAGGTACCCTCGGCCGTCGAGGGTGAGGCCCTGCGCGCTGAGGGAGAGCAGCACGGGGTTACCCCAAACTTGAACTGGTAGACCCCGTACCTGGAATATCTCCTCCGAGGAGAGCTGCCCCTCGACAAGGCCGAAGCTCGGCGACTGGCTCGGCGCGCCAAGTCGTTCGTTTTACTGGGCGATGAAAAAGAGTTGTACCACCGCAGCCCCTCAGGCATTCTCCAACGATGCATATCCGTCGCCCAAGGACAAGAGCTGTTACAAGAAATACACTCAGGGGCTTGCGGTCACCATGCAGCACCTCGGGCCCTCGTGGGAAACGCTTTCCGACAAGGTTTCTACTAGCCGACCGCGGTGGCCGACACTACTAGGATTATGCGCTCCTGCCGAGGTTGTCAATTCTACGCGAGACAAACGCACTAGCCCGCTCAGGCCCTGTAGACAATACCTGTCACTTGGTCGTTTGCCGTATGGGGTCTGGACCTCGTCGGTCCCTTGCAGAAGGCACCTGGGGGCTTCACGCACCTGCTGGTCGCCATCGAAAAATTCTCCAAGTGGATCGAAGTTCGACCCTTAACCAGCATCAGGTCCGAGCAGGTGGTGGCGTTCTTCACAAATATCATCCATCGCTTTGGGGTCCCAAACTCCATCATCACCGACAATAGCACGCAGTTCAATGGGAAAAAAATTCCTGAACTTCTGCGAAGACCACCACATCCATGTGGACTGGGCCGCCGTAGCTCATCCCATGACAAATGGGCAGGTGGAGCGCGCCAATGGTATGATTTTGCAGGGACTAAAACAGAGGATCTACAACGACCTCAACAAGTTTGGCAAGCGGTGGATAAAAGAACTACCCTCGGTGGTTTGGAGTCGGAGGACGACGCCGAGCCGGGCCACGGGCTTCTCATCGTTTTTCCTAGTCTATGGGGCCGAGGCCATCTTACCGACGGACTTGGAATACGGTTCCCCGAGGACAAAGGCATACGACGACCAAAACAACCAGACCAGCCGAGAAGATTCATTAGACCAGCTGGAAGAGGCTCGGGACGTAGCCTTACTACACTCGACGCGGTATCAGCAGTCTCTGCGACGCTACCACGCCCGAAGGGTTCGGCCCCGAGGCTTCCAAGTGGGAGACTTGGTACTTCGGCTGTGACAAGACGCTCGAGGGCGCCACAAGCTTACTCCTCCCTGGGAAGGGCCGTTCATCATCGCCAAGATTTTGAAGCCCGGAACATACAAGCTGACCAACGATCGAGGCGAGGTCTACAACAACGCTTGGAACATCCAACAGCTACGTCGCTTCTACCCTTAAAATGTTTCTAGTCGTTCATGTATCTCGCTTTCTTTACATATATAAATAAAGTCTAACCGTCAAGGAAGGATCAGCCTTGCCTCGGCAAAGCCTGACCCTCCCTCGGGGGCTAGAAGGGGGGAACCCCCTCTGCGTCAAAATTTTCCTCGGAAAAGTTTTCCGCCAAAACGACTTTCGTGCTTTGTGAATATATCGATAACAGAATCCTAAAAACGACGAGAGGAACCTTAAACGGCAAGGCCGACCGAGCCGAGGGACTCCTACGCCTCCAGGATACAGATACCTCACTCATCACCTTCCGCGAAAAGTAACTCACGATCGGATGAGTGATTCTGCTACCGACGTACAAGTCCTAACGCACGAAATAAGAGGAAAGAAAACGACTTTCGTGCTTTTCAACTATATCGATAACAGAATCCTAAAAACAACGAGAGGAACCTTAAACGGCAAGGCCGACCGCCGAGGGACTCCTACGCCTCCGAGATACGGATACCTCACTCATCACCTTCCGTGAAAAGTAACTCACGATCGGATAAGCGATTCTGCTACCGAACAAGTCCTAACGCACGAAACAAGAGAAAAGAAAATGCGGCTTTATACTCTGACAATAAAAATGTTTAGGCCTCAGCGGCCGCAAAAACATACGCATACTTAAAACAAACTGTTCCTGCAGGCTCAGACATCGGCAGGGGGAGGAGTAGCACCCTCGGCGTCGTTTCCACCCTCGGCAGAATCTGGCCCGGCCTCAGACGACGACACGGGCGGAAGGATCTCCACCTCAAAGGAGGAAGCCAGCGCCGCGCTTGGGCCCTCGACAGCCGCGTCAAGCCTCTAGACCTCGGCTAAGACGGCCTCCTCTTCGTCGGGTAAGCAGTACCCCTCGCTGACCCGCTCCAGATCCACGTCGTAGTGGGAAGCGAGCACGGCGCAGGCCCGCCTAACGCTGTGGTGCAGCGCCCCGCGGAGTCTGCTGCGCACATGGCCGCCCAAGGCCCGCATGCGACTCTAGGGGGAGCTACCCAAGGGGACGTCGTCGAGGCCAAAAGCCCGGCAGAAGGCCGAGATAGCCTCAGACATGGCCACGTGGTCGGCCTCCTTCTGCTCAGCCGCCTCGGCAAGCGCCTTGTAGTTCCTGACGGACTCATTAAGAGCCGTCTCGAACCCTGCAGACGGCCGGACAACGTTTTTCAGACACAAGGTGAAGAATGGAGACAAAAACAAAGTCACAAAGCAGGCAAAACATACCTTCGGCCCGGGCACGCTGCTGTGAGGCCATGGCTTGGGCAGACTGGGCAGACCCGACGACCACGTCCAGGCTCTCCGCAAGGGTCCCAGCCCGAGCGGACGCCTCGGCTAGCCACTCCGTAGCCTCAGCCAGCTGACCCCTAAGGGCCTCAGCCCGGCTCACGGCCTCGGCGGCTTGGCTCCGAGATTGGTTCCGCTCGCCATGACCTGGCCAAGCTGCAGCTGCCGCTGCTGCATCTCCTCGGCCTGGGAAGCCACCTGCTCCCGGGCCGACGAAGCCTCCGTCCGTGCCGACGCCGCCTCTGCCCGCGCCGCCGCTGCCTCCGACTTCAGCTCATCACAGAGCAGCCGAAGGTCCACCACCTCGGCGCTCCGCTGGGAGAGACACTCATTGGCCTCGGTAAGCGCGGCCCACTGGGACCGCAGCGAATCCCAGACGTCGCTCTCGCGGCGGATGAACAGTAACTTGGTGGTGCTCACGTCCGCAAGTTTTTGAGGAAGGAAAACATGATATTACAAAGAATGCCCTGGTCACACAAGGTGTACGTCTAAATCCTTACCTGGAAGACCCTGGGAACGTCCCTGGAAAGGATCTCCATGGTCGACCAAAGCGACCTCATCGCCGCCTCGGTATACTCACGGAAATTATCCCGAGACCTCTCCTCCAGCTCATCGTTGAGGGAGAGGAGGGGCTCCGAGTCCGAGGTGTCGCGGCTCCAGAACAGGAGCGGCTACCCACACCACTCATTGGGGTTGAGCTGCGCGGGGATGAGGCCGCTGCTCCCCAAGGCGGGCCACGGTTCTGCGCGCCCCTCGACCAAGGCGTCGGGTCCCCCTGCAGTCGATGCACCGGGTACCACCGCAGTCGACGTACTGGGCCTCCCCTCGGCCAGTGTGGCAGGCCTCCGAACACCAACCTCGGCAGCAACGGCCATCCTCTCCTCATGGTCGAGAGCGGGGAGGTCAGGGATGTCCGCGGGCGGCAGCGCCTCAGTCATCCCGACGTTGGCGGCGACGGGCGGCTCCACGGGCGAATCAGCGACGGCCCCGGAAGGAGTCGATGCTGGCGCCGGCAACAAGACAGACAGGCTCGAAGCCGCGGTCCCGTCAACGGCCTCCCCCGGCATGATGGCCTCTCCAACAGGGGGGTAAGCCTAGGAGGCTTGCCCCATGGCAACTCGTGCCGCCTGGGCCCCCCACCGGAGGGCGCCTTATGCGGAGGCCAGCCAACCGGCGTGGCGCGCCGCAGCACCGGCTGCAGAAGCCGGCTTCGTCTTAAGGGCCTTCGTGGGGGCCAGACCAGCCGAGCCCTGCCTTCGCTTGCTGAAAGAGAGAGAAGGCAAGTTCAAGACACACAGCGAAAAAACTAAAGCAGAGGTATCCTCAGATACTTACCCGCTCCGGGGCAAGGCCAATCGTGCCTGCGGGGAGGCCCCTCGGGCCCTGGTCTCCGCAGACGCTGCCGAGGGTTGCCCCACTACCGGCTTTGGCACCGCTTCCACCTCAGGCGCCCGAGGCGCCGAGGGGGCAACCTGCCCAGGCGTCGTCACGACGGCCGAGGGACCGGCCTCCTGTACGGCCGGCGCGAACACCTGCTCTTGGGGGGCATATGGTTCGGCCTGACCCCCGGAGTCACCCCAATTATCTCGGCCAAGAGGTCAAGTACCCCCTCGGCCTGCCTCCACTCCTCGGACCGGGACCTTGGTGTCCTGGCCCCAAACACTGGTGGTGCCTGCCCACCTGGAGGCTGGCTCGGCGACCCATAGCTCAGCCTCGGGTCCAGGCTAAGGCCAAGCCGGGCCGCCATGTCATCGTCTTCGTCATCATTGTCATCATCATAGTCGTCGTCGTCAGGCGTCTCCGGCGACGGCTCCAATGGGAGCCCATCCCTCGCCTGCCTCCGACGACGCTTCTCCAAGGCTTCCCGAGCTCGCAGCCTCTCGCGAGCTCGGGCCTTTTCCGCGTCCTTCTTCTCCTTTTCCATCTCTGCGGTGAGCCTACGCGCGGTTCGGTCTGCCGCGTCCTCCGGGACCGGTGGAAGGGAGAGTTTAAAACTCATCAACCCCTGGGGACGAACAAAAATCCCAACAGTAAGAATCAAAGGCATAGGAAACTCAGTGCAAAACAGAAGGAGGATCGGACACTTACCAGGGACACATACCCACGGTCGGGACGCATCACAGGCTGGCTCAGGGCGCCAGCATCCAGCCTCCCTACCGTACCCGCTACCTGCTTTAGGAGGTCGTCGGCGGAGAGGGAGGTCGAGGACATCCGTAAGCCCTCCAAATCGACCCCCAGCTTCATCTCCGAGAGTCGCAACCGCCGCTCTGCCAAAGGGAGCACCCTCTGGCGATGGATAGCGGCGACGACCCCCGCAGTGGTAAGGCCCTCATCTCGTAACTTCTACAAGGCATGCAGAATAGGCTGGAGCTTCTCCTGGTTCTCGCGCGTGGCCCCCCAGCACCAGTTATTGCCGGCGGCGGTCACCACTCGTTGAGAAAACGGTGGAAGCATCCCGTCGTCGTTCCGGAGATAAAACCACCGGTTCTGCCACCCCTTGTTCGAAGACACAAGGGAGGCAGGGATGTACTGCAGCGCGCGCCCCGACCTCAGCTGGAGGGTGCAGCCACCGGTCCGCACCGCCATACGGACCTTCTTCACGTCCGTCGACGCGGCGAAGAACTCCACGGAGAAGAGATGGGTCCACAGGTCCCAGTGAGGGTCAATCCCCAAAAAACCCTCGCAAACCGCCGCGAAGATGGCCGCTTGCGCAATAGAGTTGGGGTTGAAGTTATGCAGCTCCACCGCATAGTAGTGCAGGAGCGTCCGCATGAAGCGGCTCGCTGGCACTCCAAACCCCCGCTCATGGAAGGGCATGAAACTGACCACGTACCCCGGCAGCGGAGTTGGGTCGGCCTTGCTCCCGAGGGCCATCCACTCAGGCTACGTCTCGCCGGAGAGAGGATGGAGCAGACCGTCGGCAACAAGGGCCTCCAGATCCTCCACAGTAATGGTGGAGAAAGGCCATGGGCCGCGCGGCGGAACAACGGTCACCTTGTCAGCCATCGTCGAACGAAGGTGGTGGAGGCGGAAGGGATGAGGTGCGCGGTTTTCTCTGTCTACTCTCTTAGGTTGTGGAAACAAAAGCAGAAGGCGAGCGCAAATGGCAGGGTAAAGAACCACCACCGGCCCCTCTTCCGGGTATACAAAGGCCCGGGCGAGGTCCACCCAAAACTTCGCCCGAACCCGTCGCGAAATTCAAACTCGAAGGTGAAACGGCTCGCGCACGCGCAACAGACGCCCCGCAAATCGCCCGTCCCGCCGCATTAACTCCCTGGCAGGGCAAGCGACACCTCTGGCAGGCGAAGCGGGCGTCGTTTCACCTCCGTCATGATGACCGCGTCAAAAAAGGTGCGCCACATTATTTAAATTTATATCCTTTTCCTTTTCCTCTCTCTCTCTCTTGCCACAGGGACTGGGAAAGGGGATATTTCAAAAAGGATCCTTCTCAGCGAAGGAAACGGGCCCCGAGCCCTCCTATTGATCAGGGGTTCGAAGGTTGCGCCCTGCGGGGTTCGGCAACCGCCCCAAAGCACTCGGGCTCCGAGCCCTTTACTGATCAGGGGTTCGAAGGCTGGCCCCTCGGAAGGGTTCGACAGCCGCCCTAGAGCATGCAGAGTCAGGGATGACCCTGGGTACGTCTGTTACATGGCCGAGGCTCGGGCTATGCTCCCGAGGTACCCTAGGACATTTTCGAGACCAGCGGGAACGATTTGTAATGGAATCCCACCGGAGGGAGGCACCGAGCCCTTGGACCCTATCAAATGGGTCCGGGTCCAGCAAATCACCTGCACGTACTTTTGGAGCGCGCCTCTGGGCCACTAGCCGACCCTTATAGAACGGGGCTCGGGCGTCCACTCGGATCACCTGTTAGCAACTCACTGGTAACGCCGTGTTCGGTGCCCTCCGAGGGTAACATGGTGCTTTCCCCCCCCCCCCCTTCCTCCTTGCGAAAAGGCGACGAAGGGGCGTACAATAAAAGTCGAGACGGTCCTTGATCGTCCTCTCGCTCTGTGCAGAGGCTCGGAGGCTGCTCTCGCACCAGGCTATGGCCAAACTGTTGACCACGTCAACAAACCAACTTAAAAACTTGGAGCCTGACCATGCACCCGGGCTACGGCCAAGCCGCATGAGGGAACAACAAGGCCGACCGAGGCATCACAAAAAGAATTAAGACCTCAGAGGAGTCAAAACACTCCTCTGAGGCCTCGGGGGCTACACCCGACGGGTGCGCTCGCGCACACCCATCGGAACAAAATATAACCGAGAAAGGCTGGTCCCCTTGCAAAAAATCTGGGAGAACCTCCAAGCGAGTACCTACACTCCCTTCGAGGCTCGGGGGCTACTGTCGGGTACCATAATTAGGGGTACCCCCAATGCTCCTTAACCTGGCTGGAAAACATCTTCAGAACAAACCGTAAAGACTGATAAGCACGGTTCAAGTCAAGGCCTCGTCTACCAAGGGACGCGATCTCGTCTCACCCGAGCCTGGCTTCGGGCGGGAACAGTAGTCCCAGACAGATTCACGCCTCGCCCGAGGGCCTCCTCAGGCAGAGGGCGCACCCTCGGCTCGCCCGAAGCCAAGCTCGGGCAGACTTTGTCGTACAGCGACCTCGGCCAAATCGCCTCACCAACCGACCGTACCGCATGCGCATTTAATGCGAGGATCGTCTGACACCTTATCCTGACACGCGCGCCTCAGTCGGCAAGGTCGAAGTGACCGCAGTCACTTCGCCCCTTTACTGACCGTTCTGACAGGAACGCAGCGCTATTCACCCCGTTCCGACTAATGTGCCAACCACCAAGGTAAAACTGAGTCACGATCTCCCCCGAATTCAGCATCGGCCTCGGGAGAAGGTCTCCGCTTCGCTCGACCTAAGGCCTCGACCCCAGGCCTCGGCCTCAGCCTTGGCCTCGGAAGAAGGTCTCCGCTTCACCCGACCCCAGGCCTCGGCCTCAGCCTCAGCCTCGGGAGGAGTCACATCCTCGCCCGACCTCGGCCTCGGCCTCGGGAGAAGTCTCCGCCTCGCCCGACCTTGGGCTCGGACCGACCGCACCATAAGGGATACATCATTACCCTACCACTAGCTAGCTGCCTCAGGCTACGAAGGAACAAGACCGGTGTCCCATCTAGACTACTCCGGTAATAGGTAATGATGGTTCCCCGCGTGCGTCCATGACGTCGGATTGTTCTCAACCCTCTATGAAAGCAAAGTAACATCAGCAGGACCCCGGGCCACACCGTCAGCTACGCTTCTACAGGGCTCAAGCACTTCTCCGACGGCCACGTTAGCACATATACAGGGCTCAGGCACTTCTCCGCCGGCCACGACAGCACGTAGCTACACCCCCATTGTACAGCTGGGCCATCTCCTTGTATCTATAAAAGGGGATGTACAGGGCCTTCCTAAGGGGGCAGAAGAAAAAGGGCGGAGAAGAGGAGAGGTAGGCGGAGTGGGAGAAACGCAGAGGAGGCTAACTCAGACAGCTCACCTCAGGGCCAGGCTCTCTCTCTCTCTCTCTCTCTCTCTCTCTCTCTCGCTCACACTCTCTCGCGACGCTTGTAACCCCTACTATGAGCACCCTGGTGTAAGATAATATAAGCCTCATCCTCCCTCTTGTATTCCATCTTGCATCAACCCATCTGGGCAGGGACACGCAGCGACAAATTCACTAGTCGGTTGAGGGTCCTCGCGGGTCCAAAACACCGACACTTTAGGTAGACAAAATCTCCAACTTCAAAACTCAGCTCTCTCCTTCTTGTGTCTGCATAACTTTGCTGCCTTGACTGCGCTATCTTTAGATTCTCCCGAACCATCTTGATGATCTCCTCAATTTCAAGCAAAATGTTTGGCCCGAACACTTGCTTTTCTCCAGGCTGATCCCATTGCAACAGAGTTCTACAACTCCTTCCATAAAGCACCTGAAATGGTGACATCTTCAAGCTGGCCTAGTAACTGTTGTTAAAGGAGAATTCTGCATAAGGTAACCTCTTGTCCCATCCGAACTGATCTTGCAGCGCACATGCTCTCAACATATCCTCGAGGACTTGATTAGTTCTTTCAGTTTGACCGTCTGTCTACGGATGATATGCCGAACTGAAATTTAGATGTGTACCCAAGGCTTCATGCAACTGCTGCCAGAAATGATAAGTGAACCGCGTTCCTCTGTCTAACACTATCTTCTTTGGCACACCATGAAGACAAACAATCTGGGACATGTACAGCTCCGTCAATATTGCACTGCTGTAGCTAGTCTTGAAAGGTATGAAGTGGGTCGACTTGGTTAAGCGGTCCACCACTACCCAAATAGAATCGTAGCTGGCTCGAGTGCGAGGCAATCCGACTATGAAGTCCATCCCGATTTCATCCCATTTCCACTGAGGAATTCACAACGGCTGCAACAACCCAGCTGGCTTCTGATGCTCTACCTTGATCCTCTGACAACTATCACATATAGCCACATGCTCTACGATCTCCCTTTTCATTCCGTACGACCAGAATTTCTTCTTCAGATCCTGATACATCTTCTCACTTCCAGGGTGTATGGAATAAGCTGTCTCATGAGCTTCCTTGAGGATCAATTCCCGAATAGAGTGGTCATTGGGAACACACAAGCGGTCCTTGAACCATACCACACCTTTTGCATCTTCCCGAAAATCCTTGCCTTCTCCTTCTAGAATCAGTTGCCGGATTTCATTGATCTTCTCATCATTCTTCTATGCCTCTTTCATTTCCCACTCTAAGGTGGGCTCCAACTCAACTATTACTCCTCACATGGTATTCAGGAATCCGAGGCTCAACCTGTCAAATTCTTTGGCCAACTCATAAGGCATCGGATGAACGACCATCATATTGACTTGACTTTTCCTGCTTAAAGCATCTGCTACCACATTCGCTTTGCCTGGATGATAGTGAATTTCCAATTCATAGTCTTTGATCAATTCTAACCACCTTCGTTGTCTCATATTCAGCTCTGACTGGGTGAATATGTACTTCAGACTCTTGTGGTCTGTGTAGACATCACATTTCTGCCCGTACAGATAGTGCCTCCATGTCTTCAATGCATGAACCACTGCTGCCAACTCTAGGTCATGGATTGGATAATTCTTCTCATGAACCTTCAGCTGTCGGGACGAGTAAGCCACAACTCTTCTCTCTTGCATCAACACGCATCCCAAGCCAGTGTAGCAAGCGTCACAATACACCGAGAAGGGCTTGTGCACATCAGGCAAGACTAAGACAGGCGCTGTAGTCAACTTCTCTTTCAGCGCTTCAAAGGCTTCTTGGCACTTCTGGGTCCACTTGAACTCAACTTTGTTGGCTAGCAAAGTTGTCATCGGTTTCACGATCTTCGAAAATCCTTCAACGAATCGCCGATAATATCCAGTCATTCCGATGAAGCTCTTGATTCCTCGAGCATCTGTTGGCGCTTTCAAGTTCAAAATGTATGCCACTTTCTTCGGATCCACAGCCAATCCATCTTTGTTTATTATGTGACCCAAGAACAGGACTTCATCAATCCAGAACTCGCACTTGCTCAACTTTGCATACAGCTTGTGCTCTCGTAATCTCTGTAATACCATCTTCGAATGATCCACATGCTCCTCCTCACTTTGACAATATATGAGAATGTCATCAGTGAATACCACCACGAATTTGTTAAGATAATCCGTGAATACACTGTTCATCAGATTCATGAAGAAGGTTGGTGCATTCGTCAGACCAAAAGACATAACGATGAACTCATATAGCCCATACTTGGTAATGAACGTCGTCTTCGGAATGTCTGAAGGTCGAATCCTGAGCTGGTGATAACCTGACCTCAGATCTATCTTTGAGAACACGCTGGCTCCTCTCAGCTGGTCGAACAGATCTTCTATTCTCGGCAAGGGGTACTTGTTCTTGATTGTGACCTCATTCAGAGCTCGATAATCGATGCACATCCTCCTGGTGCCATCTTTCTTCTCCACGAATAGGACAGGGGCGGCCCAAGGTGAGGTACTTGGCCTGATGTAACCTTTCTCTGACAGCTCATCTATTTGCTTCTTGAGTTCAACCAACTCTGGTCCAGATACCCTGTAAGCTCTTTTAGAAATGGGGGCGGTGCTAGGAAGAAGCTCTATGGCAAACTCGACTTTCCGCTCAGGTGGCATGCCTGGTAAATCTTTCGGGAACACATCCAGAAACTCTGACACAACCTTGATAGTCCCGAGTAAATTTGCCTCCTTGCTATCAATAGCCATCTGATGACAACCTCCTTTCCTTGGATCGGGTGAGACTAACTCAGCCACCACTTCTTCTCCTAGTGGGACACCAACTTAATTGTCCTCTTATCACAACTGATAATTGCTTGGTACTTATCTAGCCAATTTATGCTTAGGATGACATCTATTCCCTGAGTACCCATTACTATGAGGTTAGCGGGAAACTCTATTCCCCTTATTTCCACACTTACATTCAAGCAAACACTATCGGCTCGAACTTTACCACCGGCTGAATCAATTTGAATGGGTGTTGACATGGTAGTTATTGGAAGATTATGCGCTTCTACCCATGATGCAGTAATGAATGAATGCATTGCTCCAGTATCAAATAATACTTCTGCAATATGGGAATCGACTGGAAACATACATACTATCATGTCTGGTGTTTCCTGAACTGCTTCAGCCTCCAAATGGTTCAGTCTCTCATGGTTGTAACGTGTCTGGACATGGTTGTCTACTCCTGGCTGAGACACATTCTGCTTCGATGGGGCACTAGGGCCTGACTGCTGCTGGGCTGCCTTCTTTGGACAATGCATCACCCAATGGCCTTGCTCTCACAATGGAAACAAGCTCTGCCTCCGCCTTGCACTGGGGCTGCTTGACTGCTCTGGTTGCTTGCTAGGGCGGGGAGGTGAGGTGCCTGCTGATTCTGCCTCTGGAACTGACTTCCTCCTGTCTGAATGTTCTGACGGTTCTGTTGCTGATGCTGGGGGGTACTGCCTCTGAAACTGCTACTGAGGCGGGCACTGATTCTGCTTGAACTGGTGAGGCGGGTTGCCTGAGAAACGGGGCGATTGCTGCTTCCAGGCTGAGGCCCACCAATCTTGCGCTTGCGATCTTCCATCTCCTTGCGTTTCTTCTCTGTCATGATTGCTCTGTCGATCAGGTGCTGAAATGTGGGGAAGGTATGTTTCATCAGCTGATAATGCATGGATCGACTAAGCCTCTCAAGAAACGATACTACATCTTGGCATCTGTGTTGACATCTTTAGGAGCATAGCGGGACAGCTACAGAAACCTGTCTTGGTACTCACTGACGGACATGGGCCCTTGCTTGAGCGCTAGAAATTCCTCTTTCTTCACTGTCATCAGACATGCTAGAACATGGTACTGACGAAAATTATCTCTGAATTCCTCACAGGTGATGGTGTCGAGGTTGGTGTGGGTGGCAAGGTAGGACTCCCACCAAGACTGATCCGCTCCCCTCAACAAACGAGGACCATACAAAACTTTCTCTCTGTCGTCACACTGAGCGGTGTGCAAGTCCCGCTCCATGGTACGCAGCCAATCTTCAGCATCCATGGGGTCAGTAGAGTGAGCGAACACTGGGGGATGACCTCTCATGAATTAAGCATGCTTGTCCTTGGGCATCTGAGGCATCTGAGGCTGAGGTGGGGCTGATGCTGCTGCTGCATAGCGGCTAGAGTCTGACCAATAGCTTGGACTGCCTGAGTCTGCATTAAGAACATCTGCTCTATTGTCATCAGGGGCGGTGGTGGCAGCTGCTGCTGAGGTGCCTCATCTTGCGGTGTTGGCTGCTCCTGCTGAGCACGCCTTCCTCCTCTGCGCCTATTGTCTAACATCTACAAAATGCAATCATACATTAGAACTGATCTTGCAAAACTTGTATCATAAGAAAAGAGTAATTCTTCCACAATATTGAACAGACGAGCATCTTCACTGACTCCCAACACAGGCAAGCACAACTTTTTAGATAAAAAGGTAAGTAGAATAAAGGGCTTCCCAACTAGATAACTAATTTTTATTAACATCAACAGGTAAACCAAAGTGTAGGGGGTACCCACACTATGACGACAGTCATTAAAAAGATCCAAATCCATCATACTCCATCATGACAAACATAAAAACACAGGATAAGCAAACTACCCTGTCTAACTAAAACTAACTGAGAGTAAGACTAAGGCTAAGACTAAGACTTATATTTTAAACATTAATTACAAGATCCGACCCTGACGATCTATGGTTCTAAATTTATCCTGGTCCTGCAGTCGGGGTTACCATAGGCATGGTACCCACACTGAGGTGAGCGGTACGGGTGCTGTGTCCCGACGGGGGCGGGAGAGCCATCCTCCAGGTGACGGTGCTCCGCGCGCTCAGCCCGCAACTAGGCGATCTCAGCATGAGCCCTACTCAGCTCATCTAAAGCATGGTCCAGCTCTGTGTTTAGCACGGCGGCTAGGTTGACTGTGCTGCTCAACCTAGGATTGTCCTCACCAACAGGTGAGAGAACCACTCCTCCTGTGCTACCAGATGGACGGCGAGGGTAATACCTCAGGTCGAGACCATCGGCCACCCACCGAGCACTAAGCAGTAGTGCGAAAGCGCACACCGTGCGACATCTTGCATGGCCGCCTCAGCCAAGTCCCACTCAGAGATAGAGTAATGCTCCGAGCAGACCTCCACACCCCGGAGACTATTCTCCGGACGGCGCACCAAACAGTCACCTCCCAGCGGTCCGGGTAAACCCCGCAACTGTGCTGGAAGACAACATAGCGATACTTGATAGACTAGGTACGTCGGTCAAGTGTCTGGCACAGCAAGGTGTCGAGAACATCGTGGAAGTGACATCCGCGAGCGGCGTCACGAGTGATGGGTCGAGCAACCCATCCCTCCAGCTCCTGCTCCTCTCAAAGGTCGGTGCTATGGCTCAAGCTACTGTCGTCACCTCCGTCATCGGGGTCTCCTCCAGCAGCTACTCTAGCGGCCGGGGCACCCAATCGTGGTGCAGGGGGCGCCTCCAGCGGGGGCACAGGGGAGCAGCTCCTCACAGACTCTACCACCCGCTGAGGCGAGGAAGAAGAGCCCTGCTGCTCCAACTCCTGTCGCCGACGCTCCTGCTCCTCGTGCAAGCGGTGGTGCAGCCTCTCCAAATGGCTAGACTGTCCAGTCACCGAACGACGAAGCGGACGCTCCACGAGACGAGAAGGAAAGAAAGGAATGACTGACTTCCGTGCGGTGTGTCTAAGACGAGCCATCTACAAAAAACACTGTAAGCATAAGAGTGAGAACAAAGCTAATATGACCAGCAAGTAGACCATAAAAAATTAGGAATTAGAATAAAACAAAATTTTCAGCAAGGTATAATATATATAATAAAACATAAATTTGGTCGATATGACCAACTTTTGAAGGGATACCAAAGACAAGGTGATAATAGAGGTCTATAGTCCTTAGAACGACCATTCTACTATAGGTTAGCGGTCCTACAGTCAGCACAGCTTTGATACCACTTATGTCACACCCGGTTTTAGAAGGCAAACCGAATGCGAACCATGTACGTGCCAGGATCAGTAATTCACATACACAACAGTTACATAACCGGACATCATCATACAGTGTTCGAATAATAACATAAAAGATAGTAATAGTCGATTACATCATGATGTCCGAGACATCCACATAGTCTTTAATAATTATCAAAGTGCGGAAATGAAATGTAGATAAACACGGCCTTCACAGGCAGCCGACTGGGGGTGCCTCTAATCCACGCCTAGAAGTCTAGGACTCATCGTACTCTTGGAACTCCTGGAAGTTCTCCTCCACGACTTCATCTTCTCCTGAGCAGTGGTTGCAACGTGAACAACATGGGTGGTTTGGTGTGTAAAGCAAAGGTGAGTACACATCAACATACTCAGCAATTGTCCCGTTTGCCTATAGTGGACTAGCTTTATGTGGGGTTAAAGTCCAGCAGTTACTTTTAGTTGGTCAGGTTATTATTACTAGTAGAGAGCCAGGTTCTAGCATTAACCCGAGTTGTTAATCCAAAAGTACCCTTTCCAAACGGAAAGAATACCAGAAACATTACCGTAAGCATAATCAAAACCATCATCCTCATCACCACCTACAAACCAAATATCTCTGATCAAAGTATCTCTAATCAATGTATCTCTAATCAATGTATCTCTAATCAATGGAGCTCCCTTGGCCGCTTATAACCACGAGCACGGCTGATATATCAGTTTCATAACACTTTGCAGAGGTTGCGCACTTTACCCACAAGTCGTGATTCCCTTTTGCCTCGAGCCGATCAAACCCTTACACACTACCAAGGTGAATAAGCAGGGTTTCACTACGTTGCCTTTACAAAGATTCCCTGAGGCTGTAGCCGCCCGTTAGGTTTCCTAAACGTACCACACTCCTCCCCAAGGGGCAATCCACCCTCAGCAGAGCGAGCCGCATACACCGAGCCCCATTGACGGCACGACGGCAAAGCGAACTACACCCCAGTTCCTCTAATTATTCAGCTAAGACCATCCCATACCACCCTCATGGTTGCACTTTTTCCCAGACGGTCATCCAACGAACTAGTCCTTACGGAGAAGCACTCGAGAAACCGCTCGAGTCCCCTTAAATACCACAAGTATATTATCATAATCAAAAGGAAAAACAGTGTATCATAAATAATCTCATCATGTTCATTGATTAATGTGAAGCACTAGCATAAAGCTAAACCAAATAACCCAACCCAAACAGGTAAACAAGGATAAGATAAACAAAAGCTAGTCAATCCTTAGGTATAAATTGTGTAAATGCGGGGAGTGAATTATAAAATGAGTGGGACATAGATGGGTCAAGGGACACTTACCTTTACCAACCAGCTGCTGCTTAAGGTCTTTACCTGCAACTCCTTTGGACTCCGCCAACTGACCATTATCTATACGAGTTCAAACATACATTCCACAAATTTAATACAAAAAGAACAGTACACCATGCAGTAAAATATAATAAATAAGCAGACGCTCGGCGCAGGGCTCGCACCTACGACTTAGCGAGAAAGAGGAAGCAACGGTCGAGGTTACGGTCGAAGAGCGATCACGTTAAGCAGTTATGGATTAAAGTACTTATCCAAACACAACTATATTAATTTGAAAATCAAGTTATACATAAACTACAATTACGCTACGCGTTTAACCATTATGAACAGTTCACTGTAAATTTAAAAGGATTGTCGTGCGGCAAAATGCATGACGGCACACGCGACTAAACCAAAAATAAAACGAGTCACCACGCAGCGAAGTGTGCGACACAACACTTAGACTAAACATGAAATTGAACGGATCGTTGCGCGACAAAGCGTGCAACGAAACACTTGAATTAAAGATGAAAGTGACGCAATACGTCGCGCGACGAAGCGCACAACCGCATACACCACTCGAACTGAATTTAAAATAAATCGTCGCGCGACGAAGCGTGCGACGCAACCTATTAGATAATCTGAAAATAAAATGAATCGTTTCGCGACGAAGCACGCGATGCAGCACCCTAAATAATCTAAAATTAAATTGAATCGTCAGCACTCTAAATAATCTAAAATTAAACTGAATCGTCGTGCGACGAAGCACGAGACGCAGCACACTAAATAATCTAAAATTAAACTGAATCGTCGCGCGACGAAGCGCGCAACGCAGCACACTAAATTAAACTAAATTAAAATTAACAGAGCGGAATTTCAAACGTCACGCGCGCGAGAACAGGACCGCGCGGTCGCCAGGGGCGCGTGGCCGGGGACGAGCGCGTGGCCGGGGGCACGCAACCAAGGACGACGCGCGGCCAGGGATGACGTGCGGCCAGGGGAGGGCGTGGCTGGGGGCGCGTGCGCCGGAGAGGGCGCAACCGGGGGCCAGTGTGTTAGATAGGGGCGCGGCCGGGGCCCGAGCACGCCGGGGAGGGCGCGGCCGGGGGCCAGCGCGCCGGACAGGGGCGCGGCCGAGGCCGAGCACGCGTGGGAGGGGCGCGGCCAGGACGGCGCGTGGGCAAGTGAGAGGGCGCGCGGGGAGGAGAGGAGGAAGAAGATGAAAGGGGAAGAGAGAGGGAGATGGGGGCTCACCTTGGGGTCCAAAATATGGCGATAACCGTCACCGGATCACCTAGGGCAAAGAGGTGGAAGAGAGGTGGGAGAGAGGGAGAGGGAGGAGTTACTGCGCGAGAAAACCAAATGAGAGAGAGATGGGGTGGGGGTGCCAGGGGCGCGCGGGGCTAGGTCGGGTCGGGCTGGGTTGGGTCGCGGACCGGGACGGAAGCCCACAACACACACGACCATTGATCAGAATCCAATTGCGAATCGAAATCCGAAGCGAGGCGAGACGAACGCGCGATTAAACACAACATCAGACAAAAGAAAGATGCTTCGACATGATGCAACACTCATGTCAACTTAGATTTTTGTTTACACGCGATACGGCACCAGTAGTTATACTGCTTTGAAAATGGGAAGGAGCGAAACTGGAAGAGAAAAGAGAGTAACGCTTGAATTTGGTGAGTATCAAAGAATAAAAAATTCTACCCCCAAATTCAGGGCGTTACACCACCCTTGTGGTAGCACTGTTATCTCATGTTAAGCTCCATCTTCCAATTAACAAAATGATATTTTCATGAACAATAAAGAATCCACTGATAATATCAATAGAGCATGATCATAATTCATATTTAGCATTAATCCCTAAAACAAGTAGAGCAATAGCAAGACTACTCAATAGTTCATTTTGCATGCAAGATGTAGGGTAAACAAAACTAGGTAACCTATTAGGTCCCATTAATTTAACCTAAGCATACCACTGTGATTATCATGAACATTATTAGGTAAAAGGATGGGATCAAGGACACAACTTGCCTTTTACTTGCGATTCCAGGTACTCCTCCAAAGTTGGTGCTTTGGACTCCTCGTTACCTCTCTTCCATTTGTAGCAAAACATACATATAGGCAGATAATAAATAAAAATAGCATCACACCAAATATTGAAACAAACCACAAAATAATATTCTACATGTTGCTACGAGATCGTAGATTCGAGAACCACTAAAATCAGAGTTAAACTGAATTAGTTATGAATTTTCTAAGTAATTGGAATTATTTTTATACTAATAATCAATTTTCTATATTTATTTTATTAATTATCCAACTAATTGGACGGTAGGTACCAAAACTAGAAAGCTTAGGGTTCAATGTATAAATATTTGGGACCTAAAGGTAATGATCTTTCTACTACTTTGGAGTATGGGTTTGTTTATAAATATCTCGAGGTCTGATATGCAAAACCTACACGGTGAAGGGTTATGGGATGATATCGATCGTCCGATCCAACTCGGACAATCCAGATTAAATGTTTTATTGAACCGAACTAGTACACAGTTGTGACCCTTGGATCAAAAACCTATGAATCATATCCTATCGACTGAAAGGTTATGTTTTAACCTGAGCCCTTATCATAGATCTATGACTCATAATAAAAGGTGAATTGGTACGCTATCACAGCCTTTGGATCTTGGATCCATGACCTGGATTAAAGATGAAGCGATATGCGACTAGGATCGTTGAATCCTCATCCTACAGCCACGATTTAATGCACCGATACGATATCTCTATAGTGACCTTGACCGCCCATTGGCTGATCAACACTCTCCATGCCTTCACCATGTTGCCGACTATACAGGCAGCGGCGCTGCCCACCCCCCACGGTAGAGGCCCGCCGGAGACATGCGCTCCCTAGTACCCGATGCCCTGAACTTAGATTCGACTAGATCTACTCGACGTGGGAAACAACACGGACAAGAGGATGGGTAACTCACAACAATTATGCCTTGTAGGAGTCTGGCGGCGCCATGCGACATGGTGGCGAGTTCTCGGCTCCGACGAGAAATCGTCGTAAATATGTGCCCTCCTCCACCGAACTGGGGGCCGCCACGTCTTCACCATGTCCTAGCGATCAAACTGAGCATTCTGCCAAGGTTCGGGGAGACGCAAAATCGTGCGGCTGACGGAGGCGAGCCATCTTCTCATCACTAGTCTCTCTCTGCTCGCTCGATTAATCGTGGCATGACATCCTGGTCATGTTTGCAGCCCGAAGGGAGGGTGAGGTGTTGGCCGAAAAGGGTGTTGCAGCCACGACCTTTATACCCTGGCGTAGAGCTTCCTCGATGAGTGCAGGCGGTTGCAATGACCTGCACATTTCGCGTTTTGTTGTGAGCGAGCGAGAAGAGGATCTAACGAAGTGGGGCCCACACGATAGGGACATCATGTCCGCGCGTGACGACCAGTCCTGGCGAAGGTGTCCACTCGATAGAGAGCATAGCGTGCGAGTGGGTGCGTATATGAGGCTGATGCTGCGGCCCCCACCTAGTGGTAGTAGAAGAGATGTGGGCAAGCATGTGGATGAGTCCGAGCATGCGCACGTGTGGTTGACGAGAGGGACCCACTTTCGGTGTTTGTTGTTCACTTGTTCTCAAATGTTATGAATCAAGAACAAGGCAACACAATTGTTAAGTATTAAAGACCTTCGTCTTCCGAAGCATTATCTCCTTATGGACATAATGATCATTAGACGAAGGTCATGAAGGACATGCCTTCATCATCTTATAGATAAACAAGAATGTAAAGAGATAAACACAACAAATATAACTCATTGATTCATTTGTATTTTCATTCTATAAAACATGTATAAATATAAATAGAATTCATATTACATTGATACATTTAGCTTGCTCGAAGGTGAAGACGCGAAAGAGTGATTACAATTCAGCGCGAACAGTACGATGCTACTGTTCATCTATTTATAGGCACGGGACGCAGCTCGGGTAAAAGTACATTTATGTCCCTGATATTCTCTTATGATCGTAATATAAGTCATTAAGGACTAAGTAGTTTTTTCCCCTTTGGTCAGCATCATCATCAGACTTCATCACCATTACAAGCCAAAGTTGTCACTCTAGCAATAGCTTCGGCGTTTACTCTTATCATCCTTAGATCATATCTTCATCTCGTATGCCTTCATCATGAGGAAAGACTTCCATCCTAAAAATGAAGCTCCCTGTAATAACTTATGCTGAAAACAAATGGTTAATTATGTTCACATTGGCTAGGTCTGAGCCTCGGGTGAGACAGGTTGGGCCAGCCTAGAAATAGGTCCCAGAGCAGGTTTCCTTTTCCCTATCCTTTTTCTATTTTCTATTTTATTTTCATTTGTTTTTCCAATGTTTCAAATTTGATCTAAATAAACTTTTAGTTTTGACTCATAAAACCACATGCAACAAACAAATAAATATCCAACATGCCAATGCAAAGGTTTTATTATATCTATTTTAGTTATTTATTTATCTAAATGTTTCAAACAAAATTCACATACACACATATTTTAATAAGATGGTTCTTTTGAATGCATATTCTAATTAAAAGTTTATTAAAAATGCAGTATTCATTATGTATTTACTTTAGGATAAGTTAATATATAATCTTTACCATGAATCGTCTTGGTTCAGATATTCTTAAAGAGTGCTTTCATTTTATAATAATGAGGGGAATAATTAATAGATTGAAAGTCTTTTTAATGATTGTTTCAACCTTTAGTTTTAAGTTTTGGATCTAGGTTTTGAATATCAACTCTTAATATTATTTTAGAGAGATAAACTTTATAAAGAAAGGAATCTATCAAAAGACCTTTTAACTCAAACCTTTTGGCGAAAACATTTTTAAATCCCAAAATAGGATTTTGGGTGTTACAGTTTTGCTCCACCACATCCGTTGTTCCCTCCAGTTGACCCTGCTCAGTTTTCTACTCCTGTGAGTATTAAATTTTAGTTCTGCATGATATATATTCAACTGGTCTGTAATCTATTTTTTGTGCATAATCAATCGACGACATCAAACAACCCACATGGTTCGCCGAACCCAGTCGCCAAAACCAGTTCAATTGGCTATCTCGCTGATGATTTTCTCTTAATGGTGATTGTGAAACTTGTGAGACTTATGTTTGTGAGTGTTGGTGATATTTGTAAAAGTTGTTGATATTGGTAATACTTGGTGTTGATCTGTAAGATACATGTGATATTTGTGTTTGTGAGATACTTGGTGTTGGTGATATTTATGTTTGTGAAACATGTTGTTGTGGCGCTATTTGTGAGATATATGGTGTTGGTGACAATATGATGATTCAATGATGTATATCTGATGTCAATGATATATATCTTTTGTTTGTTTGGATGGGATAAGAAAAACAAATAAAAATAGGGTCTCTCGTCACTTTGCCGATTGTAACGCTTGGCAAAAAGTGCTTTTATCGACTGCAATGACCATAGCACTCGACAAAGAGAACACAACTGCACAACAGTAAAAGATGAAATTTCCGACGGTTGTATTATGTCTGACGGCTTTCTTCGAGGTCGCCGGACGTAACGTTATATCCGACGGCTCTAGGGGCGTCAGACATAATAGCTTAAGTATGACGGCTGTCAGACAAGCCGTCGGACATAACCTTACGTCCGACGGGTTGTCTGACAGCCGTGGACATAACCTTATGTCCGACGGCCACCAACCAAGCCGTCAGACATACAGATTTTTAACCAGGCGTGCAAGGCCACGCCGTTTCACTCAACGCGCCCAAGATGACCCCGCGCCGTTTCACTCAACTCCGCCCCCATCGCCGGCGCTACCTCGCCCCGCCCCTATTAGCGCACACCAGCACCGCCGCTGGTGCCGCAGACGAACCCGCCCCGGCCACGTCGGCGCCCTGCCCCACCGCCGGCGACGCCGACTCGCCCCCACCGGACCCACCCCGCGCACGCCGACGTCCGCCTCGCTGCCTCCGGCTCGGCTAAGTGAGTATTTTTAATTTTTAGTATAATTTTGTAAATGTATATTTTGTTTTCTAGTTGTCTTTTTCAGTATTAAAAATTCTGTATGTTCATAATTGTTTAGCTTGTTATGTCCGACGGCTGCAATTTGATTATGTAATTAATTTAGTTTCTTTTAGTTTACTTAGTGGTGCTTAAATAATTTAAACTTTTAATTTCCAAGGGTAAATATTATGCCCTCGGAAACAAGGTCATTTTATATGATTTGTCACTCGTGACAATGTTATTTCGTATATAATATTTTATTGGTAGTCTATTAGTTGAACTATATAATAATTTACGATGGTTCTAGTTATTCGTAATGTATCGTAGTGTCAACAAACGAAACCTAGACGTCACCCGTTTCGGTGTGAGGTGTGTTGGGCTAGAATTGTCCCTTATTGGATAGCCTCAGAGTGACCGATATATCCCGTGTTTATGACAGAGGCAGGTGCTCCTACGTAGTTTTGGCAGCATAACCCCTCTGTTCTCCAATTGCACCATTTTCAGGCGTGCGAGTGGAGAACAACGGGGTTATGCTGCCGAAATTTCGCACGAGCACATGCCTTGTCATAAACACGGGCTCATCGATCACTCTTGGTTGGGTTTAGGACCTATCCTTTCCTATAGATGTAGTGGCATGATTTACTTAACTAATCAAGTTAATGTCTCGTATCTAGCATGGAGAAGGATTGTCGATGGATGTATGAATGTTGGAACAAAAGAGTTGCTATATCAAGTGAGTGGGTTGCCAAGACCGACGCGTTTCTTGACCATGCTTTTGCTCGATTAGATACTGGATCCGATGTTAGGTACCCTTGTAGGAAGTATCGAAACATTTATTTCCTTGACATGAGAAATATGTCGATAGATCTTTGTAAGAACGGTTATATGCCTGGCTATGAGGTGTGGGTGCACCATGGTGAGGACCCACGTCCTCGTATTGTATCGGAAGTTCAGTCACATGAAGAGGGGGACTATGATAGGATGGAAGAGATGCTTGACGATGTACGCCATGAGCTTCTACCCGTCGATTCGAAGAACCATGGTCAACCCACCGATTATGAGGATCCTCCTACGCCTGAGGTTCAAAAGTTCTTCGATGCACACGAAAGTGACCGTCCTTGTGTTTGTGACTCGACTTATGTCTATTAAGTCTAAGTTTGCATTCTCAAGCAATTGCTACATGGAGCTTCTGAACTTGATCAGTGATGTACTTCCGAAGAATCACAAGATGCCAAAGGACATGTACTAGTCCAAGAAGTTGCTCTCGGGTCTCGGTATGGACTACAAAAAAAATCGATGTCTGTAATAATAATTATATGCTTTTCTAGAAGGAGCCCACGAGTTCTGATCGAGCATGGGCATAGAGGTTCTGATCCTCAGAATCATGATGTTTTATGCACTCAGACAACCATCGATCGTCTAGTGAGTTTTTGGTACTCTATTATGTGTTTGTGCATCAACTTGGTGATGCACTTATATTTGGTATGTTTGCTTCCAGTCTTTGTATGGGCAGGAGATGGTTCGACGCCATGGGCAGGACTACAACTAGAGGAGCCAGTCAATCAACCTTCAGGCAGCATATGCTAGCATAGGAGGAGAAGCCCATGGATGGTGAGAGTATTTGATTCAGATTTCAAAATTATTCTCATATGCTTGCGATTGAACTGAGTCCATGTTTACTCTACTAAGTCCATGGTTTACTATACTAAGTCCATGGTTCACTCTTATAGGTTGGGTATTTTTGATTCTACGATTGATTCTAGGGAGCTGAGACTCTGTGGACAATAGTCCACATCCTCGTCTTCGCAGTCGTCCCGTTCTCGATCATCCACCCAAGAGATAGAGATTGCAGTGTTGCGTCAGCAGACAGATTATCATCAATCAGTTATGAGACAACAAATGGAGTACTAGAGGTAGCAAGCTGAGTACCAGAAGAAGAAGGACGAGTATTATTGAAACCTCCAGGCCCAGAATCAAGCTCTACTCTCGGTAAGTTGAAGTAACATTTTGTTCGTAATAACTAAAAACACATGATGTGTACCTTATTTTTCATCAATTGCTTGTATCTAATTTGTAGCAACTGGAACAACAAGCGAGCCTCCCGATGCCAACATATGGGATGCCGCCTCCGGACTTTGCACTGCCGCTGACAATGCTGTCGCCTCCACCTCCGCCGCAATTCCCTGTGGTATGTACACATATGTGTGTGTGACATGTTCATAGATGCCTTATGTGTTAAAATGAAGAACTTAGTGGTTAATATTTTATGTGTGTGTGTGTGTCATAGGGCTTTGAGACACCTCCTGCTTTAGTTGTCGCACCTAGAGATGTGTCTGGTCAAGACAACACATCGACTTCTTGGGTGAACAACATTTTCAACACCCAGAGTACAACCGAAGGGAGTGGCTATAACTCCAACCAACCAGGTGACGGATATGTGTGACAGTTTATCAAATGTGTTTGATTTGGAACTATGTCAGTGTTGATGTCAAAGACTTTGTGAATGTCGAACTATGTCACTGTTTGATTTGGAACTATATGTTGATGTCAAAGACTTGTTGCAACTATTTGGAACTATGTGTTTGTGAATGTGAGGTGATGTTTGAGAATGTGAATGCTTATGTGAATTGATGTTTGTGAATGTAATTGTGAATGTGAATATGTTGTTGTATATGAAATTTGTGTATATATATGAAATATGTGTTTTTCTGTAAATGCCAGAAATTTACAAAAATAGGGTTTTTTGCCCCTGCTGAATAGCCTTATGTCCAACGGCTTTATTAAGCCATCGGACATAGAGTCATATTATGTTCGACGACCCACTGCTAAGTCGTCGAACATAATAGAGCTTATGTCCAATGACGTAGCATTGGGTCGTCGAACATAAGAGGCGTGGGACCCACCAACGACCATTACTGCCGTTATCGAAGTTAAATGTTGATGGCCCTTTGCGGCCGTCAGAAATAAGCTTATTTCCGACCCGTTACGAGCGAGGGATGGTTGTCGTCGGACATAAGCCTTCGACCATCGGAAATAATCTATTTCCGACGGCTGAGGGCTTATGTCCGATGGCGTTGGCTGTCGGAAATGCCCTCTTTTACTGTTGTGCTGAGAACCAATAAAGCCTCTTTGCCGAGTGTTGTGGTCTTGGCACTCGACAAAGAAGCTCCATTTGCCGAGTGCCGGCCAACAAACTCGGCAAAGAGATTGGCAAAGAGGGCCATTAGAGCTCCCTTTGCCGAATGTCAGACAAGCAGGCACTCGGCAAAGAAGCTTACTTTGCCGAGAGCTAGCTTGTGACTTTCAGCATAGAGGTTGTCGCAGGGGCCCACTGGATCCTTCTTTGCCGAGTGCCACTGAGAACACTCGGCAAAGGCTCCGTCAACTTCACTTGACGTCGTCACAACAACTTTTTTTGCTGAGTGTTCGACATAAAGTACTCGGCAAAGAGACTATTGTAGATGTACAGTTTATTGAGTCCTCTTTGTCGAGTGTCATACTGGACAATCGGGATGAAAACGGGACGGATATAGGGCCATCCCATATCCTACCTAATGTATTTCTCTCGGATAGGAGACCGGATACGGGTAGTTAAAATTCGGAACGGATACAGGACGAGACCGGGTAATAATACGGGCGGGTAAGAAATAGATATCGGGTATTACTCGGTTAGATAACATATATTTATCGGATAGTTCGTCTCAATAATTTTAATTGCTCAACGGTCCAACAAACAAATTTTAGGGTCACAACCACATTATAGAACAATAACACAATTTTTTTTTAAAAAAAATCGACAATATATCTCATCTTTCATATGGCTCATGTTGTGGTATTTCTTTTGAAAACGAATCGCATACATGATTTAGGTATTCACACCACCATGACAATGATCTTTGGTGTATTCGGATACCTAAGTGACATTTTCTCTATTTTATTTTTCACTATATAATAACGACCCTGTTAGTCTATTTTTTAGGCTAGTTTGGCAATTCTATTTTTTCAAAGAAAATTTATTTATTTTCTCTTGTAAAAATGAGAATTTATTGGAAAAATAGAGCTGCCAAACTAGGTCTTAAAGTGAGAAAAGTTGTTGGGTTTTTTGCCTCTCTTTTTATATTAGATTATTTGGGAATGAATCATTAGAAACCCTGATCCAATATGCATACAGCAATGAAGCCTCACGACGTCACGATATGGGGGGGCATAATGGTTAATGTCGTAATGTCCTAATGGAGCGACCAGTAGACACTAGGGAGCTGGCCTGTGACGCTTGCCGCGCGCGCACAGCAGACCAGCAGAGCCGCAACACAGTGACTTGCTAGTTTGCCACTTCAGTCCGGATCCGCCCGTATTGAATCCGTATCCTACCTAGAATTTTCGGACTTACCATGGTGATTCCATATCCTACACGTATCCGAGAATCACTATCCGGATATATAGTACCTGTATCTGTCCTGATAAAAAAATTACCCATATATATATATCCGAAAAGTTGTCTCGTTTTCATACCCGTATTTGGTACCCGTTCCGTTTTCATCTCTACTGGACAAAGTTTGTCGAGTATTTTTGAAACTTTACAGAGTGATTACGACGCTCGACAAATACCTTCGGCAACTTTGATATCAAGCTATCGACACATTTACGTACTCCTACCTATCCTCTTGATTACGGCCTAAGCGGTACGGGCAGGACAGTGCACGTAGACCGATGCAGTCATGTACTGATGCACCTCTCTCTCTCCAGGGTATATGTAGCTAGCAGCGCCGATATTGATGCCTCATTCCCTCAACAGTCTCCGAAATTTTCAGGACGGTTGGACGAGCATTCAAAGCTGTTTGCGTGAACATCAATAATCCCCTGTGGAATCTTTTGCACGCTTGTAGAGAAAAGATGTTAATCCAGGAAGCTTCTGTTAATCCCCCGTGGATTAGTTAATCCGTTGGCAAATCCAGGAAATTAAACAATGATTGATGTAATTGCATGAATAATCCTAAGACTCCGATTCGGTTTTCTAAATACAAGATACAATTAAAAGACTAGTACATAATACAACCCTAAGACACTAAATCATAAATGTAGATAAGAGACAACCTGTATAGAAAGTCACCAAGAGCATGTCTCTTATATTTTTTCACATAGCCGCTTAGAGACCCCTCATGGAACCACATATTAAATGGTGTTGTATATGTTATAAAAGCAACAAGACATATATAGGGGCTCTCTCTGAATAAATTAACTTGTAAAATTATCTTATTTTTTTATAAAAATATATTAGCATTTATAATATAGAATTAGTATTTTTAGATACACCAGTTTAAAAATAATACAATTAGATGCATTTTTAATTAAAATGACTATACTTTACCTCAATATATAGGTAAAAATATTAATGTTTAGGATGATAAATATGTTATAAAATATATTTCATGACAAATATAATAATACCTACTTAGTGTAATAAATACTATTAGTTTTTATATAAATTGCCCAAATAACAAATATTTTAACTACCTATTGTTATATAATTACTTTTTAGAATATAGAGAGTACAATATTTTTTGTAAAGTTGATAAATTTGTAAAGCTTAGTTCTAAGAGTGGGATGATTTTGGGACAACAGGAATACTCTAAATTCCATATCATGGAGACAATCCAATTTTAGCCATTTTTATGGAGTCAATGGCACACAAAATGCTATGTTAGTGACTCAGCAGTCAATGACTGGTAATTTAGTGTCATCCATAAAGATGGCAAAAAAATCTCCCATACCATGGCGTTTATAGCTTCAATTCGGTTTGTTCTTTCCTTTTCCCTCACTATCTATCTCATGGTGAATATCCTAGCCAGATTAAAAGAATGGAATTACGAAGTTAATAATTATCTAAAATATTATTGTCAAATTATTAGTTAGCCTTTTAGAAAAGGTGATATTGATCGTCGGTGGACATGGTTTCCCGCAATATACTTCTATTGGTCCCAAATAAATGAATTTATATCTATTTATATAAACAAGCATTTACTCATGTGCTATGTATTTATGTTGGGACCGATGTTATCACCGTGTAATCACACCAAGGTAAGTAAATATCATACAAACTTATATTGTTAGGAAAAGTTAAAATGAAAGATGTAGGCTAGATACTTGTTAGATAAAAAAAACTAACATGGCTACAAGCACACAATCGATTTACAAATGTCTGGACCCAAAAAATGTAAGATATTACGTCCTCTTTGCGGTGGATGAATTAATGAAAGTAGATATGAAGATTATATAGATGGTGTCTAAGACAAAGGATCAACTATCTTCTCTACTTTGGTTCTAGTGAGAGTTCTAGTTTGAGCACTCACAAGTCTAAGGAAGTCATTCTCCTACCAATTTGTCCAGATCCCTTTGGAGTCATGGACTTGCCTAAACTTTTTTACACCACTTCTTTGCTCTACTACTCTTTTTTATGGCACAAGAGAGGGAAGAGTTACATGCATGTTTGATGGGCCAAATTAATAGAATGGAATTACGAAGTGAATAATTATCCAAAATATTATTGTCAACTTATTAGTTAGCCTTTTAGAAAAGGTGATATTGATCGTCGGTGGACATGATCTCCCGCAATATACTTCTATTGGTCCCAAATAAATGAATTTCTATCTACCTATATAAACAAGCATTTACTCATGTGCAATGTATTTTTTGGGACTAGTGTTATCACCGCGTAATCACACCAAGGTACGTAAAGTACCATAGAAATTTATATTGTTAGGAAAAAAACGAGAGATGTAGGCCAGATACTTGCTATATCAAAAAAACTAACATGGATACAAGCACATAATCGATTTATAAATGTCTGGACCCAAAAAAACATAATATCTTATGCCCTCTTTGCGGTGGATGAATTAAAGCAGATATGAAGATTACATAGATGTTGTCTGAGACAAAGGATCAACTAGCTACTCCTCTACTTTGGTTCTAGTGAGAGTTGTAGTTTGAGCATTCACAAGTCTAAGGAAGTCTTTCTCCTACCAATTTGTAGATCCCTTTAGAATCATGGACTTGCCTGAACTTTTTTACACCTCTTCTTTGCTCTACTACTCCTTTTTATAGCACAAGAGAGGGAAGAGTTACATGCATGTTGGATGGGTCTTTCCTGCCAGTATTCCTATATATCTTTGTCATATACAAGGAGTTATACGAAACGCACACCTCGGTCAAGCCATAATGTCGAGCATATCTTGCTAGAGTGGTAGATATATCATGTCGTAGTAGTAGGTAAGAGAGTCTACACTATTGAGTATGACATAGTTTATAAACTATGTAGCTACATGTACTTTATAATGCTTGCGGATACGCCTGCATGTTCAAGTGCTACTATAGTGATAGTGGCATGCATCGAATAGTGATTGTGGGCACACCTGTGGTCTTAAAGGTGGTAAAAATGCGCTCATTTGACTGTAACATCATACATTGCATTTAATATGATGAACAGAAGATTTACATTGTCTTTCCCACACCATGTGGCCATCCTAATCAAAGGAGCTTGTGGCACCCAGGTCATACCACCCTAAGGCCTTCCTACCACTAGGGGTCCAAAGGAATGTCTGGGAGGGTCCTTTTTATGGGTCCTATCCTATAAGGAGGCCTAGACATAATGAGCTACATGCTTAGTCCCTAGCCTTAAAGACTCTAGAGGCCTAGGATTTGGCTTTTCGACCTACAGAGCCATAGAGGCCTCAAGGACCTTGGGATTTGGCCTCCTAGCCTAGAGAGCCTCAAAAGTCTAGAGGGCCACAGAATATGGCCCATGGCTTGGAGGGCCTCAGACATAGCCATAATAGGGCATGGGTCCCTAGAGGTTTAAAGTTGGCATCAGCCAGACCTACAACATGTCTATTCTACTATCAAAATCTCAAAATGTGTATGTCCATTATTTGAGGGTATGCGCTTCCCTAGATGATGATAGGGGTAATATTTAAAACTTATTAGATTTAATTTAGGTTGGATCTATTTTAGTTTTGATTAATTAAAATAAATCATGAGATCTAGCTAGGTACAACATAGTTTTATTTCAACATTGACTCAACTAAAATAGGTGGCCTAGGTGTAAACTTCTTTTAAAGATGAGAGGTGCCAAGAACATGCAACATGTGCATGCATCAAGCCAAGATGAGGTATGATTGTGCATCACACCCGGTTTTAAGGACAAAACTGAATGATCACTATACATGCGACCATATCAAAATCACATGTATAACTTCTTCATCCAGTGGATTATATCAAAGACACAATGCTTCATTAATGGTGAATAACAGAATTATTACATAACCTAGTTTTGGAGTCCAAAACTGAGTTCAATCAAGGTTAAAAAGGACAACATGATGAAAAAGTGTAAGTATGAAAGGTTGGAGCATTTGAATATGTTGCATACACTTACTATAAAGTTATTGGCACTTTGGTTTGCACTCTAACTTGGTTTCTAGTGAAAGTACCCTTTTGGTCCTTTTTTGAGATGAAACTTGAAAGTTGTGGAGAAGATCAGGTAGATGTGAGTTTCTATGACTTAGTCCATTGGATTATAATCTAATTATGTTCATCAAAGTCATAGGAAAGTGCTCAAGAAAGTCCAAGTTGAATGGAGGAAGAAGAGCTCAAGAAGGTCAATTTGGTTGTTGTCTGTGGCACACCGGACCGCATGCGCAGAGAAGGCAGTAGTAGGCCTAGTCGACATAGTGCACTGGACCTTGGGTCCATGTGCACCAGACTTCCTACAGAGAAGAATCCACTCTCGGGTTTTAGAGTTAAAAATCACTAACCTCGGTCCGGTGCATCGGACTGCCTGTGTCCAATAGCAACCCCTATGGAGCAATGGTCAGCTAACGACCAGCTAACGTGGCCACCAGTCCGGTGGCGCATCAGACTGGTCTGGTGCCACCTCGAGAAGGAAGAATCGAGTCAAGATCTTCGAGTCAATGCTACTATTAGAGGTCCGGTGGTGCACTAGATCAGTTCGATGTGCCCATGGATAGAGACCTGCCAGTTTGTTAGCAACAACTATTTTAGTCCTTGGCGCTATAAATAGACCCCATTTTGACCCCAACTACAACACCAAGGTGGCAATCAAATGTAGAACAGGTGCATACTCATTTCCTTCCCTATCTATTGTGTTTCTATTGTGGATCAAGTGTTTGGTGTGCGTATTATCCGAAAAGAGAGGTGTAGTGCTGCTGCAAGAAATATATAGTGAGCAAGATCTTGAGCAAAGGTTTTGTGTTGAGTTCATCTACCATTGAGATGCCAAGTTGTGCTAGCCTCGGTTCTGTTGTACTGTAACCTCATCAATATTATGGAAGTCTCGGTTTATCACCTTGCTGATAAACTTGAGCAAACAAAGGAAGGAGTTGAAATAGACTTCAAGCTAGATTGGGTACCTCCAACGTGGAGTAGGCAAGCATTTGAGGCCTAACCAAACCACGGGAAAATAGTTGTGTCCTTGTCTCTTTGTTCGATTTTGGTTTGCACTTCTACTCTTATATTTGGTATAAGTTTTCTGTGAAGTGCAAATTGTCTTTGGAACAAGAACATCTTTTTTCTGTGATCTACTCTACTTGTCTTGATTCCGTTGTATATAACTCTCCAAGTAGAGTAAGAAAGTTCTATTGAGTTAAGATTTTTAATTCGCCTGTTCACCCCCTCTCTAGGCGACATCTAGGTCCTTAGTACCTTTAAAGGGTACTTTCAATTGGTATCAAAGCTACGCTCTCCTTTTGTGGGCTTAGCCGTCCGGAGAAGACGATGTTGTATAAGGAGGTAACTCTAGAGATTCATCTTACAAATGGCTCTAATTATGCATCTTGGTTCGCTTGTATTCTTAAGGCTTTTAAGAGTGCAAATCCTTATTTAGAGCAGATTTGTGATAAGAGTATTTTGCCTTCTAAAATTAGTAGAATCCATCTAAGGGAACTAAGATGTTTGACTTTAAATCTTCCAGCTTGCAACATCTTAGTTGATGATCTTAGTAAAGATGCTTATTATACCATCATGACTAGTAATGATGATATGTTTGTTAATGTGCATGATCTTTGGACTAGAATTAAAATGAAGTATTCTAAGTCCAAATGCATTGTCTCTACTTCTTATCGTATTTGTACTACTAACCCTTTGAAGGAAGAAGAAGAAGAGCGATGGAGACCAAACGATAAATCCACCTCTACAAAAGGCTTGTTTGTCCATTCTGCTTTGCATGCTTTTGCTAATGATAATGCTAGGGAGAACGAGACAGATGATGTGGAAGAAGATGAGATACACTAGCTTTGCACTCATCTCAACAAGGAAGATAAGACAATTTTGATGAAATTGTTGAGAAGAGCGGAAGAACAAAGCAAGACGCTTCTCAAGCTAGAAGAGACCCTCATCAAGACAAAGAAAACCTAGAGAAGCTGACCAAAGAACATGAGGAGCTAAAGTGCTCTCGTGGTGATTTGGTCCAAAGATATGAATCATTTTTAATTGAGCGCATCAATAATGAGAATTAACTATCATGTATTGCTCAAGTTTAAGTTGATAATGCCATGATCAAGGATCAAGTAGAAATGCTAAAATTTGAAAAGGTAGCATTAGATGAAAACATGATATGCTTTCTTGTTTCATGAAAAATTAATTGATGATCACATCATGTTTAATAATGCTCATGAGGTTGTGATTACTAATGTAAATTCTTATTGACCTCATAAATGAACATGTGTTCAATTTGAAAATATATTACCATTGCTAACCTATGTTGCTCCCAAGTAAGCCAATGTCCGATTGAGCAACAAATTTCAGTTTTAAAAGAAAATAAGCTCATGGAAGAAGTCAGAAGGCTTAGAAGGAACATGAAGAAACTAAGGAGAAAGTGTTATGCTTGACCTCCTCAGATAACCATGGACGCACGGTGAAGAAGCTTGAGAAGGGAGAAACAATAACATACACCAAGCTCCATCTAGAGAAGAAATTTCCTGGAGCAACGAATCAAACTAACAACATGAGCAAGGATTAAGGTAACTATTCAAGTGTTCATGTTTATTGCGCTATCAATGTCTCCTTGTCCTCCAAGAGTAGAAAGAGGAGAAAAGACATGAGATGCTTTAGATGCAAAGATAAGGGCTACACGATTGCTTCATGTCCTCACATGGAGAATAAGATCCATGTATCACTAAAGATGATCATCGCGCACAAGGAAGAGCAACAAGAAGCAAATGCTGCACAAGACTGAACATTGCATTTTCTACAATTGCCATGAACTAGGTCATCTTAAAAAGGTTTGTACTAAGGGTAAAATTCCTAAGCCTAGCAAGTTCATTCATTCTTATTCGCTTAGGAAATCCAAATATTACACTTGTGCTAGAACGGTTATTAGTTCAGCCAAGTTTAGCACAAATGTTATTTGGGTATCCAAAGCCTTATTGGCTAATCTTGATGGACCCATCTCAAGATGGGTACCAAAATGTGCAAACTAGTCTTAACAGGAACATGGAGATGAATCGAAGGCTTTGGGATGCTTGAGCAGTTAAATCAAATTCTAAACTCAAGTTATTAATCTTACAATTGTCTATTACTTATGATTGACACAAAGATGAATTGTCATATCATGAACTTCATATTCATCTTGAGTTAAGTTGTGTTGTAGGATCAAAGATCTCAATAATGGTGAATTAAGATCAAAACCTACAAAATGCTAAATTCTAAAGGACGGTAACATATAATCTTAAGTGTTCATTTCTTTCAATTGGTATAACCCTTGTGTCTTGAGTAGTCACATAGGAAAATTTGAAGCAGTTGAGAATGTTCTTTAAATGTTTTGCCTTCTTTTGGAAAGATCCATCTTATTATAGATTGTGTATGCTTTAATTCGTCTGTTGTTGCAATCCACATTCTATTCATGCCATAGTGTTATTTCTATCATTTAGTCTGTCGTTTGGTATATCGTTTTTACGATTGCCTAGACATAAAGAGAATGATCCCAAGCTCTTAATGGAATAAAGTGCTTCGCATGAAATTCAAATTTTTAAAGCACTCATTAATGGAACTCTCTTTATGACTAGGATGGGTTTCGTTGGGCCTCCTTTGGGCTCAACTGGATTTTTTTTATTCTGAAAACCTTTATCATTGCCAGATTAAAACCGGATGCTACCTGTGATGAGCATTCTATAGTCGTATAGTAGTCTCGTTTTGAGTTGCTAATAGTCCTAGTCAATGAACAATGATCTCTCCCTCCGTGCGTCTCAAATTTGGGTCTTGTTGTGCTGTTGTTTTGTATGTATAATCCTATGATATGTACAAAATTTGAGTAAGGGATAAAAGAATATGTTTTCGGGAGTTTCGTAGCCACCGCATGCTAGGCCCATACATATTACTCTGGTACACATTATTTGTGCAATAACCAGGAGGTTGTTCGGAGTATTTTTAATTGGTTATATAGACAACATGGTAGCTACACTACACTACACCTTATCACACCCTGAAAGCTATCACCTAGCTAGTGACTGATCGGATCATATCACACATGCATGATGCACAAAGGATCCAGCCAAACACATGCATGGTATCCATCCACAATGGGCCAGCACACAGGTGGATGAGTGGGGCCGTGGGAGTTTGCTAGTAAAGGTGAAGCAAGACTAGATGGGGAGGTTGGAGGAATTTAAACTCCCATTGCCCTAGTCTTTTCAGCCAGCCTTTCATCAATTTGGTAGTAATCTTTTTCGATGATGGGGCCGGGAGCAGGAGAGGTGCGATGGAAAGAGCTTGTGGCTAGCCGCTGCTGTTGTTCTTTCTGTGCTGCCGCGCGCTGCTGCTGCTAGCTACGGAGTACTCCTAGGCTAGCTAGTTAGGTAGGAGGAACGCAGCAAGCAAAGAATATAATCTCATTCCCATGCGTTCCGTCCAGCCCATAGGCAAAGCCATCTCCTAGCTCCTCCTCCCGTCCAATCAGAAGGAAGCACGTGGGCAGGACACGACCAGGCTTTCCCGTTCCATCCTATCTGAACACGAAATCCAAGCTATAGGTAATACAGTAGTGTAGCTAGCAACCGCTTTTGTGTCACATGCATGGATGGCCGCCTTTCCAATAGATCTGCATGGTAGAGCATGGGTGTGGCATGGCATGGATCAGGGATCAGGGTCACCCCCACCGAAGGCATTGCTTGCTATATGCTAATAGGCAGTATACATGCTTTTGATGTTGACAGGGGACGGTGGTGCCAATGACATAAAGTGATTGCCATGTTTATTCCCAAACGACACTTTTAGCCTTTTACCAAAAGAGCTTTAAGAGATAGATTCGCTAGATAATATGCCGGTCCTGTCCTCGGAGTTGTCGGTAGGCGTCAAGTCAACAGAAGAAATACTCTAAGGATGTTATGTTTCAGATGGCTCTCCCCCTTCACGTTTTTTTAACCAAATAGGCTCAGCTCCACGTAAGTCTGCTTTAAAAAAGAGTAGAGTCAAGAGAGAGCATCCAAACTTTTAGTTTTTTTTAGCTAATCTATGATAGAGTTTGTGGAGCTAAGGTTAGTCATGTTTGACTAGCTTAGTTGTTGTGTGTTTGGCTTATAACCATAGTTGTGGCAAGGTTTTTCACCTTTTGCATAAATTCCACCGGTCAATGACTTGTAAAAATGTGGCAAGATTTCCTTTGACATTGCCAAGATGTGGTCGACAATTTGTGCGCCTAACCTTAGGCAAATGTGGAACAAAAAATATATAGCAATCTGTGGCACACCTTAGACATACAACCAAACACGCCAAGTCTCTAGCTATGGTTTCAGGCCAAGGATATAAAAGCGATTGAAGAGCTTCGATCTTTGTTCATTGAATCCTCATCGGACTACTTTGACTATCCATAGTTGAATCAAAAGTACATGGTGCTGAAGGTGATAGAAGCAAAGATTCGGCTGCGACGGCGAAAACCTTCCTCTACAAGTGATGCCTAAAAGGAGCCTCAGCTAAGAAAAGATGTGCATGCAGGCCTGTATGATGAAAATGTCATAAATTCACATCTCCAAGTATGGAGCTCTACTACATAAGCGAGAGGGGTAAAAAATTGTAATTTCATGGGAGGTTGTATAGGAGCTCGATCATGTAAATAGTTTACAATATAACTACCAAAACGGATCGGACCTTAATTTGACAGAATTTGTGCTTGTGGTTGTCCTCATGCCGTCGCGAGAGCTATCAGAGGCATAATTTATAATTCCAAAATTTATGTTTGTGATGGTTAATGTCTTTTATTTTTCTGTGTGCTCATGGTTCACATTTACTTATATTGTATGCTTCTTGTTGGAACTGTTACTTGATTTAAAAGTCGTAATAACCTCGCTCGAAGATGTCTGAATGATTATGCTTGTAAATGAAGAATGACATTCATCAATCATCAATGGATACATGGATAACGATTAGTCCGTTTCATTTTACCGGCCTCCTCTCCTCCTTTCGAAATATGAAAGGAGCAGATAATATATCGACATAATCATGTGTTGTGCTATTGTTGTTCTTTTGGAATTACTAATAGGTCTCCAACGACCTTCTTAGCAACTGATTTAATGAATAAGGTGTGTACCTCTTAGTTTCAAACGTCCATCCATATTATTCGCTAGAACTAAACAACCCCCATATGAGTGTGTGTGGGTGTTTGTTAAATATGTGGGCACTGCACAGATAGATTCCGAGCGGCCATAGATGGAGACCACAGGAAATAGGTCCATAGGACATCCGGTGTGTGTGTGCAGGGGTGGTCAAAAGGCATCGACATTAGGAATAGTAACAGTGTCACAGTAAAATAACGTTGCCCAAGATGGGGATGGCAAGGGAGGCCAGCGCTGAAAGAAGACACAGAGCGAGAGGCGCGGACAGACGGACGGACGACTCTCTCTGCTCTCTCTCTCGGGAGGAGAGGTGACAAAGAGGGACCGGAGAGAGACAGGCAATCGCATTGAAGCTGCTGGCAGTCGTCCACAGAGTATTTTACTGCTTTCCTCGACTATGACTTCTCTTTGTCAGACGAATTGCTGCAGCCTGGACGTGGTGCCTGCTGCTCAAGGAGATGGAGAGAGAAAGGACGGAGAAGAAGAAGAGAGAGAGAGAAAGAAACGCAGTGTAGCATGTCCAGTCTAGAGAGAGGAATACAGTAATATGGGGAGAGAGAGAGAGAGAGAGAGAGAGAGAGAGAGAGAGAGAGAGAGAGAGAGATAGGGGCTCTGCAGTCTGCTCGTGCATGTGTGTCCTGATGAGCGCGCGCGGAGAGCCGGCGACCGACCGACCGACCGACTCGCTGGCTAGAGAGCCAGCAGCAGGGGAGTAGTAAAAGAGCAACATCCCTGATATAAATACTACGTACAGTATGTACAGTATAGTCAGAGCGTGGGAGGGAGGGGAGAGAGAGAGAGCGCGTGTGTGCCAGCGTGAGGCCGTGCGAAATGATTTTGTAATCCATTGCTTTATGATTGAGCTCCTCCTTTCCCTGCCACTGCTCCCCTCTCTCTCCTCCTTTTCCTTCTCCTTTGTTTTTTTGACGCTGACACAAAAGAAGTCATGATGGCCTTATGATAGATGTGCATGTAGCAGTATGACCGATTGCATCTTCTTCCTTCCACCACCCACCGCCCCTTCTCTCTCTCTTTCTCTCTCTCTGTCCTCATTGTGCTGCCTGCTGCCCTGCCCCGCCCCGCCCCTGCCTGCCTGTGGGTCTTTGGAAAGGACCGGTCCCCGACGTGTGGCCCAGCTGCCAGTCCGCTGTGCGTGCAACCCACTGCTGCCTGCTCTCTCTCTCTCCTCTCTTCGTCCATCCATATCAGCGCTGAGCTAGCTGCTGGCCTCTTGCACTGCATTTCATTTCATTGCATGCATGGCTCTTCTTCCTCTTTTGTTAACAGCTGACCCCTATGGCCCTATCTACTCACTCTCTCATGGTACGTACTAGCAGCACTGATTCTATAATGTATGCTACTACGATGAACCAACGAGCTGACCCACCTTAACAGTAGCGCTTTACATACTGTATGAGTACATGCTGCCGTCTTTTTACGGGCTAGGCTAGATGTGTTGCAAATAATGCAAGAACACGCGATGGGCTGAAAATCCATTTTTAAGAAACTCATATTTTATCATAAACAGATACTCCAGATTCACGCCCTAGCTAGGATGGGGGACCAGGACATATCAACAGGTACTCTTTTGTTCGGATAAATTTTATGACTAAATTTATAGAAAAAAGAGGACTAATGTTTATAATATGCAATACATATACTATAACAATATAGTATCTTATCTTAGGGAACATATCAAGTGCATATGGTGCATATATTAGATCACGACCATACATCATAGATCCAAGGGTCTCCAACACCTACCCTTTCATACGCAGAGCAGGGTGGAAGTGGTGGATGATAACAGTGGAGGGTGTTTCTTTTTTTTTTTGCAAAATAATTGGAGCAAATGTTAGGTCTATGATGGATAGTCATAATATAATATGTGCACCATGTACAGTAAAGACTCATGTACACCTGATATGTTTCTCCCATATTAAGTCTAGAGACACTCATTTGATACCTAAAATTAATATTCATATTGGATATAAAGTTAGTCAAACTATAAATGGTTTGACTCAATATTATGTTCGTATTCTATTCTTTGTTGGCTGGCGGGAGTACGGAGTATATGTTTTGACAAACAAAAAAATACAGTACTAGCTAGTGGTAGTAGTACTAGTGCTCTGAATGCAAGAGGCAGCTAGCAGGAGTGAGTGAGAGTGACTAGTGAGAGGTGATGGCCTACGGGCAAATGTGTATTGTCATCTCAATAATATCATTCGGCTGCAGCTGCACCAACAGTATCGGACATAAATGTGCTTTTCCTTTCCTTTCCTTCATGCTCTCTCTGTCTTCAGCATCTCAATCGCATTGTTCATTTGTATGTTGGTCCAGTGAATGCACGCCCCTGGGCCAACCGCACAGATAGATGTTACCGGCAAATGTGTGTGGGCAAGTGCGTTGAAGGAGAGAAACGGCTGTGAGTGCATACTGTATATTTTTTTAATAATGGAAACAAAATGTTTCACCCTTTTACAGCATCATGCATACAGCCTTACAGATCGAAAAAAACAAAACACCACTATAGAGTAAAATAAAAGTGTCCTAAAAAGAACACATCAACGAATCGAGCACCCTGTAACAATCTAGCATCACTACACGACGGTTGATCTTTAGCGACCCTTATTTGGGACCGACGGTTAGTCGCTAAAAGGTATGGACCGACGGTTGGTCGCTAAATGTGTTTATAGCGACGGTCTGTGGGTCGCTAAAAGTCTAGAAATTTAACGACTTATGGTCGGTCGCTATAGAGGTAACTGTGTGACTGATGGTGGGTCGCTATAGGGGTATGTGATTTTTATGCTTCTTATTTACTCATCAAAGCCCATCTAAAGGCCTACTAAACAAACAAACGAACCCTATTCCACGCGCGCAGCCGCCGTCACTTCTCCCATGGCCGCCCCCTCCCTCAGCCGTGGAGGGTGCCGCTGCCACCTCACCCTTGGTGCTCGCCGAGCTCGCCCTTAGCCCTGTCGTGCCCCTGCGCTCGGTCCTCATTGGTTCCGGGGGAGGTGACGGAGCGGCGACGGAAGAATTATGCCCGTCACCGTCTATCTCCTCTCGGCTCTCGCCGTCTCGCGCCATCGAACACCCGCCTTCCGGGGCGAGCAGACGTTGTCGGGCTCGTCTCCGGTGTTCGGCGTTGGAGTGGTACCGATCTTGATTCCCACTAGAAATTTTCTCTTACCCACCGCTCAAGCTACTCTCAGCCTTATCCCCACTAAAAATAATTTTGGTTTAATTATTATGAATTTTAGGGTTATTTAAAATATGATTTTGAATTTAGAAAAAAAGAAATAGAAAAAAAGAAAAAAAAACTAACCTAACTAACCCTTGGCCCATTAGGCCCATGAGCCAGCCGCCCCCTGCCTCTTCCCTAACCCTAAGCCGCCGCCCCTGGCTCCTAGCAGCCGCCGCCATCCCTTCTCCCTCTCCCTCCGAGCTCCATTGCCTGGACCATAGGCAACGAGCAACCGTGCCCAGTGCCCCTGTCCACCTCCGAGCCCCCTGTTCTGACCAGTGATCAGACCAACCTGCGGCTCCGCGCCTAGGCCAAGGTGATGCTGCCTGCTAACCCGAGCTCGAAGCTCCTCCTCGCGGGCACTAAGCAGCCGCAGCCAATCTCCTCCCCGTGAGCGTCGAACAGTTGCAGTCGAGCTTCTACATGCGGAGGCTACTAGTGCCGAGCTCGACCCCACGTGCCTTGCCACTGCCTAGGCCTATTCCCTCTTGCCCCGACTCCGGTTCCGACCAGGGCGCTGGTTCCGTCGATGCTCAGACCCAGGCGGCCAGCTCTGCCCGTGTTTTGGCCTCTAGACAACATCCCAGGCTTCAACATGTGTGGAATCTGTCGTGCCTTCAAAGGTAAGGTGTTTCCCATTATTTTTTGCATTTTTGTTGCTAGTGTTGTAGTGTCATGTGAAGTGCAAGAGATAACATCTCTTCTCCCTGTGTTATCTTCTATCCTATCTGATAGGAACATAAGCTTGAGGATTCAACCTGAAGATAAGCTTAATGTGCAATTCATTGCCAAGTCGATATCCAATTTGATAGTAAATCTTTCTGTTGATGAGGTATTCTGCATCTGTTTGCATTACATATTTGTTTTTTAGTGCTTTGAGTTAGAATTCAGCTATTACGTTTTTCTATATTATCTTTTGTGGTAGCTTGTTCTTTTGATTTTTTTAGAAGGAAAATGGTAAGCCAGTTTTCAGCGTAATGGCATTATGATTTTGGGACTTTAGCAACACCTTAATTTCAGCTGCCCTGTAAATCGTTGCTAGCAATTGGATACTTTGCTCTGCATTATGCAGTTCTTTGATCGCTCAAAGCATGATTATTCAGATTTCTGCTTTTATCTTGCTGCAAATATCAGATGATGTAATGCCACTTCTTTTCAATAATGTCCATGTGCAGTTACTCAAATCGAAATGTGCATGCAACTAGATGTTGCTACTGAGGTCTATTCAATGCGTGTTGGTGACACGTTCAACATGGTTCTAGCTCTCACTCTGAACCTGGATGGATCATCAGACACTGGCTACTACACACAGGTGACACACCTAATTAGTCTCATATTCCCTCTGTTTTTTTACATGCTGCAATGGTTTTGTCCTAAGTCAAATATTTATATCTTCGATCATCATTTTTTTAAAAAAAAATGTATATGCGGTATATGTTTTTAGATTCACTATTATGAGAAGTATTTCAATAGTATATATAGTTCACATGTTGTGAAACTACATGGATTTTTTTTGAAATTGCTGATCAAAGATAGGAATGCTTGACTTAGGACAAAACCTAATACGACATGTAAAAAAACAGAGGGAGTAGCTTGATCTCGACAATATGGAACTTTAGTGATGGGAATACAGATCCGATCGAATGTGTTTGAGGTGCCATATACTATTTTTCAATGTTGCCTTGGACTTGTCTTCCACGAGGCATAGTTTTATTGGGTAAACAACATGATGCCATTCTTTTTCATGCAGGCTTGGAAGAAAAAACTCTTGCTGACGATTATGAATACATTCATGCATGGTAAGAGGAGAACCACAAATATTTATCACTTCAATTTCCATTCTTATGTTCTCCCATCACTGACCACAAATATTTACTACTGCAATTTCCATGTTCTTGTTCTCTCATTGCTATAGACGTCATCATTTGTAAGAGAGGTTGTCTCAGATCACTGGAGTTAACATGGGAAACCTGCTATGCAGAATGTTTTCGTGCCTTTTTCATACTACTTTCTTTTATTTCCAATTTCACTGGAGTTAACATGGGAAAGCTGATGGATGTACTTGCTTTTTTGTACTTGCTTTTTTGTACTAGCTGTAACACATTTACCTTGTTCTCTCAAACACTAATGGATGTACTTGCTTTTTTGTATAAAGGATTGAGGGAGAGGAAGCAAAAATGACTGTATGGGAGAATATGCAGAAAGCTGAAGCAGCCATACAAAAGCTTGTGGTGCGCTTGTTTCTCAGTTCTGAATTTATAACTCTTTTTTCCACTCTTCATTCCAGTTTCCTGGTTGGTAGGAGGTTTCATATCATCTCATACTTGTGATTCATCAGATAAAACTTGAAAAGAAAAGGCCATACTCGCTGGAGAGGATTTTCAACACCCTTAGGTCTGGCTCTCGGAAGACACAGGTGGTACGCAGTACATCAACCGCAAATCAGAATCAGCATATTTCCAGAACTATCAAAACGGCGCCAAACCTCAGCAAGAACGGTCAAATGAGTTCATTGAGTGGATGCTTCAGACAGGATCTATAGCATGGATCATAATCTGGATTGTCCTTAAGTTTTTATTGTGCTAGGGGAACATAAGAAAGTATGTAGAGCAAAATGAGAGGAGCTGTTGTTACCCTCAATTCTTTGTGATTATTGTGCTAGAGTGATGTAGTTGTTGGCTTTTGAACAATAGCTGGAGTGATATGAAACATTAGTGATCTAGTTGTGAATGATATTATAATTGTGATGCTTTTGTGAATATATAATTGTGGTGCTTTTGTGTTTATGTGATGGATCTATGAATGTGGTATACTGATTAACTGTGTATGTCTTTATGATTTGTGTATAAAAATCTGTGATTTATGGTGCTTAATTAAATGTATATTATTAATAAAAACCTGTAAAAAGGGTGACTTTCTGTTGGTTGCTAAATGTATAGTATGACAACTTACGGTTGGTTGCTAAATCTATAATACAGCAACCCACCATTGGTCGCTAAATATACAATATTAGCAACGGACGGTCGGTCGCTAAAAAGATGTCGGTCGCTAAAGCCTTTAGCGACGGCACTTACAGCGACCATCCTTATGGGTCGCTAAAGGTTTTTAGCGACCAACCGTAGGTCGCTGAAGGCCGTTTTAGCAACCAACCGTAGGTCGCTGTAGGTGAACCGTCGTGTAGTGCATTTGACCTCCATCCGTTTCTTGCCAAAATCTCTATGGCCACCATCTTCATGGATCGACATACCGCAAGGACCTCTTGGTGACCTTCTTTCTGCAATAACCTCCAGAATCTGAACCAATATGTTCCCCTGAAAAGGACCTGTATAATTGATGGTATAGATTTAAAAGCAAAGACCACATCATTGCGACAAAGCCAGATAAACCAATATTATATAGACCAAAATATTGTTGCCACTCCAACTAGGAGCTTTTTTTTTATTATAAGCGGTCCCCTTGTTAGCGACCCAATTTCTAGTTAAATGATTGATACTGATGGGCCTCTCTACATGTAAAGCAAAATAAATAATTCTCCAAATATTTCTAGCAAGGTAACAATCAAAGAAAAAATGTTGAATAGTCTCATTTTGATTACAAAAACTGCAATTCAAACTATCTTTCCACCCGCGCTTAGCTAGATTGTCTTTAGTGAGGATAACACCCCTCCCTAAATACCACAGGAAAATTTTAATTTTGAGAGGAAGTTTTAATTTCCAAAGCAACATATTATGATTTAAGGGGGTAGTATTCAATAAAAGAAAGTACATTGAGCGAATTGAGAAAATTCCATCTCGGTGACCCCCAAAGGAATTTATCTCTCGATTGTCCTAAAGGAACAGTTGCCATTAAAAGAATTTATCATCTCGGGGTGCTTTTATAGACGCCCGAGCCTGATGCGGCTGAACCGGATGGCACTGTTGAGTCAGGGCTTACTCTAGTCATTGGAAGCCCGTGACTTTAGATATATAAACGATATATGTATATATTCAAAGATAAATATGCAAAAGTCTAAATGCAAGCAAATGAGAGTGTTTCCCAAGATGTTTCATGGGTCAAACATCATTGTTAATGAGACAGGAAATTCGAGGGAGGTACATAGGAACATAGAAAGAGCCTAGGCTTTTTTGTCTCTTGGTTATCTTGTCTTCTCTTTTAATTCCAAGGCTAGAGGATCCTAATTTAGATGATATAACACTCTCTTAGGGTAGACATTCCAAGCGACAACTAGGAATGTTCTCACTGACTAGCATAGACATCATTTGAGCATGTAAGCTCTTCCCACACTTGCGTCTAACCAACCACCACATAGAGGACATACTGTGTGTTTGTTTCTGTGGTGAGCAAACATGTGTTTCCCTCAAACAGTGGTGGGCAGATGTGTGATTTTTGTTGTGTTTCTGGTTCTGTCTTAATAGTTGTAAAGTTCGCTCCCGTATGAAGCGGTGTTTTTGAGGAGCGGATAGAATTCAAAGCATTTGGTGGCCGACGAACACGATTCTTGCATTGGACAATAGATAAATCAATTAAAAGTGTATCCAAACATGCCTATTGGATATTATGCTCAAGCGCTCTGAATCCGTTTACATTGTTGCGTGTGCACACAACCATGTGGATGCTCTAATCTAGCGGTCCTAGTTCTACACTCCTCTATCCCTTTGTGTCTCTTACTTTCTCTCGTACCCTTGGTGTCGTGGTGTTGTATACCAACGTCAGTACTTTAATACAAAGTATCTAAAAATTCAAAACATCATATAGTTTAGAATGGAGGAAAAAGAGGAATATAAATTTAGTTTCCATCCACAAATCAACTTGTTACAGAGGTCAAAGTAAAATATCAACCAATTTTCAGTTAAATATTCTCTTGGATTTGACCCTATTATCCATTGGTTCACTCGTTTAGCCCCATACTTTGTTGTTTCCGTCATGTACTCTATCCGAGAGAGAATGCAATTCTAAGACATTGTCAAAAAGATGCAACTCTAGCTTTATAATAGATGTGGTATCCTAAAAAGTTGTGCTATATTGATGTATGACTATATAAATTAAACTATGAAGTTTCTATGTGTAACCATTTGCTTTTATCCCATAAACACATGTGGAAAATAAAAAAGGATAGGGATACATGCATTTTTTTGTGTGTGTGCTAATTTCTCTTTGATGTGTGAGAATGGATGGAGTATTACTTGAGAAGGTAATTTTTAGTCTGTCGAGTACTGATGGTCAAATGAAAATAATTAGGGTGCATATGTAGGGTATGTTGAATCGCTAGGCTATCTACTAGTTAGGGCTAAAAACTAATTAAATTAGTCAAAACTTACTTTATTCCAATTTATAATTCGTTTGTTTTTTAATATAAAGTTCCAATTTATAATTCGTTTAGTTTGTTTATATAAAAAATTGACTCGCTGGTCTTATTAAAAAATTTGCAAAAAAATGAAAATCCAAAGCCTTACATGAAGTATATTATATGCTAAATGATATAATAATAAATAACAATTATGAATTTTTTAATAAATGAGCCGATCAAATTGGTGTAAAAAAAGTCAAATGAATTATAAATTATGACAGATGGAGTAGTAACTAGTCCGTTTTGCTAGCAACTAATTGAGAACTTGGCTAACACTTATTATCCCTTTTTTAAGATATATATAAAGGCTAATTTTAAATAAAATTTAGCTAGCTAATAATGAGCTGTCTTAGACACGTGCCCTTAAAATAAGAGTAATATATACCAGAGAAAGAGGCGTATATATAAGATTGCCATTTGAACAAAGACTCTGGTATTATGTTGAAAAGCATTCGGCTAAAGAATAAATGAATAACGCACTCTCCATTGCATACCCCAGCAATCACTCATATCTATCATCTATGCAATCGTGCAAATCAACCAATATGAAACGTTCTATCTATATCTGGCGGTAGCTATTTCAGGGAGGTTTAGCAAATTTGAACGGTGTGTGAGATGGAAGGATATTATAGATATAAAACTGCAGTTACCATTGGATTCAGATTTAATATCTCAGATTCGTTGATTGCACACACACATATATAAAAGTGATTGCACATTATTATATTTCCCCCCCAGCGCCGATGCCGCGAGGTAAGTTAAACAAACTGAGAAACCGAACGCGGGCCTGATTGAAAGCCCTTACGAAATGGGCCGGCCCACATTGCAAGTCGGCGGCCTGGCCTCGTAGCGAGTGGGGCTCATCGTCCACAGGTTTCAGGGGGAGCCACACACACAGGCAGCAGCCGGCAGCGGCACAATGCAACCCAATGTAGCAGATGGTGATGCGTGTGGAAAGGAACCCATACAAGATGCATGCTACTACCGGATTACTAGCGCTGATTGAGCTTGCGAGTTGCGATCGAAGCAGCAGCAGCAGAGCAGACAGGTCACGCAGCAAGCACAGTGCAGTTGGACCAACCTTCCCTACAAGAGCCCCAGCGAACGCCCTGTACAGTTTCGGACAGGTCACGCAGCGAGCACAGTACAGTTCCAGAGCTATACGTGTCCATCGATCTAGCACTGCACGCACACAGTAGCGAGTATATATCACTACCGGAATCAATCGCTTTGCCGAGTGCTCGAAGCACTCGGCGAAGCCTTAAAAACACTCGGCAAGGCTTTGCCGAGTGTGACACTCGGCAAAGAAGGCTCGGCAAACAGTGCATCGGCAAAGCCTTCTTTGCCGAGTGCTTTTTCTCGGGCACTCGGCAAACCTCTTTGCCGAGTGCCAGAGAGCACTCGGCAAATAAAAGCGGCCGTTACGGCGCCGGGTGACGGAGACGGCGGCTTTGCCGAGTGTCCCTGGTGACACTCGGCAAAGAAGTTATCTTTGCCGAGTGTCTTCCAGGCAGCACTCGGCAAAGAATCCATCTTTGCCGAGTGCCACTTGGGACACTCGGCAAAGAACCCGCAAGGGAGGGTCCCCATGTCAGGTTCTTTGCCGAGTGTTCTATGCGGCACTCGGCAAAGCCGACCTCTTTGCCGAGTGCCAGCGACATAACACTCGGCAAAGAACCTAAGCCGGTGCCCAGGTCTGTGCTCTTTGCCGAGTGTTATGACCCAGACACTCGGCGAAGCGCCTCTTTGCCGAGTGTTACACTCGGCAAAGTGACCAGTTTATACTTTTTTTATTTGTTTTTTGTATTCCATCCACACAAACAGAAGATATCACATATATACATCACAGATATCATCACAGACATAAATAGCCAACACAAACATAAAACCGTCACCACAAACATAAATATCCATCACAAACATAAGTGTTCAACACAAGTATTAAACACAAACATAAGTCTCAAACGTCGCAAGCTCTCACATAAGTATCAAACACAGACATAAGTATTATACATAAGTTCTGAAGTCTAAAACAATGAAAACACAACACTCATGGAGGTGGGCGGTTTGACCGGGGCTGCGTTGGGCTGAACCCTTCCGGAGGGTTGTTGGATGCCGCCCCAGATTGGCCCTGCACAGAGAAGAGATTGCATGTGTTATACCAGATGCATTACAAACATCTAACTACAATTTTGATACTCACAGGAGTGTGGAAGAGAGTAGGGTCAACTGGGGGGAACAATGGAGGTGGCGGAGCGATGCCCTGTGCGGCGCCAAGGCTCTGCATGTACTGGAACATCTCTGCCATCCTCTGATCAGCCGCCGCCCGCTCCGCTATTATCCTCGCCTCCATCTCTTGACGTTCCCTCCTCTCTTCTTCTAGTTGGGTCTGTAATATTACAAGCCAACGTTATAGTAACTCAAAGAGAAGGTATATAACTCAAGAAAGGACGAGTTACAGAAGCACTAACCTCGAGTTGCTGTATGCGATGCTGTGAGCTGTCGTGCCGAGGTCGTATGGCTAGACTCGAGCCCGTGCTCCTTGCTCTCACCTGAGACAGAGTGGGAGTGGAGGACGAGTCGATTGCTCTGTCGGCAATCCAGTACCGCCCATGTCTCTTGCCTCCTCCGACCCTCATGAGCACATCGGGGTCGATCGGCTCGGTGCTCGGATCATAGTCTGGGCCATGGACCTCCTGCGCCATGGCGGTGTAGTCATGGAGGCGACTGTAGACGGCGGGGTTGGTGTAGGCCTCGGGCCCGTCATCCGGGTTGTAGGTGACGTCGGACGTCGCCTTACCCTTATGGGCCATAGCATAGGCCGAGAAGGTGGAGCAAGGCCTGCCACCATATGACGCCGACTGCAACGAAAACCAACAAGATAGTTAGAAATAATATCTAACTTAGTGCTATATATCTAAATAAAAAAGGTGGCGTACCCATGCTTCGGCATATTGGCCCAGGCTCCGGCTGCCTTGGTGGTGGGAGGGGCCTTGCATCATCAAACGCCGTTCCCGGCTAGCTGTGTGCGCCTCGTCCCACTCAGCCGAACACCACCTATCCACCATCTGCTCCCAGCACAGAGGATGTGTGGCGCACCAATGTGGAATCATCTACAAATTAAACACACAAAGTGCATATCAGAAGATAAAATAAAATTCATGCATGGAGTACTGGTACCAAACATGCATGACTTTACCTACAGGTACTGCTCCCTGGTCAACGACATGGTTCGGGCTTGAGGTTTGGTCACCTTCTCCCCAAAGACGGAGCCGTGGTAGGTGATGATGGCCTGGATGCGGGCCTCATAGTGCATGTCCACGACGAGCTTCTTACAGCTCATGGTGGCCACCATATCCGCCCTAGCCTCGTATCCAGCATCGCATCTGAAGAAATCATGCATACAAAAACGATGTATCCATACATTATTTGAAGAATTTGCAACGGATGCGACATATTTTACATTATACTAAGACTTACCCACAGCTCTTGCTTCACCCGCTCCGCCTTGTTATTGAATTCCCTGCCGTCCCGGTCTACTGCATCGGGGGCGACGGCGTAGTGGTCGAAGGTGAAGGCTGGGCCCGTCACTCCGGCGTACTCCACAAGTCCAGGGAAGTGTTCCCTGCACAGTAGGCCGAGGATGTTATTGTGGGGGCGACGATGACCCCCAGCATAATCCAAAACCGTCCAAGACCTGTCCAAGTGATAAATAAAAAGTATTAGTTTATATTATGATTTTGAACACATAATATGAACAAGAATGAAGAACATAAATTTACATACCTCTCCCCTTCCGGCCGAATCAGCGGCCGTCTGTCCCGAAGTATGGGACGCGGCGGGAGACTCGCGGGGCCTCGCAGGTAGATGCTCCTCGAACTAGAGCCGCCTGAACCGTCGTCGTCCTGCTGCTGGTCGTCGTCGTCCTGCTGCTGGTCGTCGTCGTCCTAAGGCGCCGCCTGCTGCTGCTCTGCCTCGTCCTGCTGCGCTGCCTGCTCTGCATCGTCCGCCGTCCTACTCCTCTTCCCCCTCCTCCTCCTCAGGAAACCGCCCACCATATTTGTCCAACAACCTGCAATTAAGAGTAAACAAATAAGCACATATAAAAAGATGTATTTAAAAACATGTGCGAAATAAAAAGTCATATAGCATTACATCGATTAAAAATAATCTTCATATGTGTCGGGGTTAGCCGGATCATAACTCTCATCATCACTATCAAGCATTTCAATCTCAACACCATCGGAAGACGCAACCTCGTCATTAATGTCATTGCCTTCAAGGATTACTAAGTCATTATCATTTTGCACCTCATCATCCTCCTCATCAACAACCATTTTAATATCTACGTCCATTCCGATAGCTTCAGTTAAGTCTATCTCAAATCGCCCTTCTAGCCCATCTTCTTGGAAGAACTCTCCATCATATGTGTCCGGGTCTAAGTTGTAATCTTCATCGTTAGGAACAGGTAACCTCCCGTGCGGCGATACCTTATACACAACATCCCAACCCTTAAGATGTTCTTTCGTTTGACACGCATATGGGAGATAATACACTTGTGTGGCCTGTTGGGCCACGATATAGACATCGTCTCCTGCTAAGGTGGAATCTTGTCGAATTTCGACTATCCCAAGATTAGAATGTGTCTGTCTCGTCACTTGAGGGTCAAACCAATGACATTTGAATATCACTGGAGTAAGAGGTTTGGAACCATAAAAATTGAGCTCATATATTTCTTCAATTCGTCCAAAATAATCGACATTGTCAAGGCCCGGCGTAAAGACTCTAGAACACGTTGTTTTCCGATTGGGCCGACTTTCGTCGTAGTGTGTTGTGCGAAAACGGTATCCATGGACGTCATACCCAGAATATTTCTTGACCCTATAAGCAAAGTCGTTGGCTACTTGTCTCAACTCGGTACTCATAGACGGATCTCTTTGGCCCTGCAAGTATTCGCAAGTTAAAAGACGCTAAATTGAGTTCAAAGACGTATCTCTTTTACAAACTAAGCACGTACCTTACGTTTGAACCAGGAAATGAAATCGGGCAACCCATTTCTCGCACCCTTTCTAAGAAGAGCGTCATATTCCTGTGGAGTGGGGTCCCTTGATCGACGCCAGAATTCATGAAGAAATTGTTCCATGTATGGCGTCACCTCTTCAAGGTTGGTCAAAACGTATAGCATGATATGCCGCCACTCTTCATGTGTCAGGGTCTTGGTGGTCGAGCCACTTGCGCTTCCGAGTTGGCCTCGAAATATGCTAAGGTTCGATTCATTGTCGCCATCATTGTAACGAGGGGGTGGATTATGCACGCTCGGCAGTTTGTCACCATAATAAGTTGTTGTGAAGTTTGAGACCTCCTCTAGAATGTATGCCTCTGCAATGGAAGCCTCGATTTTGCATTTATTTCTACATTTCTTTCGAATAGTCTTTATACATCTCTCGATTGGATAGCACCAACGTCCCTGCATGGGGCCCCCCATTCGTGCCTCATAGGGGAGATGAAGAATCAAATGCTGCATTGGATTGAAGAAGCCGGGTGGAAATATCTTCTCAAGCTTACACAGTAACATGGGGGCCAATCTTTCCAAGTCTGCAACCACGGTCCGAGATAACTCTTTTGCACAAAGCTGACGGAAGAAATAGCTCAACTCTGAAAGCGCTAGCCAGACATGCTCAGGGACATAGCCTCGAACCATCGTAGGAAGAATCCGTTCAATCCATATGTGGAAGTCATGACTCTTCATCCCTAAGACTCGCATAGTAGATAAGTTCACCCCCTACTCAGGTTAGCTGTATACCCATCAGGGAACATCAACATCTTGATCCACTGAAGTACTTCCTTCCTCTGGGCCCTGCTTAGGACGAAATCGGCCTTAGACCTTCTCCACGTCTTTCCGCCACTTGGCGGCTTCATCTCTAGTTTTGGTCTATCACATAACGCTGCCAGATCCACTCTTGCCTTCACATTATCCTTTGACTTATCAGGAATGTCCATAATTGTTGCCCACAGTGCCTCGGCAACATTCTTTTCAGTGTGCATCACGTCAATGTTGTGTGGAAGGAGCAGGTCGTCATAATAGGGGAGCCGAGTCAAGCCAGACTTATGTGTCCACATATGCTGCTCACCATATCCCACAAAACCACCTTCTGTATTGGCCACGAGCCCATCTATCTGTTGACGAATTTCGGCACCAGTCATCGTTGCAGGTGGGCGGTCTGTCACTACGACACCTTTCGTAAAGTTCTTGATGTCTAGGTGTATGGATGGTCAGCAGGAAGAAATTGTCGATGTTTATCGAAGGACGAATATTTGCCACCCTTTTTCAACCAAATGAACTTGAGAGCTTCCTTGCAAACTGGGCATGGGAACTTACCGTGAACACACCAGGCACAGAATAGCCCATACGCTGGTAAGTCATGCATGGAGTACTGGTACCAAACATGCATTCTGAAGTTTGTCTTCGTAGCTCGGTCATACGTCCATACCCCTTCCTCCCAGGCACGTACCAATTCATTGATCAAAGGCTCCATGTACACGCCCATTTTGTTCCCCGGGTGTCCGGGAATTATCAATGACACGAATATATTCTGCCTTTGAAAGCGCACACCAGGGGGAGATTTATTGGGATAACAAACACGGGCCAACATGTGTACGGGGCAGCGCTCATTCCATAGGGATTGAACCCATCTGTGGCCAACGCAACACGTACATTACGAGCCTCTTCGGCTTTCTCACGGCGAATGTCATCAAAGTGTTTCCATGCTTCACCATCTGATGCGTGCACCATCTTGTCAGGATTATATCGTTTTCCATTTTTGTGCCATGTCATCTGTTTCGCGGATTCCTCTGTCATGTAAAGACGCTGGATCCTCGGTATGAATGGAAGGTGCCGTAGGATTGTCAAGGGGATGTTGAGCTGCCTATTCTGTCCATCACCAGAGTCTACCTCCATAAACCTAGACGAATTACACTTGGGACAGTACTTTGCCTCTGCGTATTCTTTCCTAAATAGCACGCAACCCTTCGGACAAGCATGAATCTGCACATACGTCATCTTGAGTGCACGAAGGAGTTTCTGTGCCTCGTACATGCTCTTTGGCAGAACGTGATCATCCGGAAGCAGACTCCCAATAACCGTCAACAAGCCATCGAATGCGTCTCTACTCATGATGTACTGCGACTTGAACGCCATTACACGCCCAATGGCATCCAGTTGAGAAACCTTTGTCTGGTCGTGAAGGGGCTTCTGTGCCGCGTCGAATATGTCGTAGAATGCCTTTGCAGTCGGCTCTGGCTCGTCATCCATACATCCTCCCGTGTAGTGTGCCTCCTGATAGTCGTTCAATATATCCGCTACCCCCGCATCCGCGTCATAATCCTCGACACGTTGTCTCAACACCTCCTCTCTCGTACGATGCGCTTCACCATGAAATATCCACCGAGTATAGCTCGGCATAAATCCATTCTTCCAAATATGTTCTACCATGGCCTTCTTTGGTTTTCTTTTCCGGTTGTCACATTTGCTGCACGGGCATGGGACTAGACTCGCTCCTTTAGTAGCTTCGCCATATGCCCGTTCCACGAAATCATCGGTCTTTCTAATCCATTCAGTGGTGACATCGTTCCTTCCTCTACGGCCCGTGTACATCCACTCACGGTCCTCCATCCTATAACAGGAAATTTCGGCAGCACCTCCCCTGCACGGGGAGGTTTCGAAATCCTGCAAATTAAATTATCAGCACGATGGCTAACATCCACACATAATTCAACGGCACGATGGCCGGCAATCATCAATACTCAATATTAACCTAATTATACACGTACATAAATTTAACACAAGAAAACTAAATATTAATCTAATCAACACAATATTAAACCTAATCATACCCAACGGGCGGGAGACGGGTCGCGGACGAATCGACGGGTCGCGGGGCGAGGCGAGGCGGCGGGGGCACGGCAAGGGCACGACGAGGGCACGACGAGGGCACGCACGGCGGGGACGCGACGGGGGCACGGTGAGGGCACGGCGAGGGAAAGCACGGCGGGGACGCGGCAGGGGCACGGCGAGGGCACGGCGTACGGCGCGGTCGCGGCGAGGGCGTGGGCGGGGCGAGCGCGGCGAGCGAGGCGTGGGCGTGGGCGCGGCGGCGGCGCGACGCGGTGTGGGCGCGCGCGCCGTGGGCGGGCGAGGGCACGGGGGCGGCGGGGTCGCGGCGGCGGTCGCGGCGGCGATTTACGGTAGCGGCGGCGCGATGATTGAGTGAGAGAGTGAGAGAGAAAGAAGAAGAAACCAGCGCTATGTAAACGCTCTTTGCCGAGTGCCCGTGATCTGGCACTCGGCAAAGATTTTTTTAATTTAAAATAAGCTTTGCCGAGTGCCAGATCGGAGACACTCGGCAAAGGCGCCTTTGCCGAGTGTCGACGAGCTGACACTCGGCAAAGTCTAACGTACACTTCTTTGCCGAGTGTCACCAAGTGGGCACTCGGCAAAGCCTCCTTTGCCGAGTGTCCACCAACTGACACTCGGCAAAGTATATTTTTATTTTTTTATTTTGTCTCCCAAACTTTTTGTGGTATGTTCCTACACTATGTAGACCTACATGTATCATTTGTGGACAATTATAACAGAGTTTCAATCGTTAGTAGATTTAGTTCGTTTATTTGAATTTCTTTGGAAAATTCAAATTTGAACTGTAGGTCACTCGAAACTTGGAAAACCGTGCATGAAAAAATGATATTCATGTTACTTAGCATAAGTTACGACCGATTCCAGAAGCGTACCAGAAACTTCGAGCAACATGCTCACTAAACATGGCTGTGAACTTGACATCCACATGTTTAAAAATTGTATAAAACACAAACAAAGTCAGAAAATCATGAAACTTGTCCACGTGTCATGATATCATATGTACAGGCTGTGATAAAAATTTTAGAATGTTTGGAGAAAGTTGTGAGACACTATGTGTAGAAACCTAAGAGGACTACACATGAAATCATAGAGTTTCAATGTGGATCTCGGCAAAGACTGACAGCCGTCAGCTTTGGGACGGCCGCTGACGGCCCTTTGCCGAGAGCCCCCTTTGTCGAATGTTTGACACTCGGCAAACTTGTCTTTGCCGAGTGGGGTCCTGTGCCGAGTGTCCAGCACTCGGTAAAGGGGCTCTTTGCCGAGAGCCTAACTTTACCGAGTGCGGCTCTCGGCAAAGCCTTCTTTGCCGAGTGCCCGACAAAAAATACTCGGCAAAGCCTCGGATTCGTGTATATATATATAGCCATGACCTTTCGATAGGCATGAGAAGCCACAGATAGGTTAGTGGTCACGTGCGTGGTCAGATCGGGCCAGTAAGTCACGTGCGTCCACGCAATTGTGGGGCATGTTTATACATGTGTAAACATATGTTATGTTTTGCGTAAATATAAATTGCAGGAGAGTAGCTATAGGCGTGGCTGGAAATGGCGCACGTCGTCGTGCGACCGAGGAGTGTACAGTGCGCCGGGGGTGTGTGTACTGTGTCGTGATCGACGATATATATCAGGCAGTCGCTAGCAGCTAGTACGTAGTACCTCTCACCCGTTTGGATGCTAGGGTTCTTCCTCTTGCAGGTTATTAGCACTGTACTCCTGTATATTGCATTGGACGCTGCTGCAATTGTGGGGGTGGATGGATGGAGACGCGCCACCCACCCACACCACCGGCAGCTGGGGACTCTCGCCGGGAGCCGTCGTCTACCTGCATTTGCACTGCACACCGTACCCATCGATCAGGGAAAAAAAACAAGTAAAAGACCAGCGGCATTCCTCCACTCCACATCAATTTCCCCAGCTCCGATCCAGTCCCGCCACACATTCCTCGCCGTGTCCTGTTGCCACTTGCGCCCCGCCGGTGATGTCAACGTATGCATGCATGCTCAGCTCAGCTAGCTAGCAGACTAGCTGCTTTCGTCGATCGCGCCGCGCGCGCGGACGGCTAGAGAATACCTGAAAAGGCGCGCGCGCAAAGGTTTCTGCTGCCCTATCATTAAATTAGATTTGGATGGATGTACACGTACAGTAGCCAAGAACGTACAACGGCTCTGAACGTGCTGCTTCCCGCTGGTCCCTTGCCCCCAAAATCGGAATAATTTTAGCAGATTTCTTTTGTCCATGTGGGTGCTCGTCACTTGTGTTGATCTCGGCGACGATAACTTTGTATGTGTTTTATGTGTTAGGCTACTGTTGTCTAGATTGCTTATACACTCTGTGTAGATTTTGAACCCGATTTTGCTTAAAACTTGTAGAACTGGTAAGACGACCAGAGGGAGGTGAATGGAAGTCAATCGGATTTTGCTTCCAAACACCGAAAATGAACACTTCACTTCAATTGAGATGAAGCAAGTGCTCAAACCATGAACACATCAGTGAACAAGTGATCTCATGATTACAAAACGTTCCTAATACTCATATGAGACCAGCAAAACAAACAGATCGCAAATTGGACACCAAAAAGTTCAAAACGGTTCAATACAGTATCGTCAACAAGTGTTGCTTTCAGCAGTACGAAATTATGTTCTTGGATTCAAAACTGGACCAAACGAACTCCGATTGAGATGAAATTTTACACACATATGAGCAAATAAGTTTCCAAGATCTCCCCAAATTTTAAGCTCAATCGGACTTGTGAATCACCCACAGATTTAAAAATACAGCCAGAAATTGGGTTGGGGTTTTCTAGAATGAGTTCAAACTGAATTTTCTCAAATCGCGACCAAAATCTACAACAACTAGGTGTATGCAGTGGTCTGAAGAGTGCAACTCACCACCAATCAATCCCCAAACCAAATCCTCTCAAAGGAATCAAAGGTTTTTCACCAACAACACAAGATGAAGGAAAAAGAAAAACTGATACACCCAGCCCAGGTGGGGTTGGTCGAGGCCCAACAAATTAGGGTTGCCCGGAGCCCAACAGTTCATTAAGCACACCCAACTCAGGAAAAGGCCCAATCGCCCTAAAAGACTAGTCCAATGGGGGAAGGGTGGCTCTCCTTTTTAAAGTGGCTTCCTCCTCCCAAGTTAAGCGAGGTGGGATAATTCTGAGGCTCACACGGTCGCCGTCCGACTACAATTGGGCCAACTGGGCCAATTGCGTCTTTGCCAACGGGTAATAATGGAGGATGTCCTCATCATTCCCACCTTCTTAAAATGGGCCCTAGCTCTGATACCAGATGATACACCTAGCCCAGGTGAGGTTGGCCGAGGCCCAACAAATTAGGGTTGCCCGGAGCCCAACAGTTCATTAAGCACACCCAACTCAGGGAAAGGCCCAATCGCCCCAAAAGACTAGTCCAATGGGGGAAGGGTGGCTCTCCCTTTTAAAGTTGCTTCCTCCTCCCAAGTTAAGCGAGGTGGGATAATTCTGAGGCTCACACGGTCGCCGTTCGACTACAATTGGGTCAACTGGGCCAATTGCGTCTTTGCCAACGGGTAATAGTGGAGGATGTCCTCATCAAAAACCAAGACTATAAAACTTCAGAAATTCCAGCAAGGGTACAAACTGAGATTTGAAGCCAAAGAGTCCTATGGGCCGGACTTCAGAAATTCCAGCAAGGGACAAGTCAACCTTGTGTTCGCAATCTCCCCCTTGATGAGTGCATTATCAACACCACCATTTGAGCATATGTAAACAGAAAGAGGAAGAAGAAGAGAAACTCACTCAAATGACCACAAGCCAGATAAGCCAGACAAGTCATTTAGAGTAAGCAAAACTTGGTCCCCAAGGAAATGGGCAATGACTCAACACGACCAAGCAAGAAAAGACTAGCCCTCAATAAGAGACAAAAGCAGGGTTCAACACCACTAGCTAGAAGCCAAAATCTTATCGGAGCACAAAAGGCTTTATCATAGCATAAAAAAAACCAATTCAGAGCATAAGATCAGAACAAAAGCTAAAATCAAAGCTAGTTCCTCCAGAAGGAGGCAAACGGCTCAACACAACTAGCAATAGCTCCAAATTACATATCTCGCCCTCTTGAATGAGAGGAAGCCCGAAAGACAAAATCCCCCCCTAGATAAAGGAAACGAGAAATCTCAAAATCTCTCCCCCTTATTGATAAGTGAACTCATCAAGCACAGACGGGGGTAGAAAAAAAACTCCCCTTGATAAGAGAACCTCCCCTGAGAAAAAAACAGAAATGCAACAGAGAGTATGAAATAGAAAAAATGCATGAGCTTCAGGAGTATACCAGTCAGAGTGTAAAAATGCTCTAAGTGGTGATGTGCTAAGTGTGCAGCAATAAATGCACTGCTAGCATGTGCTCAAACTGGGCATATGCACAAGATATGTGAAGTGTAAGTATTTTTATTCAGTTTTAAGCATTTCAAAGAGGTGTTCACCACAAAGACAACACTAATCATATAGTAAATAGGAAATCAACTAAGTGTCAGTCACAAGTGAACAAGGTGAACTACCCCAAACAGTAATCACTCATCATGCTAGAAACATATCTGAAATAGATATCATTTGAAATTTTCAAGATTTATCGAATTTTGCAGCGGATTCCAAATTTCATTGAAAAGCATGTGAGTGCGAGAGGTTATAAGCATTGTCATTGTCTGACTTTTGAACCAGGTGTAGCCTAAGCAGACAAGCAATCAGAAGCTAAAAACACCTGTTTCAATCGTCTACTGCACTGCTCAAGTTCATCCAAAAGTGCAAATGGAAGCAGTCTCGATACAGAGATGGTGAAAAATACAAACCTGTCTCAATCTTTCTGATTATCACTTATCTTGATTTTGAATTTTTAGCATGATATGAATAAATCAAGACAAGTGAATGACTCAAGGCATGAGACATAGCCACCTAGCATACTAGTAATATCAAAAAGGATTTCAACACATCCTACACATGCTAGGTGCCAATCTTAATGGTGAACAATTTTAGATTGAGCAAGTAATAGTCAAGTTCACAATTATGAAAACAACTTAGCTCAACAATATTTTATCAATATGAGCAAAAAGAGCCTAAGCATGCCATAGCATTATCATGTACACATAGAACATACTACTAGGAGCAGAATCACATTCTAGCAGTTATACAAGTGAAACTCAATATGACATGCAGATATAATACAAAAGAAAGTGAAAGTAGAAAATAAGAAGAAAAGACCAAAAGGGAGCCCTCTAATAAAAAAGGGAACAAACACCCAATTCCCCTCGCAAATGAACAAAAGGTTTTTGATCAAGGGGTTTGGTCAAAATGTCAGCAAGCTGGCGAGTGGTATCAATATAGCGCAATTTGATGTCGCCTTTCTCATAATGATCACAAAGAAAGTGAAAGCGAACATCAATGTGCTTGGTCCTCGAATGCAGCATAGGATTCTTAGCAACACTTATGGCACTCGTGCTATCACAAAGCAGAGGCACATGATGAAAATCCAAGCCAACATACTCGACCTCTATGGTAGACAGGGCAACACTAGACTGTTTTGGAGAATACCATGTGTCGGGGACCATAATTAGGGGTACCCACAAAACTCCTAATTCTCAGCTGGTAACCCCCATCAGCATAAAGCTGCTAAGGCCTGATGGGTGCGATTAAGTCAGGGATCAGTCCATTCGAGCGACTCGATCACGCCTCGCCCGAGCCTAGCCTCGGACAAGGGCAGCCGACCCCGGAGGATTTCCGCCTCGCCCAAGGCCCCCCTCCGACGGCGAACATATCTCCGGCTCGCCCGAGGCCCTGCCTTCGCTAAGAAGCAACCCTGACTAAATCGCCGCACCGACCGACCAAGTCGCAGGAGCATTCAATGCAAAGGTAGCCTGACACCTTTATCCTGACGTGCGCCCCCCGGCAGAGCCGAAGTGACCGCCGTCACTTCGCCGCTCTACTGATGTTGGGGACTTGTTCTCAAATGCTAAGAGTTAAGAACAAGGCAACATAGAAAATGTTAATCGTTAATATCCTTCGTCCTCCGAAGCATTGTTTCCCTTAGGATATAATGACTTGCGGACGAAGGTGATGAAGGTCATACCTTCATCAATTCATCAAACAACGACGAAGGATGAAATATAGAGAATGTAAAAGAAAACATGAACAACCATTTATTATTATTGAGCATAAACAAAAATATTATTGAACTACAAGTGTACCTTCAATCGGAAGGAAATGACAGTACAAGCGTGACGCAAAAAGCGAATGCCCAGTCAGCGTGAACAGTACGGGGATACTGTTCACCTATTTATAGACACGGGACACAGCCCTTACAAAATTACATTCATGCCCTTTACATTTGATAATAACTCTATAGTAGTCTATTGAGGTCTGAATAGCCTTTTCATCTTTAAGTCGGTTCCACTCTTTGCTGTTACGCCGAAGCTTTCCTGCTCGCACCTTCGGCTCTGTATCAACCTTCGTATTATTCCGGTCTACTGCAATGCCAACTTTAGTCCGAAGGTACCTGTTCACACATTGTACTACAGAAATGCTGTTAAATCCTGTTTTTGAGGACCTTCGGACGCCGAAGGTCCCCAACAGTAGCCCCTCGCAATTTTAATTTGTTTGAAATAATAAATTTAGATTGCGATATGGACGAAGGCTTTACGCCGAAGGTCCGAAAAAACACCTTCCCTTTGCTAGAATAGCAACATTCAATGACAAGTGGGGTCTTTCAGCTTTCAACACACCAAGCGTATAAATACGGCCATACTGCAAACTCATTTTGCGCGCTTTCTGGCGAACCACTCCTGCTCACTCAATTTTTAGCTCTTGTGCACTGTGATTTGCTAAGCTTTTAGCTTTGAAGCTTCGGCTTTGAAAATAGTTTTTTAGCGTCTCCGAAGATGTCTGAAGATAAGAAGGCTGTTGCTGAGATGAAGCTGAGCCTTGACGAAGAGAAAAACCTGGGGTTTCTTATAGCGATGTCAAAGACCAATACAGAAAAGATTACTAAGGAGATTCTGGAAGGTTTGTCCGAAGATACTGGTGACAGTGACAGCTATGATGCGGACAGTGGTGGCGAGGACTCCGAAGATCGTCCATGGCGACCAAGCCATTCAGTTTATGGTAAATCAACTATCAAAAAGAATCATCTTGTCAACATGAGAGGAAGGTATTTCCGGGATTTGTCCATTGTGAGGGCCGATGAAGGCGAAAAAACTTGCCCACACCCTGAAGAGAATGAAGTCGTAGTGTACCGAAGCTTTCTAAAAGCTGGACTGCGATTTCCTTTGAGCAGCTTCGTTGTGGAGGTACTGAAAATATTCGAAGTTTATCTCCACCAACTTACGCCCGAGGCAATTATAAAACTGAATGTCTTCGTGTGGGCCATGAGAAGCCAAGGTCTGAAGCCTGACGCAAAAAGCTTCTGCAATATACATGAATTATTATATGAAACAAAACCTTGGGGTAAGGAACAGTATCACAACAATTTTGGCTGCTACAGTTTTGTTTCTCGGTCTGGGTCAAGCTGCCCCGTGCCGACCTTTCGGAAAAGATGGCCCGGAGACTGGATGACAGAATGGTTCTATGTGAAAAATGACCTGAGCGCGCGAGAAGATATCAAAGGCATAATTATGCGCCCTATTTGGCAAAGCTTCGGCCTTCGGAGGCCGAAGGTTGAAATGAATGAAGCTGCCGAAGAATGCCAGAGGGCCTTCGGCGCAGTGTGCTCTTTCATTGGAACAAGAGATTTAGTTCAAGAACATATTGCCTTCAGGGTATGGCCACTTGCGGAGAAATGGGAAATGCCTCAAGAAACCGTAAAAGAGGCCGACGAAGGTGGTCTTATCAGGTTGAAGTACACTTTTAAATTTGGAGATAAATTCGTCGAGCCAGATGACGACTGGTTAAAAAGTATTGAAAATTTAAGTGATGAACTGCTTGGGGCTTATTCGAAGGCCGAAGATACTGCAATGTCGGCAGCCTTCGGAGGCCAAAAGAAGAAGAGGCTGAATCGGGTATTCGATGCAATCGGGTTTGTCTACCCTGACTATTGCTATCCCATTCAAAGGCAGAAAAGAAAAAACACAACCTCTGCAAAAGAAGAAGCTACAATTGCTTTTGACGAGCCAGAACCAAAAAGAAAGAAAATAAAGGTTCTCACACATCGGCCGCGCTATATTGAACCAGCTTCGGTGCCTGAGTTTACTGGAGAAATTCCTTCGGCCACCGAAGCTGAAAAACCAACCGAGCCAACTTTGCTGCCAGAAGTCGCAGAAGCGGCCAAAGTGCCAACAGAAACAAAATTGGAGCAATCAAAGATTTTGATATCAGAAACGAAAGAGAAGGCCGAAGCGCCATCCACAGAAAAAATGGAAGAGGTAAAGGAAGTAACTGGGAGTTCCAAAACATCAGAAGTTTTGAGTCCTGCAGCAAGCATTGGGAGGGCAAAAAATGAAAAAGTGCCAGCCGTAACTCCGAAAAGAAAGAGAATGGCGAATGTGCTAGATGTACTGGAAACGATTAAATCTTCAAGCACACCTCCGAAGAAGGCTGCTGCAACTCCCGAAACAACTGAAATTTCTGATTCTAAAGCTCCAAGTCAAGAGACTGAAACCGAAGCTGGGCCTTCAGAGCCCGCAAAGATAAAACCCTTGGAAAGTGAGGCAGAAAAAATATCAAAGCCAACATTTGCTGAAGAAACTGGTGTTATTGCCCCCGAAGCATCCTCCAAAATTCGTGACTATATTATTCGTCATGCTTCAGGGAAAAAACTATCAGAAAAAGAAGAACAAGAGGCCCAGCACTATGCCCAAAGACTGAAATATCCAAAGGGGGCATTAATATTCAATGGCAGTGGAGAAGAAGACTTCTTGTATTGTCTCCCCGACAGCAAGGAAATTTCTGTCTGTCGGGAGATGAGCAGGAGCTTCGGGTTTCCAACTTTAGAAGACGGTCTTTCGGTGCTGTCAAAGAATGATCTGGCTGACAGCCTAGCTTACAATAGCTTAAAGGTGCGAGAAATGAAATTCTTGTATTTTTTCAAAATTTTTCGTTTGTTTAAATCTAAGGATACAAACATACTCTTCTTTGCAGGGCCTGATACTCAGCAATGCCCTCAGGGCGCAGAAAGATGCTGAGGACGAAGGGTGTACTATAGCCCTGAGCAACCTTCGTTCTGAAGTAATTGAACTGAGGAACGAAGGTCTCGAAAAAGATAAAATATTATACTCATTGATAAATAAAATAAAGGAAGACGAAGCTGCTTTTAAAAGTCAAGCTGAAGTTCAGAAACGCGAAATTGAAGACCTTCGGAAGCAACTGGCCAGAGCCAAGGAAGAGCGCATTCTTGAAGAAACAAAACGTGAACTCAGCGACCAATGGGCGGATCACCTAGAAGTGACTGTTGAAGAGCTTCGTTCGTCTAAAAAGCGATGCTACAACAAGTCTATAGATTGTGTTAAGAAATTAAAGGCTAGCTTCGCCAAGGTTGGCGCGTTCTCAAGTGAGGAAAACTTTTCGAGAGGCAATCCCGAAGGTGTTATTGAATGGATTGGCCACGAAGCTGAAGCTTTCGAAGAAATTTTAAGTAGCCGAGGGGATATATGTGCCTTCTCTGGCGCCAGAGGGATTGCCACCATCTTAGAGAAAAAGGGCTGTGAACATATAAGAATTTTGGCACAGTCCGAAGCTGCTTTGTCCTTTGAAGATACAAAAGATCCTTCGGCCAAAGCTAGCATAATTGGTGGAAAGTTTTTTACTGATATCTGGGATAATGGTGGCCGAGAGATGGCCGGAGAAATTATTCGAAGAAGTGAAAAGGGCATTCACGATGCTAGAGAAGTAGCTGAGGCTGCTAAAAAGAGCGCAGAGGCCGAAGGTCAATTAGGTATTAACTAGTAGTTTTTATCGTATTGTAATCTTAGGCTTTAAGATTTGTTTACGATTTGTAATAGCAATGTAGCCGTGTCCTGCTTCAGGTCCGACTAAAGCGCCTTCGGACCCCCAGCCGAAGGGGGACGACGAAATTAAAAAGATGGCCGAAGATATTATGGACGAAGTCGTCAATCGGCTCCTGAATGAGGCTGCAGAAGTCGTTTTGAGAGAGAATTAAACATTTTTGTAAAAAACTTCTGAAATGTAATATAGTGTAACATTTTGTAACCCCGAATGTAATATATCTATTTTTGCTACTCAATTCTTTACGATGCATGAAACTTTACACACGTACCGTTTTTGAGTCTTTGGCGAAAAAACACCTTCCCTTCTTTTCATGCTTCGTGAAGAAGAATTACCATTTATCACAACAATATCCGAAGTATCCTGAAAGAGTGTTGAAGCTTCGTAGAAACATGCTTCAAGGCTATACTTGAGAGATCAATATTGTTTCTCCTTGTGACGGCATGATTTGCCCCTTTTTCAAAGCGTTTTCCCGAAGATTGGTATCATACTTCTTTCTTATGCCACATGCAGTATGATGTATGATGCTTATGTTATGCAAAGATGATGTGATGATGTTATGCTATGTAAGGTGATGTTCCGAAGATACACACATATCTGCGCGATAAAACACATAATAATTTTTTTTTTTGTAAATCAGCGTTAACTTTTCGCTATAAGCTCTGCATTCCCTTAGGAACGTCTTTGGAGCTTCTTCGCCTTTTACTTAGGCGGTATCAGCGTTGACTTTTCGCTGTAAGCTCTGCATTCCCTTAGGAACGTCTTTGGAGCTTCTTCGCCTTTTACTTAGGCGGTATCAGCGTTGACTTTTCGCTGTATGCTCTGCATTCCCTTTGGAACGACTTTGGAGCAGAAAACTTACACTGCGCTCCCTTCGGAACGACTTTTGTGACTTCGTCAAACTTACTCTGCGTTCCTTAGAACGACTTTTTGTTGCTTCGAAGAACTTTCGATAGTCCGAAGGTCCTTTTTATTATCACAAGCCTGTGAAGAAAACATATTTCTCTTGTAGGGATGAACGAAACTAATTACATGTAACCTAAACAATGTCCTTTATTACAGAAAACAAAACTGAATGAAAAGATTGCTTATTAAGGTAGGATATTTGTCAATAGATGTGCTTTGACTCTGGCACAGTGCTGTTGACCGTGCGAGCTTCGGACTGTTCTCTGAAGTCCCTTTGATGCGGAGCATATTGGCTCCCTTCTGGCTGCTGGCCTTGTTGCAACGGAGGTGGAGGCGGAGGCTGTTGCCAGGAAGCTTGAGGCTGACTCGCCGAAGCAGCAGAGACTGCAGGATGGTTGCCCACATATTCTGGGATGTAGGGCGAATGATACGAAGCTGTATGCATGACCTGCTTCGGCTGGGCTTGCTGTGCTGCTGCTTCAGCTATTTCCTTTTGCTTCTGAATAGTAACATGGCACATCCTGGTAGTATGGCCTTTGTTCTCACCACAGAATAAGCAAAAGATTCTTCTCGGTTGATCGCCAATTCTTCCTCCGAAGCCCCTGGCGCCTCTGCCTCTTGGAGCTGGTGGTCGGAAGGAGTTTTGCTGTTGTCCAGAAGCCTGTGAGGAGCATTGTGGCCTTTGCTGTTGGCTTCCTCTGTCATCATTTTGTGTAGAATTGTGAATTGATCTCACATGCCTCGGGTAAAACCTCCCTCCGAAGCCCCTGGTCATTTCAGAAAACCTGAAAGCCTCCTCCCTTCTTTGACGAAAGTCATTGTCAGCTCGAATGTATTCGTCCATCTTCTGGAGCAGCTTTTCCAGTGTTTGTGGTGGCTTCCTGGCAAAGTACTGTGCTGACGGCCCTGGCCGAAGCCCCTTGATCATAGCCTCAATGACAATCTCATTGGGCACTGTTGGCGCTTGTGCCCTCAATCGTAGAAACCTTCGGACATATGCCTGAAGGTACTCTTCATGGTCCTGGGTACATTGGAAGAGAGCCTGAGCAGTGACCGGCTTCGTCTGAAACCCTTGAAAGCTAGTTAACAACAAGTCCTTCAGCTTCTGCCATGAAGTGATCGTTCCTGGTCGAAGGGAGGAATACCAGGTTTGAGCAACACTTCTGACAGCCATAACAAAAGATTTGGCCATGACTGAAGCATTGCCACCGTACGAAGACACTGTTGCTTCGTAGCTCATCAAAAACTGCTTCGGGTCTGAGTGGCCATCAAATACAGGGAGCTGAGGCGGCTTGTAAGACGGAGGCCAAGGTGTAGCCTGCAGCTCAGCAGACAGGGGAGAAGCATCATCAAAAACAAAATTCCCATGATGGAAATTGTCATACCAGTCATCTTCGTTGGGAAAGCCCTCCTGATGAAGATCTTGATGTTGAGGCCTTCGGTGTTGTTCATCTTGAGCAAGATGATGAACTTCTTCAGAGGCTTCGTCTATCTGCCTCTGCAGTTCAACTAGCCTGGCCATCTTCTCTTTCTTGCGTTGAACCTGCTGCTGAAGGATTTCCAGATTTTGAATTTCCTGATCTAGATCATCCTCCGGAGGTGTTGGACTGGTAGCCTTCCTCTTCTGGCTTCGTGCCTCTCGAAGAGAAAGGACGTCTTGATTGGGGTCCAGCGGCTGCAGCGTGCCAGCCCCTGGTGCCGAAGTCTTCTTTGGCGGCATGACGAAGGTGATGCTTGCCGAAGGTGTTGAAAAGCTCAAGAAATGGAAGTGAGTTCACCGGAGGTGGGCGCCAATGTTGGGGACTTGTTCTCAAATGCTAAGAGTTAAGAACAAGGCAACATAGAAAATGTTAATCGTTAATATCCTTCGTCCTCCGAAGCATTGTTTCCCTTAGGATATAATGACTTGCGGACGAAGGTGATGAAGGTCATACCTTCATCAATTCATCAAACAACGACGAAGGATGAAATATAGAGAATGTAAAAGAAAACATGAACAACCATTTATTATTATTGAGCATAAACAAAAATATTATTGAACTACAAGTGTACCTTCAATCGGAAGGAAATGACAGTACAAGCGTGACGCAAAAAGCGAATGCCCAGTCAGCGTGAACAGTACGGGGATACTGTTCACCTATTTATAGACACGGGACACAGCCCTTACAAAATTACATTCATGCCCTTTACATTTGATAATAACTCTATAGTAGTCTATTGAGGTCTGAATAGCCTTTTCATCTTTAAGTCGGTTCCACTCTTTGCTGTTACGCCGAAGCTTTCCTGCTCGCACCTTCGGCTCTGTATCAACCTTCGTATTATTCCGGTCTACTGCAATGCCAACTTTAGTCCGAAGGTACCTGTTCACACATTGTACTACAGAAATGTTGTTAAATCCTGTTTTTGAGGACCTTCGGACGCCGAAGGTCCCCAACAACTGACCGGCCTGACAGAAGGACAGCGCCGCCTGCGCCACTCCGACTGCAATGCCACCTGACAGAGTGAGACTGACAGGCAGTCAGGCCCTGCCAAAGGCACCATAGGAAACTCCGCTCCGCCCGACTCAGGGCTCGGACTCGGGCTAAGCCCCGGAAGACGGCGAACTCCGCTCCGCCCGACCCAGGGCTCGGACTCGGGCTAAGCCCCGGAAGACGGCGAACTCCGCTCCGCCCGACCCAGGGCTCGGACTCGGGCTAAGTCCCGGAAGACGACGAACTCCGCTCCGCCCGACCCAGGGCTCGAACTCGGGCTAAGTCCCAGAAGACGACGAACTCCGCTTTGCCCGACCCCAGGGCTCGGACTCCGCCCTGGCCTCTGCCGACGACCTCCGCCTCGCCCGACCCAGGGGCTCGGACTCGGCCTCGGCCATGGAAGATAGACTCGACCTCGGCTTCGGAGGAGCCTCCACATTGCCCAACCTAGGGCGCAGGCCAGCCACTTCAACAGGGAGCGCCATCATCACCCTACCCCGAGCTGACTCGGGCCGCAGAGAACAAGACCGGTGTCCCATCTGGCTAGCTCCGCCAGATAGGCAATGATGGTGCCCCGCATGCTCTGTGACAACGGCGGCTCTCAGCTCTCTTACGGAAGCAAGAGGACGTCAGCAAGGACTCAACCGCTCCGATAGCTGTCCCTCCGCCGGGCTCCATCGCTCCTCCGACAGCCACGACATCACACCAGCTGGGTGCCAAAAACTCTCCGGCTGCCACATCGGCATGTAATTAGGGCGCTAGCTCTCCCCCACTAGACACGTAGCACTCTGCTACACCTCCCATTGTACACCTGGATCCTCTCCTTACGCCTATAAAAGGAAGGACCAGGGCCCTCTTAGGAGAGGGTTGGCCGCGCGGGGACGAGGACGAGACAGGCGCTCTCTTGGGGCCACTCGCTTCCCTCTCCCGCGTGGACGCTTGTAACCCCCTACTGCAAGCGCACCCGACCTGGGCGCGGGACGAACACGAAGACCGCGGGATTCCCACCTTTCTCACGCCGGTCTTCGGCCGCCTCGCTTCTCCCCCCTTCGCGCTCGCCCTCGCGCTCGACCCATCTGGGCTGGGGCACGCGGCGACACTCACTCGTCGGCCCAAGGGACCCCCCGGTCTCGGAACGTCGATAGTTGGCGCGCCAGGTAGGGGCCTGCTGCGTGTTGACGAACAGCTTCCCGTCAAGCTCCAGATGGGCAGTCTCCAGCAACCTCTCCAACCCGGGACGGTGCTCCGTTTCGGGAGTCTTGAGTTCATGTCCCTCGACGGCAGCTACGACATGATACTCCTTCCACCGCCGCGCGACAACGACAACGGCGGCCAACAGCCCGGCCGCCGGCGGCGGAATCGACGACGTCTTCCCCGCGTGGCGGAAGAGCAATCTTCGAGCTCGTCCCGCCTTCTTCCCCGTCGGCGGAGGGGAAGGCAGGGCAACCAAGGCCAAGCAGGAGGCAGCGCCTCGTCAGCTGTCGAGCGAGTTGACAGCGCCGGCACCCCAACGAGGGGCGCACCGGGTATCGACTTCGCGCCTGAGACGAAGACGAGCGCCGTCTCCCCGCGATACGCCAAACCTGAGCAAGTGGACGACGCCAGCGCGCTTGCGAAAAGCTTGCAGAACGTCGCCCTCGTACCTGAGACGACGGTGCAGTCAGTCCTCGATTGTGACTTCATCGCCGCTCGTCGACCAAAAGGTACCGACCGATTCCCATCCCACGTCATTTGGATTCAGCCTCAACCCGCCTAGCGACCTCGCTTTGGCGGACGCTCTCGTAGAGGCGAGTCCAAACCCTCTGGGGTTTCGCATGCGGTCGCCTTGGGACCGGTTGACGGACGTCTCGACCTACGGGCCCTCTGGGTCCGAGGAAGACAACGGCCCCAGCATCTGTCGGGATTTCTCTGGACTTGGCAACCCCAGTGCCATGCGGGACTTCATGACCGCATGTGACTTCTGCCTCTCCGACTGTTCCGACGGTAGCCGCAGCCTCGACGAAGAGGACTGCGGCCCGAGCCGCGAATGTTTCCACGTCGATCTAGGGGGTCCCTCCAAAGGCAATCATCTCGGCATGACGGAGGACGGTGATCTCCCTAGGCCGGTGCCTCGCGCTGACATCCCACGGGAGCTAGCTGTGGTCCCCGTTCCGGCGGGGGGTCACGACCCACAGCTCGAGCAAGTCCGCGGGGCGCAGGCCAGGTTCGACGAGGGAGCAGGAGCGCTTGAGCCGATCCGCCGGGACGTCGGGCAGGCATGGGCGGGCCAACCCCCAGCCGGAGGAATACGTCACCTGCCCAGGGTTTCTAGCACCGCGTCGCCGACGACGCCAGGGTCAGGCCGCCACCCGCATCTAGTGGCGTCGGCCAGAACCTAGCTGCAGCAGCGATGCTCCTCCGCGCGATGCCAGAGCCGTCCACCACCGAGGGTCGGTGAATCCAGGGGGAGCTCAAGAATCTCCTGGAAGGCGCCGCGGTCCGACGGGCCGAGAGCTCTGCCTCCCGAAGGCAAGGATACCCCTCGGAACCTCATGCCGCGACTTCCCAATTCATGCGGGAAGCCTCAGTCTACACCGGGCGCATGCGCAACACCGCGCCTGCGGCCCCGGGCCGCCTTGGCAACGAGCACCATCATCGCGACCGTCGGGCCCACCTCGACGAGAGGGTGCGCCGAGGCTATCACCCCAGGCGTGGGGGACGCTACGACAGCGGGGAGGATCGGAGTCCCTCGCCCGAACCACCCGGTCCGCAGGCCTTCAGCCGGGCCATCCGACGGGCACCATTCCCGACCCGGTTCCGACCCCCGACTACTATCACAAAGTACTCGGGGGAGACGAGACTGGAACTGTGGCTCGCGGACTACCGTCTGGCCTGCCAACTGGGTGGAACGGACGACGACAACCTCATCATCCGCAACCTCCCCCTGTTCCTCTCTGACACCGCTCGCGCCTGGTTGGAGCACCTGCCTCCGGGGCAGATCTCCAGCTGGGACGATCTGGTCCAAGCCTTTGCCGGCAATTTCTAGGGCACGTACGTGCGCCCCGGGAACTCCTGGGACCTCCGAAGCTGTCGGCAGCAGCCGGGAGAGTCTCTCCGGGACTACATCCGGCGGTTCTCGAAGCAGCGCACCGAGCTGCCCAACATCACCGACTCGGATGTCATCGGCGCGTTCCTTGCCGGCACCACCTGCCGCGACCTGGTGAGCAAGTTGGGTCGCAAGACCCCCACAAGGGCGAGCGAGCTGATGGACATCGCCACCAAGTTCGCCTCTGGCCAGGAGGCGGTCGAGGCCATCTTCCGAAAGGACAAGCAGCCCCAGGGCCGCCCATCAGAAGATGCTCCCGAGGCGTCTACTCAGCGCGGTGCCAAGAAGAAAGGCAAGAAGAAGTCGCAAGCGAAACGCGACGCCGCCGACGCGGACCTTGTCGCCGCCGCCGAGTACAAGAACCCTCGGAAGCCCCCCTGAGGTGCCAACCTCTTCGACAAGATGCTCAAGGAGCCGTGCCCCTATCATCAGGGGCCCGTCAAGCACACCCTTGAGGAGTGCGTCATGCTTCGGCGCCACTTCTACAGGGTCGGGCCACCCGCGGAGGGTGGCAGGGCCCGCGACGATGACAAGAAGGAAGATCACCAAGCAGGAGAGTTCCTCGAGGTCCGCGACTGCTTCATGATCTACGGCGGGCAAGCGGCGAATGCCTCGGCTCGGCACCGCAAACAAGAGCGCCGGGAGGTCTGCGCGGTGAAGGTGGCGGCGCCAGTCTACCTAGACTGGTCCGACAAGTCCATCACCTTCGACCAAGCTGACCACCCCGACCACGTGCCGAGCCTGGAGAAATACCCGCTCGTCGTCGACCCCGTCATCGGCGACGTCAGGCTCACCAAGGTCCTTATGGACGGAGGCAGCAGCCTCAACATCATCTACGCCGAGACCCTCAGGCTCCTGCGCGTCGATCTATCCTCTATCCGAGCAGGCGCTGCGCCCTTTTACGGGATCATTCCCGGGAAGCGCGTCCAGCCCCTCGGACGACTCGACCTTCCCGTCTGCTTCGGAACGCCCTCCAACTTCCGAAGGGAGACTCTGACGTTCGAGGTGGTCGGGTTCCGAGGAACCTACCACGCAGTACTGGGAAGGCCATGCTACGTGAAGTTCATGGCTGTCCCCAACTACACCTACCTGAAGCTCAAGATGCCGGGCCCCAACGGGGTTATCACCATCGGCCCCACGTACAAGCACGCGTTTGAATGCGACGTGGAGTGCGTGGAGTACGCCGAGGCCCTCGCCGAGTCCGAGGCCCTCATCGCCGACCTGGAAAACCTCTCCAAAGAGGTGCCAGACGTGAAGCGTCATGCCGGCAACTTCGAGCCAGTGGAGACGGTCAAGGCCGTCCCCCTCGACCCCAGCGGCGACGCCTCCAAGCAGATCCGGATCGGTTCCGGACTCGACCCCAAATAGGAAGCAGTGCTCGTCGACTTTCTCCGTGCAAACGCCGACGTCTTCGCGTGGAGTCCCTCGGACATGCCCGATATACCGAGGGATGTCGCCGAGCACTCGCTGGATATTCGGGCCGGAGCCCGACCCGTCAAGCAGCCTCTGCGTCGATTCGACGAGGAGAAGCGCAGAGTGATACGCGAGGAGATCCACAAGCTAATGGCAGCAGGGTTCGTCAAAGAGGTATTCCATCCCGAATGGCTTGCCAACCCAGTGCTTGTGAGAAAGAAAGGGGGGAAATGGCGGATGTGTGTAGACTACACTGGTCTCAACAAGGCATGTCCGAAGGTTCCCTACCCTCTGCCTCGCGTCGATCAAATCGTGGATTCCACTGCTGGGTGCGAAACCCTGTCTTTCCTCGATGCCTACTCAGGGTATCATCAAATCAGGATGAAAGAGTCCGACCAGCTCGCGACATCTTTCATCACGCCCTTCGGCATGTACTGCTATGTCACCATGCCGTTCGGCTTGAGGAATGCGGGTGCGACGTACTAGCGGTGCATGAACCATGTGTTCGGCGAACACATTGGCCGCACGGTCGAGGCCTACGTCGATGACATCGTGGTTAAGACGAGGAAAGCTTCCGACCTCCTTTCCGACCTTGAAGTGACATTCCGATGCCTCAAGGCGAAAGGCGTCAAGCTCAATCCCGAGAAGTGTGTCTTCGGGGTGCCCCAAGGCATGCTCTTGGGGTTCATCATCTCCGAGCGGGGCATCGAAGCCAACCCGGAGAAGATCGCAGCCATCACCAGCATGGGGCCCATCAAGGACTTAAAAGGCGTACAGAGGGTCATGGGATGTCTCGCGGCTCTGAGCCGCTTCATCTCACGCCTCGGCGAAAGAGGTCTGCCTCTGTACCACCTCTTAAGGAAGGCCGAGTGCTTCACTTGGACCCCTGAGGCCGAGGAAGCTCTCGGAAACCTGAAGGCGCTCCTCACAAGGGCGCCTATCCTGGTGCCTCCAACTGCCGGAGAAGCCCTCTTGGTCTACGTCGCCGCGACCACTCAGGTGGTTAGCGCCGCGATTGTGGTCGAGAGGCAAGAAGAGGGGCATGCGTTGCCCGTTCAGAGGCCAGTTTACTTCATCAGCGAGGTACTGTCCGAAACCAAGATCCGCTACCCACAAGTTCAGAAGCTACTGTATGCGGTGATTCTGACACGGCGAAAGTTGCGACACTACTTCGAGTCTCATCCGGTAACTGTGGTGTCATCCTTCCCCCTGGGGGAGATCATCCAGTGCCGAGAGGCCTCGGGCAGGATCGCAAAGTGGGCGGTGGAAATCATGGGCGAGACAATCTCGTTCGCCCCTCGGAAGGCCATCAAGTCCCAGGTCTTGGCGGACTTCGTAGCCGAATGGGTCGACACCCAGCTACCGACGGCTTCGATCCAACCAGAGCTCTGGACCATGTTTTTTGACGGGTCGCTGATGAAGACGGGAGCCGACGCGGGCCTACTCTTCATCTTGCCCCTCGGGAAACACCTACGCTATGTGCTACGCCTCCATTTCCCGGCGTCCAACAATGTGGCTGAGTACGAGGCTCTGGTCAACGGGTTGCGGATCGCCATCGAGCTAGGGGTCCGGCACCTCGATGCCCGCGGTGACTCGCAGCTCGTCATCGACCAAGTCATGAAGAACTCCCACTGTCGCGACCCGAAGATGGAAGCCTACTGTGATGAGGTTCGGCGCCTGGAAGACAAGTTCTACGGGCTCGAGCTTAACCATCGCTCGGCGCTACAACGAGACTGCGGACGAGCTGGCTAAAATAGCCTCGGGGCGAACAACGGTTCCCCCGGACGTCTTATCCCGGGATCTGCATCAACCCTCCATCAAGATCGACGACACGCCCGGGCATGAGGTACCCTCGGCCCAGTCTGAAGTACCCTCGGCCCAGCCCGAGGTACCCTCGGCACAGCCCGAGGCACCCTCAGCTCGGCCCGAGGCGCCCTCGGTTCAGCCTGAGGTACCCTCGGCCTCCGAGGGTGAGGCATTGCGCATCGAGGAGGAGCAAAGCGGGGCCACGCCTGATCGAAACTGGCGGACCCCGTACCTGCAATATCTCCACCAAGGAGAGCTACCCCTCGACCGGGCCGAGGCCCGGCGGGTGGCGCGGCGCGCCAAGTCGTTCGTCTTGCTGGGCGATGAGAAGGAGCTCTACCACCGCAGCCCCTTAGGCATCCTCCAGAGATGCATCTCCATCACCGAAGGTCAGGAACTCCTGCGAGAGATACACTCGGGGGCTTGCGGCCATCACGCAGCGCCTCGAGCCCTTGTTGGGAATGCTTTCCGATAAGGCTTCTACTGGCCAACGGCGGTGGCTGACGCCACTAGAATTGTCCGCACCTGCGAAGGGTGCCAATTCTATGCGAAGCAGACCCACCTGCCCGCTCAGGCTCTGTAGACGATACCCATCACCTGGCCTTTTGCCGTGTGGGGTCTGGACCTCGTCGGCCCTTTGCAGAAGGCACCCGGGGGCTACACGCACCTGCTGGTCGCCATTGACAAATTCTCCAAGTGGATCGAGGTCCGACCTCTGAACAGCATCAGGTCCGAGCAGGCGGTGGCGTTCTTCACCAACATCATCCATCGCTTCGGGGTCCCGAACTCCATCATCACTGACAACGGCACCCAGTTCACCGGCAGAAAGTTCTTGGACTTCTGCGAGGATCACCACATCCGGGTGGACTGGGCCGCCGTGGCTCATCTCATGTCGAATGGGCAAGTAGAGCGTGCCAACGGCATGATTCTACAAGGGCTCAAGCCTAGGATTTACAACGACCTCAACAAGTTCGGCAAGCGATGGATGAAGGAACTCCCCTCGGTGGTCTGGAGCCTGAGGACGACGCCGAGCCGAGCCACAGGTTTCACGCCGTTCTTCCTAGTCTACGGGGCTGAGGCCGTCTTGCCCACAGACCTGGAATACGGCTCCCCGAGGACGAGGGACTACAGCGATCAATGCAACCAAGCTAGCCGAGAAGACTCGCTGGACCAGCTGGAAGAGGCTCGGGACAAGGCCTTACTACACTCGGCGCGGTACCAGCAGTCCCTGCGACGCTACCACGCCCGAGGGGTCCGGTCCCGAGACCTCTAGGTGGGCGACCTGGTGCTTCGGCTGCGACAAGATGCCCGAGGGAGGCACAAGCTCACGCCTCCCTAGGAGGGGCCATTCGTCATCGCCAAAGTTCTGAAGCCCGGAACGTACAAGCTGGCCAACAGTCAAGGCGAGGTCTACGACAACGCTTGGAACATCCAACAACTACGTCGCTTCTACCCTTAAGATGCTTTCGAGTTGTTCATATATCTCGCACCCACGCAAAGTTTAGTCATCAAGGAAGGGTCGGCCTCGCCTCGGCAAAGCCCGACCCTCCCTCGGGGGCTAAAAGGGGGGGAACCCCCTCTGCGTTGAAATTTTCCTCGAAAAAAGATCTCTTCTGCCAGAATATCTTTCGTGCTTTTTGACTGCTTCGAAAAGTGGATGCTGAAAACGACGGAGTACACGTAAGCAGCCAAGGCTGACCGAGCCGAGGGACTCCTACGCCTCCGGGATACGGATACCTCACTCATCACCTTCTGCGATAAGTAACTCGCGTTCGGATAAAGTGATTCTGCGGACCGAACAAGTCTTCACGTTCGGAAGCTCTTCTGCCGAAGCGATCCTTCGAGCCTTCTCGACTGAGTCGGTGACAGAGCCTCATGGACGGGTGAAAGTGCGCGTAAGCGGCAAGTCCGACCGAGCCGAGGGACTCCCACGCCTCCAGGATACGGATACCTCACTCATCACCTTCCGCGAGAAGCAACTCTCGCTCGCACAAACAACCCTGTTACCGACAAAAAAGTCCAGATACTCGAAACAAGGGGAAAAGAGATGCAGCTTTACAATATAGTGAGGGTGTGTGTTCTGGCCTCGGCGGCCGCAGAAGGCACATGCTACAAGACAATCTGATCCTGCAGGCTCGGGTCTTGACGCTGGAAGGGGGCAGCAGCACCCTCGGCATCGACGACACCTTCGGCGAGGTTCGACCTAGCCTCAGACGGCGACACGGTCCGAAGATCTCCACTCCGAAGGACGACGTCATCACCACGCCCGGGCCATCGCCGCCAGGGTCTCCTCCGGGAATCCGGCCCGAGCAGGCGGCTCGGCCGGTGACCTCTGGGGCCTCAGCCAACCATCTTCCAAGGGCGCCAGCCCGACCCGAGGCCTCGGCTGGTCAACTCCAGCGTCGGTCCCGCCAACGGACAACCCGGCTAGGCTCCGGCCAACCAGGTTTCATTTTTGAGCCAACTCTGCCCCTGTTCATGCTAATATCACTACCCCTGGCCTCGGCTCATCGAGGAGCGGCCAAGGGGTCCCTTTAACTAAGCCTGAGGAACCTCGGACAACAAGGCCGACCGAGCCGAGGGACTCCTACGCCTCCGGGATACGGATACCTCACTCGTCACCTTGACACGGGGCGACTCACGCTCGGTGAAGCGATTCAGACAATCAACAGGCGAGTCTTAGTGCTCGAAAATGAGGAAAAACACGGCTCCATGCCAAAATTACATACATGTTCAGGCCTCGACAGCCACAATGAACAAAAACACTGGCATTTAAAGTGCCATTACAAACAGAACTCTGGTTCCCCCTCCGCAGGTACGAACAACCCCACTTCATGGGGGAGGGCCTGCGGAGCAACAGAAGACCGACGAACGGCGCGCCGTCACCTGCTCCAGCAGCAGCGACGACGACGACTTCTGCTCCGTGGGGCCGAACAGCGGCAGCACTGACCTCAGGGCGGGTGCTGCTGCCAGGACGCCCCCGCCCATGCCCAAACTTGTGAGGCAAGGACGGGCAGAAGGCCGTAGAGTTGGAGGTCGGTCCGTGGGCGGCCCTGGCTATCTCGTCGGCGGAAGAACCTCTTCCGGCTGCCGTGGCAGACGCCGGCGCCGCGAGCGGCTCCGAAGCCACTCGCGTCCGAGAGCCAGGCACGGTGCGGCTGCCGGCGCCACGGACGACGACCGCCCTTCCCTCCAATCACTGAGTGAAGGAGCGGGCCACCGCCCATGCAGGGGCCGACCCCAACTTGGCACACTCCTCTCCCCAGCCCTGGTGATGAAAATCCTTGAGGCTGAGGGAGGGGCAGAGGCCGCAGCCCGGCTCGCTTTCCCCCACCATCAAGCTGGAGGTCACCATCTTGGGTGACCGCCGGCGGAGGGGTGCAGCCGGGCTGCATGGTGAAAATCCTTGAAGCCGAACGATGGCTGAAAGGTACCAACTCCCACGGAGTTGCGCTCCTCCAACGATGAGGCGGAAAGACGGCGGGTATCCCCCATCCGGGGGCTTGGAAGGTGGAAAGACACGATTCATGAGGGAGCGCGAAGACATGGTCTACTTCCAAGGGGGTCACCCTCCTTTTAAAGGCGACTATCCCTACTTGCGTCCCCAGCCGTCACGGGCTGAGTCTTCTCCAACACGCTCCAAGGCCCTACCCTGCGGCGCGGGGGCTAGGTCCCGCATGTCATGCAAGCCGGCTCAGAGCAGAAGAAGCCAAACCGCCGTGCGCGGTGCACACGACCGCCCAGCGGTTACAAGCGACCCTCCACTTTTGCCCAGACCAGCGGGCGGAAGGGGCGGGCAGCCATGCAGACAGCATGCAACCGCGCCAAGTGGACGCGCTTCTCCGACTCCCGACACGCCCAGCATGGAGGCCCAGGCCCACGCGTCACGCAACCGGCGCGCCGGATGCTTCATGCAAGCAACTGCACCGCCACTTGCGCCACCACCGCGCCTCCTCGATTGCGGAACCAATACCGCGACTCGAGGCGACCCAGCGCACGACCCAGCAGCGCCAGCCTGGCGCGGCGGTCAATGCGGCTAAAAAAGGGCCGACAGTAATGACGGTGGCAGGCGGGCGGGAGCAGCTGTCACGTCGTCAGCCAAGCTCATGTCCCATCCGGGGGCAGCAAGAGGACCCCCTTTCACGGCGTGAAGACAACGCGCCCGTGATCCATCCCTCGAACGGCTCGCGCACGCGCAACGGCCACCCCGCCAACCACTCGCCCCGTCGCATTAACTCCGCGGTGGGACAGGCGGCGCTTCTGGCAGAAAAAGCGGGCGACGCTTCGCCTTCGCTGAAATAACCGCGCCAAAAAAGGTACGCCGCGTCGTTCGATTTTATATCCTTTTCCTTTTTTCCTCTTTCTCTCTCTCTTGCAACAGGGACCGGGAAAGGGGGATACCCCGAAAATTATCCTTCCCCGTGAAGGAACCAGGCTCCGAGCCTCCCTACTGATCAGAGGTTCGAAGGCTGGCCCCCCGAAGGGTTCGACAGCCGCCTCAGATCGCGTGGGCCCTACACCCACTACTGGTCAGAGGTTCGAAGGCCAGCCCCCCAAAGGGTTCCACGGCCGCTTCAGGCTACTCGGGCTCCGCGCCCATTACTGATCAGGGGTTCGAAGGCTGGCCCCCGAAGGGTTCACAGCCGCCTCAGACGCCGAGCGAGGGATGACCATGGGTACGTTCGATACATAACCAAGGCTCGGGCTGCGCTCCCAAGGTACCCTAGGACATTTCCGAGACCAGCGGGAGCGATCTTGTAACGGAATCCCATCAGAGGGAGGCATCGAGCCCTCGGACCCCGTCGCCAGGGGACCGGGTCCGGCAGATCACCCGCAGGTACTTTTGGGCGTGCCTCTGGGCCCCTAGCCGACCCCTAACGAACGGGGCACGGACGTCCACTCGGATTACCCGCTTGCAGCTCACCGGAGACACCATGTTCGGCGCCCATCGAGGGCAACATGGCGCTTTCCCCCCCTCCTCCTTGCGGAAAGGCGACGCAGGGGCGTATGTAAAAAAGCCGAGTCTGTCCCTGATCGCCCTCTCGCCCTGTGCAGAGGCTCGGGGGCTGCTCTCGCAAACCCGGCTCCGGCCGAACCGTTGACAGCGTCAACATACCAGCCCGAGAACTTGGGACCCGACCGTACACCCGGGCTACGGCCAGCTCGCATGAAGGAACAACCAGACCGGCCGAAGCATTACGCGAGGCATTAAGACCTCGAAGGAGTGAAACCACTCCTCCGAGGCCTCGGGGGCTACACCCGGCGGGTGCGCTCGCGCGCACCCACCGGAACAAAATGCAACCGAGAAAGGCTGGTCCCCTTGCAAAAAAGTGCGACGAAAGCCTCCAAGCGAGTGCTAACACTCCCTTCGAGGCTCAAGGGCTACTGTCGGGGACCATAATTAGGGGTACCCACAAAACTCCTAATTCTCAGCTGGTAACCCCCATCAGCATAAAGCTGCTAAGGCCTGATGGGTGCGATTAAGTCAGGGATCAGTCCATTCGAGCGACTCGATCACGCCTCGCCCGAGCCTAGCCTCGGACAAGGGCAGCCGACCCCGGAGGATTTCCGCCTCGCCCGAGGCCCCCCTCCGACGGCGAATATATCTCCGGCTCGCCCGAGGCCCCGCCTTCGCTAAGAAGCAACCCTGACTAAATCGCCGCACCGACCGACCAAGTCGCAGGAGCATTCAATGCAAAGGTAGCCTGACACCTTTATCCTGACGTGCGCCCCCATCAGAGCCGAAGTGACCGCCGTCACTTCGCCGCTCTACTGACCGGCCTGACAGAAGGACAGCGCCGCCTGCGCCACTCCGACTGCAATGCCACCTGATAGAGTGAGACTGACAGGCAGTCAGGCCCTGCCAAAGGCACCATAGGAAACTCCGCTCCGCCCGACTCAGGGCTCGGACTCGGGCTAAGCCCCGGAAGACGGCGAACTCCGCTCCACCCGACCCAGGGCTCGGACTCGGGCTAAGCCCCGGAAGACGGCGAACTCCGCTCCGCCCTACCTAGGGCTCGGACTCGGGCTAAGTCCCGGAAGACGACGAACTCCGCTCCGCCCGACCTAGGGCTCGGACTCGGGCTAAGTCCCAGAAGACGACGAACTCCGCTTCGCCCGACCCCAGGGCTCGGACTCCGCCCTGGCCTCTGCCGACGACCTCCGCCTCGCCCGACCCAGGGGCTCGGACTCGGCCTCGGCCATGGAAGACAGACTCGACCTCGGCTTCGGAGGAGCCTCCACATCGCCCAACCTAGGGCGCAGGCCAGCCACGTCAACAGGGAGCGCCATCATCACCCTACCCCGAGCTGACTTGGGCCGCAGAGAACAAGACCGGTGTCCCATCTGGCTAGCTCCGCCAGATAGGCAATGATGGCGCCCCGCATGCTCTGTGACAACGGCGGCTCTCAGCTCTCTTACGGAAGCAAGAGGACGTCAGCAAGGACTCAACCGCTCCGACAGCTGTCCCTCCACCGGGCTCCATCGCTCCTCCGACAGCCACAACATCACACCAGCTGGGTGCCAAAAACTCTCCGGCTGCCACATCGGCATGTACTTAGGGCGCTAGCTCTCCCCCGCTAGACACGTAGCACTCTGCTACACCTCCCATTATACACCTGGATCCTCTCCTTACACCTATAAAAGGAAGGACCAGGGCCCTCTTAGGAGAGGGTTGGCCGCGCGGGGACGAGGACGAGACAGGCGCTCTCTTGGGGCCACTCGCTTCCCTCTCCCGCGTGGACGCTTGTAACCCCCTACTGCAAGCGCACCCGACCTGGGCGCGGGACGAACACGAAGGCCGCGGGATTCCCACCTCTCTCACGCCGGTCTCCGGCCGCCTCGCTTCTCCCCCTTCGCGCTCGCCCTCGCGCTCGACCCATCTGGGCTGGGGCACGTGGCGACACTCACTCGTCGGCCCAAGGGACCCCCCGGTCTCGGAACGCCAACACCATGAAACCAACGAAGTACCCAAAAACTGACAAGTCCCAGAAGTAGACTTGCGCTCCAAAAGACAACCGGCAAAATCAGCATCAGAATAACCGCACAAGGACAGTACGGACAATGAGGAGTACCACAAACCAAACGCAGGAGTGAAACATAGGTACCTCATAATCCGTTTCATAACCTTTCTGTGAGATGTGCGTGGGGAGGCCTGGAAACGAGCGCACAAACACACTGCGAAGTGTATGTCCGACCTTGATGCTCTTGTACTCCTTCTGGTCCACGGGTTCGCCATCCTCATCAGTGTCAAGTGTCGTCGAGGTGGACATGGGCATCGAAAGAGGCTTGCCCTCGCCCATGTCGAACTTCTTCAGGATGTCCTTTGTATACTTTCCTTGATGTACAAAGGTCCCGTCTTGAGTCTGCTTGATTTGCAACCCAAGAAAAAATTCAGCTCGCCTGTCATGCTCATCTCAAATTCCCTGCTCATAAGATCTGAAAATCTAGACACAAGAGCATTAGAAGAACCACCAAAGATGATATCATCCACGTAAATCTGGACTAAAAGGGTGTCATTATTATGCTTGAGTAGAAAAAGAGTTTTGTCCACAAAGCCCATTTTAAAACCCTTAGAAAGTAGAAAAGATTTCAAACGCTCATACCAGGCTCTAGGGGCTTGTTTCAAACCATACAAAGCTTTTTGGAGTTAAAAAACGTGGTTTGGAAACTTGGAACTCTCAAAACCAGGGGGTTGCCTAACTGAAAGGGAAATAGTCTCAACAGTTCCTATAATCATTTTTGGTGTTTCACGACCATCACAAACCTTGTGGACTAACCAGTTTGCCCAGTTGATCATTTCACAGGTGCATAAGTTCATCTACAACTATTCTAAATCAACTGTCCGAAATATCGTAGATTATTCTGGACAGGAGAAGCTTTTTGGAAAACACCTAAGCGCGAACCGTCTGGACCTTTGCGGCGGACCGTCCTCGGCACCAAGGTGACCCTTGGACAGGAACACTACAAAAACACAAGTCTACACTATGGACCGTCCGATGGAGAAGTGAGCACCGTCCGAGACCAAGCACGGATCGTCCGGTCAGCGAAAACCAGAAAAACCCGAAGGTGACGAGTTCGGTAAAATGTATTTTTAGCGTCCTCGCGGACCGTCCGGGGTGCACGACCGGACCGTCCGCGACTGCTTTAGCTGACATCTGACGACACATTAAATGCTTTATAGCCGTTGATATAGCCGTTACTGCTGACCGTTGCGATTTTAGCCATTGATGTGCAGGGGCAGACCGTCCGGACCAGGGGCGCGGACCGTCCGAGGTCGGCAGAAAGGGAGCAACGGCTAGGAAGTGGTTGGGGCTATAAATACAACCCCAACCACCTCCATTCACTTCACCCAAGCACTCAAATCCTTCACATTCAATACAAGAGCTAGCAATCCATTCAAGACACAATCAAAGCTTCCAATCTCTCCAAGTTTCACAATTGAGACAAGTGATCATTAGTGATTAGTGACTTGAGAGAGAGAGTGATCTGTGTGTTATTTGTCACTTGGCTTTTGCAATCGTGCTTTCTTCTTTTCCCATTCTTATTCTCAAGTGACTTGTAATCAAAGCAAGAGACACCAAGTGTGTGGTGGTCTTTGTGGGGTCTAAGTGACCCGTTTGATTAAGGAGAAAGCTCACTCGGTCTAAGTGACCATTTGAGAGAGGGAAAGGGTTGAAAGAGAACCGGTCTTTGTGACTACCTCAATGGGGACTAGGTTCTTTGGAACCGAACCTCGGTAAAACAAATAATCATGTTCATCCGCTTTAATTCTTGGTTGATTTGTTTCCCTCTCTTTCGGACTCGGATTTAATTCTAACGCTAACCCCGGCTTGTAGTGTGTTTAAGTTTGTAAAATTCAAATTCCACCTATCCACCCCCCTCTAGGCGACTTTCAATTGGTATCATAGCCCGATGCTTCATTAGAGTCTAACCACTCGAAAGTGATGTTGGGACATCACGCCAAGAGGGAGATCGTGACCGGTGGCGACAAGTCCGCAAGCTCGAGGAGAACTCATTCGAGGGAGTCCGGACACAAGCATAAGGAGGAGTCCACTTCCTCCATCAAGTCACAACGGAGAGGTGACAAGAAGAAGATGATGAAGAAAGTGGTCTACTACGAGACCGACTCTTCGTCACCCTCCACCTCCGGCTTCAAATCATCATCCGTAACTTCTAAGCACCATGAGCGCAAGAAGTATAGTAAAATGCCCCTCCTCTATCTTCGCATTTCTAAATGCACTCCATTACTTTCCGTTCCCCTAGGCAAACAACCATTTTTTGATGGTGAGGATTATTGTATGTGGAGTGATAAAACAAGGCATCATCTAACCTCACTCCACAAAAGCATATGGGATATTGTTGAGTATGGAGCGCAGGTACCGAAGGTAGGGGACAAGGACTACGATTCGGACGAGGCTGACCAAAGTTGGCACTTTAACTCCCAAGCCACAACTATACTCCTCGCCTCCTTGTGTCGAGAGGAGTATAATAAGATGCAAGGGTTAAAGACGGCCAAAGAGATTTGGGATGTACTAAAGATCGCACACGAAGGGGATGAGGTGACCAAGATCACCAAGCGGGAGACGATCGAGGGGGAGCTCGGTCGATTCATCCTCAACCAAGGAGAAGAGCCACAAGCGATGTACAACCGGCTCAAGACCTTTGTCAACCAAGTGCGCAACCTCGGGAGCATAAAATGGGATGACCATGAGATGATCAAGGCTATTCTATGATCACTTGTTTTTCGCAATCCTATGCAAGTTCAATTAATACGTGGTGATCCTAGATATAAGCTAATGTCTTCCGAGGAGGTTATAAGGAAGTTTGTGAGCTTTGAATTAATGATCAAAGGCTCCAAACAAATCATCAACTTGGAGAAAGGCGGCACCTCCACACCCGAGGTGCAACCCGTCGCATTCAAAGTGATGGAAGAGAAGAAAGAAGAGTCTACTTCAAGTAGGCTCCCCATCGATGCCTCCAAGCTCGACAACGAGGAGATGGCGCTCATCATCAAGAGCTTCCGCCAAATCCCAAAGCAAAGGAGGGGGAAAGATTACAAACCCCGCTCCAAGAGGGTGTGCTACAAATGTGGTAAGCCCAGTCATTTTATCATTAAATGCCCTATGTCTAGTGATAGTGACAGGGACAACGACAAGAAGGGGAGGAAGAAGGAAAAGAGGAAGTACTACAAGAAGAAGGGCGGTGATTCCCACGTGTGTCGGGAATGGGACTCCGACATAAGCTCCACCGACTCCTCCTCCGATGAGGATGCCGCAAACATCGCCGTCAACAAGGGACTTCTCTTCCCAAACATCGGTCATAAATGCTTCATGGCAAAGGACGGCAAGAAAAAGAAGGTACAAGCTAGAACCACCCCCAAGTATACTACATCTAGTGATGAGGGTAGTTCTAGTGATGATGAAGATAACTTGCTTAGTCTTTTTGCCAACCTTAACATGCAACAAAAAGGAAAATTAAATGAATTAATAGGTGCTATTCATGAGAAGGATGAACTCTTGGATAGCCAAGAGGAATTCCTTATTAAGGAAAATAAAAGGCATGTTAAGGTGAAGAATGCTTGTGCTCAAGAAGTAGAGAAAAATGAAAATTTGACTAAAGAGCTTAGCATTTGCCATGACACTATCTCCAACCTTAGAACTGAGGTTGTTAGTTTAATTGCTAAGGTTGAAAAATCAAATATTTGTCATGATTCAATTGTCAATCTTAGAAATGAAAATGATAGTTTAATTGCTAAGATTGATAAATTGAATGAATCAATTGCTAGCCTTAAAACTGAGAATGATAAGTTAATTTCTAAGGCTAAAGATTTGAATGTTTGCAATGTTTCTATTTCCAATCTTAGAAATGAGAATGCTATTTTACATGCTAAGATTGATGAATTAAATGCTTGCAAACCCTCTACATCAAGTGTTGATCATGTTACTATTTGTACTAGATGTAGAGACATTAATGTTGATGCTATTCATGATCACCTAGCTTTAATTATACAACAAAATGATCACATAGCTCAACTAACTGTTAAAATCAATGAGCATGAAATTGAAAATGAAAAATTTAAATTTGCTAGAAGCATGCTCTATAGTGGGAGACGCCCTGGCATTAAGGATGGCATTGGTTTCCAACAGGGAAGCAATGTTAAGCTTAATGTCCCCAAAAGATTGTCTAATTTTGTTAAGGGCAAGACTCCCATGGCTCAGGATAATGAGGGTTACATTTTATATCCTGCTGGTTATCCTGAGCACAAGATTAGGAGAATTCATGCTAAGAAGTCTCATTCTGTTTCTCACCATGCATTTATGTATAAGAATGATGCATCTAGCTCTAGGAATTCTACACATGTTAAAATGCCTAAAAAGAAAACTCCTACTGCATCAAATGAACCTAATGTTTCATTTAAGACTTTTGATGCTTCTTATGTGCTTACTAGCAAATCAGGCAAAATAGTTGTCAAATATGTTGGGGGCAAACACAAGGGCTCCAAGACTAGCGTTTGGGTACTCAAGGTGCTTGTTTCTAATGTGAAAGGACCCAAGACCGTTTGGGTACCTAAGAACAAGGCCTAAATTGTTTTGCAGGTTTATGCATCCGGGGGCTCAAGTTGGATTATTGATAGTGTCGGGGACCATAATTAGGGGTACCCTCAAGACGCCTAATTCTCAGCTGGTAACCCCCATCAACATAAAGCTGCAGAGGCCTGATGGGTGCGATTAAGTCAGGGATCAGTCCATACGAGTGACTCGATCACGCTTCGCCCGAGCCTAGCCTCGGCCAAGGGCAGCCGACCTCGAGGGACTTCCGTCTCGCCCGAGGCCCCCTTTTAACGGTGGACGCATCTCCGGCTCGCCCGAGGCCTTGGCTTCGCTGAGAAGCAACCCTGACCAAATCGCCGCACCGACTGACCGAGTTGCAGGAGCATTTAACGCAAAGGTGGCCTGACACCTTTATCCTGACACGCGCCCCCCGGCAGAGCCGAAGTGACCGCCGTCACTCCGCCGCACCACTGACCGGTCTGACAGAAGGACAGCGCCGCCTGCGCCACTCCGACTGCAGTGCCACTCAACAGAGTGAGTCTGACAGGCAGTCAGGCCTTGCCAAAGGCGCCATAGGAAGCTCCGCTCCGCCCAACCCAGGGCTCGGACTCGGGCTCAGCCCCGGAAGACGACGAACTCCGCTTCGCCCGACCCCAGGGCTCGGACTCGGGCTCAGACCCGGAAGACGACGAACTCCGCTCCGCCCGACCCCAGGGCTCGGACTCGGGCTAAGACCCGGAAGACGGCGAACTCCGCTCCGCCCGACCCCAGGGCTCGGACTCGGGCTAAGACCCGGAAGACGACGAACTCCGCTTCGCCCGACCCCAGGGCTCGGACTCGGGCTCAGACCCGGAAGACGACGAACTCCGCTTCACCCGACCCCAGGGCTCGGACTCGGGCTCAGACCCGGAAGACGACGAACTCCACTCCGCCCGACCCCAAGGCTCGGACTCGGGCTAAGACCCGGAAGACGACGAACTCCGCTTCACCCGACCCCAGGGCTCGGACTCGGGCTCAGACCCGGAAGACGACGAACTCCACTCCGCCCGACCCCAGGGCTCGGACTCGGGCTAAGACCCGGAAGACGGCGAACTCCGCTCCGCCCGACCCCAGGGCTCGGACTCGGGCTAAGACCCGGAAGACGACGAACTCCGCTTCGCCCGACCCCAGGGCTCGGACTCCGCCCGGGCCTCTGCCGAACGATCTCCGCCTCGCCCGACCCGGGGGCTCGGGCTCGGCCTCGGCCACAGAAGACAGACTCGACCCCGGCTTCGGAGGAGCCCCCACGTCGCCCGACCTAGGGCACAGGCCCGCCACGTCAACAGGAAGCGCCATCATCATCCTACCCCGAGCCGACTCGGGTCATGGAGAACAAGACCGGTGTCCCATCTGGCTAGCTCCGCCAGATGGGCAATGATGGCGCCCCACAAGCTCTGTGACGACGGCGGCTCTCAGCTCTCTTACGGAAGCAGGTGGACGTCAGCAAGGACTCGACCGCTCCGACAGCTGTCCCTCCGCCAGGCTCCGTTGCTCCTCCGACAGCCACGACATCACGCCAGCAGGGTGCCAAGATCTCTCCGGCTGCCACATTGGCATGTACTTAGGGCGCTAGCTCTCCCTCCGCTAGACACGTAGCACTCTGCTACACCCCCATCGTACACCTGGATCCTCTCCTTACGCCTATAAAAGGGAGGACCAGGGCCTTCTTAGAGGAGGTTGGCCGCGCGGGACGAGGACGGGACAGGCGCTCTCTTAGGGCCGCTCGCTTCCCTCACCCGCGTGGACGCTTGTAACCCCCCTACTGCAAGCGCACCCGACCTGGGCGCGGGACGAACACGAAGGCCGCGGGATCTCCACCTCTCTCATGCCCGTCTCCGGCCACCTCGCTTCTCCCCCCTTCGCGCTCGCCCACGCGCTCGACCCATCTGGGCTGGGGCACGCGGCACACTCACTCGTCGGCTCGGGGACCCCCCGGTCTCGAAACGCCGACAGTTGGCGCGCCAGGTAGGGGGCTGCTGCGTGCTGACGAACAGCTTCCCGTCAAGCTCCAGATGGGCAGTCTCCAGCAACCTCTCCGGCCCGGGACGGTGCTCCGTTTCGGGAGTCTCGAGTTCATGTCGTTCGACGGCGGCTACGACATGATACTCCTTCCACCGCCGCGCGACAACGACAATGGTGGCCGACAACCCGCCCACCGGCGGCGGAACCGACGATATCTTCCCCGCGTGGTGGAAGAACAACGTTCGAGCTCGCCCCGTCCTCTCCCCCGCCAACGGAGGAGGAGGCGGGGCAACCAAGGCCAAGCGGGAGGCCGCGCTTCGTCGGCCGTCGAGCGAATCGACGTTCCCAGCGCCCCAACGGAGGGCACGCCGGGCGTCGACCTCGCGTTCGAGACGAAGGCAGGCGCCGTCCCCCCGCGACACACTGATCCCGAGCAAGAAGACGACGCCGGCGCACTCGCGGAGAGCTTGCAGGACGTCGCCCTCGTACCTGAGACGACGGTGCAACCAGTCCCTGATGTGACTACGTCGCTCCTCGTCGACCAAAAGGTACTGACTAACTCCCATCTTACGTCATTTCGACTCGGCCTCAACCCGCCAAGCGACCTCGCTTTGGCGGGCGCTCTCATTGAGGCGAGTGCAACCCCACTGGGGTTTCGTATGCGGTCGCCTTGGGACCGATTGATGGACGTCTCGACCTACGGGCCCTCTAGGTCCGAGGAAGATGACGATCCCAGCATCTGTTGGGATTTCTCTGGATTTGCAACCCCAGTGCCATGCAGGACTTCATGACCGCATGTGACTACTGCCTCTCCGACTGTTCCGACGGAAGCCGCAGCCTTGACGACGAGGACTGCGGCCCAAGCCGCGAATGTTTCCACGTCGAGCTAGGGGATCCCTCCGAAGGCAACCATCTTGGCATGCCGGAGGACGGTGATTTTCCTAGGTCGGCGCCTCGCGCCGACATCCCGCGGGAGCTAGCTGTGGTCCCCGTTCCGGCGGGGGGACACGACCCACAGCTCGAGCAAGTCCGCGGGGCGCAGGCCAGGCTCGACGAGGGAACAGGGGCGCTTGAGACGATCCGCCAGGACGTCGGGCAGGCATGGGCGGGCCAACCCCCGGCCGGAGAAATACGTCACTTGCCCCAAGGTCTCCAGCACCGCGTCGCCAACGATGTCAGGCTCAGGCCGCCGCCCGCATCCAGCGGGGTTGGTCAGAACCTGGCAGCCGCAGCGATGCTCCTCCGCACGATGCCGGAGCCATCAACCACCGAGGGTCGGCGAATCCAGGGAGAGCTCAAGAATCTCCTGGAAGGCGCTGCGGCCCGACGGGCCGAGAGCACTGCCTCCCGAAGGCAGGGATACCCCTTGGAGCCTCACGCCGCGACTTCCCGATTTATGCGGGAAGCCTCGGTCTACACCGGGCGCACGCGCAACACCGCGCCTGCGGCCCCGGGCCACCTCGGCAACGAGCACCATCGACGCGACCGTCGAGCCCACCTCGACGAAAGGGTGCGCCGAGGCTACCACCCCAGGCGTGGGGGGCGCTACGACAGCGGGGAGGATTGGAGTCCCTCGCCCGAACCACCCGGTCCGCAGGCCTTCAGTCGGGCCATCCGACGGACGCCGTTCCCGACCCGGTTCCGACCCCCGACTACTATCACAAAGTACTCGGGGGAAACGAGGCCGGAACTGTGGCTCGCGGACTACCGCCTGGCCTGCCAACTGGGTGGAACGAACGACGACAACCTCATCATCCGCAACCTTCCCCTGTTCCTCTCCGACACTGCTCGCGCCTGGTTGGAGCACCTGCCTCCGGGGCAGATCTCCAACTGGGACGACTTGGTCCAAGCCTTCGCCGGCAATTTCCAGGGCACATACATGCGCCCCGGAAATTCCTGGGACCTTCGGAGCTGCCGGCAACAGCCGGGAGAGTCGCTCCGGGACTACATCCGGCGATTCTCGAAGCAGCGCACCGAGCTGCCCAACATCACCGACTCGGATGTCATCGGCGCGTTCCTTGCCGGCACCACCTGCCGCGACCTGGTGAGTAAGTTGGGTCGCAAGACCCCCACCAGGGCGAGCGAGCTGATGGACATCGCCACCAAGTTCGCCTCTGGCCAGGAGGCGGTTGAGGCTATCTTTTGAAAGGACAAGCAGCCCCAGGGCCGCCCATCGGAAGAGGCTCCCGAGGCGTCTACTCCGCGCGGCGCCAAGAAGAAGGGCAAGAAGAAGTCGCAATCGAAACGCGACGCCGCTGACGTGGACCTTGTCGCCGCCGCCGAGTACAAGAACCCTCGGAAGCCCCCCGGAGGTGCTAACCTCTTCGACAAGATGCTCAAGGAGCCGTGCCCCTACCATCAGGGGCCCGTTAAGCACACTCTCGAGGAGTGCGTCATGCTTCGGCGCCACTTCCACAGGGCTGGGCCACCCGCGGAGGGTGGCAGGGCCCACGACGACGACAAGAAAGAAGATCACCAAGCAGGAGAGTTCCCCGAGGTCCGCGACTGCTTCATGATCTACGGTGGGCATGCGGCGAATACCTCGGCTCGGCATCGCAAGCAAGAGCGTCGGGAGGTCTGCTCGGTGAAGGTGGCGGCGCCAGTCTACCTAGACTGGTCCGACATGCCCATCACCTTCGACCAGGCTGACCACCCCGACCATGTGCCGAGCCCGGGGAAATACCCGCTCGTCGTCGACCCCATCGTCGGCAACGTCAGGCTCACCAAGGTCCTGATGGATGGGGGCAGCTGCCTCAACATCATCTACGCCGAGACCCTCAAGCTCCTGCGCGTCGATCTGTCCTCCGTCCGAGCAGGCGCTGCGCCCTTCCACGGGATCATCCCTGGGAAGCGCGTCCAGCCCCTCGGACGACTCGACCTCCCCGTCTGCTTCGGAACGCCCTCCAACTTCCGAAGGGAGACCTTGACGTTCGAGGTGGTCGGGTTCCGAGGAACCTACCACGCGGTACTGGGAAGGCCATGCTACGCGAAGTTCATGGCCGTCCCCAACTACACCTACCTGAAGCTCAAGATGCCGGGCCCCAACGGGGTCATCACCGTCGGCCCCACGTACAAACACGCGTTCGAATGCGACGTGGAGTGCATGGAGTACGCCGAGGCCCTCGCCGAGTCCGAGGCCCTCATCGCCGACCTGGAGAACCTCTCCAAAGAGGTGCCAGACGTGAAGCGTCATGCCGGCAACTTCGAGCCAGCGGAGACGGTTAAGGCCGTCCCACTCGACCCCAGTGGCGACACCTCCAAGCAGATCCGGATTGGTTCCGGGCTCGACCCCAAATAGGAAGCAGTGCTCGTCGACTTTCTCCGCGCAAACGCCGACGTCTTTGCGTGGAGTCCCTCGGACATGCCCGGCATACCGAGGGATGTCGCCGAGCACTCGCTGGATATTCGGGCCGGAGCCCGACCCGTCAGGCAGCCTCTACGCCGATTCGACGAGGAGAAGCGCAGAGCGATAGGCGAGGAGATCCACAAGCTAATGGCAGCGGGGTTCATCAAAGAGGTATTCCATCCCGAATGGCTTGCCAACCCTGTGCTTGTGAGGAAAAAAGGGGGGAAATGGCAGATGTGTGTAGACTACACTGGTCTCAACAAAGCATGTCCGAAGGTTCCCTACCCTCTGCCTCGCATCGGTCAAATCGTGGATTCCACTGCTAGGTGCGAAACCCTGTCCTTCCTCGATGCCTACTCAGGGTATCACCAGATCCGGATGAAAGAGTCCGACCAACTCGCGACTTCTTTCATCACGCCGTTCGGCATGTACTGCTATGTCACCATGCCGTTCGGTCTGAGGAATGCGAGCGCGACGTACCAGCGGTGCATGAACCATGTGTTCGGCGAACACATCGGTCGCACAGTCGAGGCCTACGTCGATGACATCGTAGTCAAGACAAGGAAGGCTTCCGACCTCCTCTCCGACCTTGGAGTGACATTCCGATGTCTCAAGGCGAAAGGAGTCAAGCTCAATCCTGAGAAGTGTGTCTTCGGGGTGCCCCGGGGCATGCTCCTGGGGTTCATCGTCTCCGAGCGAGGCATCGAAGCCAACCCGGAGAAGATCGCAGCTATCACCAGCATGGGACCCATCAAGGACTTAAAAGGCGTACAGAGGGTCATGGGATGCCTCGCGGCCCTGAGCCGCTTCATCTCACGCCTCGGCGAAAGAGGTCTGCCTCTGTACCGCCTCTTAAGGAAGGCCGAGAGTTTCGCTTGGACCCCTGAGGCCGAGGAAGCCCTCGGGAACCTGAAGGCGCTCCTTACAAAGGCGCCTGTCTTGGTGCCCCCAGCTGATGGAGAAGCCCTCTTGGTCTACGTCGCCGCTACCACTCAGGTGGTTAGCGCCGCGATTGTAGTCGAGAGAGGCAAGAAGAAGGGCATGCATTGCCCGTTCAGAGGCCAGTCTACTTCGTCAGCGAAGTATTGTCCGAGACCAAGATCCGCTACCCGCAAGTTCAGAAGCTGCTGTATGCTGTGATCCTGACAAAGCGGAAGTTACGACACTACTTCGAGTCTCATCCGGTAACTGTGGTGTCATCCTTCCCCCTGGGGGAGATCATCCAGTGCCGAGAGGCCTCGGGCAGGATCGCAAAGTGGGCAGTGGAAATCATGGGCGAAACGATCTCGTTCGCCCCTCGGAAAGCCATCAAGTCCCAGGTGTTGGCGGACTTCGTAGCTGAATGGGTCGACACCCAGCTGCCGACGGCTCCGATCCAACCGAAGCTCTGGACCATGTTTTTCGACGGGTCGCTGATGAAGATGGGAGCCGGCGCGGGCCTGCTCTTCATCTCACCCCTCGGGAAGCACCTACGCTACGTGCCACGCCTCCATTTCCCGGCGTCCAACAATGTGGCCGAGTACGAAGCTCTGGTCAACGGGTTGCGGATCGCCATCGAGCTAGGGGTCAGACACCTCGACGCCCGCGGTGACTCGCAGCTCGTCATCGACCAAGTCATGAAGAACTCCCACTGCCGCGACCCGAAGATGGAGGCCTACTGCGATGAGGTTCGGCGCCTGGAAGACAAGTTCTTCGGGCTCGAGCTCAACCACATCGCTCGGCGCTACAACGAGACTGCAGACGAGCTGGCTAAAATAGCCTCGGGGCGAACGACGGTCCCCCCGGACGTCTTCTCCCGGGATCTGCACCAACCCTCCGTCAAGGTCGGCGACTCGCCCGAGCCCGAGGCACCCTCGGCTCAGCCCGAGGCGCCCTCGGTTCGGCCCGAGGTACCCTCGGCCCCAGGGGCCGAGGCGCTGCACGTCGAGGAGGAGCAGAGCGGGGCCACGCCTGATCGAAATTGGCAGGCCCCGTACCTGCGATATCTCCGCCAGGGAGAGCTACCCCTCGACCAAGCCGAGGCTCGGCGGGTAGCTCGACGCGCCAAGTCGTTCGTCTTGCTGGGCGATGAGGAGGAGCTCTACCACCGGAGCCCCTCGGGCATCCTCCAGCGATGCATCCCCATCGCCGAAGGTCAGGAACTCCTGCAAGAAATACACTCGGGGGCTTGCGGCCATCATGCAGCGCCTCGAGCCCTTGTCGGGAATGCCTTCCGGCAAGGCTTCTACTGGCCAACGGCGGTGGCTGACGCCACTAGAATTGTCTGCACCTGCGAAGGGTGCCAATTCTATGTGAAGCAGACCCACTTGCCCGCTCAGGCTCTGCAGACGATACCCATCACCTGGCCCTTTGCTGTATGGGGTCTGGACCTCGTCGGTCCCTTGCAGAAGGCGCCCGGGGGCTACACGCACCTGCTGGTCGCCATCGACAAATTCTCCAAGTGGATCGAGGTCCGACCCCTGAACAGCATCAGGTCCGAGCAGGCGGTGGCGTTCTTCACCAACATCATCCATCGCTTCGGGGTCCCAAACTCCATCATCACCGACAACGGTACCCAGTTCAGCGGCAGAAAATTCTTGGATTTTTGCGAGGATCACCACATCCGGGTGGACTGGGCTGCCGTGGCTCATCCCATGTCGAATGGGCAAGTAGAGCGTGCCAACGACATGATTCTACAAGGGCTCAAGCCTCGGATTTACAACGGCCTCAACAAGTTCGGCAAGCGATGGATGAAGGAACTCCCCTCGGTGGTCTGGAGCCTGAGGACGACGCCGAGCCGAGCCACGGGTTTCACACCGTTCTTCCTGGTCTACGGGGCCGAGGCCATCTTACCCACTGACCTGGAATACGGCTCCCCGAGGACGAGGGCCTACAACGATCAAAGCAACCAAGCTAGCCGAGAAGAATTGCTGGACCAGCTGGAAGAGGCTCGGGACAAGGCCTTACTACACTCGGCGCGGTACCAGTAGTCCCTGCGACGCTACCACGCCCGAGGGGTCCGGTCCCGAGACCTCCAGGTGGGCGATCTGGTGCTTCGGCTGCGGCAAGACGCCCGAGGGAGGCACAAGCTCACGCCCCCCTGGGAGGGGCCATTCGTCATCGCCAAAGTCCTGAAGCCCGGAACATACAAGCTGGCCAACAATCAAGGCGAGATCTACGGCAACGCTTGGAACATCAAACAGCTACGTCGCTTCTACCCTTAAGATGTTTTCAAGTTGTTCATATACCTCGCACCCACGCAAAGTTTAGTCATCAAGGAAGGGTCGGCCTCGCCTCGGCAAAGCCCGACCCTCCCTCGGGGGCTAAAAGGGGGGAGACCCCCTCCGCGTCGAAATTTTCCTCGAAAAAGGATCTCTTTTTAGCAGAATTTCTTTCATGCTTTTTGACTACTTCGAAAAGCGGATCCTGGAAACGACGGAGTACACGTAAGCAGCCAAGGCTGACCGAGCCGAGGGACTCCTACGCCTCCGGGATACGGATACCTCACTCATCACCTTCTGCGATAAGTAACTCGCGTTCGGATAAAGTGATTCCGCGGACCGAACAAGTCTTCACGTTCGGAAGCTCTTCTGCCGAGGCGGTCCTTCAAGCCTTCTCGACTGAATCGATGACAGGGCCTCGTGGACGGGCGAAAGTACGCGTAAGCGGCAAGGCCGACCGAGCCGAGGGACTCGCACGCCTCTGGGATACGGATACCTCACTCATCACCTTCCGCGAGAAGCAACTCTCGCCCACACAAACATCCCTGTTACTGACGGAAAGTCCAGATGCTCGGAATAAGAGGAAAAGAGACGCGGCTTTACAACACAGCGAGGGTGTGTTTTCTGGCCTCGGCGGCCGCAGAAGGCACACGCTACAAGACCATCTGATCCTGCAGGCTCGGATCTTCACGCTGGAAGGGGGCTGTAGCACCCTCGGCATCGACGACGCCTTCAGCGAGGTACGACCCAGCCTCGGACGGCGACGCGGTCCGGGGACTTCTCCGGGAATCCGGCCCGAGCAGGCGGCTCAGCCGGTTACCCCCGGGGCCTCGGCCAACCATCTTCCAAGGGCGCCAGCCCGACCCGAGGCCTCGGCTGATCGACTCCGGCGTCAGCCCCGCTGACGGGCAACCCGGCTAGGCTCCGGCCAACCAGGTTCCCATTTTCGAGCCAACTCCGCCTCTGTTCGTACTGATATCGCTACCCCTAGCCTCGGCTCATCGAAGAGCGGCCAAGGGGTCCCTTTAACTGAGCTAGAGGAGCCTCAGACAACAAGGCCGATCGAGCCGAGGAACTCCTACGCCTCCGGGATACGGATACCTCACTCGTCACCTTGACACGGGGCGACTCATGCTTGGTGAAGCGTTTCAGATAATCAGCAGGCGAGACTCAGCGCTCGAAAATGAGGAAAAAGCACGGCTCCGTGCCAAAATTACATACATGTTCAGGCCTCGACGGCCACAATAAACAAAAACACTGGCATTCGAAGTGCCATTACAAACGGAACTCCGGTTCCCCCTCCGCAGGTACGAACAACCCCACTCCATGGGGAAGGCCTGCGGAGCGATAGAAGACTGACGAGCGGCTCGCCGCCGCCCGCTCCGATTACGACGACAACCACCCTCGCCCCGGGCGGCGAAGCGGCTTCGGCAGCAGCTTCGGGGCAGGTGTTACGACAGGAGGGCTCTCACCCGTAGAGGACGAGAACCAGCCATTCAGGCCGGGAGACGGAGACCCAGGGCTACTGGCGCCCCAGCCGAGTGACGGCGGCCTACCTATCCCGGCATGGCTGGAGGAAGTCCCCGTGAGACTGAAGGATGCCATTCTCCCCCAGGCGCCGGGGGAAGAAAACGGCAGCCGACCCATGCGGGGGCAGCCCCCCGACTCGCCTCATCCTCCATCTTGGCCTGGATGACGAAAATCCTTGAGGCCGAGGGAGGGGTAGAGGCCGCAGCCCGGCTCGCTTTCCCCCACCATCAAGCCAGAGGTCACCATCTTGGGTGACCGCCGGTGGAGGGGTGCGGCCAGGCTGCATGATGAAAATCCTTGAAGCCGAACGATGGCTGAAAGGTACCAACTCCCACGGAGTTGCGTCCCCCCAGCGAGGAGGCGGAAAGACGGCGGATACCCCCCATCTGGGGGCTTGGAAGATGGAAAGACACAACGCATAAGGGAGGAAGAAGACATGGTTGCCTTTCGAAAGGGGTCGCCCTCCTTTTAAAGGCAACTCTCCCTACGTGCGCCCCCAAACGCCACGGGCTGAGTCTTCTCCAACACGCTCCAAGGCCCTCCCCTGCGGCTCGGGGGCTGGGTCCCGCATGTCATGCAAACCGGCTCAGAGCAGAAGAAGCCAAACCGCCGCGCGCGGTGCACGCGACCGCCCAGCGGTTACAAGCGACCCCCCACTTTTGCCCAGACCAACGGGCGGAAGGGGCGGGCAGCCATGCAGGCGGCATGCAACCGCGCCAGGTGGACGCGCTTCTCCGACTTCTGACACGCCAGCTTGAAGGCCCAGGCCCACGCGTCACGCAACCAGCGCGCCAGTTGCTGCATGCAAGCAACCGCACCGCCACTTGCACCACCGTCGCACCTCTTCGGTTGCGGAACCTATGCCGCGACTCGAGGCGACCCAGCGCACGACCCAGCAGCGCCAGCCTGGCGCGACGGTCAATGCGGCCGAAAGTGGGCCGGCAGTAATGACGGTGGCAGGCGGGCGGGAGCAGCAGTCACGTCGTCAGCCAGGCTCACGTCCCATCCAGGGACAGCAAGAGAGCCTCCTCCCACGGCGTGAAGACGGTGCGCCCGTGATCCGTTCCTCGAACGGCTCGCGCACGCGCAACGGCCGCCCCGCCAACCACTCGCCCCGTCGCATTAACTCCGCGGCGGGACAGGCGGCGCCTCTGGCAGGAGCGGCGGGCGACGCTTCGCCTTCGCCGTAATTACCGCGCCAAAAAAGGTACGCCACGTCGTTCGATTTCGTATCCTTTTCCTTTTTTCCTCTTTCTCTATCTCTTGCAACAGGGACCGGGAAAGGGGGATACCCCGAAAAGGATCCTTCTCTGCGAAGGAACCGGGCTCCGAGCCCCCCCTACTGATCAGAGGTTCGAAGGCTGGCCCTCCGAAGGGTTCAACAGTTGCCTCAGATCGCGTGGGCCCGACACCCACTACTGGTCAGGGGTTCGAAGGCCGGCCCCCCGAAGGGCTCCATGGCCGCCTCAGGCTACTCGGGCTCCGCGCCCATTACTGATCAGGGGTTCGAAGGCTGGCCCCCGAAGGGTTCACAGTCGCCTCAGACACCGAGCGAGGGATGACCAGGGGTACGTTCGATACATAACCGAGGCTCGGGCTGCGCTCCCGAGGTACCCTAGGACATTTCCGAGACCAGCGGGAACGATCTTGTAACGGAATCCCATCGGAGGGAGGCATCGAGCCCTCGGACCCCGTCGCCAGGGGACCGGGTCCGGCAGATCACCCGCAGGTACTTTTGGGCGTGCCTCTGGGCCCCTAGCCGACCCCCAACGAACGGGGCACGGACGTCCACTCGGATCACCCGCTTGCAGCTCACCGGAGACACCATGTTCGGTGCCCATCGAGGGTAACATGGCGCTCTCCCCCTCCTCCTTGCGGAAAGGCGACGCAGGGGCGTATGTAAAAAAGCCGAGTCTGTCCCTGATCGTCCTCTCGCCCTGTGCGGAGGCTCGGGGGCTGCTCTCGCAAACCCGGCTCCGGCCAGACCGTTGACAGCGTCAACATACCAGCCCGAGAGCTTGGGCCCCGACCGTGCACCCGGGCTATGGCCAGTTCGCATGAGGGAACAACCAGACCAGCCGAAGCATTACGCAAGGCATTAAGACCTCGAAGGAGTGAAACCACTCCTCCGAGGCCTCGGGGGCTACACCCGGTGGGTGCGCTCGCGCGCACCCACTGGAACAAAATGCAACCGAGAAAGGCTGGTCCCCTTGCAAAAAAGTGCGACGAAAGCCTCCAAGCGAGTGCTAACACTCCCTTCGAGGCTCGGGGGCTACTGTCGGGGACCATAATTAGGGGTACCCTCAAGACGCCTAATTCTCAGCTGGTAACCCCCATCAGCATAAAGCTGCAGAGGCCTGATGGGTGCGATTAAGTCAGGGATCAGTCCATACGAGTGACTCGATCACGCTTCGCCCGAGCCTAGCCTCGGCCAAGGGCAGCCGACCTCGAGGGACTTCCGTCTCGCCCGAGGCCCCCCTTTTAACGGCGGACGCATCTCCGGCTCGCCCGAGGCCTTGGCTTCGCTGAGAAGCAACCCTGACCAAATCGCCGCACCGACTGACCGAGTTGCAGGAGCATTTAACGCAAAGGTGGCCTGACACCTTTATCCTGACGCGCGCCCCCCGGCAGAGCCGAAGTGACCGCCGTCACTCCGCCGCACCACTGACCGGTCTGACAGAAGGACAGCGCCGCCTGCGCCACTCCGACTGCAGTGCCACTCAACAGAGTGAGTCTGACAGGCAGTCAGGCCTTGCCAAAGGCGCCATTGGAAGCTCCGCTCCGCCCGACCCAGGGCTCGGACTCGGGCTCAGCCCCGGAAGACGACGAACTCCGCTTCGCCCGACCCTAGGGCTCGGACTCGGGCTCAGACCCGGAAGACGACGAACTCCGCTCCACCCGACCCCAGGGCTCGGACTCGGGCTAAGACCCGGAAGACGGCGAACTCTGCTCCGCCCGACCCCAGGGCTCGGACTCGGGCTAAGACCCGGAAGACGACGAACTCCGCTTCGCCCGACCCCAGGGCTCGGACTCGGGCTAAGACCCGGAAGACGACGAACTCCGCTTCGCCCGACCCCAGGGCTCGGACTCGGGCTCAGACCCGGAAGACGACGAACTCCGCTCCGCCCGACCCCAGGGCTTGGACTCGGGCTAAGACCCGGAAGACGGCGAACTCCGCTCCGCCCGACCCCAGGGCTCGGACTCGGGCTAAGACCCAGAAGACGACGAACTCCGCTTCGCCCGACCCCAGGGCTCGGACTCCGCCCGGGCCTCTGCCGAACGATCTCCGCCTCGCCCGACCCGGGGGCTCGGGCTCGGCCTCGGCCATGGAAGACAGACTCGACCCCGGCTTCGGAGGAGCCCCCACGTCGCCCGACCTAGGGCACAGGCCCGCCACGTCAACAGGAAGCGCCATCATCATCCTACCCCGAGCCGACTCGGGTCATGGAGAACAAGACCGGTGTCCCATCTGGCTAGCTCCGCCAGATGGGCAATGATGGCGCCCCACAAGCTCTGTGACGACGGCGGCTCTCAACTCTCTTACGGAAGCAGGTGGACGTCAGCAAGGACTCGACCGCTCCGACAGCTGTCCCTCCGCCAGGCTCCGTTGCTCCTCCGACAGCCACGACATCACGCCAGCAGGGTGCCAAGATCTCTCCGGCTGCCACATTGGCATGTACTTAGGGCGCTAGCTCTCCCTCCGCTAGACACGTAGCACTCTGCTACACCCCCATCGTACACCTGGATCCTCTCCTTACGCCTATAAAAGGGAGGACCAGGGCCTTCTTAGAGAAGGTTGGCCGCGCGGGACGAGGACGGGACAGGCGCTCTCTTAGGGCCGCTCGCTTCCCTCACCCGCGTGGACGCTTGTAACCCCCCTACTGCAAGCGCACCCGACCTGTGCGCGGGACGAACACGAAGGCCGCGGGATCTCCACCTCTCTCACGCCCGTCTCCGGCCACCTCGCTTCTCCCCCCTTCGCGCTCGCCCACGCGCTCGACCCATCTGGGCTGGGGCACGCGGCACACTCACTCGTCGGCTCGGGGACCCCCCGGTCTCGAAACGCCGACAGATAGCGGATGCACAAACCACATGACAGGGGAGAAAAGGATGTTCTCCTCCTACGAGAAAAATGAAGATCCCCAAAGAGCTATCACATTCGGGGATGAAAATCAAGGTTTTGTCAAAGGACTTGGTAAAATTTTTATATCACCTGACCATTCTATTTCCAATGTTTTTCTTGTAGATTCTTTAGATTACAATTTGCTTTCTGTTTCTCAATTATGTAAAATGGGCTACAACTGTCTTTTTACGGATATAGGTGTTACTGTCTTTAGAAGAATTGATGATTCAGTAGCATTTAAGGGAGCATTAGAGGGTCAGCTATACTTAGTTGATTTTAATAGAGCTGAACTCGATACTTGCTTAATTGCTAAAACTAATATGGGTTGGCTCTTGCATCGCCGACTAGCCTATGTTGGGATGAAGAATCTTCACAAGCTTCTAAAGGGAGAACACATTTTGGGACTAACAAATGTTCATTTTGAGAAAGACAGGGTTTGTAGCGCATCTCAAGCAGGAAAGCAAGTTGGCTCCCATCATCCTCACAATAACATCATGACAACCGACAGGCCGCTTGAGCTACTCCACATGGATTTATTCGGCCCGATCGCTTACATAAGCATCGGCGGGAGTAAGTACTGTCTAGTTATTGTGGATGATTATTGAAAGTGCATTCATCTCTTTTGTGAGTTTTGGTGATTTGGATAACAACACATTTAAAGGTCTAACGAGTTTGCTAAGTGTTGAACAGGAAATTCAGTATGATGAACATACTTGAATAGTGTATAATGATCAGTGAACAAAGGTTCAACACGAGGTTAAATAACCAATGAGACAATGCAAATGGATATAATATGATCTCTATATTGGTTTGAATATATGGACAAGACCTGAGAAATCACTACATACATATGACCAGAATAGAGGACAAAGTGATTTAGAGGATTGGTCAAGCCAAAGAGAATAAGATATGAGGAATCGTGAATTGGCTTGACCATATTACTATCAGTCCATATATGCTTCTATGAGAATCAAACTAGAGCTTGATTGATCTTGACAGTTATATCTAGAAGACATTCAAGCAAGGTTCACAATATTGAAGAAATGATTCTCTCAATAAATGCTCAATATGATGTGACTCAAGAATGGCTTGATAGGGTGAAGATAGCAAGGAAAGGGCTTCGAGGAACTAAGCGAAGGTGAAGGCCAAGCGACGGCTTGTAGACCGAGGTACCATGGCTAAGGTGAAGAAGAGAGTACTTGCACTAAGTCGATGAACTAATCAGCTATGAAGAGTTATAACATGTTGATGCATCAGTAAGGTGACTTGAAGCCATGATTTGAACTCATATAAGGTGATATGGTACAAGTCATAGGGTTTGATTTGAGTTTGCTTCAAAAGGTGAGACAAAGATGTTTGTGATCCTTATGAAGCAATGCCATGGAGAAATCACACAAGAGACACCAATGACTCAAGGAGTTTACTTCATTATATTTTATTTAACTTGAGTATAGGAATCATCGTACTATAAAGGGGGATCCAAAAAGAAGGTTGGTGTTTGCCAAAGCTCAAACCTCTCTATTCAAAAGCTATTTTTGAAAAGCAAAAATCTCTTTAACGTTCTATGGTTGACCGTGGTTAGGGTTGAGAAACCTAGAGTGTTCTTGCTGAAAAGCAGCTGAACTTCTTCAACTGCAGCTGAGCTTTCCAGCTGAACTTGACTTCAGCTGAGTTGAGCTTCTTCAGCTACAGCTGAGCTTTTCAGCTGAGCTGAACTTCAGCTGAGTTGAGCTTTCTCAACTTCAGCTGTGAACCTCTTTGACCATACACCAGCTGAACTTGCCTCCGGGCAGTTGAGCTGGGGTTTTCTCTCCTAAACTCACTGGTCAAGACCGGTTGAACTGGTCCTGAGGGGCAGTTCAGCTGGTCTCTGACCCCTCTGACCTCTGATCTGCAGTCTGCCAGTCAGACTGGCAAACAGGTCGCCAGGAGCTGTCAAGGGCGGTTCAACCGCCCCCCTGGGCGGTTCAACCGGTTTTGGTCAACTTTGACCAGTCTGCGGTCAGTCTGCGGGTCAGTCTGCCAGTCAGACTGGCAGACAGGCTGCCAGGCCTGCCAGGGGCGGTTCAACCGCCCTAGGGGCGGTTCAACCGGTCTCAGGCAGAAAAATCTGCCCAACGACTAGTTTTGAGCTCCACCTATATATACTACCTCCTACCTCTCTCCCCACAGGAGTGAGCACGATTTGAACTCCATTTCTAACCCAAGAAACACCTCCCTCTCCCTCACACACATCTCTTGCCTCTCCCATTTCAAATCTTTGGAGAGGAATCTTTGAGTGAGCTTGAGAGCTGCGGTTTTTGTGCTCCATCTCTAAATCTCTCTTGCTCTTCTTCATTCGAGCTTTGGTACTACATCGAGTTCTTTGTGGATTCATTACTCTTGGAGCTTCTAGCTCCTAGACGACTAGGTGTCTCTTGTGAGTCTCCAAATCTTGTGGAAGACCACAAGAAAGTTTGTATTACCCGCTTGTTTGAGCAAAGATTATTGTGTGGGCTTGACCTTTGTGGTCGGCAAAGGGAGGATTAGGGTTGAAAGAGACCCGGCTCTTTGTGGGCGCCTCAACGAGGAAGTAGGGCACCTTTTGTGGTGTGACCGAACCTCGGGATAAATCTTGTGTATCTTGTGTTCTTGCTCATTGTGTTTGTTAGTGTTCTTCGTTCTCTCACCATTCCGTGGAAGATTGTTTATATCTTTTTGTTGTGTGGATTTTGAGAAGTGCCCTTCTCTGATCTACTACTTTGAATCCTATGGATCAACTAGAACATCTCATTTCCAAAGTTAACTAGGTGAATTTCGAGATCAATTCAGTTTTACCCAGTTTGCTTCTAGTTTTTGTTGAAAAAGTTTTAACTTGCCTATTCACCCCCCCTCTAGGCAACTTTCAATTGGTATCAGAGCCTAATCCTCGTTCTAACGCTTAACCGCGTGAGGAAAAGATCATGTCGGGGGGTCTAAGAAATGAAAGTGCTTCTAAGCTTGAAAAAGTTGAGATTGTCTCGACTTCATCTTTTGGTGCAGATGTTGATCCTAGGGCAATAGATCTTGCCATGAGAATCGCCGAAAGGATGTTCCTCAAAATGAAGGAAGATGAGGCGAAAAACAAAATTGAAGAAAATGATCGATGGAGATCAAACGACGAATCCACCTCTTCACAAGGTTCGTCTTTCAAATCTACTTCTCATATGTGCTTTATTGCTAATGGGAGTGACAGTGAAAGCGAAAGTGAGGATGAGGAGGAGCAAGAAAGTGATAGTGAAGATGAGGATGATCTTCAACAATTCTTCGCTCAGCTAAGCAAGAAACATCGGATGAGCTTGCTCAAACTCATGAAAAGAGCGGAAGAACAAAAAGAAATGCTTCATAAGCAAGAAGACTTCCTCATCGGAAAAATCGAAGACTTAGAGAAGTTGACCAAAGAGCATGAGAAGCTAAAGTGCTCTCATGATGATTTGGTCCAAAGGTATGAAGACATTTCAATTGAGCAAATTAAAGCCGTTAATAATTCATCATATATTGCTCAATTAGAAAATAAAAATGCTATGCTCAAGAACACGATAGAAAAGCTAAATAATGAAAATCTAGCTTTGCAAGAAAAACATGATATGCTTGTGTGCTCTCATAATAAATTTATGGATTCACATATCATGTTAGAAATGGCTCATGAGGTTATGTTAACTAATTTGAAATCATACCAACCTCACATATGCACATGTACTCAAATAGAAACTATATTATCATGTGCTAACAAATGTTGCTCTCAAGAAAGCCAATCTTCCATTGAGCTAGAATTTTCAGGAACAAGTAATGTTTCCTATGCAAAAGAAAACAATGAGCTCAAGGAAGAAAATGAGAGGCTAAAAAGGAGCTTGATTCAATTGAAGGGAAAGTGTCATGCTCAACCTTCTCAAGATAACCGTGATAATATGGTGAAAAAGCTTGAGAAGGGGACAATAGTAGCATGCACAAAACCCCTTCAAAAGAATATCAAGCTTTCCAAGAAGGACATGAGCAAACATCAAGAAAAGAAAGCCAAAGCTCATGACAAGTGCCTCAACCACGCCTCCACATGCTCCACACAAGGTAACAAACAAGTCACTCTTCCAAATAAGAGAAGATGCGCTAGAAAGTGTTATCAATGTCATGAGAAGGGACATGAGATTAAGTCATGTCCCTACACAAAGGATAGTGGCTTAACTTTAGAAAGAAAGAGGCTCACTAACCATGTAGCAAACAAGAAGCAAGGCAAAAAGGAGTCTTGCAAAATTAAAAATCAGATTTGCTACATTTGCCGAAGAAAGGGACACCTATGCAAGGATTGTCCCATGAGTGAATATCCCAAGCCTACCATGTCAATTCATTCATATTCACTTAGGAGACCCAAAAATGACACTTGTGCTAGAAAGGTAATTAGTTCACCTAAAACTAACACAAAGGCCATTTGGGTGCCTAAGTATTTATTAGCTAACCTTGGTGGACCCATCCAAAAATGGGTACCAAAATGTACTTAATAAGTTTTGCAGGTACCTAGAGATGATATGAAGCTTTGGGGTGCTTGAGCGGTTCAACTCAATTCTTATCTCAAGCTATCAATCTTACATTGTCTATCCTTTAAGATTGACCCAAAGATGAATTGAGTTGTTATATCACTAACTTCATATTCATCTCTAGCAAGAACTTGTGTTGTAGGGAATAAGGCATAACCTTTGTGGGAATCAAGCAAAAGGCCCACAACCAAGTGATATCCAAAGGATGGTAACAATTAATTCTTAAGTGCACATTGCTTTTAATTGGTATATTCCTTTGTGTCTTTTGTAGCCACATAGGAAAAATGAAGCACTTGAGAATGAACTTAAAAGATTTTACCTTGCTTTGGAAACGATCTAATTATATGGTAGATTGCAAGTTCATATTTTTATATTGTGACAATCTACATGCTTTAAATTGATTGTATGTATATTGTGGCATATTTCAAGTTAATCATCATATTATTGCCATGACCTAGACATAAAGAGTATTATCCCATGTTCTTAAATGAATAGAGTGCTAAGTAAGAAATTCAAATTCTTATAGCACTTACCAAATGGGGAATTCTCTATATGACTAGAGTTGTGAGACTAATGTTTCTATCTAAGTGTTTATGTAGTCTCACAACACGAGAATGTGTTTCCCAAAAGGAGTGTGTCATTCAACATTCAAAGAAGATCGAACCAATACTATGTGATGTATTCATTCTTGTTTAAATTGGTTTTGAGTCTTCTACATTAATCACTCACCATGCTATGAATTAAACTTGCCATGTAAACTTAATTAATAATCATGCTACTTTCATCTTTTTTACAATTGATGTTATGCATGATGCTTGTAAGGGTAATTTAGTTCATATCATGAGGTTTCCTTGTTTTAGTAACCTTCTTGTCATTCATATACTAGAGGTTGCTAAATAGGAAACTATTGCTTATGTTACTAATACAATCTCTTTTAAGATATTTCATGGAAATTCATAAGTAGAGATTGTGCTCTTTCAATTGGTAAAATCACAAGCTTTAAAGGTTAATCTTCACCTAAAAGAAAGATTAGGAATGCTCAAGGCAAAGGTATGGAACAAATTGCTTCAATTGGTAGTTGATCAATAGTAGTTCCTTCCAAGTGACATTCTTTCAATTGGTAATAATATATTCTATGGAAAGGAATGTCAATATGAAGGTTAAATTCCTTTTGGCTTAAATTTGTAAATTAGTGCATATTATGAACTCACTGCTCCATGTGCATTAACTTAAAAGGAATTTAATTTATGCCTTTACGCCTCATAAATGATGATTTGTTTGCCATTCATATATAGATGTCATCATTCATTAAATACTTCCTTGTACTACTAATACCTCTTTTCAAAGTGTTTCATCGACTAGTTTTAAAAGGAAAAGAGATAACAAAGAAGTAAGTCTCCACAAATGATGAAAAGAAGAATACTAAGGTGACACCACCACAGATAGTAAGATCTATCAAATTGGTATAACAAATGGTACATTCTATATGGTGGTAAGTATTCTTAGGCATAAGTTAATTCATTGCAAATTTGTCATGCCTTGACCATGATATGTAATATACTCCTCATGAGACTCTTAACTGAACTGAAAGTGCATGTGGCAAGTCATTCAAATACTTGATGCACATATCCAGTGGGAGAACATTATATATCTTGTGTCATAGAGAATAAGTTTCACTTAAGTAAGCTATACTAAGACAATCCAAAATGGTAAATTTGTACCTCATTCATATGGATTATAATCTTTGTTTTCTAAATAGCTACTCTTGATGCAGTTTAAAATTCCCTTATCGTTAATTCTAAAAGTGCATAAGAATCTTTTTGTTGATATTCATCACATACATATGCACTAACATGGATATGATTTTTAAACTGTAAAAGGTACAATTAGTGATCCATACTCTCTAAATTTTGGAAACCCATATTTTGATATCTTAGAAATCTACTTCAATCGATATCCATATGCTTCACATTGTATTGGATCACTAAGTTGTAAATTCCATGCATAACTTGTCTTTATGATATGAATGCTTGTGCGACTAACCTTGATAAGCTAGGTGCACCCAAAGTCAAGGTAGGTTCATCATCAAGAAGGCAACACAATGATGTATTAATAAAAGGAGAAAAGGCTCCTATTCTTAACTCTAGTTTTTATCTATGTGATTAAATATTGTCTTGAAACCATGTAAGATGGTTGTCAAGTATATGTGGGTGCCTACACAAAGAGAAAGGCCACAATAAGGATTGTGTGGGTACTCAAGGCTCTTACCACTAATCTCAAAGGACCCAATTCAAATTGGGTACCAAGATATGAAGCTTAAACTTGTTTTGCAGGATCACTCCTTCAATGGATCAAGTTGGGTGCTCGATAATGAATGTATAAATCATCTTTGGAGATAGTAGCTAGGGTGGTAACAACTGAATCTCAAGTGCATATTATTTTCAAATCTTATCTTTTTGTGACTTGTGTAGCCACTAAGGAAAAAGAAGCACTTGAGGATATACATCAGATGTTGATTATGAAATAAAGGTCTAATTGGAAGTTGAATGAATATTATCATATGGTGAACAATCCAAAATTATGTGATGTATTCTCTATCTAGTTAATTTGGATTTGATTCTTCTATATTAGACACTCACCATAATATGGATTAAGTCAACCCTTTAGACTTCATTGAATAACCATGCATATTATCCATGTCATTCAAAATATATTGTGCATGAGGGTTCAAGGAAATTTAGTCCATATTATGAGGTTTCTCTATTTTAGCAACTCGCTTGCCTCCCACATATAAAGGGTTGCTAAATAAGAAACTAGTGCTTGTGCTACTAATGCCATCTCTTATGTTGAGTTTATTTATCCATAGAAAATCTATGTTAAGAGATGGTGCTTGTTTTACATTGGATAAACCACAAGCTTAAAGGATACTATTCAACTAAAGTAAGATGAAGTTGATAAGAGGCCAAGGTATGAAAACTTCCTCTCCTTCAGTTGTTTTAGTATTCTATCCTTAGTGGGATGTACCATATTATAGGTTAAATTCCTTGCAATGTAAAATGTTCAATAGTGCATATAACTTTGACATTAACTATATGTGTGCACTAATTTAAAGGAATTTAGTCTATCCTTTTCGGTTTCAATAATGATGATTCATTTGCCATCCACATATAAGGATCATCATTTGTGAAACCCTCCCTTGTGTTTCTAATGCTCTCTTTTCTAAGTGTTTCAATAAGGTCCTTCCAAGTGCTTTCAAGATGGATTCAAAATCCACGGATATAAGAGTCTTGGTTGTTTCAATCATTGAGTTTCAATGAGTCTCATATCAAGTATGATTGAACCAAGCCAAGATCAATGAAGTTCAAGATCGCCTGGTTGGATGAAATCCTAAAGAGAAAAGAGATCACAGTGATTCAAGAAGGGAGTTATACTTTTTTTGTCAACCAAATAATGAAGATGTAGTGACATATTTATATGATATCCTTCATTATGAGGTTTTGAGGTTCATATTAGCATGCTTTACCCTTCAGGATTTCAATTGATATACTTTCAATTCTTAAACTTTCAATTGGTTTAATTTTCATCATCTATGTAAAGCATGTTATGTTAAACCAAGATATAGTGCAAACATCTCCTTTAACCTCGTATTGTTGATGTGCATAAGTGTACTTTGTGTACTCTTGCATGCACAAATTGAGGGAGAGTTTAGCCTATATCTTGTGAGGCTAATGATTTCTTCAAGTTCATGTTTTGAAGTCTCACACCTTGGAGAACATCAAATGAGGATGAGTGGTTCCAAGGAAATGATCAAATATTTACCACATGTCACCCCATGGATTTGTTCTATTGGGGAATGATATGTGTTCTCTAGCATAAATTCAATTGTTTCATATATATTATGCCTTGACCAAGATATATGATGAACTCCTCTAAGAATCTTAATTGAATCAAGTGCATGTTACAAGTAATTCGAGTACTTGATGCATACATTTAGGGGGAGCTCATTCTATATCTTGTGTCCTTAAAGACTAACATTTTCTTTTAGTGAATTTGTGTAGTTCTTTGAAGAGAATGAGTTTCTCTTGATCGTTTAAAGAGGATAAGTTTCTCTTTGAAATGTCAAGCCTATCAAAAGCTAAGATAGAAATTCATGATTATAATGAAGACCATATGGCATGGAACAAAGAACTTAATCCCCTGGCCTCACAAGTCCAAGTGCATAAGTCTCAAATTAGAAAGGAACCTTCAGGCAAAGGCAATCGCTTCCACTGAAAATTTGATGGGTATCAAAGATTCTTTGCTCCAATAAATGTATCTTTTATACATTTCATAAGAGAATGAGTTTCTCTTGTATATGCTACTCCATCGTCATTTAAAATTGGTAAATATGTATCATATCCTTTTTGATTGCAAATGTCTAAAGTAGCATAGCCTATAAATTCTCCTTTCTAGAACTTAATTGATTAAATAGTGCACATGTTCCTTATGTTGTATGATTATATTCAATTGATACTCTTTTATGCCAATGGTACTTTAAATTGAAAATAAGTATTCTCAATAGGTATCAATTGAATACATATATATATGTGTGCAATAAAACTTGAGGAGAACGTAATGTAATATGAAATTAGTGATATGTTTATCTATCAAATTGTATCAATTGGTGTTCTTCAATTGATATTCTCGTAAATGATCACTAGTTGGATAATCCATACTTGTGCAATGTTCATGTTTCCTCTTGTTGTGATAAGAAAATGCTAGGTGACATCTAGACTCCAGGTATCAAGGTTTATCTTTCAATTAGTATGACAATATTCATTTGATATCTTGGACCTATGTCACAATTATGCCAACAAGAGCTTGCAAATGAATTATAAATCCAACACAAGTTTGGAACTCCCCTTGAAAAGGTAAAATGCAAAGGTACATCACTTCATGTCACTTCTACATTACTTTTGCGTCATCTAAGGACCCTTTTCATGATAGTGTGTTCATATCTTGCTTAATCATAATTTCTACCCTTTATATTCTTTGTATCCTTTTTTGGAGATTTATGACAAAGGGGGAGAAATTTTGCATTAAAGCTTATCTTTATTTTTGAAAAGGGGAGAAATAATTAACAAAAAGGGGAAGTCATAAGAAAAACATAAGATGTAGAAAGTTGATAAGTGCATTCCATGTCATGAGCATCACGTTTATTTTATGACACACTGCACCCTATGAATAGTATGATATAAGTTGTCTATACTTTGACCTAAATATGTGCTTTTGGCATTTGAGTACAAAAGTGTTATTTTCTGAAATGCACATATTTAGGGGGAGGGAACTATATCATAGGATTTAAAATCTTATTTATCAAATCTTATGTAAGCTTTAAATGTGTTGTCATCAATCACCAAAAAGGGGGAGATTGAAAGTGCATTCATCTCTTTTGTGAGTTTTGGTGATTTGGATAACAACACATTTAAAGGTCTAACGAGTTTGCTAAGTGTTGAACAGGAAATTCAGTATGATGAACATACTTGAATAGTGTATAATGATCAGTGAACAAAGGTTCAACACGAGGTTAAATAACCAATGAGACAATGCAAATGGATATAATATGATCTCTATATTGGTTTGAATATATGGACAAGACCTGAGAAATCACTACATGCATATGACCAGAATAGAGGACAAAGTGATTTAGAGGATTGGTCAAGCCAAAGAGAATAAGATATGAGGAATCGTGAATTGGCTTGACCATATTACTATCAGTCCATATATGCTTCTATGAGAATCAAACTAGAGCTTGATTGATCTTGACAGTTATATCTAGAAGACATTCAAGCAAGGTTCACAATATTGAAGAAATGATTCTCTCAATAAATGCTCAATATGATGTGACTCAAGAATGGCTTGATAGGGTGAAGATAGCAAGGAAAGGGCTTCGAGGAACTAAGCGAAGGTGAAGGCCAAGCGACGGCTTGTAGACCGAGGTACCATGGCTAAGGTGAAGAAGAGAGTACTTGCACTAAGTCGATGAACTAATCAGCTATGAAGAGTTATAACATGTTGATGCATCAGTAAGGTGACTTGAAGCCATGATTTGAACTCATATAAGGTGATATGGTACAAGTCATAGGGTTTGATTTGAGTTTGCTTCAAAAGGTGAGACAAAGATGTTTGTGATCCTTATGAAGCAATGCCATGGAGAAATCACACAAGAGACACCAATGACTCAAGGAGTTTACTTCATTATATTTTATTTAACTTGAGTATAGGAATCGTCGTACTATAAAGGGGGATCCAAAAAGAAGGTTGGTGTTTGCCAAAGCTCAAACCTCTCTATTCAAAAGCTATTTTTGAAAAGCAAAAATCTCTTTAACGTTCTATGGTTGACCGTGGTTAGGGTTGAGAAACCTAGAGTGTTCTTGCTGAAAAGCAGCTGAACTTCTTCAACTGCAGCTGAGCTTTCCAGCTGAACTTGACTTCAGCTGAGTTGATCTTCTTCAGCTGCAGCTGAGCTTTTCAGCTGAGCTGAACTTCAGCTGAGTTGAGCTTTCTCAACTTTAGCTGAACTCAACTTCAGCTGTGAACGTCTTTGACCATACACCAGCTGAACTTGCCTCCGGGCAGTTGAGCTAGGGTTTTCTCTCCTAAACTCACTGGTCAAGACCGGTTGAACTGGTCCTGAGGGGCAGTTCAGCTGGTCTCTGACCCCTCTGACCTCTGATCTGCAGTCTGCCAGTCAGACTGGCAAACAGGTCGCCAGGAGCTGTCAGGGGCGGTTCAACCGCCCCCCCTGGGCGGTTCAACCGGTTTTGGTCAACTTTGACCAGTCTGCGGTCAGTCTGCGGGTCAGTCTGCCAGTCAGACTGGCAGACAGGCTGCCTGGCCTGCCAGGGGCGGTTCAACCGGTCTCAGGCAGAAAAATCTGCCCAACGGCTAGTTTTGAGCTCCACCTATATATACTACCTCCTACCTCTCTCCCCACAGGAGTGAGCACGATTTGAACTCCATTTCTAACCCAAGAAACACCTCCCTCTCCCTCACACACATCTCTTGCCTCTCCCATTTCAAATCTTTGGAGAGGAATCTTTGAGTGAGCTTGAGAGCTGCGGTTTTTGTGCTCCATCTCTAAATCTCTCTTGCTCTTCTTCATTCGAGCTTTGGTACTACATCGAGTTCTTTGTGGATTCATTACTCTTGGAGCTTCTAGCTCCTAGACGACTAGGTGTCTCTTGTGAGTCTCCAAATCTTGTGGAAGACCACAAGAAAGTTTGTATTACCCGCTCGTTTGAGCAAAGATTATTGTGTGGGCTTGACCTTTGTGGTCGGCAAAGGGAGGATTAGGGTTGAAAGAGACCCGGCTCTTTGTGGGCGCCTCAACGAGGAAGTAGGGCACCTTTTGTGGTGTGACCGAACCTCGGGATAAATCTTGTGTATCTTGTGTTCTTGCTCATTGTGTTTGTTAGTGTTCTTCGTTCTCTCACCATTCCGTGGAAGATTGTTTATATCTTTTTGTTGTGTGGATTTTGAGAAGTGCCCTTCTCTGATCTACTACTTTGAATCCTGTGGATCAACTAGAACATCTCATTTCCAAAGTTAACTAGGTGAATTTCGAGATCAATTCAGTTTTACCCAGTTTGCTTCTAGTTTTTGTTGAAAAAGTTTTAACTTGCCTATTCACCCCCCCCCCTCTAGGCAACTTTCAATTATTCTCGCTTCACTTGGGTATTCTTTTTGCAGGAAAAATCTCAAACCCAAGAGACCTTAAAGGGATTCTTGAGATGGGCTCAAAATGAGTTCGGATTAAGAATCAAGAAGATAAGAAGCGAAAACGGGACGGAGTTCAAGAACTCTCAAATTGAAGGCTTTCTTGAGGAGGAGGGCATCAAGCATGAGTTCTCTTATCTCTACACACCTCAACAAAATGGTGTAGTGGAGAGGAAGAATAGAACTCTACTGAACATGGCAAGAACCATGCTCGATGAGTACAAGACTCCGGACCGGTTTTGGGCTGAGGCGATTAACACCGCCTGCTACTCCATCAACCGGCTCTACCTTCACTGAATCCTCAAAAAGACATCATACGTACACCTCACCGGTAAAATGTCCAATGTTTCTTATTTTAGAGTCTTTGGTAGCAAATGTTTTATTATTGTTAAAAGAGGTAGAAAATCTAAATTTGCTCCTAAGGCTGTAGAAGGATTTTTACTTGGTTATGACTCAAACACAAGGGCATATAGAGTCTTCAACAAATCCACTGGATTAGTTGAGGTTTCTTGTGACATTGTGTTTGATGAGACTAATGGCTCTCAAGAAGAGCAAGTTGATCTTGATGAATTAGATGATGAAGAGGCTCCGTGCGTCGCGCTAAGGAACATGTCCATTGGGGATGTATGTCCTAAGGAATCCGAAGAGCCCACTCAAGCACAAGATCAACCATCATCTTTCAATCAAGCATCGCCACCAACTCAAGATGAGGATCAGACTCAAGATAATGAAAATGAAGATCAAGAGGATGAGCCACCTCAAGAGGAGGACAATGGTCAAGGGGGATATGAAGTTGATCAAGATAAGGAAGATGATCAAGAAATTCAGAGTCAAAGACCGCCACACCCAAGAGTCCACCAAGAGATTCAAAGAGATCACCCCGTGAACTCCATCCTTGGCGATATTCATAAGCGGGTAACCACTCGATCTCGAGTCGCTCATTTTTGTGAACATTACTCTTTTGTCTCCTCTATTGAGCCATACAGGGTGGAGGATGCACTAAGAGATTCAGATTGGGTGTTGGCAATGCAAGAGGAGCTCAACAACTTCACGAGGAATGAGGTATGGCATTTAGTTCCACATCCTAACCAAAATGTTGTAGGTACCAAATGGGTATTCCGCAACAAGCAAGATGAGCATGGTATGGTGACAAGGAACAAAGCCCGACTTGTGGCCAAGGGCTATTCACAAGTCGAAGGTTTGGATTTCGGTGAAACCTATGCACCCATAGCTAGGCTTGAGTCAATTCGCATATTACTTGCCTATGCTACTTACCATGGCTTTAAACTTTACCAAATGGACGTGAAAAGTGCCTTCCTCAATGGACCAATCAAGGAAGAGGTCTATGTTGAGCAACCTCCCGGCTTTGAAGATAGTGAGTACCCTAACCATATTTATAAACTCTCACAGGCGCTTTATGGGCTCAAGCAAGCCCTAAGAGCATGGTATGAATGCCTAAGAGATTTCCTTATCACTAATGGATTCAAAGTCGGCAAAGCCGATCCTACTCTCTTTACTAAAACCATTGCAAAAGATTTGTTTGTATGCCAAATTTATGTTGATGATATCATATTTGGGTCTACTAACAAATCTACTTGTGAAGAGTTTAGTAGGATAATGATTCAAAAATTCGAGATGTCTATGATGGGGGAGTTGAAGTATTTTCTAGGATTTCAAGTCAAGCAACTCCAAGAGGGCACCTTCATCTGCCAAACAAAGTACATTCAAGACATTCTTAACAAGTTTGGAATGAAGGATGTGAAGCCCATCAAGACACCCATGGGAACTAATGGGCATCTCGACCTCGACACGGGAGGTAAATTCGTAGATCAAAAGGTATACCGATCGATGATAGGATATTTACTCTATTTATGTGCATCTCGACCAGACATTATGCTTTCTGTATGCATGTGTGCAAGGTTCCAAGCCGATCCTAAGGAAGTTCACCTTAGGGCTGTGAAAAGAATCATGAGATATTTAGTTTATACACCTAAGTTTGGACTTTGGTACCCCAAGGGATCCACTTGTGATTTAATAGGATATTCAGATGCCGATTGGGCAGGGTGTAAAATTGATAGGAAGAGCACATCAGAGACTTGTCAGTTTCTGGGGAGATCCCTAGTGTCTTGGGCTTCAAAGAAACAAAACTCAGTAGCTCTTTCTACCGCCGAAGCCGAGTATATTACCGCAGGCCATTGTTGTGCGCAATTACTTTGGATGAGGTAAACCCTCAGGGACTATGGCTACAAATTGAACAAAGTCCCTCTCCTATGTGACAATGAGAGTGCAATCCGCATGGCGGATAATCCCGTTGAACACAGCCACACTAAGCACATAGACATTCGGTATCACTTTTTGAGGGATCACCAACAAAGGGGGGATATCGAGATTGCTTATGTTAGCACCAAAGAACAATTAGCCGATATCTTTACCAAGTCATTAGATGAGAAAACTTTTAGCAAACTTAGGAATGAGCTAAACATTCCTGATTCTCGGAATTTTGATTGAAACATTGCACATATAGCTCATTTATATACCTTTGATCATATCTCTTTCATGACTACGACTAATGTGTTTTAAAGTGTATTTCTATGCTAAGTCGTAGATTGAAAGGGAAATGGAGTCTTCGGCGAAGACAAGGCTTCCACTCCACTCTATCGGTATCTTTTACCCTTCGCCGTCACACTCTACATGACTCTCACATTGGTATAATCTTCACTCATATTTCATTTACCAATGAGGGAGAAAGTAATAAGGGCTCTCAAACGTCTCCGTTTTTGGCGATTAATGCCAAAGGGGAAAATATTAAGCCCAAAGCAAAAGGACCGCACCACCAACTTCAAAAACTTTCAAAATGATGATTTATGTTTGTCTTTTCAAATGGTATCTTATGAAAGAAATTTATTCAATTGATATGATATTTTCAATTGGTATATTTAAAGATGGAATTTCAAAACTAGTATCTAAGTATAAGTTCCAATTGGTATCTATTAAAACCCTCTTGAAGACTAAGAGGAGAATTTATTTCGGGGGAGTTTTGTTTAGTCAAAGGAAAAGCATTTGAAACAGGGGGAGAAATTTCAAAACTTGAAAATGCTTCTTGCAATCTTATTCATATACCTTTGACTATTTGCAAAAGTCTTTAAAAAAATTTCCAAAAAAAAGAATTTGCAAAAACAAAACAAGTGGTGCAAATGTGGTCCAAAATGTTAAATATATCAAATCAAACTTATATGCTTAGAAATGCTTTCATTTCAAAATAACTTATGCACATTTGTCAAAAAGCAAACTAGTTACATTTCTACACTTTGTATTTGCTTTGGTTTGTGTTGGCATCAATCACCAAAAAGGGGGAGATTGAAAGGGAAATAGTCTCAACAATTCCTATAATCGTTTTTGGTGTTTGACGACCATCACAAACCTTGTGGACTAACCAGTTTGCCCAGTTGATCATTTCACAGGGCATAAGTTCATCTACAACTATATTAAATCGACTATCCGGAATACCGTAGATTATTCCGTACATGAGAAGATTTTTGGAAAAACACCTAAGCGCGGACCGTCCGGACCTTTGCGGCGGACCGTCCACGGCACCAAGGTGACCCTCGGACAGGAACACTACAAAAACACAAGTCTACACTACGGACCGTCCAATGGAGAAGCGAACACCGTCCGAGACCAAGCGCAGACCGTTCGCCCTCAAGCGCGGACCGTCCGGGTTCGGTAAAATGTATTTTTAGCGTCCTCGCAGACCGTCCGGGGTGCACGACTGGACCATCCACGACTGCTTTATCTGACATCTGACGACGCATTAAATGCTTTATAGCCGTTGATATAGCCGTTACTGCTGACCGTTGCGATTTTAGTCGTTGATGTGCAGGGTCGGACCGTCCGGACCAGGGGCGCGGACCGTCCGCGGTCGGCAAAAAGGGAGCAACGGCTAAGAAGTGGTTGGGGGCTATAAATACAACCCGAACCACCTCCATTCACTTCACCCAAGCACTCCAATCCTTCTCATTCAATACAAGAGCTAGCAATCCATTCCAAGACACAATCAAAGCTTCCAATCTCTCCAAGTTTCACAATTGAGACAAGTGATCATTAGTGATTAGTGACTTGAGAGAGAGAGAGTGATATGTGTGTTATTTGTCACTCTTGTTGCTTGGCTTTTGTAATCGTGCTTTCTTTTTTCCCATTCTTATTCTCAAGTGACTTGTAATCAAACCAAGAGACACCAAGTGTGTGGTGGTCCTTTTGGGGTCTAAGTGACTCGTTTGATTAAGGAGAAAGCTCACTCGGTCTAAGTGACCGTTTGAGAGAGGGAAAGGGTTAAAAGAGACCCGGTCTTTGTGACTACCTTAACGGGAACTAGGTTCTTTGGAACCGAACCTCGGTAAAAAATCATCGTGTTCATCCGCTTTAATTCTTGGTTGATTTGTTTTCTCTCTCTTTCGGACTCAGATTTTATTCTAACGCTAACCCCGGCTTGTAGTGTGTTTAAGTTTGTAAAATTCAGATTCCGCCTATTCACCCCCCATCTAGGCGACTTTCACTAACATATACCTCTTCCTCTAAATACCCATTCAAAAAGGCACTTTTGACATCCATTTGAAAAAGCTTAAAACCCTTTGAAGCAGCAAAGGCTAAAAGCATCCTAATGGCCTCTAAACGGGCAACAGGGGCAAAGGTATCCTCATAATCAATTCCCTCTTTTTGATAATACCCTTGGGCAACCAACCTCGCCTTGTTTCTCACTACCAAACCATCCTCACTCTGTTTGTTTTTGAAAACCCATTTTGTACCGATGGGATGGCAGTAACAAGGAGGTGGCACCAAAACCCAAACCTGATTTCTTTCAAAATTTTCAAGCTCCTCATGCATAGCATTAACCCAGTTAGGATCAGATAAAGCATGTCCAACATCTCGGGGCTCAAAAGTAGCAACAAAAGCTGAGTGAGCAAAATGAGAAATGTGTTGTGACCTAGAGCGAGTGACTCGATCGTGAAGCTCCCCGATCATCTGCTGAGGTGGGTGACAGCGCTGAATATGCTGTGGAGCCTCCCTTGAGGAAGTGGCCTCCCCCTCAACAATAGATTCAACTTCTCCAGTCTCAGCAGGAGCTGGGTCGAGTGGACCCCAAGTGGTGGAAGGAGTGGGGTCGGGTCTGTCAGCCGTAGTAGTGGAAGCAGGCTCGACTAGGCGGCTGGTGGAGTTGGCTCGAGAGAAACCCAATCAGCGTCGTCGTGCTCCTCCTCCACAAAGATGGTCTGTCCCATCTGATCTAGACCTACAGGCTCAAAGACAGGGGATGGACAAGGTGCAGTCTCATCGAATGTAACCTCACAAGTCTCCATAATGCGGTTAGTCTCTAGGTTAAGAACACGATAAGCATGATAATGTATTGCATAACCCAGAAAAAACCCATCAGAAGACCAGGACTCAAACTTGTCCAGATTACCCTATTTTAGCACAAAGCATCTGCAGTCAAATACCCTAAAATGACTGACCTTGGGCGATCGTCCAAATCGCCGCTCATAAGAAGTTTTGTTCAAAAAAGACCAAAGAAAGATGCGATTGGACACATGGCAAGCAGTGTTGATCGCTTCGACCCAAAAACGCCTAGGAGTCCTATGCTCATCAAGCATCGTCCTAGCCATCTCAACAAGGGTCCGATTTTTGCGTTCAACAATACCATTCTGCTGGGCACATACGGAGAGTAAAACTGATGCTTGAGTCCCAAAGAAGCACAAAAGGTTGCAAATTGAGTATTTTTGAATTATGTGCCATTGTCACTGCGTATAACTCTCATGGCATTTTTAGGAAACTCATTTTGCAACCGAAGAATCAAATCTCGAGCATGAGTTAAAGCCTCATCCTTCGTCGTCATAAAGAACACCCAAGAGTAGCGAGAGAAGTCGTCAACAACCACAAGCACATACCACTTCTCTCCAAAAGAGCAAACTCTGGCTGGACCAACAGTGTCCATATGAAGCAATTCGCCAGGATGCGAGGTCATCACCTTGGTGACCGGGGAATGGGAATCGACAATCATTTTGCCATGATGACAAGGGTGACAGACAAGATCTTTCTCAAATTTTAATTTAGGCAATCCTTGGATGAGGTCAAGTGAGCTCAAATGACACAAAACATCAAAGCTCAAGTGACCTAGCCTCCTATGCCACTTCCAAAGAGAAGAGGAAGATCCTGCCAACAAACATCGAGAAGGGCCAGAAGAATGTGAAAAATCAGCACTGAAAACTCGACCAAAAGGGGAAATCTGGTAAATAAGATCCCCACGGGCATCCAAAACTCGAGACAATCCCTTCTTAAAGCGCAATTCATAGTCATCCTCAAGGAGTTGCGAAACTGAAAGCAGATTGAAATGCAGATTCGAGACCAAAGCAACATCCTTGAGAATAAAGCTCTCGTTCACCCGAATGGTGCCATGAGAAACAACCTTACCTCTTGACTTATCCCCGAATGTGATGTATTCCGTACCAATCACAGGGTTGAGGTTGGAGAACCATTTTGAGCTTCTGGTCATGTGGCGCGAACAACCGGAATCCATGAGCCACATGTTTTCCAGGCCTCCATCATGCATCAATAATAAGACACGGGGTGAGCAAATGGCACAACACTGGGGTAAGTAAACTGTGAAGAATACCAGTGCTGCGGTATTTGCCCCTGAAAAGTGTTAGGGAAAACACCAAACATCCCCGGTCCCGAAGGGAAGCGATCACCACAAGAAGGAAATTGTGGTCCGCTGGGGAAGTATGAACCAAAGCATCTATCACATGGTCCTTGGCCATATGGCACACGACCAGCATCTCGTCGGGCACGACCACCACGTGGTCTCACTGCCTGAGGCCTAGCGACAAGAGGCAAAACACCTCTAGGCCTCCCAGGACGTCTCTGAACAGGCTGAGCATGAACACTATGAGAGGGGCGATTCATGTCCTTCTTGCTCGACTCAGAAACCTGCCGCTCATCTCTCATCCTCCTAAAGCAAAAAGAAGCTAGATGCCCATTCCTCTCACAATATTCACAATGGTACCTCACCTCTCTCTTGGGTGGATTTTGTTTGTAGGAGGGGGCTTTCTTTTTGGATGGCTGAGGAGCTCTAGGAAGGGAATCACTAGAGATGTTGGGAAAGGTGTCAAGTGTGTTCCTAAGATGGTTAGGTTTTGGAAGCCACACTTGTTTCTGTGGAGGAGCTCTCATAGGTTCATCAATCACACTATCTCTCACAGGGGTGACAGGCTTAGCAGAGGTGGTTTTGATAAGCTTGGGAGTGGGTGAAGGTTTCTCTGAAGGTGTCAAACCACTGCACTCACCAACCTTGCCAAAGCGAGCGACACTCCCATCCTTAGTAGCAAAGCCTAACCCCGGTCCGCCAGTTCCCCTCTTGAACTGACTGACCATCATGCCCAATTGGGGATCACTGCACGACACCCAACTCAAGATAGATCGAAGGTATGTGTTTTCTTCCTCGATTCTTGTCTTGTCGTGTCTGCAGGACTCAAGGGCAGATTGCAAACCCTCACAAAGTGCACACTGCGTAGGTGCAGGGGCACTCACTCAGCTAGCCTTCTCAAGCAAAGCTATCCTAGCGTCTCTCTCTGCTAGCTCAGTCTGCAGCCAGGACAAATGGTACACGCTCCCAACAGGATAGACCTAGATCTCAACTCGTCATGCTCATCTAGCAAGGTGGAGTACTTGGTCTGCAAAGTGGTGATGTTTGACATGTGTAGAGCGCACTCATCACATTCAGTCTCGTCGGACACCTCAACTGAAGCTCTAGCAGACTCAAGTTCCCTAAGCATGCTCTTGTACTTGGATCTAAACTCTCTCCTCTCATGAACAGCCTGCTTAAGCAACTTATCCTGACTAGCCAAAGCAGCATTCAACTCTTCTATCTCAGCGGCGAGATCATCGGTGGAAGGTAGTACCTCAGAAGTAGTGTCGTCGTCGATGTCTTTGTCGTCGCTGGTGTTGTCTGCGTCCTCACCAAGTGCCATGGTGCAGAAGCCTCCTGCGGTGTCGGCGATGAAGCACAACATGTTCAGCTTGTCCTCGACCCGCCTCTCAGTCTCCTTGTCGCTCGAGGAAGATACAACATCGTCGGAATCATGGTCGAGGTCGCTGAGGGAGGCGAGGAAGGCATGCTCCTTGATCTTTGCCTTCTGAAGGTACTTCTTGAGCGTCTCCTTGTCAAATCCTCCCTTGGACTTGTACTTGCCGGAGGAGTACTTGCCCTTGCGCCGACCAGAGTGATGGTCGCGTGGGCCAGACTCTGATTTGCGCTTCTTGGGGCAGCTGACAACGAAGTGGTCGAGATCGCCATAGTTGTAGCATCCGTCCTTGGACCCACCACACCACCATACGGTTGTTGTGTAACCGCGTGAACCAGTTGGCCACAAGTGCCAGCTCCTCATCCCCAAGGCTCTCCACCTGCTCCTCTGTAATAGACAATAAAGAAGATAGAGCAAACATAGCAGGTGTGGAGTTAGAAGCAGAATCACTTCGAGAGACTAGGGCCATGGTGGGTGCACTAGGGTTCTCAATCTTGGCCTGAGTCTGGTGGTCAATCTCTGTGGACTTGAGCTTTCTAAAGAGCTCGATCATGGTGAGAGTCTCGTAGTTGGGCGACTCGATGATCGCCGAGACCTTCACCTCCCAAACCCTCCGATCTAGAGCATGTAGTAATTTTAGCGCTATCTCATGATCACTATAGGGTAGTTGTGCCTTGTTGGCACACATCTTGTTCACAATTGACTGGAACCTGGAGAACATAGAATCAATGGTCTCTCCAGCCAACTATGTGAAGTTCTCGTACTCTCGCCTTTACGTCTCAAACAGTCTGGTCTTCACATGATTGTTGCCCTCATGGAATCTCTCGAGGATAGACCAGATCTGATGAGCCATAGTCAGATGTCCAACTCGCTCAAACTCACCAAACGAGAGACACGAGAACAAAGTGTTTCGAGCTTTGTTGTTCGAACCATGGAACTCCATTTGAATTGGAGTAATCTGGTCACTTGTAGCATCGAAAATCACATCGAGGCAAATTTCCCAAACCCGGTAACTGATGCTTTGAAGATAAGCAGACGTGCGAATCTTCCAGTACGGGTAATTGGTCCCATTGAAGAACAGAGGTTTGCCAACACCTCGTTCCATGTCGCCTACGTGGATTTCGAACCGATTAGGGAAGGGAAATCCTTAACCGGCTCCGATACCCATTGTAGGACCGGTAAGGCGACCAGAGAGGGTGAATGAGAGTCAATCGGATTTTGCTTCCAAACACTTAAAATTAACACTTCAGTTCAATTGAGATGAAGCAAGTGCTCAAACCATGAACACATCAGCGAACGAGTGATCTCATGATTACAAAACGTTCCTAATACTCACATGAGACTAGCAAAACAAACGGATCGCAAATCGGACACCAAAAAGTCCAAAACGGACTCTAACGAAAAAAGAATAACTACTGCTTAACAACTTTTATGTATATACAAAAAATATCCTAATACCTTTTTCCTTCCTTGAATCTTTTAGTTTTAGTCAGTTCATGAAAAATTTTATACTAGAAATTTCTTCTTATCCATAATGGATTTACCTGGACCAATACAAGAGATTCTTGTGCTATTTGGGGGATTTGGTCTTCTACTAGGAGGTCTAGGAGTAGTATTACTTACCAACCCAATTTATTCTGCCTTTTCGCTGGGATTAGTTCTTGTTTGTATATCCTTATTCTATTTTTTTATTAAATTCCAACTTTGTAGCTGTCGCACAACTTCTTATTTATGTGGGAGCCATAAATGTCTTGATCATATTTGTTGTAGTCCAACACAGTATCGTCAACAAGTGATGTTTTCAGCAGTACGAAATTATGTTCTTCGATTCAAAACTAGACCAAACGAACTCTAATTGAAATGAAATTTTACACACACCTGAGCAAATACGTTTCCAAGATCTCCCCTAATTTTGAGCTCAATCGGACTTGTGAATCACCCGCAGATTTATAAATACAGCAAGAAATTGGGGTTTTGTTGGGGTTTTCTAGAATGAGTTCAAACTGAGTTTTTCTCAAATGGCGACTCAAATATGCAACAACTAGGTGTATGCAGTGATCCGAAGAGTGCAACTCACCACCAATCAATCTCCAAACCAAATCCTCTCAAAGGAATAAAAGGGTTTTCACCAACAACACAAGATCGGGGAAAAGGAGAAACCAAGACTATAAAACTTTAGAAATTCCAGTAAGGGTACAAACTGAGATGTGAAGCAAAGAGTCCTGTGGGCCGGATCGGCGACCCTTTCTCTGATTAAACTTGAAAATGAAAAACACAGTCGAAGTACAAAATCGTTGTGGAACGCTCGGCTCAACTGGTGTCTACATAGAGAGAAAACTAGGAGCTCTAGAATGAGTGCTCAAACAAATGGTAGCCAAGGGATGTTGAACTAACCAGCCCTCACCTCTATTTATAGAGGATTATTCTCACTTTCTAAACTATCCCTATTTACATAGAGCCTATCCACTCCACCGGTGGCAAAATGGACCAACTCCTAGGTTTTCGATCCGACGGCCACGTCCTTCACACGGAGTTGCTTCACCTTGACACACCCTCCGCGGTCACGCCACGTGCCGCTACCGGTTCCCTCTGGAATATCCACCGCGGAGTTTTGAGGCCCAAACTTAGTAAAACCCGCCATCCGTAGCGCTAGGTGGTTTTGAGGCCCAAACCACGAAACCTGCTGTGAGCACCGCACCTCGTGCACGTCCTCCATGATCAGACGTGTGTCCCGCCAGTCCTCGACCATGCCGACAACATGGTCCACTCCACCACGTCCTCGCACAAGTGTGTGTCCCGGGTGTCAGCCACCGCGGTTGGTCACATGGCTGCTCTGATCTGTCAGTCAAGACCCAGCACTCGCCCTTCACCGCTCTCGGTCCATCAGCACAAGCCCGCATGACCTTTACCTCAGTCATCGACCACCGTTCCTGTGCTCCACACCTGCATACCACAAGTCGACCGATATGGTTGCACAAGCATAATCTCACACTCTGGTCAGTCCACTGACTACTCCAGAGTGCTACCCGTTGACAATCACTCATCATCAACCCGAACTACAAGGGACAAGTCAACCTTGTGTTCTTAAAACTGTACCAATTCCATTCTTCTTAATTGAGAGTTAGAGCTCTTGACCATTACGTTAAAAAAGGAATAATTTTGGTGGGTCAAAAGAGACAAAAATAATAGCATAAATTAGCTATTTTTATTGGTATAGACTAATTTTGATCGGTCTCTAAATTTTGTATTGTCGGTTTGCTGATGACAACATATAAAAATTAGCCTGCCTAATTTTCGTCAGCTACGGTGAGCCAATGAAAAGCATCTTTGGCACGGTTTTGACTCTGGATTTTTCTTAAAAAGGCTAGAGACATACCGAATGCTTTTTAGATCCTCTCCAGCGGACCTTGTAAAAATACTGTTTGTACAGTAAATTACACTATTTGCATAATAAAGTTTGAAATAGTGATTAAGATAGAAAATAGAATCAGGAGTCTGCTGGAGATAGTCTTAAAACGACCTTCCTTGAGAAGCTCTGATGTTTTTTAGTAGGGGCATGTTTGTCAGGGCTTTGGTTGTACCTTTTCCTTAAAAAAGGCAAATATGTGCTAAACATCAATTTTTAAAACGACTTCTCTTCAAAAGCCAGAGCTATTTTTTTACTAGACAGGAGAAGCCATAAAATATGGCTCAACCGGTTTGCTTCTCTAAATTTTGTAAAATAGTCCTCCCAACACCAACTTGTTTTTTTTATTAGGTCTTGTACCCCTTTCCTGTTTGGTCCTCTACATTAACTGTAATACAATGGCTCATTAATAAAAATAGGGTAGAAGTCACTTTTTTTGCTAAATGACTGAAAAACAATTTTGGCTTCTCTATAAAAGCAACTTTACTAGAAAAGCTAGAGCCAAAGCTATTTCTAGATAAGCCAAAGATCTGTTAAATATACTAGTACAGAGAAGTTCTATATAGGCGGTTGTGAACACATTTGTACTATCGTTTTTAGAACTGCCAGTACTAGGGGCCAATAAGAAAAATTATTTGTACAGGCGTGTAACTGAGAACCGCTAGTGGTAATCGATTTGACTGGCGGTCGGGATAAGAAGACCGCCAGTGGAAATCGATTTCCAGTGGCGGTCAAGTTAATAAAACCGTCAGTGAAAAACATAAAATGTGTTTTAAAAATAGCCGCCCGTCTCCGTCGCAAGTCGCGACATTTTTCGCGCAAAATTCGTGGCTACGCGGTCGGTGGGAATCAAACCCACAACCACACCCTCGCGCGTAGCCCCTACCATTCCGTATATCACTTACTTAGTTACTTTATATCTATATTGCAATTTTGTTGCCTACATATTAAAACAATTCAAGTATAAATTGACTATTTGAGGTTGCAAACGAATTCAATGAAAAAGTTGTCAACTACAAAGTTTCATAACTTTTAGAGTTCTATAACTTTTTTTGTACTTTTCTCGTCTGAGTTCGTTTACGAATTTTGCATTTTAAATTTGACAAATTTAGATGCAATTTTTGAGAGCCAAAATGATTTCAAATAAAAAAAGTTGTCAACTACAAATTTTTATAACTTTTAGAGATCTACAACTTTTATGTTGATGTTTTTTCATACGAGATCATTTGAATAACTCAAAACATTCAGGATAAAATGATTTTTAGTGGCGGTTTCTTAAGAAAACTATCACTAGAAATCGTTTTTTAGTGACGGTTCCTTAAGACCGTCACTAGAATGGATTTTTAGTGACAGTTTTCTTAAGGAACCAGATGTAGAAATATGATTTCTAGTGGTGATTTTCTTAAGAAATTGCCACTAAAAATAACACTGCGTTTGATAACTGAAACCGTCTGTAAAAATTAAACTCCACCACATGGTCGAGCTATTTTCTACTAGTGATAGGTTCTTAGTCTAGCTATTTCGTAGGCTAATCATAGCCAACGAAAATTAGGCTAGACAATTGCAAATTAACTATTTATAACCACTAATAACACATTTAAATACATACATATTCTGCATCCATATTAAATAAATTCAAGCACATATCCATCCACATCATATGCATTATCACGTATTCATTCACGTAACACAAATCATACAAACCATGTTTATAAATTTATAAGAATTCTTAAACTATCATCAATTGTTCAAGGCTTAATTGTTTTAAACAACGTAACAAGTATCAATGGATTTGTATAGCCTAGGCCCTAGGGCGACGCTCGCTTCTTCCCACGGCTCCCCGTTCTCCATTAGCGCTCCTCGGCGATAATGGTGCTCTTTCTTTCTCTCTCCCTCCCCCCCCCCCCCCCCCCCCCCCCCCCCGGCCTAACGGCAGGTTGTTACCGGAGATCACGTTTGATCTCTCTCTCTCTCCCTCTCTATCTCTCTATCTCTCTTCCGGAGATCACGTCTGATCTCAACGATCCCCCGCTGGATAGCACGCGAGGAAGGTGCCCTGGTGATTAGGGCCCACCTGGAAGCGGCAAGCGTGCGAGACACATCTGAGATGCGGTCCCACGCGACAGCGGCGTCTAGATGAGTCCATGCCCGCGCGCGATGCCGAGAGGCAAACCTGGCAAACGGGTCCCACCGAGCAGCTACTGGGTTCCTTATGCGGGCGAATGCGATGTCGAGGTAGGGAGACTGACAGGGTTGTCCCACCTGTTGGCACTAGATGGTTGATGGAATGAACTGGGCCGACTTGGCAAAGAGTTGGGCTGGTTTAGTGAGATTAGGACCATACGACGCTTTGTTCTTTTTTTATTTTTCTTTCACTTACAATTTCAGTTTTCAAATTTGAATTCAAATCTGTGTTTAAATATCAAAGCACATTTATATGCACATCCCAAAATTTCAGCATGATGCAGTACTTTCCTTTTATTTCCTTTTGTATTTATTTTAACCAAAAAGGGAAATTATGCTTCCATGATAAAACACAATAATAGAAATAAGACTAATATTATTTTCTTAGACAACTAAAGTCTTAGAATCCCCATTTTGGGGTTTACATGTGGTCTTCTATCGGGCCCCTAAGCACTTGACGTGGATAGTGGAGCCTGGCTATTAAGACCCTCCCTTGCTTCGACATCTAGGTGAAGTCCTTCCTCATCATGGCCTTCGGAGTCTTCAATGGACATGAGGTGGTCATCGACTCGATCAACTATGTCGACAAGTCTAACTCCTGCGGGACAAAGTCCTTCATTCACATGAGTTAAGTCTGGTGATTTGATCAGACAATATTGACCAGATTGATGGTCGAGGTCCCCCTTCTCCCCAACAACGGCTTTTGCCTTCTCGTGAAGTCTCATTCGGTCCTAGCTAAAGTATCGCCTTTTCGAGCTACATCACAAACTGACAATCGTCAACCCATGTCAAGCAGTTCTTGTCATTTAGAGCAAGCTCCACGAAGTCAATTCTATTGGCTTTGATCGTAAACTATCACTCAAAATTAATTTCATGTTAATTAGTTGTATTCTATACCAATAAATTAAATGGTCATATATAGGAAAAACTTTAAGCATGCATTATTCAATTTATTTTTTAAACAAAAAACATAGAGTAAATAATCATAGGAGCATGCATGTAATTTAAATGTGAAAAATTTTATTAAACAAATTCAAAGCAGTTTATTTAAGTGCAATATTTATAGTAGAAAAATAAGCAATTCTGCGTACAAAAGGTAAAAGCAACCCAAAAGGGTAAATTTTGCAACCCAAGAGAACCACAAGTGGCCTAGACGCGTCTCAATTTGGATGCAGGGCGCCCTAGTGAGGCTCACATTAGCAGTATGTCGAGGACGCGACCTAGCATGGTAGGCAGGCACATGCGGCAACGTATGCGACAATCCGCGAGCATGGCTGGCAATGGTGCAACGGCTCGTGCGATAGGCGCAACTGGCGATGGTGTTGCGCGACCGTGAAATAAATCTTACCATAAGAATTTAGTATGCAACGCATCTGACTGCAATACTTTCTAGAGCATGCATCCAGCCCCAAGAATTCAATCTAGGTCGTACATCTAACCATAAGAATTCAATGTAGATTGAATAGATCTACTAAACCATAGGTCTATAGCAGATGAGTATTATGCTTCTTGATTTAGTGAACAAAGATTAGTGAACAAAGACAGATCTGACGTGTAGGATAGTTTGGCAAGACCAGGTACGTACCGACATGAGGGAGAGTTGGTTAGACTAGATCCGCTACAAATGTTGGCTAGGATAAGCATGTTATATCGAGACTAAACCCTTCCGTCAATAGTAGAAACGTGAGAATGACATAGAAGACTTGTTTTTCCCTTCCTGCCACAATGTAAACGCATAGAGATAGATGAGAGATAATGGTAAAGGATGTCTTCTATTCTATTCTCTTGTTATCGTTAGGAAGGGGGCTATAAATTTGGGGAAAAATCCGTGCGAACCGGTCGCACAGCAGCGCGAACTAGTCTAGATTGCTTACGCATGGCAATCTTATCAGCCGGCTGGACAGGCGCATGCAGGCCCACGCACAACGCCGCCTTGCCCTCGGCTCAGCTCGGAATGTGAAGACAAAAGGATCATGGCTCGGCGCTTTGTTGCTAGGAGAGATGTGCGACTGGATTGCTGGTGTCGCCGCAACTGCTAAGTTCGTGTAGCTGTCAGACATGATTCGTAAGACTGCTGGAACGAGGAGGCTTGCCCCAGGTCTAAATCCACCTCGTTGTTTCTATCAGCACTCATGTGCAACAACTCAGGCCACTAAGTGTTCAATGAAATGACAGAGAAGAGTTATGGCTAGAGAAAAGCAGTAATGTTACAAATATAAAAATAGAATAGACATGAAATTTGCCTTGTCATCTAAAATCTAGAATGTTTGAGTCCTTGTACAAAATAAAAACCAAACAGTACAGTCATATATTGTCATTATCTAGCACTCCATCAAAATGTAATTGCCTAATAGTTGATGCAGCATCTTTATCAACTCTGAATAAGAGACTAGTGTATCCTCCTTGTAAACCACGAGCATCCATTATAGAAGAAATCATGTGCATATTAAAACCCGACATTGTGGCATTAGCATAAGAACCCTGCATTGATGGAATTGTCGTAGTTGAAGGTTGGCCATATGTAGGATCTAGGACACCGGCTAGAGGGGGGTGAATAGACGGTTTTGACTAAAATCAACAATATTAAATAAATTTAATCAATACAACAAGAGGAATAAATTCTCTAGTGTCAATAAGTAAACAATGTATGAAAAACAACTACGGAGATTGAATACTTGAAGAACAATAAGCAAATCACTAATCAATTGCAAGGCAATAAGTAATGCTAGAAAGAATAGACACCGAAATTTATCCCGTGGTATCGGTGATTTGCCGATCACCCCTAATCCACGTTGAGGTGGACTTCAAGCTCTCACTTGCTCCTCTATCAAGACACGACTTGATCTTTGAGCCAAGTGGACAAGAAATCACTCAATACCTCGATTCCACTAATGTCACCTTTGCCGCTCCGGCGAGGTAGGCGCGAACCCCTCACAATCAACGCTGCGGCTTCTCCACAATCTTCTTGGAGAGCTCGACGGAGACAATCACCCGAGCCGTCTAGGAGGCGGCAACCTCCAAGAGTAACAAGCCAACGACGCTTGCTCGGTGTACCACCTAGTGCCTCAAGAATCACCAAATGATGCAAATGCACTAGGAACCCTCAATCTCTCACTAGAATGCAATCTCAATCAAAGAGTGTGAGAGAGTGAGTTGGAGGATCACAAATGAGCTCAATGTGTGCAAGGAATGGCCAAGAGAGCTCTCTCACACGAGCTACCCTTCTATTTATAGTCCCCCATCTAAAACCAACCGTTATGTGCAAAAGGGGGGGCAGTTCTGCGCACACGCGGACCGTCCGCGCCCTAGGGCCGGACGGTCCGCCGTACATATAACGGCTATAATGACCGTTAGAAACATGTCAGAGCTAACTCAAAAGGTGGGTCCGGACAGTCCGCCCTTCAAGGCCAGACCGTCCGCGACCTGGCAGATTCAAACACCCGAGCCTCGGATCAAAAGAAGTTAACACATGCGGACCGTCCGGCTATAAATCCCGGATGGTCCGCGACCTGAGACAGTACTGTCCGGACTAGTCCCCCGGACAGTCCGTAGTACAAATCTATAAAAACACACAGTCGCTGGCCAAAAACGAGTTTGACACTTGCGGACCGTCCGCCCCTCACAGGCGGACCGTCCGCCTATAATTCAGGGACTGGCCCGAAGCCACCCTCCTCTGGTGTAACGCCCCGAATTTTGCAGTTGAATTTTTTTCTTTTCTTTACTCGCCAAAATTCGGGCGTTACCTTTTCTTTTTCTTTTTTCCCTCGCTAAACCTTGACCTTTTCCAAAGTTCTAGCGGGATTCGGTTTGGATTTCCCGTGTAAGAAAAACCCTAAATACTTTATGTTGTTTGATGCACCATGCCGAACCTTGCATTTCTTTTGATTGCTTTGAAAGTGCAAATGCATTCATGTAGAAAGATCGGATTTCGAAAATGAGGAGAAGATCTTTTCTTTATTTTTCTCTCTCTTTCTCTCTCCTCTTTTCCTCTCTCTCCCGCGCCGTGGGCCGACCCCGGCCGGCCCAGCCGCCCCTGGCGCCCCCTCTTGGGCCTGAATCGGCCCAGCCGCCCCCCCCATCTCCCTTTTTCCCCAAACCATCTCCCTCTCCCTCTCATTTTCCCTCTCTCACCCTAGCGCCGCCCCTACCCCTGCCCTAAGCCGCCGCCGCCCCCTGCTCGGCCGCCGCCCTCGCCGTCGGCTGCCCATCGCCGGTGAGCCCCCCCCTTTTCCCCCCTCCTCCCTCCCTCTCCCCTCCCCCTCCTCTCTCCTCGGCAGCCCGGCCGCCCTAGCCTGGCCGCCTTGGCCGCGCCCCCAGCCGGCCGCTGCCGCGCCGCCCTGGCCCCAGCCGGCCACGGCCGCCCCTGGCCGCGCGCCCCAGCCCCCGCCTGGCCAGCCCCAGCCGGCCCCTGGCCAGCCCCGGCCGCCCGCCTGGCCGCCCCCGGCCGCCCTGGCCCCTGGCCGCGTCCCCCTGCGCAGGGCCGGTTCAACCGCCCCCCCTGTTTTTTTATTATTATTTTTTTATTTTATTTTATTTACTTTCTGTGATCATAATTACCTTATTTTGGGTAGACTAATCATGGTTCATGCTATGGAAATGAGAAGTTTAATTTAGAATTTCGTTGCGCTAGTTGATTCATTTAGTTAATTGTTTATCCCGTGCAATGTTAATCAACTTAAAATGATTAGGTTCCCACTAGTGCATATAACAGAATTCTTTTGTTAGGAACCTATTGAAACTAGAGTGCATAATTTAACTAATCATTAGTGCATAAACTTTCACCCCCCTGCGAGACCCTTTTCCCGTTTCTTTCTAATCATAACAAATGCAATGTCAAATGTCATACTTGATGCATATTCGCTTTATTTGTTCCCTTGTATGGTGTACTGTTCTTTTGTATTAAATATGTGGATGGATGTATGTATGTTTGCGCTCGCATAGAGAACGATCCGGTCGAAGAGCCCGAGGAATTCGCAGGAGAAGCCCCTGAGCAGCAGTCGGTTGGTGGAGGCAAGTGTCCTTTGACCTATCTCTGTCCTATTCATTCTTTAATTCACCTCCCGCATCACACATTTATACCTAAGGATTGACTAGCTTTTTGTTATCCATGTCCTTGTTTACCTATTTGGGTCGGATTATTACTGCTTAGTTTGATGCTATTGCTCAACTTTAATCAATGAACATGATGTGATTATCCATGATACGCTGTTTTCCCCTTCTTATTTATGATTATACTTGTGGCATTTAAGGGGACTCGAGCGGTTTCTCGAGTGCCTCTCCGTAAGGACCTGTTCAATGGATGACCGCCCGGGAAAACAGTGCAACCATGAGGGTGGAATGGGGTGCCCTTAGCTGAATAATTAGAAGATCCGGGGTGTAGTTCGCTTCGCCGTCGTGCCGTCAATGGGGCTCGGTGTATGCGGCTCGCTCTGCCAAGGTTGATTTGTCCCTTGGGGAGGAGTGCGGTACATTTAGGAAACCTAACGGGTGGCTACAGCCCCGGGGAATCTTTGTAAAGGCTTCGTAGTGAATCCTTGGCCATTCACCTCGGGAGTGAATAAGGGTCTTGCAAGCCCGGGCCAGAGAGGGAATCACGGCTTGTGGGTAAAGTGCACAACCTCTGCAGAGTGTTATGAAACTGATATATCAGCCGTGCTCGCGGTTATGAGCGGCCAAGGGAGCTCCAGAGATTAGTGATACTTGATCAGAGATACTTTGGTACAGGTGACAATGAGATTGATGGTTCTGATTACGATTATGGTATTGGTAAGTGGTATTCTTTCCGTTTGGAAAGGATACATTGGGCTAATAACTTGGGTTAATGTTAAAACCTGGCTTTCTACTAGTAAGTAATAACCTGACCAACTAAAAGTAACTGCTTGACTTATCCCCATATAAAGCTAGTCCACTACAGCCAAACAGGATACTTGCTGAGTATGTTGATGTGTACTCACCCTTGCTCTACACACCAAACCCCCCCCCCAGGTTGTCAGCATTGCAACCACTACTCAGGCGAAGATGAAGCTGTGGAAGGAGACTTCCAGGAGTTCCAAGACTACGACGAGTTCTAGGTGTGGGTTAGCGGCAACCCCCCAGTCGGCTGCCTGTGAAGGCCGCGCTATCTACGTTTCTTTTCCGCACTTTGATTTATTGTAAGAACTATATGGACGTCTCAGACGTATGATGTAATCGACTATTTCCCTTATTAATACTATTTTGAGCACTGTGTGATGATGTCCATGTTATGTAACTGCTGTGTACGTGAATAACTGATCCTGGCACGTACATGGTTCGCATTCGGTTTGCCTTCTAAAACCGGGTGTGACATAAGTGGTATCAAAGCCGTGCTGACTGTAGGACCGCTAACCTAGAGTAGAATGGTCGTTCTAAGGATTATAGACCTCTGTCCCTGCCTTGACTTTGATATCTCTTCAAAAGTTGGTCCTACCGACCAAACCTATGTTCTACTATATATTATACCTTGCTAAAAAAATTGTGTTTCATTCTGATCCTTCATTTACTTATTACTTGCTGGTCATATTAATTCTGTTCTCACCCTTTTGCTTGCGATGTCTTTTGTAGATGGCTCGTCTTAGACACACTGCACGAAAGTCCGTCATCCCCTTCTTACCCTCCCGCCTTGCTGAGCGTCCGCTTCGCCGTCCCGTGGCCGGACAGTCCAGCCACTTGGAGAGACTACACCACCGCCTGCGTGAGGAGCAGGAACGTCGACGACAGGAGCAGCAGGGCTCTTCTTTCTCGCTCCACCAGGAGATAGAGTCTGTGAGGAGCTGCTCTCCTGTGCTTCCTCTGGAGGCGCCCCCTGCACCACCACTGGGCGCCCCAGCTTCTGGAGTAGCTGCTGGAGGAGACCCAGACGACGGAGATGGCGACGACAGCTCGAGCCACGACACCGACTTCTCTGCTAACCCTGAGCCGGAAGGATGGGTTGCTCGACCCATCACTCGCGACGCTGCTCGCGGGTGTCACTTCCACGATGCGCTCGACACCCTGCTACGTCGGGCATTTGACCGGCATACTTGGTCCGTCGAGTATCGCTGTGTGGTCTACCAGCATAGTCGCGGGGTCTACCCGGACCGCTGGGAGGAGACTTGCTTGGTGCGCTGCCCGGAGGACAGTCTCCAGGGTGCAGAGGCCTGCTCAGAGCACTATTCTATCTCTGAACGGGACTCAGCTGAGGCAGCCATGCAAGATGCTGCACGGCGTGCGCTTTCGCACTACTGCTCGGTTTTCGGTGGGGCAGCTGACGGTCTTGACCTGAAGTATTACCCCCGCCGTCCATCTGGCAGCACAGGAGGCGTGATTGTCTCACCTGTCGGTGAGGGCAATCCTAGGTTGAGCAGCACAGTCAACCTAGCCGCCGTGCTAAACACGGAGCTAGACCATGCATTAGACGAGCTGAGTAGGGCTCGTGCTGAGATCGCCCTGCTGCGAGCTGAGCGCGCGGAACGTCGTCATCTGGATGGTGGTTCCCCCGCTCCCGTCGGGACTCAGCACCCGTACCGCTCACCTCAGCGTGGACACCAGCCTTATGGCAATCCCGACTGCAAGACCAAGATAAATCTAGAACCATAGATCGCTAGAGTTGGATCTTGTAATTAATACGAAATATATGCATAGAAGCTTCAGTCTTAGCGTTAATCTCGGTCTTAGTTAGTCTTAGTTAGACAGGGTAGTTTGCTATATCCTGTGCATTTATGTTTGTCATGATGAACTATGTTCGGTTTGGATCTTTGTAATGATTGTCACCAGAGTGTGGGTATCCCCTGCATTTTGGTTTACATATTATGTTAATGGAGTTAGTTATATAGTTGGGAAACCTTTTATTCCACTTTCCTCTTGATCTGAGAAGTTGTGTGGTCTGTGTTGGAGATCAGTGAAGATGCTCACCTGCTCAGTGCTGTTGAAGAATTCTATACTCTTTTCTTATGCTGCAAGATTTGCCAGATCAGTTCTGATGTGTGGTTGCATCCTGCAGATGTCAGAGAACAGGCGCAGAGGAGGAAGGCGTGCTCAGCAGGAGCAAGCCGGTCAACAAGATGAGGCGCCCCAGCAGCAGCAGCTGCCACCCCCGCCCCCGATGTCGATCGAGCATATGTTTCTGATGCAGACTCAGGCAGTTCAAGCCATCGGTCAGACTTTGGCCGCCATTCAGCAGCAGCAGCAGCAACAGCAGCAGGCCCCACCTCAGCCTCAGATGCCTCAGATGCCCAGAGACAAGCGTGCTGAATTCATGAGAGGTCATCCACCAACGTTCGCTCATTCTTCTGACCCCATGGATGCTGAAGATTGGCTGCGCACTGTGGAGCGGGAGTTGCACACCGCTCAGTGCGATGACAGGGAGAAAGTCTTGTATGGTCCCCGTCTGTTGAGAGGAGCAGCCCAATCATGGTGGGAGTCTTACCTCGCCACCCATGCCAACCCCGACACCATCACCTGGGAAGAATTCAGAGGTAGCTTTCGTCAGTACCACATGCCTGCAGGTCTGATGACAGTGAAGAAGGAGGAATTCCTGGCCCTTAAGCAAGGGTCATCATCTGTCAGTGAGTATCGAGACAGGTTTCTGCAGTTGTCTCGCTACGCTCCCGAAGATGTCAACACCGACGCCAAGCGACAATACCGTTTTCTGAGAGGCTTGGTCGACCCCCTGCAGTATCAACTGATGAATCACACCTTCCCGACATTCCAGCACCTGATTGATAGAGCGATCATGACAGAAAGGAAGCGTAAGGAGATGGAAGATCGTAAGCGCAAGATCAGTGGACCCCAGCCTGGAAGCAGCAGCCGCCCTCGTTTTTCAGGCAATCAACCTCAGCAGTTCAGGCAGAACCAGCGTCCATCTCAGCAGCGTCAGTAGCATCAGCAGTTCCAAAGGCAGTATCCTCAGCATCAGTACCAGAACCGTCAGAGCAATCAGTCAGGAGGTCAGTTTCAAAGGCAGAATCAGCAAGCACCCCGTCTTCCTGCCCCAGCAAACCAGCAGAACAGTCAGGCAGCACCAGCTCAGGTTGGAAACAGGGCATGTTTCCACTGTGGAAAACAGGGCCATTGGGTGATGCAATGTCCGAAGAAGGCAGCCCAGCAGCAGTCAGGCCCCAATGCCCCAGCAAAGCAGAATGTGTCTCAGCCTGGAGCAGGCAACCGCCCTCAACAGCGCTATAATCATGGAAGATTGAATCACTTGGAGGCTGAAGCAGTTCAGGAGACCCCTGGCATGATAGTAGGTATGTTCCCAGTCGACTCTCATATTGCAGAAGTGTTATTTGATACTGGAGCAACGCATTCTTTCATTACTGCATCATGGGTAGAAGCACATAATCTTCCAACTACTACCATGTCAACCCCCATTCAAATTGACTCAGCTGGTAGTAGAATTCGAGCTGATAGCATTTGTTTAAATATAAGTGTGGAAATAAGGGGGATAGCGTTTCCCGCCAACCTTATAGTAATGGGTACTCAGGGAATAGATGTCATCCTAGGGATGAATTGGCTAGATAAGTATCAGGCAGTTATCAGTTGTGATAAAAGGACAATCAAGTTGGTGTCCCCACTAGGAGAGGAAGTGGTGACCGAGTTAGTCCCGCCTGAGCCAAAGAAAGGAAGTTGTTATCAGATGGCTGTCGATAGCAGTGAAGCAGATCCAATTGAGAGTATCAAGGTTGTATCTGAATTCCCAGATGTGTTTCCAAAGGATTTACCAGGTATGCCACCAGAGCGGAAAGTTGAGTTTGCCATAGAGCTTCTTCCTGGAACCGCCCCCATCTTTAAAAGAGCTTACAGAATATCTGGACCAGAGTTGGTTGAGCTTAAGAAGCAGATTGATGAGCTGTCAGAGAAAGGTTACATTCGGCCAAGCACCTCGCCTTGGGCCGCCCCTGTCCTATTTGTGGAGAAGAAAGATGGCACCAAAAGGATGTGCATCGATTATCGAGCTTTGAATGAGGTCACGATCAAGAACAAGTATCCCTTGCCCAGAATAGAAGATCTGTTCGACCAGTTGAGAGGAGCCAGTGTGTTCTCCAAGATTGATCTGAGGTCAGGTTATCATCAGCTCAGGATCCAACCTTCGGACATTCCGAAGACGGCATTCATTTCCAAGTATGGTTTGTATGAGTTCACAGTGATGTCTTTTGGTTTGACCAATGCGCCAGCGTTCTTTATGAACTTGATGAACAGTGTATTCATGGATTACCTTGATAAGTTTGTGGTGGTATTCATTGATGACATTCTGGTTTATTCTCGAAGCGAAGAAGAGCACGCAGATCATTTGAGGATGGTATTGCAGAGATTGCGAGAGCACCAGTTGTACGCAAAGTTGAGCAAGTGTGAGTTCTGGATCAGCGAAGTCCTGTTCTTGGGTCACATAATCAACAAGGAAGGATTGGCTGTGGATCCGAAGAAAGTGGCAGACATTCTGAACTGGAAAGCACCAACGGATGCTCGAGGAATCAAGAGCTTCATTGGAATGGCCGGATATTATCGGCGATTCATTGAAGGGTTTTCGAAGATCGCGAAACCTATGACAGCGTTGCTAGGCAACAAGGTTGAGTTCAAATGGACCCAGAAATGTCAAGAGGCCTTTGAAGCGCTGAAAGAGAAGTTGACTACATCGCCTGTCCTAATCTTGCCTGATGTGCACAAGCCCTTCTCGGTGTATTGTGATGCTTGTTACACAGGTTTGGGATGCGTGTTGATGCAAGAGGGAAGAGTTGTGGCTTACTCGTCCCGACAGCTGAAGGTTCATGAGAAGAACTACCCAATCCATGATCTAGAGTTGGCAGCAGTGGTTCACGCACTGAAGACATGGAGGCACTATCTGTATGGACAGAAATGCGATGTTTACACAGATCACAAGAGTCTGAAGTACATATTCACTCAGACAAAGCTGAACATGAGGCAACGAAGATGGTTAGAGCTGATCAAAGACTATGAGTTGGAGATTCATTACCATCCAGGCAAAGCAAACGTAGTGGCAGATGCTTTGAGCAGAAAGAGTCAAGTCAATCTGATGGTCGCTCGCCCGATGCCTTATGAGTTGGCCAAGGAGTTCGACAGGTTGAGTCTCGGGTTTCTGAACAATTCGCGAGGAGTCACAGTTGAATTGGAACCTACCTTGGAGCGAGAAATCAAAGAAGCGCAGAAGAATGATGAAAAGATCAGTGAGATTCGGCGATTGATTCTAGATGGCAGAGGCAAAGATTTTCGAGAAGATGTTGAAGGCGTGATATGGTTCAAAGACCGCTTATGTGTTCCCAATGTCCAGTCTATTCGAGAGTTGATCCTCAAGGAAGCTCATGAGACAGCTTATTCGATTCACCCTGGTAGTGAGAAGATGTATCAGGATCTGAAGAAGAAATTCTGGTGGTACGGAATGAAGAGGGAAATCGCAGAGCATGTGGCTAAGTGCGATAGTTGTCGAAGAATTAAGGCAGAGCACCAGAGACCTGCTGGATTGTTGCAACCGTTGCAGATTCCCTAGTGGAAATGGGATGAAATTGGTATGGATTTCATAGTCGGATTGCCTCGCACTCGAGCCGGCTACGATTCCATTTGGGTAGTAGTGGACCGTCTGACCAAGTCAGCCCACTTCATACCTGTCAAGACCAGCTACAACAGTGCAGTATTGGCAGAGTTGTATATGTCTCGGATCGTTTGTCTTCATGGTGTGCCAAAGAAGATAGTGTCAGACAGAGGAACGCAGTTCACCTCTCATTTCTGGCAGCAGTTGCATGAAGCCTTGGGCACACATCTGAATTTCAGTTCAGCTTATCACCCGCAGACAGATGGCCAGACTGAAAGGACCAATCAAATTCTCGAAGATATGTTGAGAGCCTGTGCGTTGCAAGATCAGTCCGGATGGGACAAGCGATTGCCTTATGCAGAGTTTTCCTATAACAACAGTTACCAGGCCAGTTTGAAGATGTCACCGTTTCAGGCGCTTTATGGAAGGAGTTGTAGAACTCCGTTGCAATGGGATCAGCCTAGAGAGAAGCAAGTGTTTGGGCCAGACATTCTGCTTGAAGCCGAAGAGAACATCAAGATGGTCCGAGAGAATCTGAAGATAGCGCAATCGAGGCAGCGAAGCTATGCAGACACAAGAAGAAGAGAGCTGAGTTTTGAAGTCGGAGACTTTGTCTATCTGAAAGTGTCACCGATCAGAGGAGTCAGAAGATTCGGAGTGAAAGGCAAGCTAGCACCCCGCTACATTGGTCCGTACCAGATCCTCTCAAAGCGTGGAGAAGTGGCTTATCAGCTCAGCCTGCCAGAGAATTTGTCTGCTGTGCATGATGTCTTTCATGTGTCTCAGTTGAAGAAGTGCTTGCGTGTGCCAGAAGAGCAGTTGCCAGTGGAAGGTCTTGAGGTCCAGGAGGACTTGACCTATGTTGAGAAGCCAGCTCAGATCCTTGAGATTGCAGACAGAGTCACCCGAAGGAAGACCATCAGAATGTGCAAAGTCAGATGGAGTCACCACCCTGAGGAAGAAGCAACCTGGGAGCGTGAAGATGATTTGATGGCTAAGTACCCAGAGCTCTTTGCTAGCCAGCCCTGAATCTCGAGGGCGAGATTCTTTTAAGGGGGATAGGTTTGTAACGCCCCGAATTTTGCAGTTGAATTTTTTTCTTTTCTTTACTCGCCAAAATTCGGGCGTTACCTTTTCTTTTTCTTTTTTCCCTCGCTAAACCTTGACCTTTTCCAAAGTTCTAGCGGGATTCGGTTTGGATTTCCCGTGTAAGAAAAACCCTAAATACTTTATGTTGTTTGATGCACCATGCCGAACCTTGCATTTCTTTTGATTGCTTTGAAAGTGCAAATGCATTCATGTAGAAAGATCGGATTTCGAAAATGAGGAGAAGATCTTTTCTTTCTTTTTCTCTCTCTTTCTCTCTCCTCTTTTCCTCTCTCTCCCGCGCCGTGGGCCGACCCCGGCCGGCCCAGCCGCCCCTGGCGCCCCCTCTTGGGCCTGAATCGGCCCAGCCGCCCCCCCATCTCCCTTTTTCCCCAAACCCTCTCCCTCTCCCTCTCATTTTCCCTCTCTCACCCTAGCGCCGCCCCTACCCCTGCCCTAAGCCGCCGCCGCCCCCTGCTCGGCCGCCGCCCTCGCCGTCGGCCGCCCATCGCCGGTGAGCCCCCCCCCTTTTTCCCCCTCCTCCCTCCCTCTCCCCTCCCCCTCCTCTCTCCTCGGCAGCCCGGCCGCCTGGCCGCCCTGGCCTGGCCGCCTTGGCCGCGCCCCCAGCCGGCCGCTGCCGCGCCGCCCTGGCCCCAGCCGGCCACGGCCGCCCCTGGCCGCGCGCCCCAGCCCCCGCCTGGCCAGCCCCAGCCGGCCCCTGGCCAGCCCCGGCCGCCCGCCTGGCCGCCCCCGGCCGCCCTGGCCCCTGGCCGCGTCCCCCTGCGCAGGGCCGGTTCAACCGCCCTAGGGCCGGTTCAACCGCCCCCCCTGTTTTTTTTTATTTTTTTTATTTTATTTTATTTACTTTCTGTGATCATAATTACCTTATTTTGGGTAGACTAATCATGGTTCATGCTATGGAAATGAGAAGTTTAATTTAGAATTTCGTTGCGCTAGTTGATTCATTTAGTTAATTGTTTATCCCGTGCAATGTTAATCAACTTAAAATGATTAGGTTCCCACTAGTGCATATAACAGAATTCTTTTGTTAGGAACCTATTGAAACTAGAGTGCATAATTTAACTAATCATTAGTGCATAAACTTTAACCCCCCTGCGAGACCCTTTTCCCGTTTCTTTCTAACCATAACAAATGCAATGTCAAATGTCATACTTGATGCATATTCGCTTTATTTGTTCCCTTGTATCACTACTAGAGATATGCTTATTTAAGACGCACATTTTAAGACGGATATTAGTGTATTTTATAGAAGTGTCTTTTATCATATGGTGATGAGTAAGGTAAGACGGTTTGTTAGAGATCCGTCTTTAATAAAGAAGTATTTTGAGACAGTTACATCGTAAGAAATGTCTTATATTGATTTAAGACAGATTGTTATTGAAAACCGCCTAAAATAAATATACCTTTTGAGTCATTAAGATTGCAAGAATTGTCTTAGATTTTGGTTAGTATATTATACATATCTATATATGAAACCATCTCAAATAAAGATAGTATTAGAGTCGCGTAGACTATAAGGACTGTCTTAAATGTTAGTAAGTATACTAGATACTTCTAAATATGAAACCTTCTTTGTATGATATTTCTAATAAGACGTATTATGACAAAACGTAGTGAATAGAGAATTCGGCTTAGTTTGTGACAATATTGCACGACAATGCATATATGTCATAGACATATGATGTTGTACATATTTTTAAAAAACATTACTATCTATGTTAGTTCACGTGACACACCATTAAGGATAGGTCCCTCTGCTACTTCTCTTCTGTACTGTATAAAGCACAAGTTTTCATGTTTTCTACGGTCCATGATTTCCATCGTCGTCTACTTTAAAAAAACTTCACTTCTATCTTTATGTCTAGTATATAATGCACCAGTTTTTTTTATGATTGCACTATCAAGCTTTCTATCATCGTTTAGTAACGTTCTTTTCGTTGACTCAATCCAGGTGAGAAAGGGAAAGGCAGGATAGTCATGACTAGAGGCAAAGGGCCTAGTATAACTAGATATGGACCACACCTTAGCTTAGTTTGGCCCAATAACACACCATAGCCCACACGCCTGGACACCTAACCCTTCGGCCTTCGTTGCGGACCCGCCACTCACTTCTTCTCTCGACCGCATCTTTTCTCCGCGCCGCCGCTCGCCTGCACTTCTACGTGTGAACCGCGTCCGCGCCTATGGCCTGCCCGTGCCCAGCTGCCCCCTCTCCACACGAGCCTCTCTAGGCGTCAAGCGTGCCATTAAGCAACCGTGGCCCCCACCCCTCCTCGGCTCTCTGCGTGAGCACAAGCACGTCTCTGTAGCCCATGTTCAACGGAAGCGAAAGGTAAAACAAATCCATTCACATTCCATCTTGGGTTTCCACACATCTGATCTATGTATTCCTAGTTCTAGGTGTCAGTGCTAGAGGATTTGGAAAGGCGCTGTTTGATAAGAAGACAAACCCGTGTCCTGGCAAGTGGATACCTGTAGCCCGTATGGACCAGTTTCTTTTATCATTTTACCTTGTCTCTCCATGTATTGCTCAATTTGGATACTGCAGAGAGAACACGAGAGAAACTGTTGTTGAGGAGATCTGCAATTTTGATATATCTTTATATGTTATCTCTAGTCTAGTGATAGTACAAATCTCATCTTAAATGAAGCTTGTTTGACGGTCTGAGTGAAGTCAATGTATATAGCAATATAAAGTTTGCTATATTGAGAAAAATATTTAAAAGCATTATGGGAAACAAGTGAAAGAATGTGGGTATTATTAAGTATGTCGGGGCCGACATACTTATTTTGAATAAGTATGCTAATTTTCAGCCCCTGGCGTACTTAATTTTAAGAACATCTGTTAAGCTTGTACCCACATACTTCTCATGTTGAGCTGTATGTCAGATTAGTCAAAATTATGGAATTGTAATCCTCTGCTCTTAATCTTCTAGTACTATTTGGGATCAATTTGTTGCAAGCTAGCAAACATTTACTGTCTACTATGATATAGTAATAAAGTATACGCCATTATTGTGTTGCAGTGCTGCTTTTTTGGGACATATTTACTGTACTTGCTATTAAATTTATTGAGAGTGCATGCCCAATAGTAGTTTGTTTTTACACCGTACACAATTTATTCTTGTTTTATACGAACGACAAATTTGGTGCTGTCTTAATCCTGAGTCTTTTGTGTCTTGAAAAACATTAAGTTATACCTATGGAAGCTCTTGTTGGCTAATAAATTATGTTCAGTTATCATGCAAGCCTTTTCTTAAGTTTTAGCTTGGACAACATCAAGGATTGAATGTGGATTCTACGCTTGCTGTGCAGAATCAAAAACTTCATATTGCCATAACAGTTCACTTAACTTCTTTTAATTAAATTTGATCCATGAGCTAGCACTCCATAGGATGTTTTCCTAAGAGTGTGGTACTAATCCTTGCTTAGGTATTATGCTATCAGTTAGCATGTATTTATGAATGGAGAATATGGAATTGTAATTCTCTACCTAAAACTTCTAGTAGTTCTATCTGGGATCTTTTTGAAATGTATTTGTTGCTATTTTCTTTTCTAAAACTATATTCTAAATTTTATTTTTAGGAAACAGGTAACCCATCACATTCGTCATGTGCAATTCTCTCATGTCGTGCAGCCCATTAATTCCACTGAAGAAAACATAGAATGTGCATCATAATGTCACAGAAGGCCTAAAATGTTGTAGTGTGCGGCCATTGCTCACGAGGAGGCAGAGTGCCGTGTTGCCGAGGTTTGCACTACAGCTTGGTTTCTGATGGAGTTGTACCAGATTTTTTTTGTTCAAACTAGCAGTTGACGCATTGTTGGAACTTTAGCAGTCTATAAAGGATTTTTTTCTTAAAGTAAGTTCACAGTTACCTAGGGTACATTGTGGTGTTGTTGCATGGGTAATCCTACATATCATTTCATATATGGATTAACCGGATGGTCTCACTCTTGAAACTGTGGGAGACACCGCTATATATGGAATATTCTTTTTGTTGAATATCCCCTGAATTCTGCTTCAGTTATATGTGTATATTATTTAATTCACCAGAATTTTTCTTCACGCATTTCTGGTTGTGTTACAAATATTCATGCAGTATAGATTACAATTGTTTACCATGTTAAGTAGTTATGATTGCATCATATATGATCTTCTGAGGATCAGAATTAACCCTTCTATTTTTCTTTTATACAGTGCCGCTGGACCACATACGATTGTTGATGGTAAAGAAGTTGTGAACTTTGCATCAGCAAACTACCTCGGTTTAATTGGCAACGAAAAGATTATTGTAAGAGACAATTCTATTGCTTGACAATATTTCAATGTATGTATTTTTTGGAATATCTAAACAAAGCGAATGACTTTCAGGATTCTTGCATCAGTTCATTGGAGAAATATGGTGTTGGTTCTTGTGGTCCACGTGGCTTTTATGGAACAATTGGTCTGTATTATCATCCTCAGACAATGACTTTGGTTGAAAGTATAGAGGAGGAACTTAACTTTCTAATGTGTTCTTGTAGATGTCCATCTTGACTGTGAGTCAAAGATAGCTAAATTTTTGGGGACTCCAGACTCCATTCTTTATTCATATGGGATTTCTACAATATTCAGTGTGATACCTGCCTTCTGTAAGAAAGAAGATATCATAGTCGCGTAAGTTCACCGTATTACAAAATTATGAAATTCACAAGTATTATTGGAACCTTGACTTGTTTGGTGTATCGAGGTATGCATGCTTGGCCTTTTAGACATAATATGGATTTATCCAGCTCAACTTTAGGCTTTAGCACAACATTGTCATCTCTTTCTTGTGTCTATTGATGAGTTGTTTTTCCTTGTCAGTTAACTGTACATGGGTAGTTTGATGTGATTGCGGTGACGAGGGTGTTGACTGTTTGGTGAAATGCTTGGGACAAAGTGGCCAACAAGAATGGAGTCATGGAACATCGACAGGAGGGGTGCGGCAGCAGCAACCGATGTATCCCTTGGACAATCTGGTTTTGACAAGATGCAAATCAATCCGCTGTACACTGTATTCCGCACTTGCACAGATTGTTTGGTTAATTACAAGATTATCTCAGTGTTTTGATTGGTACACTTATGTATGAAATATTGATTGGTACTCATCTATATTATATGAATTATATTATTATTAAATATATGTGTGTGTATTTCTCTTTCAAATTATTATAATGTGGTATCTCAAATGAATATAAATTGAAGAATATATTGTTATTTAAGTCAATTTGTTTAAATCTTATTAAGACGGTTCTAAAAATATCCAATATCGGTCTTCTAAATAAGACGATTTCCAAAACGTCCAATATCAGTCACCTAAATAAGACGGTTTTTATATTGCAAGCGCTTATTAATATAGAACATTTTAGACAGTTTACTAAATAACTTGTGACTTAAAATGTTCACATACTCGACGGTTGTTTTGAAAAAGTGTATTAAATTAACATAATTTAAGACAGGTTATTGGACAAAATGACTTAAACAAATACCTTTTTTGGACGGTTATAAACTAACGTCTTATGTAATACCTTTTTAAGACGGTTTGCAACCATATTAAATGTGGGACATCTTTTGCGACTCCATCAAATTTGGACACTTGAGAAACGTCTTAATAAGTGAAAATTAACCGTCTCATATAATAGGATCTGTAGTAGTGTATGGTGTACTGTTCTTTTGTATTAAATATGTGGATGGATGTATGTATGTTTGCGCTCGCATAGAGAACGATCCGGTCGAAGAGCCCGAGGAATTCGCAGGAGAAGCCCCTGAGCAGCAGTCGGTTGGTGGAGGCAAGTGTCCTTTGACCTATCTCTGTCCTATTCATTCTTTAATTCACCTCCCGCATCACACATTTATACCTAAGGATTGACTAGCTTTTTGTTATCCATGTCCTTGTTTACCTATTTGGGTCGGATTATTACTGCTTAGTTTGATGCTATTGCTCAACTTTAATCAATGAACATGATGTGATTATCCATGATACGCTGTTTTCCCCTTCTTATTTATGATTATACTTGTGGCATTTAAGGGGACTCGAGCGGTTTCTCGAGTGCCTCTCTGTAAGGACCTGTTCAATGGATGACCGCCCGGGAAAACAGTGCAACCATGAGGGTGGAATGGGGTGCCCTTAGCTGAATAATTAGAGGATCCGGGGTGTAGTTCGCTTCGCCGTCGTGCCGTCAATGGGGCTCGGTGTATGCGGCTCGCTCTGCCAAGGTTGATTTGTCCCTTGGGGAGGAGTGCGGTACATTTAGGAAACCTAACGGGTGGCTACAGCCCCGGGGAATCTTTGTAAAGGCTTCGTAGTGAATCCTTGGCCATTCACCTCGGGAGTGAATAAGGGTCTTGCAAGCCCGGGCCAGAGAGGGAATCACGGCTTGTGGGTAAAGTGCACAACCTCTGCAGAGTGTTATGAAACTGATATATCAGCCGTGCTCGCGGTTATGAGCGGCCAAGGGAGCTCCAGAGATTAGTGATACTTGATCAGAGATACTTTGGTACAGGTGACAATGAGATTGATGGTTCTGATTACGATTATGGTATTGGTAAGTGGTATTCTTTCCGTTTGGAAAGGATACATTGGGCTAATAACTTGGGTTAATGTTAAAACCTGGCTTTCTACTAGTAAGTAATAACCTGACCAACTAAAAGTAACTGCTTGACTTATCCCCATATAAAGCTAGTCCACTACAGCCAAACAGGATACTTGCTGAGTATGTTGATGTGTACTCACCCTTGCTCTACACACCAAACCCCCCCCCCCCCAGGTTGTCAGCATTGCAACCACTGCTCAGGCGAAGATGAAGCTGTGGAAGGAGACTTCCAGGAGTTCCAAGACTACGACGAGTTCTAGGTGTGGGTTAGCGGCAACCCCCCAGTCGGCTGCCTGTGAAGGCCGCGCTATCTACGTTTCTTTTCCGCACTTTGATTTATTGTAAGAACTATATGGACGTCTCAGACGTATGATGTAATCGACTATTTCCCTTATTAATACTATTTTGAGCACTGTGTGATGATGTCCATGTTATGTAACTGCTGTGTACGTGAATAACTGATCCTGGCACGTACATGGTTCGCATTCGGTTTGCCTTCTAAAACCGGGTGTGACATCTGGTCATGACTGCGGACGGTCCGGCCCTAAGGCCCGGACGGTCCGCAGTGCAATAGAACACAGTGTCAATACAAATGGTCAGACTTCGGACCCCTCTGGTGGATCGCGGACGGTCCGCCCCTAAGGCCCGGACAGTCCGCGCGTCCATGACTTCGCAATTTTTTAAACATGCTTTTGAAAGAACTTTTGACTCGCGAAATGAGAAGCGCTGTTAGTCCTCATGCAAATGCAACTACTTGATGCTCTATGAGGCACTAAGTTTTACACAGATCTAAGTCATTGACCCCTCTTAATAGTACGGCTATCTAGCCTACTAATCCGGTCAGGTATCTTCTCTAAACTCCTTAAGACCGGCAAAAATGAAACCTATATAATACCTTTCCCTTCATCTGATCCACAACCAATGCGTATGATTCTTCAACATTTCCTGTTCTATGTGGTCCAACCCTGCATTCTTATTTCTCCAAGAATCGTTAGTCCACAAACAGTTGTCATTAATTACCAAAACATTACCAAAGGGGCCTAGATGATTCACAATCTCCCCCTTTTTGGTAATTGATGACAACAACACATAGTATATTAAAGAGAAGTTTAGTTTTTCCAAATCTCTCTCATACCTAAGGTATAAGATAGATCTTGGAGATGAGTTTCATAGGACTTATCTTGGTTTGAAGTTCTGTCCGAGAGATAGATAAATCCCAATAAAAACTCAGTATGTAAGAAAGGCTCCCCCTAATTGTGTGCAGGATTATTTGAAGCTGAAGATATAACACACATAATATATTGGAGTTTGATGGAGACTTTCCTACAATCATGGTTATCGAGGCATACAAGAGATGATTCGTAGAGTGAGCGCAGCAATTATAATCACTCCTCGATTAACCACACATAGAGTAATTTGAACTAAAACATAGTTCATCCCACAGAATATTACAGATAATAGTACACAGACATACGACATAGAGTTAACAGTTCAAACCAGTTCCAAATGCGTAAGACATAAACTAATGCAAGCGGCATAAAAAGGTAAAATGCATATGCATGGTCTTAATGTCCACATAGAACCACCAACTCCCCCTGAAGGAGATGCCAGACAACTTCTCATCACTTCTCTCCCCCTTTGGCATCAATTGCCACAAAGGAGAGGCCTCACTGATCACTCGGCGGAGGATGCATGTTGTAGTAGTGAGTGCTGAAGGTGTCAAACAGGGAGGAGAACTGGCCAAAATCCTGCTGGAGCTGCTGCTGCCTCTGACTTATATCATGCATGTTGTCATTTGTAGAAAGATTGTCAAATTGACTGAGAGAGCACCCATGTTATCTTGAAAACTCTGTTGCATATTATTCAGCCTGGACATGATGGGATCAGTGACATTAGTGTGAATTTGATCACGAAACTCAGAAAATTCAGAGTTGAGTGCATCCCAGTTACTGTCAAAGCGAGACTGCATGTCATCGAGGCGGTGATCCACATGTGTCATCAGGCCCTCAAAGCGAGTATCAATATGAGTCTCAAGCCCTTGCTGCATATTGTGAAAATAAGGATCAAAGTATCCTGGAGCAGGCTCCCAATAGTGCTGAGGCTGAGGAGGAGGTGGAGGAGGAGGCATCTGCTGGCCCTCAACATTAGGAGCTGCTCCACCCTCATAGCCAGGGTCTTCCTCATCATCTGGGAAGGGGGTGAGTGGCCTGGTGAGAAACCCTATCTCATTCTTAAAAGGCCTGAATGGGGTGTGAACAATCTCGCATGGGCCCTCAAATCTTGTCTTGGATTTGATGAGAGCCATAATGTAAGGAGCATATGCCAAATTTTGATTCTTATCCATTTTCAAATCATTAAGCTGTCTCATCATGAAAAGAACAATATTCATGACTTCACCATTCATGATGTGCTGGATGATGTTCCAGAACTTATCCCGTATTTTACTCTTATCACCACTCTTGGGAAGAATGGTGACTCTGGCAATCTTGTTGATTACAGCAGGATGATGTCTGAGTCCTGCTGTCTCTCCAAACCTCCTGGGTATACCGAGCCTGGCTGGCTCATAAAACTGCACAAAATCCTCAAAATTATCTTCAGTATAAAGATCCAGCCCAGCAGAAATGGTGCCATAGTCCAGACTGTTGGCAGCGGCAAAGTCAGCAAAAGAAGCAGAATAGCGCTTGAAGCCAGTCATCCAGGTGATAGATTCTTCTGCAATATCAATCTCCGAGGTAGCCAGGAATTGCTTAACTGCCATTTCATTGAAATCGGTGCGTTGCCCCATAAACTGATATAATCCACATGTTTCAAATTTAGGGATGAGACCCTCCATGACTGATTGACTTAGCAAGAAGGACCAATCAATCACCTGATGCTTATGAAAATTGGTATCCACCAGGGTGCCCCAAAAGACATCAAACTGCAGCTGAGTGTGGAAAAACTGGATATTTGTATCAGATGGCAGAGTATACTGGTTCACAGTCCGTCTAGAGCAGTACTCAGCCATAGAAAATCTCCGCTTTGGATAAGTCCATCCTTGGATATCAATGGGATAATCGGGATGAACATGAGGAAAATCTTCAGCATCCATGGATTCAGTGCCCCCAGCTGAGGATTGGGCCTCTGAATCAGTGGTTGGTGTATAGTCATCATCATTTCCACGAGGGCGCTTGGATTTAAAGCGACCTGCAAGTTTCTTGCGGAGACCACCAAAACCACTGCAACAATGTGACAGACATCCATAGATAAATAATTGATACCAATCACCACTATAAAAAGGAATGGAACTGTAATGCTCTGCCAGGGTCCGGACGGTCCGCGCTAGGGGGCCGGACTGTCCGCGCCAGAGGCCCGGACGGTCCGCGTCCACCAGGCGGACGGTCCGCGACCGACCAGGGGCGACTCCAAAGAACCCTAGCCGCGACAAATGTTTAATTTGATGATTTTGCAGAGAATACGCATCCAAACAAGTTCAAAATTTTGCATAGCATTCATATTGAGGAGAACTAACAATCCCACCAATCAGATTTTGAAACCTACTGCTCAATTTCAGATCAGAGAGGAAACCCAAATAATCTCAAAAATGAAGAGATTTGATGAAATCCACAAGATTTGAAGATACCGTGATGAAGACATGTTGATGGAATGTTGCCACAAGCTGCAGGACTGTCCGCGCGCAACTTTACTTCACCGTCCTCGCACACTCGACACAGGAGAGTATTGGGCGAGTGGAGAGCAAGAGTGAAAGAGCGAATGAGCACAAATGTCAAGTCTGCGGCCACTGCCCGATTTTTATTGCCCTGTCGCGGACGGTCCGCGCTGGGGCGGCGGACGGTCCGCGCCCTGATGATTTCAGACGGTCTGCGAGGCTGCTCGGACTGTCCAGGTCCTGATGCTGCGGACGGTCCGCGGTCCATGGGCGGACGGTCCGCGGCCTGATACTCATTTTTCCAATTGCTGTCCACTTTCAGATTTTGAATTTCGAATCCGAGTTGGTGCTTATATATGGACATTTCGACCAATCCAAGAGTTAGTATGCATGCATATACATATGATGTAATTGAGTAATGCAAAATTTTTGAATTAAACTATCTAGAGCAATTTGGAATGAAAGATGCACCAATAATACCAAATAAATAGCATAAAGAGCATATTTAGACCCGAGTTGCAATACGACACATGTGTGATCAACTTCAAGCCACATTTGAGAGATCGATCACATTCATTTCACTTCTTAGAGAACAAAATCTTGTTTCATCCAAAGGCTTTGTAAAAATGTCTGCTAATTGATCATCCGTGCCAATGGAATAAATAGAAATATCTCCCTTGCCAACATGATCCTTCAAGAAGTGATGCCGTATATCAATATGCTTGGTTCCTGAGTGTTGGACCGGATTGGTAGCCAATTTTACCGCACTCTCATTATCACACATGAGAGGCACATTCTTGAAAATAATTCCATAATCCAATAAGGTTTGTTTCATCCATAATAGTTGAGCACAACAATTTCCGGCCGATATATATTCCGCCTCGACGGTAGATAGAGCAACCGAATTTTGTTTCTTAGAAGACTATGAAACAAGAGATCTACCAAGAAATTGACAACAACCGGAGGTGCTTTTTCTATCAACTTTGCACCCCGCATAGTCCGAATCCGAATATCCAATTAATTCAAAGTGAGCACCTTTAGGATACCATAGACCAATATTGGGAGTATACTTCAAATATCTTAGAATTCTTTTAGCGGCCTTCAAGTGAATCTCTCTAGGTGAAGCTTGAAATCGAGCACACATGCATACACTAAACATAACATCGGGCCTAGATGCGGTAATATAAAGCAAACTACCAATTATTGAACGATAAAGTTTTTGATCAACCATAGTACCTCCTTCATCTAAGTCTAGATGACCATTTGTTGCCATTGGAGTCTTGATAGGCTTAGCATTTTCTAAACCAAACTTCTTGAGCATGTCCTTCAAATATTTTGATTGACTTATAAAAATTCCATCTTTCAATTGTTTGATTTGAAGGCCAAGAAAGAAGCTCAATTCTCCTATCATAGACATTTCAAATTATTTTGACATCATTTTTCCGAACTCCTCACAAAATAATTCATTAGTAGATCCAAAAATAATATCATCAACGTAGATTTGACAAACAAATAAGTCTTTGCCAATTCTTTTAGTGAATAGGGTAGTGTCAACCTTCCCAATTTTGAAGTCTTTGGAAAGCAAGAAATCCCTAAGCCTTTCATACCAAGCGCGTGGAGCTTGCTTAAGCCCATAGAGAGCTTTAGAAAGCTTGAACACATGGTTAGGCCTTTTGGGGTCCTCAAAACCGGGAGGTTGTTCAACATACACTAGTTCACTAATCTTACCATTTAGGAAGGCACTCTTTACATCCATTTGGTAGAGCTTGATATTATGTGCACAAGCATAAGCAAGTAGAATCCGGATTGCTTCTAATCTTGCTACGGGAGCGAATGTCTCCCCAAAATCCAATCCTTCAATTTGAGTATATCCTTGTGCAACTAATCTTGTCTTGTTTCTTACTACCACACCATCTTCATTGTGCTTGTTGCGAAACACCCATTTTGTACCAATAACATTGTGGTTCTTTGGTCTCTCAACAAGCTCCCAAACTTCATTTCGAGCGAAGTTATTTAATTCTTCATGCATTGCATTCACCCAATCAACATCAAGTAGAGCTTCATCTACACGGTTAGGTTCCATACAAGATACAAAAGAGAAATGTTCACAAAACGAAGCTATGCGAGAGAGAGTTTGAACACCCTTACTAATATCACCCACAATTTGATCAACCAGGTGATCCTTCACAATAGAATGATGAATTCTTGATACCGTTTGATAATTGCTTGTTGAAGCATTAGGAGGAACCGAAGATCTTGAAGTACCTTGATCATGAGTATCCATGGTTTCATTGAGTTGTTGGCTTTGGTGATCTTCCTCATTTATAGTTGAGGATGAAGGAATGGCAACCACACTATTTTCATCATCATCTTCCTTTGGTTTTATTTCACCAATGGCCATTATTTTCATTGCATTTATCAATTGAGTTCCCCCAACATCATCGAGATTATCACTCTCATCTTGAGACCCATTTGTTTCATCGAATTCAACATCATATGCTTCCTCAATAATACCATGAGTTTTGTTGAAGACTCTATAAGCCTTACTATTTGATGAATATCCAAGAAGAAAACCCTCATCACATTTCTTCTCAAATTTAGAAAGTCGGCTCCCCTTTCTCAAAATATAACATTTGCAACCGAATACCCTAAAATATGAGATATTTGGCTTTCTACCAATGAGCAATTCATATGGAGTTTTCTTCAAGAGCTTGTGACAATATAGTCTATTTGATGAATGACAAGCGGTATTTATTGCCTCGGCCCAATAAGAATCCGATATACTATATTCCGCTAACATAGACCTAGCCATGTCAATAAGAGTTCTATTCTTTCTTTCAACAATACCGTTTTGTTCCGGGGTATATTTGGAAGAGAATTCATGTTTGATACCCTTGTCATCACAATATTGATCAATTCTTGCATTTTTGAATTCCGACCCATTATCACTTCTAACCTTTTTGATGTCGAAATCAAATTGATTTTGAGCCAATATAGCAAATGACTTGAATGTTTCAAACACATTGGATTTGTCTCGTAGAAAATAAACCCAAGTAAATCTTGAATAGTCATCCACAATCACAAGACAACAAGAATTACCACCAATACTTACAAAAGATGTGGGCCCAAATAAATTCATGTGAAGTAATTCCAAAGGTCGATGAGTGGACATTTGACTTTTATTCGGATGAGTATTTGCCACTTGCTTACCGGCTTGACAAGAGCTACACAATTTGTTCTTTTCAAACTTCACATCTTTTAAGCCTCGAACTAAGTCATGCTTGGTTAACCGATTGAGTTGCTTCATCCCAACATGACCAAGTCTTCTATGCCATAACCAACCTAGTGAAGCTTTTGAAAATAGGCAAGTTGTGAGCTTTGCCTCATTAGATGAGAAATCAACAAGATAAAGATTTTCATGTCTAAAACCTTTAAACTTAAGATTGCTACCATCAACACTAGAGATAATAACATCTTCAACCGTGAAATTGCAACAAAATCCTAAATCACATAATTGAGCTACGGAAAGTAAATTAAAATTCAAAGACTCAACCAATAGCACATTTGATATAGAATGATCATTTGAGATAGCAATTTTACCCAAACCTTTAACCTTTCCTTTACGATTATCTCCAAATGTGATACTATCATAATTTGAGCAATCTTCCTCACTCATTTGGGTAAACATTTTCATATCCTCGGTCATGTGTTGAGTACATCCACTATCCAACACCCAATGATTCCCTCCCGCCTTGTAGTTTACCTACAAAAGGAAATCAATCTCTTTTAGGTACCCAAACTTGCTTGGGTCCTTGGATGTTAGTGACCAAGGTCTTTGGTACCCAAATAGCTTTCTTTTTGTTTCCAACAATTGAAGTACCAACAAATTTAGCATGAACACCTTTTGCATTATGAGAAAGAACATAACAATGCTCAAAACAAGTGGAGGATACATTTTTGAACTTGGGACAATTTTTCTTAACATGTCCCTTTTTGTGACACTTGTGACACACTTTGTCACATTCTTTCACAAACAATGTCTTTTGCTTTACAAAAGCATTCTTTCCTTTCTTGGGAACATATCCAAGACCTTCACGGTTAAGAGAGCATCGTTGACTTCCCAATATGAAATCCAATTTAGTCTTACCACCATATGCCTTTTCTAGGTCATGAGTTAGAGTATTTATTCTATCTACTAACACTTCATTCTCAACAATAATTTTTGATTCATCAAGAGCAATGTTATCATTGAGAGAAATTTTGCATTTATCACAAATAGAGTTAGTAGGTAGTGGTTCACTTGTAAGACTATCAAGTAAGTCACAAGTGACTCCAACATCCTTAGTGACCACCTCAACTTCATGCACAATAGATGATTTTTGAGCATCCGCAAGCTTCTCACAATTTTCTTTGAGGTCATTGTGAGAGGTCTTGAGCTCCTCAAAAGACACTTGGAGGTTTTTGTACAATTCCTTCAAGGTCTTAAATTTTTCTTTTTCTTTGTGCATGTAGTCATCGGCCTCACCTAACATTCTAACAAGATCATCATATGAATAGCCATCATCATCAACATCATCGATATCATCATCATCTTTTATATCATTTAAATCGGTGATGATTTTTACCTTAGCATCTCCCTTTGCCATGAGACAATGGGGGGATGAGAAGAGTGAGGGAGCTTCCTTGATGGCAATTCCGGCATTAAGCTTGGATGAGGTGTCATCATCATCATCATCCGAGCTATCATCCGAGTCCCATTCAACTAAGTAGGCTTTGCCATCTTTCTTCTTGTTATAGTATTTCTTTTTCTTCTTGTCACTTTCATCTTTGCCCTTCTTCTTCTTGCTTGGGCAATTCATGGCAATGTGACCGGGTTCCCCACACTCAAAACATTTTCTGTCATTGAAAGCATTTCTTCTAGATGTTTGACCTCTTCTAGGTTGACCTCTTTTCATCTTCATGAATTTATTGAATTTCCTTACAAATAAAGCCATGTCACCATCACTCTCACTTTCATTTTCTTCATCATTGCTATCTCCTTTTTCAATTTCCTTTGAGGCCTTGGCCTTGAGAGCAATAGATTCATTTTTCACCTTCTTTGCCAAACTTAAAGCATCGGCTTGTGACTTCTTAAATATATCTTGAGTGAGAATTTCTCCCAATACTTCGGTTGGAGAAGTTGTAGATAGATCACTCCTTACTAGCATTGTCACAATAGTCTCATATTTCTCCGGAAGTGATCTAAGGAACTTGTGTGTGAAATCCATATCCGGTACATTAAAACCAAGTCCTTTGAGTTCATTTACTATCTCATTCAACCGATTGAACATATCGGATACACTCTCATCTTCTTTCATAATAAATTGCTCAAACTTCCCTTTGCACACATATAGTTTGGCACTCTTCACAATTGTAGTTCCTTCATGAATTTCCATTAGTTTTATCCAAATCTCATGAGCGGTTGTGAGATTCTTGATACGATTGAACTCATTTATATCAAGAGCATCATAAAAGACATTCATGGCTTGATCATTTGTGAGGATATTCTCATTATCACTAACGGATGGTTCATCTTCCTTCAATACAACAAATCCATCCCTAACAATTGGCCAAATTTTTCCACCCATTGCTCTAAGATGCATTGACATTCTTATTTTCCAATAATCATAATTGTTTCCATCAAAGTGCGGTGGCTTCCCAATGTGCACATTGTTGTTACTAGCCATTTTGTCCCACTCCGGGATGATTAGATCCACAAACAATGGAGTCCTCGGCTCTGATACCACTTGTAGGATCTAGGACACCGGCTAGAGGGGGGGTGAATAGACGGTTTTGACTAAAATCAACAATATTAAATAAATTTAATCAATACAACAAGAGGAATAAATTCTCTAGTGTCAATAAGTAAACAATGTATGAAAAACAACTACGGAGATTGAATACTTGAAGAACAATAAGCAAATCACTAATCAATTGCAAGGCAATAAGTAATGCTAGAAAGAATAGACACCGAAATTTATCCCGTGGTATCGGTGATTTGCCGATCACCCCTAATCCACGTTGAGGTGGACTTCAAGCTCTCACTTGCTCCTCTATCAAGACACGACTTGATCTTTGAGCCAAGTGGACAAGAAATCACTCAATACCTCGATTCCACTAATGTCACCTTTGCCGCTCCGGCGAGGTAGGCGCGAACCCCTCACAATCAACGCCGCGGCTTCTCCACAATCTTCTTAGAGAGCTCGACGGAGACAATCACCCGAGTCGTCTAGGAGGCGGCAACCTCCAAGAGTAACAAGCCAACGACGCTTGCTCGGTGTACCACCTAGTGCCTCAAGAATCACCAAATGATGCAAATGCACTAGGAACCCTCAATCTCTCACTAGAATGCAATCTCAAGCAAAGAGTGTGAGAGAGTGAGTTGGAGGATCACAAATGAGCTCAATGTGTGCAAGGAATGGCCAAGAGAGCTCTCTCACACGAGCTACCCTTCTATTTATAGTCCCCCATCTAAAACCAACCGTTATGTGCAAAAGGGGGGGCAGTTCTGCGCACACGCGGACCGTCCGCGCCCTAGGGCCGGACGGTCCGCCGTACATATAACGGCTATAATGACCGTTAGAAACATGTCAGAGCTAACTCAAAAGGTGGGTCCAGACAGTCTGCCCTTCAAGGCCGGACCGTCCGCGACCTGGCAGATTCAAACACCCGAGCCTCGGATCAAAAGAAGTTAACACATGCGGACCGTCCGGCTATAAATCCCGGACGGTCCGCGACCTGAGACAGTACTGTCCGGACTAGTCCCCCGGACAGTCCGTAGTACAAATCTATAAAAACACACAGTCCCTGGCCAAAAACGAGTTTGACACTTGCGGACCGTCCGCCCCTCACAGGCGGACCGTCCGCCTATAATTCAGGGACTGGCCTGAAGCCACCCTCCTCTGGTCATGACTGCGGACGGTCCGGCCCTAAGGCCCGGACGGTCCGCAGTGCAATAGAACACAGTGTCAATACAAATGGTCAGACTTCGGACCCCTCTGGTGGATCGTGGACGGTCCGCCCCTAAGGCCCGGACAGTCCGCGCGTCCATGACTTCGCAATTTTTTAAACATGCTTTTGAAAGAACTTTTGACTCGCGAAATGAGAAGCGCTGTTAGTCCTCATGCAAATGTAACTACTTGATGCTCTATGAGGCACTAAGTTTTACACAGATCTAAGTCATTGACCCCTCTTAATAGTACGGCTATCTAGCCTACTAATCCGGTCAGGTATCTTCTCTAAACTCCTTAAGACCGGCAAAAATGAAACCTACATAATACCTTTCCCTTCATCTGATCCACAACCAATGCGTATGATTCTTCAACATTTCCTGTTCTATGTGGTCCAACCCTGCATTCTTATTTCTCCAAGAATCGTTAGTCCACAAACAGTTGTTATTAATTACCAAAACATTACCAAAGGGGCCTAGATGATTCACACCATATATATCATGTGGCAAGCTATTTGTTGGGGGCCTTCGTCTTCCGAAGGTCCTCAAAAACATGATTAACAATGTTTTCCCAAGTGTAATATATGTACAGGAACCTTCGGAATCGGGATGGAGTTGTCCACAATATGAAAAGCATGGTTGGGATGAAGGTCGAACCAGTTCGAAGCTATGCACAAGAAAGCTTCGGCTCAGTAACAGAAAAGGAATCGACTTAAAGAGGAAAAGGCTATTTAGTCCTCGATAGATTGTCCTAATGTCAATAGTAAATATGAAGGGCATGAATGTAATTTTGCACAGGCTGCGCCCCGTGCCTATAAATAGATGAACAGTATCCCCGTACTATTCAAGCTGACTTGTGCTCGCTTGCGCGTCACGCTTGTACTTTCTACCTTCTGTCAAGCCGAAGGTACATATGTAATTCAATATTGTCTTTATTTTTCCATATTAATATAATGAGGATGAGTTGATAAAGTTATGTGATCGTTCATGTTGTCTCTTATGTTTCATATACTTCTTCTCTTATTAATACATATTACGATGATGAAGGTATGTCCTTCATGACCTTCGTCTGAAGATCATTATATCCTAAGGGAGATAATGCTTCAAAGGACAAAGGGCATTAACATTTAATATTTTGTGTTGCCTTGTTCTTAATTCATAGCATTTGAGAACAAGTCACCAACACTATTAGCTTCAATTATACTGACATCGAGGTACTATATCACAGAATATAAAATCATGCATTAAACTTACATGTTAAGTACAATATAATATATATAATTGATACAAGGCATGTGTCTTATCATCGTCTGTTTTGGATCAACACCTTTGTCTTTGTTGGCACTTCTATTTTTCTTCTCCTTTTGCTTTTCGAGGAATGTGGTTGATCGTTTTTTCTTTGGACCTTTTACTACACGAGGAACTCTAAACGATATTTTACTTGTTAATGTATCTGAAGAATAATAAGCTGAAACTGGAGGCACTTCATTGTCTTTTTCTTGCACCTTCAATATAGAGTTATCTGCATCCAAGTCTAGTTTATCTATGGCGTTCTCCAAATCATCAAGAAGCTCTTTAGATAAAGAACACTTTAATGCAATAGATGTCGCCTTTCGTTAGATACGTGCAGCTTGAGTTGTCAAATTCTCCTTCTAGATGCCATGTTTCTCAACAAAAATTCTCTTTTCGCATATTTAGTCCATCTGTTGAGTATATATTTCGATGGCAAATCAAAAATATCCTTTATGTTGAAGACTTTGAGGGTATTCTTGCATAATATACCTGACATATATGGGAGACATTATTCATCAAACTATATCATAAAATATATCATAGTTCAGAATTTTTGTACATACCTATAGATTCATACTTTCTATGAGAACATGCGGTGGTCATATTTTCAATGTTGAGCAGAACCGTTGCCCCTTTGTCTGATTGTATATGTGTAACCATATATGTCAAGATCGAGCCCTCAGTCTTTAACAATTGACCGGTTAATACAAATTGATCTTTGGATTCTGTCTCAACCTCCAAGTACATTCTCCTTGTATATGATTTAGTTGTAGTCTTCAACATAGGTAAATTTGGGCTGTAAGTAACCAGGATCTTACGACGTGAATGGAAATCTGCATTCACCTCGTTTTCACGAAGATTGGTGCACACCTTCTCACATTCTACAAGGAAATCTGCATTCACCATATATGCATTCACCTCGTTTTCACGAAGACCTAGTTTCCTACGAAACCTTTTCTTGAAGACATTATTCATGCCTTCGCTCCTTTGAGTAGAGGTCATGTCGGCTGTAAAAGAGTCATGGTAGATAATAGCCCATTTTCCCCTCAAGTTATAAAGGTTCACCATCCAGTCATTGTCCTCAAGGTCGTACTCCCGCAACAAATCATGCCACTTTTTATTGAAATAATATTCTGATCTATCCTCAAAGACACAACTCTTAAAAGCAGGCAGAAACTCCTTATGCTTATTAAGTACATGTCCGAGATGTTTAGCAACATTAAGATAAATATGCCATATACAAAGACGATGGCTTGTGTTTGGAAATGCATAAGCAATAGCACCGGCCATGGTTGCATCTTGATCAATGAAAATTGTGCTTGGGTGCTTACTGTCACACCCGGGTTTTAGGGGCACCAAGACCCGGGCGCGAACATAATCACCAGGTGTGCTGGGACCAAGTCTCACACATATGATGAATCATGGTATAGAAACGAATGTCACATCTTTACTATATAATAGGAGTTCTGTACAAAATATATAAATAATTACATCGAAAGGAGACAACAATCTAGCAACCCAAAGTTGACTGGGAAACGACGGCCTAGACCTCTCACGAACACATCACATCATCCTTCATGTGTGTCATCCTGTGGTACCTGTTCTTGACCTGTGGGGGGTGTGAGATAGCAAGGGTGAGCTCACGTATGTTCATCGCTCAACAAGTTGTGGAGAATAATGTGCATGAACTCACCAAAGGTAGGAGTTCATATGATGTGTAAGGCTGGTCAATAATAGGGGTTAAAGCTGAACATTGCTTTTAATAAGTTGGTCAAATTTTTATTAGCAGTTACTAAATGTAAGTAAATACCAAACCATAACAATAATAGAACAAAATTAATAATAAATAAATCCCATGCAATGCAAATGACAAATTGAATTTAGTTCCATAGTTTAATCATGCGAGAGTCCTGAGCTGCTCATGACCGCGATCACACCTAGTATATCAGTTTTAAACTCTACAGAGATTGTACCCTGTACCCACAAGTCGTGTATCCCATGTCGCCAGGGTTAGCTACACCCTTAGACACTACCGAGGTGAATGGCTAGGGATCCACTACGAGGCCTTTACAAAGTTCCACTAGCTTCAGAAAACCCGCTACAGTTTCTAGAAAGAGCAATGCAGGAATCCCCTGTCTGACCGCCATCACAACAAAATCAACCCGGGAACCTCCCTACACGCCTACTCCCCTACTGCCCTTGCCCCTATCGAGTAAGGTAGTCCTCCACTAGCTTTCCTAGTTAGTCAGCCAAGGGCGTCCCATTCCACCCTTGTGGTGGCACGTGTTTCTCAAGTTAAGCTCCATGTTCCAATTAAAAATAATGGTCTTGACATGAACATAAAAAAATAACAGAATAATTGGAACATGGACATAATGTAATATTAATCCCAAAACCATATAGAGCAATAGCAAAACTACCCAAATGATTCAAGGGTGAACAAGGTAAAAGGATAACCAGTCTAGGGTGACCTATTAGGTCCCATCAAAATTAAACCTATGTAGGAGTAAATGATTATAAAGAACATTATTGGGTAAATAAAAGTGATCAAGGGCATAACTTTCTTGGGACTTGAGATTCCAGGTATCAAGATGATCTTTAGATTCTCGTGACCTCACTGCTAGTCATAGCAATACAAACAAACATGGTATAGGAATAATTAACATCACACCAAACATAAGAACAAATTGCATAATAATGATCTACTCGTCGCTACGAGATCGTGGGTTCGAGAACTAGTAAGATCGGAGTCATGGTTAAGGAGTTATGATTTATGGAAGATCTATGTGATTAAACTATATTATAAATTGATTAGTATGCACCATATGAGAGAATATTCCATTAATAATTAATTCAACTTTAATCTTAATTATAACTTAACTAGAAATCATATTTTAATCAAACTATAATTATGGAGAGGTTAACTTCAATTAGAGGGGTTAATCTATTAAACATAGGCTAGACAAATTTCTAATAATAAAAGTATGGGGTGTGATATATGTTAGTGTCATACTGTACAGACGATATTATTATGAATCCAACGCAATTCGAATGGATCAAACCGGAGTTACGGTTCTCTAGTTACGAATTTCTGGAGTTATTTAGTACCTAGAATAGAGTAATTCAAGTGAATCATTTTAAATCAAGTTTCATGGCTAAACAAAGGTACTAGGTGATGAACAATATTAAAACAAAATTATTGCAACTGGAATGAGTCAATTCGGAGTTAAAACAAATTATTTATGAATTAAGCAAGTTTGAGTTGCATTTATTATTAATTTTAATACCAAAATAGGCACCATGGACTTTGGTTTCTAATACCCGAGAGCTCAGGGTTGAAATCATTAAAAACGGGTCCTGCTTGTAAGGCTCTTTTAATAAACACGAACTACGGGTTGATTACTTGATTCTGCAGGGGTTCTTTTGCATTTTGCGCCCAACGAAGGGGTATGGACATTTCTCAACCACTCGATTTGATCTGGACGGCTCGGATTACATCGCGGTTTTAACTGAATCGGTATGTACTATTTAGCCCTTGGAGCTGGGATCCTAGGTCAGAGCTTCACATGACCCTAGAACCGTCCGATCATAGGTTAACGTCAGGGATTTAATACATCAAATGGGGTATGCACCAACTAATCCCAGTCGTTGGACTTATGATCCACGGCTTCCACTACTTCTAATCCTGGCCCTACATTCCCGATCGATGGCCATGAGGCGGTCTTCCTCACCCAACGGCAAGGGCGGCGACGCAAAAAGCCTCCCCATGGCCGCGCCATGGCCGGTGCGCATCCACCGATCCCCGAGACCCTATTCCGTGATCTGACGAGCGCTACCCTATGAGAAGGCCAAGGCAAAGGGTGTGGAAAGGATCATACCAGTGATTTCGGAACAGAGACCCACGACCACGGAGAAGCTTGGTTCTGCGGCGGACATCAATCTTCGGTGAGAAATCGTCGCAACTCGGGACGAGCTTTCTTCACACGGACGCCATGACCAGCTTCCCCGTGCCACAAGGAATCCCCACGGCGAGGATCGATCGGAGCCTGAGGAATGGCGCGGAGTTCAACCGAAGCCGTTCATGGCCTGCGAGATCTCCGGGGAGACGGCGCTGACGTCAGGGGCCCACGTGACAATGACTAAACGCGCGCGACGTCCAGCAGAGCGAGTGGGGGTGAGGTTGGGTTGTGGCCCTGGTTGCCAGTGACCACGCGCGGCAGCGGGGACGTAGAGTTGGCCGGGCAGAGGACAGATGTGGCCCAAGAGCAGGTTGCTCCACTTTTCCTTTTTTCTTTTTTTCTTTTTATTTTCTATTTCCTTTTCCAAATCCAAATGTTCAAGCTAAATTCAAATGTTTGAATTTTAGATTTCCAATATCCAGCATAATCCTAATGTGAATATAAATACTACTATTTGCAATATTTTTATTTATTTTCCTTCCCTTTTCAAATTCTAATTTCAAATTTTAAACTTGCCTCACTAATTTGGATACAAATGCAAGCATATAAGAACCTCCACATGAGATGCATATTCCTGTATTTGATTGTTTGTTATTTGACTAATTTAACTCCCTTAATTGAATATGCACAAAGAAAAGGAAATCAAATAATTCTCAAAACACTTTTATGTAAATACATGTATTTATTTATTTTATTAATTTTTTTACTTATACAAATTTTAGGGCTTTACACTTACCGAACATTGCTGTTAAAAAACTTTCAAAGAGCCATACAAATGATGGAATTGTTTCATCAAATAGCAACGCAGCTCCTAAAAGTATGGTTTGCTTGTGATTATTGGTACCAAGGATTGGAGCAAAAGGCATTTCAAACTTATTAGTTTGAAACGTGGTGTCGAATGACACAACATCACCAAAGCATGCATAATCCATAATAGACTGGCCATCTGCCCAAAAGAAATTAGCTATTCGACCTTTATTGGGTCCATCTTCCTAATCTATATCAACTGCATAGAAAAATGTTGGATCCTCACGCTACTTATTCTTCAAGTAGTTGCATAGTGTTTGTGCGTCATTGGATTCTAAGTACTTCTTGCGTTCACGACCAATCTCATTATTGCAATCCATCTTTGAGTATGGCACTTTGTTGGCACCTCTATAGAACTCTTTCATGAACTCATACACTTGGGCAGGCCTCATTCTAGCTTCCCGTATCTAGCCTATTAGCTTTCTATCTGCTTCTAAGACACGTCGTTGGGATCTTAGATTTTTCTTCTTATTTGAACTAGCAAGATAATGATTATGCTCAAGTACAACCTTATTGACTGTCCAAATTCCCTCTCTGCTGACAACAAGCTGAATGTGAGCACCACATCATGTCCGTGTCGTGCCTTTTGATGACTCAGTTTTCCCATGTCCTTCGGCACTGCAAACTATATATTTCTGATATATAGTACCATCTGGTCAGAGCTTTGAGGTGCTCTTTCTAATGTTGAACCCAATTTTGCCAGCATAGTTGTTATACATCTCATAACCATTGTCCTCAGATTCAAAAGCCACATTCCAACTTTAGGAGCGATTGAAATATGCACAAATTTATCAGCCACCTGTAGTATAACCTAACCTCGTGTTATACATTATCTACTATATGAAAAAATGATCAAACAAACTACGTGAACTTACCTGAGCTGTGTGATCCCCTTCATGAGTTGCATGAATCCCTGCATCTACACATTCCATGGTACGAGACTGTGTGTTGAAATCAACATCCTCATATCCGACGACATCCCGATCTTCAATCGGGGCAACGTCCTCGCCGAGAGATAAATCAACCTCCATGACGATGACTAGGGCTAAGAAAATTAGTAGATGATTAAATAGGAACATGCATTTTTACCGTGGACTGTGGGCCTCACTACGACGACGAAGACGATCGAAGGAGTCGCTTGAATTGGAATCACACGAGCAGCGGCGCGGGATCGAAGAGTCTCCAGTCTGATAGACGATGGCGGCGGAGTCGTTTCTAAACGTGAGAAATATGGAGCTGTGAACGGAGCCAAGCCAAGCTGCGCTTGGGGCCGAGTGCAAAGCAGCATTGTGCGTGGGTCTGCATGCGCCTATCCAGCCGGCCGATAAGATTGCCACGCGTAAGCAATCCTGATTGGGTCCGCACGCTGCTTGTTGCGGCCGGTTCGCGCATAATTTTTTCCATAAATTTATTATATAAAAAAGTAGTACACCTGTTTGATATTAACCCATGTAATTTTTTAACAACGTGCACCGGAGATGATGTGAAGAAGGAATCGCCTCCGGCGGCATCAACCAGCACCAGTACCTACACTGTTTTCCCTGAAGTACAGTTCCAATAGTTTCAGACTAACTGCAACGGCTGCTCCTACGCAGCCCCCTCCCCTTGCATGTGGCCTGTAGGGGGCACTCTACCGCCGCAGCGGTGCCCCTTACAGCGCCCCCTACGCGCCGGCCCTCTTCTCTCTCCCCCCAGATCTAGCGTGTCACTGTTCATCCCCCTAAACACTGTGCTGTGGGTCCACGAGTAATTGTTAGTAGATAAAAAATTGATAGTTGATATAGAAAATGATATTTTATAGTTGTAGTGGGGTATAGGGGGAGTATTTAGGGGGAACCGCTGCGGAGATGAAAAAATAGGGGGAAAAGTGATATAGGGGGGAAAATTTAGGGGTAACGGTTGCAAATAGCCTCATGTTTCTTCCTGGGAACATGGATATCGTGTATTAATTTAAAACACGTTGCATTATAGCATCGCGCAGGCGAATGAGCGGATAACTTGAAACCGACGGCACTGCGCCCACCTATTAATTAAGAAGTTCTAGCGCTAAATGTGCATTAGAAAGCGGAATTATGATCGGTCCACAGCATCTTGTCCTGATGCAGCTAGTACTACAGTTAACGGACACAAGTTGCGCGAGAAAACGGGCTAGTATATATATAATCTCTTTAATATACTATTAGTTGTCATATTAGATAAGGTTTAAGTTAAACTTATAAAATTTTAACTACAAATAATTGTTTTATTATTTAGTATCGAAATGTAATGTTTATAAGTACTCATTTGTCTTAAAAAGTACTTTTATAAAAATATAATGTATTAAGAGTTTATTTATGTTTTAATAAAAATATTTGTCAAAATTATATTTTAGAAACGGTGTTGACGTCCTAAACAACTAATAGGATAGCAAGGGAGTAATTGCGAGAGTTACTGCTGGCTGTTGCCGAAGGCTCCGAGCCCTACTATTATTAGATCATCCGACCGTACACGTCTGACTGAGGAGTGAGGAGGGAGGACCGATTGCTGCCCGCACCTGCACGGCACGGAGGCCTTTGACCAGGTAGGGCTTTCCAAACGAACGGAGCTGGCCCATTGACACTTTCGGCCGCTGTGCCCTTTCTCTGGGCAGAACTAGGTTTTCCTTCGTTCCAGCCCTCATAACAGGCAGCCCATCGCATCGGGCAGGCCCATGGAGTAGAGTCACAGTTCCAAAATCGTTTGAATCAGGGCATGAGGCCGAATAGCGAAAGCCCTGCCGAAAATAATCTGAGTGGGTGCTTAATGGCCTGTTTGAAACGCTGCGGAGGCTATTAATGTTTCTTCATAAATTACTAGGTTGGTGCCCGTGCGATGTCACGGAACATAAATCTCGATTTGTATATCAGCTATGCTTCCTGTGGAGCAAGGAAGCGAACACAAGCCAGCCTTTTGTATTAGTGCATTCTGTTCAGTTCTTACTTGATCATCCCGTGTTCTCGTGTGTGCCATTGCCGAGTGGCAAGCTCAACACTGGTATTGTTGTCTTGTCTCAAATGAAGTCCGATTCCAAAAGTTAACCGAAAATCTTTATAGGTGATAGCTGTCGGCGTTTCGAGACAGGGGGGTCCCTAAGCCGACGAGTGAGTGTGCTGCGTGCCCCAGCCCAGATGGGTCGAGCGCGTGGGCGAGCGCGAAGGGGGGAGAGGCGAGGTGGCCGGAGTCGAGCGTGAGAGAGGTGTAAGTCCCGCGGCCTTCGTGTTCGTCCCGCGCCCAGGTCAGGTGCGCTTGCAGTAGGGGGGTTACAAGCGTCCACGCGGGTGAGGGAAGCGAGCGGCCCCAAGAGAGCGCCTGTCCCGTCCTCGGTCCCGCGCGGCCAACCTTCTCTGAGAAGGCCATGGTCCTTCCTTTTATAGTCGTAAGGAGAGGATCCAGGTGTACAATGGGGATGTAGCAGAGTGCTACGTGTCTAGCGGAGGGAGAGCTAGCGCCCTAGGTACATGCCAATGTGGCAGCTGGAGAGATCTGGGCACCCTGCTGGCGTGATGTCGTGGCTGTCGGAGGTGCGGCGGAGCCTGATGGAGGGACAGCTGTTGGAGCGGTCGAGTCCCTGCTGACGTTGTCCTGCTTCCGTAAGAGAGCCGGGGGCCGCCGTCGTCACAGAGCTTGCGGAGCGCCATCATTGCCCCTCCGGCGGAGCTGGCCGGATGAGACGCCGGTCTTGTTCTCTGTGACCCGAGTCGATTCGGGGTAGGATGATGATGGCGCCTCCTGTTGACGTGGCGGTCTATGCCCTAGGCAGGGCGACGTGGGGGTTCCTCCGAAGCCGAGGTTGAGTTTGCCTTTTGTTGCCGTGGCCGAGCCCGAGCCAAGGGGTCGGGCGAGGCGGAAGTCGTTCGGCCGAGGCCAGGGCGGAGTCCGAGCCCTGGGGTCGGGCGAAGCGGAGTTTAGTCGTCTTCCGGGTGCTAGCCCGAGTCCGAGCCCTGGGGTCGGGCAGAGCGGAGTTCGCCGTCTTCCGGGTCTTAGCCCGAGTCCGAGCCCTGGGGTCGGGCGGAGCGGAGTTCGCCGTCTTCCGGGTCTTAGCCCGAGTCCGAGCCCTGGGGTCGGGCGGAGCGGAGTTCGCCGTCTTCCGGGTCTTAGCCCGAGTCCGAGCCCTGGGGTCGAGCGGAGCGGAGTTCGCCGTCTTCCGGGTCTTAGCCCGAGTCCGAGCCCTGGGGTCGGGCGGAGCGGAGTTCGCCGTCTTCCGGGTCTTAGCCCGAGTCCGAGCCCTGGGGTCGGGCGGAGCGGAGTTCGCCGTGGCGCCTTTGGCAAGGCCTGACTGCCTGTCAGACTCACTCTGTCGAGCGGCACTGCAGTCGGAGTGGCGCAGGCGGCGCTGTCCTTCTGTCAGACTGGCCAGTGGAGCAGTGGAGTGACGGCGGTCACTTCGGCTCTGCCGGGGGCGCGTGTCAGGATAGAGGTGTCAGGCCACCTTTGCGTTAAATGCCCTTGCAATTTGGTCAGTCGGTGCGGCGATTTAGTCAAGGTTGCTTCTGAGCGAAGCCAAGGCCTCGGGCAAGCCGGTGATGTGTCCGCCATAAAAGGGGGCCTCGGGCGAGACGGAAGTCTCTCGAGGTCGGCTGCCTTTGGCCGAGGCTAGGCTCGGGTGAAGCGTGATCGAGTCACTCGTGTGGACTGATCCCTGACTTAATCGTACCCATCAGGCCTTTGCAGCTTTATGCTGATGGGGGTTACCAGCTGAGAATTAGGCGTCTTGAGGGTACCCCTAATTATGGTCCCCGACAGTAGCCCCCGAGCCTCGAAGGGAGTGTTAGCACTCGCTTGGAGGCTTTTGTCGCACTTTTTTGCAAGGGGACCAGCCTTTCTCGGTTGCATTTCGTTCCGGTGGGTGCGCGCGAGCGCACCCGCCGGGTGTAGCCCCCGAGGCCTCGGAGGAGTGGTTACACTCCTTCGAGGTCTTAATACTTCGCTTAACGCTTCGGCTGGTCTGGTCGTTCCCTCATGCGAACTGGCCGTAGCCCGGGTGCACGGTCGGGGCCCAAGCTCTCGGGCTGGTATGTTGACGCTGTCAACGATTTGGCCGGAGCCGGTTTTTGCGAGAGCAGCCCCCGAGCCTCTGCACAGGGCAAGAGGACGATCAGGGACAGACTCGACTTTTTACATACGCCCCTACGTCGCCTTTCCGCAAGGAGGAGGGGGGAGTGCGCCATGTTACCCTCGATGGGCACCGAACATGGTGTCTCCGGTGAGCTGCAAGCGGGTAATCCGAGTGGACGTCCGTGCCCCGTTCGTTGGGGGTCGGCTAGGGGCCCAGAGGCACGCCCAAAAGTACCTGCGGGTGATTTGCCGGACCCGGTCCCCTGGCGACGGGGTCCGAGGGCTCGATGCCTCCCTCCGATGGGATTCCGTTACAAGATCGTTCCCGCTGGTCTCGGAAATGTCCTAGGGTACCTCGGGAGCGCAGCCCGAGCCTTGGTTATGTATCGAACGTACCCCTGGTCATCCCTCGCTCGGTGTCTGAGGCGACTGTGAACCCTTCGGGGGCCAGCCTTCGAACCCCTGATCAGTAATGGGCACGGAGCCCGAGTAGCCTGAGGCGGCCATGGAGCCCTTCGGGGGGCTGGCCTTCGAACCCCTGACCAGTAGTGGGTGTCGGGCCCACGCGATCTGAGGCGACTGTTGAACCCTTCGGAGGGCCAGCCTTCGAACCCCTGATCAGTAATGGGGGGCTCAGAGCCCGGTTCCTTCGCGGAGAAGGATCCCTTTCGGGGTATCCCCTTTTCCCGGTCCCTGTTGCAAGAGATAGAGAAAGAGGAAAACGGAAAAGGATACGAAATCGGACAACGTGGCGTACCTTTTCTGACGCGGTTATTACGGCGAAGGTGAAGCGTCGCGCGCTCCTCCTGCCAGAGGCGCCGCGTGTCCCGCCGCGGAGTTAATGCGACGGGGCGAGTGGTTGGCGAGGCGGCCGTTGCGAGCGTGCGATCCGTTCGAGGAACGGGTCACGGGTGCACCGTCTCCACGCCGTGAGAGGAGGCTCTCTTGCTGTCTCAGGATGGGACGTGAGCCTGGCTGACGACGTGACCGCTGCGCCCGCCCGCCTGTCACCGCTATTACTGCCGGCCCACTTTCGGTCGCTTTGACCGACGCGCCAGGCTGGCGCTGTTGGGTCGCCTCGAGTCGCGGCATAGGCTCCGCAACCGAAGAGGCGTGATGGTGGCACAAGTGGCGGTGTGGTTGCTTGCATGCAGCAACTGACGCACCGGTTGCTCGACGCGTGGGCCTGGGTTCCCAAGCTGGCGTGTCAGAAGTCGGAGAAGCGCGTCCATCTGGCGCGTTTGCATGCCGCCTGCATGGCTGCCCGCCCCTTCTGCCCGTTGGTCTGGGCGAAAATGGGGGGTCGCCTGTAACCGCCGGACGGTCGTGCGCACCACGCGCGGCGGTTTGGCCTCTTCTGCCCTGAGCCGGCTTGCATGACATGCGGGACCCAGCCCCCGAGTCGCAGGGGAGGGCCTTGGAGCGTGTTGGAGAAGACTCAGCCCGCGGCGTCTGGGGGCGCACGTAGGGAGAGTTGCCTTTAAAAGGAGGGAGACTCCTTTCGTAAGGCAACCATGTCTTCTTTCTCCCTTAAGCGTCGTGTCTTCCCATCTTCCAAGCCCCCGGATGGGGGGTATCCGCCGCCTTTCCGCCTCCTCGTTGGAGGAACGCAACTCCATGAGAGTTGGTACCTCTCAGCCATCGTTCGGCTTCAAGGATTTTCATCACGCAGCCCGGTCGCGCCCCTTCACCGGCGGTCACCCGAGATGGCGACCTCCAGCTTGATGGTGGGGGAAAGCGAGCCGGGCTGCGGCCTCTGCCCCTTCCTCAGCCTCAAGGATTTTCATCACCAAGGCTGGGGAGGGGAGAGTGCCGAGTTGGGGTCGGCCCCTGCGTGGGCGGTGGCCCGCTCCTTCACTCAGTGATGGGGGGAGAAGCGGGCATTGCCCGTGGCGTCCGGCAGCTGCAGCGTGCCTGGTCTTCAGCCGCGAGTGGCTTCGGGGCCACTTGCGGCGCCGGCGTCTGCCACGGCAGCTGGAAGAGGTTCTTCCGCCGGCGCGGCGGCCGGGACCGGCCACGGGCTGACCTCCGACTTCTACGGCCTTCTGCCCGTCCTTGCCTCACGAGTTTTGGCATGGGCGGGGGCCTCCTGGCAGCGGCATCCACCCTGAGGTCAGCGTTGCCGCTGTTCGGCCCCCCGGAGCAGAAGTCGTCGTCGTCGCCGCTGCTGGAGCAGGTGACGGCGCGCCGTTCGTCGGCCTTCCGTTGCTCCGCAGGCCTTCCCCCTCGGAGTGGGGTCGTTCGTACCTGCGGATGGGGAACCGGAGTTCCGTTTGTAGTGGCACTTCGAATGCCAGTGTTCTTCGTTCATTGTGGCTGTCGGGGCCTGAACGTGTATGTAATTTTGGCACGGAGCCGTGTTTTTTCCTCATTTTCGAGCATTAAGTCTCGCCTGTTGATTATCTGAACCGCTTTACCAAGCATGAGTTGCCCCATGCCAAGGTGACGGGTGAGGTATCCGTATCCCGGAGGCGTAGGAATCCCTCGGCCCGTTCGGCCTTGTTGTCTGGGGCTCCTCTAGCTTAGTTGAAGAGACCCCTCGGCCGCCCTTCGGTGGACCGAGGCCAGGGGTAGCGATATCAGTATGAACAGAGGCGGAGTTGGCTCGAAAATGGGAACCTAGTCGGCCGGAGCCTAGCCGTGTTGTCCGTCGGCGGAGCCGATGCCGAAGTCGATCAGTCGAGGCCTCGGGTCGGGCTGGCGCCCTTGGAAGCCGGTTGACCGAGGCCCCAGGGGTAACCGGTTGAGCCGCCTGCTCGGGCCGGATTCCCGGAGGAGTCCCTGGACCGCAGCGCCGCCCGAGGCTGGGTCGGGCTTTGCTGAAGACGTCGTCGATGCCGAGGGTGCTACGGCTCCCTTCAGCGTGAAGACCCGAGCCTGCAGGATCAGATCATCTTGTAGCGTGTGCTTTCTGCGGCCGCCGAGGCCAGAAGAACACACCCTCGCCGCGCTTGCGAAGCTGCATCTTTTTTCCTCTTGTTTCGAGCATCTGGACTCTGTCGGTAACAGGGATGTTTGTGTGAGCGAGAGCTGCTTTTCGCGGAAGGGACGAGTGAGGTATCCGTATCCCAGAGGCGTGGGAATCCCTCGGCTCGGTCGGCCTTGCGGCTTACGCGTACTTTCACCCGTCCATGAGGCCCTGTCGCCGACTTAGTCGAGAAAGCTTGAAGGACTGCTTCGGCAGGAGAGCTTCCGAGCGTGATGGCTCGTTCGGTCCACGGAGTCGCTTTATCCGAGCGCAAGTTACTTATCGCAGAAGGTGATGAGTGAGGTATCCGTATCCCGGAGGCGTAGGAGTCCCTCGGCTCGGTCAGCCTTGGCTGCTTACGTGTACCTCGTCGTTTCCAGGACCCGCTTTTCCGAAGTAGTCAGGAAGCACGAAAGAAATCCTGCTAAAAAGAGATCCTTTTTCGAGGAAAAATTCGACGCAGAGGGGGTCTCCCCCCTTTTAGCCCCCGAGGGAGGGTCGGGCTTTGCCGAGGCTAGGCCGACCCTTCCTTGACGACTAAACTTTGCGTAGGTGCGAGGTATATAAACAACTTGAAAACATCTTAAGGGTAGAAGCGACGTAGCTGTTTGATGTTCCAAGCGTTGCCGTAGATCTCGCCTTGATTGTTGGCCAGCTTGTATGTTCCGGGCTTCAGAACTTTGGCGATGACGAATGGCCCTTCCCAGGGGGGCGTGAGCTTGTGCCTCCCTCGGGCGTCTTGCCGCAGCCGAAGCACCAGGTCGCCCACCTGGAGTTCTCGGGACCGGACCCCTCGGGCATGGTAGCGTCGCAGGGACTGTTGGTACCGCGCCGAGTGTAGTAAGGCCCTGTCCCGAGCTTCCTCCAGCTGGTCCAGCGATTCCTCTCGGCTAGCTTGGTTGCTTTGTTCGGTGTAGGCCCTCACCCTCGGGGAGCCGTACTCCAGGTCAGTGGGCAAGATAGCTTCAGCCCCGTAGACCAGGAAAAACGGCGTGAAGCCCGTGGCACGACTCGGCGTCGTCCTTAGGCTCCAGACCACCGAGGGGAGTTCCTTCATCCATCGCTTGCCGAACTTGTTGAGGTCTTTGTAGATCCGAGGCTTGAGCCCTTGTAGAATCATGCCATTGGCACGCTCTACTTGCCCATTCGACATGGGATGAGCCACGGCGGCCCAGTCCACCCGGATATGGTGATCCTCGCAAAAATCCAAGAATTTTTTGCCGGTGAACTGGGTGCCGTTGTCGGTGATGATGGAGTTCGGGACCCCGAAGCGATGGATGATGTTGGTGAAGAATGCCACCGCCTGCTCGGACCTGATGCTGCTCAGAGGTCGGACCTCGATCCACTTGGAGAATTTGTCGATGGCGACCAGCAGGTGCGTGTAGCCCCCGGGCGCCTTCTGCAAGGGACCGACGAGGTCCAGACCCCATACAGCGAAGGGCCAGGTGATGGGTATTGTCTGCAGAGCCTGAGCGGGCAGGTGTGTCCGCTTCGCATAGAATTGGCACCCTTCGCAGGTGCGGACAATTCTAGTGGCGTCAGCTACCGCCGTTGGCCAGTAGAAGCCTTGCCGGAAAGCATTTCCGACAAGGGCTCGGGGCGCTGCGTGGTGGCCGCAAGCCCCCGAGTGTACTTCTTGCAGCAGTTCCCGACCTTCGGCGATGGAGATGCACCGCTGGAGGATGCCCGAGGGGCTGCGATGGTAGAGCTCCTCTTCGTCGCCCAGCAAGACGAATGACTTGGCGCGTCGCGCTACCCGCCGAGCCTCGACTTGGTCGAGGGGTAGCTCTCCTCGACGGAGATATTGCAGGTACGGGGCCTGCCAATCTTGATCTGGTGTGGCCCCGCTCTGCCCTTCCTCGACGTTCAGTGCCCTGCCCTCGGGGGCCGAGGGTGCCTCGGGCTGAGCCGAGGGTACCTCGGGCTGAGCCGAGGGTACCTCGGGCTCGGGCGTCCAAGCGAAACATTCGGCCTTCCTTAAGAGGCGGTACAGAGGCAGACCTCTTTCGCCGAGGCGTGAGATGAAGCGGCTCAGGGCCGCGAGGCATCCCATGACCCTCTGTACCCCTTTTAAGTCCTTGATGGGTCCCATGCTGGTGATGGCCGCAATCTTCTCCGGGTTGGCTTCGATGCCTCGCTCGGAGACGATGAACCCTAGGAGCATGCCTCGGGGGACCCCGAAGACACACTTCTCAGGATTAAGCTTGACTCCTTTCGCCTTGAGACACCGGAATGTCACTTCAAGGTCAGAGAGGAGGTCGGAAGCCTTCCGCGTCTTGACTACGATGTCATCGACGTAGGCCTCGACTGTGCGACCGATGTGTTCGCCGAACACATGGTTCATGCACCGCTGGTACGTCGCGCCCGCATTCCTCAAACCGAACGGCATGGTGACATAGCAGTACATGCCGAACGGCGTGATGAAAGAAGTCGCGAGCTGGTCGGACTCTTTCATCCGGATCTGGTGATACCCTGAGTAGGCATCGAGGAAGGACAGGGTTTCGCACCCAGCAGTGGAATCCACGATTTGGTCGATGCGAGGCAGAGGGTAGGGAACCTTCGGACATGCTTTGTTGAGACCAGTGTAGTCTACACACATCCGCCATTTCCCCCCTTTCTTCCTCACAAGCACAGGGTTGGCAAGCCATTCGGGATGGAATACCTCTTTGATGAACCCCGCTGCCATTAGCTTGTGGATCTCTTCGCCAATCACTCTGCGCTTCTCCTCGTCGAATCGGCGCAGAGGTTGCCTGACGGGTCGGACCCCGGCCCGAATATCCAGCGAGTGCTCGGCGACCTCCCTCGGTATGCCGGGCATGTCCGAGGGACTCCACGCAAAAACGTCGGCGTTTGCGCGGAGAAAGTCGACGAGCACTGCTTCCTATTTGGGGTCGAGCCCGGAACCGATCCGGATCTGCTTGGTGGTGTCGCCACTGGGGTCGAGGGGGACGGCCTTGACCGTCTCCGCTGGCTCGAAGTTGCCGGCATGGCGCTTCACGTCTGGCACCTCCTTGGAGAGGTTCTCCAGGTCGGCGATGAGGGCCTCGGACTCGGCGAGGGCCTCGGCGTACTCCACGCACTCCACGTCGCATTCGAACGCGTGTTTGTACGTGGGGCCGACGGTGATGACCCCGTTGGGGCTCGGCATCTTGAGCTTCAGGTAGGTGTAGTTGGGGACGGCCATGAACTTCGCGTAGCATGGCCTCCCTAGCACGGCGTGGTAGGTTCCTCGGAACCCGACCACTTCGAACGTCAGGGTCTCCCTTCGGAAGTTGGAGGGTGTCCCGAAGCAGACTGGGAGGTCAAGTCGCCCGAGGGGCTGGACGCGCTTCCCAGGGATGATCCCGTGGAAGGGCGCAGCGCCTGCTCGGACGGAGGACGGATCGACGCGCAGGAGCTTGAGGGTCTCGGCGTAGATGATGTTGAGGCAGCTGCCCCCGTCCATCAGGACCTTGGTGAGCCTGACATCGCCGACAACGGGGTCGACGACGAGCGGGTATTTCCCGGGGCTCGGCACATGGTCGGGGTGGTCGGCCCGGTCGAAAGTGATGGGCTTGTCGGACCAGTCTAGGTAGACTGGCGCCGCCACCTTCACCGAGCAGACCTCCCGGCGCTCCTGCTTGCGGTGCCGAGCCGAGGTATTCGCCGCATGCCCTCCATAGATCATGAAGCAGTCGCGGACCTCGGGGAACTCTCCTGCTGGGCGATCTTCGTTCTTGTCGTCGTCGTGGGCCCTGCCACCCTCGGCGGGTGGCCCGGCCCTGTGGAAATGACGCCGAAGCATAACGCACTCCTCGAGGGTGTGCTTGACGGGCCCCTGATGGTAGGGGCACGGCTCCTTGAGCATCTTGTCGAAGAGGTTTGCACCTCCGGGGGGCTTCCGAGGGTTCTTATACTCGGCGGCGGCGACAAGGTCCGCGTCGGCGGCGTCGCGTTTCGATTGCGACTTCTTCTTGCCTTTCTTCTTGGCGCCGCGCGGAGCAGACGCCTCGGGAGCTTCTTCCGATGGGCGGCCCTGGGGCTGCTTGTCCTTTCGGAAGATAGCTTCGACCGCCTCCTGGCCAGAGGCGAACTTGGTGGCGATGTCCATCAGCTCGCTCGCCCTGGTGGGGGTTTTGCGACCCAGCTTGCTCACCAGGTCGCGGCAAGTGGTGCCGGCGAGGAACGCGCTGATGACATCCGAGTCGGTGATGTTGGGCAGCTCGGTGCGCTGCTTCGAGAATCGCCGGATGTAGTCCCGGAGCGACTCCCCCAGCTGTTGCCGGCAGCTTCGAAGGTCCCAGGAATTCCCGGGGCGCACGTATGTGCCCTGGAAATTGCCAGCGAAGGCTTGGACCAAGTCGTCCCAGTTGGAAATCTGCCCCGGAGGCAGGTGCTCCAACCAGGCGCGAGCAGTGTCGGAGAGGAACAGGGGGAGGTTACGGATGATGAGGTTGTCGTCGTCCGTTCCACCCAGTTGGCAGGCAAGGCGGTAGTCCGCGAGCCACAGTTCCGGTCTCGTTTCCCCCGAGTACTTCGTGATAGTAGTCGGGGGTCGGAACCGGGTCGGGAATGGCGCCCGTCGGATGGCCCGACTGAAGGCCTGCGGACCGGGTGGCTCGGGCGAGGGACTCCGATCCTCCCCGCTGTCGTAGCGCCCCCCACGCCTGGGGTGGTAGCCTCGGCGCACCCTTTCGTCGAGGTGAGCCCGACGGTCGCGTCGATGGTGCTCGTTGCCGAGGTGGCCCGGGGCCGCAGGCGCGGTGTTGCGCGTGCGCCCGGTGTAGACCGAGGCTTCCCGCATGAATCGGGAAGTCGCGGCATGAGGTTCCGAGGGATATCCTTGCCTTCGGGATGCAGTGCTCTCGGCCCGCCGGGCCGCAGCGCCTTCCAGGAGATTCTTGAGTTCTCCCTGGATTCGCCGACCCTCGGTGGTTGACGGCTCCGGCATCGCGCGGATGAGCATTGCTGCGGTTGCCAGGTTCTGACCGACCCCGCTGGATGCGGGCGGCGGCCTGATCCTGACATCGTTGGCGACGCGGTGCTGGAGACCTTGGGGCAGCTGACGTATTTCTCCGGCCAGGGATTGGCCCACCCATGCCTGTCCGACGTCCCGACGGATCGGCTCAAGCGCTCCTGTTCCCTCGTTGAGCCTGGCCTGCACCTCGCGGACTTGCTCGAGTTGTGGGTCGTAACCCCCCGCCGGAGCGGGGACCACAGCTAGCTCCCGTGGGATGTCGGCGCGAGGCACCGGCCTAGGGAGATCACCATCCTCCGGCATGCCAAGATGGTTGCCTTCGGTGGGATCCCCTAGCTCGATGTGGAAACATTCGCGGCTTGGGCCACAGCTCTCGTCGCCAAGGCTGCGGCTTCCATCGGAACAGTCGGATAGGCAGTAGTCACATGCGGTCATGAAGTCCCGCACGGCACTGGGGTTGCCAAGTCCGGAGAAATCCCAACCGATGCCGGGATCGTCATCTTCCTCGGACCCAGAGGGCCCGTAGGTCGAGACGTCCGTCAGTCGGTCCCAAGGCGACCGCATACGGAACCTCAGTGGGGTTGCACTCGCCTCAATGAGAGCGCCCGCCAAAACGAGGTCGTTTGGCGGGTTGAGGCCGAGTCGAAATGACGCAAGATGGGAGTTAGTCGTTACCTTTTGGTCGACGAGGAGCGATGTAGTCGCATCGGGGACTGATTGCGCCATCATCTCCGGTTCGAGGGCGACGTCCTGCAGGCTTTCCGCGAGCGCGCCGGCGTCGTCTTCTTGCTCGGGGTCAGCGTGGCGCGGGGGGACGGCGCTTGCCTCCGTCTTGAACGCGAGGTCGACGTCCGGCGTGCCTTCCGTCGGGGCGTCGGGGGCGTCGATTCGCTCGACGGCCGACGAAGCGCGGCCTCCCGTCTGGCCTTGACGGCCCCGCCTCCTCCTCCGTTGGCGGGGGAGGGAACGGAGCGAGCCCGAATGTTGCTCTTCCACCACGCGGGGAAGACGTCGTCGATTCCGCCGCCGGCGGGCGGGTTGTCGGCCGCCATTGTCGTAGTCGCGCGGCGGTGGAAGAAGTATCATGTCGTAGCTGCCGTCGAAGGACATGAACTCAAGAGTCCCGAAACGAAGCACCGTCCCGGGCCGGAGAGGTTGCTGGAGACTGCCCATCTGGAGCTTGACGGGGAGCTGTTCGTCAGCACGCAGCAGGCCCCTACCTGGCACGCCAACTGTCGGCGTTTCGAGACAGGGGGGTCCCTAAGCCGACGAGTGAGTGTGCTGCGTGCCCCAGCCCAGATGGGTCGAGCGCGTGGGCGAGCGCGAAGGGGGGAGAGGCGAGGTGGCCGGAGTCGAGCGTGAGAGAGGTGTAAGTCCCGCGGCCTTCGTGTTCGTCCCGCGCCCAGGTCAGGTGCGCTTGCAGTAGGGGGGTTACAAGCGTCCACGCGGGTGAGGGAAGCGAGCGGCCCCAAGAGAGCGCCTGTCCCGTCCTCGGTCCCGCGCGGCCAACCTTCTCTGAGAAGGCCATGGTCCTTCCTTTTATAGTCGTAAGGAGAGGATCCAGGTGTACAATGGGGATGTAGCAGAGTGCTACGTGTCTAGCGGAGGGAGAGCTAGCGCCCTAGGTACATGCCAATGTGGCAGCTGGAGAGATCTGGGCACCCTGCTGGCGTGATGTCGTGGCTGTCGGAGGTGCGGCGGAGCCTGATGGAGGGACAGCTGTTGGAGCGGTCGAGTCCCTGCTGACGTTGTCCTGCTTCCGTAAGAGAGCCAGGGGCCGCCGTCGTCACAGAGCTTGCGGAGCGCCATCATTGCCCCTCCGGCGGAGCTGGCCGGATGAGACGCCGGTCTTGTTCTCTGTGACCCGAGTCGATTCGGGGTAGGATGATGATGGCGCCTCCTGTTGACGTGGCGGTCTATGCCCTAGGCAGGGCGACGTGGGGGTTCCTTCGAAGCCGAGGTTGAGTTTGCCTTTTGTTGCCGTGGCCGAGCCCGAGCCAAGGGGTCGGGCGAGGCGGAAGTCGTTCGGCCGAGGCCAGGGCGGAGTCCGAGCCCTGGGGTCGGGCGAAGCGGAGTTTAGTCGTCTTCCGGGTGCTAGCCCGAGTCCGAGCCCTGGGGTCGGGCGGAGCGGAGTTCGCCGTCTTCTGGGTCTTAGCCCGAGTCCGAGCCCTGGGGTCGGGCGGAGCGGAGTTCGCCGTCTTCCGGGTCTTAGCCCGAGTCCGAGCCCTGGGGTCGGGCGGAGCGGAGTTCGCCGTCTTCCGGGTCTTAGCCCGAGTCCGAGCCCTGGGTCGGGCGGAGCGGAGTTCGCCGTCTTCCGGGTCTTAGCCCGAGTCCGAGCCCTGGGGTCGGGCGGAGCGGAGTTCGCCGTCTTCCGGGTCTTAGCCCGAGTCCGAGCCCTGGGGTCGGGCGGAGCGGAGTTCGCCGTGGCGCCTTTGGCAAGGCCTGACTGCCTGTCAGACTCACTCTGTCGAGCGGCACTGCAGTCGAAGTGGCGCAGGCGGCGCTGTCCTTCTGTCAGACTGGCCAGTGGAGCAGTGGAGTGACGGCGGTCACTTCGGCTCTGCCGGGGGCGCGTGTCAGGATAGAGGTGTCAGGCCACCTTTGCGTTAAATGCCCCTGCAATTTGGTCAGTCGGTGCGGCGATTTAGTCAAGGTTGCTTCTGAGCGAAGCCAAGGCCTCGGGCAAGCCGGTGATGTGTCCGCCATAAAAAGGGGGCCTCGGGCGAGACGGAAGTCTCTCGAGGTCGGCTGCCTTTGGCCGAGGCTAGGCTCGGGTGAAGCGTGATCGAGTCACTCGTGTGGACTGATCCCTGACTTAATCGTACCCATCAGGCCTTTGCAGCTTTATGCTGATGGGGGTTACCAGCTGAGAATTAGGCGTCTTGAGGGTACCCCTAATTATGGTCCCCGACAATAGCTGTGTCAGATTCTTTCGCGCATAGGGCAAGTAATGCAAGTGATAGCTGTGTCAGTTTACCCCCATTTTCTTGGGCATCACTTGTCTCAAATGAAGTCCATTGCTGACGCTTCAGATTTTTTTTATCTCTTAACATATGTTGAATTTGAACTTGTTTTTTTTACGGTGGTAAAATAATCAATGAAGTACATTTGTATTTTTTGTGAATTTTCTGTGACTTTGTTTGTTGGTTTATACGGGAAACTTGTTTTGCACCTGATACATTGCCCTCCAACTTAGGCTCAACACGAAGCCCTACCAAATTGTAAAAAATGGCTTCTTGTCGAGAACCTTTCAAGTGTATAATCTATTTTTTTATTGAGAGCTAGAGCACAAAAAATGTGGCTTCTACTAGCTCCTCTTATATTTTCCTTATAGATCATTCGAAAAACACACATAAAAAGCTATTTTATCAAACGAATTGTTTTCAGAGGAGTCGGAGCCTGCTAAAGGGAGCCTTATAATTTGTTTGGCTTTTTTTGACAAATTTAACTTGCTTGTCTTATTCAATTGTTTTTGAAAAAATAAATCCATACTTAAATTAAATTATCCTACAAAAGCAAAATACAATAACGGGATTGGTAATGCATATAATATGTGAAAAACCCTACGTTGGACCAAACTCTTCTTTTGGTCTTTTGGGCTAGGTTTAACTTTTTTGTGAGCTTTTATAAGAATCTAGATTTCTAGCAAATCCCGCTGCGGGGAGAATTTGAATATTATGGGCTCATAGAAGATGAATGTGTTCATAAGGTTAGATTAAGGAAGTGGTGACATGTTCATTTCATCATGATTTTGCTAGAGAGGAGTCTCAACAAAACACAATAACCACAAGAGATCAATCACAGAGATGGCACAGTGGTTTATCCCGTGGTTCGGCCAAGACCAACGCTTGCCTACTCCACGTTGTGGCGTCCCAACGGACGAGTGTTGCAATCAACCCCTCTCAAGCGGTCCAAAGACCCACTTGAATACCACGATGTTTTGCTTGCTTTACTATATCCCGTTTGCGAGGAATCTCCACACTTTGGAGCCTCTCGCCCTTACACTTTGATGTTCACAAAGAAGCACGGAGTAAGGGAGGGATGAGCAACTCACACAAGACACAAAGATCACAGCAAATACGCACACACAAGACCCAGACTTGAGCTCAAGAGACTATTACAAGTTTCACACTAGAACGGAGCTCAAATCACTAAGAATGTCGAACACGTGACAGTCCGGTGAGCCAAGACAGTCCGGTGAGCCAACGGTAGGGTTACCATCACTAAGAATGTCGAACACGTGCACACCGGACAGTCCGGTGAGCCAACGGTCGGCCACGCGATCCGCGCGAGACACGTGGCCGAGCCAACGGTCGGGAGGGGGCACCGGACTGTCCGGTGTGCACCGGACTGTCCGGTGAGCCAACGGTCGGCCGCGCGATCCGCGCGAGACACGTGGCCGAGCCAACGGTCGGGAGGGGGCACCGGACTGTCCGGTGTGCACCGGATAGTGTCCGGTGCGCCAACGGCTCCCAGGCGCTAATGGTCGGCTTCGCCAAATAAGGAAGGAGATCCGCACCGGACAATGTCCGGTGGTGCACCGGACTGTCCGGTGCGCCAGGCGACAGAAGGCAAGAAATGCCTTCCTGGAATGCACTCAATGGCTCCTAGCTGCCTTGGGGCTATAAAAGGGACCCCTAGGCGCATGAAGGAGAACACCAAGCATCCTTTGAGCATTGTTGATCACTCGCACTCCATTCTTGCGCACTTGTTCGACATTCTTAGTGATTTGAGCTCCGTTCTAGTGTGAAACTTGTAATAGTCTCTTGAGCTCAAGTCTGGGTCTTGTGTGTGCGTATTTGCTGTGATCTTTGTGTCTTGTGTGAGTTGCTCATCCCTCCCTTACTTCGTGCTTCTTTGTGAACATCAAAGTGTAAGGGCGAGAGGCTCCAAAGTGTGGAGATTCCTCACAAACGGGATATAGTAAAGCAAGCAAAACATCGTGGTATTCAAGTGGGTCTTTGGACCGCTTGAGAGGGGTTGATTGCAACCCTCGTCCGTTGGGACGCCACAACGTGGAGTAGGCAAGCGTTGGTCTTGGCCGAACCACGGGATAAACCACTGTGCCATCTCTGTGATTGATCTCTTGTGGTTATTGTGTTTTGTTGAGACTCCTCTCTAGCCACTTGGCGATTATTGTGCTAACGCCTAACCAAGTTTTTGTGGCTTAAGTTTAAAGTTTTACAGGATCACCTATTCACCCCCCCTCTAGGTGCTCTCAATTGGTATCAGAGCCGTTCTCTTCAAGTAAGGGACTAATCGCCCGAAGAGATGGATCCTAAGGGCAAGGGGATCATGATCAATGATAAGGAGAAGGAGTACTTCATCAACGAGCCAAAAGATGACAAGCCTACCGACTCAGGCTCGGGCCACAAACGAAGAGATGGGAAGAAGAAGAAGACAAGGCACATCAAGGAGATCGTCTACTACGACGATAGCGATGAGTCCACTTCTTCCCAAAAGGACAACGACGATAACGACTACGAGAGAAGGAAATCGGTTAATTCGAACTTTTCTTTTGACTACTCTCGTATTCCACAAAGTACAAATGCTCATTTGCTCTCCATTCCACTTGGCAAACCTCCTCACTTTGATGGAGAGGACTACGGATTTTGGAGCCACAAAATGCGTAGTCACCTATTCTCTCTCCATCCGAGCATATGGGAGATTGTGGAAAGTGGAATGAAATTTGATAGCTCGGATAGTCCTATGTTTATCAATGAGCAGATTCATAAAAATGCACAAGCTACTACTGTGTTGTTAGCCTCTTTATACAGGGACGAGTACCATAAGGTGAGCGGCTTGGACAATGCCAAACAGATCTGGGACACCCTCAAGATCTCTCATGAGGGGAACGACGTCACCTTACTCACCAAGATGGAGTTGTTGGAGGGCGAGCTTGGAAGATTCGCAATGATAAGGGGCGATGAGCCAACACAAACATACAACCGGCTCAAGACCCTCATCAACAAAATAAGGAGCTACGGAAGCACACGATGGACGGACCACGACGTCGTCCGCCTAATGCTAAGGTCCTTTACTGTACTTGATCCACATTTGGTGAACAATATTCGTGAAAATCCTAGGTACACCAAGATGTCGCCCAAAGAAGTCCTTGGAAAGTTCGTAAGCGGGCGAATGATGATCAAGGAGGCGAGATACGTGGACGACGCGTTGAACGGTCCAATTCATGAGCCTCAACCCATTGCTCTCAAGGCAACGAGGAGCAAGGAGGCGCTACCTAGCAAGGTGGCGCAAGTTGAGGCAGCCATGATGAAGAGATGGTCCTCATCATCAAGCGCTTCAAGACAGCGCTTAAGGGTCGCAAGGGACAGCCAAGCAAGACCAAGACAAAGGGGAAGCGCTCATGCTTCAAATGTGGTAAGATTGGTCATTTTATTGCTAACTGTCCCGACAATGATAGTGACCAGGAACAAGGGAGCAAGAGGGAAAAGAAGAAGGCATACAAGAAGGCTAAGGGCGAGGCACACCTTGGCAAGGAGTGGGACTCGGATTGTTCGTCATCTGATTCCGAAAATGAAGGACTCGCTGTGGCGGAACTGCCCGAATTATTCCGACTTAAGTGCCTAAGTCCCGCCTCAGAGGCTAGACTACACTTAAATGGGAATAACCCGTCAATCCCTCGGATCTAGTCCGACTAGGCCACTAACAGGATCAAGTACCACAATCTCACTCGAAGGTGAGTCACAGATTAAATACAATAAAGCATGAAACCATACATGAAGGAGTATTAAATTATTACATCACCATCGGAGTTTTGCAAAAGTAGTCATCATTGTTTGACGTGCAGCGGAATAAAACTAACGGTAAATAAACAGAGAGATGGGGAAGCCTATCCCATCACTCCTCATGCTCCTCCTCAGCCGATGTGGCGGAACCGCCCGAATTATTCCAGCTTAAGTGCCCAAGTCGCACCCTTAAGGGCAGCAACACACTTAAACATGAATAACCCGTCAGTCCCTCGGATCTAGTCCGATAAAGCCACTTATCCAGGATCGAATACCACTAGCTCACTCGAAGGTGAGGCACATAGAAATACAATAAAACATAATACCACAAATTTAATAAGTATCATTAGTGATTATATTATCGGAGTTTCAGAAATAATAATCATAAATTTTAATGCAGCAGAATAACTAACGGAGAAAATCGAGTAACATGGCGAAGCCTGGCCATGCTACTCCTCCTGGTCCTCTCCCGCGGAAGCAGTAACCCTCTCGACCATCTATCCCGGTGGCAGGGATGAAGGCCAAGTCACACCATCAACCAAATCAAGGAGGTACCTGCAAAAATTATGCCACAAGCAAGGCTGAGTATACTAATACTCAACTAGACTTACCCGGTGTGAGGAGTCTACTCCTCTACCTCTAGACATGCAGCTGTTTGGCTAAGGGGTTTGGTTTGCCAAAAGCACTAGCTGAGTCTAAAATCAAGTTTTAGCTTTTCAAGTTTTAGTATGATCCTTTTAACTAGATGTGTACCCAGCTATTCATACATGGTATCAAACATTTTATCAATCAACATCTTTTTGCCAGTCACCTCATTTCCACTTATTACTCAATGCAGTACAATGGATCAAGCAGTCTCATTAGCTGCGAGAAGCAGACGATTCGAATCGAGTTTTAACCTTGCAAGGTAAACCTAAACACACGACATGTCAGGGTACTCCGACCCCACACATGTCAACCGTCCCCATCGATTCCCCGTTCGCGTCCAGGCCTCACCGCCTTGGCGTACAATGCTCCACTGACCCCGGCCGCCGCCGTGCAGTGGCCGCACTTGTACCCACCATATCTAGAATGGGAGACCCAGTCTCAGGTCGCGTGAGGGATAAAGTCCGCGCCCGGCTTCACTCAGGTACTAGGTTTACCGGTTACCATTTTTTCCGACATGTGTTTAGTACATTCAAACGCTTGACACAGGTATCCGCACGTTAATCCTTATTCCAATTTTGTCTCATAGACAACGCATCCCCATGGATCCGCGTCCATAGACCATCATCATTCTGTTATCAAAATGGATACAACCAATTCCTGACCTCACGCGAGTGCTAGAAAAATCACTCGACTTCTACCGAGATCCTGATTTAGCATAGCAGCTACTCGACCTAGCATACTAGTATCCATCTCAAAAGGAATCCTGAGTTCATGCAACTAGGGTTTCAGACAACTCCTACACTGAAGTGCACGGTATAAGCCTACAATCATTAAGTGTAGTAAAATAGCATATATAAACGGTTATGCATAAAACCGGGGCTTGCCTTTAATTTAACACTTAGGTAGTGTTTGCTGGGGGAGGTACTCGCTTGGCGAGCATCTACTGGTCATGTCCATCATTCTTCAGGTCGTCCACCAACTGCAACTTGTGGGTGGCACCACATCACTGGCTCGATCATCATCTCTCGGTCCTATATGAGGTGCAAGATGCATATGTATGAATATAATGAAAGTAGCACAAAAATAGCACAATATATACCAAGACACAGTGGCGAACTAAACATTAATTAGTAAGACACTGCAACAACTATACGCAAACACTAGTTATTTATGTGTCATTGGGCACACGTAAACACTACCACTGGAAAGACAACGATCACTACCTACAATTAACCAACGCAACACGATATCACTCATACAAGCATTTATTTAATTGCTACGACTTTTCATTAGTTCTTCTATTGATCACACAAAAACATCACAAACACAAGTTTAATAGAGGACCGATGCATCAATGTCGATGGACTCCTCTATCACAATCAACTACAGCAAGCAAGCACATTAATCATGAAACACATGTTAACCTAAGTTTAGCCATCACAAGTCTATGTCCGTTAAGTGCTAACTAAGCATTTTTAGCCAAAATGGTGAACTAAATATTCATTTGAGCACGTGCAGATTTTTAGGACAGCAGCACAACAGCTACTTGTTTTAATCATAACTTTTCAAATATTAATCCAAAAATAGCAAACTAAAACTTTCTGGAAAGTTTAGAAGTTCTCTACAACTTTGGTATTGTCATCACAACATGATTAAACACTTAGCAAGGTTAAAATGTGTTAACACAACAGCGCTGTCCAGATTTGGACAGATTCAGACTTGTGACTTTAAAAATTCATAACTGAAGATTCAGGCATCCAAACAAGGTGATCCTACACTTTCTGAAAAGGTAATAAAATTGTCTACATATCATTTATAAACATCTAAAGGTGATTCAATATTTAACTAAGGGTAAACATTACTAAAAGACTTTGCTGTCCATAACTGCACAGATTCAGTCTTCATATTTGAAACATACATAACTTAAGCTTCAGGCCACCAAAAAGAGTGATCCAAGACTTTTTGGAAAGCTCAGCAAAAGAACTACATAACTTTTATAATCACCAAGAAGTGATTCAATGTTTAACTAAATCAAACAACACAGTTTTCGAAATCTGTTCTGACAGTGGACAGAACACAACAACCAGTTTGTAAAATTCATAACTCCTAAACTGTCAGGCCTATGGTTATGCAATTTTAACACAAGGAAGATAAGAAAAGCCTCTACAACTTTTTTATAACGACCATGAACAGATTGTAACATTAAATTAGGCAAACAATGCAGTTTCTGAAATCTGTACAGAATTTGGGCAGATTCAGTTACTGAATTTGTGAAAAGTATAACTCCTAAACGATCAGACTTATGACTGTCAAATTTTAATACCAGCAAGATAATAAAGTTATCTACCACTTTTCTATAGCACATATCTACAGAAAATACAATTTAGTTCATCAAACATACAGCACAACGAAAACAATGTGTGCAGCCCAAAACAGCAACTAATAAAATTCAGCTCCTATTCACTTAAAAATTGCCGCGTTCTAGAGACTTGAATTATTTTAACACCTTACCATTTGTTAAAGTTGAAACAATCAAATTAGAACCAACAAGTAGACTTACTAATTTTATACAATTCATTTTGTGCACTAGAATTGCCATACACAATTAGCAACGCATCTACCACAATAATCTTACCCGACATATATGTGTTTATCGATGCACTCTTCACATAGTAATTTATAGTTTAACTTGGGCATCACATGAACACTACTAATTTTTATTCGCGACTGTAACCATGCGCATTTAGACTACAACAAGCAATTTATCGCGATTACGTGCTTAACTAAAGCCGTCCAACAATTCGGCTAACTAGAGCAACGACATAGCCCGCTAAATAACATGCACGTCGGCTTGTCTATTATTATCGAAATCCGAGACACAGCATACACTATATGCGAAGCATAATTTAACGAACGCATAATACGCATTGACTCGACTCGACTTATAAATATAGAGAAAGCGATGACTACTTTGGCATGTCACCACATCTCTATATAAGCCAAAATAATTTCTACCTACAACGACCAAACATTCATGTCGAGCACACTTTATTTTACCGTGTCTCGCATACAACCATATGGTGGCGTGCACTCGAGACACTTTGATTAACTTAACGCAATTACCACTACAATGCACTTCGATATACACGTTCGACATCACAGTGCTTCGACAGACCCCACACTTCCAATCTACTTGTCACATCCAAACACACCACGTGCCCACTGCATTCTCATGACCAATTTTAGCACAATTAATTACGACAACATTTATCGACTAGACAATGAAAAACTAATCGATCATTCGCACATCTCATCTTAAAAAACACTAATCACATGTCACATAATTTATATCTTCGATCCACTCTATCCTACACTACAATGAATACATAAAATATTTTTAACATAGACAAACATCTTAGCCGACTGTGGAAATTACCAAGCAGGCTTTACGCTTTATTAAATTTACCACAACTAACACAATACTTTACGACGAAGTGTTTTTAACAAATAACTAATACTTCCGCGAACCACCCTCGCGACACGCAATTGATCCATCATAGTCACACATGTTCAACACCAATATACACCATATTTATATGTGTGCCATCAACCAAATCACATTAATATAAATTATAAATCCATCAACCTGTCAAACTCGGATTCGAGTCGCGCATGTCGTTCACGGTTTAGGCACTTCACCGAATCATGCATCGTGCGAGGCGTGACATCGACAAGGGCTGCGAGCATATCACAGTTTATTATACGATTCATTGGTGCGGGCATTTAATCGAACACGAAAAGCACGGGACAGTGAGGTCTCACCATGGGTTTCGACGACGACGCGCAGGCGCTACAAATCGGGCAACGCACACGACGCTGAGGGGATGTCGAGGCTGTTGGATCTTGTGACAGCCATGGGGAGCAGCAGGGCGTGCAGCACGAGCATAGACACGCAACCGCCCGTCAACCATTTCATCGAGCAGCTTCCAAGCAGTAGCAAACTCCCAGTCCTGACCAGCGTGTGGAGGAGGGAGCTCGCTCCTGCTAGTCAGCTCACCACATGAAGGTGAAGCGCGGCGCTGGAGAAAACTCGGCCTGGGAGCAGTGGCTCGGCCAGAGCGCAGAGGAGGAGGGAAAAGGGCTCGCCACCATTTCTGCGCAGATGAAGAAGAGTGCTGGGGAAGGGGGCCCCGGCCTTGGGAGGGAGTTGCGCCGACAGGGAAGCATCCGAGGGCGTGGGGAGAGGCTCCCTGTAGGGCTGCTGATTTCCATGGGAGAGGAGGAATCCCGCTGGGGGAAGGCGCCATGGGAGAAGCCATAGCAGAGCTCCGAGCGGGGAGGAAAAAGGAGAGGAGTTCGGACGCCCTGGATGGGAGGAGCAGAGGCGCCATCGGAGTGGGTGCCTGCGCCGACCCGCCGCCGTGGAGGAGCAGGGGACGTTAGCTTCGGCCATGGGGGAGCCCGACTGGCGTCCACCCGACACGCAGGGGGGCGGCCTTCGAAGCTATGGCGTCCGAGCAAGGGGAGCTTGGCTCCGTGGGAGGAACGCACGCGCTTGGAAGAAGAGGAGGAAAGGCTCTGCGCTTGGGAGCTTCTGCAGAAAACTGGGTGTCGAGGGGAGGAAGGAAGGGAGCTCGCCGCGGAAGCTGGAGCCGAGGGGTCGCGCGCCCATGGAGGCCTTGCTATTGCGCGCTGGGGAAAGGGCTCCATGCTGCAATGCCGTGGAGAATGGGGGCGCCAGGGAGGAAGAATGTTGGCTAGGGAAAAAGACAGGGAGAGGAGCGGCTACTCGTTGATTTAACCAAGACACCGCTGGTAACCATTGGCCACCATGGGCGGCAGCCATCTGCTGGCCGGCTGTAGCCATTGGCGCAGAGAACGGCGACCAGCTACTGGCCAGGGGCTGGCAGTGGCAGCCGTTGGCTAGCGTAGCCGGTGGTCGGGCATTGGCTGCAAGCCTGAGCAGACCATGGCATGCAGGAGAAAAGAAAACAGATGCTGGTAAATTATTTAGAGAGAAAAGGTTGATTGTTTAAGAGCTAAATAATAAAAAAAATCTCTGAGACAAGAGCTCCCGTATGAGTTGTTTATCAGGATGGCGACAATTATTAGTTGGAGAGAAGTGGTCATCTGTCGGCCGATTTGTGCAGCGCTCACTCGTTGGCTGAGACCGACGACGCAGGGAACAGAGCGAACTGAGGTCCGGACGAACGCGAGCCCACAGAATACAATGATCTGAAACATTTTATTTGGGTGTTGCTTGGAAACTAAATTCTCGCGCATAAGTAGAATAAAATGAATCGAGATCGATCGGCTTCAGATTCGTTATCGAAATAAAACGAGTCGAATTAATAAAAATCATTGCCTATGTTGATTTTTGAATTTAGATTGGACACAGGGATTTTTAGCCGAGTTGGATAAAAATTTATTAGAGGACGACACATTGGAGATTCCGCTTGAGAATACGGATTGGGATTAATTTTTGGACATAGATCGAACATCGAGAAATTGGATTCGGACACAGCTCGACTAGCAACTGTCGAGCGCTTGATTAAATGAGATTTGAACGAGATTTATAAATCGAGAATGATTTTCGAGTTTGCATTCGTGCGGAGAAATAAAAGTTTTAACAGGCTCCAAATTCGGCCTTCTGTGAGATTGAATAATTTCGAATTCGGCGAAATGTGGATGAATAATCCGGATAATCAGAGACATACGCGAGCGAGAATAGAAATTTTTACTTAGCATCCGAGATTAGGATAAATCTCCCGATATAATGTGAAATAGACACCTGGGGTGTCACAGCCGAGGTAGGGTCCCACTCGACAGTCCAATCCGGTGGCAAGATGGACGGCCAAGTCACTCCAGCAACCATGTACTCCAGAGAATCTATAAAAATTATGCCACAAGCAAGGCTGAGTATACTAATACTCAGCTAGACTTACCCGGTGTGAGGAGTCTACTCCTCTACCGCTAGACATGCAGCTGTTTGGCTGAGGGGTTTGGTTGCCAAAAGTACTAGCTGAGTTTCTAGATCAAGTTTTTAACTTTGTCAAATTAAGTGTGACTCTCTTAAGGCTAAAGATGTACTATCTATTCATACATAGTAGCAAACATTTTTAGCAATCAACATCTTGTATCATCTCAGCACAATTCCACTTATTACTCAATGTAGCAGCATGGATCAAGCAATCTCATCAGCTGCGAGAAGCAGACAATTCGAATCGAGTTTTTTAAACCTTGCAAGGTAAACCTAAACACACGACATGGCGAGGCACTCCGTCCCCACACACATCAACCGTCCCCATCGATTCCCTGGCAACAGAAAGGGGCTCACCGCCTTGGCGTACAATGCCTCACTGACCCCGACTGCCGTCGTGCAGTGACCGCACTTGTACCCACCATAACCGGAATGGGAGACCACGTCTCAGGTCGCGTGAGGAGGGCAATCTGCGGGCAGGTTCACTCAGGTACTAGGCTTACCGATTTACCATATTTCTCGGTATGTGTTTAGTACGTTCAAACGCTTGACACACGGTACCACACCTTAATCCTTATTCCAATTTTTATCCCGTGGACAACCAATCCCCATGGATTGTTGTCCACCAACCAACATCATTATGGTAAGAAAGTGGATACAACCAATTTCCTGACCTCGCACGAGTGCTAGAAAAATCACTCGTCTTCTACCGAGATCCTAATTAATAAAGCAGCTACTCGACCTAGCATACTAGTATTCATCTCAACAGGATTCCTGAGATCATGCAACTAGGGTTTCAAACAATTCCTACACCTAAGTGCACAATCAATCCTACAATCATTAAGTGAAGTAAAATAGCATAAATAACAGGTTATGCATAAATCGGGGCTTGCCTTCCAAAGCAGTGGCAGGCAGGTCCTCTGGTGCAGGCTCTGGTGCTGGATTTGGGGCTACCTCCTGAGCAGCTCTTTGCTCCGGCACAAGGACGTACTCTCCGTCAGCAAGGTTACAGTCTATCGAATGCAATGAACATGTATGTCATGATTATGCAGGATTAATAACATTATGCTAAAAGAAAACTAAGTTACATAGTGACTTAGGGTTTCTTGGTCATGCGGGGCTTCCAGTGGGTTATACTTATTACTTTTTAGGCTTAGGTTTTTATTATTGAGGATAATCATAGGGAATTAGTATTGCCTTTTTATATACTTCAGTGGGCAAGTTATAAAGAGTTTTTAGGATGGCACTAAATTCCTGGCATTCACTTTTCCCTTTTCTTTATCTTCTACTTATGGTTTCTAGGGTAGGTTTGAACTATGGCAATGGTTTAATATTTTACAAAAATTCTGTAAAAATTATAGTGGGTTGCCATCTGCTATTCTAGCCTGTTTTAAGAATTTGAGGCTTAAAATATAAAGGCTATGCTTTAGACAAAAATAACAAGAGTTGGGTAAATGGGCCACTTTGTACTACAACTCTTAATTAGAGGTGGGTTCTGTCCTAAAGGTTATTTTTGTTGGCATCTAACAGTAAAAATAGGCTTTTGTGCCAAAAATCACAGAAAGCTAAGGGGTGGTTATTCAGTTATGATTTTCTAAAGTTTAATGCCTAAAAGGCACTTTCTACTACATGGTTATTTGAAAAATGTCAAACAATAGATTTCATATTTTTCCTAAGTTCTTAATAACAAAACATTAACTATCCCAAGGGTGGGGGTGTTTTCACGTTGGGGTTATTTTTGTAGGGTTTTTCTAAGTTATCCTTGTTTTATTCAATTAAAAGGTATCCTACTTATTTTATACAAAACCAGGGTAGGATAGATTTTTCTAGTGAACTTCATTGGATAAGTACCTTAACAAAAATAGGGGTGCCCTCTGGTTCATTATTTAAATCACATTTTCTATTTTTCTTAACCTCAAGCATATTGTAAAATAAGTGGTAAAAACTAACTTAATGGGGCGGATAGAGGGGTTTAGCATTTTTAATTAGGTCAGTAGGTGGACATAAACTTCTCCAAATTTTTCTAACCCCAGCCAAATAGCACAACTATTTTTCTTTCTATTATTGAGCTTTTGGCCAAAACTATAATTAAATCAGAACTTTAAAGTTTTCTATAGTACATTGGGGGTTTTATATTTTTCTTAAGTAGGTTACATTATTTAGAGTCTGACAAAATTGGTTTGACCAAATTTGGATGAACTAAACAGAAGTTATGGATTTTCAAAGTTTCTGTTCAAATTTAAAATCAGGTTTAATAAGGTTTTCTGAAAAGGCCGTTTACACCGAGGTCCATGGGTTTAAACTAAATCAACTCGCACAAATCTACCCCTGCGCCACTATTCCCCTGGGCCGCTGACAGTTCAAAAAGCCCCCTGACCTTCTCTTCCTCTCACCCGCGGTCCTTCCCCCAATGTAAACAGTACCCGCAGGAAAGAAAAGGGTGGCGTGGCTTACCGGCGGCGAGATAGGTCCGGCGAAGGGCAGGGTTGGCTCGGGGAGGCTCTGGCGGTCACAGCGAGGTGCGGCTCGACGGCGGGGATGGCCGGAATCGCTCGGTCCACATGCGCAGGCGGGTGTTCTCGTCGGCGGCGAGTGTACCGGCCAAACAACGGCGATCTGGTTCAATCCAAGGGCACGGTGAGCTTCACGGGGTAACGTAGAGACCGTGTGCACAAGGAATCGGAAAAAGGTTGAGTGGATTACCCGGTCCACGTACTCCGGCGGGGTTGTGAACTCCGGCGACCGTGGACTGGCCTCTCCGGCGAAGCAGGCTTCGATTCCTCGCTCGGGGAGCTTCACTGAGCTGTGCACACTCGTCTCCGAGGGTTGGACGGGGTTGGGAAAGGCTGGGCTGGCCGGTCTACGGTGGTAGTGGCTCGGGTGGCCGCGGACACGCCGCGCACGGGCAAACGGCGGTGAGCTGAGCTCCGGTGAGGGTTGAGTGTGCGCGGAAGAGTGCAGTCGACGCCCGAGCGGGCTTTATAGGCGCGGGCGCGGGCCATGGCGTCGGCTGGCCGTTGGCGCGACGCGGGGCGCGCGCGGGCGTGCTCTGGCGCACACAGAGCGCGTCGAACACGTGGAGCTTTTCTTCTGCCCGTGTTCCACAGCTCACCCAAGTCGCAAACGTGCGAATCTTGGCAAAAATCCGGCGCGAGTCTTTTCCTGGCACCTAGGGCTGTCTCTCATCCGTGAGCTGCCATGGCAGATATGGCCTAGGTAGGGAGATCTTCGGTCACCAAATCGGGTGTGTCACACTGCCCACCTCGCGACAAAAACCATGCCAAGGCATGTCAAACGTCCAAGTCTCGGGCTCAGCTTTTTCCAGTGGGTGCCTTAGGTGGTATGCCACATTTTTGGTATAGAACATAGGTGGATTTGGTGCCAGCTTCGAGGTGAACACGACTGATCTTTAGTGTAGGTGTAGTTTTTAACTTAGAGAGAAATAGAGAGCTCTAGCTCTCTCTCCACTTGGAGATTTGATTTGGGGTTTCTCCAGGGGTCTTTTTGCAATATTTCCTTCCCCTAATTGCTGGTTATAAGGTTACTTAAGGTTTGATTAAAGATTACTCATGTTTTGCACATTTGCCCACTCTCTTTCCCCCTCTTATACATGGCTTTGGGAGATAGGGTTTAAGAGAGGTCTAGGGTTTTCCCCCCTCTTGCCCAAGGTAGTAAGTGTACAAAGGTTTGAGTAATACTTCTTAGGTCATTAAAAAACCTTGATCAACACATGACCTCCAAAGTTCTTATGTGTTTCCTTATGTCTCTACCACATATGATCACAGTCCTTAGTGCCAAGGTTTGCTCTAGCCATGGTAACACCTGAGGTGTTACAGCCCTCCCCCCTTAAAGGAATCTCGTCCCGAGATTTTAGGCGGAGTCCTCTAGAGGGGTGCTACTACGGCACGATGGTGTGCTACTCTTCCTTATACTCCAGTTTCTCTAGTTAACTGCTCTTCGAATGTCATTCTCTTTGCAACTTCAGAAGGAAGCTCTTTTTAAGTTAAATCCACAACTTAGACTATCCTTGTTATCTAAGTTTTTCTTATAATTGAGTTCAAAGGGCAGGTGGGGGTGGGGTTACGTACCGACTCCTTTGGGTAGAAAGTCGGGGAAGCGAGAGCGTAGAAAATCCTCAGTCTCCCATGTAGCTTCTTCTGCCGAATGGTGACTCCACTGAACCTTATACATTCTGACCGACCTTGCCTGAGTTGATCTCTCCTTTTGATCTAATACCTTGACGGGGTACTCCTGGTAGGACAAGTCTGGTTCTATCTCAATGTCTGGTTCTGGCAGCACTTCAGTGGGTAGGCGAACACATTTCCACAATTGAGATACATGGAACACATTGTGAATTGCTGACATGTGAGGTGGCAATTCCAATTGATAGGCTATGGGTCCACAAGCTTCCTTGATCTCATAGGGTCCAATGTAGTGAGGAGCTAACTTGCCCTTGATCCCAAATCTCTAGACACCCTTGGTGGGTGACACCTTAAGATAAACATGATCTCCCACCTCAAACTGTAGAGGCTTCCGCCTCTTATCATGATAGCTCTTTTGCCTGGCCTGAGCAGCTTCTAGGTTCTTATTGATGATTCTGACCTTTGCCTCTGCTTCAAGTACCAAATCCAGCCCAAAAATTTCCCTCTCTCCTGCTTGAGACCAATTCAGTGGGGTCCTACACCTTCTCCCGTATAAGGCTTCAAAAGGTGCCATCTTCAGACTAGACTGATAACTGTTATTGTAAGAAAACTCTGCCAAGGAAAGACACTTGTCCCAATCCTTTCCGTAGTGTAGTGCACATGCCCGCAACATGTCTTCCAAAATCTGATTCACCCTTTCTGTCTGGCCATCGGTTTGGGGATGATAGGCTGAGCATCGTATGACCTGGGTCCCAAGTGATTCCTGCAATTGCTCCCAAAATCGTGCCAGAAATGGTGCTCCTCTGTCCGAAACTATAGTCCTTGGTATCCCATGCAGACGAACTATTTGGTCAATGTAGATCTCTGCATACTTCTCTATCCTGTGGGTGGTGTGCACTGGTAAGAAATGAGCAGTCTTAGTCAATCTGTCCACATTAACCCAAATAGAATCATGGTGCCTGGATGTATTGGGCAATCTCACTATAAAGTCCATGCAAATGTCCTCCCATTTCCAAGATGGTATGGGAAGGGGTTGCAAAGGACCTGCTGTCTTCAAATGACTGGCTTTGATTCTCTGGCAGGTGTCACACTCAGATATGTACTTGACAATTTCCCTCTTCATTCTGGTCCACCAATATAAAGATCTGAGATCATGGTACATCTTGTTGCTACCAGGGTGCATGGAGAATTTTGAAAGATGAGCTTCATCCAGTATCTTCTTTCTGAGCTCAGGGTCCTTGGGAACAACCAATCGATCTCCAAACCATAAAATTCCCTTGCTGTCCTGTCGGAAACACTTGTATTTTTCTGCCTTTTGCTTGATCATGTCTTTGATAACCTGAACACCCTTATCCTCAACCTGTGCCCTGACTATTTGCTCTTGCAATGTGGGTTCTACCGAGATATAACTTAAGTCACCCGAAGAAACAACTTCCAGGTTCAGCTTGCACAGCTCATCACACAGGGTGGTAACCCTTGCATCCATGCTCATACAATTGCACTGGGCCTTTCTGCTCAAGGCATCTGCCACAACATTTGCTTTGCCCAGATGGTAGTGCACCTCCAAATCATAGTCCTTGATTAACTCCAACCATCTCCTCTGCCTCATGTTCAGATCTGCCTGAGTGAAGATGTATTTGAGGCTCTTATGATCAGTGTAGATGTTACAGTGAGCTCCCATCAAGTAGTGTCTCCATATCTTAAGAGCATGAACCACAGCTGCCAACTCCAGGTCATGTGTAGGGTAGTTCTGCTCATGGGGCCTGAGTGCTCGGGAAGCATAAGCAATCACTCTGTTATCTTGCATCAAGACACATCCCAATCCAGTACCAGAAGCATCACAATAAACTTCAAATGGCTTGGTGTTGTCAGGTTGAGCCAGCACTGGGGCTGTTGTCAAATGCTGCCTCAAAGTATGAAAGGCATCTTCACACTTTTGGCTCCAATCATACTTGACTCCTTTCTTCAACAGTTCAGTCATTGGTTTGGCAATCCTGGAGAAATCCGGAATAAATCGTCGATAATACCCTGCCAATCCCAGAAAACTCTGAATTTGCTTCACTGTAGTCGGGGGTTTCCAATCCATCACTTCTTGTACCTTCTTAGGATCAACTGATATCCCATCCTGAGAAATTGTGTGACCCAAGAATTTGATCTCCTTCAGCCAGAATTCGCATTTAGACAACTTAGCATACAACTGATGGTCACGCAGTCTCTGAAGTACAGTATGCAAATGTTTGGTGTGCTCGGCTTCATTCTTGGAATAAACCAGAATATCATCAATGAAAACCACCACGAACTTGTCTAACTCTGGCATAAATACTGAGTTCATCAAGTACATGAAATAAGCCGGGGCATTGGTTAGCCCAAAAGACATCACCAAAAACTCATAAAGTCCATATCTGGTAGAGAAAGCCGTCTTGGGAATATCACTTGCACGGATCTTAATCTGGTGGTAGCCTAAGCGAAGATCTATCTTGGAGAACACTTTGGCTCCTACTAACTGATCAAACAGAACATCAATACGAGGCAGCGGGTATTTGTTCTTGATAGTCACCGCATTGAGAGGGCGGTAGTCAACACACATCCTCAAACTCTCATCCTTTTTCTTCACAAATAAAGTTGGACATCCCCATGGTGAAGTACTTGGGCGAATAAACCCCTTGTCTAACAACTCTTGCAATTGCTTTTTCAGTTCTGCCAATTCCGCGGGAGGCATCCTATAGGGTCTCTTGGAGATAGGAGCAGTCCCGGGTTGCAACTCAATTGCGAACTCAATGCCTCGGTCAGGTGGCATCCCTGGCAATTCATCTGGAAACACATCTGGATAGTCACAGACCACTGGGATCTTTTCTACTGGGGATTCTAACATAACAAAGGCACAAGAACGGGTGCATCCCTGGTCGGGCAAATATAAAACAGTCTCGCCGTAAGCAGGGGAATGAATTTCAATGGCCCTGGCTGCAATATCCAGTACTGCGTGATGCCTGGTCAACCAGTCAGCTCCCAATATAATGTCCACGCTATCCAACCCTAAGATGAGAAGGGTGGTTCTAATCACAATACTACCAAATTTTATAGGCACTTGCCGGTTGATTTGATAAGTGGCAACCCTGCCTCCTAGTGTTGAAATTGTGATACCCCCATTGGTGTGGTGGAAAGGTAATTGGCACTTGGCACTAAATTTGGCACTGATAAAACTATGTGATGCACCAGAATCAAAAAGGATAATAGCAGGATAATTCAAAACTGTAAAGATACCGGTCATGACGGGTGCTCCCTCGGGAATATCAGCCATGGTGGTGAAGTTCAGCCTGCCTTGCCTCACTTGCACCTTCTGCCTCTTGCCTTGATTCTGATTAACATTCTGCCCCTGCCTCTGCTGGTTCCAGGGGCAATTCTTGGCATAGTGCCCGGTGTTGCCACACGTGAAACACCTGTTGTCATTTGCCTGGCGGTACTGCTGCTGCTGCTGACTGTTCCTCTGAGCTGGAAACTGGGTGCGGTTGGGTGCCTGCTGCTGCTGCTGTGGTCGGATCACCCATCTCCCTTGCTGCTGCTGGGGTCCCCTGTTCTGAGTGTCAGACACAATCCTGAAGCGCTGTGGCTGAGCTGAGGGTCCTGCCACAGGGGTCTTCCTCTTCTTTTCTGCCTGACGAGCTGTGATACAGTCCTCCTGGGAGATAGCCATGTTGACCAACTCATTGTAGCTGTTGGCCCTGACGGTGTTGAGACGGTCACGGAGCTTAGTGCTGAGCCCCCTCCGGAACCTGTCTCTCTTCTTCTCATCTGTATCTGCATGATATCCAGCATACTGGCACAAGTCATTAAAGGCCTGGGCATACTGCAACACTGTCCTGTTGCCCTGAGTGAGTGCCAGAAACTCGTTGAGCTTTCGGTCCATAATCCCGGCTGGTATGTGGTGTCCCCTGAAAGCTGCCTTAAACTCTCTCCACTCCACCTCTCGATCCTCTGGCTGCATGGCAAGAAAATGGTCCCACCAAGTCCTTGCGGGTCCGCGAAGCTGCTGGGTGGCGAACCTGACTTTAGTGACCTCTGAGCAAGCTCCATGGAGTAGCGGGAATTTGGATTCCACCACTCGCAACCACACATCTGCATCAAGTGGATCCTCTGCCCTGGTGAACAATGGTGGCTGGGTGCTGAGGAACTCCTGGTAGGTAGGTGCCGTGGGGTGACGTTGATGGTCTCCACCACCATAATGCTGAGGTGGTGGCTGACGCTGAGCTAGCTGCCTCAAGATCTCATTCTGCTGAGCCATTAGCTCCTGCAGAGTGGGAGGCGGTGGCGGCGGTGGAGGAACGCGCTCATTCTGGCCACGACGCTGCCTCCCGGCCATCTGAAAAACCACATACATACTTAACACCATATCTCCAAGTTCAAGGTTTAATCGCGGCGAAAAGAGTCAAAAGCAAAATGATAGACTCCAACTTCAACAAAAGGATTTAAAAAGGCATAAATTTTTCCTTCCAAATTTAAAACTGATAACAGCATCCATCAAACATGCTTCCAAGAGAGTTTATCACGATTACATCATTGGTCCCAAAAAGACTCAACTCTATCTAGCCTAGTACCCCAAGGGTGCAAAAGCTAAGCTAGCTGCGAGGAGTCCTACCATCACTGATGTCTAACTCTATTCTGGACACCTAGTGAGCGAACGAGGCAACACTCGACTCGGGGGAAGGTGGTCTCCCTGAGCCAGCAGTGTCCACACTAGAGGCAGGCTCATCTCCTCCCTCGATGTCGACGTCCTCGTTGGCCTCCATATCCTGGATCTCCTGGTGATGCATATCCAAGTGCTCGTTAGCCTCAGCAAGCTGCTGCTGAGTGTTAATGAGCTGATCCTCGAGAACCTCGATGGTGTTCTCCCTGGTCCCTACCAATTCCTCCAACTCTTGGATATCAGTGGATAGCTGCTCCACCTACAAGTCCTTTTCCACCATTTCAGTGGACAAATCAACCACTAGCTCCTCCCTGTTGTCCAAAGTAATCTTTGTCGCCTCCAATAGTGCCATCAGATGGGACATCGCCTCACCGCGCATCACTTGCAGACGGTACAGAGCATTCATGCACCGTACGGTCAAGTGCGCAGTCTGTCCGGGGTAGATGGCCCAGATATCCTTGGCATGCTCCACCCGATCCTTCCACATTGGGTCGTCCTCCCTTTCGGCGGGGAACAAGCCAATGGGGTGGGTAGCCAGCTCCAACGGATGGAATCCGCAGAAAGTAGTCAACCCATGCAGAGCGATCGCCTCGATCGTGTCCTCAGCTCGGTATCCAAAAGACTCGGAGTCCAAAGAGCGCTAGCCTGGCTGCAGGGGATGAGGCTCCAAGGTCATCCTCACCCTACAACGGGGCACTCGGTGCTTCTCGAACTGCTGCACCGCGTACTGAGGGGGTGTCGTGTATCCGGCCCCTGAAGTACCTCCCACAAAATGCGGGGAAATCCCTCTCGTGCAAGTCCGTCAGTGTGGGATAGTGCGTTTCCGTCGTCTGAGGATCCGTGGGAAGTCATCTGTGTACGGTTAAGCGTAAGTAAAAGAAAAAGAATTATAAAAAGAACAAGAAAAATAAGACTCGGCCTTTCTCTAGTTGAATGAAATGGTACTGGGGAACTTAGTTGGTCATAATTTAAGTCCTTACTAATTTTCCATTTGTTTAATTAAAGAATGCATGCATGCTCGTCCTGAACGACCTCACAACAAGATAAAGGGAATAAGGAAGAACTCCCATCCTGTAAAAGTGGCCTATAGGGCCTAATCACTTAGCCACCTAGCTACCATTCTATCATCCTAAGGCTTCACGTCCTAGGTCTATCCTGCTCGTCCTACTATCTATCCAACATTGTTTCTATCAAGTTTTACTTTGGAAAAAGATGGTATTTACATTTTATTGATTCCTCTGTGGTGGTACAAGCTCCGATACCAGCTGTGGCGGAACTGCCCGAATTATTCCGACTTAAGTGCCTAAGTCCCGCCTCAGAGGCTAGACTACACTTAAATGGGAATAACCCGTCAATCCCTCGGATCTAGTCCGACTAGGCCACTAACAGGATCAAGTACCACAATCTCACTCGAAGGTGAGTCACAGAGCAAATACAATAAAGCATGAAACCATACATGAAGGAGTATTAAATTATTACATCACCATCGGAGTTTTGCAAAAGTAGTCATCATTGTTTGACGTGCAACGGAATAAAACTAACGGTAAATAAACAGAGAGATGGGGAAGCCTGTCCCATCACTCCTCATGCTCCTCCTTAGCCGAGGTAGGGTCCCACTCGACAGTCCAACCCGGTGGCAAGATGGACGGCCAAGTCACTCCAGCAACCATGTCCTCCAGAGAACCTGTAAAAATTATGCCACAAGCAAGGCTGAGTATACTAATACTCAGCTAGACTTACCCGGTGTGAGGAGAATACTCCTCTACCGCTAGACATGCAGCTGTTTGGCTGAGGGGTTTGGTTGCCAAAAGCACTAGCTGAGTTTCTAGATCAAGTTTTTAACTTTGTCAAATTAAGTGTGACTCTCTTAAGGCTAAAGATGCACTATCTATTCATAAATAGTAGCAAACATTTTTAGCAATCAACATCTTGTATCATCTCAGCACAATTCCACTTATTACTCAATGTAGCAGCATGGATCAAGCAGTCTCATTAGCTGCGAGAAGCAGACGATTCGAATCGAGTTTTTTAAACCTTGCAAGGTAAACCTAAACACACGACATGGCGAGGCACTCCGTCCCCACACACATCAACCGTCCCCATCGATTCCCTGGCAACAGAAAGGGGCTCATCGCCTTGGCGTACAATGCCTCACTGACCCCGACTGCCGTCGTGCAGTGACCGCACTTGTACCCACCATAACCAGAATGGGAGACCACGTCTCAGGTCACGTGAGGAGGGCAATCTGCGGGCAGGTTCACTCAGGTACTAGGCTTACCGATTTACCATATTTCTCGGTATGTGTTTAGTACGTTCAAACGCTTGACACACGGTACCACACCTTAATCCTTATTCCAATTTTTATCCCGTGGACAACCAATCCCCATGGATTGTTGTCCACCAACCAACATCATTATGATAAGAAAGTGGATACAACCAATTTCCTGACCTCGCGCGAGTGCTAGAAAAATCACTCGTCTTCTACCGAGATCCTAATTAATAAAGCAGCTACTCGACCTAGCATACTAGTATTCATCTCAACAGGATTCCTGAGATCATGCATCTAGGGTTTCAAACAATTCCTACACCTAAGTGCACAATCAATCCTACAATCATTAAGTGAAGTAAAATAGCATAAATAACAGGTTATGCATAAACCGGGGCTTGCCTTCCAAAGCAGTGGCAGGCAGGTCCTCTGGTGCAGGCTCTGGTGCTGGATCTGGGCTACCTCCTGAGCAGCTCCTTGCTCCGGCACAAGGACGTACTCTCCGTCAGCAAGGTTACAGTCTATCGAATGCAATGAACATGTATGTCATGATTATGCAGGATTAATAACATTATGCTAAAAAGAAAACTAAGTTAAATAGTGACTTAGGGTTTCTTGGTCATGCGGGGCTTCCAATGGGTTATACTTATTACTTTTTAGGCTTAGGTTTTTATTATTGAGGATAATCATAGGGAATTAGTATTGCCTTTTTATATACTTCAGTGGGCAAGTTATAAAGAGTTTTTAGGATGGCACTAAATTCCTGGCATTCACTTTTCCCTTTTCTTTATCTTCTACTTATGGTTTCTAGGGTAGGTTTGAACTATGGCGGTGGTTTAATATTTTCCAAAAATTCCGTAAAAATTATAGTGGGTTGCCATCTGCTATTCTAGCCTGTTTTAAGAATTTGAGGCTTAAAATATAAAGGCTATGCTTTAGACAAAAATAACAAGAGTTGGGTAAATGGGCCACTTTGTACTACAACTCTTAATTAGAGGTGGGTTCTGTCCTAAAGGTTATTTTTGTTGGCATCTAACAGTAAAAATAGGCTTCTGTGCCAAAAATCACAGAAAGCTAAGGGTTGGTTATTCAGTTATGATTTTCTAAAGTTTAATGCCTAAAAGGCACTTTCTACTACATGGTTATTTGAAAAATGTCAAACAACAGATTTCATATTTTTCCTAAGTTCTTAATAACAAAACATTAACTATCCCAAGGGTGGGGGTGTTTTCACCTTGGGGTTATTTTTGTAGGGTTTTTCTAAGTTATCCTTGTTTTATTCAATTAAAAGGTATCCTACTTATTTTATACTAAACCAAGGTAGGATAGATTTTTCTAGTGAACTTCATTGGATAAGTACCTTAACAAAAATAGGGGTGCCCTCTGGTTCATTATTTAAATCACATTTTCTATTTTTTTAACCTCAAGCATATTGTAAAATAAGTGGTAAAAACTAACTTAATCGGGTGGACAGAGAGGTTTAGCATTTTTAATTAGGTCAGTAGGTGGACATAAACTTCTCCAAATTTTTCTAACCCCAGCCAAATAGCACAACTATTTTTCTTTCTAGTATTGAGCTTTTGGCCAAAACTATAATTAAATCAGAACTTTAAAGTTTTCTATAGTACATAGGGGGTTTTATATTTTTATTAAGTAGGTTACATTATTTAGAGTCTGACAAAATTGGTTTGACCAAATTTGGATGAACTAAACAGAAGTTATGGACTTTCAAAGTTTCAGTTCAAATTTAAAATCAGGTTTAATAAGGTTTTCTGAAAAGGCCGTTTACACCGAGGTCCCTGGGTTTAAACTAAATCAACTCGCACAAATCTACCCCTGCGCCACTATTCCCCTGGGTCGCTGACAGTTCAAAAAGCCCCCTGACCTTCTCTTCCTCTCACTCGCGGTCCTTCCCCCAATGTAAAAAGTACCCACGGGAAAGAAAAGGGTGGCGCGGCTTACCGGCGGCGAGATAGGTCCGGCGAAGGGCAGGGTTGGCTCGGGGAGGCTCTGGCGGTCACAGCGAGGTGCGGCTCGACGGCGGGGATGGCCGGAATCGCTCGGTCCACGTGCGCAGGCGGGTGTTCTCGTCGGCGGCAAGTGTACCAGCCAAACAACGGCGATCTGGTTCAATCCAAGGGCACGATGAGCTTCACGGGGTAACGTAGAGACCGTGTGCACAAGGAATCGGAAAAAGGTTGAGTGGATTACCTGGTCCACGTACTCCGGCGGGGTTGTGAACTCCGGCGACCGTGGACTGGCTCTCCGGCGAAGCAGGCTTCGATTCCTCGCTCGAGGAGCTTCACTGAGCTGTGCACACTCATCTCCGAGGGTTGGATGGGGTTGGGAAAGGCTGGGCTGGCCGATCTAGGGTGGCAGTGGCTCGGGTGGCCGCGGACACGCCGCGCACGGGCAAACGGCGGTGAGCTGAGCTCCGGTGAGGGTTGAGTGTGCGCGGAAGAGTGCAGTCGACGCCCGAGCGGGCTTTATAGGCGCGGGCGCGGGCCATGGCGTCGGCTGGCCGTTGGCGCGACGCGGGGCGTGCGCGGGCGTGCTCTGGCGCACACAGAGCGTGTCGAACACGTGGAGATTTTCTTCTGTCCGTGTTCCACAACTCACCCAAGTCGCAAACGTGCGAATCTTGGCAAAAATCCGGCGTGAGTCTTTTCCTGGCACCTAGGGCTATCTCTCATCCGTGAGCTGCCATGGTAGATATGGCCTAGGTAGGGAGATCTTCGGTCACCAAATCGGGTGTGTCACACTGCCCACCTCGCGACAAAAACCATGCCAAGGCATGTCAAACGTCCAAGTCTCGGGCTCAGCTTTTTCCAGTGGGTGCCTTAGGTGGTATGCCACATTTTTGGTATAGAACATAGGTGGATTTGGTGCCAGCTTCGAGGTGAACACGACTGATCTTTAGTGTAGGTGTAGTTTTTAACTTAGAGAGAAATAGAGAGCTCTAGCTCTCTCTCCACTTGGAGATTTGATTTGGGGTTTCTCCAGGGGTCTTTTTGCAATATTTCCTTCCCCTAATTGCTGGTTATAAGGTTACTTAAGGTTTGATTAAAGATTACTCATGTTTTGCACATTTGCCCACTCTCTTTCCCCCTCTTATACATGGCTTTGGGAGATAGGGTTTAAGAGAGGTCTAGGGTTTCCCCCCCTCTTGCCCAAGGTAGTAAGTGTACAAAGGTTTGAGTAATACTTCTTAGGTCATTAACAAACCTTGATCAACACATGACCTCCAAAGTTCTTATGTGTTTCCTTATGTCTCTACCACATATGATCACAGTCCTTAGTGCCAAGGTGTGCTCTAGCCATGGTAACACCTGAGGTGTTACAGCCCTCCCCCCTTAAAGGAATCTCGTCCCGAGATTTTAGGCGGAGTCCTCTAGAGGGGTGCTACTACGGCACGATGGTGTGCTACTCTTCCTTATACTCCAGTTTCTCTAGTTAACTGCTCTTTGAATGTCATTCTCTTTGCAACTTCAGAAGGAAGCTCTTTTTAAGTTAAATCCACAACTTAGACTATCCTTGTTATCTAAGTTTTTCTTATAATTGAGTTCAAAGGGCAGGTGGGGGTGGGGTTACGTACCGACTCCTTTGGGTAGAAAGTCGGGGAAGCGAGAGCGTAGAAAATCCTCAGTCTCCCATGTAGCTTCTTCTGCCGAATGGTGACTCCACTGAACCTTATACATTCTGACCGACCTTGCCCGAGTTGATCTCTCCTTTTGATCTAATACCTTGACGGGGTACTCCTGGTAGGACAAGTCTGGTTCTATCTCAATGTCTGGTTCTGGCAGCACTTCAGTGGGTAGGCGAACACATTTCCGCAATTGAGATACATGGAACACATTGTGAACTGCTGACATGTGAGGTGACTAGTCTTAATGTTGATGCTTGTAGTGAACACCTAGTTGCCATTTCTAAATCAAATGATGAAGTGACTAGTCTTAATGCTCAACTTAAGACTAGCAAAAATGAATTCGATAAATTAAAATTTGCAAGGGATGCCTACACGATTGGTAGACACCCCTCAATTAAGGATGGACTTGGCTTCAAGAGGGAAGCCAAGAACTTGACAAGCCATAAGGCTCCCATCTCCGCCAAGGAGAAAGGGAAGGCCCCTATGGCTAGTAATGCTAAAAAGAACCATGCTTTTATGTATCATGATAGGAGACATGCTAGAAATGCAAATAAAAGTTATGATGCTTTTGATTCACATGTTTATGATTCATACGCTATGGTTGCTTCTAATTCTTCCTATATGCATGGTAGAAATGTAGCTAGGAGAAATGCTATTAATCACATGCCTAGGAGAAATGGTGTTAATGTTCCTAGGAAAATTAATGAACCTTCTACAATATATCATGCTTGCAATGCGTCATTTGCCATTTGTAGAAAGGATAGGAAGGTAATTGCTAGGAAGTTAGGGGGCAAATGTAAGGGAGACAAGACTTGCATTTGGGTCCCTAAGACAATTGTGACTAACCTTGTAGGACCCAACAAGAGTTGGGTACCTAAGACCCAAGCCTAAATTTGCCTTGCAGGTTTATGCATCCGGGGGTACAAGCTGGATTATCGACAGCGGATGCACAAACCACATGACGTGGGAAAAGAGGATGTTCTCTTCCTACGTCAAGAACAAGGATTCCCAAGATTCAATAATATTCGGTGATGGGAACCAAGGCAAGGTAAAAGGGTTAGGTAAAATTGCTATTTCATCTGAGCACTCTATATCTAATGTGTTTTTAGTTGAGTCTCTTGGATATAATTTGTTATCTGTTAGTCAATTATGCAAAATGGGATATAATTGTCTATTCACAAATGTAGATGTATCTGTCTTTAGAAGATGTGATGGTTCACTAGCTTTTAAGGGTGTACTAGACGACAAACTTTATTTGGTTGACTTTGCAAAAGAAGAGGCCGGTCTAGATGCATGCTTAATTGCTAAGACTTGCATGGGCTGGCTGTGGCATCGCCGCTTAGCACATGTGGGGATGAAGAACCTTCACAAACTTCTAAAGGGAGAACACGTGATAGGTCTAACTAACGTACATTTCGAAAAAGATAGACCTTGTGCAGCTTGTCAAGCAGGGAAACAGGTGGGAGGCTCTCATCACACCAAAAATGTGATGACCACATCAAGACCCTTGGAGATGCTTCATATGGACCTCTTCGGACCCGTCGCCTATCTAAGTATAGGAGGAAGTAAGTATGGTCTTGTTATAGTTGACGATTTTCCCGCTTCACTTGGGTATTCTTTTTGCAGGATAAATCTGAAACCCAAGGGACCCTCAAGCGCTTCCTCAGGAGAGATCAAAATGAGTTTGAGCTCAAGGTGAAAAAGATAAGGAGCGACAATGGGTCCGAGTTCAAGAACCTTCAAGTGGAGGAGTTCCTTGAGGAGGAAGGGATCAAGCACGAGTTCTCCGCTCCCTACACACCACAACAAAATGGTGTGGTAGAGAGGAAGAACAGGACGCTCATCGATATGGCAAGGACGATGCTTGGAGAGTTCAAGACCCCCGAGCGATTTTGGTCGGAAGCCGTGAACACGGCTTGCCACGCCATCAACAGGGTCTACCTTCACCGCCTCCTCAATAAGACGTCGTATGAGCTGCTAACTGGTAACAAACCCAATGTGTCTTATTTTCGTGTATTTGGGAGCAAGTGTTATATCCTTGTGAAGAAATGTAGAACTTCTAAATTTGCTCCCAAAGCTGTAGAAGGGTTTTTATTAGGTTTTGACTCAAATACAAAGGCGTATAGGGTCTTCAACAAATCATCGGTTTTGGTTGAAGTCTCTAGCGACGTTGTATTTGATGAGACTAATGGCTCTCCAAGAGAGCAAGTTGTTGATCTTGATGATATAGATGAAGAAGACGTTCCAACGGCCGCTATGCGCACCATGGCAATTGGCGATGTGCGACCACAGGAACATTTGGAGCAAGATCAACCCTCTTCCTCAACAATGGTGCATCCCCCAACCCAAGATGACGAACAGGTACCTCAAGTGGAGGCGCATGATCAAGGGGGAGCACAGGATGTTCAAGTTGAAGAGGAAGAAGCACCTCAGGCACCTCCAACCCAAGTTCGAGCAACGATTCAAAGGAATCATCCCGTCGACCAAATTTTGGGTGATCTTAGCAAGGGAGTAACTACTCGCTCTAGATTGGTGAATTTTTGTGAGCATTACTCTTTTGTCTCTTCTATTGAGCCTTTCAGGGTAGAAGAGGCCTTGCTAGATCCGGACTGGGTGTTGGCCATGCAGGAAGAGCTCAACAACTTCAAGCGCAATGAAGTTTGGACACTGGTGCCTCGTCCCAAGCAAAACGTTGTGGGAACAAAGTGGGTGTTCCACAACAAACAGGACGAGCATGGGGTGGTGACAAGGAACAAGGCTCGACTTGTGGCAAAAGGTTATGCCCAAGTCACAGGTTTGGATTTTGAGGAGACTTTCGCTCCTGTGGCTAGGCTAGAATCAATTCGTATTTTGCTAGCATATGTCGCTCACCTTTCTTTCAGGTTGTACCAAATGGATGTTAAGAGCGCTTTCCTCAACGGGCCGATCAAGGAGGAGGTGTACGTGGAGCAACCCCCTGGCTTCGAGGATGAACGGTTCCCCGACCACGTGTGTAAGCTCTCTAAGGCGCTCTATGGACTTAAGCAAGCCCCAAGAGCATGGTATAAATGCCTTAAAGACTTTTTAATTGCCAATGCTTTCAAGGTTGGGAAAGCCGATCCAACTCTTTTTACTAAGACTTGTGATGGTGATCTTTTTGTGTGCCAAATTTATGTCGATGACATAATATTTGGTTCTACTAATCAAAAGTCTTGTGAAGAATTTAGCAGGGTGATGACGCAGAAATTCGAGATGTCAATGATAGGCGAGTTAAGCTACTTCCTTGGGTTCCAAGTGAGACAACTCAAGGATGGAACCTTCATCTCTCAAACCAAGTACACGCAAGACTTTATCAAGCGGTTTGGGATGAAGGACGCCAAGCCCGCAAAGACTCCGATGGGAACCGACAGACACACCGACCTCAACAAAGGAGGTAAGTCCGTTGATCAAAAAGCATACCGGTCTATGATAGGGTCCTTACTTTATTTATGTGCTAGTAGACCGGATATTATGATTAGCGTATGCATGTGTGCTAGATTTCAATCCAATCCAAGGGAGTGTCACTTAGTGGCTGTGAAGCGAATTCTTAGATATTTAGTCGCTACGCCTTGCTTCGGGATCTGGTATCCAAAGGGGTCTACCTTTGACTTGATTGGATATTTGGATTCCGACTATGCTGGATGTAAGGTCGATAGGAAGAGTACATTGGGGACGTGCCAATTCTTAGGAAGGTCCCTGGTGTCGTGGAACTCTAAGAAACAAACTTCCGTTGCCCTATCCACCGCTGAGGCCGAGTATGTTGCCGCAGGACAGTGTTGCGCACAACTACTTTGGATGAGGCAAACCCTCCAGGACTTTGGCTACAATCTGAGCAAAGTCCCACTCCTATGTGATAATGAGAGTGCTATCCGAATAGCGGAAAATCCTGTTGAGCACAGCCGCACAAAGCACATCGACATCTGGCATCATTTTTTGAGAGACCACTAGCAAAAGGGAGATATCGAAGTGTTTCATGTTAGCACCGAAAATCAGCTAGCCGATATCTTTACCAAGCCTTTAGATGAGCAGACCTTTTGCAAGTTACGTAGTGAGCTAAATGTCTTAGATTCGTGGAACATGGATTGATTTATAGCACACTTGTGTTTATGCCTTTGATCATGTTCTTTATGCAATTTGTTGCTTATTTATGGTGCACAAGTTGTACAAGCACTCCCCGGACCTCACAAGTCCTTGTGCAAGTGATGCACATATTTAGGGGGAGTTGTGTTACAACTTGACCCTTTGAGACTAACCTTGTGCTTGAGTTTGCTTGATTTAGTCTCAAAGGAGGTTTGAAAGGGAAAAGGTGAACTTGGACCATGAAAGACTTCCACTGCACTCCAATGAGAGGGTAACTTATTCCAAGTTCATCTCATGTACTCCTATTGCCTTTGTATTCTTAGTTGAAGATTTTGGTGAGGCAATGGGGTTAAAGGGCCAAGGTTGATCCCGTTTTGGTGCTTGATGCCAAAGGGGGAGAAAATAAAGGCCAAAGCAATAAATGGATCAGCTACCACTTGAGAGTTTTTGAAAAATAAATAGTAGAATAGAGCTTTTGGTTTGTCAAAACTCTTTTATTGTCAAAAGTTGGCTTCTTGTGGGGAGAAGTGTTGATTATGGCAAAAAGGGGAGTTTTTGAAATCTTGGATCAATTTCTCTTGGAATGACTCTGTTTAAGTCTTAACATGTGTGTTTGACTTAGAGATAGAAATTTGAGTTTGATTTGCAAAAACAAACCAAGTGGTGGCAAAGAGTGATCCATATATGCCAAATATGAATCAAAACAATTTTGAGTTCTCATTTGCATTGATATTGCACTTGTTCTAGTTGCTTTATGTTGTGTTGGCATAAATCACCAAAAAGGGGGAGATTGAAAGGGAAATGTGCCCTTGGGCCATTTCTAAGTATTTTGGTGATTGAGTGCCAACGCAAGTGATTTTTGTGTTGATCTATGCAATATGGTGGACAAAGTGCAAATCATGTCAAAAGGTATGTTTCTAGACTTAGTACATTGTTTTATGGACTAATGTATTGTGTCTAAGTGTTGGAAACAGGAAAGATTGAATTGGAAATGAGATGGCTCTGTCAGCTCGGTCTGGGTGCACCGGACTGTCCGGTGGTGCACCGGACAGTGTCCGGTGGTGCACCAGACAGTGTCTGGTGTGCCAGGCTGGCTCAGGCGAACTTGTCGCTCTCGGGAAGGAATTAACGGCGTACGGCTATAATTCACCGGACTGTCCGGTGTGCACCGGACTGTCCGGTGAGCCAACGGTCGCGCGCGAGATCCACGCGAGACACGTGGCCGAGCCAACGGTCGGGAGGGGGCACCGGAACCGGACAGTGTCCGGTGCGCCAACGGCTCCCAGGCGCTAACGGTCGGCTTCGCCAAATAAGGAAGGAGATCCGCACCGGACAGTGTCCGGTGGTGCACCGGACTGCCCGGTGCGCCAGGCGACAGAAGGCAAGAAATGCCTTCCTGGAATGCACTCAACGGCTCCTAGCTGCCTTGGGGCTATAAAAGGGACCCCTAGGCGCATGAAGGAGAACACCAAGCATCCTTTGAGCATTGTTGATCACTCACACTCCATTCTTGCGCACTTGTTCGACATTCTTAGTGATTTGAGCTCCGTTCTAGTGTGAAACTTGTAATAGTCTCTTGAGCTCAAGTCTGGGTCTTGTGTGTGCGTATTTGCTGTGATCTTTGTGTCTTGTGTGAGTTGCTCATCCCTCCCTTACTCTGTGCTTCTTTGTGAACATCAAAGTGTAAGGGCGAGAGGCTCCAAAGTGTGGAGATTCCTCGCAAACGGGATATAGTAAAGCAAGCAAAACATCGTGGTATTCAAGTGGGTCTTTGGACCGCTTGAGAGGGGTTGATTGCAACCCTCGTCCGTTGGGACGCCACAACGTGGAGTAGGCAAGCGTTGGTCTTGGTCGAACCACGGGATAAACCACTGTGCCATCTCTGTGATTGATCTCTTGTGGTTATTGTGTTTTGTTGAGACTCCTCTCTAGCCACTTGGCGATTATTGTGCTAACGCCTAACCAAGTTTTTGTGGCTTAAGTTTAAAGTTTTACAGGATCACCTATTCATCCCCCCCTCTAGGTGCTCTCAATATTTTTGCACGATTGTTTCGCCCCGACACTTTGATCTTTGCATGCTCTATGGTGGGAGAGATTTTTGCTCTGCCGTTTCGCCCGATAATGGCCTGTTCGTTTTGTTCTCAATCCATGTGGATTGGGTGGAATTGGATGGGTTTCAATTCTAAATAAGTCAAAAACTTTTATAATTTTTTACAATCCCATCCAATTCATATCCAATCCATATGAGATAGGAATAACTGAACAAGCCCTAATGTGATGCCCCACCGAGCGAGAACTTTGTTTGCTTTTCTTGTATGAGTGCTTTGGAAAAAAATGTGCTCCATCTATCCCAAAATAACCACACGTCCAAGATCCGAAGAAGCAACCTGAGTAGGTGGTGTTTGGTTACCCATAGATTTGAGAAGTTGTATAGTGCATAAAAATCAATGCAAATCCTATTATTAGCTTATGCTGGGATTGTGAGATTTGGGCATAAAATCTAAACACAAAAATCGGAAACTATTTGGTGCAAATCACCAACCTCCGATGGATCTATTTGGTAAAAATCAGAAACTATTTGGTAAAAATGAGACTACTATTTGGTAAAAATCAGATATTATTCGGTAAAAACGAGACTACTATTTGGTAAAAATCAGAAATTATTTGGTAAGGCCGTTTCACCATGGATCTAGTTGAATCCCAAAAGTAAGTGAGAGAGAGAGAGCCATGACGGAGCTGTTCGACACGGCCGTGACCAGCCTCCTCCACCTGCCGGAGGTGCTGGATCGCCTCGCCGCTGCAGACGGCGACCGGCGGTCGGCCGGCCACCACGCGGCGCACGGCCACGGCCACGGACGCATCCACGGGCTCGGCGGCGGCGGCGGCGGCGGCGGCGGAGCGCCGATGGACATAGTGGAGAGCCCCCGCGAGTACGCCTTCGTGCTCGACGTGCCCGGCCTCTCCAAGTCAGACATCCAGGTACCGCACCTGCCACCTGCGGCGCGTGGTCCCTTTACTCCGTTGGGTCCAGGGCGCCAGCAACTGACCCCAACCGCATCCGCTTGTGTTTCAGGTGACACTGGAGGAGGACCGGATGCTAGTGATGAAGGGCGGCAGCGGGAAGCGGAAGCGCGACGAGGAGGAGGACATGAACGGCGAAGGGTGCCGATACATCCGGTTGGAGCGCGGCGCGGCGCCGAGGTCGTTCGTGCGCAAGTTCTGGCTGCCGGAGGACTTTGTGGGGAAAGTGGATAACTGGTGGGGGGTGGCGGCGCTCCTGTGGCGAGTGAGGTTGTTAGGTTAGAGAGGCACGGCGGGGCTCGAGCTGGCGGCGTTCCTGTGGCGAGGGAGGTGGTCCATGCGCGGGTGTGGGAGGGAGGCGGGGGCACAGCGGGGGCAATGAAAGTATGGACGCTGATGTTAGAGTCTTAATAGAGTAGTATAGATTAGAGCTATTAATTAATTTTAGTTTAAAAATAAATATGAATAGAGTCTAATTCTCATTTTATATGATCTTATAAAATTTAGAGTTAATTATCACTCAAATGTAGCGCGGCCCAGCGTCCAAGTAACAGCACGTGGCGTGCCCATGGGCCGAGGCCCTCAAGGCCTTAGTGCGATATCACAACAATCTTAGTTTTCCACAGGGATCCCGTCACAGCTTTGCTTAGGTACTGTTTGGTTCCAAAGTCAGATAAGATGCAACGGCTTCATTTCAAAGAGGGGCTCTATTCGGAAGATTTTAGGGAACTAGATAGTTTAGAATCTTAGTAACATATTTCTTTTTAAGAGTCACTCCATTATACATGAAATCAATCTAAACAAAACAAGTTGGAAGCGAAGTGGCTCTGTTTCACCGTACTCCGAAACCAAACACTAGCTTAGAAGCAAAGGAGGGTTGGGGTTGTTAAGTAACCCTAGTTAGGGTTATGTGGGCAAATACCTACTTTGCCCTTTAGAGATCTCACATCTCTATATAAGGAACCTGTACACCCCTCATAATACAGAGATCAGAAAGAGGCCAGAGGCCCAACCCTATATCCTAGTCTCGTGTGTTTCCTCTGTTGTGCTTATGGGAAGAGAGACGAGTTCTCTTCGACTTCTCGCGTCTCTATTGCTGACTGGAGGGAAGGGAGCGGATCTGGTGATCCATGGTAACGTAGTTCTCAACACGTTATCAGTATGCTCTACCTTGATGTTGCTACGGATCCGATCGGCACCGACTCTCCACCACGCCGGCAGGTCCTCCGGCCTAGCCAAACTGTCCTACGCGACAGACTTTGATTCCTCTATCCAATCTAACGGTATTGTAATTTTTAGATTAGATCTATGATTTACGGGATCGCCTTTGACCAGGCGGCCGTTCAAAGCAACCACTAAAAATATGGATCCAGCAATTGTAATGGGGCCTGCGCTGCTGCCCACGCGTTTCACAGCTACGTACGCACGCCTGCATGTGGCTCGGAGATAAAGAAAACCTCCGTCTAGAAAAAAGGCGCATGGAAGTAGTGGTTGCGATTCCAAATAGCCCGCATGGCCCACCTCGCATGGCCGCATGTGTCCATGTTGCATGTCGCGGTTGAAAAAAAGGAAAATAGGCTTGCCACTTTCTCCATAAAAATCTATTTAATTAAGAAACTTTGGTATAATTTTAATTTACATGCATGCTCCATGTTATTTATTTCCTGTTGTAAATAACAAATAGAATAAAGCATGTTATGTTACAATTTGTACTTTAATTAATTATTTCCCGCAGTAAATAATTAGTACATGTTTGAATATGAAAAATGCTTTTTACACCTGATGTGTCATGTTCATGCATTAAATTTGTTATTTATTTTTTCTGCTTTTATTTCCACAGTAAATAAATAGCAGAAAATTATTAAAATGCATGTGAAGGTTATATTGTGTATACTCAAATCACTCTAAATATTTGCTATGTTTTGAGCCTTCGGACTCACATCGAGCGATTAAATTGTATAGTGGGTACACAGATGTGCCGATGAGGTTAAATTATTAATTGGTTGAGTTAAGACATTGGCTATTGGCTGCGCCCTGGTAACACGACGCAGTATTTGTGTCATACGAACTTGGTTGCGTCATGTGATTGCTATGTCGCACTCTTGCTTAATCGGACCACTCCTGTTGAGTCGGACGCCATCATCGAGTCGCTTATTTTTCGCATGCCCTATAGGCATTGTTCGTCTGTCATTATCATCAAGCCACAATTGCACCTATTGCGCATGTTGCGTGGACTTATCTTGTACCCTGACTATTGAGCCACAATTACGCCTGTTGCGCTTATTACGAAGGCTTGCTATGCTGCGATGGCCCTGATGGTCGCACACGCGTTGACGCCAAATACGCTAGAGCTTGTACTCGCGTGGATTGTGGTGAGTTATTCATGCCTCTGAAGTCACAACATAGCGCAACCTTCGTAAATAATTTTGTTTGGCTCTATATTTTGTTTGACATGTGTTGTGTGGCTTAATATATTTATATATATCGCCAAGTGGCCATAGCAACTTTGACAAGCTCTATAGTGCTTGGAAGATCTGGGAAGTTAATGAAATACCTATGAAACACAAATAAATAATTCTCTGCTCTCTTCTCATGCATGAAGTTTTACCCGAAGTAACCCGAAGATATATAATATAATGCATGAAAGCCTTTTTGGCATAGAATACATCATAAATTGGGATTATATTAGTAAGCAAAAAGTCCTTCCCAGATGATTTAAGACCATAAATCTCAATCATACATTTCTCAACCAGATGTTAGCACATTGCTCTCTTTGTCGCTGAATGACATGAAGCAAACTATGAGATAAAAGGACATGTAACCGCTAGCAACACGAAGTTGCAAGTATACCGAGAGGTTATTCTGAGAAAATTTGCACTATGTTGGTGTGAAAACCATTGTGTGTTCCCGTAGAACCACTTTGCTCGTCCTATCTAGGACCTTTATGCTTGTTTTGCATACATCTCTCAAAATGGTAAATACTCCTAGTTGTTGAATTAAACCGAGATAGTCCTTTGACGAGTATGGTATATATTGTAACCAAAACGGTAAAGGGCAAACCTGGAGGGGCATATAAATGGAGTTTATGTAGTAGAACTACATTGGATTTCACCCCTTGGCATGCTTACCATAATCTATATCCGATCTATCAGAAGTAAGAAGAGTAGAAAAAATAGCCATGAAATCCCACATCATCACAGAGCTTGAAGCTAAATTGGACATTAATATGTCCTTGGTCCTTGGCACCAGAAGAGCCATAAGTCTTGACCATGAGATTGTAAGTGATGATAATTTGTGATAAAATATAAAGATCTTACTGAGACCTGTTGTATTCTCCCTAGTCCTGATGACTCCTTTGCATGAGAGTAGTACTATCTGTTGTTGAAGACTAGTCCCAGACGGATATCTATATTTCTTTCGCTCTTGTTAAACAGTTATCTCCATTTGCTTTGTCGAAAGCTTACAAATCAGATGATTTTTCCCAGATAAAAGGAATTATTGGCCTTGTCTATTCTATTCCAAAGCTTCTCTTTTTGCTGAACAATGAAGAGATTGAAATGATGATATATAGAACAATTTGGTATATAATATGAGGAGAAATGTTTGCCTTGCTGGCAACACCACAAATAATTAATTATTGTTATAAGTTCTCTCTCAAAATTATTATACCTAAAAATGTTGCATAAATCGATACCCAATTTCAGAGCGGTATGAGTATTTGGGTAAACCATGGGCAATGATAAAACGAGCTAGACTATACATTTCTGCACATAAAAATCTCTGCTTGGCAGCATTGGCCTGATGTCGTGCACTTTACTACCAATATAAACACACACATTTTCCTATGTGCCTCAAAGCACAATGCAACCAGTGAATGCCTTTGTGAGCGTTAGACCCTGATGGCCATTTTACTTGTTGATCTAAAGTCAACTAATGGCTCCAAACGACGAATGGTATTAATGAGCCCCTAAAGGACCCTTATGGATAAAATAGTGTTGTGCATGTTAGTCTACATCTTAATGGCTGACTGTGCATTTGGTAATAATAACAATAAGTTGGCAGAATTGTAACAACGAAGCAACTTGTTGTTGCGTGTCTCGCTGGAAGTTGAGACTAAACCTTCAACATTGAAGGAAAAAGATGCAGTATTCATGCTACTGCATTAATCTAAGTCCAAAGCTCACTGCATAAAACCCCTATCTATAATGTGCGTAAGATTTCCCAAATAAATCACCACAATAGCATACAGTGGCCACAACTAGATGATTGTAGTTGTGGATATTATCTGTATGCTTTTAGAACATCTCAGCATTAGGGGGAGATAAATGTTCATCTAGTGTAATTTCTCAATATTCTATTAAATGCACAAAAGCTAAACTAAACCTGTCGTTCGGTGTGTACTCCTGTTTATATGGAGTCTAACAGAAATCGTTGAGGAGTAACCATATTGGTTTGAATGCTTCTACCTGATGTAGATGTGGATATACCCGAGATTAATATTGTATCCGCATTTGATTTATTGGTATTTGATCTATTCTCGGGGACGCCTGCGAATATGATCCATCAGCCTTAGTCAAAGCATATGTTCTGATTGCAGATTCACGTGGTCTGTGATAACTCTCCTTCGATTAATTCACCCTAATGGTGATTTGCCTCACGAAGAGATTCATCTTGATGATGAAATTCCTAGCAATGCTCACAATATCATTGTGCTGGGAATACAGAACAATGAATCTTTCGTTTTGGGAAATGACGGAGATCATTATTAAATGTGGGAGACAAATATGTCGACACTTATCTTGCCTCTCTAGATTGCAAAGGGATCCAAAACAAAGTCCTAGGCATGAGTGCTTTAAGCTCTCTTATCGGGTCATTGATAAATACAATCGAGGCTGAACCAATAATCACAAAATGAAAGTCACGAGCTTGAAGTTCGGACATTTATGGGCACTATTGAAATAATGTGTGGTGAATGCGATGGTTCAAGTGGTCTTGTGAGAGACCCATCCCACATATGTGTTGAATAAACATTGTTCCGCTAAGTAATATATCTGGCAAATGGCATGAATTAAAATATGCAGTTAATAGGATTCTGAAGATCCGTCATGAGATCCTAGGAGGACCCATATCTTTGAATTATAAATATTCAACATATAAATCTCATACCGGATAATACCTTCCTGACGAATGAACACTCTCCTATGAAGAGAGAATATCTCCTAGAAGAGATTATAGTTCCTTAATGGAACCTTTCTAGAAGAAATAAAGTCTGTGTTAAACACCAAAGTTTGATAATCCCTATATAGGGATAAAGACCCATACAGACCCGAAAAGGAATAAGATGAGGTACCAAAGGACTTGAAGTTCACCGAATAAGCACATGTGCATTCCACGATCTTTACTCATGGTATTTTCACTAGATGTGGAATTACGGTATCCTCTAAAGCCACGATGGCAGAAACCTATAAGGTTTAGGTGTTACTGGCAAAATATCCCCTTATGCCAGAATGACAGACTATAACGATATATCTGATCGATGAAAAATCTCTGATGGATTATGATCTTTGATAGACTTTTGTTACACCATCATAGATGTTCCAAAGGATGAACACCTGGAGCGATGTGTCATATTTAGAATATGTACTATTGCAACTACATTATCCCCTAAGTCCTATTGAAGGACATGTTATTTTCTTTGCACAACTATGTATAAAATTGTGGTGTAAGATAGAAAATGATAGCACCCCAACCTCATCCATTCTCGTTATTCCAAATGAACAATGAGACATATATCTTGAAGAATATGCTTGAGTTATGAGGGATAATGACTTTGACAGATGTCATCGTCAGGGGGAGCGAATGCTTATATTGATCACAATCGTGAGACAATAAATGTCATATTCTATGCCATGAAGGCGTGAGTTTGATGATCAATATGTGAACCTTTATGGAACTTTCTATCAAATATATAGATCCAGTCGATCGAACACCATTAGTCAAAGTGGCTTATTTGTATTGATACATGCACTTACCTCGTATATCCTAGAAGTGAGTTGAGGTAAAGTTCCTGAAATAGTCCTTGCAAGGATATGCAATCCGTTTGCTAAATCTTTATATGCATATACTTCCAGAAGAAGATGTTTTGCCTTATTGATACGATTTTGCAAGGATCATCAGGGGAGCACATTTCTAAAGTTAGCCCTTGTAGAAGATTTGATAGAATCTAGATCCCAGAGGATCGAAATCTGTCCCGATGACAGCTGTTGTACTCGTTTTCCCTTGGTGAGTTTTCTTGAAGTTTCTCACATGAGGTTTTTAACGAGGCAACAAAGTGCAAATGCAATTTGTATCACCATACACTCTTTCTCCACATTTTTCCCACTGGGTTTTTCGGAGTTTTAACGAGGCATGTGTTGGTCGCGGTATTCGCCCATGGGGGAGTGTTAAGTAACCCTAGTTAGGGTTATGTGGGCAAATACCTGCTTTGCCCCTGAGGGTCTCACATCTCTATATAAGGAACCTGTACACCCCTCATAATACAGAGATCAGAAAGAGGCCAGAGGCCCAACCCTATATCCTGGTCTCATGTGTTTCCTCTGTCGTGCTTATGGGAAGGGAGACGAGTTCTCTACGACTTCTCGCGTCTCTACTGCTGACTCGAGGGAAGGGAGCGGATCTGGTGATCCGTGGTAACGTAGTTCTCAATAGGGGTCTTTGGGCCCTTCACCCCCTATGTAGACTAGGGTTTTTTTATGTTATGCTAACGACAGATTATATAACCTAATATAAAATATATTTGCAAGAGGCTTTATTTTTTGTACAACAAATTTGTATTATCTATACTATATTAAAACAGTGTGTCGTGCCAAGCGCGTAGGTTTGTTCCTTTTCTCATTTCTTGCCTAACAATAGGTCGTTACGCCATAGAAAGGCCTTCAGAAACCACCCAAGTCAACACGACAACACTATCACATAATACTACCCCGTTAGCTGAGGGAGGAGAAGCGACCACATAGTACTACTTAGCTAGCTGAAAGAGGACGAGCGACCGAGTGGCCTATAAAAATTAGGTTGGACTCCTTTTCAACTCATATCTTTCTCGACTAAAATAAGGTGTAATATGTGTTTTTATTAGTTTAATATTTGATATATAGACTATATATTCACTCTGATATTTTTATGGGTATAAATATGATTATATATCGTCACAACATGTATTATACTTGTTTATAATAAATAATAAGATGAGAGATCTTTGATCATCATCTTTTTTTATCTCTCTTTGTTTACGCTACTATAGGAAAGGAATAGAAAATAGGTTTTATATATCTTTGTCACTTCTCCCATTACTCAACATGACATCAGTAGTGATCTACTCCTAACATTGTCATGTCTATGATCTATATCAACTATCTATCAAACAGGGAGGTCCCCATGCTTAGCCAAACTATCCTTCGTGATAGGCTTCATCTTCACCCGCTAAATCAAGAAGTACGATATGTTGATCTTTTGTATGCTCTAAACCCATGTTTAGTAGATTTGTTTAACCTAAATTGAATTATTGCGTTCAAATGTATGCTCTGGATTGAATTCTTGTAGTTAGAGGCATTGCTATAGATTGAATTCTAACAATCACATTATTTTTATGGCCACATATTGTTGCCAACGCCAATCGCTTATGGCGCGCTCGTGCGCCATCGCCAAGGTGTCACGCGTGCCTGCCCCACATGTGAAGCCATGGCCCCGATATAGATGTACATTCAGAGCGGCTGATCCAGCATAACCCAAGCCAAAAAAGAACCAGCACGTTTGAATTTGGGCTGGCATGACCCGTAATTATTACAGCTCGTGCTAAACCGGTCCACGAGCTTAGCCCTTGGCTCACGGCATGGCACATTATTACTTAAATGTGTTGGACTATTTCGAACGGCCCAAAGTTATAAAATCCTAAAATTCAAATTCTGTCCCAAAATTATATAAAACCCCAAAATTCATATCTGAGCCCAAATTTCAAAACGGGTATAAGAAAAAATAATAAAAGACAATACAAACAAAGTTGACCCAAAAAACAATGTTTTCTAAGTTATTAGAGATGTGCAATGGCTGTTGTTGAAAAACTCTTTGGTCAGAAGGGAAAACACGCACAACCTACTCTAGATAGAGTTCGTAAGTTCAGTCATTATCTGATGTTTATAACAAAAGTAAAATTACATCACATCCTTTAATTCAAAGCCACAAAAGGAACATCTAACTAGTACCACCTCGAGCTTCGTGTTCTTCATCCAAGTACATGTAAGTGTGGAATGAAGTGTGGCTTTAACAAATATATAGGCCTTTGCATGCCTCTGTATGGGCCATTTCATGCCTTCCTTAAAATATTATGCTCATGCCTGTCTCTTTTGCAATTTGACCCTTTTCGAGATTTATTTTCCCACATATGTCCATTGTAGTTTCAATTCAGAAATGGACCCTGAGGTCGGCGCCGTCACTATTGACGTCGACCTAACACGTGTCGGCTCCATCCATATTAGCACCTAGATTTCGGGCTCGCGGCTGACGTGGACCTGACGTAGCCCGTAGGTAGGCACCATGGATTGTGATACCCAATTTTTTGAAAAGAAGTTAAATTTCTTTTTCTCTTTTCTTTCGTGTTCGGTGTCATTGGGGTTTGGAGTTTTTTGGAGGCATACCTCATAGAAACAGTAGATCAAACAGGAGATATCACATTTTGAACTCAGCTAGGTTGTTGTCCAAAAACTGAACGCAGGGTGTACCTTGTCGGCTGTTTGGGGCCATCTAAATGTTGGAATTTAATTATATTTTGAATACAAAACTTGTGGAGAATTTTATGTAGATGCTTTTGGAGTTTTTGTTTCATATCACTGCTATTATAATTTTAAAGTTATGAAATTATCAAGCAGCGCCGCTGGAGTTTGGTGGGTGATGGGGAGAGTTGTCGCCCGCGACGGGTTGGAATTGTGCGTAGGTGCGGCGTTGTTTTCGGGCGTTTGTTATGTGGATTTGTGCACTAAGATGTGTGTAAAAAAACAGGTGGTGGACTTCCGGATCGTACTTAGTGCCTTCTCAAATTCCCGGTGAAGGCAAGTAAAATAGTGATGGTTTATACCGTTCGGTTGATTTATGTGTCTTGTTCTTGATTCATATAAATATCAAATGTGTTCATCATCGAACTCCATTTTTAAGAATTGTTGTTTGAAGTTATTCATGTTCTACTATTTACATATGTTGAGGTTCTTGTTCGAGCATGTTATATGTGTTGATTCTTATTTTGAGGAAGTGGAAGTATATATTTAACACATGTTAAATGGGGTGAACTCATGTTGGTGTCATGCATAGTGCATCCATCATTCTTTGCATTGAAGTTTTGTCACGATCATGTGGTCCGACCGTACCGGTACAATAAGCATCATACGTTACCCGAGGAGGGGTATGATGCAGCTTCATATCCTTAGAGGTATGAAGGCAGAGGTCATTATTGCATTTGTAGCCATGTGCACTCATGGGTAAAATGTGAAACCTGTCGTGGTTATGTTGATGTTGTAGATCTTCTCTTTGTGATTTTGGAACTGGGTATTTGGTACTTTGTATACTTGCTGCACTTTAATATTTAAGAAGGGAGTTGTGAACTTCGTGGTTGATAAAACACGGTTCGTTTACGTGTCCAATTGTTGCTTGATCATTTTACTTGTTGAGATGTGTCATCTCACTCTTGCATTGTTTGATGCATGCACTTGAACCTTGCCTGGGGAAAGTAGGGAAGTAGCAGTATGATCACTACACCTCTAAACAACTATACCACTGCTTAGTAATGATTTTAACCAGGGGCTTCGGGTCAAGGATGTTGGTTATTTTGAAATAGTGTGTGCCAGTGGTCTATTATGTTCTAGTCTTTATGGTGGTCGTATTTTTTGTTAGCTGAATTAATTTTGTCCTGAATGTTTATTTTTCTCTTGCATCAAGATTATACACCGTGGATTATCTTTCTCTTGCATCATGTTTAAACACTATGGTTTCCTCGTTATGCAACTTTCAAGGGAGGTGCTGCCGAATTTTTCCTTTTTATCTTCATCTTTTATTATACATAACCATTTGGGGGAAGTGTTTTGGTGACATCCATTGTGTTTGGGTAAATGGGTTGTTACAGTTGGTATCAGAGGGATAGGCTGTAGGTCCTAGCAAGGAAATAATGATAAATTGACACACTGCACATATAGGATGGGTTTCTTGCTTTACTATTGATATATTATGAATTGTCAGTGCTAGTTTCATATTATTTGAAGTGGTGCTAAGCCAATTTTATTTATTTATTTACTTAATCCTGTGGCTGCAGTTATGCCGCCTCGTAGGGCTCGTGGCAGCCCGCAAGATCCTAGTGGGGATTCTATGAGCCCGGCGGCAATGTTAGTCGCGATGCAGGCCATGCAGTTGGAGTTGGCCATTCTAAGGCAAGCCATCCCTGTTGCTCCTGCTGGTGCTGCTCAGGGTGCCGGAGGTGGAGGAGTGCCCGGGGGCGCTGTCCCTGCGGGTGATGCTCCAGGTGGTGGGGCTGAGGTGCCCCTTCCCGTCAGTGGTCTCTCTCTGATGAAGTGGATGGGCATGAAGCTGGACACCTTTGATGGCAGTGGTACTCCGGTTGAGGCGGCGGATTGGCTGACTTATGTGGAGGATAAGATGGATGTTTTTGAGATTGTGTATGGGGATCGTGTTTGTTTTGGCACGCAACTGTTTAAGGGGGGCTCAAATTTGGTGGAGAGGCGTGCATGCAGCTCACTCCTCTTCACCAGGAGTCCTGACCTGGGACGTTTTTTTAGGTAGTTTGAAAGGAGGTTCTACCCGGTCAACGTCCTGGAGAAAATGAAGATTGATTTGCAGTCTTTTAGGCAGTAGAGGAAGTCAGTCATAGAGTATGAAGTGGGCTTTAACAAGATGGTCCGCTTTGTTCCTCATGTGGCTTACAATGAATTGGAGAAGGCAAGCTAGTTCCATCAGGGCCTGAAACCCTCTATCAGGCATGCTCTGGGCGCCTTTCCGCTGGTGGATTTTCGTACTACGGTGGAGCAGGCATTGGGCATGGAGATGCAGCATCAGTACATCATGGAATCTCAGAAGTATTCGGGTGTTGATCAGCCTCGTGGCTAGGACACGAGGAGGGGCAACACTGGGGGTCCAGCCCACAAGAGAGGAAGTAACAACACCAGCGCCACCACCCCTATCATGGCAAACCCTCTGAATCGGGTACTTCAGGAGGGAGTACTCAGAGGTATCGGGCTATTCCTAAGCCTAGGTTGGGGATGGTGTGTTTCCGTTATGGTGAAGCGCATTGCCGTGCCGAGTGTCAGTGGAGTGGCAGGTGCTCTATCTGTAGCCAGGATCACAAGGATGTGGTGTGTAGAAGGAATCCCAATGGGAGACTTAAATGGGAGCCAGTGACTTCTTCCTCTTCGCAGGGCACTGTCAACATGATGTCAAGCGTTGAGCAGCAAATTTCTGTACCACCCCCTCAGCAGCAGTTCTTTATGCCCGGGACTCCTCAGTTCGTGCCTATGCCAGGTTTTCCTCAGTACCTGGTCGCGCCTACTCCTGCACCAACCGCTCCTGTTCCATCCTAATTTGGAGCTCCACGTCTACCTCATCCTATGACTCCATGGAGTTCTTCTGTTAATTTCACTCCGGGAGCTTCCTCTTCCGCGGGCGTTTCTGGAGCTTATATGCTACCCTCTGCAGATGGCAGAGAGCAGGGAGACATGGTCACAGGTACGGTCTCAGTTGATTCGTTTGTTGCCCATGCTCTTTTTGACTCTGGCGCTAGTTATTCGTTTGTTTCGGAGAATTTTGTGTCGCGTGCTGGTCTTTCGGTGAAGAGGATGGGTCATCCAATCATGGTTAGTTCTGCTAATGGCTCCATTAGCAGTTGTACAGTCTACCTGGGTTGTTCCGTCATTCTTGCTGAGGAGGTCTTTTTAGCTAATCTCGTGGTGATTTCCCTGGGGTCATTTGATGTTATCTTGGGTATGGATTGGTTAACTTAGTATCGCGCAGTTATATCCTGTTTTTGGAAGACAGTGTTATTGCAGGCGTCGTCGGGTAGGGAGGTGGTACTCTTGGGAAGTTCTCCAAAGTTCACTCTATCCTTGTTGTCCCAATTACTTCTGGATCATCGGTCAAGGAAGTCTGGAATCTTTTTCTCCATGGTGGTGGAGTGAGGCTGCCTTGCGGGTGCAGGACATCCGTGTGGTGTGTGATTTTGTCGACATGTTTCTAGCGGAGCTTCCAGGCATTCCACCGGAGCACGATGCGGCTTTTGAAATCAATCTGATACCGGGTACGTAGCCTATTCATAAGGCCCCGTATCGGATGGCTCCAAAGGAGCAGGTTGAATTGAAGCGGCAATTGGAAGATCTGTTGGCTTAACGGTTTCATTAGGCCTGGCAGGTCACCTTGGGCTTTCTTGGTATTGTTTGTTGAGAAGAAGGATAAAAGCAAGAGGCTATGTGTGGATTATCGTGCTTTAAATCAAGTGACAATCAAGAATAAATATCCGCTAACTCGTATTGATGTTCTCTTTGAACAGTTGAAGGGTGCCCAGGTGTTCTCTAAAATTGATTTGAACTCTGGTTATCATCAGTTGAGGATTCGTGGGGAGGATATTGAGAAGACATCTTTTAGCACCAGTTATGGGCATTTTGAGTTTATCATCATGTCTTTTGACTTAACTAATGCCCTTGCTGCTTTTATGGAAGCAATGAATAGGATGTTGCATGAGTTCTTTGATGACTTTGTGGTTGTGTTTCTGGATGATATTCTTATTTACTTGAAAACGGAGGAAGAGCATGAGCGGCATCTCCGTCTCGTTCTAGGTGCTCTTAGGAAGAATCAATTCTATGACAAATTGAAGAAGTGTGCCTTTTAGCTGTCTGAAGTTGCTTTTCTGTGTCATGTGATTAATCAGCATGGCATTGCGGTTGACCCCAAGAATGTTGCTGCTGTGGTGGAGTGGAAGAGACCCTCTAGTGTCTCAGAAATCCAAAGTTTCTTGGGGCTTGTCGGATATTATCGGTGTTTCGTGCCAAATTTTTCCAACATTACTAAGCCTTTGACTAGACTCTTGGAGATGGGTGTTCTTTTTGTCTGGTCCAACGATTGCGAGGTTGGTTATCAGGCATTGAAGAACAAGTTGGTGAATGCCCCTATCTTAGCCTTGCCTTAGAGTGGTAAGTGTTTCACAGTTTATACGGATGCTTCTTGTATTGGCCTTGGCTGTGTGTTGATGCAGGAAGGCAGAGTGATTGCTTATGGCTCGAGGCAGTTGAAGAAGCATGAGGGGAATTATCCTACTCATGACCTTGAATTGGCCGCGACTGTCTTTGCCCTAAAATCGTGGAGGCATTATCTTCATGGCGAATCTTGCAACATTTACAGCGATCATAAGAGCCTCAAGTATATTTTCACTCAGAAAGAGCTGAATTTAAGGCAGCGTCGGTGGCTTGAGTTGATAAAGGATTATGATCTATCCATTCAATATCACCCGGGGAAGGCAAATGTGGTGGCTGATGCCCTTAGCAGGATCGGTATTCCAAAAGTGGCCATGCTTTTGATTGCAGATCTAGACCGTATGGGGGTTGCATTGTGCTATGTCAGTACCGCTAGAGAGAAGACTCGGATGCTCCTTCTGCAGAGAGTGCGCGTGGCTCAGCAGCAGGATCGTTTGTTGCAGGAAGCTCGAAAGAGGGTCGGTGATGGTAAATCCTGGGAGTTCACCATTGATGAGAATGATTTGGTTCATTTCAGGGGCCGCCTTTGTGTACCACCGAAATCAGAGGTGAAGATGGATATCTTGAGAAAAGCTCATAAATCAGAGGCGAAACCAAAATGTACAGGGATTTGAAGCAAAGCTTCTGGTGGAAGAGAATGAAGGTTGACGTTTCCAAGTATGTGGCAGCCTGTGAGGTGTGTCAGCGCGTGAAGGCTGAACATAAGAGGCCTGCAGGTTTATTGAACCCGTTGTTAATTCTAGAGTGGAAGTGGGAGCATATCACCATGGATTTCATGGTTGGCTTACCTCGGTCTCCTCGAGGCAGGGATGCTATATGGGTTGTAGTGGATCGCTTAACTAAGTCTGCGCACTTTATTCCCATGAAGTTCACAAATTCAGCTTCAGAGTTGGTTCCCTTGTATATGAAAGAAGTAATCAGGCTTCACGGGGTACCTAAGTCCATTGTTTCAGATCGAGACTCCAAATTTGTATCCAAATTCTGGGAGTCTTCACAGTTTTTTGGGTACCAAGCTTTCTCTTAGTGTTGCTTTTCACCCTCAAACTAATGGTCAGTCGGAGCGAACTATCCGAACCTTGGAAGACATGTTGCGTGCTTGTGTTCTGTCTTGGAAGAGTAGCTGGGAGGATCATCTCGCCTTGGCTGAGTTCTCTTATAACAACAACTATCAGGCTAGCATCAAGATGGCACCATATGAGGCCTTATATGGCAGGCTGTGTATCTCCCCTTTGTGTTGGGAGACTTTGGGAGAGAGATCTCTGGTTGGTCCTGATTGGGTTCAACAGACATCTGAGAAGGTTCAGGAGACTCGTCAGAATATTTTGGCCGCTCAGAGCCGTCAGAAGAGTTATGTTGATGTGAGGAGGCGGGACTTGGAATTTACAGTGGGTGATCAAGTACTTCTCAGGGTATCACCTACTAGAGGAGTCATTCGGTTCGGTGTCTCTGGGAAGCTTAGCCCGAGATACATTGGACCGTTCTCTATCTTGGCTCGGGTTGGCAGCTTGGCTTATCGCTTGCAATTGCCGGAATCCATGGCGGGGGCACCCGGTATTCCATGTCTCTATGTTGAGGAAGTTTTTGCGGGATCCGGACCATCAAATCGAGTTGGAACCGATTGTTGTGCAGCAAGATCTGACTCTAGAATGTCGCTCGGTGCGTCTCTTGGAGTCCTCGGAGCGTGTCATGAGAAGGAGATCAATTAAGTATGTTAAGGTCTTTTGGACTAATTAGTCTGAGCGCGAGGCCACTTGGCAACTTGAGGAGCTGATGCGGCAGAAGTACCCCGAACTTTTCGTTATGGGTGAGTTTTTGTTTTCACTGATCTTTCTTTTGTCGTTCTGATAGAAGCGTTGGAATTCGATGTCGAATTATTTTTAAGGGGGGTAGAGTGTGATACCCAATTTTTTTAAAAGAAGTTAAATTTCTTTTTCTCTTTTCTGTCGTGTTGGGTGTCATTGGGGTTTGGAGTTTTAGGAGGCATACCTCAGAGAAACAGTAGATCTTTTGGCATTTTTCCGTTGGGGTCGGGAGCTCAGATAAGAGCGAGTTTGGGCCATTGATCCCCAACCCTAGTCGACCCCCTTCCCACCTCCTCCCCCCCTTTTGGCCCCCCTTCCTCTCTTTCTTTCTCCACTCTTGCAGCCACCCCTCTCCCTTCTCCTCCTTTCCTCCATAGCAGCAGCCACCCCCCATCACACCCCAACCCTAGCTGCCCCCCATCTTCCCCTATCCAAGGTGCAGCCCTCTCCGCTTGGATCTCCTTCGTGTTGGTGCAAACCTTTGATTGGAGAATTGGTGAGAGGAAGAAGAAAAGAGGGAAGGAAGAACTCAAGGTGATCTTGTGGTTATTTTTATATTTTGTGCTGCAATTCATTTGGTTATCCGTTCACCTAGGCGAATCGGTAGAAGTGCTGTCCAGATTTTCAGTGGCGGGCGGACAGCAGTAGTATTGGTAGTTTCTGGGATTTTTGTGGGGGTAATTAGCTATAATCACTGTAAAAATCTTGTAGATCTTTGTCATATCTTTCCATAGAGTACTTATACGTTCGATTCAGAGGTATATTCTAGGAGATATCGCATTTTGAACTCAGCTAGGTTGCTGTCCAAAAACTGAACACATGGTGTAACTTGTCGGCTGTTTGGGCTATCTAAATGTTGGAATTTAATTATCTTTTGAATACAAAACTTGTGGAGAATTTTATGTAGATGCTTCTGAAGTTTTAGTTTGATATCACTGCTGTTATAATTTTAAAGTTATGAAATTATCAAGCAGCACCGCTGTAGTTTGGTGGGTGATGGGAAGAGGTGTCGCTCGGTTGATTTATGTGTCCTGTTCTTGATTCATATAAATATCAAATGTGTTCATCATCGAATTCCATTTTTAAAAATTGTTGTTTCAAGTTATTCATGTTCTACTATTTACATATGTTGAGGGCCTTGTTCGAGCATGTTATATGTGTTGATTCTTATTTTGAGGAAGTGGAAGTATATATTTAACACATGTTAAATGGGGTGGACTCATGTTGGTGTCATGCATAGTGCATCCATCATTCTTTGCATTGAAGTTTTGTCGCGATCATATGGTCCGATCGTTCCGGTACAATAAGCATTTTAGTAAAATGTGGAACATGTCGTGGTTATGTTGATATTGTGGATCTCCTCTTTGTGATTTTGGAACTAGGTATTTGGTACTTTGTATACTTGCTGCACTTTAATATTTAAGAAGAGAGTTGTGAACTCTGTGGTTGATAAAACACGGTTCGTTTACGTTGTCCAATTGTTGCTTGATCATTTTACTTGCTGAGATGTGTCATCTCACTCTTGCATTATTTGATGCAGGCACTTGAACCTTGCTTGGGGAAAGGAGGGAAGTAGCAGCACGATCACTACACCTCTATACAACTATACCACTGCTTAGTAATGATTTTAACCAGGGGCTTCGGGTCAAGGATGTTGGTTATTTTGAAATAGTGTGTGCTTGTGGTGTATTATGTTCTAGTCTTTATGGTGGTCATATTTTTGGTTAGCTGAATTAATTTTGTCCTGAATGTTTATTTTTCTGTTGCATCATGATTATACATTGTGGATTACCTTTCTCTTGCATCATGTTTAAACACTGTGGTTTCCTCGTTATGCAACTTTCAAGGGAGGTGCTGCCGAATTTTTCCTTTCTATCTTCATATTTTATTATACATAACCATTTGGGGGAAGTGTTTTGGTGACATCCATTGTGTTTGGGTCAATGGGGTGTTACATGGATCTTGGATCCTTGGCGCTGTAGCATCCCAAAAATTCAAATTCTGAAATATTCTCAAACTTGCTCTAAATTCAAAATGAATTTCAATTTTTGTTTCAAAATGTTTGTTTGCAAGTTGATATCAACAAGTAAAATATAGTGGTCTATATTCTCTCCAAAATCCTCCTCAAAATATCCTACAAATATTTCCCTAGTGATCACCCTCAAACTCTTTCAGAAATACTACCCAAATATTCCACCGATATATCTCCAAGTATTTTCTTCCTAAGAAATACCTTCAGAATCATTTTTCAAGCCCCCACAAATATTTTCTTCATAACTTGCTTCATGCTCATACGTATATGTATGCCTTCGGTGTCATACGTTGAGCTCTACAAGCTAATTACACTCATATAAGACAAATCCATGCTAATCTCCCACTAATCCTCTCATCCTCCCACTAATCCTCTCATCCCTCCCCCTAATCCCCCCACCATGGCTATAAATAGAGGGGCAAGGGCCTCCTCTCATCCCACCCCAAGCCATCTCATGGCAACTCCCTCCCCCCCCCCCCCCACACCCACACGCCCACTCCCACTCCATGTTCCACACAAGCACACACTAGCACAAGGATCGTTCGGTCGTTCTTCGATCGTTCGTCCCCCTGTTCTTAGTTTGTTCGTTCGTTCGTTCGATCGTTCGATCGTTCGTCCGATCGTTCATGGTTCGTTCGTCCGTTCGTTCGTCCAAATAATCTTTTTCCTGCCGTTATGCTGCCGAAATTCCGATCGTTCGTTCGTCCGATCGTTTGATCGTTCGTCCGATCGTTCATGGTTCGTTCGTTCGTTCGTCCGATCGTTCGATCGTTCGTCCGTTCGTTCGTCCAAATAATCCTTTTCCTGCCGTTATGCTGCCAAAATTCCGATCGTTCGTTCGTTCGTTCGTTCGATCATTCGATCGTTCATCGTTCGTTCATAGTTCCTATTCATCGTTCATCGTTCGTTCATACGAACTATTCACCATCACTATTTACCGTGACTATTTACCGTTACTTTTACCGTTACTATTTACCGTTACTTTTTACCGTTACTATTCACCGTTACTTTTTACCGTTACTATTTACCGTTACTATTTACCGTTACTTTTTACCGTTACTATTTACCGTTACTTTTTACCGTTACTATTTACCGTTACTATTTACCGTTACTTTTTACCGTTACTATTTACCGTTACTTTTTACCGTTACTTTTTACCATTACTATTTACCGTTAGTATTCACCGTTACTATTCATCGATCATCCGATCACCCCAAATTTCAACTACTCATCCATCATGCTGTCCAGTCCACCTAAGACCAGCCAGACCCATATTCTAGTTTTACAAACTCCGGTGACTGTGATTTTCCTTCCAGTGGGAACTTCCCATCTGGTCACCCATCCTAGGTTTCTCCAAGTTGAGCACGCTTAACTTGAGATTCCTTCGAACCAGGCTTCCAAACTCAGATTCCAATAATTCTCGTTTCTAAATTCTTATCGAATTATTCCCTATCCAACCATGTCATCCCATAAGCATGGTTCATAATCCAGAAAACTCCTAAAATACTCTTATCCCATATTCTGCCTATAATCTCTCTGTTCAGACTAAGTCAGACGATTCATTAGTCACTATTCTCACCAACAGTGAACTTCACTATGCTACACCATATACACCCAGCTATAAATACACCCAGCTACCCTCTCCCTCTCCACACACACTCAACACCCTCAGCCAAGGCAAACGCCCACCCACTCAGTTACTCCGCTCTACCGGCTACACGCATAGTGTCGCTTCGCCTCCAGTCCACCCTCCTGGTAAGCACCTCCGCTCCACCACTAGTAGTATCTCAACACCACAAGACACAGATTCTACTCAAGACTCTACCCATCCATATATCTCTATTCTGACCACTATACTAAATATTTGTTGGTATACTTGCTTGTTTGTATGTTTGCTTGTTCATGTTGCATAGTTATCGGAGCGTTCGTACTGTCTCGTGGAGGCCAGATCTACAAGTCTACGCCAGGAGCCAGAAGCCAGTTCCGCGAGCTCTTCTTCCCCCTTTGCCGGATAAGCACGGCAAGCTCACTGGATCCCTTTGATGCATAAATTACCTATGCTTTTACAACCACAACCCTCAGCCTGTTATTTTATGCATGATATGATTTTGAGACAAGTTATTATGGCCACCCAACCGCTTGCCGCAATCAATACTTGATATATTTGTTACAAATGATTTGAGAAAAGGTGTGAGTTTTCAAAAGAAAATGCTTTTCAAAATGTGTATGATGAAGGGTTTTCACCCTTATCACCTTGTGAGTGGGATAATCAGGGACTCCCTGGTTTAGGGGAGGGCCTAAGGTGTTGGCTCAGCTAGTTTAGGCGTGAGCAGAAGGATTGTCCCCTCGTATAAGGACTGGTTTGTCATCTTTCACTACCTGTACTCATGATAAGTACAACCACTCGAGACTGTGTGGGCAGTCACTCAATCTGAACTCGTACGGTCCAACCCCAGGGTTATGAAGGCTGGGGAGCACCGGGAGGATAAGGAGGGGGAATGTTTTGTCCGGTTTGGACATGGCGGTGGCCTGACTCCTTCCGGTATAACCGTTAAGGTTAGGATGTGCGGGGAAAGAAAGAGATTCGGATTCGGGTCTCACTAGCTATGGGATCGCAGAGCCGGACTAGTGGGTAAAGTGTACACCTCTGCGCAGAGTTTGAAAACCTATTCGAATAGTCCGTGTCCACAGGAATGGACGAGTCTGGTATGGTATGGCAATTAATGTTTTGTTTTCAAAAAGGGTGCGTTTGAGAAAAGTGGTTTTTTTAAAAAAGGTTCGGTGGTTGAGCCGTGAGCTATGGTGGACGGGAAGTCCAGTAGCTGTTTTTGAAAAGGAAAACCAGTGGGAAACTGCTAAGATACCTGGATGGTTTAGTCTAGGGGATTTTGTTATAATATTGAAAAACTTCCTGCTCCTTTTGGAGAGGATGCACTTTGCAAAATACAAAATGTTTTACAAAACAACCCTGCATAAAATATTGTTGTTTCTGCAAAATGTCCTGAGCTCCAGATATTCCATGCATTATATCTGATTTCCCCATTCCGCGGGTGAAGGTGGGCTGCTGAGTACGTTTGTACTCACCCTTGCTTATTTATTTTTTTCAGAAAAAGGAGATCGGGTAAGAGTTACGACTGTTCCCAACCTTGCCTGTGGCTGTTGGACCACTGAATTGCTTCGTTGCGTATATCGGGCTGCTTCAGCCCCACTCTGATGATATGTCCCGAGTTGTGGACCAACTCTTAAAGTTGTTCGCCACCTTTATAGGTTTGTCGTTTAAGCAGATCTGTAATCATCTGATGTATAAATGTGTTTACTAGCCTCCTGGGACTAGTAATTGTATCACATTTGAGTCCCAGAGGATTGGGGCGCTTCAGGCGCCTACCTAGGCGCCAATTACTTTGGCGCCTACCTATGGGTTATAAGTACGCACGTCACCCGCCAGTTCTTTGTATCACATTCATCTAGTTATTTCTCTTCTTCTAAACGACAAACAGCAACCTAAACCAGCGACTTGGATCAATTGTTCCTCGGTGACAAGGTAATCTCCCTCCCATTTTTCCTCTTTTTTGGTTTCCCTTTTGTCTCTGATTAATAGGATTAGGGTTTTTGAATCATTTATAATCATCATATTATCGATTTGTAGGATGTCTATGCATTGTAAATCTGCTAAACAAAGGTAAGCATTGTATAAAATGTAATAACTAATATTTCTGAGTCTTATAAAACTTATCAAAATTTAGGAAGGGTTCTTTGACCGGAACTACCTTCAACCCGCTGCCTTTGCCAAGGGGTGTTCTAGTGCCTATTTGTTTTTTGTGGTGATCCTTGCAAGGTTGACAAGTCCGAAGATCATGACACATACCGACAGAGGTATTGGATGTGTGCTAACTATGCATTTGAGCCAACGATTGCTCAGCACCGGATGATTTTAATGGTGACAATCATTTGTTAAATAGTTATCAGTTTTCATATGAAGTGATGCATGTTTTGTTTTGGTAGTAACCATTGCATGCTTTGTACACTCCACCTCTCTGTGATTTTGAGCAGTGGAATGACACGGAAATCTCCCAGAAAAACAAGGAATGCTTGGAGAATCTTAAGAAGTGGGATGCAGAGGAGGAGAGGATAGAGAAAAGACGAGAGGAGCTTACAGCCGAGCAACAAAGGGTACAAGAAGAGGAAATGAGGCATGTTACTGAATGCAGGGAGGAGAAGGAGAAGAAGCTTGAGCGTGCACGCCGTGCGAAGGAAGCAATGGAGGAGAACCCCGATGCTTTTCGCAAGGGAAAACAGTCACGTTGCACTCAGTGGTCTAGGTGCTTATATTATGTTATGTAGTAATGAACTTCTTATTATGGATTCCATAAGAACTTAGTTAATGCTTGTATGATTTTTTAAGTCTCGAAGAATGCTATGTATTAATGAAATTCTTATTATGGATTCCAATGTAGTTCATATGTTATGGACTTCATAGAGATGGTTGTATTTAATGCATTTTGTAGTGGTTTAGATTTCGTGTCTACTCATATTTTACCTATTAGTAATGAACTCATATTTTATGGACTTCTTAGTGAAGGTTGAAACAACAAGTTGGGGACTAAAAGCAATTGATGAAGAAGACTTAAAGAAATTGATACAAAGAATCAACAAACAGTTGGATTGAAATTTTAGGAATTGCACTAAACATTGGTACAGAAGAGTTGTCTATCAGTGCTCACACATTCCAAATTGTGTGTAGCCTTCTCCATAGTATCCTATCAATGGCTGATGTGGAGGAGGTGGTGGTCCACCATTCTAGTTGTGACAAGGGTAGCAGTTATATGGATCTGGGCATACTTTCACCTGTGAACCACCTTCATTGTTGTTGTCTCCCCCTTCCTCCTCATTTTTGTTGCTGACTTACCTCTCTAGATCGAATATCCTATTCTGTAGGTAGGATATGTATTCCGCATGTGAAAAAAATAGGACGAGGATCTACCCACCGAGTGAGCCCAAAGTTCTCCTGGGCCAATGAATGTTGTATAAATGTGTAAAGTTAGTTTTACTGAACAACAAAATAATATGGAACAAAGGAATAGAATTAATATTTACACATACATATGGACATCTGAAGAAACGCGGGCCTCCATCAATCCCCCCTCGACGAACATTTACACCAAGCAATCCTCACCATGCATGCACTTCGACCAATCTTCTATTCTGCTATCGTAAGACCTAAGTCGAACCTCCTTCTTGAAATCCATATGTTGCTTCCTCAAAATTATTGGGGCCAAGAAGCCCATCATAACCAATTGGAGGTCCCTTCCCCACACCCTTCGCTCTCTCATTTCTGGAACCCTTTCCTCGAGATGACCCTAAAGACATTTGTGCTTGAAAGTCACCTAGAGGGGGGTGAATAGGAAAAACAGGAACTTTATAAACTTAAACTTGCACTAAGGCTGAGGTTAGCATTAGAATTAAATTGGAGTGCGGAAGATAGTTCTCCTTGCTTAGAGTTGCTCAATCAATGCGGAAGACCTTTGGGAGCAAACTCAAATCAATATGAGCAAGGGAACTTTTAGAGAGGGAAAAACAAATCAAGTGAAGATTGACGAGTGAACACGGTGATTAGTTTTACCGAGGTTTGGTTCCAAAGAACCTATTCCCTGTTGAGGAGGCCATAAAGGCCGGGTCTATTTCAACCCTTTCCCTCTCTCAATCGGTCACTCAGACCGGTTGAGTGCTTCTTCTTAATCTCACGGGTCACTAAGACCCCCACAAGGATCACCACACAATTAGGTGTCTCTTGATTGCTTTACAATTCATTTAGAAGGTTGAGAAAGAGATGAAGAAAGCACGATTGCAAAAACCAAGCAACTAGAGCGACAAATAACACACGGGTCAGACTCTCTCAAGTCAGTAATGATCACTTGTCTAAATTGTGGAACTTTGAGAGGTTGAAAGCTTTGAGTGTGTCTTGGAGTGGATTGCTAGCTCTTGTATTGAATGTGAAGTAATGGAATGCTTGGATGAAGTGAATGGAGGTGGTTGGGGTTGTATTTATTGCCTCCAACCACTTCCTAGTCGTTGCTCCTTTTCTGCTGACCGCGGACGGTCCGCGCCCGTGGTCCGGACGGTCCGGCCCTACACACCAACGGCTGAAAACGCAACGGTCAGCAGTAATGGCTATATCAACGGCTATATCAACGGCTATAGAGAACTTAATGCATCATCAGATGTTAGATAAAGCAGTCGTGAACGGTCCGGTCGTGCACCCCGGACGGCCCACGAGGACGCTAAAAATACATTTTACCGAACTCGTCACCTTCGGGTTTTTCTGGTTTTCAACCGATCGGACGGTCCACGCTTGAGGCCGGACGGTCCGTGTTTGGTCTCGGACGGTGCTCGCTTCTCTATCGGACGGTCCGTAGTGTAATCTTGTGTTTTTGCAGTGTTCTTGTCCGATGGTCACCCTGATGTCGTGGACGGTCCGCCGCAAGGACCCAGACGGTCCGCGCTTAGGTGTTTTTCCAAAAAGCTTCTCCTGTCCGGAATAATCTACGATATTTCGGACAGTCAACTTAGAATAGTTGTAGATGAACTTATGCACCTGAGAAATGATCGACTAGGCAAACTGATTAGTCCAAAAGGTTTGTGATGGTCGTCAAACACCAAAATCAATTATAGGAAATGTTGAGGTTATTTCCCTTTCAATCTCCCCCTTTTTGGTGATTGATGCCAACACAAACCAAAGCAAATACAAAGTGTAGAAATGTAACTAGTTTGCATTTTGACAGATGTGCATAAGTTATTTTGAAATGAAAGAATTTCTAAGCATATAAGTTTGATTTGATATATTTAACATTTTGGACCATATTTGCACCACTCAGGTTGTTTTTGCAAATCTTTTGAGAAAAGTCTTTCCAAATTGTTTTGCAAATAGCCAAAGGTCTAAGAATATGATTTCAAGAGGCATTTTCAAGATTTTGAATATTTCTCCCCCTGTTTCAAATGCTTTTCTTTTGACTAAATAAAAGCTCCCCCTGAAGAAATTCTCCCCTTAGCTTTCAAGAGGGTTTTTGAAAAAGATTTTCCCTTTTTGAAATAGATACCAACCGATATTATACTAATTGAAATTTTTCATATTAACTTGAAATTTTGAAACCAAATAAAATACCAAGTGAAAATTTAACTCAAATACCAATTGTTGAAATAAACATTAGTGAAATTTTGAAATGGTGGTGCAGTCCTTTTGCTTTGGGCTTAATACTTTTTAAATGGTGGTGTGGTGGTGCGGTCCTTTTGCTTTGGGCTTAATACTTTCTCCCCTTTGGCATGAATCGCCAAAAACGAAGAACTTGAGAGCCCTTTACAATTCTCCCCCTTTGGGGCCTAACACTTTCGCCCAAATGGTAAAATAAATATGAGTGAAGGGTCATACCATTGAGAGTGACATGAGTAATGGCAAGGAATAAATGATACGGTCAGAGTTGGAGTGCAAGCCTTGTCTTTGCCGAATACTCTATTTCCCTTTCAATTTAAGACTAAGGATATAAATACACCTGAAAGCACATTAGTCCTAGCCTTGGCACAAGAAGAATAAGAAATATGCATTTGTACCAAATGAAAGAGACACTATCAAAGGTATATAAATGAGCGATGTGTGCAATGTTTCAATCAAAGTTTCGAGAATCAAGTATATTTAGCTCATTCCTGAGTTTGCTAAAAGTTTTCTCATCTAGTGGTTTGGTAAAGATATCGACTAATTGGTTGTGTGTGCTCACATAAGCAATTTCGATATCCCCCTTTTATTGGTGATCTCTCAGAACGTGATACCGGATGACTATGTGTTTAGTGCAGCTGTGTTCAATGGGATTATCTGCCATGTGGATTGCACTCTCATTATCACAGAAGAGAGGGACTTTGCTCAATTTGTAGCCATAGTCCCTAAGGGTTTGCCTCATCCAAAGTAATTGCGCACAACAATGACCTGCGGTAATATACTCGGCTTCAACGGTGGAAAGAGATACAGAGTTTTGTTTCTTTGAAGCCCAAGACACCAGGGATCTTCCCAGAAACTGACAAGTCCCTGATGTGCTCTTCCTGTCAATTTTACATCCGGCATAATCGGCATCGGAATACCCAATTAAATTCAAAGGTAGATCCCTTGTGGTACCAAAGCCCAAACTTAGGAGTGTAGACTAAATGTCGCATGATTCTTTTCACGGCCCTAAGGTGAACTTCCTTAGGATTTGCCTGGAACCTTGCACACATGCATACTGAAAGCATAATATCTGGTTGAGATGCACATAAGTTGAGTAAAGAACCTATCATCGACCGGTATTACCTTTTGATCTACGGATTTGCTCCCGTGTCGAGGTCGAGATGCCCATTAGTTCCCATGGGTGTCTTGATGGGTTTGCCATTCTTCATTCCAAACTTCTTGAGTATGTCTTGCATGTACTTGGTTTGGCTGATGAAGGTGTCCTCTTGGAGTTGCTTGATTTGAAATCCAAGGAAATACTTCAACTCCCCCATCATAGACATCTCGAATTTCTATATCATGATCATACTAAACTCTTCACAAGTTGACTTGTTAGTAGACCCAAATATAATATCATCAACATAAATTTGGCATATAAACAAGTCTTTTGCAATAGTTTTAGTGAAGAGAGTAGGATTGGCCTTTCCAACTTTGAAGCCATTAGTGATAAGAAAGTCTCTTAGGCATTCATACCATGCTCTTGGGGCTTGCTTGAGCCCATAAAGTGCCTTTGAGAGCTTATACACATGGTTAGGGTACTCACTATCTTCAAAGCCGGGAGGTTGCTCAGCATATACCTCTTCCTTGATAGGTCCATTAAGGAATGCACTCTTCACCTCCATTTGATAAAGCTTGAAGCCATGGTAAGTAGCATAGGCAAGTAATATGCGAACTGATTCAAGCCTAGCTACGGGTGCATAGGTTTCATCGAAATCCAAACCTTCGACTTGTGAATATCCCTTTGCCACAAGTCGGGCTTTGTTTCTTGTCACCACACCATGGTCATCTTGCTTGTTGCGGAATACCCACTTGGTACCTAAAACATTTTGATTAGGACGTGGAACTAAATGTCATACCTCATTCCTCGTGAAGTTGTTGAGCTCTTCTTGCATAGCCACCACCCAATCTGGATCTTTTAGTGCATCCTCCACCTTATATGGCTCAATAGAGGACACAAAAGAGTAATGTTCACAAAAATGTGCAACTCGAAATCTATTGGTTACCCCCTTATGAATGTCACCAAGAATGGAGTTGACGAGGTGATCTCTTTGAATTGCTTGGTGGACCCTTGGGTGTGGCGGTCTTTGATCCCTTATTTCTTGATCATCTTCCTTGTCTTGATCATCTTCATCCCCCCTTGATCCATGTCCTCCTCTTGAGGTGGCTCATCTTCTTGATATTCATCTTCATCATTTTGAGCCTGATCCTCGTCTTGAGTTGGTGGAGATGCTTGCATGGAAGATGATGGTTGATCTTGTGCTTGTGTGGGCTCTTCGGATTCCTTAGGACACACATCCCCGATGGACATGTTCCTTAGTGCAACGCATGGAGCCTCTTCATCATCTAGTTCATCAAGATCAACTTGCTCCACTTGGGAGCCATTAGTCTCATCAAACACAATGTCACAAGAAACCTCAACTAATCCAGTGGATTTGTTAAAGACTCTATATGCCCTTGTGTTTGAGTCATACCCTAGTAAGAAGACTTCTACATCCTTAGGAGCAAATTTAGAACTTCTACCTCTTTTAATAAGAATAAAGCATTTACTCCCAAAGAGTCTAAAATATGAAACATTGGGCTTTTTACCAGTGAGGAGTTCATATGATGTTTTCTTGAGGATTTGGTGAAGGTAGAGCTGGTTGATGGAGTAGCAAGCGGTGTTGATTGCTTCTGCCCAAAATCAGTCCGAAGTCTTGTACTCATCAATTATGGTCATTGCCATGTCCATTAGAGTTCTATTCTTCCTCTCCACTACACCATTTTGTTGAGGTGTGTATGGAGAATAGAACTCATGATTGATGCCCTCCTCCTCAAGAAATCCTTCAATTTGAGAGTTCTTGAACTCTGTCCCATTATCTCTTCTTATCTTTTTTATCCTTAATCCGAACTCATTTTGAGCCCATCTTAAGAATCTCTTTAGGGTCTCTTGGGTTTGAGATTTTTCCTGCAAAAAGAATACCCAAGTGAATCGAGAATAATCAACCACAATAACTAGACAGTACTTACTCCCGTCGATGCTTATGTAAGCGATCAGGCTAAATAGGTCCATGTGGAGTAGTTCAAGTGGCATGTCCGTTGTCATGATGTTTTTGTGTGGAAGATGGACTCCAACCTGCTTTCTTGCTTGATATGCGATACAAATCATGTCTTTCTCAAAATGAACATTTGTTAGTCCTAAAATGTGCTCTCCCTTTAGAAGTTTATGAAGATTCTTCATTCCAACATGGGCAAGTCGGCGATGCCAGAGCCAACCCATGTTAATCTTAGCAATTAAGCAAGTGTCTATTTCAGCTTGATTATCATTAAAATCAACTAAGTATAGCTGACCATTTAGCACTCCCTTAAATGCTATTGAATCATCACTTCTTCTAAAGACAGTAACACCTACGTCAGTAAATAGACAGTTGTAGCCCATTTTGCATAATTGAGAAACAGAAAGCAAATTGTAATCTAAAGAATCTACGAGAAAAACAATAGAAATAGAATGGTCAGAAGAAATAGCTATTTTACCCAAGCCTTTGACCAAACCTTGATTTCCATCCTCGAATGTGATAGCTCGTTGGGGATCATCATTTTTCTCATAGGAGGAGAACATCATTTTCTCTCCAGTCATGTGGTTTGTGCACCCGCTATCGATTATCCAACTTGAACCACCGGATGCATAAACCTACAAAACAATTTTAGGCCGTGTTTTTAGGTACCCAAATGGTTAGATCCTTTCATATTAGAAACAAGCACCTTGGGTACCCAAACACAAGTCTTTGGGCTCTTGTGATTGCCCCCAACATATTTGGCAACTACTTTGCCTGATTTGTTTGTTAGCACATAAGAAGCATCAAAAGTCTTAAATGAAACAATATGCTCATTTGATGCATTAGGAATTTTCTTATTAGGCATTTAAACATGAGTGGAATGCCTAGAACTAGAAGCCTCATTTTTATACATAAAAGCATGGTGAGAAATAGTATGAGGTTTCCTAGCATCAATTTTCCTAATTTTATGCTCATGATAGTTTGCAGGGTATAAAATGTAGCCTTCTCTATCCTGAACCATGGGAGCCTTACCCTTAACAAAATTAGGCAGTTTCTTAGGGGAATTAATCTTGACATTGGATTGACTCCCTTGTTGGAATCCAATGCCATCCTTAATGCCAGGGCGTCTCCCATTATAGAGCATGCTTCTAGCAAATTTAAAATTTTCATTTTCAAGTTCATGCTCGGCGATTTTTGCATTTAATTTAGCTAGGTGATCATTTTGTTGTTTAATCATGGCAAGGTGATCATCAATAGCTTCTATATTAACATCTCTACATCTAATACAAATGGTGACATTTTCAACAGTAGATGTAGATGGCATGCAAAGCATTCTCATCTCTAAGACATAAAATTGAATCATTACAAACATTCAATTTATCAGTCTTAAAAACTAAACTAGCATTTTCATCTCTAAGACAGGAAATTGAACTATTGCAAATGCTAAGCTCCTTAGACAAGTTTGCACATTTCTCTACTTCTAGAGCATAAGCATTTTTCAACTTTACAAATTTTTTGTTTTCTTTAACAAGCAAGTCCTCTTGGCATTCCAAGAGATCATCCTTCTCGTTAATGGTCTCAATTAATTCATTTAATTTTTTCTTTTGTCCCATGTTAAGGTTGGCAAAGAGAGAAATTAAATCATCTTCATTTTCACTAGAGCTACCCTCATCACTAGATATGGTATATTTGGGTGTGGCTCTAGAGTGTACCTTCTTCTTTTTGCCGTCCTTAGCCATGAGACACTTGTGGTCGATGTTGGGGAAGAGGAGGCCCTTGTTGATGGCGACGTTGGTGACGCCCTCGTCGGAGGAGGAATCGGCGGAGCTCTCGTCGGAGTCCCACTCATGCCCCATGTGCACCTCGCCGCCCTTCTTCTTGTAGTATCTCTTCTTCTCCTTCTTCCGCTTCTTGTCTTCGTCCCTGTCACTTTCACTAGAATATGGACATTTAGCGATAAAGTGACCGGACTTACCACACTGGTAGCACACCCTCTTGGAGCGGGGCTTGTAGTCCTTCCCCCTCCTTTGCTTGAGGATTTGGCGAAAGCTCTTGATGATGAGCGCCATCTCCTCGTTGTCGAGCTTAGAGGCGTCGATTGGAAGCCTACTTGGTGTAGACTCCTCCTTCTTCTCTTCCATTGCTTTGAATGCAATATGTTTGGAGTCTTTGATCATAAGTTCAAAGCTCACAAACTTGCCAATAACTTCCTCGGGAGACATTAGCTTGTATCTAGGATCCCCACGTATTAATTATACTTGAGTAGGATTACAAAATACGAGGGATCTAAGAATAACCTTGTCCATTTCATGGTCATCCCATTTGGTGCTCCCGAGGTTGCGCACTTGGTTCACCATGGTCTTGAGCCGGTTGTACATGGCTTGTAGCTCTTCCCCTTTGTTGAGTATGAATCGACCGAGTTCTCCCTCGATCGTCTCGTGCTTGGTGATCTTGGTCACCTCGTCCCCTTCATGCGCGGTTTTGAGGACGTCCCAAATTTCTTTGGCGCTCTTTAACCCTTGCACCTTATTATACTCCTCTATACATAAAGAGGCGAGGAGTATAGAAGTTGCTTGGGAGTTAAAGTGCCGTATTTGGGTGGCCTTGTCTGAGTTGCAGTCCTTGTCCCCCACCTTTGGTGCCTGTGCTCCAAACTCAACAATATCCCAAATACTTTCGTGGAGTGAGGTTAGATGGTGCCTCATTTTATCACTCCACATACAATAATCTTCACCATCAAAATATGATGGTTTGTCTAGGGGTACGGAAAGTAATAGAGCGCGCTTTTAAATATGGGGATAGCGTAGGGGCATCTTACTATACTTCTTGCGCTCATGGCGCTTAGAAGCAGTGGACGATTCGGAGTCGAACGTGGAGCGTGACGAAGAGTCGGTCTCGTAGTAGACCACCTTCTTCATCTTCTTCTTCTTGTCACCCTTTCGATGTGACTTGATGGAGCAAGAGGATTCCTCCTTATACTTGGTGCCGGACTCCCTTGAGAGAGTCCTCCCCAAGCCTGTGGGCTTTTTGCCGATCATGTGATCTCCCTCTTGGCATGATCTCCAGACATCACTTCGAGTTAGTTAGGCTCTTAATGAAGCACTGGCTCCGATACCAATTGTGTAACACCCCAGGTGTTACTTAGAGTTTTCCAGTCAAGGCTACACAAGTAAGCCCATCATCACATGTGACTTAAGTTGGGAAAAGTACACCAAATTTGGAGCTCAAGATCCTAAGTAAGTGCAACCCATCTTAGAAGTCATACCTTGGCTTGTCATGCACATATAAGGGGGAGAATTTCCCAAACCCTAATTCAAACCCCTTTGGACAAGTGGAGCACTAGAGGTAAGTACGATCAAAAGGCTATGAAAACCACATGATCATGACTTGGGCCAATTATAAAAGTTGTAGTACACTTGATACCCTAAAATGATAGTAAGAAAGTGATCCCAAAAAGATTTCAGAAAAACCCCAAAAGGTTCACAAAAGGGTTGAGCATAAGAGAAAAATCAGAATTCTTCTAAGTCCAAAACCACCCCTTTTCCAAGGATCAAACATGTTCACCTTGATCCCAAACTCAAAACCACTTGGCCCAATTGACAAAGTGGCGCCAAAATACCTCTAGAACACCCTGGAAAAGTTTGAACCCAACCCTAAGTCGTTTGACACGACTTGGCACAAGATTTGTCTCGGTTTGGACAGCTAGGACAAAGACAACTTCCCACCCCCATATCTCTCTAACCCGACCACATCTCCCCTTGGAACTCACATGAACTAGGTAGCCCTAGGTGCAGGGAAGAGATCTCTCACAGGTCTTAGGGCAAGATTCGCACGTTTTGGCCGCTCAGCAGAGGGTAGAACAAGAACAGAAACAAAGAGCCACGTGTTCGACGCGCTCTGAGCTCGCCAGAGCATGCCCGACGCGCGCCCCCGCGTGCCCCGCGTCGCGCCAAAGCCGAGCCGGCGCCGTTGCCCGCGCCCGCGCCTATAAAGCCCCCAGGTACTTCGACCGTACTCCTTCGCGCGCGCTCGACCTCACCGAAGCACCAGATCACCGGCATTGCCCCGCGCACGGCGTGCCCGCGGCCACCCAATCCCCCGCCACCATAGACCGGCCCGCAGAGCCTCTCCCAGCCGCGTCCGACCCTCGGAGTAGACCATGCATGCCTCGGTGAAGCTCCCAGAGCAAGGAATCGAACTTTGCCTCGCCGGAGAAGCCAGTTCACGGTCGCCGGACCTCACCCGACCACCGGTGAACGTAGACCGAGCTCCACGGTGAGTTGTTCTTCAATTCCTTGCACGTGTCGACTCATCATCACCCCGTGAAACTTCCCGTGCCCTTGGATTGACCTATGTCGCCGTGGTTAGGCCGGAGCACTCGCCGCCGACGAGTTCACCCGCCTGCGCACGTGGACCGGCCGATTCCGACCACCCCCGCCATCGAGCCGTACCTCGCTGTGACCGCCAGAACCTCCCGGAGCCAACCCCGCCCCTCGCCGGACCTCCCTTGCCGCTGGTAAGCCGCGCCGCCCTTTTTCCTTCCGTGATTACTGTTTTCATAAGGGGAGGGACCTCGGGGAGAAGAAGAAAAGGCCAGGGGTTTTTGTGCACTGTCAGCGACTCAAGGGAATAGTGGCGCAGGGGTATAACTGAAGGGATTAGTTTAGAAAGAACCCAGGGTCTTCGGTGCAAAGTGGATTTCCAGAAAACCTTTTGTTATTTCTGATTTAAATACAAACAGAACTTGAAAAATTCATAACTTCACTTTTGTTAACCCAAATCGAGTCAAACCAATTTTGCCAGATCCTAAATAATGTATGCTATTGAGGAAAAATATAAAACTCCCCAAGTGTTGCAGAAAATTTCAAAGTTTTGATTTAATTAATTAACTGGTCAAAAGCTAAAGAAAATAAGGAAAAGTAGCTACACTATTAGACTGGGATTAAGAAAATTTAGAGAAGTACTTAACCAATTCCTAACCTATTTAAAAATAATAAACCCCTCTGTACACCCAATTAAAGTAGGGTTTGCCCTTTTAATCATTTTCAGCTTAAGGTTAAAGAAAATATAAAAGGTAGTTTAAAATAAGAACCAGGGAGCACCCACATTTTTGTTGGTTCCCTTATTCAGTGTAGTTCACTAGAAATATTTATTATACCTTTGTTTAGTACAAAAGAAAAGAGATACTTTTAATTTAGAACAACATGAAAAACTTAGAAAAACCCTAGAAAAATAACCCTAAGGAGAAAATACCCCAAACCTTGGGATAACTAATGTTTTGTTATTGTAAACATAGAAAATTTATGAGTTCTGTTGTTTGACATTTTTCAAATAACAAGTTAGTTATAAGTATCTTTTAGCATTAAACTTTAGAAAATCACAACTAAATAACCACTAAGTAACCTTCTGTTATTTTTGGCACAGAAGCATGTTATTACCTATCGATACCAGCAAAAATGACTCTTAGTACAGAACCCACCCCTAGATAAGAGTTGTAGTGCAAAGTGACCCCTTTTCCCCAACTTTTGTTATTTTTGTCCAGGGCATATTCTAGTTGTTCTGGACCTCAAATTTATAGGACAGACTATAGTGACAAATAGTAACCCACTGTAATTTTTACAAAATTTTTGGAAAACATTAAATCACAGTTGTAGTTCAAACCCACCCTAAAAGCATAAATAGAAAAAGAAAAGGGAAATTAATAGTGGAGACTAATGTTACCCTAACCAAACCAGCAAAACCCTTTGAGTACCCACTAAAACATTTAAGAGGCATTCCAAGTCTTAATCCATTATGCTTAGGCAAGAACCTCAAACCTAAATTGATAAGCCTAAAACCCTAGAAGCCTCTTATAACAAGGAAACCCTAAATGATTAACTAACTTAGTTTTTCTGCACTAAGGCATAATTGTTATTAAATTCTACATATCATACCATGCATATATCTTATTCATTGCATTCGATAGATTGTAACCTCGCGGACGGAGAGTACATCCTCGTGCCGGAGCAAGGAGTTGCTAAGGAGGTAGCCCCGGATCCAGCACCAGAGCCTGCCCCAGAGGATCTGCCTGCCCCAGCTTTGGAAGGCAAGCCCCGGTTTTATGCATAACCGTTATATATGCTATTTTACTGCACTTAATGTTTGTAGGTTTGAAATGTGCACTTAAGTGTAGGAGTTGATTGAAACCCTAGTTGCATGAACTCAGAAATCCTTTTGAGATAGATACTAGTATGCTAGGTCGAGTAGCTGCTTTACTAATTAGGGATCTCGGTAGAAGTCGAGTGATTTTTCTAGCGCTCGCGCAAGGTCAGGATTTGGTTGTATCCATTTTTATATCGTAATTATGATGGTCTGTGGACAACGATCCATGGGGATTGGTTGTCTACAAGACGGAAATAGGAATAAGGATTAACGTGTGGTACCGTGTGTCAAGCGTTTGAACGTACTAAACATATGCCGAGAAATATGGTAAATCGGTAAGCCTAGTACCTGAGTGAACCTGGCAGCAGATTGCCCTCATCACGCGACTTGAGATGTGGTCTCTCATTCCGGTTATGGTGGGTACAAGTGCAGTCACTACACGACGGCAGTCGGGGTCAGTGAGGCATTGTACGCCAAGGCGGTGAGCCCCTCTCTGCTGACGGGGAATCGAAGGGGACGGTTGATGTGTGTGGGGACGGAGTGCCTCGCCACGTCGTGTGTTTAGGTTTACCTTGCAAGGTTTAAAAACTCGATTCGAATCGTCTGCTTCTCGCAGCTAATGAGACTGCTTGATCCATGCTGCTACATTGAGTAACAAGTGGAAATGTGATGACTTGGCAAAAGTTGTTGATTACTAAATGTTTGATACCATGTATGATTAGATAGGTATACATTCAGTCTTAAGAGAGTCACACTAAAACTTGACAAAGCTAAAACTTGATTTATAGACTCAGCTAGTGCTTTTGGCAACCAAACCCCTCAGCCAAATAGCTGCATGTCTAGAGGTAGAGGAGTAGACTCCTCACACCGGGTAAGTCTAGCTGAGTATTAGTATACTCAGCCTTGCTTGTGGCATAATTTTTACAGGTTCTCTGGAGGACATGGTTGCTGGAGTGACTTGGCCGTCCATCTTGCCACCGGGTTGGACAGTCGAGTGGGACCCTACCTCGGCTGAGGAGGAGCATGAGGAGTGATGGGACAGGCTTCCCCATCCCTCCGTTCATTTATCGTTAGTTTATTTTTCTGCTGCATTCCGAACAATGATGACTACTTTTGCTAAAACTCCAATGATGTTGTAATAAATTTAATACTCTTTAATGTGTGGATTTATGCTTTATTGTATTTGCTCTGTGCCTCACCATCGAGTGAGTACGTGGTACTTGATCCTGTTAGTGGCCTCGTCGGACTAGATCCGAGGGACTGACGTGTTATTCCCATTTAAGTGTGGTCTAGCCTCTAAGGCAGGACTTAGGCACTTAAGTTGGAATAATTCGGACGGTTCTGCCACAACTGGTATCGGAGCTCGTACCACCACAGAGGAATCAATAAACTATAAATACCATCCTTTTTCAAAGTAAAACTTGGTAGAAACAAATGTTGGATAGATCGTAGGACGATCAGGATAGACCTAGGACGTGAAGCCTTAGGATGATAGAGGGGTAGCTAGGTGGCTAATTGAGTAAGCCCTACAGGCTACTATAAGGGATGGGAGTTCCTTCCTATTCCATCTAAGTTGATGTGAGGTTGTTTAGGACGAGCATGCATGCATCCTTAATTAAACTATTTAATAATTGGGTAAGAACTTTAATACACAATGATGACAAATTAAGTACCCCCAGTACCATTGTCGTAGTTATAGAGAAGCTGAGTTGCGATCCCTTTTCATTTTATAATTCTTTTTCTTTTACTTACGCTTAACCGTACACAGATGACTTCTCACGGATCCTCGGACGAAGGGAATGCACAGTCCCACACGGACGGGCTTGCACGAGAGGGTTTCCCCCGTATCTTGTGGGAGGTACTTCAGGGAGCTGGTTACACGACGCCTCCCCAGTATGCGGTGCAGCTGTTTGAGAAGCACCGAGTGCCCTGCTGTAGGGTGAGGATGACCCTAGAGCCTCATCCCCTGCAGCCAGGCTGGCGTTCGCTGGACTCTGAGTCTTTTGGATACAGGGCTGAGGATACTATCGAGGCGATTGCCCTTCACGGACTGACCACCTTCTGTGGTTTCCACCCCTTGGAGCTGTCCACTCACCCCATTGGTTTGTTCCCTACGGAAAAGGAGGACGACCCAATGTGGAAGGATCGAGTGGAGCATGCCAAGGATATATGGGCTATCTACCCAGGTCAGACTGCTCACTTGACGGTGCGGTGCATGAATGACCTGTATCGTCTGCAAGTGATGCGAGGAGAGGCCATGTCTCATCTGATGGCACTGTTGGAGGCTACCAAGATCACCTTGGATAACAGGGAGGAACTTGTGGTAGACTTGTCCACTGAGATGGTGGAAAAAGACTTACAAGTGGAACAATTGTCAAATGAGATCCAAGAGCTTGAGGAGCTAGTGGGCACCAGAGAGAACACCATCGAGGTTCTCGAGGATCAGCTAATCAACACTCAGCAGCAGCTTGCGGAGGCTAACCAGCATCTGGATATGCACCACCAGGAGATCCAGGACATGGAGGCCAACGAGGATGTCGACATCGAGGGAGGAGAGGAGCCTGCCTCCAGCTTGGACACTGCTGGCTCAGGGAGACCACCTTCCCCCGAGTCGAGCGTTGCCTCGTTTGCTCACTAGGTCGCAGAGATAGAGTTAGAAGTCTGTGGCGGTAAAACTCCTCGAAGCTAGCTTAGCTTTTGCACCCTTGGGGTACGAGGCTAGATAGAGTTGAGTCTTTTGAGTTACTGATGTGATCATGACAAACTCTTTTGGAAGCATGGATGATGAATGATGACAGTTTTAATTTAAGAAGAAAAGTTTATGCCAAGTGGAATCTTTTATAATTATGCAAGAATATATTGGTTTTACCCCTTCGACTCTTTCACCATGATTGAACCTTGAGCCTCAGAAATATGACATTGAGAATATACATGATTTTTCAGATGGCAGGAAGAGCGCGTCGTGGACAGAATGAGCGCATTCCTCCACCACCGCCACCACCTCCTACTCTGCAGGAGCTGACGGCTCAGCAGAACGAGATCTTGCGACAGTTAGCTCAGCGCCAGCCACCACCTCAGCATTATGGTGGTGGTGATCATCAGCGTCACCCCGCAGCAGCCACTTATCAGGAGTTCCTCAGTACTCAGCCACCGTTGTTCACCAGGGCCGAGGACCCACTTGATGCTGATGTATGGCTAAGGGTAGTGGAATCCAAATTCCCGCTACTCCATGGAGTTTGTTCAGAGGTAACTAAGGTCAGGTTCGCCACCCAGCAACTTCGCGGACCTGCGCAGACATGGTGGGATCATTTCCTAGCTATGCAGCCAGCTGACCATGAGGTGGAATGGAGAGAGTTCAAGGCAGCTTTCAGGGGGCATCATATACCAGCAGGCATTATGGACTGAAAGCTCAATGAGTTTCTGGCACTCACTCAAGGGAACCGAACAGTGTTACAGTATGCTCAGGCCTTCAATGACCTGTGCTAGTATGCCGGATATCATGCTGACACCGAAGAGAAGAAGAGGGACGGGTTCAGGAGGGGGCTCAGTACTAAGCTCCACAACCGTCTCAACACAGTCAGGGCCAACAGCTATAATGAGTTAAGTCAACATGGCCATTTCTCAGGAGGACTGTATCACAGCTCGTCAGGCAGAGAAGAAGAGGAAGACCCATGTGGCAGGACCTTCAGCTCAGCCACAGCGCTTCAGGATCGTGTCTGACACTCAGAATATGGGACCTTAGCAGCAATAAGGACGTTGGGTGATCCGACCACAACAGCAGCAGCAGGCACCCACTCGCTCTCAACCCGAGTGCAGAGGAACAATCAGCAGCAGCAGCAGTACCGTCATGCAAATGACAACAGGTGTTTCACTTGTGGTAACACCGAACATTATGCTAAGAATTGCCCCAGAAACCAGCAGAGGCAGGGACAGAATGTCAACCAGAATCAAGGCAAGAGGCAGAAGGTGCAAGTGAGACAAGGCAGACTGAACTTCACCACCATGGCTGACATTCCAGAGGGAGCACCCGTCATGACTGGTATCTTTTCAGTTTTGAATTATCCTGCTATTATTCTTTTTGATTCTGGTGCATCACATAGTTTTATCAGTGCCAAATTTAGCACCAAGTGCCAATTACCTTTTCACCACACCAATGGGGGTATTACAATTTCAACACCAGGAGGCAGGGTTGCCACCTATCAAATCAACAGGCAAGTGCCTATAAAAATTGGTAGTCTTGTGATTAGAACCACCCTTCTCATCTTAGGATTGGATAGCGTGGACATTATATTGGGAACTGATTGGTTATCCAGGCATCAGGCAGTATTGGATATTGCAGCAAGGGCCATTGAGATTCACTCCCCTACTTATGGCGAGACTACTTTATATTTGCCTGATCAGGGTTGTACACGTTCTTGTGCATTCACCATGATAGAGTCACTGGTTGAAAGAATCATTGTGGTCTGTGACTACCCAGATGTCTTTCCTGATGAATTGCCAGGAATGCCACCCGAAAGAGACATCGAGTTCACGATTGAATTGCAACCCGGGACTGCTCCTATATCCAAGAGACCCTATAGGATGCCTCCCGCGGAATTAGCGAAGTTGAAAAAGCACCTACAAGAGTTGTTGGACAAGGGGTTCATTCGCCCAAGTACTTCACCTTGGGGATGCCCAGCCTTGTTTGTAAAGAAGAAGGATGAAAGTCTGAGAATGTGTGTCGATTATCGCCCTCTCAATGCGGTGACCATCAAGAACAAATACCCACTGTCCCGCATTGATGTTTTGTTTGATTAGTTGGTGGGAGCCAAAGTGTTATCCAAGATAGACCTTCGCTCGGGCTACCATCAAATCAAGATCCGTGCCAGTGATATTCTGAAGACGGCTTTCTCCACCAGATATGGGCTCTATGAGTTTTTGGTGATGTCTTTTGGGCTGACCAATGCCCCGACTTATTTCATGTACCTGATGAACTCAGTATTCATGCCAGAGCTGGACAAATTTGTGGTGGTTTTCATTGATGATATTCTGGTCTATTCCGAGAATGAAGACGAGCATACTGAGCATCTACACATCGTGCTTCAGCGACTGCGTGATCATTGTCTTTATGCTAAGTTGTCTAAGTGTGATTTCTGGCTAAGGGAAATTAAATTTTTGGGTCACACAATTTCTCAGGATGGGATATCAGTTGACCCTGAGAAGGTACAAGAAGTAATGGATTGGAAACCTCCTACCACAGTGCGGCAAATTCAGAGTTTTCTGGGATTGGCAGGGTATTATCGATGATTTATTCCGGATTTCTCCAGAATTGCCAAGCCAATGACTGAACTATTGAAGAAGGGAGTCAAGTATGAATGGAGCCAGAAGTGTGAGGATGCCTTTCATACACTGAGGCAGCACTTGACAACGGCACCAGTGCTAGCTCAACCTGACAACACCAAGCCCTTTGAAGTTTATTGTGATGCTTCCGATACTGGATTGGGATGTGTCTTAATGCAGGACAACAGAGTCATTGCTTATGCCTCCCGAGCACTCAGACCTCATGAGCAGAACTACCCCACACATGATCTGGAGTTAGCAGCTGTGGTTCATGCTCTCAAGATATGGAGACATTACTTGATGGGAGCTCACTGTAACATTTACACTGATCATAAGTCTCAAATATATCTTCACCCAGGCTGATCTTAATATGAGGTAGAGAAGATGGTTAGAGCTAATCAAGGACTATGATTTGGAGGTGCATTACCATCCTGGCAAAGCCAATGTTGTGGCAGATGCCTTAAGCAGGAAGGCCCAGTGCAATTGTATGAATATGGATGCAAGAATCACCACCCTATGTGATGAGTTGTGGAAACTGAACCAAGAAGTTGTTTCCTCCGGTGCTTTAAATTATATTTCAGTGGAGCCCACATTACAAGAGCAAATAGTCATGGCACAGATTGGAGACAAGGGTGTTCAAGTTATCAAGGAAATGATCAAACAGAAGGTGGACAAATACAAATGCTTTCGTCAGGACAGCAGAGGAATCCTATGGTTTGGAGACCGATTGGTTGTTCCCAAGAACCCTGAGCTAAGAAAGAAGATATTGGATGAAGCTCACCTTTCAAAATTCTCCATGCACCCCAGCAGTAACAAGATGTATCATGATCTTAGATCTTTATACTGGTGGACCAGAATGAAGAGGGAAATTGCGAAGTATATATCGGAATGTGACACCTGCCAGAGAATCAAGGCCAGTCATTTGAAGGTAGCAGGCCCTTTGCAATCCCTTCCCATACCATCTTGGAAATGGGAGGACATTTGCATGGATTTTATCGTGGGATTGCCCAATACCTCCCGGTGCCATGATTCCATTTGGGTCATTGTGGACAGATTGACCAAGACAGCTCATTTCTTGCCGGTACACACCACCCACAGGACGGAAAAGTATGCAGAAATTTACATTGACCAGATAATTCGCTTGCATGGAATACCAAGGACTATAGTATCTGACAGAGGAGCACCGTTCGTGGCACGATTTTGGGAGCAATTGCAGGAGTCACTTGGGACCCATGTAATAAGAAGCTCAGCATACCATCCCCAAACAGATGGTCAGACAGAAAGGGTGAATCAGATTTTGGAAGACATGTTGAGGGCATGTGTGCTACACTATGGAAAGGATTGGGACAAGTGTCTTCCATTGGCAGAGTTCTCTTATAATAACAGCTACCAGTCCAGTTTGAAGATGGCACCTTTTGAGGCCTTGTATGGAAGAAGGTGTAGGACACCACTAAATTGGTCACAAGCTGGGGAGAGGGAAATATTTGGACCAGACTTGGTACTTGAAGCAGAGGAAAAGGTCAGAGTTATTAAGAAGAACTTAGAAGCTGCTCAGGCCACGCAAAAGAGCTATCATGACAAGAGAAGGAAGCCTCTACAGTTTGGAGTGGGAGATCATGTTTATCTTAAGGTGTCACCCACCAAAGGTGTCCAGAGATTTGGAATCAAGGGCAAGTTAGCTCCTCGCTACATTGGACCCTATGAGATCAAGGAAACTTGTGGACCCGTAGCATATCAGTTGAAGTTGCCACCCCACATGTCAGCAGTTCATGATGTGTTCCATGTATCCCAGCTACGGAAATGTGTCCGCTTACCCACTGGAGTGCTACCTGAACCAGAAGTTGAGATAGAACCAGACTTGTCTTACCAAGAGCACCCCGTCAAGGTATTGGAACAAAAGGAGAGATCAACGCGGGCAAGGTCGATCAGAATGTATAAGGTTCAGTGGAGTCACCATTCAGTAGAAGACGCTACATGGGAGACTGAGGATTTTCTACGTTCTCGCTTCCCTGACTTCCTGCCCAAAGGAGTCAGTACGTAATCCAAAACCCCACCCCCACCTGTCCCTTGAATCTAAATATAAGAAAAACTTAGTTGTTAAAGGTAGTGTAAGCTTTGAAAATGACTCAAAAAGGACATTCGAAGAGCAGTTAACTAGAGAAACTTGGATGAAGGAAGGAGCAACACACCAGCACACCTTCATGGCACCCCTCCAAAGGACTCTACCTAAAATCTCGGGATGGGATTCCTTTAAGGGGGAGGGCTGTAACACCCCAGGTGTTACTTAGAGTTTTCCACTCAAGGCTACACAAGTAAGCCCATCATCACATGTGACTTAAGTTGGGAAAAGTACACCAAATTTGGAGCTCAAGATCCTAAGTAAGTGCAACCCATCTTAGAAGTCATACCTTGGCTTGTCATGCACATATAAGGGGGAGAATTGCCCAAACCCTAATTCAAACCCCTTTGGACAAGTGGAGCACTAGAGGTAAGTATGATCAAAAGGCTATGAAAACCACATGATCATGACTTGGGCCAATTATAAAAGTTGTAGTACACTTGATACCCTACAAATGATAGTAAGAAAGTGATCCCAAAAAGATTTCAGAAAAACCCCAAAAGGTTCACAAAAGGGTTGGGCATAAGAGAAAAATCAGAATTCTTCTAAGTCCAAAACCACCCCTTTTCCAAAGATCAAACATGTTCACCTTGATCCCAAACTCAAAACCACTTGGCCCAATTGACAAAGTGGCGCCAAAATACCTCTAGAACACCCTGGAAAAGTTTGAACCCAACCCTAAGTCGTTTGACATGACTTGGCACAAGATTTGTCTCAGTTTGGACAGCTAGGACAAAGACAACTTCCCACCCCCATATCTCTCTAAGTCGACCACATCTCCCCTTGGAACTCACATGAACTAGGTAGCCCTAGGTGCAGGGAAGAGATCTCTCATAGGTCTTAGGGCAAGATTCGCACGTTTTGGCCGCTCAGTAGAGGGTAGAACAAGAACAGAAACAAAGAGCCACGTGTTTGACGCGCTCTGAGCTTGCCAGAGCACGCCCGACGCGCGCCCCCGCGTGCCCCGCGTCACGCCAAAGCCGAGCCGGCGCCGTTGCCCGCGCCCGCGCCTATAAAGCCCCCAGGGACTTCGACCGTACTCCTCCGCGCGCGCTCGACCTCACCGGAGCACCAGATCACCGGCATTGCCCCGCGCACGGCGTGCCCGCGGCCACCCGATCCCCCGCCACCGTAGACCGGCCAGCAGAGCCTCTCCCAGCCATGTCCGACCCTTGGAGTAGACCGTGCATGCCTCGGTGAAGCTCCCCGAGCAAGGAATCAAACTTTGCCTCGCCGGAGAAGCCAGTCCACGGTCGCCGGACTTCACCCGACCGCCGGTGAACGTAGACCGAGCTCCACGGTGAGTTGTTCTTCAATTCCTTGCACGTGTCGACTCATCAACACCCCGTGAAACTTCCCGTGCCCTTGGATTGACCTATGTCGCCGTGGTTAGGCTGGAGCACTCGCCGTCGACGAGTTCACCCGCCTGCGCACGTGGACCGGCCGATTCCGACCACCCCCGCCGTCGAGCCGTACCTCGCTGTGACTGCTAGAACCTCCCGGAGCCAACCCTGCCCCTCGCCGGACCTCCCTCGCCGCCGGTCAGCCGCGCCACCCTTTTTCCTTCTGCTGTTACTGTTTTCATAAGGGGAGGGACCTCGGTGGAGAAGAAGAAAAGGCCAGGGGGTTTTGTGCACTGTCAGTGACTCAAGGGAATAGTGGCGCAGGGGTATAACTGAAGGGATTAGTTTAGAAAGAACCCAGGGTCTTCGGTGCAAAGTGGATTTCCAGAAAACCTTTTGTTATTTCTGATTTAAATACAAACAGAACTTGAAAAATTCATAACTTCACTTTTGTTTACCCAAATCGAGTCAAACCAATTTTGCTAGATCCTAAATAATGTAAGCTATTGAGGAAAAATATAAAACCTTCCAAGTGTTGCAGAAAATTTCAAAGTTTTGATTTAATTAATTAACTGGTCAAAAGCTAAAGAAAATAAGGAAAAGTAGCTACACTATTAGACTGGGATTAAGAAAATTTAGAGAAGTACTTAACCACTTCCTAACCTGTTTAAAAATAATAAACCCCTCTGTACACCCAATTAAGGTAGGGTTTGCCCTTTTAATCATTTTCAGCTTAAGGTTAAAGAAAATATAAAAGGTAGTTTAAAATAAGAACCAGGGAGCACTCACATTTTTGTTGGCTCCCTTATTCAGTGTAGTTCACTAGAAATATTTATTATACCTTTGTTTAGTACAAAAGAAAAGAGATACCTTTTAATTTAGAAAAACAAGAAAAACTTAGAAAAACCCTAGAGAAATAACCCTAAGGAGAAAATACCCCAAACATTGGGATAACTAATGTTTTGTTATTGTAAACATAGAAAATTTATGAGTTCGGTTGTTTGACATTTTTCAAATAACAAGTTAGTTATAAGTATCTTTTTAGCATTAAACTTTAGAAAATCACAACTAAATAACCACTAAGTAACCTTCTGTGATTTTTTGACATAGAAGCATATTATTACCTATAGATACCAGCAAAAATGACTCTTAGTACAGAACCCACCCCTAGATAAGAGTTGTAGTGCAAAGTGACCCCTTTCCCCAACTTTTGTTATTTTTGTCCAGGGCATATTCTAGTTGTTCTGGGCCTCTAATTTATAGGACAGACTACAGTGACAAATAGTAACCCACTGTAATTTTTACAGAATTGTTCGAAAAATTTAAATCACAGTTGTAGTTCAAACCCACCCTAAAAGCATAAATAGAAAAAGAAAAGGGAAATTAATAGTGGAGACTAATGTTACCCTAACCAAACCAGCAAAACCCTTTGAGTACCCACTAAAACATTTAAGAGGCATTCCAAGTCTTAATCCATTATGCTTAGGCAAGAACCTCAAACCTAAATTGATAAGCCTAAAACCCTAAGAGCCTCTTATAACAAGGAAACCCTAAATGATTAACTAACTTAGTTTTTCTGCACTAAGGCATAATTGTTATTAAATTCTACATATCATACCATGCATATATCTTATTCATTGCATTCGATAGATTGTAACCTCGCGGACGGAGAGTACATCCTCGTGCCGGAGCAAGGAGTTGCTCAGGAGGTAGCCCCGGATCCAGCACCAGAGCCTGCCCCAGAGGATCTGCCTGCCCTAGCTTTGGAAGGCAAGCCCCGGTTTTATGCATAACCGTTATATATGCTATTTTACTGCACTTAATGTTTGTAGGTTTGAAATGTGCACTTAAGTGTAGGAGTTGATTGAAACCCTAGTTGCATGAACTCAGAAATCCTTTTGAGATGGATACTAGTATGCTAGGTCGAGTAGCTGCTTTACTAATTAGGGATCTCGGTAGAAGTCGAGTGATTTTTCTAGCACTCGCGCGAGGTCAGGATTTGGTTGTATCCATTTTTATATCGTAATGATGATGGTCTGTGGACAACGATCCATGGGGATTGGTTGTCTACAAGACGGAAATGGGAATAAGGATTAAGGTGTGGTACCGTGTGTCAAGCGTTTGAACGTACTAAACATATGCCGAGAAATATGGTAAATCGGTAAGCCTAGTACCTGAGTGAACCTGGCAGCAGATTGCCCTCCTCACGCGACCTGAGACGTGGTCTCCCATTCTGGTTATGGTGGGTACAAGTGCGGTCACTGCACGACGGCAGTCGGGGTCAGTGAGGCATTGTACGCCAAGGCGGTGAGCCCCTCTCTGCTGACGGGGAATCGAAGGGGACGGTTGATGTGTGTGGGGACGGAGTGCCTCGCCACGTCGTGTGTTTAGGTTTACCTTGCAAGGTTTAAAAACTCGATTCGAATTGTCTGCTTCTCGCAGCTAATGAGACTGCTTGATCCATGCTGCTACATTGAGTAACAAGTGGAAATGTGATGACTTGGCAAAAGTTGTTGATTGCTAAATGTTTGATACCATGTATGATTAGATAGGTATACATTCAGTCTTAAGAGAGTCACACTAAAACTCGACAAAGCTAAAACTTGATTTATAGACTCAGCTAGTGCTTTTGACAACCAAACCCCTCAGCCAAACAGCTGCATGTCTAGAGGTAGAGGAGTAGACTCCTCACACCGGGTAAGTCTAGCTGAGTATTAGTATACTCAGCCTTGCTTGTGGCATAATTTTTATAGGTTCTCTGGAGGACATGGTTGCTGGATTGACTTGGCCGTCCATCTTGCCACCGGGTTGGACAGTCGAGTGGGACCCTACCTCGGCTGAGGAGGAGCATGAGGTGTGATGGGACAGGCTTCCCCATCCCTCCGTTCATTTATCGTTAGTTTATTTTTCCGCTGCATTCCGAACAATGATGACTACTTTTGCTAAAACTCTGATGACGATGTAATAAATTTAATACTCTTTAATGTGTGGATTTATGCTTTATTATATTTGCTCCGTGCCTCACCATCGAGTGAGTACGTGGTACTTGATCCTGTTAGTGGCCTCGTCAGACTAGATCCGAGGGACTGACGTGTTATTCCCATTTAAGTGTGGTCTAGCCTCTAAGGCAGGACTTAGGCACTTAAGTTTGAATAATTCGGGTGGTTCCGCCACAAATTGAAAGTCGCCAAGAGGGGGGTGAATAGGCGAAACCTGAAATTTATAAACTTAAACTTGCACTAAGGCCAAGGTTAGCGTTAGAATTAAATTGGAGTGCGTAAGATAGTTCTCCTTGCTTAGAGTTGCTCAATCAATGCGGAAGATCTTTGGGAGCAAACTCAAATCAATATGAGCAAGGGAACTTTTAGAGAGGGAAAAACAAATCAAGTGAAGATTGACGAGTGAACACGGTGATTTGTTTTACCGAGGTTCGGTTCCAAAGAACCTATTCCCCATTGAGGAGGCCATAAAGGCCGGGTCTATTTCAACCCTTTCCCTCTCTCAATCGGTCACTCAGATCGGTTGAGTGCTTCTTCTTAATCTCACGAGTCACTAAGACCCCCACAAGGATCACCACACAATTAGGTGTCTCTTGCTTGCTTTACAATTCACTTAGAAGGTTGAGAAAGAGATGAAGAAAGCACGATTGCGAAAACCAAGCAACAAGAGCGACAAATAACACACGAGCCAGACTCTCTCAAGTCACTAATGATCACTTGTCTAAATTGTGGAACTTTGAGAGGTTGAAAGCTTTGAGTGTGTCTTGCAGTGGATTTATAGCTCTTGTATTGAATGTGAAGGAATGGAATGCTTGGATGAAGTGAATGGAGGTGGTTGGGGTTGTATTTATAGCCTCCAACCACTTCCTAGTTGTTGCTCCTTTTCTGCCGACCGCGGACGGTCCACGTCCCTGGTCCGGACGGTCCGGTCCTATACATCAACGGCTGAAAACACAACGGTGAGCAGTAACAGCTATATCAACGGCTATACAGCATTTAATGTGTCGTCAGATGTTAGATAAAGAAGTCGCGGACGGTCCGGCCGTGCACCCCGGACGGTCCGTGAGGACGCTAAAAATACATTTTACCGAACCCGTCACCTTTGGGTTTTTCTGGTTTTCAACCGATCGGACGGTCCGCGCCTAAGGCCGGACGGTCCGCGCTTGGTCTCGAACGGTGCTCGCTTCTCTATCGGACGGTCCGTAGTGTAATCTTGTGTTTTTGCAGTGTTCCTGTCCGAGGGTCACCCTGATGTCGCGAACGGTCCGCGCTTAGGTGTTTTTCCAAAAAGCTTCTCATGTCCGGAATAATCTACGGTGTTTCGGAAAGTCGACTTAGAATAGTTGTAGATGAACTTATGCACTTGAGAAATGATCGACTAGGCAAACTGATTAGTCCACAAGCTTTGTGATGGTCGTCAAACACCAAAATCGATTATAGGAAATTTTGAGGCTATTTCCCTTTTAGTGCTGATGACTTCTCTTTCTATGGAATAATGAACCAAATCTAGGAAGGGTCGTGTATAAATAGTCAGATGTCGAGTTAGTATGCGTTGTATTGGACTCAAAGGCTAGATACTTCTAAAATTTTTTAAAAGGCTACATAGTTCTGATATTTCTGAAAAGGCTATATGATTCTGAAAAGGCTAGGTATTTCTGAAAAGGCTAGATGCTTCTGAAAAGGCTATATGATTCTGAAAATGCTAGGTACTTCTGAAAAGGCTAGATGCTTATGGAAAGGCTAGATGCTTCTGAAAAGGCACACCACTTCTGAAAAGGCACACCACTTCTGAAAGGCTACATACATCTAGTTTTCCCTGTCAATTCATAAAATTTAAAAAAAAATCGGCAGAGTTTCCCCTGTTTTTTTATGCTCTCAACAGAAATATTTCACATAAACAAATTATATCAAGCCAACATATGCAAATACAAAAATATAATTCATAGAACTCCATACAAGTTGATAGCAGTCCATAATAGTCCATAGCCATACAAATATGTTTAGTTCATACAAGTCCATAAAATAAATAATATACAAGTCTTGTGGCTGTGAAAGCTATGGTGGCAGAACATCTGGGAGCTTGGAAGGCTCAATCTCGTCTGGATGGTCGTCATAGCCAAATCCTTCCCCTACGGGGCATCGCAGCTGTGTGTGTTGAGGTACCCTCCATGGGCACACCAAAGAATCAGTAATCTTAGTGGACTCTAAGTCAGTTTGTCCCTCTACCCAACTCGGTATTCTCACATCGAGTTGTCTCTTTGAATGAGCAAGGAGAGAGTTCTTATGATTCTCTATAGTAAACAACTCATAATGTTGTCCCTTATTACTATCATTGAGAGGGATGTCTAGATAATCAACTTTTTGGCCACGACGAAGTTCAAGTCTCGCTCCTCCAACAACCTGATGCCTTTTATCCCTCATACCAAGCTTGCAATGGTAGAGGTACTTCCACAAACCGAAACGAGGAGTAATTCCAAGGAAAGCCTTGCAAAGATGAATAAATATGGCAATTTGCAGCACATAATTGGGATTTAGATGGGTCAAATTCATGGAATAGAAGTCAAGAAGGCCCCGGACAAAGGAGCAGACAGGCAACCCTAATCCGCGGACAAAGAAAGATGTAAAGACAATGACCTCGTTGGTATCTTCAACGGGCATTGAAATTCCTTCCCAAGTCCTCTAAAGACTCAATTAAGTGGGAGGAAGAACACTCATCTTGATAAGCCGCAAAAGATTGGATTCGGTGACAGAAGAAACGCAGAAAGCGCAAAACAAAATCTGGTTGTTACGATCAAAGGGTAGAACGTAACCTGCCAAGTTCTCATACTCGCTAGTGATCCTCTTCCTCTTTGGGGACATTAGAGCTATCACAATCAGAAAATTGCAGCGAGAGATTGGACATGAAGACAGAGACAATGGTGAAGCGGGGATATGATTTCCAAGAATAACAGACTATTGAAACAGAGAATGTCCTCAAATCTGATGGCGTCAACACCCTCGAAGCCCCTTTTCAATTACCAAAGGTAAGACATAGGAACTCGGTCGGGGGAGTTAAATCAGATAAGGAAAACAACCATTCTGAGTTCTAACGCACAAACAACTTAACATGATCAAGAATTGATGAACTCAGCCAAGACTCGGCAATGGCAAAGATAGATCACTTCATTTCATCAACCATCCATAAACAAAAGAACAGTTCATCATGAATTGTTTTTATAGAGATTTCTACTACTTCTACCCTACACTACACCTACTACTACTACATTATACTACTTAAGTCGGTGGTGCCTTGCCACAGGCACTGCCGCCGCCGCTGTTGCTGCTCAGTTGCTGCCACTGTCACCGCCAATGTTGCCACCCTTGCTGCTACTGCCACCCTTATTGTCGCACTTGATGTTGTCACGGCCGCTCTTGCTACCGCTGCCACCTCCCCGGTCACCACCGCTATCACCACTGTCGTCGTCCTCCTCCTCTGAGTCCTCTCTCTCCTCCGCCAGAGAAAATTATATGTTCTCTATTCGTGATGGTGTAAACATAGAAAGACATAATATAATGGTAGGGAATGTTTTGATTCATTATGAAGATATATATTTAATATATCGAAAGTTTAAAGTTTCTCATGATAAGTTTAGTAATAGTCTAACTAACACTATATATGTTTCTTAGCATTAGGACTCTTGACACATTGTCGTGGTCCTATGTGATGCAAATGTCATGCTCGTTAGAGATGGTAATGGGGACTCGATCCCTGATTCCCCACAGGGAATTCCTCCATAAGGGATAGTGATGGAGATGTTTCTTCTCCCACGGGGATTTAAGGGCTCCTTTGGAACAAAAGAAAAGTGAAGGAATTTTAATAGGTTGAAATCCTATAGAATGTTTTCCTATGTGGCCCTTTAGAACAAAAGATTGAGTTGCTACAAATCCTATAAAATTCCTATAGAATGGAGAATTATAGTGAGATTATGAAGGATTTTTAACATGAGGTCTAACCTCTTGAAAAAATTCCTATGGAATTGTAGGTGCCATGCAACTCTATTCTTACATTTTTCCTATCCCTATGTTTAACTAATCCTCTATTCCAAAGGAGGCCTAAACGGTTCCGCGTCAGGGTAAACGGGGATAGGGACGGTGAAACATTTCTCATCCCAGTTTCTCATGGTACCCGTTAAACTTACACGTGACGATATTTTTGAAATAGTTAATGATAAAAATAAATAATTACCTTGTCAAGAGATCACTCATTGTACAAATATGTTCATTTTGATGCATATATAATTATTTCTTACATCTGATAATGTGTATACATGATAATATTTTGCATTAATAACAAAAAACATATATTCTAATTATAACTAGGTATGTGCACGTGCGTTGCAACGGCACATAAGTTGATGAGCCTCCAACAGCTCAGGGCCTTGACAACGAACGGGGTGAGTACAATGATGACGGCAAAATTCGTGATTAAACAATACCCGTGTGTTACTACGACCCATAAATTGCACGACGACTATATGAATACATCGACATTGATATCTTTTGCTATGCAGTGTTTCTTTCTGATTTTATATTAGATATTCGAACTTCATATCACTGTTCTAGCAGTATACCAACCAGGTCCACCGATACATAGTGTGAAATGATCCCTACAATATACGAAACATTTTTTATGTCTTAGACATCTTGTCGTTCCTAGAGTTTTTCAGGAGCTCAAACTTCATGAGCTCAAACTTTAGATAGAAAATTGAGAAATCATAAGTTACAGTCACAATAATCAATGATTAAAGAATAGCTCGGCTATGGTGAAAGCATCCCCAATTAGATCTGTTATCTTCTAGGAAGATCAGAAATGAATGGAAGAGCATATAAGCGCCAGGACAAGAAGGAACCGAGACATAAAAAATCGTCTGGAAGACAGCAGGGGCTGTCAGTCCTCGCCACATACGCTTGTAGAACATCTATCGAGCGGTTAGCTACAAATATGCTTGGATGCTTGTGAGCCCTTTATAGGATCGCTGAACACAAGTGCATATAAGTTTCCAGTACCTGCACATCTTCCCCGATTCAGCACCAAAGTAGTATTTCGTGTATCCGGTTGCTAAAACAGCGGGACGACAGTAAACACCGTGTCAGGGCCGGAGCAAAATACGCATAAAAACAGCCGGCAAACTGAGCTGAGCAACAGCATGGATGGACCAGCAGGGATCAAGCCCTGGTTTTTGCTCACTTCAACTAAACTCGAATCACCTGACAGAAGGCCTCCAGGGGAACGACATGACACAGCTGAAACGCCAGTGCGCGATCGAATTGTCCTGCAACCGAATGCAACGAGCAGCGGCGCACAGATCAGTCGGGTTTTTTCTACCACCAATGGTTGACAATCTCCGTATTTCAAATTACAAAGTCATAGACTTTGGTTGCTGGTGGTGTGTGGTTTGCATGTACCTCCAGGTCCTCCCATTTGGTGAGCTTCGTGTTCGATCTCTCGAGCAGAGACCCAAAATTGGTGCAGTTCCGTTTGAACCGTCGCAGGCCTCTGAACGAGCCCGCCGGGTGGGCAAACTCGCAGTCATCCTCGTAAGCTCTCAGCGTGAGATTCGGATTCCTTACGAAACGAGCCAGAACGCACACGACACATGCGCGTTCCGTTCTCAGATAATTAATCAAGCTCTAGTACGTACCTGTGACAATTCATCAGAGAAGATGAGACTTGTGACGAAGTACGACCGCGCGAAGTCTGCCTTGATGGCCTCGGCCACTCCCACACGGTACAGGTCCAGGGCCCCCGCCGCCGCCGTGTCGCCCTCTGCGTCACCGCCACCGCCAGTGTCCCCCTCCGGAGACGAAGACGACGCGGGCTAGAGAAGCGACGCGGTGATGCCAAGGAGCTCGGAGCCGTACCAGGCGGCCTTGAGGACGACGTTCTCTGAGCAGGAGGATGAGGGGTGTGGAAAGGTCGATGGGGACAGGCCACCAAACACAGATCTGTCTTGACCCAAGAGACGACGGCGTGAGGCGTGTGGGGGGGAGGGTGCGGAGCGGTTTTGCAGTGGGAGGAAGATGCGGCGGCGAAGATCGCGGGCAAGGCGGGGCGTGCGGGTCCACCAGGCAGGCTCGCGGGGGCGTGTGGAGGAGTTGGCGTCGCGGGGCTCAGACGGATTTTTCGGCGTTGACTGGGCGGGGCTGGCGTGGCGCCTGGCGGAGCCGTGGTGAAGCAACTGGTGGACGCCTACAATACCAACTTAAGGTATAGTAGAGATTTAAGCGGGGATTGGAAAGAAACTTTTCCACAAATGTTCATTGGGATCTCCGTGGGAAATCTTTTTGTTGCGAGACGATGAACCCGACGAAGAATTCCGGGTCCCTAATACTCGTGCATGCATGTAGGGACCGTGTTGCATAGAGAAAAAGAGATGCCCCCTCTCTGTCCTACTCCAACTCCAACAGATGAGTGGCGACGATAGCCAGTTTTACACTACCCCCATCCCTGCAAATATCAGTGGATGGCCCGACTGAGCCTTGTTCGTTTACACCAATCCAGCTCTGGATTAGCATGGATTGGAATTAAATCCATGCCCCAAAATAATCCAAGCCTACACAATTTTTTTATTCGGTTAAACCCGTCATAGATTATAACCCAAGGATTTGGGAATTTTTTAAACTATAGAAGGCATGGATTCTATCGGCCATAGCTCATTAGGTATGGAACAAATCCATAAAGATATTGCACAAGTTTATATTAGAATCCATGGATCAAAAGAATAGCTAGCTTTGATAGATACATGGATTAAATGGTGGATTTAATCCCACCATGGGATTGAGTGTGACATATGGATTCACCCAATCCAGACCCAAATTAAATCAATGGTGGGATTTATTCCCTTGTAACCGAACAAGGCCTGATGAGTGCAGGACATGGATTGGAGCTATTTTTCAAGAGTTGCTGACACGCACCCCTGTTAGAGAAGTTTAATAATAGAGGCAATCGCTAGATGTAAAGATCCTTATGGCCTAGCATTTAGCTCATCCATATAGTGGTTAGATCTTCAGTATTAATGTTGGACACATTTGTCTCTCTTATAAAGTTTTTTGGTTCTTATGTCGAAACCGATAAAAAAAATTACAGTCAGCTTCTCCTATCTCTCCTCTTCTCTCTCCACCTTGTCATGTAGCCGATTTATAGCCTCTTATTATACTTGCTCTTATAAGTACAGTGCACAGTATCACCTAAAAGTAAGTATAATAAGATGTTGTAAGCTGGCTAAATGCTGAGATGGAGGAGAGAGAAAAGAGGGTTGTAAACTTATAGCTGGCTTCGACACAAGAATCAAGAAGTTGTGTGAGAGATACAAGTGACATCCTGTATTAATATTGAAGAGTTAACCACTATACATATGGGCTAAATGGTACTCTAAAATATACAAGTCGTTTAGGACAGTGATACTAACTCTAAAATATAGCTTTGACTAATGTTTAATATTAAAATACAAATAAATTCTTAATATAATTATACTTTTGCAAATGCATTGTTTAAGATATATATATAAGACTATTAGATTTCAAAACTAAATAACATAATTGTTATTAATAGTCAAAGTTTTATATGTTTGACTCAAATATTATTCAAAGCGATTTCTTTTAAGGTTAGCTCTATTATTAAATTTGCTCTAACTAAACATGTAGACGGAGAAGCATTGGTGCTGTTGAGAAATGATCGCATCCCTTTAAGGCAACCCTTATGTTGTAGAGACATCTTTTGAGTTGACCCATTTAAGACACCCTTTTGTATCTATATAAGCAAAACATCCATCAATAAAGAGAACATAGATTTCACTCTTGTCATTGGTGCCTCTCGCTTTCGCTCCATAATCAAACACGTTGTCCGCACGAGTTCACCACCGAGCGAATAAAGGCACGGCGGAGATGGTATCCCATGGTGGGCGGCCTAGAGTCTGGCGAGAAACCACCGCTGGAATAAAGCGTGGACGGGTGCAGGCCGGCCGGCAGTGACCGTGAGCGACCACTCGGCAGCGACGAACTGCTCATCGCCGACGAGCGTGCAGGCAAGGCCTACAGCGCCCGCATCAGGTGATTGTGTTTACCTTCAAAGAAACTGCCAGGTTGTTGCAGACGATACTTTCATGGCGCTTCTCGGTGCGCGGGCGCTGCCTTGACCCGGCGAGTCCGGTCCAGCGCGGCCGTGGCCGGCGCGGATGCTGCTCCAGCGAGAGCGTATCCCAGTGTAGGCGCTGCTCTGGCAAGGCTGATACCCGGCGCGGGCGCGGCCATGGCACGGGCGCAGCACCGGCCAGGCCCGTCGCAGGCGCGGTGCTCCGTCGCGGACGCGACATCGTGGTGTCGTGCGGTGGCGCTAGTGGCGCTCATCCTGCTAGGCTCGCTCCACATGGAGACTTCGGGCGATGGCGCACTCGATCGTCGAAGACGCACATTGGCACACATGCAAGGACGATGGCGGAACCATGCGTTTGGCCAGCGGTTGCTCCAACGCACTTGCACGCCACATAGCCCATTTCCATTTTTTTCCATACACCTTTTTATGCATTCTACGTAAAAAGGGTATATACATACAAATATTTGTATTTATTTAAATACATATATTTATATATTTCTGTCTATATGCACGATGAATATTTGAAATTTAAATATTTAAAGGATTTATCTTATACAAAATTTATCATATATCACCCATTATTTTTATGTTTAAACATAAGGTGATAGAGTCATAAACATTGGTTGCGTTTTATTCTCATGAATAATCCTGCCTAGAGACCGTGCCTAATGTAACGATTAATTTCGCCTGTCACTGAAAGGTCTACACTGTGTACCAATACAGTGATTACCTACACGTGTTCATATATAAAATATAATGGATATGATACTTGGTGTACTCTAAAATTTTGAAGGATGAAACACCTTCAAGTATCTAATTTTGTGATATGCTGTTAAATTTTGTAATTTTATTACAACAATCGCCATTTAGGTTTGTTTAGTCTTACCACACATGGTAGATTAATAAACTAATGGTTATGACTCGTTATACTATGCAAGTAATTTACTCTTATATTTCAGCAGACTCGCATATGTATGTTTTACTAAGTTGTGTTTATGCAAAAAATAAACATACATTGTTCGTGACCCGCATGGGTTGCGCCACTGAGTGCAAGACGCTGATTACGCCCCTCCCCTTTCGCATGTTGGTCGTGGGCCTTACAAGCCCCACCGACTTCGCCACGGACCATGCAGGCATCGCGGCTATGTGAGCCACATAGGATGCCGCGGTCACGCTAACAACTCAAAGAATTCTTTTAATTAAGTACAACTTAATTAAATGATGAATTCTGGCAAAATATGGTGCATATATTCAACTTGGGATTATTCAACATATGATGGAGATCTAGTCTTTGGCTGCAATAAGTTCTCGCAATTTATTTTCCCTGAGACCAAGCTTTTAGACAACAAAATGTTATTTGCCCATCAGTAAGAGGTCTACATCATATGATCATGACGATTACCTATGTGTTCTCCCTAGTAGATATGTAGGAGATATGATGTTGGTTATTCACCTTTATGATGATTACCATTTTATTTTTAAAATTTTGGTCAAGCGCAGGGTAGTGGAGTCCTAAGCATTGATTGTGGTATGTTCTTTGAATATATACCAGCCTTGAAACTATGCTTTCAGGCAGCAAAAGTTTTGCCCACTACTCGGAGATCTACTCCATTGTGTCATTACATGGAGATTATCTACGTTGTGTTCACCAATTTTCAATAAAATCCTTTTGGTACACTGTATGTGATACTTGGGATTCTCCAACATATGAAGATATGATACATTTTGCGGCAATGTTGCAACATCACATAAAAATGGCTATGTTATTTCAAGGATAATTCTTTAATAGAGTTTGATGAACTCGCCTAATGGGATTAATTATCCTCAATGTTCATTGGATATCAAGATCATTTTTGCATAATATGAGGATTCACCTTTTCACTTTGGAGGAAGTGTGATGCTCTCTTTCTCTTGCGGTTCTTATGAAAAGAACTTATGTGCTTTTGTGGCTTGATGTGCTAGCACAAAATGAATAGCAAAGAAAATCATAAGACATGTGGACTTATGAGTAAGTGTCTACATAATATTGTAGACTAAAACTTTGTATTCATAAATTTTGCTTGAAGTTGAATTGTTGCATACTATCAGCATTATTCTCCATTCATTCCAAACACATAATGAATAGTACGATGAACTTCTTTTGAAGACTCATCATTAATGTCAATGTTTTTGTGGCGCCTCTCTTGTGAGGTTCACAGTGTTTAGAATAATGTTCAAAACAACATGAGGTTCGCTGGATTGACACTATTATCAATCAATGAACCCGGCTAATCAATGCAAATACAAGAAGAAGCAAATATACAAGCATATTTGAAAGAGAAGGGAAATGAGTATGACAAACTCGTTTGTCATTACACTATACATGATGTAGTGTGGTATGTCCAAGCATCTAATCTTGTATATTAAATCCCTAATAGATGCAAACTACTCATGAAAGATAAGATATAAAGTGTACTTCAATCTTCATTCTGACATGATACCGATGGTTGGTTGTTTAAATCATGGTTCATAGTGAATCACGTAACACCACTTCTCCTTTTGTGAGAAGACCACTCTGTTAGATGATTTGTTTTTGAGTACTATTCAAATGATGCATGAGATTTGATATAATCCCATAATTATTGATATCATATTTATTGATATTGTAATATGTTCAAACTCATTTGATTTGAGTTGAACAAACTCATATGAATTTGAGTTAAACAAACTCATTGATTATAGTTGAAGACTCATGTGATTAGAGTTAAACAAACTCATCGATTGGAGTTAACCACTCATGTGATTTGAGTTGAACAAACTCATCCATTTGAGTTAAATAAACTCCTGGATTGAGTTGTGCAAACTTGTATAGAGATTCTTTCGATTGAAGAAGAAATATGCAATATGGAGAATTGAACAACAAACTCTATAAGTGGGAAAACAAAATATCCTCATATTCCTTTGGAAAGAGAAAAGAATATTTTAACAGTCACTTCGTGAGATATCATGATATGTTATTATCATGTCCCCTTTGGTAATGGAGGTATCAAGGATGTGTTGATATATCCTAATTTTATCTTACCAAGTTATAGAGATATCCATATAATTTCTATCATGGGCAAACACAAAGTGATAGTGATGGATATTGCATGTGTTTCTTGGAAACATTTCTTATGGATTGTATTCCACATACACCCTCCCGTATAATGTGTTGCATTTCAGATTGAATTGGACATTCCATTGTTGGGATGAAATGAAAAGTTATGGATAATTCTATTGGTCACGTTTTTTCCATAATATGGATACTTGATGAGTATCATAGGGAATGAGATTTTAACTCCCTCTTATCTTAAAATCTAATCTAAAATGGTTAAGTTTTTGAATTGTTTTCGAAATAACGAGTGTGGTCCATTACAGAGATTGTATGGACATTGAAGGCTTGATATGGTTCTACGGTGCATCTATATGATGACATGAAGTCTGTCCTTTGGACAACATGAGACCATGAAGTAATAATGCCTCAAGCTTGAGCACATTAGCCTCCATAATGGATATGACGAATCTGTGATAGATTTGAAAATTTTAGATCGTTCATGACCATCAGTAATGAATTGTCACTTCCAACTAGTTATGGTTGGAGTCATGAAGTTTTGCATGCTTCTGACTTGTGATGAACTGCATGTATCGCATGTACAAGTTCCCCTATAGTTTTAGTACATGGGAATCCATGAAAAATTCCCCATGCGTACATTGGGTATGTTTTCCCAATCTCATCACCGCAGCGTACATGTATGGGCACACAGAAAGCTAGGGATCTATGTCAGAATTCATTCTCCATCGATCATTAAGTATTTAGAATCTCTTTGTGAGAATCTATTTACGTCCCATACACTAGCTTGAATCGTGAGCTTTTCCAGGCATCAGGGGGAGATTTCAAGTACCAAAAGGAATGTCAGAAAATTATAATGAATGTAGTAAGCATTCAAGGTCAAGATCACGTACTAAACTGAACCTTTGGGTCCGAATGATTTGCAAGAAGTTGCAAATTGACTGCAATGTGCATTTACCATGAGGTGTCACTCAAATTAATCCTATGAGTAATGTGCCAGAGAGAGTGGTTACATGGAAAACCACTCAACTCTCTATTGCAACGACGTTGTAAATAAGAGGGGGAGAAGTATGGACACAAATTGAGATTAAAATGCTTGCAAGTAGCTGAAGGCTAGACCTTCTAAGATAGTAAATGCAGACCAACTATTAGTTGGTAACCAACCTAGCGTTGGTGGACACCTAGAGGATATGTATTATCTTGTGAATGAGAGACATTCACAACCTAGCTCAGTGCGCACTGCTGAGTGAGAGCACCTAGAGGGGGGTGAATAGGTGATCCTGTAAAAACTTAAAACTTAATGCCACAAACTTGATTAATTGTTAGAGCAATAAAGCCAAGTGGCTAGAAAGGAGTTCTTGCAAAACACAATAACCACAAAGATATCAACACAGAGAGGCACAGTGGTTTATCCCGTGGTTCGGCCAAGTTCAACACTTGCCTACTCCACGTTGTGGCGTCCCAACGGACGAGGGTTGCAATCAACCCCTCTCAAGTGATCCAAAGATCCACTTAAATACCACGGTATTTCTTTTCCTTTCACTATATCCCGTTTGCGAGGAATCTCCACAACTTGGAGTCTCTCGCCCTTACAAAAGATGATCACAAATGAACACGGAAGTAAGGATGGGATGATCAACACACACAAGTCCACAGCAACACACACACACACGCGCGGCCAAGACTTGAGCTCAAATGAATATCTCAAAGTTCTCACTAGAACAGAGCTCAAATCACTAAGAATGTCAAACGAGTGCGCAAAGACGCAGTGTGAATGATCAAGAATGCTCAAAGTGTGCTTGGTGTCTTCCTCCATGCGCCTAGGGGTCCCTTTTATAGCCCCAAGGTAGCTAGGAGCCGTTGAGAGCATTCTAGGAAGGCAATTCTTGCCTTCTGTCGACTGGCGCACCGGACAGTCCGGTGCGGATTTCTTTCCTGTTCTGGCGCAGCCGACCGTTGAAGGTTTGGAGCCATTGGCGCACCGGACACAGTCCGGTGCACACCGGACAGTCCGGTGCCCCCTTCAGACCGTTGGCCTGGCCACGCGTCACGCGCAGATTGCGCGGCCGACCGTTGGCTCACCGGACAGTCCGGTGCACACCGGACTGTCCGGTGAATTTTAGCCGTACGCCGCCGACGAAATCCCGAGAGCGGCCTTTTTACCAGAGCCAGCTTGGCGCACCGGATACTGTCCGGTGCACCACCGGACAGTCCGGTGCACCCAGACTGAGCAGAGTCTTGGCTGCTCGAGCCAAGTCTTTTCCAATTGTCTTTTCTCTGATTCTAGCACTTAGACAAATATGTTAGTACACAAAAACCAATGTACTAAGTCTAGAATCATACCTTTGTATTGATTTGCACTTTGTCCACCCTTTGGCATATACTCATTCCCTTAATGTGTGTTGGGCACTTAATCACCAAAATCTTATAGAAATGGCCCAAGGGCACATTTCCCTTTCAATCTCCCCCTTTTTGGTGATTTATGCCAACACAACAAGAAGCAACTAAAAGAAGTGCAACATCAATGCAAATGAGAACACAAATTTGTTTTGATTCAAATTTGGCATATTTGGATCATTCTTTGCCACCACTTGGTTTGTTTTTGCAAATCAAACTCAATTTCCTATCTCTAAGTCAAATTCACTTGTTGAGGCATAGAGAAAGATATTCCAAGAGAAATTGATCACTGATTCAAAAACTCTCCCTTTTTCCCATAATCAAACATTCTCCCCACAAGAGACCAATTTTTGACAATAAGAGACCAGAAGAGTATTTTGACAAAACAAAAACTCTAACTCTACTATTTTCAAAATTATCAAGTGGTAGCTGATCCATTTCTTGCTTTGGCCTTATTTTCTCCACATTTGGCATCAAGCACCAAAACAGGATCAATCTTGGCCCTTAAACCCCATTGCCTCACCAAAATTGTTAATTAAGAGCAAAAGGCAATAAGAGACATGGAGATGAACTTGGAGTAAGTTACCCTCTTATCGGAGTGCAGTGGAAGTCTTTCATGGTCCAAGCCCACCTTTCCCTTTCAATGCACCTTTGAGACTAATTTGAGAACACTCAAGCACATGGTACGTTAGTCCCAAAGAGTCAAGTTGTAGCACATCTCCCCCTAAATATGTGCATCACTTGCAAATGGACTTGTGAGGTCCGGGGAGTGCTTGTACAACTTGAGCCCATAAATGAACAACAAAATGCATAAGGAACATGATCAAGGCATATGTATGCTATAAATCAATCCAAGCTCCGCGAATCTAAGACATTTAGCTCACTACGCAGCCTACAAAAGGTCTTCTCATCTAGAGGCTTGGTAAAGATATCGGCTAGCTGGTTCTCGGTGCTAACATAAAATACTTTGATATCTCCCTTTTGCTGGTGGTCTCTCAAAAAGTGATGCCGAATGTCTATGTGCTTTGTGCGGCTATGTTCAACAGGATTATCCGCCATGCGGATAGCACTCTCATTATCACATAGGAGTGGGACTTTGCTCAGATTGTAGCCAAAGTCCCGGAGGGTTTGCCTCATCCAAAGTAGTTGCGCGCAACACTGTCCTGCGGCAACATACTCGGCCTCAGCGATGGATAGGGCAACGGAAGTTTGTTTCTTAGAACTCCAGGAGACCAGGGACCTTCCTAAGAATTGGCACATCCCTGATGTACTCTTCCTATCGACCTTGCATCCAGCATTATCGGAGTCCGAGTATCCAATTAAGTCAAAGGTAGACCCCTTTGGATACCAGATCCCGAAGCAAGGCGTAGCGACTAAATATCTAAGAATTCGCTTCACAGCCACTAAGTGACACTCCCTTGGATCGGATTGAAATCTAGCACACATGCATACACTAAGCATAATATCCGGTCTACTAGCACATAAGTAAAGCAAGGAACCTATCATAGACCGGTATGCTTTTTGATCAACAGACTTACCTCCTTTGTTGAGGTCGACGTGTCCGTCAGTTCCCATTGGAGCCTTTGCGGGCTTGGCGTCCTTCATCCCAAACCGCTTGATCAAGTCTTGCGTGTACTTCGTTTGGGAGATGAAAGTGCCATCCTTGAGTTGCTTCACTTGGAACCCAAGAATGTAGTTTAACTCGCCCATCATCGACATTTCAAACTTTTGAGTCATCACCCTGCTAAACTCTTCACAATACTTTTGGTTAGTAGAACCAAATATTATGTCATCAACATAAATTTGGCACACAAATAAGTCACCATCACAAGTCTTAGTGAATAAAGTCGGATCGGCTTTCCCAACCTTGAAAGCATTAGCAATTAAAAAGTCTCTAAGGCATTCATACCATGCTCTTGAGGCTTGCTTAAGTCCATAGAGCGCCTTAGAAAGCTTACACACGTGGTTGGGGTACCGTTCATCCTCAAAGCCAGGGGGTTGCTCCACGTACACCTCCTCCTTGATTGGTCCGTTGAGGAAAGCGCTCTTTACATCCATTTGGAACAACCTGAAAGAATGGTGAGCGGCATAGGCTAACAATATGCGAATTGACTCTAGCCTAGCCACAGGAGCAAAAGTCTCCTCAAAGTCCAAACCTGCGACTTGGGCATAACCTTTTGCCACAAGTCGAGCCTTGTTCCTTGTCACCACCTCGTGCTCGTCCTGTTTGTTGCGGAACACCCACTTGGTTCCCACAACATTTTGCTTGGGACGTGGCACCAACGTCCAAACTTCATTTCTCTTGAAATTGTTGAGCTCTTCCTGCATGGCCAACACCCAGTCCGGATCTAGCAAGGCCTCTTCTACCCTGAAAGGCTCAATAGAAGAGACAAAAGAGTAATGCTCACAAAAATTAACTAATCTAGAGCGAGTAGTTATTCCCTTGCTAATATCACCCAATATCTGGTCGACGGGATGATTCCTTTGAATCGTCGCTCGAACTTGAGTTGGAGGGGCTTGAGGTGCTTCTTCCTCCATAACATGATCATCTTGTGCTCCCCCTTGATCACATGCCTCTTCTTGATGAACCTGTTCATCATCTTGAGTTGGGGGTTGCACCATTGTTGAGGAAGAAGGTTGATCTTACTTTGTTTGTTCCTGTGGTCGCACATCTCCAATTGCCATGGTGCGTATGGCAGCCGTTGGAACATCTTCTTCATCTATATCATCAAGATCAACAACTTGCTCTCTTGGAGAGCCATTAATCTCTGAAAGTGCATTCATCCCTTTTGTGAGTTTTGGTGATTTGGATAACAACACATTTAAAGGTCTAACAATTTTGCTAAGTGTTGAACAGGAAATTCAGTATGATGAACATACTTGAATAGTGTATAATGATCAGTGAACAAGGTTCAACACAAGGTCAAATAATCAGTGAGACAATGCAAATGGATATAATTTGGTCTCTATATTGGTTTGAATATATGGACAAGTCCTGAGAAATCACTATGCATAAATATGATCATAATAGAGGTTGAAGTGATTAAGAGGATTGGTCAAGCCAAAGTGAATAAGATATGAGGAATCGTGAATTGGCTAGACCATATTACTATTAGTCCATATATGAATATATGAGAATCAAACTAGAGCTTGATTGATCTTAGCAGTTATATCTAGATGACATTCAAGCAAGGTTCACAATATTGAAGAAATGATTCTCTCAATGGATGCTCAATATGATGTGACTCAAGAATGGCTTGATAGGGTGAAGATAGCAAGGAAAGGGCTTCGAGGAACTAAGCGAAGGTGAAGGCCAAGTGACGGCTTATGGACCGAGGTACCATGGCTAAGGTGAAGAGAGTACTTGTAGTAAGTCGATGAACTAATCAGCTATGAAGAGTTATAACATGTTGATGCATCAGTAAGATGACTTGAAGCCATGATTTGATCTCATATATGGTGATATGGTACAAGTCATAGGGTTTGATTTGTGTTTGCTTCAAAAGGTGAGACAAAGATGTTTGTGATCCTTATGAAGCAACGCCATGGAGAAATCACACATGAGACACCAATGACTCAAGGAGTTTACTTAATTAATTTTATTTAATTTGAGTATAGGAATCGTCGTACTATAAAGAGGGATCCAAAAAGAAGGTAGGTGTTTGCCAAAGCTCAAACCTCTCTATTCAAAAGCTATTTTTAAAAAGCAAAAATCTCTTTAACATTCTATGGTTGACCGTGGTTAGGGTTGAGAAACCTAGAGTGTTCTTGCTGAAAAGCAGCTGAACTTCTTCAACTGCAGCTGAGCTTTCCAGCTGAACTTGACTTCAGCTGAGTTGAGCTTCTTCAGCTGCAGCTGAGCTTTTCAGCTGAGCTGAACTTCAGCTGAGTTGAGCTTTCTCAACTTCAGCTGAACTCAACTTCAGCTGTGAACCTCTTTGACCATACACCAGCTGAACTTGCCTCCGGGCAGTTGAGCTAGGGTTTTCTCTCCTAAACTCTCTGGTCAAGACCGGTTGAACTGGTCCTGATGGGCAGTTCAGCTGGTCTCTGACCCCTCTGACCTCTGACCAACAGTCTGCAAGTCAGACTAGCAAACAGGTCGCCAGAGGTGTCAGGGGCGGTTCAACCGCCCTAGGGGGCGGTTCAACCGGTCTGGTCAACCCTGACCAGTCTGCAGGTCAGTCTGCGCGTCAGTCTGCCAGTCAGACTGGCGGACAGGCTGCCAGGCCTGCCAGGGGCGGTTCAACCGCCCTAGGGGGCGGTTCAACCGGTCTCAGGCAGAAAAATCTATCCAACGGCTAGTTTTGAGCTCCACCTATATATATTCACTCCTACCTCTCTCCCCATACACAAGAGCACGACCCAAACTCCATTTCTAACTTGAAGAACACCTCCCACTCTCTCTCTCACACATCTCTTGCCTCTCCCATTTCAAATCTTTGGAGAGAAATCTTTGAGTGAGTTTGAGAGCTGCGGTTTTTGTGCTTCATCTCCAAATCTCTCTTGCTCTTCTTCATTCGAGCTTTGGTACTACATCGAGTTCTTTGTGGATTCATTACTCTTGGAGCTTCTAGCTCCTAGACGACTAGGTGTCTCTTATGAGTCTCCAAATCTTGTGGAAGACCGCAAGAAAGTTTGTATTACCCGCTCGTTTGAGCAAAGATTAGTGTGTGAGCTTGACCTTTGTGGTCGGCAAAGGGAGGATTAGGGTTGAAAGAGACCCGGCTCTTTGTGGGCGCCTCAACGAGGAAGTAGGGCACCTTGGTGGTGTGACCGAACCTCGGGATAAATCTTGTGTCTCTTGTGTTCTTGTTCATTGTGTTTGTTTGTGTTCTTCGTTCTCTCACCCTTCCGTGAAAGATTTGTTCATATCTTTTTGGTGTGTGGATTTTGAGAAGTGCCCTTCTCAGATCTACTACTTTGAACCTTGTGGATCAACTAGAACATCTCATTTCCAAAGTTAACTGGGTGAATTTCGAGATCAATTTAGTTTTACCCAGTTTGCTTCTAGTTTTTGTTGAAAAAGTGTTAACTTGCCTATTCACCCCCCCCCCCCTCTAGGCAACTTTCAATTGGTATCAGAACCTAATCCTCATTCTAACGCTTAACCGCGTGAGGAAAAGATCATGTCGGGGGGACTAAGAAACGAAAGTGCTTCTAAGCTTGAAAAAGTTGAGGTTGCCTCGACTTTATCTTTTGGTGCAGATGTTGATCCTAGGGCAATAGATCTTGCCATGAGAATCGCCGAAAGGATGTTCCTCAAAATGAAGGAAGATGAGGCAAAGAACAAAATTGAAGAAGAAAATGATCGATGGAGACCAAACGACGAATCCACCTCTTCACAAGGTTCGTCTTTCAAATCCACTTCTCATATGTGCTTTATTGCTAATGGGAGTGACAGTGAAAGCGAAAGTGAGGATGAGGAGGAGCAAGAAAGTGATAGTGAAGATGAGGATGATCTTCAACAATTCTTCGCTCAGCTAAGCAAGAAACATCGGATGAGCTTGCTCAAACTCATGAAAAGAGCGGAAGAACAAAAAGAAATGCTTCATAAGCAAGAAGACTTCCTCATCAGAAAAATCGAAGACTTAGAGAAGTTGACCAAAGAGCATGAGAAGCTAAAGTGCTCTCATGATGATTTGGTCCAAAGGTATGAAGACATTTCAATTGAGCAAATTAAAGTTGTTAATCATTCATCATATATTGCTCAATTAGAAAATAAAAATGCTATGTTCAAGAACACGATAGAACGGCTAAATATTGAAAATCTAGCTTTGCAAGAAAAACATGATATGCTTGTGTGCTCTCATAATAAATTTATGGATTCACATATCATGTTAGAAATGGCTCATGAGGTTGTGTTAACTAATTTGAAATCATACCAACCTCACATATGCACATGTACTCAAGTAGAAACTATATTATCATGTGCTAACAAATGTTGCTCTCAAGAAAGCCAATCTTCCATTGAGCTAGAAATTTCAGGAACTAGTGATATTTCTATCACACAAGAAAATAAAGAGCTCAAGGAAGAAGTTGGAAGGCAAAGAAGGAGCTTAACTCTTTTGAAGGGAAAGTGTCATGCTCAACCTTCTCAAGATAACTGTGATAATATGGTGAAAAAGCTTGAGAAGGGGACAACCGTAGCATGCACAAAACCCCTTCAAAAGAATACCAAGCTTTCCAAGAAAGTCATGAGCAAACATCAAGATAAGAAATCCAAAGCTCATGACAAGTGCCTCAACCACGTCTCCACATGCTCCACACAAGGTAACAAACAAGCCACTCTTCCAAATAAGAGAAGATGCACTAGAAAGTGTTATCAATGTCATGAGAAGGGACATGAGATTAAGTCATGTCCCTACATAAAAGATAGTGGCTTAACTTTAGAAAGAAAGAGGCTCACTAACCATGTAGCAAACAAGAAGCAAGGCAAGAAGGAGTCTTGCAAAATTAAAAATCAGATTTGCTACACTTGCCGAAGAAAGGGCCACCTATGCAAGGATTGTCCCATGAGTAAGTATCCTAAGTCTACCATGTCAATTCATTCATATTCGCTTAGGAGACCCAAAAATGACATTTGTGCTATAAAGATAATTAGTTCACCTAAAACTAGCACAAAGGCCATTTGGTTGCCTAAGTACTTGTTAGCTAACCTTGGTGGACCCATCCAAAGATGGGTACCAAAATGTACTTGATAAGTTTTGCAGGTACCCACAGATGATATGAAGCTTTGGGGTGCTTGAGCGGTTTAACTCAATTCTTATCTCAAGCTATCAATCTTACATTGTCTATCCTTTAAGATTGACCCAAAGATGAATTGAGTTGTTATATCACTAACTTCATATTCATCTCTAGCAAGAACTTGTGTTGTAGGGAATAAGGATTAACCTTTGTGGGAATCAAGCAAAAGGCCTACAACCAAGTGATATCCAAAGGATGGTAACAATTAATTCTTAAGTGCACATTGCTTTTAATTGGTATATTCCTTTGTGTCTTTTGTAGCCACATAGGAAAAATGAAGCACTTGAGAATGAACTTAAAAGATTTTACCTTGCTTTGGAAAGGATCTAATTATATGGTAGATTGCAAGTTCATATTTTTATATTATGATAATCTACATGCTTTAAATTGGTTGTATGTATCTTGTGGCATATTTCAAATTGATTATCGTATTATTGCCATGACCTAGACATAAAGAGGATTATCCCATGTTCTTAAATGAATAGAGTGCTAAGTAAGAAATTCAAATTCTTAAAGCACTTACCAAAAGGGAAATTCTCTATATGACTAGAGTTGTGAGACTAATGTTTTTATCTAAGTGATTTATGTAGTTTCACAACATGAGAATGTGTTTCCCAAATGGAGTGTGACCTTCAACGTTCAAAGAAGATCGAACCAATACTATGTGATGTATTCATTCTCATTTAAATTGGTTTTGAGTCTTCTACATTAATCACTCACCATGCTATGAATTAAACTTGCCATGTAAACTTAATTAAATAATCATTTTTTTCACCTTGTTTAATTTGGTGTTATGCATGATGCTTGTAAGGGCAATTTAGTTCATATCATGAAGTTTCCTTATTTTAGTAACCTTCTTGTCATTCATATACTAGAGGTTTCTAAATAGGAAACTATTGTTTGTGTTTCTAATGCAATCTCTTTTAAGCCATTTCATGGAAATTCATAAGTAGAGATTGTGCTCTTTCATTTGGTAAAATCACAAGCATTAAAGGTTAATCTTCAAACAAAGAAAGATTAGGAATGCTCAAGGCAAAGGTATGGAACTAGTTGTTTCATTTGGTATGTGACCAATAATAGTTCCTTTCAAGTGGCATTCTTTCAATTGGTAATAATCTATTCCATGGAAATAAATCTCAATATAAAGGTTAAAATTCCTTTTGGCTTAAATTTGTAAATTAATGCATATTGTGAATTCACTGCTCCATGTGCATTAACTTAAAAGGAATTTAATTTATGCCTTTACGCCTCATAAATGATGATTTGTTTGCCATTCATATATAGATATCATCATTCATTAAATACTTCCTTGTACTACTAATACCTCTTTTCAAAGTGTTTTATCGACTAGTTTTAAAAGGAAAAGATATAACAAAGAAGGAAGTCTCCACAAATGATGAAAAGAAGAATACTAAGGTGACACCACCACAAATAGTAAGATCTATCAAATTGGTATAATAAATGGTACATTCTATATGGTGGTAAGTATTCTTAGGCATAAGTTAATTCATTGCAAATTTGTCATGCCTTGACCATGATATGTAATATACTCCTCATGAGACTCTTAACTGAATTGAAAGTGCATGTGGCAAGTCATTCAAATACTTGATGCACATATCTAGTGGGAGAACATTATATATCTTGTGTCATAGAGAATAAGTTTCACTTGAGTAAGCTATACTAAGACAATCCAAAATGGTAAATTTGTATCTCATTCATATGGATTGTAATCTTTGTTTTCTAAATAGCTACTCTTGATGCAGTTTAAAATTCCCTTATCGTTAAATCTAAAAGTGCATAAGAATCCTTTTTGTTGATATTCATCACATACATATGCACTAACATAGATATGATTTTTAAACTGTAAAAGGTACAATTAGTGATCCATACTCTCTAAATTTTGGAAACCCATATTTTGATATCTTAGAAATCTACTTCAATCGGTATCCATATGCTTCACATTGAATTGGATCACTAAGTTGTAAATTCCATGCATAACTTGTCTTTATGATATGAATGCTTGTGCGACTAACCTTGATAAGGTAGGTGCACCCAAGGTAAAGCTGGGTTCATCATCAAGAAGGCAACACAATGATGTATCAAGAAAAGGAGAAAAGGCTCCTATTCTTAACTCTTGCTCTTATCTGTGAGTTTACATATTAACTTGGAACCATAGTAAGATGGTTGTCAAGTATATGTGGATGCCTACACAAAGAGAAAGGCCACAATAAGGAATGTGTGGGTACCCAAGGCTCTTACTACTAATCTTAAAGGACCCAATTAAAATTGGGTACCAAAATACGAAGCTTAAACTTGTTTTGCAGGATCACTCCTTAAATGGATCAAGCTGGGTGTTTGATAATGAATGTATAAATCATATTTGGAGATAGTAGCAAGGGTGGTAACAACTGAATCTCAAGTGCATATTATTTTCAAACCTTTTCTCTTTTGTGACTTGTGTAGCCACTAAGAAAAAGAAGCACTTGAGGATATACATCAGTTGTTGATTATGAAATAAAGGTCCAATTGTAAGATAAATGAATATTATCATATGGTCAACAATCCAAAATTATGTGATATATTCTCTCTTTAGTTAATTTGGATTTGATTCTTCTATATTAGACACTCACCATAATATGGATAAAGTCAGCCCTTTAGACTTCATTGAACAACCATGCATATTATCCATGACATTCAAAATATATTGTGCATGAGGGCTCAAGTGAAATTTAGTCCATATTATGAGGTTTCTCTATTTTAGCAACTCGCTTGTCTTCCACATATAAAGGGTTGCTAAATAAGAAACTAGCGCTTGTGTTGCTAATGCCATCTCTTGTGTTGAGTTTATCCATAGAAAATCTATGTTAAGAGATGGTGCTTGTTTTAAATTGGATAAATCACGAGTTTAAAGGATATTATTCAACTAAAGTAAGATAAAGTTGATAAGAGGCCAAGGTATGAAAACTTCCTCTCCTTCAGTTGTTTTAGTATTCTATCCTTAGTGGGATGTACCATAGTATAGGTTAAATTCCTTGCAATATAAAATGTTCAATAGTGCATATAACTTTGACATCAACTATATGTGTGCACTAATTTAAAGGAATTTAGTCTATCCTTTTGGGTTTCAATAATGATGATTCATTTTCCATCCACATATAAGGATCATCATTTGTGAAACCCTCTCTTGTGTTTCTAATGCTCTCTTTTCTAAGTGTTTCAACAAGGTCCTCCCAAGTTCTTTGAAGATGAATTCAAAATCTACAAAGAGTCTTGGTTGTTTCAATCGTTGAGTTTTAATTGATCGAATCAAGAAAAGATGAAAGAAGTTCAAGATCACTTGGTTGGATGAAATCGTAAAGAGAAAAGAGATCATAGTGATTCAAGAAGGGAGTTATATTTTTTTGTCAACCAAATAATGAAGATGTAGTGACATATTTATATGATATCCTTCATTATGAGGTTTGAGGTTCACATTAGCATGCTTTACCCTTCAGAATTTCAATTGATATACTTTTAGTTCTTAAACTTTCAATTGGTTTAATTTTCATCATCTATGTAACGCATGTTATGTTAAACCAAGATATAGTGCAAACATCTCCTTTAACCTCGTATTGTTGATGTGCATAAGTGTACTTTGTGTACTCTTGCATGCACAAATTGAGGGAGAGTTTAGCCTATATCTTGTGAGGCTAATGATTTCTTCAAGATTCATGTTTTGTAGTCTCACACCTTGGAGAACATCAAATGAGGATGAGTGGTTCCAAGGAAATGATCAAATATTTACCACATGTCACCCCATGGATTAGTTCTATTGGGGAACGATATGTGTTCTCTAGCATAAATTCAATTGTTTCAAATATATTGTGCCTTGACCAAGATATATGATTAACTCCTCTAAGAATCTTAATTGAATCAAGTGCATGTTACAAGTAATTCGAGTACTTGATGCATACATTTAGGGGGAGCTCATTTTATATCTTGTGTCCTTAAAGACTAACATTTTCTTTTAGTGAATTTGTGTAGTTCTTTGAAGAGAATGAGTTTATCTTGATCGTTTGAAGAGGATAAGTTTCTCTTTGAAATGTCAAGCCTGTCAAAAGCTAAGATGGAAATTCATGATTATAATGGAGAACATGTGGCATAAAACAAAGGTGTGTCATTCCATGAACTATTGTATAACATTTGTGTATCTAGGCTCTTACATGCTAGTGTGTGCATGTATATGCAATATCTTAAGTCACATCATAAGGTTGCACTTGTGGTGATGATTAAAGAATATCTAGATATTCGATTAATACCTCTTGTGGTGATGTCATAAGTTAGTATTAAGTCATCTTAGTGAGGTATGAGTCAAATATGCTAACTTCTCAAGAATCTTGGCATAAAATATTGCATATCATGTATATTAGTATACCTTTGATTATGAGTAATTCCTTCAATTGGTGCAATTTCATATTTTCATACTTTATTTGTACCAAGGTTCAAATTGTAGAACTTAATCCCCTGGCCTCATAAGTCCAAGTGCATAAGCTAAACAAGTATTCATCACTTGTATGCACACATTTAGGGGGAGAATGGTTTATAATTTGAATCTTTGAGACTAACTTCATTTTCAAGTCTATTATGTGTGTAGTCTCAAATTAGAAAGGAACCTTCCGTCAAAGACAATCGCTTCCACTGCAAATTTGATGGGTATCAAAGATTCTTTGCTCCAATAAATGTATCTTTTATACATTTCATAAGAGAATGAGTTTCTCTTGTATATGCTACTCCAACGTCATTTAAAATTGGTAAATATGTATCATATCCTTTTGGATTGCAAATGTATAAAGTAGCATAGCCTATAAATTCTCCTTTCTAGAACTTAATTCATTAAATGCACATGTTCCTTATGTTGTATGATTATATTCAATTGATACTCTTTTTATGCCAACGGTACTTTAAATTGCAAATAAGTACTCTCAATAGGTATCAATTGAATACATATATATGTGTGCAATAAAACTTGAGGAGAACTTAATGTAATATGAAATTAGTGATATGCTTATCTATCAAATTGTATCAATTGGTGTTTTTCAATTGATATTTTTCATACAAGATCACTAGTTGTATAATCCACACTTGTGCAATTTTCATGTTGCCTCTTGTTATGATAAGAAAATGCTAGGTGACATCTAGACTCCAGGTATCAAGCGTCACCTTCGATTTAGTATGACAATCTTCATTTAATATCTTAGACCTATGTCACAACTATACCAACAAGAGCTTGCAACACAAGGGGGAGAAATTTTGCATTAAAGTTTGGAACACCCCCTTGAAAAGGTAAAACACAAAGGTACATCACATCATGTCACTTCTACATTACTTTCGCGTCATCTAAGGACCCTTTTCATGAAAGTGTGTTCACATCTCGCTTAATCATAATTTCTACCATTTATATTCTTTGTATCCTTTTTGGAGATTTATGACAAAGGGGGAGAAATTTTGCATTAAAGCTTACCTTTAGTATTATGTAACTAAGTGTTAGAATACTTTTAAGAAGGGGAGAAATAATTAACAAAAAAAGGGGAATCATAAGAAAAACATAAGATGTAGAAAGTTGATGAGTGCATACTATGTCATGAGCATCACGTTTATTTTATGACACACTGCACTCCATGAATAGTATGATATAAGTTGTCTCCATACTTTGACCCAAATATGTGCTTTTGGCATTTGAGTACAAAAAGTGTTGTTTTCTGAAATGCACATATTTAGGGGGAGGAAACTATATCATAGGATTCAAAATCTTATTTATCAAATCTTATGTAAGCTTTAAATGTGTTGTCATCAATCACCAAAAAGGGGGAGATTGAAAGTGCATTCATCCCTTTTGTGAGTTTTGGTGATTTGGATAACAACACATTTAAAGGTCTAACAATTTTGCTAAGTGTTGAACAGGAAATTCAGTATGGTGAACATACTTGAATAGTGTATAATGATCAGTGAACAAGGTTCAACACAAGGTCAAATAATCAGTGAGACAATGCAAATGGATATAATTTGGTCTCTATATTGGTTTGAATATATGGACAAGTCCTGAGAAATCACTATGCATAAATATGATCATAATAGAGGTTGAAGTGATTAAGAGGATTGGTCAAGCCAAAGTGAATAAGATATGAGGAATCGTGAATTGGCTAGACCATATTACTATTAGTCCATATATGAATATATGAGAATCAAACTAGAGCTTGATTGATCTTAGCAGTTATATCTAGATGACATTCAAGCAAGGTTCACAATATTGAAGAAATGATTCTCTCAATGGATGCTCAATATGATGTGACTCAAGAATGGCTTGATAGGGTGAAGATAGCAAGGAAAGGGCTTCGAGGAACTAAGCGAAGGTGAAGGCCAAGCGACGGCTTATGGACCGAGGTACCATGGCTAAGGTGAAGAAGAGAGTACTTGCAGTAAGTCGATGAACTAATCAGCTATGAAGAGTTATAACATGTTGATGCATCAGTAAGATGACTTGAAGCCATGATTTGATCTCATATATGGTGATATGGTACAAGTCATAGGGTTTGATTTGTGTTTGCTTCAAAAGGTGAGACAAAGATGTTTGTGATCCTTATGAAGCAACGCCATGGAGAAATCACACATGAGACACCAATGACTCAAGGAGTTTACTTAATTAATTTTATTTAATTTGAGTATAGGAATCGTCGTACTATAAAGAGGGATCCAAAAAGAAGGTAGATGTTTGCCAAAGCTCAAACCTCTCTATTCAAAAGCTATTTTTGAAAAGCAAAAATCTCTTTAACATTCTATGGTTGACCGTGGTTAGGGTTGAGAAACCTAGAGTGTTCTTGCTGAAAAGCAGCTGAACTTCTTCAACTGCAGCTGAGCTTTCCAGCTGAACTTGACTTCAGCTGAGTTGAGCTTCTTCAGCTGCAGCTGAGCTTTTCAGCTGAGCTGAACTTCAGCTGAGTTGAGCTTTCTCAACTTCAGCTGAACTCAACTTCAGCTGTGAACCTCTTTGACCATACACCAGCTGAACTTGCCTCCGGGCAGTTGAGCTAGGGTTTTCTCTCCTAAACTCTCTGGTCAAGACCGGTTGAACTGGTCCTAAGGGGCAGTTCAGCTGGTCTCTGACCCCTCTGACCTCTAACCAACAGTCTGCAAGTCAGACTGGCAAACAGGTCGCCAGAGGTGTCAGGGGCGGTTCAACCGCCCTAGGGGGCGGTTCAACCGGTCTGGTCAACCCTGACCAGTCTGCAGGTCAGTCTGCGCGTCAGTCTGCCAGTCAGACTGGCGGACAGGCTGCTAGGCCTGCCAGGGGCGGTTCAACCGGTCTCAGGCAGAAAAATCTATCCAACGGCTAGTTTTGAGCTCCACCTATATATATTCACTCCTACCTCTCTCCCCATACACAAGAGCACGACCCAAACTCCATTTCTAACTTGAAGAACACCTCCCACTCTCTCTCACACATCTCTTGCCTCTCCCATTTCAAATCTTTGGAGAGAAATCTTTGAGTGAGTTTGAGAGCTGCGGTTTTTGTGCTTCATCTCCAAATCTCTCTTGCTCTTCTTCATTCGAGCTTTGGTACTACATCGAGTTCTTTGTGGATTCATTACTCTTGGAGCTTCTAGCTCCTAGACGACTAGGTGTCTCTTATGAGTCTCCAAATCTTGTGGAAGACCGCAAGAAAGTTTGTATTACCCGCTCGTTTGAGCAAAGATTAGTGTGTGAGCTTGACCTTTGTGGTCGGCAAAGGGAGGATTAGGGTTGAAAGAGACCCGGCTCTTTGTGGGCGCCTCAACGAGGAAGTAGGGCACCTTGGTGGTGTGACCGAACCTCGGGATAAATCTTGTGTCTCTTGTGTTCTTGTTCATTGTGTTTGTTTGTGTTCTTCGTTCTCTCACCCTTCCGTGAAAGATTTGTTCATATCTTTTTGGTGTGTGGATTTTGAGAAGTGCCCTTCTCAGATCTACTACTTTGAACCTTGTGGATCAACTAGAACATCTCATTTCCAAAGTTAACTGGGTGAATTTCGAGATCAATTTAGTTTTACCCAGTTTGCTTCTAGTTTTTGTTGAAAAAGTGTTAACTTGCCTATTCACCCCCCCTCTAGGCAACTTTCAGTCTCATCAAATACAACATCGCTAGAGACTTCAACCAAACCTGATGATTTGTTGAAGACTCTATACGCCTTTGTATTTGAGTCATAACCTAACAAAAACCCTTCTACAGCTTTGGGAGCAAACTTAGAATTTCTACCTTTCTTCACTAGAATATAACACTTGCTCCCAAAGACACGAAAGTATGAAACGTTGGGTTTGTTACCGGTTAGAAGCTCATACGAAGTCTTCTTGAGGAGGCGATGAAGATAGACTCGGTTTATGGCGTGGCAAGCCGTGTTCACAGCTTCCGACCAAAACCTCTCGGGCGTCTTGAACTCTCCAAGCATCGTCCTCGCCATGTCGATGAGTGTCCTGTTCTTCCTCTCTACCACACCATTTTGCTGTGGTGTGTAGGGAGCGGAGAACTCGTGCTTGATTCCTTCCTCCTCAAGGTACTCCTCCACTTGAAGGTTCTTGAACTCGGATCCGTTGTCGCTCCTTATCTTCTTCACCTTGAGCTCAAATTCATTTTGAGCTCTCCTTAGAAAGCGCTTGAGGGTCCCTTGGGTTTCAGATTTATCCTACAAAAAGAATACCCAAGTGAAGCGGGAAAAATCATCAACAATTACTAAACCATACTTACTTCCCCCAATGCTAAGGTAGGCGACGGGTCCGAAGAGGTCCATATGCAGCAGCTCCAAGGGTCTTGATGTGGTCATCACGTTCTTGCTGTGATGAGCGTTTCCACTTGTTTACCTGCTTGACAAGCTGCACAAGGTCTATTTTTTCGAAAGTCACATTTGTTAGACCTAACACATGTTCTCCCTTTACAAATTTGTGAAGGTTCTTCATCCCCACATGTGCTAAACGGCGATGCCACAGCCAGCCCATGCTAGTCTTAGCTATTAAGCAAGCATCTAGACCGGCCTCCTCCTTTGCAAAATCAACTAAATAAAGTTTGTCGTCTAGTACACCCTTAAAAGCTAATGAACCATCACTTCTTCTAAAGACAGACACATCTACATTTGTGAATAGGCAATTATAACCCATATTACAAAGTTGACTAACGGACAATAAGTTATAACCGAGCGACTCAACTAAAAACACATTAGAAATGGAGTGCTTGGAAGAAATAGCAATCTTTCCTAACCCTTTAACCTTGCCTTGATTCCCGTCACCGAATATGATTGAATCTTGGGAATCTTTGTTCTTGACGTAGGAGGTGAACATCTTCTTCTCCCCCGTCATGTGGTTTGTGCATCCGCTGTCGATAATCCAGCTTGAGCCCCCGGATGCATAAACCTGCAAGGCAATTTAGGCTTGGGTTTTAGGTACCCAACTCTTGTTGGGTCCTACAAGGTTAGTAACAATGGTCTTAGGGACCCAAATGCAAATTTTATCTCCCTTGCATTTTGCCCCTAATTTCCTAGCAATCACCTTCTTATCCTTTCTACAAATTGCAAAGGAAGCATTGCAAGCATGATAAATTGTAGAAGGTTCATTAACTATTTTCCTAGGAACCTGAGCAACATTTCTCCTAGGCATATGATGAATGACATTTTTCCTAGGCATATCTCTACCATGCACATAGGAAGAACTTCAAGCAAACATTGCATTTGAATCATAAGCATTACAACTCCTATCATGATGAACATTTCTAGAAAATTTCCTATCATAAATAAATGCATGATTCTTTTGAGTACTATTAGCCATAGGTGCCTTCCCTTTCTCCTTGGTGGAGATGGGAGCCTTATGACTTGCTAGGTTCTTGGCTTCCCTCTTAAAGCCAAGCCCATCCTTAATTGAGGGGTGTCTACCAATCGTGTAGGCATCCCTTGCAAATTTTAATTTATCGAATTCATTTTTGCTAGTCTTAAGTTGAGCATTAAGACTAGTCACTTCATCATTTGATTTAGAAATGGCAACTAGGTGTTCACTACAAGCATCAACATTAAAATCCTTACACCTATTGCAAACCACAACATGTTCTTCACAAGAGGTTGATTTATTAGCTATTTCTAACTTAGCATTCAAGTCATCATTGATACTCTTTAAGCTAGAAATGGATTCATGGCATGTAGATAATTCACGAGAAAGCATTTCATTTCTTTTAACTCCTAAGGCAAGAGAATTTTGCGCACTTACAAATTTATCATGCTCTTCATATAAAAGATCTTCTTGCTTTTCTAAAAGTCTATTTTTCTCATTTAAAGCATCAATCAACTCATTGATCTTATCAATTTTAGTTCTATCTAATCCTTTGAATAAACATGCATAGTCTATTTCATCATCACTAGATTCATCATCACTTGAAGAAGCATATGTGATAGTACTTCTAGTATTTACCTTCTTCTCCTTTGCCATGAGGCATGTGTGATGCTCATTGGGGAAGAGAGCTGATTTGTTGAAGGCTGAGGCGGCGAGTCCTTCATTGTCGGAGTCGGACGAGGAGCAATCCGAATCCCACTCCTTTCCAAGGTGTGCCTCCCCCTTCGCCTTTTTGTAGGTCTTCTTCTTTTCCCACTTTTCGCTCTTCCCTTGTTCCTGGTCACTATCATTATCGGGACAATTAGCGATAAAGTGACCAACCTTACCACACTTGAAGCAGGAGCGCTTTCCCTTCGTCTTGCTCTTGTTGGGATGCTCCTTGTGACCTTTGAGCGCCGTCTTGAAACGCTTGATGATGAGGGCCATTTCTTCCTCGTTAAGCCCGGCCGCCTCAACTTGCGCCACCTTGCTAGGTAGCGCCTCCCTGCTCCTTGTTGCTTTGAGAGCAACGGTTTGAGGCTCGTGGATTGGGCCATTCAACGCATCATCAACGTATCTTGCCTCCTTGATCATCATCCGCCCGCTTACAAACTTTCCAAGTATTTCCTCGGGCGTCATCTTGGTGTACCTAGGATTCTCACGAATAGAGTTAACAAGATGAGGATCAAGGATGGTGAAAGACCTTAGCATAAGTCGGACGACATCGTGGTCCGTCCATCACGTGCTTCCATAGCTCCTTATTTTGTTGATGAGGGTCTTGAGCCTATTGTACGTTTGGGTTGGCTCCTCCCCCCTGATCATTGTGAACCTTCCTAGTTCGCCTTCCACCAACTCCATCTTGGTGAGCATGGTGACGTCGTTCCCCTTATGTGAGATCTTGAGGGTGTCCCAGATCTGCTTGGCATTGTCCAAGCCGCTCACCTTGTTGTATTCTTCCCTGCACAAGGATGCTAGAAGAACAGTAGTAGCTTGTGCATTCTTATGGATTTGTTCATTGATAAACATAGAATTATCCGAACTATCAAATTGCATTCCATTTTCTACTATCTCCCATATACTTGGATGAAGAGAGAACAAATGACTACGCATTTTGTGACTCCAAAATCCATAGTCCTCTCCATCAAAGTGAGGAGGTTTACCAAGTGGAATAGAAAGCAAGTGAGCATTGGAATTATGCGGAATACGAGAGTAATCAAAAGTAAAGTTTGAGTTAACCGTTTTCTTTTTCTCCTCGTATTCGTCGTCCTTTTGAGAAGAGGAAGATTCGTCGCTGTCGTAGTAGACAACCTTCCTGATGCGCCTCTTCTTCTTTCCATCTTTCTTCTTTTGACTCGAGCCGGAGTCATTGACTTTGTCGTCCCTTGGCTCGATGAAGATGGACTCCTTCTCATTGTCGTTGACCACCATCCCCTTTCCCATAGGATCCATCTCTTCGGGCGATTAGTCCCTTTCTTGAAGAGAACGGCTCTGATACCAATTGAGAGCACCTAGAGGGGGGTGAATAGGTGATCCTGTAAAAACTTAAAACTTAATGCCACAAACTTGATTAAGTGTTAGAGCAATAAAGCCAAGTGGCTAGAAAGGAGTTCTTGCAAAACACAATAACCACAAAGATATCAACACAGAGAGGCACAGTGGTTTATCCCGTGGTTCGGCCAAGTTCAACACTTGCCTACTCCACGTTGTGGCGTCCCAACGGACGAGGGTTGCAATAAACCCTCTCAAGTGATCCAAAGATCCACTTGAATACCACGATATTTCTTTTCCTTTCACTATATCCCATTTGCGAGGAATCTCCACAACTTGGAGTCTCTCGCCCTTACAAAAGATGATCACAAATGAACACGGGAGTAAGGATGGGATGATCAACACACACAAGTCCACAGCAACACACACACGGCCAAGACTTGAGCTCAAAGGAATATCTCAAAGTTCTCACTAGAACGGAGCTCAAATCACTAAGAATGTTAAACGAGTGCACAAAGATGAAGTGTGAATGATCAAGAATGCTCAAAGTGTGCTTGGTGTCTTCCTCCATGCGCCTAGGGTCCCTTTTATAGCCCCAAGGCAGCTAGGAGCCGTTGAGAGCATTCCAGGAAGGCAATTCTTGTCTTCTGTCGACTGGCGCACTGGACAGTCCGGTGCGGATTTCTTTCCTATTCTGGCGCAGCCGACCGTTGAAGGTTTGGAGCCGTTGGCGCACCGGACACTGTCCGGTGCACACCGGACACTGTCCGGTGCCCCCTTCAGACCGTTGGCCTGGCCACGCGTCACGCGCGGATTGCGCGGCCGACCGTTGGCTCGACCAACCGTTGGCTCACCGGACGGTCCGGTGCACACCGGACTGTCCGGTGAATTTTAGCCATACGCCGCCGACGAAATCCCGAGAGCGGCCTTTTCACCAGAGCCAGCCTGGCGCACCGGACACTGTCCGGTGCACCACCGGACAGTCCGGTGCACCCAGACTGAGTAGAGTCTTGGCTGCTCGAGCCAAGTCTTTTCCAATTGTCTTTTCTCTGATTCTAGCACTTAGACAAATATGTTAGTAACAAAAACCAATGTACTAAGTCTAGAATCATACCTTTGTATTGATTTGCACTTTGTCCAGCCTTTGGCATATACTCATTCCCTTAATGTGTGTTGGGCACTTAATCATCAAAATCTTATAGAAATGGCCCAAGGGCATATTTCCCTTTCAGTGAGGCTAGGTTATCGGAAGCCCTTAATTCTTGTTTTGGGATTTCACGAGGAATCATAAGGGTGCATAAGAAAATGACTTTATGTCAACTGGAGAATTGTGTTATTTGAAAACTACAAGTGTCGACACATACAACTGAGCAATTATATATGCGCTCCAAGTGATCCAAAAGACTATGGTCATAGCAGAGCACGAGTATGCTCAAATTGGATCTTGTTGAGTGATATAATGTTGCAGAGATAGCCTTGCTCACAGAAAAGAAGTGTTGAATTATTTTCACTTAATGGTATTTTATTGTGGATACAAATTTGTTTTCATGAACTTGGAAACAATGAGGTGGTGAGAAAGCATGGCTAGTGGCAACTTAGTTTTTTACGCAAACCCAAGCATTATTTGAATGCTATAAATTCTCTTCTACCGTGAGTAGTAAAATTTCGATACAATAATATGGGCAGTAAATCATCTATATGTGCAGTTGATAGATGTAGTGACAACATATGCATATGTGGTCACTAGATTATGGTATTTGTGGAGTCTTGAAGGATTCCAAATACATAAATCGTCAATCACAATTTTGCAATGCTTGGAAAGTCTTTGTGACTTAGAGCATCCCGATCACATATGGTACAATCGACCTAGTGAATCCTTCCTTCCGAAGGGATACACGAATAATGGTATGTTTAGTGTAAATATGTGCATCATATTTCTAAACATACATTACTTATCGACGGAGTTCAAGATAGAGGATATGAATTGAAAGAGATTTTCAACAGTAAACTCTCTTGAGTATCTTGATACGAAGTTGTCTATAACCAACATATATTGAAGAAATTCAGTATAATGGAATCATGGTTATTTGATTCTCTCGGATCATGAGATGTGCTATTGTATCTTGCAAGAGCATCCAACCGGATATTGCATTGCAATGATTTGCTAGCTAACAACACATGAGATCGAGTTATGTTCTCTAATAGTACTCATGATCTGGTTATGGTTGGATATACTGATTTGGATATCTATAGAAGATCCCGAGGTATAAGATCAATGACATACTTTAGGTAAGTTGGACCTACTATTTGATAAATGTCGATCAACTGAGATTAATGGTCACTTACACTAATCATTATGTAGCACACTTCGTGCGATAGTACTGAAAGTCGCCTAGAGGGGGGTGAATAAGCGAAACCTGAAATTTACAAACTTAAACACACACTAAGGGTGGGGTTAGCGTTAGAATTAAATTCAAGTACGAAAGATTGTTTCGCTTGCTAAGAGTTGCTCAAAGGATGCAGATGATGTATGAGAGCAAACTCAAATCAATACTAGCAAGGAAACGTTAGAGAGAGGAAAGAGGGCAAACAAATCAAGCGAGAATCAAAGCGAGTAGACATGGTGATTTGTTTTACCGAGGTTCGGTTTCAAAGAGCCTAGTCCCCGTTGAGGAGGCCACAAAGGCCCGGTCTATTTCAACCCTTTCCCTCTCTCTCAAATGGTCACTTAGACCAAGTGAGCCTTCTCCTTAATAAAACGAGTTACTAAGACCCCGCAAGGACCACCACACACTTGGTGTCTCTTGCTTAGCTTTACAAGCACTTAGAAAAATAATGAGGAAGGAAGAAAGGCAATCCAAGCGACAAGAGCACAAATGAACACAAGAACTCTCTCACTGAAGTCACTAAGCGGTGGAGTTGATTTTGGGACTTGGAGAGGATTTTGATCTATTGAATGTGTCTTGGAGTGTAGTTTTTTTCTCTTGTATTGAATGTTGAATTCAGAATACTTGGATGGCTTTGAATGAGGTGGTTGGGGGTATTTATAGCCCCCAACCACTTCCTAGCCGTTGGCAAAGGCTACTGTCAATGGGTGCACCAGATAGTCCGGTGGCGCACCGGACAGACATTATTCACTGTCCGGTGTGCGCCACGTCAGCGTGTCTGTTAGGGTTTGGAGCAGTTGACCGTTGGAGCCGTTTGTCTTTTTGCTGCACCGGACAGTCCGGTGCCACATCGGACAGTCCGGTGACCTCTGACTTCTGCGCTCTGACTTCTGTCATGGCACTGTTCGCCACTGTTCATCTGAGCAGTCGATCGTTGGAGCGTAGGGAGCCGTTGCTCCGCTGGCTCACCGGACGGTCCGGTGAATTTTAGTGGAGCGCGCCCAGCAGAAACCCGAGAGTATGGGATGACTTAGTGATTTGCAAAGATCAGGGGAGTTTCCCTTTTGATCGGAAGAACTTGTCTATACATCATGTTGTACTCTTTTCTTTGCATGAGTTTTCCCATGTTTTGGTTTCTCATTCAAAGTTTTTAACTAGGCAACGTCAACACAAGGCCTTTGTCGTATCATCTATTTTCCCGTAGGGGTTTTCAAGGATGATACATTATGACATAGTTATTATTGTATTTAAACTAGGTTATGAGTTTATCTCCCTAGAGTTTAAATGGATCGATAATAGAGAATGACTACTCTCCTTATCTTTCCCATTGGGTTTTTAAGAAGACTCGGCCGACATGATTTCTCAGATTTTCTAACAAGATTATCTTGGAGAAATATTGGCATGAGTTGTATGTCTCATCATTTATTTGTCCCCACGGGAGTTTTTAGGAATGATGACTTTATTTGTCCCCACTGGAGTTTTTAGGAATGATGACTGTAGACATACTATTATTTTTTGGACTAGAGGTACATGGGGAATAATGATGTACTATGGTTCTACTCTTTATTTTTTCTACTGGGTTTTGAGTTCACTTGATACTAATTAACTGTAACACCCCGTCCAATCTCTAGACCAACGGTACTTACTCCTGATAGCTTTCTAATATCATATATTGTCCCTACAGACCAAACCGGGTCTTTCGTGTGCACTTTGTCCTCACTCATGCACACCCGAAAAAAACTTCCCGGTCGGTCACCCATCCCGGTACTTACTCCTGATAGCTTTCTAATATCATATATTGTCCCTACAGACCAAACCGGGTCTTTCGTGTGCACTTTGTCCTCACTCATGCACACCCGAAAAAAACTTCCCGGTCGGTCACCCATCCCAAATTGCTCCAAGCCAAGCATGCTTAACTTGGAGGTTCTTTCGAGACAGGCTTCCGAAAAAGAAGATGCACCTTTTTAGTATGGATACTCTATTAATTCTATTAAGCCTTGGACCAGGATATCACCATCCCAGTGGCCAGGATATCACAATCCACCTCCCTTAGAAGATCGACGTCCTCGTCGGTCAACCCCAATCCAGGAATCTCCCCTCTTAGCCACGTATGCGTGTCTAGTGTCGTCATATGCCATGCCATGTGACCACTCCGGGCCCACATGCGTCATGCGCCATATACCCGAACCCCTAACCCACACACTCTCGTGAAACCGCGAGGGTCGGCTCTGCTACCACTTGTAACACCTCGTCCAATCTCTGGACCAGCGGTACTTACTCCTGTCAGCTCTCTAGTATCATATATTGTCTCCACAGACCAATCTGATTATTTTGTGCACACTTTGTCCTCACTCATGCGCACGCGAGAAAACTTCTCATTCACCCATCCCAAATTGCTCCAAGTCAAACACGCTTAACTTGGAGGTTCTTTCGAGACCGGCTTCCAAAAAAAGAATATGCACCTTGTTGATATGGGATATGGATATTCTATTAATTCTAATAAGCCTTGGACCAAAATATCACCATCACAGGGGCCAGAATATCACATTAACCTACATAAATTCCTAAGTTTTTTTCTATGGGTTTTTCTTAAATGAATTAACAACATTATTGAAGGATGTTTATGTTGGATTCGGTCAAGGGGAGTGTTGAGAAATGATCTCATCCCTTTAGGGCACCCCTTAGGTTGTAGAGACACCTTTTGGATTGACCCTTTTAAGACACCCCTTTGTATCCATCAATAAAGATAACTGAGATTTCACACTTGTCATTTGTGTCTCCATAATCAAACAGGTGCCGCTGATCGAAGATGTTAGAAGAGGGCCCTGGCATCTGAGATTTTGGTCATCCTCAACCCAAGTCTGAACAGCGACCAGGCAGCCCGCGCCGTATGGCAACGCAGCGCCATACGCGACGGCGACGCTCCGTTCGCTGAGCCTTGAAAGCGTGGCGGCCTGCATCTCAAGGAAGGAATCAAATTAAAGCCGCTGCTGAGATGCAATAGAATCGAGGGCCGCTGCTGGTCCATGAAAACCTCTGCACAAAAGGACGCTGTGGTGGTGGGTTGGGCTGCGTGCTGCTGGCACATCGGTAGGAATGGTGTACTGTAGCGGGGGCGGTCTGCCTGCCATTGCCGTTTGGTCAGGCAGGCACCTGCTCTCGCAGTCTCACGTGCGCGTGGGATGGTTGGGTTGCACACACAGCTGCTGGGCATGGACTTTCAGTGAGTGAGCGTTCAGTTCAGCAGGTGCCAACTGCCAATGCAACCCCGTGCATTACCTGACCCATAGCGATATCATACTGCATTGCAACCCGTGTCCGTGAGTGACTGAAAGTACTGTAGACTATTACCACTACGCGCTGTGGAGCTCCTCGATTTTGTCTAGTACTTCAGCTACATCAATACAGTAGGGGAGTGAGTAGTAATAGGAAATGTCCTGTCTTTAGCCTCCCGAGAAGTTGATCAGTGGCCACCTCCTCCCCGTTTGGGAACAGTGACAGGCGCAACGCAAGGCAAGCAACGCGGGAATCTCCGTTCGTCGTATCGCTGGGAAAAGGGGATTCTCTTTCCTTCCACCTCCGACAAAGACACAGCCCCCTTCCCTTCCCCAGTCCCCCTATCGAGGCACACGGGCACGCCTCCCCGTTGACGCGCAGCGGCGCAGGGCCATTCATGTGCAAGTTCCCCCCGAGCTAGGCCGCCGCCCGCCGTCGTCGCTCTCATCAACGCAACGCTGTGCTACACTACGCGACGAGCCAGAGGCGTTCAGTGCAGACGGCGGAGCCCCCCCACCTCACGGGTGCCCCGACCGCGAGACCACCGCGGCGCGGCGTCACGAGACAGCGTTTTAACCTTTTAACGCCAGAAGGTAAAGCGCCGCCAGCGAATGGCTTTTCTTCATCAACCACGGCGTCACGAGACAGCGTTTTTTTACCCTTTAACGCTACAAGGTAAAGAGCGGCCAGCGAATGGCTTTTTCTTCATCAACGGCTACGCGGCTGGCAATTGGCGTTGGCACGGACATGGGTCCCACCACAGGCAATAAACACGACCTACTTCCATGGCGCGAATAGTACAATGAGGCGAGCTTTTCCATCCCGGACAATCCCCGCCCAACCCCCCAATCCAATCCAATCCAATCCAATCCAATCCACAGCGTGCAACCATCCCCGCCCCGCCGCCGCGACGTGGCGAGGGGCCAGGGACCGGCGATCACATGACGTCGTCGTCCTGGGCGCCGCCGCGGTGGCCGCGCGCCGCGCCCCGGTGGCGCCGGTGCTGCTTCATCCCGTCGGGGCCAAACATGCGGCCGGGGAGGAGCCCCGCGCCGGCCCCGCACTCCGACAGCGCGACGGGGTACCGCCGCCGGTCGTGGCAGTAGGAGTAGGAGGTGTGGGCGCGCCGGAACGCCGCCATGGCCGAGCGCTGCTCCGCGGACACGGCGAGCGGGGCCAGGCCCAGGCCCGCGCCGCACGACGCCACGGCGTGGTCGGCGGCGGGGTCGACGGCGCAGCCCTGGATGGCGAGGTCGGCGAACTCGGCCACGAACGGCGCGTACTTGTAGTTGACGCGGTACCGGCCGCCCAGCGTGGCCCACGCGGAGCCGTCCCAGATCGTGGCGTACAGGGACATGGGCTTGGACGGGAACGCCGCGCCCATGGCCGCCGTCCGCACCACCTCCCGGATCGGGGTCTCGTCGACGTAGAAACTGCCAATTGGACACGAGCACCAGGAAACAATACTTAAATTTGAATGCAAGAACGTTAGTACTTCTGACATTTCCATTGGATTCCATCACCCTCCCTTTTTATGACAAGAAAATCTTTTAGCTTCTCCTTTTGGACAGTGAGTGAGTCCAAGAGTTGCGCATTTAAACGGGCGCAAAGATCTCGGAAAGGCCCCCCAAATTAGCCGGGGGCACTGGGGCAGAGGTGGCGACGCCAGCAGCAGCAAAAGAGGCAACCAAAAGGACGGCGACTCCCGAGGACTTTGAGCACGGGCAGAGAGACACGGAGAAAGAAAGAGAGACGTTTCCTGTTTCTGCTAAGCCCTTCCACGAAGCGCGCCGAGCATAAGATGAGACACGGAAGAGGAAAACTGCACGGGCGACGGCGAGTGACGCAGGCAAGAAGAAAAACTCACATGATGCGGTCGCTGGTCCAGAGGATGGAGTAGTGGTGGAAGTCGTCGGTGGGGTCGAAGGGGAGGTCGTAGCGCTCCTCCCGGCCGGCGTCGGTGCTGCCGTTGCCGTACACGTTGGTCTGCACCCGCCACTCGCGGCCGCGCACGTTGCCCAGGAACTCGAAGTCCAGCTCGTCGTGCGTCTTCTCGTACACGTCGCCGTTCGACAGCTGCATTTGCATCGTTGGCGAGCGGGGACAAAAATGAGTGAAACGCCTTCTCTTTCAGCACAACATGGCGGACAAGTTTGGCTCACGACCGACTCACGTAGAACGCGACGACGACGCCCGCCGCGTAGTCGGCGGGCAGCTTGATGGCGGCGCTGAAGAAGCCGTGGAGGAAGACGTCCTGCGACGCGAACCCGGCTCCTGGGCGGAGGAAGGCGTGAGGTTTCGCAAACAACACCCAGGCGTTAGCGAAAAATCGCAACGGCGCCCCTCCGCTGCCGCTGCTGCAGTGCCAGCTGGGGACCGATCCGGCAAAAGAAAAGAAAAAAGAAGTGCAATGCGCCCCCCCCCCCCCCCCCCCCCCCGGCTCGGCCAGAAATCACGGAAGGGAGGAGAAACTGAAGGGGGCAGCAGGGCAGCTCACCGGTGGACTCGTCGAGCGTGAGGCGGACGCGCCTACCGTCGCGGAGGAGCGCGAGGTTGGCGCTGCCGAAGATCTGGGTGTACCCCTCGTCGAAGGCGAGCGGGCGCACGCCGTGGAGCGGCGGCGGCGGCCTGGCCTCGCCGCCGCGGGCGCACAGCGCGAGCAGGATCACCGCGAGCGAGAGCGTTGGCAGCAGCAGGGTACACGAGGCGCTGGACGCCATCTCTCTCTCACACACACTCTCGGTCGCTCGCTCCGGCCCTGCACTCTGCTTGCTGTCCTTGTGCGTCCGATGGCCTCCTCAGCCCGGTGCGGCCGGAGACAGTGGGGAGCGGTTTTATTGCGAGCCCTATTGCGACGGACGGACCTCTGCCTCGCATCAGCGCTTTCCCGTGAGGCTGCCTGCCTTTTCCTCCTCGGGCCGTGCGCCTGGCGAGCGCTGTGCCGCTGTTTCATTTCGGAATTCGAAGGCCCAGCTGACGTGGTCGCCCCACCACGGAGGACTGCGGGGCCAACGCCTCCTGGATTCCTGGGGCCCGGCCTGTGCTGACTACTACAACAACAGCCTGACGTACGCAATCCAATCCAAGGGCCAAGGAGCGCTCGGCTCTCTGAGTTTTTTTTTACTGGACGTTACCTATCTGGACGCACGACGCCCCGACTTGAGTGAAGTAACCAGTTAGGTTACGTGCGCAAATATCTGTTTTACTTTTAAGGTCTCACATCTCTATATAAGAAATCTGTACACTCCTTATAATACTGTTGGTGACTTGTTTTTAAATGTTATGAATAAAGAACAAGTCAACATAAAATGTTAAATATTAACGCCCTCGTCTTTCGAAACATTATTTTCCTTAGGATATAATGATCTTCAGACAAAGATCATGAAGGACATACCTTCGAATATCGAAGGTAAGATGGTAATAGAAGAAGCGTGTAAAATACAAAAGATAACATAAACAATCATATAGCATTATAAATTTATCTCCATTATATTATCATAAGAACATAAAAACAATATTGAATTACATTTGGTACCTTCGATTTGATAGACAGCAAAGGAACAAGCGTGATGCAAAAGCAAATACCAAGTCAGCGTGAACAGTACGGGGTACTGTTCATCTATTTATAGGCATGAGACGCAGCCCATGTGAAATTACATTCATGCCCTTTACATTTGCTAATGACTATAAGGTAACTCATCGGGGTCTAAATAGCCTTTTCTCCTTTAAGTCGGTTTTCTTTCCTGCTGTCATGCTGAAGCTCCCTTGCGCGTAGTTTCGGCGCTGCATCAATCTTCGTATTGTTCGTGTTTCTCCCACTGTTGTTCTGATTCAAATCCGAAGGTACCTGTTGAGAGTACCTAGAGGGGGGGTGAATAGGTGATCCTGTAAAACTTAAACTTATAGCCACAAAAACTTGTTAAGGGTTAGCACAATAATTGCCAAGTGGCTAAAGAGGAGATCTTACACAATATGACAATCACAAAGAATTCAACACAGAGAAGACACAGTGATTTATCCCGTGGTTCGGCCAAGTACAAAACTTGCCTACTCCACGTTGTGGCGTCCCAACGGACGAGGGTTGCAATCAACCCCTCTCAAGCGGTCCAAAGACCCACTTGAATACCACGGTGTTTTGCCTTGCTTATCTTTATCCCACTCGTGAGGAATCTCCACAAATTGGAGTCTCTCGCCCTTACACTTAAAGTTCACAAAGAAGCACGGAGTAAGGGAGGGAAGCAACACACACAAATCCACAGCGAAATGCGCACACACACGGCCAAGAATCGAGCTCAAAGACTATCTCAAAGTTCTCACAAGAACGGAGCTCGAATCACTTAGAATAACAAACGGATGCGCAAAGACTGAGTGTGGATGATCAAGAATGCTCTAAGGTTGCTTGGTGTCTCCCTCCATGCGCCTAGGGGTCCCTTTTATAGACCCAAGGCAGCTAGGAGCCGTTGAGAACAAATCTGGAAGGCCATCTTTGCCTTCTGTCATCGGGCGCACCGGACAGTCCGGTGCACACCGGACACTGTCCGGTGCCCGATTTCCTTCCTTAAACAGCGCAGTTGACCGTTGCAGATGCGGGAGCCGTTGGCGCACCGGACACGTCTGGTGCCCCCTTCCGACCGTTGGCTCGGCCACGTGTCCCGCGCAGATCGCGCGGCCGACCGTTGGCCCGGCCGACCGTTGGCTCACCGGACAGTCCGGTGAATTTTAGCCGTACGCCGTCGGCGAATTCCCGAGAGCGGCCACTTCGCTCGAGGCAACCTGGCGCACCGGACACTGTCCGGTGCACCACCGAACACTGTCCGGTGCACCACCGGACAGTCCGGTGCCCCAGACCGAAACAGCCTCTTGGCTGTACACAGCCAGCTTTCTTCTTTTCTTCTTCTTCCTGTTTCTAATACTTAGACAAGTATATTAGTACACAAAACCAATGTACTAAGACTTAGAAACATACCTTTGCTCTAGATTTGCACTTTGTTCACCCATGGGCATAGATTTACATTTAAACACTTGTGTTGACACTCAATCACCAAAATACTTAGAAATGGCCCAAGGGCACATTTCCCTTTCAATCTCCCCCTTTTTGGTGATTTATGCCAACACAACATAAAGCAACTAGAACAAGTGCAAAATCACTTCAAATAAAACTCAAATTGATTTTGATTCAATTTTGGCATATATGGATCATCCTTTGCCACCACTTGGTTTGTTTTTGCAAATCAAACTCAAATCTCTATCTCTAAGTCAAACGCACATGTTGAAGCATAAAGAGAGTCATTCCAAAAGAGATTGATCAAAGATTTCAAAAACTCCCCCTATTTCCCATAATCAACACTTCTCCCCACAAGAAGCCAACTTTTGACAAGAGAGACAATAAAAGAGTTTAACAAAACAAAAACTCTATTCTACTATTTTCAAAATCTCTCAAGTGGTAGCTGATCCATTTATCGCTTTGGCCTTTATTTTCTCCCCCTTTGGCATCAAGCACCAAAACGGGATCAATCTTGCCCTATTAACCCCATTGCCTCACCAAAATCTTCATAAGAATACAAAGGCAATAGGAGTCTAAAGATGAACTTGGAATAAGTTACCCTCTCATCGGAGTGCAGTGGAAGTCTTTCATGGTCCAAGTCCACCTTTTCCCTTTCAATCCTCCTTCGAGACTAAATCATCAAACTCAAGCACATGGTTAGTCTCAAAGGGTCAAGTTGTAACACATCTCCCCCTAAACATGTGCATCACTTTGCAACGGACTTGTGAGGTCCAGGGAGTGTTTGTACAACTTGAGCACCATAATAAGCAACAAAATGCAAAAAGGAACATGATCAAAAGCATAAATACATGTATGCTACAATTCAATCCAGGTTCCGCGAATCTAAGACATTTAGCTCACTACGCAACCTGCAAAAGGTCTTTTCATCTAGAGGCTTAGTGAAGATATCGGCTAGCTGGTTCTCGGTGCTAACATGAAACACTTCGATATCTCCCTTTTGCTGGTGGTCTCTCAAAAAGTGATGTCGGATGTCTATGTGCTTTGTGCGGCTGTGCTCAACAGGATTCTCCGCCATGCGGATAGCACTCTCATTATCACATAGGAGTGGGACTTTGCTCAGATTGTAGCCAAAGTCCCGTAGGGTTTGCCTCATCCAAAGTAGTTGCGCGCAACACTGACCTGCGGCAACGTACTCGGCCTCAGTGGTGGATAGGGCAACGGAGGTTTGTTTCTTAGAGTTCCATGACACCAGGGACCTTCCTAGGAATTGGCACGTCCCTAATGTACTCTTCCTATCGACCTTACATCCAGCATAGTCGGAGTCTGAGTATCCAACTAAGTCAAAGGTAGACCCCTTTGGATACCAGAGCCCGAAGCAAGGCGTAGCAACCAAATATCTAAGAATTCGCTTCACCGCCACTAAGTGACACTCCTCAGGATCGGATTGAAATCTAGCACACATGCATACGCTAAGCATAATATCCGGTCTACTAGCACATAAGTAAAGTAAAGAACCTATCATTGACCGGTATGCTTTTTGATCAACGGACTTACCTCCTTTGTTGAGGTCGGTGTGTCCGTCGGTCCCCATCGGAGTCTTTGCGGGCTTGGCGTCCTTCATCCCAAACCGCTTTAGCAGATCTTGCGTGTACTTTGTTTGGGAGATGAAGGTGCCATCCTTGAGTTGCTTCACTTGGAACCCAAGGAAGTAGTTCAACTCGCCCATCATCGACATCTCGAATTTCTGCGTCATCACCCTGCTAAACTCTTCACAAGACTTTTGGTTAGTAGAACCAAATATTATGTCATCGACATAAATTTGGCATACAAACAAATCACCATCACATGTCTTAGTAAAAAGAGTTGGATCGGCTTTCCCAACCTTGAAAGCATTAGCAATTAAAAAGTCTCTAAGGCATTCATACCATGCTCTTGGGGCTTGCTTAAGTCCATAGAGCGCCTTAGAGAGCTTACACACGTGGTCGGGATACCGTTCATCCTCGAAGCCAGGGGGTTGCTCCACGTACACCTCCTCCTTGATTGGTCCGTTGAGGAAAGCGCTCTTCACATCCATTTGGTACAACCTGAAAGAATGGTGAGCGGCATATGCTAGCAAGATATGAATTGATTCTAGCCTAGCCACAGGAGCAAACGTCTCCTCAAAGTCCAAACCTGCGACTTGGGCATAACCTTTTGCCACAAGTCGAGCCTTGTTCCTTGTCACCACCCCATGCTCGTCCTGTTTGTTGCGGAACACCCACTTGGTTCCCACAACATTTTGCTTGGGACGAGGCACCAGTGTCCAAACTTCATTGCGCTTGAAGTTGTTGAGCTCCTCCTGCATGGCCAACACCCAGTCCGGATCTAGCAAGGCCTCCTCTACCCTGAAAGGCTCAATAGAAGAGACAAAGGAGTAATGCTCACAAAAATTAACTAATCGAGATCGAGTAGTTACTCCCTTGCTAATGTCACCCAGAATTTGGTCGACAGGATGATCCCTTTGAATCATCGCTCGAACTTGGGTTGGAGGTGCCGGTTGCGCTTCTTCCTCCATCACATGATCATCTTGTGCTCCCCCTTGATCACACGTCTCCTTTTGATGAACCTGTTCATCGTCTTGAGTTGGGGGATGCACCGTTGTTGAGGAAGAAGGTTGATCTCGTTCATCTTGTTCCTGTGGCCGCACTTCTCCAATCGCCATGGTTCTTATAGCGGCTGTCGGAACATCTTCTTCATCTACATCATCACAATCAACAACTTGCTCTCTTGGAGAGCCATTAGTCTCATCAAATACAACGTCGCTAGAGACTTCAATCAAACCCGATGATTTGTTGAAGACTCTATACGCCTTTGTATTTGAGTCATAACCTAACAAAAACCCTTCTACAGCTTTGGGAGCAAACTTAGAATTTCTACCTTTCTTCACTAGAATGTAGCACTTGCTCCCAAATACACGAAAGTAAGATACATTGGGTTTGTTACCGGTTAGTAGCTCATACGAAGTCTTCTTGAGGAGGCGATGAAGGTAGACCCTGTTGATGGCGTGGCAAGCCGTGTTCACGGCTTCCGACCAGAAACACTCGGGGGTCTTGAACTCTCCAAGCATCGTCCTTGCCATGTCGATTAGCGTCCTGTTCTTCCTCTCTACCACACCATTTTGCTGGGGTGTGTAGGGAGCGGAGAACTCGTGCTTGATCCCTTCCTCCTCAAGGAACTCCTCCACTTGAAGGTTCTTGAACTCGGACCCGTTGTCGCTCCTTATCTTCTTCACCTTGAGCTCAAACTCATTTTGAGCTCTCCTGAGGAAGCGCTTGAGGGTTCCTTGGGTTTCAGACTTATCCTGCAAAAAGAACACCCAAGTGAAGCGGGAAAAGTCATCAACAATAACTAAACCATACTTACTTCCTCCTATGCTTAGATAGGCGACGGGTCCGAAGAGGTCCATATGTAGCAGCTCGAGGGGTCTTGATGTGGTCATCACATTCTTGCTGTGATGCGCTCCTCCCACCTGTTTACCTGCCTGACAAGCTGCACAAGGTCTATCTTTTTCGAATTTTACGTTAGTCAAACCTATCACGTGTTCTCCCTTTAGAAGCTTGTGAAGGTTCTTCATCCCCACATGTGCTAAGCGGCGATGCCACAGCCAGCCCATGCTAGTCTTAGCTATTAAGCATGCATCTAGACCGGCCTCTTCTTTTGCAAAATCAACTAAATAAAGTTTGCCGTCTAATACACCCTTAAAAGCTAGTGAACCATCACTTCTTCTAAAGACAGACACATCTACATTTGTAAATAGACAGTTATATCCCATATGACATAATTGACTAACAGATAGCAAATTATATCCAAGACTCTCTACTAAAAATACATTAGAGATAGAATGCTCATTAGAAATTGCAATTTTACCTAACCCTTTTACCTTGCCTTGATTCCCATCACCGAATATAATTGAATCTTGGGAATCCTTATTCTTGACGTAGGAAGTGAACATCTTCTTCTCCCCCGTCATATGGTTTGTGCATCCGCTGTCGATAATCCAGCTTGAACCCCCGGATGCATAAGCCTGCAAGGCAAATTTAGGCTTGGGACTTAGGTACCCAACTCTTGTTGGGTCCTACAAGGTTAGTGCAAATTTCCTTAGGGACCCAAATGCAAGTTTTGTCTCCCTTGCATTTTGCCCCTAACTTCCTAGCAACTATTTTCCTATCCTTTCTACAAATAGCAAAGGAAGCATTTAGGGCATGATAAATTGTAGAAGGTCCATGAACTTTCCTATGAGCATTAACAACATTTCTCCTAGGCATATTGTGAATAACATTTCTTCTACCAACCTTTCTATCATGCACAACATGAGAACTAGAAGCAGTCATAGCATAAGAATCATAAGCATGTGAATCAAAGGCATCATAACTTCTAAAAGCATTTCTAGTTTGTCTCTTATCATGATACAGAAAGGCATGATTCTTTTTAGCACTAGTAGCCATAGGGGCCTTCCCTTTCTCCTTGGCGGGGATGGGAGCCTTATGGCTTGTCAAGTTCTTGGCTTCCCTTTTGTAGCCAAGTCCATCCTTAATTGAGGGGTGTCTACCAATTGTGTAGGCATCCCTTGCAAATTTTAGCTTATCAAAATCACTTTTGCTAGTCTCAAGTTGGACTTTGAGACTAGCTACCTCTTCATTTAATTTAGAAATGCAAGCTAGGTGTTCACTATAAGCATTAATGTTAATATCTTTACACCTGGTGCATGTTACAACATTTTCTACACAAGAGATAGATTTACTAGCAATCTCTAACTTAGCATTCAATTCATCATTAATGCTCCTTAGTTTTGAAATTGTCTCATGGCAAGATGATAATTCACAAGAAAGCATTTCATTTCTTTTAACTTCTAGAACATGAGATCCTTGTGCTTCAACAAATTTATCATGTTCTTCATACAATAAATCCTCTTGTTTCTCTAAGAGTCTATCCTTCTCATTCAAGGCATCAATTAATTCATTGATTTTATCAATTTTATTTCTATCCAATCCCTTGAACAAACTAGAATAATCTATTTCATCATCACTAGACTCATCGTCACTAGAAGAATCATAAGTGACATCATTACGAGTGATTACCTTCTTCTCTCTTGCCATGAGGCAAGTGTGACGCTCGTTGGGGAAGAGGGATGACTTGTTGAATGCAGTGGCGGCGAGTCCCTCATTGTCGGAGTCAGACGAGGAGCAGTCAGAATCCCACTCCTTGCCAAGATGAGCCTCGCCCTTTGCCTTCTTATAATTCTTCTTCTCCCTCTTGTTCCCTTGGTCCTGATCACTATCATTGTCGGGACAGTTAGCAATAAAATGACCAAGCTTACCGCATTTGAAGCACGAACGCTTCCCCTTGGCTTTGGTCTTGCTTGGCTGTCCCTTGCGACCTTTAAGCGCCGTCTTGAATCTCTTGATGATGAGGGCCATCTCTTCATCATTAAGTCCGGCTGCCTCAATTTGTGCCACCCTGCTAGGTAGCGCCTCCTTGCTTCTTGTTGCCTTGAGAGCAAGGGGTTGAGGCTTGTTGATTGGTCCATTCAAGGCGTCGTCCACGTATCTTGCCTCCTTGATCATCATCCGCCCGCTTACGAATTTTCCGAGTACCTCCTCGGGCGTCATCTTCGTGTACCTGGGATTCTCACGAATATTGTTCACGAGATGAGGATTAAGAACGGTAAATGACCTTAGCATTAGGCGGACGACGTCGTGATCCGTCCATCGCGTGCTTCCGTAGCTCCTTATTTTGTTGATAAGGATCTTGAGCCGGTTGTATGTTTGCGTCGGCTCCTCGCCCCTTATCATCGCGAATCGTCCGAGCTCGCCCTCCACCAACTCCATCTTGGTGAGTAAGGTGACATCATTCCCCTCATGAGAAATCTTGAGGGTGTCCCAAATCTGCTTGGCATTGTCCAAGCCGCTCACCTTGTGATACTCGTCCCTGCACAAAGAGGCTAGCAACACAGTAGTAGCTTGTGCATTTTTATGGATCTGTTCATTAATAAATGAAGGACTATCCGAGCTATCAAATTTCATTCCACTTTCCACAATCTCCCAAATGCTTGGATGGAGAGAAAATAGGTGTGTACGCATTTTGTGACTCCAAAATCCGTAGTCCTCTCCATCAAAGTGAGGAGGCTTGCCAAGTGGAATGGGGAGCAAATGAGCATTTGAGCTGTGCGGAATGCGCGAATAATCAAAAGAAAAGTTTGAGTTAACCGTCTTTTGTTTGTCGTAGTCGTCGTCCTTGTGAGAAGAAGTAGACTCGTCGCTGTCGTAGTAGACGATCTCCTTGATACGTCTTGTCTTCTTCTTCTTCCCATCTTTACGTCTGTGGCCCGAGCCAGAGTCGTTGGATTTGTCATCTTTTGGCTCGTTGACGAAGAACTCCTTTTCCTTGTCGTTGATCACGATTCCCTTCCCCTTAGGATCCATCTCTTCGGGCGGTTAGTCCCTTTCTTGAAGAGAACGGCTCTGATACCAATTGAGAGTACCTAGAGGGGGGGGTGAATAGGTGATCCTGTAAAACTTAAACTTATAGCCACAAAAACTTGTTAAGGGTTAGCACAATAATTGCCAAGTGGCTAAAGAGGAGATCTTGCACAATATGACAATCACAAAGAATTCAACACAGAGAAGACACAGTGATTTATCCCGTGGTTCGGCCAAGTACAAAACTTGCCTACTCCACGTTGTGGCGTCCCAACGGACGAGGGTTGCAATCAACCCCTCTCAAGCGGTCCAAAGACCCACTTGAATACCACGGTGTTTTGCCTTGCTTATCTTTATCCCACTCGTGAGGAATCTCCACAAATTGGAGTCTCTCGCCCTTACACTTAAAGTTCACAAAGAAGCACGGAGTAAGGGAGGGAAGCAACACACACAAATCCACAGCGAAATGCGCACACACACGGCCAAGAATCGAGCTCAAAGACTATCTCAAAGTTCTCACAAGAACGGAGCTCGAATCACTTAGAATAACAAACGGATGCGCAAAGACTGAGTGTGGATGATCAAGAATGCTCTAAGGTTGCTTGGTGTCTCTCTCCATGCGCCTAGGGGTCCCTTTTATAGCCCCAAGGCAGCTAGGAGCCGTTGAGAACAAATCTGAAAGGCCATCTTTGCCTTCTGTCGTCGGGCGCACCGGACAGTCCGGTGCACACCGGACACTGTCCGGTGCCCGATTTCCTTCCTTAAACAGCGCAGTTGACCGTTGCAGATGCGGGAGCCGTTGGCGCACCGGACACGTCCGGTGCACACCGGACAGTCCGGTGCCCCCTTCCGACCGTTGGCTCGGCCACGTGTCCCGCGCAGATCGCGCGGCCGACCGTTGGCCCGGCCGACCGTTGGCTCACCGGACAGTCCGGTGCACACCGGACAGTCCGGTGAATTTTAGCCGTACGCCGTCGGCGAATTCCCGAGAGCGGCCACTTCGCTCGAGGCAACCTGGCGCACCGGACACTGTCCGGTGCACCACCGGACACTGTCCGGTGCACCACCGGACAGTCCGGTGCCCCAGACCGAAACAGCCTCTTGGCTGTACACAGCCAGCTTTCTTCTTTTCTTCTTCTTCCTGTTTCTAATACTTAGACAAGTATATTAGTACACAAAACCAATGTACTAAGACTTAGAAACATACCTTTGCTCTAGATTTGCACTTTGTTCACCCATGGGCATAGATTTACATTTAAACACTTGTGTTGACACTCAATCACCAAAATACTTAGAAATGGCCCAAGGGCACATTTCCCTTTCACCTGTTTATGTATTACAACTTCGGAAACATTGTTAAATCATGTTTTGAGGACCTTCGGAAGACGAAGGCCCCCAACAGTAGCCCCTCGCACGGTTAATTTGTTAGAATAACGAATTCAGATTGCGATATGGACGAAGACCCTAAGTCGAAGGTCCGAAAAAACACATTCCCTTTGCTAGAATAGCAACAGTCAATGACAGACAGGGCCCTCCAACTTGGAGCGCGCTGGGCGTATAAATAAGAACTCACCCCGAGCACATTTGGTACGTTACTTGCCGCCTGCTTTGCTTTGCTCAATTTCTTAGCTCTTGCTTACCAACAGTTGCTTAGTTCCTTAGATTTTCTAAGCTTCGGTTCTAAGGACACATTTTCACCATTTCCGAAGAAGAGATGTCTCAAGACAAAAAAGTTGCTGCTGAGACGAAGCTAAGCGAGGAGGAGAAGCTCCTTGAGGAGAAGACTGCTGGATTTATTGAGTCAATTGCAAAAACCAACACAGAGAAGATAACTAAAGAGATATTAGAAGGCTTGTCTGAAGATACTGATGATAGCGACAACTATGATGTGGAGAGTGGAGGCGAAGACTCGGAAGATCGTCCTTGGTGACCAAGTCACACGGTCTTCGGGAAATCAACTATCAAACAGAGTCATCTTGATAATATGAGAGGAAGATACTTTCGAGATATTTCTATTGTGAGGGCTAACTTAGATAGAGCTGTTCCTGCTCCTGAAGAAGACGAAGTTGTAATCTACCGAAGTTTCTTCAAAGCTGGACTTCGGTTCCCATTAAGCAGATTTGTGGTTGAAGTTTTAAAGATATATCAGATTTTCCTTCACCAGATCACTCCCGAAGCTATTATCAGAATGGGGATCTTCGTCTGGGCTGTGAGGAGTCAAGGTCTAGAGCCAAGCGCAAGATGTTTTTGCAGTATGCACGAGCTTTCGTATGAGACGAAGCCTTGGGGTAAGGAACAATATCATAACAACTTTGGGTGCTACAGCTTTGTTGCTCGCTCTGGCGCAAGCTACCCAGTGCCAACGTTCCGGAAGAGGTGGCCCGGGGCCTGGATGGAAGAATGGTTTTACGTGAAAAATGATTTGAAAGCAAGAGAAGATATTAAAGAAATCATTATGCGACCCATCTGGTCACGCTTCGGCCTTCAGAAACCGAAGGTAGAAATTGATGAGGCAGCCGAAGCATGCCGAAGGGCCTTCAGTACAGTTTGTTCTTTTATCGGGACAAGAGATTTGGTTCAAGAACATATAGCCTACAGGATATGGCCACTGATAGACAGCTGGGAAATGCCAAAGAAAACCATCACTAACCCTAGCGAAGGTGGTTTGGTTCGATTGAAATATACTTTCAGGTTTGGAGACCAATTTATGGAACCAGACGATGACTGGCTGAAGTGTGTTGAAAATACTAGTGATGAACTACTTGGAACATACTCCAAGTCTGAAGATAATGCACTATCTGCGGCCTTCGGGAGCCGAAAAAAGAAAAGACTAAATAGAGTTTTTGATGCTATCAGATTTGTGTACCCTGACTATCGCTACCCGTCGTGGGGGCAGAAAAGAAAGGGTGTAACTTCTGGGAAGGCTGCTGCTTTGGCTACCTCAAGCGAGCCCGCATCGAAGAGGAAAAAGTTGAAGGTCCTTACTCACTGACCGCGCTACATTGAACTGACCATAGTGCCTGAATTTGGCAGTGAGACTTCTTCAGCTATTGAAGCCAAAGGACCTGCTCTTACACAGAAGATTGAAGAGCCGGCTGCAATGCCGAAGACTGAGAAAATTGAAGAATCGAGAATTGAAGAGACGAAAACATTAGAAGTTCTAAGCCCTTCGGCAGGAGTGGAGGTGCCGAAGACACAAAAAGGTCTAGCAGCGACCCCTAAGAGAAAAAGGATGGCTAGTGTACTAGATGTGCTGGAGACAATAAAAGCTTCAAGCTCTACTCCAGGGAAAATTGCCAAGGCTTCAAAGGCGCAGATTAAAATCGAGGCAAAGATAACCGAAGCTGAAGCTACAATGAGCCAGGCCGATGCCGAAGCTGGGCCTTCAGAGCCCGTCAAGGAGAAATCCTCGGAAACTGGAGAAAAAGCGGCGGGAGAAGAAGCTATAAAACAGATTTTGCTTGAAAAAGCGGTCGCACCTACTCCCGAAGCGTCTTCCGAAGTCCTTGATTATATTATTCGACATGCTTCGGGAAAAAGATTATCTGAAGAAGAAAATTTTGAAGCTAAACACTATGCCCAAGAACTGAAGTACCCGAAAGGGGCCTTAGTGTTTAATGGCACAGATGAAGATGACTTCTTGTATTGCCTCCCAGAGAACAAAGAATTATCTGTCTGCCGGGAGACGGCCAGAAGTATGGGGTTCTCGAAGCTTGAAGCTGGCCTCTGCGCCATGACGAAGGACGATCTTGCAGATAGCCTTGCATATAACAGTCTGAAGGTACAAAAATTGTGTATTTAGAAGTTTATGAATTTTTGAATTATTCTTTTGTTCTTATATTAACCCATTCATTTTTTCATATAGGGTTTAATACTTAGCAACGCCTTAAGGGCGCAAAAGAATGCCGAAGACGAGATTTGCACTATTGCTCTCAACAACCTTCGAACAGAGGTTATCAAGCTGAGGAACGAAGCTTTGGAAAAAGACAAAATTCTACTTACATTGGTGGACAAAGTAAAGGGGGATGAAGCTAACTTCAAGGCTCAATCTGAAATCCAAAGGAATGAGATTGAAAACCTTCAAAAACAACTGGCCGAAGCCAAATTTAAATGCGCTATTGCCGAAGCTGACCGAGATGCCAGTGAGTACTGGAAAAATTATTTTGGAAAAACAGTTGCAGAGCTTCGCTCATCGAAGGAAAGATGTTTTGAAAAATCTGTAGAATGCGTCAAAAAGATAAAAACTAGCTTCGCCAACGCGGGCGCATACTCAAGCGAAGGCAACTTCATAAGAGGCGACCCTGAGGGCGTAATTGAGTGGATTAGCAGCGAAGCCGAAGCTTTTGAAGAAATTCTGAGCGACCGCGGGGACGTCTGCGCGTTCTCTGGTGCGAGGGGAGTTGCAGCTATTTTGGAGAAAGCAAGGTGTGATCATGTTAAAACTTTGGCCCAGGCCGAAGCTGCTTTGTCTATTGATGATACGAAGGACCCCTCGGCCGAAGCAAGCTTAATAGGTGGGAAATTTTTCACTGATATTTGGGAAAATGGCGGCCGAGGGATGGTGCATGAAATAATGAAAAAGAGTGAAAAAGACATTCATGACGCTCGAGAAGCAACAAAAGCAGCTGAAAAAGTTGCGAAACTTGAAAAATGGATAGGTATTACTTAATGGCTTTTAACTTTATTGCTTATTTTTGTGATTTCGAACTAATTTATATCTTCTATTGCAGCTGAACTATCTCCTCCCCCAGAGCCCTTCGACCCACTGGCCGACCCAGAGACAAAGAAGACAATAGAAATTATTAATATGGCCGAAGCTATTGTGGACGAAGTTGTCACGAAATTATTAACCGAAGTTGCAGAAAAAGTCCTGAAGGAAGAAGAATAGCTATTTGTAAAAACATTGCTAGAATATTAATGTAACATTTGCTGGAACATGCTTGTAATATTCGGTGCTCGTAGGTTTTGAATGTAATATATGAATGATTTTGTAATTCATTTCTTTGCGATGCATGAAACTTTTATGTACATACCGTTTTTGAGCCTTTGGCGAAAAAACACCTTCCCTTCTTTTCATGCTTCGTAAAGAAGAGCTTCTATGCTTCGTAAAAAATCCTCCAAGCGTCGCAAAAACATTAATGCTTCGTCAACAATAGATTTGTTCCTCCACATCAGAGCTGATGAAGCTGTATTTCTTCAAGACTTATTTTGTGCCTTAGCACAATTTCATTTTTTCGAAGCATTCTCCGAAGGTCAACATTGTATCCCCTTCTTGTGCCATTGATGCAATATAATGTATGATGTTATGTTATGCGAAATGATGTGATGATGTTATGTTATGCAAAATGATATTTATGCCGAAAACACACACTCACACCCCCATAGTGGAATACACAATCTCTTTGCTGCTTATTTTTCGGTGTATCAGCGCTGACTTTTCACTGTAAGTTCTGCATTCCCTTAGGAACGTCTTTTGAACTTCTTCGCCTTCTATTTTGGCGGTATTCGTGTTGACTTTTCGCGCTTCGCCTTATATTTCGGCGGTATTTGGCTCTGCATTCCCTTTGGAACAACTTTTGAGCAGAAAACTTACACTGCGCTCCCTTAGGAACGACTTTTTGTATCTTCGGCAAACTTACGTTGCGTTCCTTAGAACGACTTTTTGTAGCTTCGGTGATACTTGTAATGTGATTTTTAGCTCTGCGTTCCCTTAGGAACGACTTTTGTGCTTCAGCGACTTTTTGGACTTCGTAAGTCTGTTGATAAGATATATTTCGCTATGACAAGAACGAAGCTATTACAGGAAATTGAAAATGACAAGAGAAATAGGTTTTCAATAATTGTTCCTTATTAAAAAAGAAAATGACAATGAATGTAAAAATTGTTTCAGGGGTAGGATGTCTCTCAATAGATATGCTTCGGTTCTAGCACAGTACTGTTGACTGTGCGAGCTTCGGACTCCTCCCTGAAATCTCGCTACTGATGGGTCTGTTGGCTCCCTTCTGGCTGCTGGCCTCGTGAATACACGGGCTATAGTGGTGGCGGAGGTGGAGGCTGTAGCCAAGATGCCTATGGCTGACTAGCCGAAGCAACAGATGCTGCAGAATGGTTACCCACATACTCTGGTATGTAGGGTGAGTGATACGAAGCAATATGCATGACCTGCTTCGGCTGGTTCTGCTGACCTGCGGCTTCTGCTATTTCCTTTTGTTTCTGAATAGTGACATGGCACATCCTTGTAGTATGGCCCTTGTCTTCACCATAGAATAAGCAATAATTTTTTCTAGGCTGATCCCCAAACCTTCCTCCGAAGCCCCTGGCGCCTCTACCTCTTGGAGCTGGCGGTCAGAAAGAGCTTTGTTGCTACCCCGAAGCGTGTGAGGAATACTATGGCCTCTGTTGTTGACTTCCTCTGTCGTCACTCAGGGTGGAGTGAATTGACCTGACATGTCTTGGGTGGATTCTTGCTCCGAAGCCCCTGATCATCTCAGAGAACCTGTAGGCTTCCTCTCTTCTTTGGCGAAAGTCATTGTCAGCCCGAATGTATTCATCCATCTTTTGAAGCAGTTTCTCCAAAGTCTATGGAGGCTTTCTAGCAAAATACTGGGCAGTAGGTCCTGGATGAAGCCCCTTAATCATGGCCTCAATGACAATTTCATTGGGCACTGTAGGCGCTTATGCTCTCAGGCGCAAGAACCTTCGGACGTATGCTTGAAGATACTCCTCATGTTCTTGTGTACATTGAAAGAGAGTCTGAGCTGTGACTGGCTTTGTCTGAAAGCCCTGGAAACTTGTCACCAGCATATCCTTAAGCTTCTGCCATGAAGTAATAGTTCCTGGCCGAAGAGAAGAATACCACGTTTGGGACACATTCTTAACTGCCATGATGAAGGACTTGGCCATGATAGCTGCATTGCCTCCGTATGAAGATACAGTTGCTTCATAACTCATCAAAAACTGCTTCGGATCTGAATGTCCATCATACATGGGGAGCTGAGGTAGCTTGTATGATGGAGGCCATGGAATAGCCTACAGTTGTGCTGCCAAGGGAGAAGCATCGTCAAAGGTAAAGGTATCATGATTAAAATCATCATACCATCCATCCTCGTTGAAGAAGCCTTCTTGGTGAAGCTCCCTATGTTGGGGCCTTCGCTCTTGTTCGTCTTGGGCAAGATGGCGTACTTCTTCAGTGGCTTCGTTAATCTGCCTTTGAAGATCGGCTAGTCGAGCCATCTTCTCCTTCTTCCTTTATACTTGTTGATGAAGCATCTCCATGTTTCTGATTTCTTGGTCCAACTCCTCCTCCTGGAGTGTTGGACTAGTGGCCTTCCTCTTCTGGCTTCGGGCCTCTCGAAGAGAAAGGGTTTCCTGGTTTGGGTCCAGTGGCTGCAGAGCGATAGCCCCTGTCGCTGAAGCTTTCTTCGGTGGCATGACGAAGGTCAGTGCTTGCCGAAGGTGGTCGAAAAGGATTCACCGGAGGTGGGCGCCAATGTTGGTGACTTGTTCTCAAATGCTATGAATCAAGAACAAGGCAACATAAAATGTTAAATATTAACGCCCTTTGTCCTTCGAAACATTATTTCCCTTAGGATATAATGATCTTCAGACGAAGGTCATGAAGGACATACCTTCGAATATCGAAGGTAAGATGGTAATAGATGAAGCGTGTAAAATACAAAAGATAACATAAACAATCATATAGCATTATAAATTCATCTCCATTATATTATCATGAGAACATAAAAACAATATTGAATTACATTTGGTACCTTCGACTTGATAGATAGCAAAGGTACGAGCGTGATGCAAAAGCAAATGCCAAGTCAGTGTGAACAGTACGGGGGTACTGTTCATCTATTTATAGGCATGGGACGTAGCCCATGTGAAATTACATTCATGCCCTTTACATTTGCTAATGACTATAAGGTAACTCATCGGGGTCTAAATAGCCTTTTCCCCTTTAAGTCGGTTTCCTTTCCTGCTGTCATGCCGAAGCTCCCTTGCGCGTAGTTTCGGCGCTGCATCAATCTTTGTATTGTCCGTGCTTCTCCCACTGTGGTTCTGATTCGAATCTGAAGGTACCTATTCATGTATTAAAACTCCGGAAACATTGTTAAATCATGTTTTTGAGGACCTTCGGAAGACGAAGGCCCCCAACAAATACATAGATCAGAAAGAGGCCAGAGGCCCAACCCTATATCCTGTGTCTCGTGTGTTTCCTCTATCGTGCTTATGGGAAGGGAGACAGGTCTTCCACGACTTCTTACGCCTCTACTGCTGACGGGAGGGAAGGGAGCGGATCTGGTGATCCGTGGTAACATAGTTCTCAACACGTTATCAGCACGCTCTACCTCAACGTTACTACGGGATCAGATCTGCAACAACTCTTCTTCAAGCCGGCAGGTCCTCCGGCCTAGCCAAACTGTCCTACGCGACAAACTTCGATTCCCCTCTACGCAATCGAGCGGTATGTGTTTCTAAGTAGATTGGATATTATCCTCGATCTCGATCAGCACATCGTTGAACGTCTTGGATGTGGCGGAACCGCCCGAATTATTCCAGCTTAAGTGCCTAAGTCACGCCCCAGGGGCCGTAACACACTTAAATCGGAATAACCCGTCCGTCCCTCAGATCTAGTCTGATAGAGCCACTTAACCAGGATCAAATTCCACAATCTCACTCGAAGGTGAGTCACAGAAAAAATACAATAAAACAGGAAACCTCAAATTAAGTACTGAGTTATTACATAAATCAGAGTTTTTGAGTTGCAAATAAGAGTTCACAAAATAAAGTGCAGCGGATGATCGATGTCGTTGGTATCGAGGAATTGGGCAAGGCCTAGCCCACTACTCCTCGTGCTCCTCTCCTGCCGGAGCAGCATCCCACTTGACCGTCCAACCCGGTGGCAGGGTGGTAGGCCAAGTCACACCATCGACCATTTCCTGAATAGTACCTGCAAAAATTTTGCCACAAGTAAGGCTGAGTATACTAATACTCAGCTAGACTTACCCGGTGTGAGGAATCTACTCCTCTACCTCTAGACTATGCAGCTGTTTGGCTGAGGGGTTTGGTTTGCCAAAAGCACTAGCTGTTTCTAAAATCAACTTTTAGCTTTTCAAATTCTATCATCATTACTTAGCTAGATTCACTTCTTCTAAGCATACATGGTAACAAGCATTTAGATCAATCAACAAGTTATCTCATGTAACCTCATTTCACTTCTTACTCAATGCAGTACAAGGAATCAAGCAGTCTCATTAGCTGCGAGAAGCAGACGATTTGAATCGAGTTTTAACCTTGCAAGGTAAACCTAAACACACGGCATGTCAGGGTACTCCGACCCCACACATGACAACCGTCCCCATCGATTCCCCGTTCGCGTCCAGGCCTCACCGCCTTGGCATACAATGCTCCACTGACCCCGGCTACCGCCGTGCAGTGGCCGCACTTGTACCCACCATAGCTAGCATGGGAGACCCAGTCTCAGGTCGCATGAGGGATAAAGTCCGCGCCCGGCTTCACTCAGGTACTAGGTTTACCGGTTACCATATTTCCCGGCATGTGCTTAGTACGTTCAAAAGCTTGACTCAGGTATCCACACATTAATCCTTAATTCTTTTTACCGTCTCATGGACAAGACATCCTCCCTGGATCCAAGTCCATAGACCAACATATACCCCGTTATCAAGATGAATACAATCAATTCCTGACCTCGCGTGAGTGCTAGAAAAATCACTCGACTTCTACCGAGATCCTGATTAGCAAGCAGCTACTCGACCTAGTATGCTAGTATTCATCTCAAAAAGGAATCCTAAGTTCATGCAAACTAGAGGTTTCAAGCAACTCCTACACTTAAGTGCACATTGCAATCCTACAAGCATTAAGTGTAGTAAAGTAGCATATAATAATAGGTTATGCATATAAACCGGGGCTTGCCTTCAATTGCTGGGGCTGCAGGGAGATCCTCAATAGCAGCCTCTGAAGCCTGCTCCTGGTCCTCCTCTTGGACAGGTCCTTGCTCGGGGATGAGCACGTACTCTCCGTCGGCAAGATTACAATCTAATGAATGCAATGCGTAAGATATATGCATGATATGATACGTGCTTCTAGAAATTACAACTTTAAAGGTGTATGATCTTCTTGAGTTAAACAAGGTTACTTTACTTATGTAAGACCCTTGGGTGGTATACTTGGTAAATTGGTTTAAACTTAGTTAAGGTAAGTAGTGGATTCAATTTTTTGGGCTTCCACTGAATTCCTTTTAAGTCTTAGGGAGAATTGATAAGTTCTCAAGTTAGCCTTATTGGGGTGAGGTTTATTTCTTCTTCCCTTTTCTTTTATTCTTTTTAATGTTTTGGAGTGGGTTTGAACTACAAGTTGCTTTTATAAAATTTTAAAAATTCTGCAAAAATTACAGTGGCTTGGTACTGGTGTATGTTTCTCTGTCTCAAAATTTGGGGATCAGGAAGTGAATAGTTTTCTCTGGACAAAATTATCAAATTCTAGGGTAGAAGGGGTGCTTTGAACTACAACTATTATTTAACAGTGGGTAATTTTCTAAAACTTATTTTTGCTGGCTTTTAGGTGTCATAACATGATTTGATGCCAACTTCTAGCCATTAATACCTTTTAGTTATTTTTCTATGGTTTTCTCAAGTTTCTAGCCACATGGGTGCTTTCTACTACCACTATATTTGAAAAATATCAAACAACAGAGTTCTTATTTTTCTTAGTTTTTGTTTTGTGCAAGAGCAATCATTCTGAAGTTTGGCATCTATTTGCTTAAGGGAAGGGGTGGTATGCATTATTTGAATCAAATGGCCTTTCTTTTAAATTATTAGCAATAGGTATGAGTTTGCTTCTTTTTCATGGGTTTGCATTTTTCTCTGGTAGTTTATCTCATCATGTACTTAGCTAATTTTTGGTTGCCCATTATCACATTATTAGGGATTGTTAAAGAATTATTGGAAAAATGCCTTATTATCACTTTGTATTTATTTTCCTTACTTAAAAAGTTGGGCTGAGGTGCTCTTTATTTTTGTAGTGGGGCTCTGAGGGTTGTAAGTCCACTGGATTTTTATTAATCATTTTGGTTATAGTTTTGCCATTCTAATAATTGATTTTCAGTCTATATAAGGATAAATAAATCATCTTAATTTAAGACTGGTCCAAATTAATGGTCTCTGTATTTTTCCTAGGTTCTCTGTCACATAAGTAAACTAGGAAAAATAATCTTAATCACTGTTCATTAATTTCTAATGCCTTTCAAATTTTCTCTAAGTTTTGGACAAATTAGCTTTAACTGAATAATTACATCATAATTTCTAATGCTGGGGTTCCTACCTTTTTTAAATAGTGTCTAAATGAGGTTTAAACATCTACAAATTTTCTTAAGTTCAGCACAGAAGAAAAACTAATTTTCCTTAATTAAACAAGGTTTGGTGGGTTTCTGTTTTTAATTTTAAACTCTAAAATTTAGAACAAAAAGCATAGGGTTTATCATTTTTAAATGACAGTTCATAATATTCAGGAGCTAGCAAAATTGGTTTGACAACTTTTTATGAAGAATTCAGCAGGTTATGGATTTTCTAAGTTCTCTGGTTATTTTAAAAAGATAAACAGAAATGGTTTAATGGAAATCCACTTTGCACTGGGGTCCCTGGCGGGTTTTTAAGTTTTCCTCGCGAATCAGTCCTTAAGCTACTATTCACATGAGTCGCTGATGTTACAGAAAACCCCTCGGGTTCTACGGATCCTAACCCGAGGTCCTTCTTCTACCTCAAACAGTAACCGCGGCGGAAAAAAGGGCGGAGGGGCTTACCGGCGGCGAGATTGCTCCGGTGAAGTGGTCGAGGACGTAGGGGAGGTCTCGGGGATCACAACGAGGTGCGGGTCGCCGTCGGAGATGGCCGGAGTCGGTCGGTCCACGCGCGCAGGCGGGGATGCTCGTCGGCGGCGAGGAGTCCAGCCTGGTCACGGCGAGATAGAGCAATTGGATGGGTCAGAGAGGTTCACGGGATGCCAGAGAAGATATGGGTGCAAGGAATCGGTCGGAGACTCACTGGATAGCTCGGTCCACGCGCGGCGGCGGAAGACCGAAGTCCGGTGAGGTCGATCTCGGGCCTCCGGTGAAGTCCGGCCTGGTCCGAGGGCTTGGCAAGTTTCACGGGCTACTGGCGGAGCTAGCCGAAGCACTGGCTTGCCCAGAGGATGGCTGGGGTGGGCTGGCCACGATGGCCGAGGCTCTGGCGGCAATGGCGGGCGGAATTGAGCTCGCCGGAGCTAAGGGGAGGGGGCTGGCCGGTGAGGGTGAGTGCGGGGCGAAGTGAGGTGCGCCTGGGGAGGCTTTATAGGCGCGGGCGGGCACGGTCGAGGGCGTGGGCGCGCGGCGGACTTGACTGGACGCCGGGGCGAGCGCGCGCGCGGGTTGGCGAGCTCTGGCGTCCGACCAGGGTCGAACACGTGTGCCCGTGCATTCTACCCAAGTTCTAGCGCGTGTGGTCGCTCATCCGAGCCTGCTCTCGCCTTGGTCAGTGCACAAAACCTCTTCTCCTCCCTACAAGCTACCATTCTTGTGTGGGGGTCAAAGGATTTTGCCTACTGGTTGCAGAGATATGGAGCCAGGAAATCCGGTCTGTCTCCTTGCTCAAACCCGAGGCAAATCCAAGGTTTTGTCATGTCTAGGGCTCGCGTCCCAATGCCATCTTCTGGCACACGACAGAGGGGTTAGTTAGACACAATTTTGTCAATGGGGCCATTAGGATTCGAGTTGGGGATCAAGGTGAACATCCCTGATCTTTGGCTCAAGGTCTGAATTTCAGAATTCAGAATTCCCATTAAGTCCCCACATGAGAAGCTTGATTTGGGGTTTTTCTTGAGTTATTTTGGCTAAGCTTTCTCAACCTTTCTTGTTGCTCATTAAATATACTTCAATTTTTATAATTGGCTCAAGTCAAAATTTTAAACTTTTCATCCCCTTTTTCTTACTTTCCTGAATTTAGCTTATGGGGCTCACTTAGGGTTTTTCATTAGGGTTGTACATTCTTATCTTTTTAAAAGACTCAATTGTTTGGATCATGATACTTTTAAGTATATACTTGGTGAATCTTTTAGTACTTAAGTTATTTGATGCTCATGCTTACTTTGGTTCACATAAAATGATGGTTCTTGGTTTGGCATTTGAGAGAAACCCTAGGTGACACTGGGGTGTCACAGCCTTCCCCCCTTAAAGGAATCTCGTCCCAAGATTCGGGCCAGAGTCCTCCCGGGGTGAAGCGAAGGGTGAGACTTATAGGAAATGGGTGAGTGTTGTTATTATCAGGGTAAAACTGTTCTTCAAATGTCATTCTCTTTGCAACTTCAGAAGGAAGCCCTCTTAAGTTTTACTTCATAGTTACTCCATTCTGAATTAAGATTATATTTTTGAAAATTAGATTCGAAGGGCAGGAGGAGGGGTTGGGGTGATTACGTATCAGCTTCCTTAGGTAGGCAATCGGGAAAGTTGGATCTCAGGAATTCCTCGGTTTCCCAAGTAGCTTCCTCCTCTGAGTGATTACTCCACTGGACCTTGTACATCTTGATCGATTTAGTCCGAGTTGATCTCTCCTTGCAATCCAGAATCTTGGAGGGGTACTCTTGGTACGATAGATCTGACTCTATCTCCAATTCTGGCTCTGCTAAGATCTCAGTCGGCAATCGAACACACTTCTTCAGTTGAGATACATGGAATACATCGTGAATGGCAGACATCTTTGAAGGTAACTTCAGCTTGTATGCCACGGGTCCACATGCTTCTATGATCTCATAAGGTCCAATATAGCGAGGGGCTAGCTTGCCTTTGATCCCAAACCTCTGCATTCCCTTGGTGGGTGATACCTTGAGGTATACGAAACTTCCCACCTCGAACTGGAGAGGTTTCTTTCTCTTATCATGGTAACTCTTCTGCCTGGCCTGAGCAGCTTCTAGATTCTTCCTGATTAGTTTGACCTTCCTTTCGGCTTCAGTCACTAAGTCAGGTCCAAAAACTTCTCTTTCACCAGGTTGAGACCAATTGAGTGGTGTCCTGCACCTTCTTCCATAGAAAGCTTCAAAAGGTGCCATCTTTAGGCTGGATTGATAACTATTGTTATAAGCAAACTCTGCTAAGGAGAGGTGCTTATCCCAGTTCTTGCCACAATCGATCACACAAGCTCTCAGCATATCCTCCAGAATTTGGTTTACCCTTTCCGTCTGACCATCAGTCTGTGGGTGGTAAGCTGAACTTCTGATTAGCTTAGTTCCCAGAGACTCTTGCAATTGTTCCCAAAATCTGGCAACAAATTGGGCTCCTCGGTCAGAAACAATGGTCCGAGGGAATCCGTGCAAACACACGATCCAGTCAATATACAATTCTGCATATTTCTGAGCCTTATCAGTGGTGTGCACAGGAAGAAAACGTGCCACTTTCGTCAATCGGTCCACAATAACCCAAATCGAATCATGATGACGAGAGGTGTTGGGCAGACCCACAATGAAATCCATGCTGATGTCATCCCACTTCCATGAAGGTATGGACAGGGATTGCAAAGCTCCAGCTGACTTCAAGTGGCTTGCCTTTACCCTCTGACAGGTGTCACATTCTGATACAAACTGGGCTATCTCCCTCTTCATTCTGGTCCACCAGTACAAAGGCTTCAGATCATGGTACATCTTGGTGCTTCCCGGATGCATAGAGAATTTGGAGAGATGAGCTTCGTCCAAAATTTTCCTCTTGAGATCCTGGTCCTTAGGAATCACCAATCTGTTTTAAAACCACAACACACCCTTTTCATCCTGGCGGAAACAATTATACTTCTTGACCTTCTGATGGAGATTCTCCTTGATAATCTGCACTCCCTTGTCACTGAGCTGGGCCATGATGATCTGGTCTTGCAAAGCTGGCTCAACAGAAATGTGAGACAAAGAACCAGAAGGAATTACTTCAATTTGCATCTTGCTCAACTCATCACACAAGGTGTTAATGCGAGAATCCATCAGAATACAATTGCACTGCATCTTCCGGCTCAAGGCATCTGCTACCACATTAGCTTTTCCTGGGTGGTAATGTACCTCCAGGTCATAATCCTTGATCAGCTCTAGCCATCTTCTCTGCCTCATGTTGAGATCAGCCTGAGTAAAAATGTACTTAAGGCTCTTATGATCAGTGAAGATGTTGCAGTGGGTCCCCATTAGGTAATGCCTCCACATCTTCAATGCATGAACCACTGCTGCTAGCTCAAGGTCATGAGTGGGATAGTTCTGCTCATGAGGCCTGAGTGCTCTTAAGGCATAAGCGATGACTCGGTTGTCTTGCATCAAGACACAACCTAGCCCTGTGCCAGAGGCATCGCAATATACATCGAAAGGCTTGCTGTTGTCAGGCTGCGCCAATACTGGTGCTGTGGTCAGATGCTGCCTTAATGCATGGAAGGCATCTTCGCACTTCTGACTCCAGACAAATTTGACTTCTTTCTTCAGCAACTCAGTAATAGGCTTCGCAATTCGAGAGAAGTCCGGAATAAATCTTCGGTAATAACCAGCTAATCCCAGAAAACTCCGAATCTGACGAACAGTTGTTGGTGGCCTCCAGTTCATCACCTCTTGCACTTTATCAGGATCAACAGCTATTCCAGCCTGAGAGATAGTGTGACCCAAGAATTTGATTTCCTTTAGCCAAAAATCACACTTGGATAACTTGGCATAAAGGTGGTGCTCTCGCAGACGTTGAAGCACTACATGCAAATGCCCAGCATGTTCTTCTTCGTTCTTTGAGTACACCAGAATATCATCGATGAAAACCACCACGAACTTGTCCAATTCAGGCATGAAAACAGAATTCATCAGGTACATAAAATATGCTGGTGCATTTGTCAGCCCGAATGACATCACCAAGAATTCATATAGCCCATATCTGGTTGAGAATGCCGTCTTCGGAATATCACTTGCTCGTATCTTGATCTGATGGTAGCCAGAGTGAAGGTCTATCTTGGAAAACACCTTGGCCCCGACCAACTGGTCAAAGAGAACATCAATACGAGGCAAAGGATACTTGTTCTTGATAGTTACCGCATTAAGAGGGCGGTAATCTATACACAGCCTCAAGCTTTCATCTTTCTTCTTCACAAATAGTGCTGGACATCCCCAAGGCGAAGTGCTTTGGCGAATAAATCCCTTATCCAGCAACTCTTGCAATTGCTTCTTCAACTCTACCAACTCAGCGGGTGGCACCCGGTAGGGCCTTTTGGAAATTGGGCCCGTTCCCGGTTGCAACTCGATGGCGAATTCAATATCCCGGTCCGGTGGCATTCCTGGCAACTCATCAGGGAAGACATCTGCATACTCACAGACCACTGGGATTTTCTTCAAAGGTAACTCCGTCATAGAGAAAGCACATGACTGAGTAGAACCTTGACTGGGCAGAATTAAAGTGAAGTTCCCACAGAACGGAGAATTAACTTCCACGGTACGGCTGGCTACATCAAGCACAACTTGGTGCAAGGTCATCCAATTTGCTCCTAGAATAATGTCCACATTTTCCAATCCCAACACAAGAAGAGTGGTTTTGATAATGTGGTTTCCCAGCTGAATAGGCACACTTTGGTTTAATTGATTAGTTGCAATTTTACCCCCAGGTGTGACTATCATGAATGACCCTTTAGAGTGAGAGAATGGCAGTTCACATTTAGCACTGAACTTTTGGCTAATGAAATTATGAGATGCACCAGAATCAAACAGAATTAAAGCAGGTTGATTATAAACTGAAAAGATACCAGTCATGATAGGAGCTCCTTCAGGTATTTCCTCCAGAGTGGTGAAGTTGAGCTTCCCTTGCCTGACTTGCACCTTCTGCTTTCTTCCCTTGTCTTGATTTGGTGCTGGCATCTGCCTCTGCTGGTTCCTGGGACAATTCTTGGCATAGTGGCCCACATTGCCACAAGTGAAACACTTGTTCCCATTGCCCTGGCGGAACTGCTGCTGCTGAGGCTGGTTGTTCCTTGGGGCGGGAGCTGGGTAGCGGTTGGGTGCCGGCTGCTGCTGCTGCTGAGGTGGCCTGATCACCCATCTGCCTGCCTGCTGCTGAAAACCCCTGCTCTGATTGTGAGAAACAATCCGGAACCTCTGAGCTTGAGCGGATGGTGCTGCCATTGGTGCCTTTCTCTTCTTCTCTGCCCGGTGAGCAACAATGCAATCCTCCTGGGAGATGGCCATGTTGACCAACTCATTGAAGCTATCAGCCCGGACAGTGTTGAGTCGTTCCCGCAGCTTGGTATTGAGACCCCTGCGGAAGCGATCCCTCTTCTTCTCATCAGAATCAGCATGGTACCCTGCATACTGGCATAAGTCGTTGAAGGCTTGCGCATACTGCAGTACCGTGCGGGTTCCTTGATTAAGGGCCAGAAATTCATTCAACTTCCGATCAAGAATGCCAGCTGGGATGTGGTGTCCTCTGAAGGCAGTCTTGAATTCCTCCCAAGATACCTCACGATCAGCGGGGAGCATAGCACGGAAGTGATCCCACCAAGTCCGAGCAGACCCGCAAAGCTGCTGCGCGGCGAAGCGGGTCTTGGTAGCATCAGGGCAGTCTCCCGTGAGGAGGGGAAACTTGGACTCGACGACGCGAAGCCATACGTCGGCGTCCAACGGATCCTCTGCCTTGGTGAACAGGGGCGGCTGCGTGCTCAGAAACTCCTGGTAAGTGGCCATTGCCGGAGGTCGCTGAGGCTGGCCTCCACCATGCTGCTGCGGGTGGGGCTGGCGCTGCAAGAGCTGTCGCAGAATCTCATTCTGCTGGGCCATCAGCTCCTGCACTGTGGGAGCTGGAGGAGGTGGCGGGGGAACCTGCTCGTTATGCCCGCGACACTGCCTAGCTGCCATCTGAAAACAGAGATTGCCACCATTGTTATCCCAACTCACCGTTTCGAACGACAAGATATCATCTCATATGGAAGGAAAAATGCCATAATCATAATATTAGGTTCGAAATGAAGATAATCATGGTGACAACATCCCACAGATTTCAAAAGTTCACAGGGTTACATCAATTAGGAGGAAAGTACCCATAAGCCTAGTCCAAAATGTGATATTACTAAGCTCGCATAGGTTTCTATCCGCCTAAAAGTGTCGAAACGACTGCTTAACCCTGAGCGGTGGAAGCGACACTAGATGCGGGTGAAGGGGGCATTGCGGAGGTAGTCCCATTGGCACCAGGGGCTGGTCCTAGCTCCTCGGGATCCTCTTCTCCCTCACTTCCTGCTTCATTGGCCTCCATCTCCAAGTGGTGCATGTCCAGGTGGTCATTCGCTTCTTCGAGTTCTCTCTGCACATCGTGAAGCTAGTTCTCCAAGACATCAATAGTGTTGTCTCGGATTTCCACCTGCTGCTCCAAGGTGGCAATGCGCTGGCTCAGCCTCTCCACCTGCAGATCCTTCTCCACCAACTCCGTGGATAGGTCGACCACAAAATCTTCCCGACTGTCGAGAGTGAGCTTGGCAGTCTGAGCGGTGTTGGCAAGGAGTGCCATAGCATCGCTCTGAAGGGCCTGAAGGCGGTACAACGCACTCATGCACTGAACAGTGACCCTCCCAACCAAGTCAGGATACATTGCCCACACATCCTTCACATGGCTCATGCGGTTACACCACATGGGATCATCCTTCCTCTCAGCAGGGAAGAGTCCCAAGGGGTGCATCACCATCTCCAGGGGATGATAGCCACAGAAAGTTGTCAGGGCCTTCATGGCTGCTGCTTCAACGGTGTCGTCCGTCCTGAGTCCAATCGTCTCAGAATCAAGAGAACGCCAACCCGGCTGAAGGGGATGAGCCTCCAAAGTCAGCCAGACCCGACAACGAGGTACCCGATGCTCCTCATACAACTGCACCGTGTACAAAGGGGGCGTAGGGTAGCCGGCGGAGTTAAGCACTTCCCACAAGATGGAAGGAAAACCATCGCGAGAAAGGAAGTCAGAACTGAAACAAGAGTCTCCTCCACTGGTGGGGGTGGGTGAATTCATCTGCGGAGGGGAATCAAAGGTAAAGATTATGGTGGAAGGAAAAGAAAAAAGAGAGCCCGAATGGTTTTAGAGAAAGTGGGTTAGCTCAAATTTTAATTCCTCCTTGATGTTTTATAATGCATGCATGCTGGAAGAAACGTTGCCTCTCAAAGAAAATAGGGTGCTTTTAGGGCATCCTTGAAAATATAAGTACTGGCCCACGGGGCCTAAGTAATTAGCCACCCATTTTCCCTCTACGCCTAAGGCCTTTCGTCCTAGGTCTAGCGGTCTAGTCCTGACGATCCATAACAGTTTCTAGGCAAGTTTTAGATTTTGAAAATTTGTATTCATGGTTTATTGTCCTTCTCTGTGGTGGAATTTGCTCTGATACCAGCTGTGGCAGAACCGCCCGAATTATTCCAGCTTAAGTGCCTAAGTCACGCCCCAGGGGCCGTAACACACTTAAATCGGAATAACCCGTCCGTCCCTCAGATCTAGTCTGATAGAGCCACTTAACCAGGATCAAATTCCACAATCTCACTTGAAGGTGAGTCACAGAAGAAATACAATAAAACAGGAAACCTCAAATTAAGTACTGAGTTATTACATAAATCGGAGTTTTTGAGTTGCAAATAAGAGTTCACAAAATAAAGTGCAGCGGATGATCGATGTCGTCGGTATCGAGGAATTGGGCAAGGCCTAGCCCACTACTCCTCGTGCTCCTCTCCTGCCGGAGCAGCATCCCACTTGACCGTCCAACCCGGTGGCAGGGTGGTAGGCCAAGTCACACCATCAACCATTTCCTGAATAGTACCTGCAAAAATTTTGCCACAAGCAAGGCTGAGTATACTAATACTCAGCTAGACTTACCCGGTGTGAGGAATCTACTCCTCTACCTCTAGACTATGCAGCTGTTTGGCTGAGGGGTTTGGTTTGCCAAAAGCACTAGCTGTTTCTAAAATCAACTTTTAGCTTTTCAAATTCTATCATCATTACTTAGCTAGATTCACTTCTTCTAAGCATACATGGTAACAAGCATTTAGATCAATCAACAAGTTATCTCATGTAACCTCATTTCACTTCTTACTCAATGCAGTACAAGGAATCAAGCAGTCTCATTAGCTGCGAGAAGCAGACGATTCGAATCGAGTTTTAACCTTGCAAGGTAAACCTAAACACACGGCATGTCAGGGTACTCCGACCCCACACATGACAACCGTCCCCATCGATTCCCCGTTCGCGTCCAGGCCTCACCGCCTTGGCATACAATGCTCCACTGACCCCGGCTGCCGCCGTGCAGTGGCCGCACTTGTACCCACCATAGCTAGCATGGGAGACCCAGTCTCAGGTCGCATGAGGGATAAAGTCCGCGCCCGGCTTCACTCAGGTACTAGGTTTACCGGTTACCATATTTCCCGGCATGTGCTTAGTACGTTCAAAAGCTTGACTCAGGTATCCACACATTAATCCTTAATTCTTTTTCCCGTCTCATGGACAAGACATCCTCCCTGGATCCAAGTCCATAGACCAACATATACCCCGTTATCAAGATGAATACAATCAATTCCTGACCTCGCGTGAGTGCTAGAAAAATCACTCGACTTCTACCGAGATCCTGATTAGCAAGCAGCTACTCGACCTAGTATGCTAGTATTCATCTCAAAAAGGAATCCTAAGTTCATGCAAACTAGAGGTTTCAAGCAACTCCTACACTTAAGTGCACATTGCAATCCTACAAGCATTAAGTGTAGTAAAGTAGCATATAATAATAGGTTATGCATATAAACCGGGGCTTGCCTTCAATTGCTGGGGCTGCAGGGAGATCCTCAATAGCAGCCTTTGAAGCCTGCTCCTGGTCCTCCTCTTGGACAGGTCCTTGCTCGGGGATGAGCACGTACTCTCCGTCGGCAAGATTACAATCTAATGAATGCAATGCGTAAGATATATGCATGATATGATACGTGCTTCTAGAAATTACAACTTTAAAGGTGTATGATCTTCTTGAGTTAAACAAGGTTACTTTACTTATGTAAGACCCTTAGGTGGTATACTTGGTAAATTGGTTTAAACTTAGTTAAGGTAAGTAGTGGATTCAATTTTTTGGGCTTTCACTGAATTCCTTTTAAGTCTTAGGGAGAATTGATAAGTTCTCAAGTTAGCCTTATTGGGGTGAGGTTTATTTCTTCTTCCCTTTTCTTTTATTCTTTTTAATGTTTTGGAGTGGGTTTGAACTACAAGTTGCTTTTATAAAATTTTAAAAATTCTGCAAAAATTACAGTGGCTTGGTACTAGTGTATGTTTCTATGTCTCAAAATTTGGGGATCAGGAAGTGAATAGTTTTCTCTGGACAAAATTATCAAATTCTAGGGCAGAAGGGGTGCTTTGAACTACAACTATTATTTAACAGTGGGTAATTTTCTAAAACTTATTTTTGCTGGTTTTTAGGTGTCATAACATGATTTGGTGCAAACTTCTAGCCATTAATACCTTTTAGTTAGTTTTCTATGGTTTTCTCAAGTTTCTAGCCACATGGGTGCTTTCTACTACCACTATATTTGAAAAATATCAAACAACAGAGTTCTTATTTTTCTTAGTTTTTGTTTTGTGCAAGAGCAATCATTCTGAAGTTTGGCATCTATTTGCTTAAGGGAAGGGGTGGTATGCATTATTTGAATCAAATGGCCTTTCTTTTAAATTATTAGCAATAGGTATGAGTTTGCTTCTTTTTCATGGGTTTGCATTTTTCTCTGGTAGTTTATCTCATCGTGGACTTAGCTAATTTTTGGTTGCCCATTATCACATTATTAGGGATTGTTAAAGAATTATTGGGAAAATGCCTTATTATCACTTTGTATTTATTTTCCTTACTTAAAAAGTTGGGCTGAGGTGCTCTTTATTTTTGTAGTGGGGCTCTGGGGGTTGTAAGTCCACTGGATTTTTATTAATCATTTTGGTTATAGTTTTGCCATTCTAATAATTTATTTTCAGTCTATATAAGACTAAATAAATCATCTTAATTTAAGACTGGTCCAAATTAATGGTCTCTGTATTTTTCCTAGGTTCTCTGTCACATAAGTAAACTAGGAAAAATAATCTTAATCACTGTTCATTAATTTCTAATGCCTTTCAAATTTTCTCTAAGTTTTGGACAAATTAGCTTTAAATGAATAATTACATCATAATTTCTAATGCTGGGGTTCCTACCTTTTTTAAACAGTGTCTAAATGAGGTTTAAACATCTACACATTTTCTTAAGTTCAGCACAGAAGAAAAACTAATTTTCCTTAATTAAACAAGGTTTGGTGGGTTTCTGTTTTTAATTTTAAACTCTAAAATTTAGAACAGAAAGCATATGGTTTATCATTTTTAAATGACAGTTCATAATATTCAGGAGCTAGCAAAATTGGTTTGACAACTTTTTATGAAGAATTCAGCAGGTTATGGATTTTCTAAGTTCTCTGGTTATTTTAAAAAGATTAACAGAAATGGTTTAATGGAAATCCACTTTGCACTGGGGTCCCTGGCGGGTTTTTAAGTTTTCCTCGCGAATCAGTCCTTAAGCTACTATTCACATGAGTCGCTGACGTTACAGAAAACCCCTCGGGTTCTACGGATCCTAACCCGAGGTCCTTCTTCTACCTCAAACAGTAACCGCGGCGGAAAAAAGGGCGGAGGGGCTTACCGGCGGCGAGATTGCTCCGGTGAAGTGGTCGAGGACGTAGGGGAGGTCTCGAGGATCACAACGAGGTGCGGGTCGCCGTCGGAGATGGCCGGAGTCGGTTGGTCCACGCGCGCAGGCGGGGATGCTCGTCGGCGGCGAGGAGTCCGGCCTGGTCACGGCGAGATAGAGCAATTGGATGGGTCAGAGAGGTTCACGGGATGCCAGAGAAGATATGAGTGCAAGGAATCGGTCGGAGACTCACTGGATAGCTCGGTCCACGCGCGGCGGCGGAAGACCGAAGTCCGGTGTGGTCGATCTCGGGCCTCCGGTGAAGTCCGGCCGGGTCCGCGGGCTTGGCAAGTTTCACGGGCTTCTGGCGGAGCTAGCCGAAGCACTGGCTTGCCCAGAGGATGGCTGGGGTGGGCTGGCCACGATGGCCGAGGCTCTGGCGGCAATGGCGGGCGGAATTGAGCTCGCCGGAGCTAAGGGGAGGGGGCTGGCCGGTGAGGGTGAGTGCGGGGCGAAGTGAGGTGCGCCTGGGGAGGCTTTATAGGTGCGGGCGGGCACGGCCGAGGGCGTGGGCGCGCGGCGGACTTGACCGGACGCCGGGGCGAGCGCGCGCGCGGGTTGGGCGAGCTCTGGCGTGCCGACCAGGGTCGAACACGTGTGCCCGTGCGTTCTGCCCAAGTTCTGGCGCGTGTGGTCGCTCATCCGAGCCTGCTCTCGCCTTGGTCAGTGCACAAAACCTCTTCTCCTCCCTACAAGCTACCATTCTTGTGTGGGGGTCAAAGGATTTTGCCTACTGGTTGCAGAGATATGGAGCCAGGAAATCCGGTCTGTCTCCCTACTCAAACCCGAGGCAAATCCAAGGTTTTGTCGTGTCTAGGGCTCGCGTCCCAATGCCATCTTCTGGCACACGACAGAGGGGTTAGTTAGACACAATTTTGTCAATGGGGCCATTAGGATTCGAGTTGGGGATCAAGGTGAACATCCCTGATCTTTGGCTCAAGGTCTGAATTTCAGAATTCTGAAATTCAGAATTCCCATTAAGTCCCCACATGAGAAGCTTGATTTGGGGTTTTTCTTGAGTTATTTTGGCTAAGCTTTCTCAACCTTTCTTGTTGCTCATTAAATATACTTCAATTTTTATAATTGGCTCAAGTCAAAATTTTAAACTTTTCATCCCCTTTTTCTTACTTTCCTGAATTTAGCTTATGGGGCTCACTTAGGGTTTTTCATTAGGGTTGTACATTCTTATCTTTTTAAAAGACTCAATTGTTTGGATCATGATACTTTTAAGTATATACTTGGTGAATCTTTTAGTACTTAAGTTATTTGATGCTCATGCTTACTTTGGTTCACATAAAATGATGGTTCTTGGTTTGGCATTTGAGAGAAACCCTAGGTGACACTGGGGTGTCACATTGGACACCGCTGCGTCCGGGCGTCGGTGGTCCACTCAGGGGTTCGCGCTGGTCGGGTATATCTCACCGGAGTGCTCGGAGAGTAGCCCACACCTTTTTTTTCTCTAGCGTCGGTTAAGCGGCTGCGTGCAGTCCTGCATGGCCTAGCCAAACGCATGCATGCGTGTAAGGAAAAAGAAATTGCAGCGCAGGGAGAAGAGAGAGATGGGGGCAGTTCCCAATGCGCGGCTCCGTCTTTGGCAGTCTATGCAATGCGGTGCCCTCCTCTATCTCTTTCGTATTTGATTTGATTTGTCCAGAGGACAATCTCTGCGCCGCGCGTAAACAACGCCAGAAGAGTCGTCGTCCTTGACCGTCCTGTAAAGGCGGACTGATCCCTTGTGCGGTTGGCAGTTGCACGCATGACCGCATGCAGCGGATCCTACAACTGATCCATGCATCTTGATCGCATACGCCCGATTGGCTGTCTTCCGGTAAGCGGCGGATGGGGGCAATAAAAATGGATCTATCGGACCTAAAGAAAACAAAGGAAAATGCTTTGCTATTGTTAAGGATTTGTTACACCCACATTTATGGTTAAAAAGTTGACGCAAATTATTTCTCAATCAGAGTTGACTTACCATACGAACCTACACCGTAAATGTTGGTACTATTTTAATTTATATGCATGCCCCATGTTATTCATTTTATTTGTTCTCTATTGCAAATTATAAATAGAATAAAGCATGTTTTATATATTAATTTCTACCCTAATTAATTATTTCTTGTCATAAATAATTAGTAGAAATTTGCATGCTTAAATATGGGGAAATACCTTTTATACCTGATGTGTCATGTTCATGCATTAAATTTGTTATTTATTTTTTTTCTGCTTTTATTTCCATAGTAAATAAATAGCAGAAAATTATTAAAAATGCATGTGAAGGTTATATTGTGTATACTCAAATTGCTCTGAACATTTGCTATGTGTTGAGCCTTCGGACACACATCGGGCGATTAAATTGTATAGTGGGTATATAGATGTGCCGATCAGGTTACATTATTAATCGGCTGAGTTAAGACATTAGCTAAGCATTGGCTGCGCCCTGGCAACACGACGTAGTATTTGTGTCGTACGAACTTGGCTGCGTCATGTGATTGCTATGTAGCACTCTCGTTTATTCGGACAGCTCCCGTTGAGTCGACCCACCATCATTGAGTCGCGTATTTTTCGCATGCCCTATAGGCACTGTCTGTATACCGTGATCATTGAGTCACAATTGTGCCTGTTGCGCACGTTGCGTGGACTTATCGTGTATCCTGATTACCAAGCCATAATTGTGCCTGTTGCGCTTATTATGAAGGCTTGTTGTGTTGTCGTGGCCCTGATGGCCGCACACGCGTTGACGCCAGATACGCTAGAGCTTGTACTCGCGTGGATTGTGGTGAGTTATTCAAGGCCCTGAAGTCATATTATGCACAACCTTCCTAATTTTTTTATTTGGCTCTATATTTTATTTGATTGTGTTGTGTGACATCATATATTTATATATATCGCCAAGTGGCCATAACAGCTGTATCAAGCTCTATAGTGCTTGGAAATCTGAGAAATTAAATTGAAATACAATTAAACACAGATAAGTTAATTTTCTGCTCTTTCCTCATGCATAAAGTTTTACCCGAAGTAACCCAAAGATATATAATATAATGCATGAAAGCCTTTTTGACATAGAAGACATCACAAATTGGGATTCTATTAATAAGCAAAAGGCCTTATCAAATAATTTAAGACTATAAATCTCAGCCATACATTGTTCAACCTGATGTTAGCACATTGCTCTCTTTGTCGTTAAATGACATGAAGCAAACTATGAGATAAAAGGACATGTAATCGCCAGCAACACGAAGTTGCGAGTATACCGAGAGGTTATTCTAATAAAAATTTCACTATGTTGATGTGAAAACCATAGTGTGTTCCCGTCGAACCACTTTACTCGTTCTATCTAGAACCTCTATGCTTGTGTCGCATACATCTCTCGGAATTGTAAATACTTATAGTCACTGAATCGACTCGGGATAGTCCTTTGACAAGTTTGGTATACATTGTAAGCTAAATGGTAAAGGCTGGTCCTGAATGGACACATACTTGGGGTTTATGTAGCCGAACTACACCGAATTCCACCCTTTGGCATGCTTACCATTATCTACCTCCGATCTACCAGAAGTGAGAAGAGTAGACAAATAACTATGAAATCCTACATCACCATAGAACTTGAAGCTAAATTAGACATTAACATGTTCTTGGTCCTTGGAGCAGAAGAGTCATATGTCTTGACCACTAGACTACTAGTGATGATAATTTGTGATAGAAATATGAAGATCTTGTAGAGACCTATTGTATCCTCTCTACTCATGATGATTTCTTCGTATGAGAGCAGTACTATCTGTTGTTGAAGATGGATCCTAGGCGGATACCAGTCTTGTTTCATTCTTGCCAAGCAGTTATCATCATTTGCTTCATCAAAAGCTAGTTATATGGTGATTTTCCCAGATAAAATAAATTCTTGGCCTTGTCTGTTCTATTCCAAAGCTTCTCTTTTTGCTGAACAATGAAGAGATCGAAATAATGCTATATAGAACAATTTGGTATATAATATGAGGAGAAATATTTGCCCTGCTGGCAGCACCACAAATTATTAACTATTGTTATAAATTCTCTCTCAAAATTATAATACCTAAAAATGTTGCATAAATTGATACCCGATTTCATATCGGTATGAGTAATTGGGTAACCCATGGGCAATAATAAAACGAGCTGGACTATATATCTCTGCATATAAAAATCTCTGCTTGGCAGCATTGGCCTGATGTCGTGCACTTTACCACCATTATATACGCACATATTCTCCTATGTGCTTGAAAGCACAATGTAACCAATGAATGTCCTTGTGAGCGCTAGACTCTGATGGTCATTTGACTTGTTGATCTGAAGTCAACTACTAGCTCCAAACGATGAATGGTATGCATGAGCCCCTGAAGGACCCTTCTGGATAACATAGTGTTGCGCATATCAGTCTAAATCTTAATGATTGACTGTGTATTTGGTAATAAAAACAATAAGTTTGCAAAATTGTAACCATGAAGCAACTTGTTGTTGCGTGTCTTGCTGGAAGTTGAGACTAATCCTTCACGATGAAGGACAAATATGTAGTATTCATGCCACTACATTAATCTAAGTCCAAAGCTTACTGCATAAAACCCCTATATGTAATGTGCGTAAGATTTCCCAAATAAATCACCACAATAGCATACATTGGCCACAACTGGATGATTGTGGTTGGGGATTTTATCTGTATGCTTTTTAGAACATCTCGGCATTAGGGGGAGGAATGCCCATATAGTATAATGCCTCAATATTCTATTAAACGCACAAAAGCCAAACTGAACCTGTCATTCGGTGTGTACTCCTGTGTATATGGAGTTTGCTAGAAATCTGAGAGCACCTAGAGGGGGGGGGGTGAATAGGTGATCCTGTAAAACTTGAAACTTAAGCCACAAAAACTTGGTTAAGTGTTAGCACAATAATCGCCAAGTGGCTAGAGAGGAGTCAAAACACAATAACCACAAGAGATCAATCACGGAGATGGCACGGTGGTTATCCCGTGGTTCGGCCAAGACCAACGCTTGCCTACTCCACGTTGTGGCGTCCCAACGGACGAGGGTTGCAATCAACCCCTCTCAAGCGGTCCAAAGACCCACTTGAATACCACGGTGTTTTGCTTGCTTTTCTTAATCCCGTTTGCGAGGAATCTCCACAACTTGGAGCCTCTCTCCCTTACACTTAAAGTTCACAAAGAAGCACAGAGCAAGGGAGGGATTAGCAACGCACACAAGACACAAAAATCAGAGTGTCAATACGCACACAAGTCGCAACAAGAGCTCACAACGCAACCCAATGAGTTCACAACTCCACTAGAGCTCTATATGCTATCACAAAGAAACAAATGCGCGGAATTGAGGTCTTGGTGCTTAGGAATGTTGTAAGAATGCTTAGTGTACTCCTCCATGCGCCTAGGGGTCCCTTTTATAGCCCCAAGGCAGCTAGGAGCCATTGAGAACATTCCTGGAAGGCAGATCTTGCCTTCTGTCGACTGGCGCACCGGACAGTCCGGTGCACCACTGGACACTGTCCGGTGCAGATCTCCTTCCTTACTTGGCGAAGCCGACCGTTGGAGTCTGAGAGCTATTGGCGCACCGGACACTGTCCGGTGCACACCGGACAGTCCGGTGCACCAATGTGACCGTTGGCTCGGCCACGCGTCACGCGCGGAATACTCGGCCGATCGTTGCCCCGGCTGACCGTTGACTCACCGGACAGTCCGATGCACCACCGGACAGACCGGTGAATTTTAGCCGTACGCCGTTGATGGTTTCCCGAGAGCGACGAGTTCGCCTGTGAATGGCCCACCGGACAGTCCGGTGCACCACCGGACCGACCGGTGAATTATAGTCGTACACCGTCGTCGAAGTCCCGAGAGCAGTAAGTTCGCCAGAGCCAGCCTGGCGCACCGGACACTGTCCGGTGCACCACCGGACAGTCCGGTGCACCCAGACCGAGCAGACTTTGGCTGAACAAAGCCATCTCATTTCCAATTCAATCTTTCCTATTTCCAGTACTTAGACACAATACATTTGTCGGCGTTTCGAGACCGGGGGGTCCCTGAGCCGACGAGTGAAGTGTTGCCGCGTGCCCCAGCCCAGATGGGTCGACGCGAGGCCGAACGCGAAAGGGGGGGAAGTGAGGTGACCGGAGATGGGCGTGAGAGAGGTGGAAATCCCGTGGCCTTCGTGTTCGTCCCACGCCCAGGTCGGGTGCGCTTGCAGTAGGGGGTTACAAGCGTCCACACGGGGGAAGGAGCGAGCGGCCTCACGCGAGCGCCCGTCTCGTCCTCGTCCCCGTGCGGCCAACCCTCTCTAAGAGGGCCCTGGTCCTTCCTTTTATAGGCGTAAGGAGAGGGTCCAGGTGTACAATGGGGGGTGTAGCAGAGTGCTATGTGTCTAGCGGAGGAGAGCTAGTGCCCTAAGTACACGCCATCGTGGCGGCCGGAGAGATTTTGGCGCCCGGTTTGTGTGATGTCGTGGCCATCGGAGGAGCGCTGGAGCCTGGCGGAGGGACATATGTCGGGGCCATCGAGTCCTTGCTGACGTCCTCTTGCTTTCGTAAGGCGGCCGAGAGCCGCCATCGTTAGGGAACATGCGGGGCACCATCATCGCCTATCTGGCGGAGCGAGCCAGATGGGACGCCGGTCTTGTTCCCCATAACCTGAGTCAGCTTGGAGTAGGGTAATGATGGCGCCTCCTGTTGACGTGGCCGGTCCGCGCCCTAGGTTGGGCGATGTGGAGGCTCCTCCGAGGTCGAGGTCGAGTCCGTCTTCCGTGGCTGAGGCCGAGTCCGAGCCCCTAGGTCGGGCGAGGCGGAGGCCGTTGGCTGAGGCCAGGGCGGAATTTGAGTCCTGGGGTCGGGCGAAGCGGAGTTCGTCATCTTCTGGGGCTGAGCCCGAGTCCGAGCCCTGGGTCGGGCGGAGCGGAGTTCGCCGTCTTCCGGGGCTTAGCCCGAGTCCGAGCCCTGGGTCGGGCGGAGCGGAGTTCGCTGTCTTCCGGGGCTTAGCCCGAGTCCGAGCCCTAGGTCGGGCGGAGCGGAGTTCGCCGTCTTCCAGGGCTTAGCCCGAGTCCGAGCCCTGGGTCGGGCGGAGCGGAGTTCGCCGTCTTCCGGGGCTTAGCCCGAGTCCGAGCCCTGGGTCGAGCGGAGCGGAGTTTCCTATGGTGTGCGGCCGGGCCTGACTGCCTTTCAGCCTCACTCTGTCAAGTGGCACCGCAGTCGGAGCAGCGCAGGCGGCGCTGTCTTTCTATCAGACCGGTCAGTGGAGCGGCGAAGTGACGGCAGTCACTTCGGCTCTGTCAGCTGAGGGGCGCGCGTCAGGATAAAGGTGTCAGGCCACCTTTGCATTAAATGCTCCTGCGATTTGGTCGGGGTTGCTTCTTGGCGAAGACAGGGCCTCGGGCAAGCCGGGAACGTGTTCGCCGCTGGAGGGGGGCCTCGGGCGAGGTGGAGATCCTCCGGGGTCGGCTGCCCTTGTCCGAGGCTAGGCTCGGGCGAGGCGTGATCGAGTCCCTCGAATGGACTGATCCCTGACTTGATCGAACCCATCAGGCCTTTGCATCTTTATGCTGATGGGGGTTACCAGCTGAGAATTAGGAGCCTTGAGGGTACCCCTAATTATGGTCCCCGACAGTAGCCCCCGAGCCTCGAAGGGAGTGTTAGCACTCGCTTGGAGGCTTTCGTCGCACTTTTTTGCAAGGGGACCAGCCTTTCTCGGTTGCGTTTTGTTTCGGTGGGTGTGCGCGAGCGCACCCGCCGGGTGTAGCCCCCGAGGCCTCGGAGGAGTGGTTTGACTCCTCCGAGGTCTTAACGCCTCGCGCAATGCTTCGGCTGGTCTGGTCGTTCCCTCATGCGAGCTGGCCGTAGCCCGGGTGTACGGTCGGGTCCCAAGTTCTCGGGCTGGTATGTTGACGCTGTCAACGGTTTGGCCGGAGCCGGGTTTGCGAGAGCAGCCCCCTAGCCTCTGCACAGGGCGAGAGGGCGATCAGGGACAGACTCGACTTTTTTACATACGCCCCTGCGTCGCCTTTCCGCAAGGAGGGGGGGAGAGCGCCATGTTGCCCTCGGTGGGCGCCGAACATGGTGCCTCCGGTGAGCTGCAGGCGGGTGATCCGAGCGGACGTCCGTGCCCCATTCGTTAGGGGTCGGCTAGAGGCCCAGAGGCGCGCCCAAAAGTACCTGCGGGCGATCTGCCGGACCCGGTCCCCTGGTGACGGGGTCCGAGGGCTCGATGCCTCCCTCCGATGGGATTCCGTTACAAGATCGTTCCCGCTGGTCTCGGAAATGTCCTAGGGTACCTCGGGAGCGCAGCCCGAGCCTTGGTTATGTATCGAACGTACCCATGGTCATCCCTCGCTCTGTGTCTGAGGTGGCTGTGAACCCTTCGGGGGCCAGCCTTCGAACCCCTGATCAGTAGTGGGCGCGGAGCCCGAGTAGCCTGAGGCGGCCGTTGAACCCTTCCGAGGGGCCGGCCTTCGAACCTCTGACCAGTAGTGGGTGTGGAGCCCACGTGCTCTGAGGCGGCTGTTGAACCCTTCCGAGGGGCCAGCCTTCGAACCTCTGATCAGTAGGGAGGCTCGGAGCCTGGTTCCTTCACAGGGAAGGATCCTTTTCGGGGTATCCCCCTTTCCCGGTCCCTGTTGCAAGAGAGAGAAAGAGGAAAAAAGGAAAAGGATACGAAATCGAACGACGCGGCGTACCTTTTTTGACGCGGTCATTATGGCGAAGGCGAAGCGTCGCTCGCTTCTCCTGCCAGAGGCACCGCCTGTCCCGCCGTGGAGTTAATGCGACGAGGCGAGTGGTTCGCAGGGCAGCCGTTGCGCGTGCGCGAGCCGTTCGAGGAACGGAACACGGGTGCGTTGTCTTCACGCAGTGAGAGAGGGTTCTCTCGCTGCCCCCGGATGGGACGTAAGCTTGGTTGACGACGTGACCGCTGCTCCTGCCCGCCTGCCACCGCCATTACTGCCGGCCCGTTTTCGGCCGCATTGACCGTCGCGCCAGGCTGGAGCCGCTGGGTCGTGCGCTGGGTCGCCTCGAGTCGCAGTATTGGTTCCGCAGTTGAGGAGGCGCGGTGGTGGCGCAGGTGGCGGTGCGGTTGCATGCACGAAGCATTCGGCGCGCCGGTTGCATGACGCATGGGTCTGGGCCTCTGTGCCGGGCGTGTTGGGAGTCGGAGAAGCGCGCCCACTTGGCGTGGTTGCATGCCGCCTGCACGGTTGCCCGCCCTTTCGCCCGCTGGTCTGGGAAAAAGTGGAGAGCCGCTTGTAACCGCTGGGCGGTTGCACGCACCGCGCACGGCGGTTTGGCTTCTTCTGCTCTGGGCCGGCTTGCATGACGTGTGGGACCCAGCCCCCGCACCGTAGGGGGAGGACCTTGGAGCGTGTTGGAGAAGACTCAGCCCACGACGGCTGGGGACGCAAGTAGGGAGAGTCGCCTTTAAAAGGAGGGTGACCCTCTTGGAAGGCGACCGTGTCTTCGCGCTCCCTTATGCATCGTGTCTTTCCATCTTCCAAGCCCCCGGATGGGGGACATCCGCCGTCTTTCCGCTTCGTCGTTGGAGGAACGCAACTCTGCGGGAGTTGGTACCTTTCAGCCGTCGTTCGGCTTCAAGGATTTTTATCATGCAGCTCGGCTGCATCCCCTCGCCGGTGGTCACCCAAGACGGTGACCTCCAGCTTGACGGCGGGGAGAAGTGAACCGGGCTGTGGCCTCTGCCCCTCCCTCAGCTTCAAGGATCTTCATCATCAGTGCTGGGGAGGGGAGTGTGCCGAGTTGGGGTCGGTCCCTGCGCGGGCGGCGGCCCGCTCCTTCCCTCAGTGATCGGGGGGAAGGGTGTTCGCCGTTCGTGGCGTTGGCAGCTGCCGCGTGCTCGGCTCTTTGAGCCGAGTGGCTTCGGAGCCGCTCCCGGTGCCGCCTTCCGCCACGGCAGCCAGAAGAGGTTCCTCCGCCGGTGAGCTAGCCGGTGCCGCCCACGGACTGACCTTCAACTCTATGGCCTTCTGCCCGTCCTTGCCTCTTGAGTTAGGGGCATGGGCGAGGGCCTCATGGCAGCAGCATCCGCCCTGAGGTCATCGCTGCCGCTGTTCGGCCCTCCGGAGCAGAAGTCGTCGTCGTCGCCGCTGCTGGGGCGGGCGACGGCGAGCCGTTCGTCGGTCTTCTGTTGCTCCGCAGGCCCCCCAATCACGTGGGGTTGTTCGTACCTACAGAGGTGGAACCGGAGTTTCGTTTGTAATGGCACTTTGAGTGCCGGTGTTCTGTTCATTGCGGCTGTCGGGGCCTGAACATGTATGTATTTTCGGCGCGGAGCCGTGTTTTTTCTTCATTTCGAGCACTAAGACTCGCCTGTTGGTTGTCTGAACCGCTTCACCAAGCGTGAGTCGCCCCGTGTAAAGGTGACGAGTGAGGTATCCGTATCCCGGAGGCGTAGGAGTCCCTCGGCTCGGTTAGCCTCGTTGTCCGAGGCTTCCCTTGCTTAGTTAGAGGAAACCCTCGGCCGCTCTTCGATGAGCCGAGGCCAGGGGTAGCGGTGCTAGCGTGAACAGAGGCATAGTTGGCTCGAAAAGAAGACCAGGTCGGCCGGAGCCTAGCCGGGTCGTCTGTTAGCGGGACCGACGCCGGAATTGACCTGCCGAGGCCTCGGGCCGGGCTGATGTCCTTGGGGGACAGCTAGCCGAGGCCCCGGGGTGACCGGCCGAGCCGCCTGCTCGGGCCGTATTCTTGGAGAAGACCCTGGCGGCGATGGCCCGGGCTTGGTGATGACGTTGTCCTTCAGAGCGGAGACCCTTGGACCGTGTCGCCGTCCGAGGCTAGGTCGGACCTCGCCAAAGGTGTCGTCGACGCCGAGGGTGCTACCGCTCCCTTTAGCCATCAAGATCCGAACGTGCAGGATCGGATTATCTTGTAGCGTGTGTTTTCTGCGGCCGCCGAGGCCGAAACACACCCTCGCCGTATTGTAAAGCCGCGTCTCCTTTCCTCTTGTTTCGAGTATCTGGACTTTTTTGTCGGTAACAGAACTGTTTGTGCGAGCGAGAGTTGCTTCTCACGGAAGGCGATGAGTGAGGTATCCGTATCCCGGAGGCGTAGGAGTCCCTCGGCTCGGTCGGCCTTGCCGCTTACGCGCACTCTTACCCGTCCATGGGGTTCTGTCACCGACGCAGTCGAGAAGGCTCGAAGAATCGCTCCGGCAGAAGAGCTTCCGAACGTGAAGACTTGTTCGGTCCGCGGAATCACTTATCCGAACGTGAGTTACTTATGGCAGAAGGTGATGAGTGAGGTATCCGTATCCCGGAGGTGTAGGAGTCCCTCGGCTCGGTCAGCCTTGGCTGCTTACGTGTACTCCGTCGTTTTTAGGATCCACTTTCGAAGTAGTCGAAAAGCACGAAAGACATTCCAGCAGAAAAGATCTTTTTTCGAGGAAAATTTCGACGCAGAGGGGGTTCCCCCCTTTTAGCCCCCAAGGGAGGGTCGGGCTTTGCCGAGGCAAGGCTGACCCTTCCTTGATGACTAAACTTTGCGTGAGAGCGAGGTATATGAACAACTTGAAAACATCTTAAGGGTAGAAGCGACGTAGCTGTTGGATGTTCCAAGCGTTGCTGTAGACCTCGCCTTGACTGTTGGCCAGCTTGTATGTTCCTGGTTTTAGAACTTTGGCGACGACGAACGGCCCCTCCCAGGGGGGCGTGAGCTTGTGTCGACCTCGGGCGTCTTGTCGTAGCCGAAGCACCAGGTCGCCCACCTAGAGGTCTCGAGACCGGACCCCTCGGGCGTGGTAGCGTCGCATGGACTGCTGGTACCGCGCCGAGTGTAGTAAGGCCTTGTTCCGAGCCTCTTCCAGCTGGTCCAGCGAGTCTTCTCGACTAGCTTGGTTGCTTTGGTCGTCATAGGCCCTCGTCCTCGGGGAACCGTATTCCAGGTCTGTGGGCAAGATGGCCTCGGCCCCATAGACTAGAAAGAACGGCGTGAAGCCCGTGGCTCGGCTCGGTGTCGTTCTCAGGCTCCAGACCACCGAGGGGAGTTCCTTCATCCATTGCTTGCCGAACTTGTTGAGGTCATTGTAAATCCGAGGCTTAAGTCCTTGTAGAATCATGCCGTTGGCACGCTCTACTTGCCCATTCGTCATGGGATGAGCCACGTCGGCCCAGTCCACCCGGATGTGGTGATCCTCGAAGAAGTCCAGGAACTTTCTGCCGGTGAACTGGGTGCCGTTGTCGGTGATGATGGAGTTCGGGACCCCGAAACGATGGATGATGTTGGTGAAGAACGCCACCGCCTGCTCGGACCTGATGCTGTTCAGGGGTCGGACCTCGATCCACTTGGAAAATTTGTCGATGGTGACCAACAGGTGCGTGTAGCCCCCGGGTGCCTTCTGCAAGGGGCCGACGAGGTCCAGACCCCACACAGCAAAAGGCCATGTGTTGGGTATCGTCTGCAGAGCCTGAGCGGGCAGGTGGGTCTGCCTTGCATAGAACTGACACCCTTCGCAGGCGCGGACAATTCTAGTGGCGTCGGCCACCGCCGTTGGCCAGTAGAAACCTTGTCGGAAAGCATTTCCGACAAGGGCTCGAGGTGCTGCGTGGTGGCCGCAAGCCCCCGAGTGTATTTCTCGTAGGAGTTCCTGACCTTCAGTGGTGGAGATGCATCGCTGGAGGATGCCTGAAGGGCTACGGTGGTAGAGCTCCTTCCCTTCTCCCAGCAAGACGAACGACTTGGCGCGCCGCGCCAACCGCCGAGCTTCGGTTCGGTCAAGGGGTAGCTCTCCTCAGTGGAGATATTGCAGGTACGGGGTCTGCCAGTTTTGATCAGGCGTGACCCCGCTTTGCTCCCCCTCGACGCGCAGCGTCTCGCCCTCGGGGGCCGAGGGTACCTCGGGCCGAACCGAGGGTGCCTCGGGCCGAGCCGTGGGTGCCTCGGACTGTGCCGAGGATACCTCGGGCTGGGCCAAGGGCGCCTCAGGCTCGGGCACGTCGTCGATCTTGACGGAGGGTTGATGCAGATCTCGGGAGAAGACGTCCGGGGGAACCATTGTTCGCCCCGAGGCTATTTCAGCCAGCTCGTCCGCAGTCTCGTTGTAGCGCCGAGCGATGTGGTTGAGCTCGAGCCCGTAGAACTTGTCTTCCAGGCGCCGAACCTCATCGCAGTAGGCCTCCATCTTCGGGTCGCGGCAGTGGGAGTTCTTCATGACTTGGTCGATGACGAGCTGCGAGTCACCGCGAGCATCGAGGCGTCGGACCCCTAGCTCGACGGCAATCCGCAACCCATTGACCAGAGCCTCGTACTCAGCTACATTGTTGGACGCCGGGAAGTGGAGGCGTAGCACGTAGCGTAGGTGCTTCCCGAGGGGCGAGATGAAGAGTAGGCCTGCGCCGGCTCCTGTCTTCATCAGCGACCCATCGAAGAACATGATCCAGAGCTCTAGTTGGATCGGAGCTGTTGGTAGCTGGGTGTCGACCCATTCAGCCACGAAGTCCGCCAAGACCTGGGATTTGATGGCCTTTCGAGGGGCGAACGAGATTGTTTCGCCCATGATTTCCACCGCCCACTTTGCAATCCTACCCGAAGCCTCTCGGCAATGGATGATCTCCCCCAGGGGGAAGGATGACACCACAGTTACCGGATGAGACTCGAAGTAGTGTCGCAACTTCCGCCGTGTCAGGATCACCGTGTACAGCAGCTTCTGAACTTGTGGGTAGCGGATTTTGGTTTCAGACAGTACCTCGCTGACGAAGTAGACTGACCTCTGAACGGGCAATGCATGCCCCTCTTCTTGCCTCTCGACCACAATCGCGGCGCTAACCACCTGAGTGGTCGCGGCGACGTAGACCAAGAGGGCTTCTCCGGCAGCTGGGGGCACCAAGATAGGCGCCTTCGTGAGGAGCGCCTTCAGGTTCCCGAGGGCTTCCTCGGCCTCAGGGGTCCAAGTGAAGCGCTCGGCCTTCCTTAAGAGGCGGTACAGGGGTAGACCTCTTTCACCGAGGCGTGAGATGAAGCGGCTCAGAGCCGCGAGACACCCCATGACCCTCTGTACGCCTTTCAAGTCCTAGATGGGCCCCATGCTGGTGATGGCTGCGATCTTCTCCGGGTTGGCTTCGATGCCCCGCTCGGAGACGATGAACCCCAAGAGCATGCCTCGGGGCACCCCGAAGACACACTTTTCGGGATTGAGCTTGACACCTTTCGCCTTGAGACATCGGAATGTCACTTCAAGGTCGAAAAGGAGGTCGAAGGCTTTCCTCGTCTTAACTACGATGTCATCGACGTAGGCCTCGACCGTGCGGCCAATGTGCTCGCCGAACACATGGTTCATGCACCGCTGGTACGTCACGCCCGCATTCCTCAAGCCGAACGACATGGTGACATAGCAGTACATGCCGAAGGGTGTGATGAAAGAAGTCGCGAGCTAGTCGGACTCTTTCATCCTGATTTGGTGATACCCTGAGTAGGCATCGAGGAAAGACAGGGTTTCGCACCCAGCAGTGGAATCCACGATCTGATCGATGCGAGGCAGAGGGTTGGGAACCTTCGGACATGCTTTGTTCAGACCAGTGTAGTCTACACACATCCGCCATTTCCCCCCTTTCTTTCTCACAAGCACAGGGTTGGCAAGCCATTCGGGATGGAATACCTCTTTGATGAACCCTGCCGCCATTAGCTTGTGGATCTCCTCGCCTATGGCTCTACGCTTCTCCTTGTCGAATCGGCGCAGAGGCTGCTTGACGGGTCGGGCTCCGGCTCGGATGTCCAGCGAGTGCTCGGCGACATCCCTCAGTATGCCGGGCATGTCCGAGGGACTCCACGCGAAGACGTCGGCGTTCGCGTGGAGAAAGTCGACGAGCACTGCTTCCTATTTGGGATCGAGCCCGGAGCCGATCCGGACTTGCTTGGAGGCATCGCTGCTAGGGTCGAGGGGGACGGACTTAACCGTCTCCGCTGGCTCGAAGTTGCCGGCATGACGCTTCACGTCTGGCACCTCCTTAGAGAGGCTCTCCAGGTCGGCGATGAGGGCCTCGGACTCGGTGAGGGCCTCAGCGTACTCCACGCACTCCACGTCGCATTCGAACGCGTGTTTGTACGTGGGGCCGACGGTGATGACCCCGTTGGGGCCCGACATCTTGAGCTTGAGGTAGGTGTAGTTGGGGACGGCCATGAACTTCGCGTAGCAGGGCCTCCCCAATACCGCGTGGTAGGTTCCTCGGAACCCGACCACCTCGAATGTCAGGGTCTCCCTTCGGAAGTTGGAGGGTGTTCCGAAGCAGACGGGAAGATCGAGTTGTCCGAGGGGCTGGACGCGCTTACCGGGGATGATCCCATGGAAAGGCGCAGCGCCCGCCCGGACCGAGGATAGATCGATACGCAGAAGCCCGAGGGTCTCGGCGTAGATGATGTTGAGGCTGCTGCCTCCGTCCATGAGGACCTTGGTGAGCCTGACGTCGCCGATGACGGGGTGGACGACGAGCGGGTATTTCCCCGGACTCGGCACATGGTGGGGGTGGTCGGCTTGGTCGAAGGTGATGGGCTTGTCGGACCAGTCTAGGTAGACTGGCGCCGCCACTTTCACCGAACGGACCTCCCGGCGCTCTTGCTTGCGGTGCCGAGCCGAGGCGTTCGCCGCTTGCCCGCCGTAGATCATGAAGCAGTCACGGACCTCGGGGAACTCTCCTGCCTGGTGATCTTCCTTCTTGTCGTCGTCGCGGGCCCTGCCACCCTCCGCGGGTGGCCCGGCCCTGTGGAAGTGGCGCCGAAGCATGACGCACTCCTCAAGGGTGTGCTTGACGGGCCCCTGGTGATAGGGGCACGGCTTCTTGAGCATCTTGTCGAAGAGGTTGGGACCTCCGGGGGGTTTCCGAGGGTTCTTGTACTCGGCGGCGGCGACAAGGTCTGCGTCGGCGGCGTCGTGTTTCGCTTGCGACTTCTTCTTGCCCTTCTTCCTGGCGCCGCGCTGAGCTGATGCCTCGGGGGCATCTTCCGATGGGCGGCCCTGGGGCTGCTTGTCCTTCCGGAAGATAGCCTCGACCGCCTCCTGGCCGGAGGCGAACTTGGTGGCGATGTCCATCAGCTTGCTCGTCCTGGTGGGGGTCTTGCGACCCAGCTTGCTAACCAGGTCGCGACAGGTGGTGCCGGCGAGGAACGCGCCGATGACATCCGAGTCGGTGATGTTGGGCAGCTCGGTGCGCTGCTTCGAGAATCGCCGGATGTAGTCCCGGAGAGACTCTCCCGGCTGCTGTCGGCAGCTTCGGAGGTCCCAGGAATTCCCGGGGCGCACGTACGTGCCCTGGAAATTGCCGGCAAAAGCTTGGACTAGGTCGTCCCAGTCGGAGATCTGCCCCGGAGGCAGGTGCTCCAACCAGGCGCGAGCGGTGTCGGAGAGGAACAGGGGGAGGTTGCGGATGATGAGGTTGTCATCGTCCGTTCCACCCAGTTGGCAGGCCAGACGGTAGTCCGCGAGCCACAGTTCCGGTCTCGTCTCCCCCGAGTACTTTGTGATAGTAGTCGGGGGTCAGAACCGGGTCAGGAACGGCGCCCGTCGTATGGCCCGGCTGAAGGCCTGCGGACCGGGTGGTTCGGACGAGGGACTCTGATCCTCCCCGCTGTCGTAGCGTCCCCCACGCCTGGGGTGGTAGCCTCGGCGCACCCTCTCGTCGAGGTGGGCCCGACAATCGCGGTGATGGTGCTCGTTGCCGAGGCGACCCGGGGCCGCAGGCGCTATGTTGCGCGTGTGCCCGGTGTAGACCGAGGCTTCCCGCATGAATCGGGAAGTCACGACACGATGTTTCGAGGGGTACCCCTGCCTTCGGGAGGTGGAGCTCTCGGCCCGCCGGACCGCGGCGCCTTCCAGGAGATCCTTGAGCTCTCCCTGGATTCGCCGCCCCTCGGTGGTTGATGGCTCCGGCATCGCGCGGAGGAGCATTGCTGCTGCAGCCAGGTTCTGGCCGACCCCACTGGATGCGGGTGGCGGCCTGACCCTGAAATCGTCGGCGATGCGGTGCTGGAAGCCCTGGGGTAGATGACGCATTTCTCCGGCCAGAGGTTGGCCCGCCCATGCCTGCCCGTCGTCCCGGCGGATTGGCTCAAGCGCCCCTGCTCCCTCGTCGAGCCTGGCCTGCACCCCGCGGATTTGCTCGAGTTGTGGGTCGTGACCCCCCGCCGGAACGGGGACCACAGCTAGCTCCCGCGGGATGTCAACGCGAGGCACCGGCCTAGGGAGATCACCGTCCTCCAGCATGCCGAGATGGTTGCCTTCGGAGGGACCCCCTAGATCGACGTGGAAACATTCGCGGCTCGGGCCGCAGTCCTCGTCGCCGAGGCTACGGCTACCATCGGAACAGTCGGAAAGGCGGTAGTCGCATGCGGTCATGAGGTCCCGCATGGCACTGGGGTTGCCAAGTCCGGAGAAATCCCAACAGAAGCTGGGCTCGTCGTCTTCCTCGGACCCAGAGGGCCCGTAGGTCGAGACGTCCGTCAGCCGGTCCCAAGGTGACCGCATACGAGACCCCAGAGGGTTCGGATTCACCTCTACGAAAGCGTCCGCCAAAGCGGAGCCGCTAGGCGGGTCGAGGCTAAATCCGAGAGGCATGGGATGGGAATCGGTCGGTACCTCTTGGTCGACGGGCGGTGATGAGGTCACGTCGGGGACTGACTGCACCGTCGTCTTAGGTACGAGGGCGACACCCAGCAAGCCTTTCGCGAGCGTGCTGGCGTCGTCCGTTTGCTCGGGATTGACGCGTCGCGGGGAGACAGCGCTCGTCTTCATCTCAAGCGCGAGGCCGATGCCCGGCGCGCCCCCCGTTGGAGTGCTGGCGTTGTCGACTCGCTCAACGGCCGACGAGGCGCCGCCTCCTGCTTGGCCTTGGTTGCCCCGCCTCCTCCTCCTCCGTCGACGGGGAAGAGGACGGGGCGAGCTCGAAGGTTGTTCTTCCACCACGCAGGGAAGACGTCGTCGATCCCACCGCCGGCGGGCGGACTGTCGGCCGCCATTGTCGCTGTCGCCCGGCGGTGGAAAGAGTATCATGTCGTAGCTGCCGTCGAGGGACATGAACTCAAGGCTCCCGAAACGGAGCACCGTCCCGGGCCGGAGAGGTTGCTGGAGACTACCCATCTGGAGCTTGACGGGAAGCTGTTCGTCAACACGCAGCAGACCCCTACCTGGCGCGCCAACTGTCGGCGTTTCGAGACCGGGGGGTCCCTGAGCCGACGAGTGAAGTGTTGCCTCGTGCCCCAGCCCAGATGGGTCGACGCGAGGCCGAACACGAAAGGGGGGGAAGTGAGGTGACCGGAGATGGGCGTGAGAGAGGTGGAAATCCCGCGGCCTTCGTGTTCGTCCCGCGCCCAGGTCGGGTGCGCTTGCAGTAGGGGGTTACAAGCGTCCACACGGGGGAAGGAGCGAGCGGCCTCACACGAGCGCCCGTCTCGTCCTTGTCCCCGTGCGGCCAACCCTCTCTAAGAGGGCCCTGGTCCTTCCTTTTATAGGCGTAAGGAGAGGGTCCAGGTGTACAATGGGGTGTGTAGCAGAATGCTATGTGTCTAGCGGAGGAGAGCTAGTGCCCTAAGTACACGCCATCGTGGCGGCCGGAGAGATTTTGGCGCCCGGTTTGTGTGATGTCGTGGCCGTCGGAGGAGCGCTGGAGCCTGGCGGAGGGACAGCTGTCGGGGCCGTCGAGTCCTTGCTGACGTCCTCTTGCTTTCGTAAGGGGGCCGAGAGCCGCTATCGTCAAGGAACGTACGGGGCACCATCATCGCCTATCTGGCGGAGCGAGCCAGATGGGACGCCGGTCTTGTTCCCCGTAGCCTGAGTCAGCTTGGAGTAGGGTAATGATGGCACCTCCTGTTGACGTGGCCGGTCCGCTCCCTAGGTTGGGCGATGTGGAGGCTCCTCCGAGGTCGAGGTCGAGTCCGTCTTCCGTGGCCGAGGCCGAGTCCGAGCCCCTAGGTCGGGCGAGGCGGAGGCTGTTGGCTGAGGCCAGGGCGGAATTTGAGTCCTGGGGTCGGGCGAAGCGGAGTTCGTCGTCTTCTGGGGCTGAGTCCGAGTCCGAGCCCTGGGTCGGGCGGAGCGGAGTTCGCCGTCTTCCGGGGCTTAGCCCGAGTCCGAGCCCTAGGTCGGGCGAAGCGGAGTTCGCCGTCTTCCGGGGCTTAGCTCGAGTCCGAGCCCTGGGTCGGGCGGAGTGGAGTTCGCCGTCTTCCGGGGCTTAGCCCGAGTTCGAGCCCTGGGTCGGGTGGAGCGGAGTTTCCTATGGTGTGCGGCCGGGCCTGACTACCTGTCAGCCTCACTCTGTCAAGTGGCACCGCAGTCGGAGCGGCGTAGGCGGCGCTGTCTTTCTATCAGACCGGTCAGTGGAGCGGCGAAGTGACGGCGGTCACTTCGGCTCTGTCAGCTGAGGGGCGCGCGTCAGGATAAAGGTGTCAGGCCACCTTTGCATTAAATGCTCCTGCGATTTGGTCGGGGTTGCTTCTTGGCAAAGACAGGGCCTCGGGCAAGCCAGAAACGCGTTCGCCGCTGGAGGGGGGCCTCGGGCGAGGCGGAGATCCTCCGGGGTCGGCTGCCCTTGTCCGAGGCTAGGCTCGGGCGAGGCATGATCGAGTCCCTCGAATGGACTGATCCCTGACTTGATCGCACCCATCAGGCCTTTGCAGCTTTATGCTGATGGGGGTTACCAGCTGAGAATTAGGAGCCTTGAGGGTACCCCTAATTATGGTCCCCGACAACATTAGTCCATAAAAACAATGTACTAAGTCTAGAAACATACCTTTTGACAAGATTTTCACTTTGTCCACCACTTTGCATAGATTAGCATAAAAACACTTGTGTTGGCACTCAATCACCAAAATACTTAGAAATGGCCCAAGGGCACATTTCCCTTTCAATCTCCCCCTTTTTGGTGATTTATGCCAACACGACATAAAGCAACTAGAACAAGTGCAATAACAATGCAAATGAACACTCAAAATTGTTTTGATTCATTTTTTACATATATGGATCACTCTTTGCCACCACTTGGTTTATTTTTGCAAATCAAACTCAAATTCCTATCTCTAAGTCAAATCCACTTGTAGAGACATAAAGAGAGGTATTCCAAAGGAAATTGATCAAGGATTTCAAAAACTCCCCCTTTTTCCCATAATCAACACTTCTCCCCACAAGAGGCCAACTTTTGACAAAAGAGACAAGAGTTTTGACAAACCAAAAGTTCTATTCTACTATTTTCAACAAACCAAAAGTTCTATTCTACTATTTTCAAAATTTCTCAAGTGGTAGCTGATCCATCTATTGCTTTGGCCTTTATTTTCTCCCCCTTTGGCATCAAGCACCAAAACGGGATCAATCTTGGCCACTTAACCCCATTGCCTCACCAAAATCTTCAAATAAGAATACAAAGGCAATAAGAGTACATGAGATGAACTTGGAATAAGTTACCCTCTCATCGGAGTGCAGTGGAAGTCTTTCATGGTCCAAGTCCATCTTTTCCCTTTCAAACCTCCTTTGAGACTAAATCAAGCAAGATCAAGCAAACGGTTAGTCTCAAAGGGTCAAGTTGTAGCACAACTCCCCCTAAATATGTGCATCACTTGCACAAGGACTTGTGAGGTCCGGGGAGAGATTGTACAACTTGAGCACCATAGTAAGCAACAAAATGCATAAGGAACATGATCAAAGGCATAATCACATGTATGCTATAAATCAATCCAAGTTCCACGAATCTAGGATATTTAGCTCACTACGCAGCCTGCAAAAGGTCTTTTCATCTAAAGGCTTAGTGAAGATATCGGCTAGCTGGTTCTCGGTGCTAACATGAAACACTTCGATATCTCCCTTTTGCTGGTGGTCTCTCAAAAAGTGATGCCGGATGTCAATGTGCTTTGTGCGGCTGTGCTCAACAGGATTTTCCGCTATTCGGATAGCACTCTCATTGTCACATAGGAGTGGGACTTTGCTCAGATTGTAGCCAAAGTCCCGGAGGGTTTGCCTCATCCAAAGTAGTTGCGCGCAACACTGTCCTGCGGCAACGTACTCGGCCTCAGCGGTGGATAGGGCAACGAAAGTTTGTTTCTTAGAATTCCACGACACCAGGGACCTTCCTAAGAATTGGCACGTCCCTGATGTACTCTTCCTATCGACCTTACATCCAGCATAGTCGGAATCTGAGTATCCAATCAAGTCAAAGTTAGACCCCTTTGGATACCAGATCCCGAAGCAAGGCGTAGCGACTAAGGGCTCGTTTGGCATAGCTCCAGCTCCTGATTCTAAGCAAGGATCTGGAGGAGCCATGCCAAACGAGTATTTTTTAAAACTGATTCTCGTGTGGAGCCGAAAGATTAAGAGTCGTTTTTGTGAAGAAAGGTGGGATCTAAAAAAACCTGCTCCACCCTCCCTTAAAACAGCTCCTCAACCAACCAAATATGAACCTCCCCTTAAAGTTTGATCGAAATTACCCGCAATTGCCATTAGACAAAAATATAACGAGCCAATTTATGGATTAAACATTTGAGACCATTTTATGCACTACTATGATGGGAATATTTTATATGTTATTGTTTCATAATTTTTTTTCGTATATGCATCCTACTTATTGGTTTGTAACAAAGTTGAACTGCAAAGGGTAAAACAGACAATCACCACAGACCACCAACTCTCAGCAGACAAGAATCAGTTTACTTGTCAAACGGTTTTAAAAATGATTCTGATTCTCTAGAAGAATCAGGAGGATCAACTCCTCACGAGGATCAGGATCTGGAGCTAAAGAAGCAGGAGCTGGAGCTTTGCCAAACGGGCCCTAAATATCGTAGAATTCGCTTCACAGCCACTAAGTGACATTCCCTTGGATCGGATTGAAATCTAGCACACATGCATACGCTAAGCATAATATCTGGTCTACTAGCACACAAATAAAGTAAAGATCCTATCATAGACCGGTATGCTTTTTGATCAACGGACTTACCTCCTTTGTTGAGGTCCGTGTGTCCGTCGGTTCCCATCGGAGTCTTTGCGGGCTTGGCGTCCTTCACCCCAAACCGCTTTAGCAAGTCTTGCGTGTACTTCGTTTGGGAGATGAAAGTTCCGTCCTTGAGTTGCTTCACTTGGAACCCAAAGAAGTAGTTCAACTCGCCCATCATCGACATCTCGAATTTGTGCGTCATCACCCTGCTAAACTCTTCACAAGACTTTTGGTTAGTAGAACCAAATATTATGTCATCGACATAAATTTGGCACACAAAAAGATCACCATCGCAAGTCTTAGTGAAAAGAGTTGGATCGGCTTTCCCAACCTTGAAAGCATTAGCAATTAAAAAGTCTCTAACGCATTCATACCATGCTCTTGGGGCTTGCTTAAGTCCATAGAGTGCCTTAGAGAGCTTACACACGTGGTCGGGGTACCGTTCATCCTTGAAGCTAGGGGGTTGCTCCACGTACACCTCCTCCTTGATTGGTCCGTTGAGGAAAGCGCTCTTCACATCCATTTGGTAAAACCTGAAAGAATGGTGAGCGGCATATGCTAGCAAAATACGAATTGATTCTAGCCTAGCCAGAGGAGCAAACGTCTCCTCAAAGTCCAAACCTGCGACTTGGGCATAACCTTTTGCCACAAGTCGAGCCTTGTTCCTTATCACCACCCCGTGCTCGTCCTGTTTGTTGCAGAACACCCATTTGGTTCGCACAACATTTTGCTTGGGACGAGGCACTAGTGTCCAAACTTCATTGCGCTTGAAGTTGTTGAGTTCCTCCTGCATGGCCAACACCCAGTCCGGATCTAGCAAGGCCTCTTCTACCCTGAAAGGCTCAATAGAAGAGACAAAGGAGTAATGCTCACAAAAATTAACTAATCTTGAACGAGTAGTTACTCCCTTGCTAATATCACCCAATATTTGGTCGACGGGATGATCCCTTTGAATCGTCGCTCGAACTTGGGTTGGAGGTGCCGGTTGTGCTTCTTCCTCTTCAACTTGGACATCCTGTGCTCCCCCTTGATCACACGCCTCCATTTGAGGTACCTGTTCGTCATCTTGGGTTGGAGGATGCACCATTGTTGAGGAAGAAGGTTGGTCTTGCTCCTTTTGTTCCAGTGGCCTCACATCTCCAATCGCCATGGTGCGCATTGCGGCCGTTGGAACGTCTTCTTCATCTACATCATCAAGATCAACAACTTGCTCTCTTGGAGAGCCATTAGTCTCATCAAATACAACGTCGCTAGAGACTTCAACTAAACCCGATGATTTGTTGAAGACCCTATACGCCTTTGTATTTGAATCATACCCTAATAAAAACCCTTCTACAGCTTTGGGAGCAAATTTAGAAGTTCTACCTTTCTTCACAAGAATATAACACTTGCTCCCAAATACACGAAAATAAGACATATTGGGTTTGTTACCAGTTAGCAGCTCATATGAAGTCTTCTTGAGGAGGCGGTGAAGATAGACCCTGTTGATGGCGTGGCAAGCCGTGTTCACGGCTTCTGACCAAAAGCGCTCGGGGGTCTTGAACTCTCTAAGCATTGTCCTCGCCATATCGATGAGTGTCCTGTTCTTCCTTTCTACCACACCATTTTGCTGTGGTGTGTAGGGAGCGGAGAACTCGTGCTTGATCCCTTCCTCCTCAAGGAACTCCTCCACTTGAAGATTCTTGAATTCGGACCCGTTGTCGCTCCTTATCTTTTTCACTTTGAGCTCAAACTCATTTTGAGCTCTCCTTAGGAAGCGCTTGAGGGTCCCTTGGGTTTCAGATTTATCCTGCAAAAAGAATACCCAAGTGAAGCGGGAAAAATCATCAACTATAACAAGACCATACTTACTTCCTCCTATACTTAGATAGCCGACGGGTCCGAAGAGGTCCATATGAAGCATCTCCAAGGGTCTTGATGTGGTCATCACATTTTTGGTGTGATGAGAGCCTCCCACCTGTTTCCCTGCTTGACAAGCTGCACAAGGTCTATCTTTTTCGAAATGTACATTAGTTAGACCTATCACGTGTTCTCCCTTTAGAAGCTTGTGGAGGTTCTTCATCCCCACATGTGCTAAGCGGCGATGCCACAACCAGCCCATGCAAGTCTTAGCCATTAAGCATGCATCTAGACCGGCCTCTTCTTTTGCAAAATCAACCAAATAAAGTTTGCCGTCTAGTACACCCTTAAAAGCTAGTGAACCATCACACCTTCTAAAGACAGACACATCTACATTTGTGAATAGACAATTATATCCCATATTGCATAATTGACTAACGGATAACAAGTTATATCCAAGAGACTCAACTAAAAACACATTGGATATAGAGTGCTCGGACGAAATAGCAATTTTACCTAACCCTTTTACCTTGCCTTGGTTCCCATCACCGAATATTATTGAATCTTGGGGATCCTTGTTCTTGACGTAGGAAGAGAACATCCTCTTCTCTCCCGTCATGTGGTTTGTGCATCCGCTGTCGATAATCCAGCTTGAGCCCCCGGATGCATAAACCTGCAAGGCAAATTTAGGCTTGGGTCTTAGGTACCCAACCAGACCTGGGTCCTACAAGGTTAGTTACAATAGTCTTAGGGACCCAAATGCAAGTTTTGTCACCCTTGCATCTTGCCCCTAACTTCCTAGCAATCACTTTCTTATTCTTTCTATAAATGGCAAAAGAAGCATTGCAAGCATGATATATTGTAGATGGTTCATTAACTTTCCTAGGAACATTAACAATATTTCTCCTGGGCATATTATGAACAACATTTCTCCTACCAACATTTCTATCATGCACATAGGAAGAACTAGAAGCAAACATGGCATGAGAATCAAAAGCATCATAAGCATTATAATTCCTATAAGCATTTCTAGATTGTCTCCTATCATGGTAGATAAAAGCATGGTTCTTTTGCACACTACTAGCCATAGGGGCTTTCCCTTTCTCCTTGGCGGAGATGGGAGCCTTATGGCTTGTCAAGTTCTTGGCTTCCCTTTTGAAGCCAAGACCATCCTTAATAGAGGGGTGTCTACCACTAGTGTAGGCATCCCTTGCAAATTTTAGTTTATCAAAATCATTTTTGCTAGTCTTAAGTTGAGCATTAAGACTAGCCAATTCATCATTCAATTTGGAAATTGAAACTAAGTGATCACTACAAGCATCAGCATCGAAATCTTTACATCTCTTACAGATAGTAACATGCTCTACACAAGAGTTAGATTTACTAGCTACTTCTAGTTTAGCATTTAAATCATCATTAACACTTTTTAAAGTAGCAATGGTTTCATGACAAGTAGATAGTTCATAAGAAAGCATTTCATTTCTTTTAACTTCTAAAGCATGAGATTTTTGTGCTTCTACAAATTTATCATGTTCTTCATATAACAAATCCTCTTGCTTTTCTAGTAACCTATTTTTGTCATTCAAGGCATCAATTAACTCATTAATTTTGCCAATTTTAGTTCTATCTAATCCTTTAAATAAATTAGAATAGTCTATTTCATCGTCGTCACTAGAATCATTATCACTAGAAGAATCATAAGTAGTATTGTCTCGAGTACATACCTTCTTCTCCTTTGCCATGAGGCATGTGTGACGCTCGTTGGGGAAGAGGGAAGACTTGTTGAAGGCGGTGGCGGCGAGTCCTTCATTTTCGGAGTCGGAGGAGGAGCAATCCAAATCCCACTCCTTCCCGATATGTGCTTCGCCCTTGGCCTTCTTGTAGTTCTTTTTCTTCTCCCTCTTGTTTCCTTTTTCCTGGTCACTTTCATTATCGGGACAGTTAGCAATAATATGACCAAGCTTACCACATTTGAAGCATGAGCGCTTCCCCTTTGTCTTGGTCTTGCTTGGCTGTCCCTTGCGACCCTTAAGCGTCGTCTTGAAGCGCTTGATGATGAGGGCCATCTCTTCATCATTGAGCCCTGCCGCCTCAACTTGCGCCACCTTGCTAGGTAACGCCTCCTTGCTCCTTGTTGCCTTGAGAGCAATGGGTTGAGGCTCATGGATTGGACCGTTCAACGCGTCGTCCACGTACCTCGCCTCCTTGATCATCATTCGCCCGCTTACGAATTTTCCAAGAACTTCTTCGGGCGACATTTTGGTGTACCTGGGATTCTCACGAATATTATTCACCAAATGTGGATCAAGAACGGTAAATGACCTTAGCATTAGGCGGACGACGTCGTGGTCCGTCCATCGCGTGCTTCCATAGCTCCTTATTTTGTTGATAAGGGTCTTGAGCCGGTTGTATGTTTGGGTTGGCTCCTCGCCCCTTATCATCGCGAATCTTCCAAGCTCTCCCTCTATCAACTCCATCTTGGTGAGCAAGGTGACATCATTCCCCTCATGAGAGATCTTGAGGGTGTCCCAGATTTGCTTGGCATTGTCCAAGCCGCTCACTTTATGATATTCGTCCCTGCACAGAGAGGCTAACAACACAGTAGTAGCTTGTGCATTTCTATGAATCTGTTCATTGATAAACGTAGGACTATCTGAGCTATCAAATTTCATTCCACTTTCCACAATCTCCCAAATGCTCGGATGGAGAGAGAACAGGTGAGTACGCATTTTGTGGCTCCAAAATCCGTAGTCCTCTCCATCAAAGTGAGGAGGTTTGCCAAGTGGAATGGAGAGCAAATGAGTATTTGTACTTTGCGGAATACGAGAGTAGTCAAAAGAAAAGTTCAAATTAACCGGTTTCCTTCTCTCGTAGTCGTTGTCGTCGTTGTCCTTTTGGGAAGAAGATGACTCGTCGCTGTCGTCGTAGTAGACAATCTCCTTGATGCACCTTGTCTTCTTCTTCTTCCCATCTTTCCGTCTATGGCCCGAGCCCGAGTCGGTAGGCTTGTCATCCTTCGGCTCGTTGACGAATGATTCCTTCTCTTTATCGTTGATCACGATACCCTTCCCCTTAGGATCCATCTCTTCGGACGGTTAGTCCCTTTGTGAAGAGAACGGCTCTGATACCAATTGAGAGCACCTAGAGGGGGGGTGAATAGGTGATCCTGTAAAACTTGAAACTTAAGCCACAAAAACTTGGTTAAGTGTTAGCACAATAATCGCCAAGTGGCTAGAGAGGAGTCAAAACACAATAACCACAAGAGATCAATCACGGAGATGGCACGGTGGTTATCCCGTGGTTCGGCCAAGACCAACGCTTGCCTACTCCACGTTGTGGCGTCCCAACGGACGAGGGTTGCAATCAACCCCTCTCAAGCGGTCCAAAGACCCACTTGAATACCACGGTGTTTTGCTTGCTTTTCTTAATCCCGTTTGCGAGGAATCTCCACAACTTGGAGCCTCTCGCCCTTACACTTAAAGTTCACAAAGAAGCACGGAGCAAGGGAGGGATTAGCAACGCACACAAGACACAAAAATCAGAGTGTCAATACGCACACAAGTCGCAACAAGAGCTCGCAACGCAACCCAATGAGTTCACAACTCCACTAGAGCTCTATATGCTATCACAAAGAAACAAATGCGTGGAATTGAGGACTTGGTGCTTAGGAATGTTGTAAGAATGCTTAGTGTACTCCTCCATGCGCCTAGGGGTCCCTTTTATAGCCCCAAGGCAGCTAGGAGCCGTTGAGAACATTCTTGGAAGGCAGATCTTGCCTTCTGTCGACTGGCGCACCGGACAGTCCGGTGCACCACCGGACACTGTCCGGTGCACCACCGGACACTGTCCGGTGCAGATCTCCTTCCTTACTTGGCGAAGCCGACCGTTGGAGTCTGAGAGCCGTTGGCGCACCGGACACTGTCCGGTGCACACCGGACAGTCCGGTGCACCAATGTGACCGTTGGCTCGGCCACGCGTCACGCGCGGAATCCTCGGCCGACCGTTGCCCCGGCTGACCGTTGACACACCGGACAGTCCGGTGCACCACCGGACAGACCGGTGAATTTTAGCCGTACGCCGTTGATGGTTTCCCGAGAGCGACGAGTTCGCCTGTGAATGGCCCACCGGACAGTCCGGTGCACCACCGGACCGACCGATGAATTATAGCCGTACACCGCCGTCGATGTCCCGAGAGCAGTAAGTTCGCCAGAGCCAGCCTGGCGCACCGGACACTATCCGGTGCACCACCGGACACTGTCCGGTGCACCCAGACCGAGCAGACTTTGGCTGAACAAAGCCATCTCATTTCCAATTCAATCTTTCCTGTTTCCAGTACTTAGACACAATATATTAGTCCATAAAAACAATGTACTAAGTCTAGAAACATACCTTTTGACAAGATTTTCACTTTGTCCACCACTTTGCATAGATTAGCATAAAAGCACTTATGTTGGCACTCAATCACCAAAATACTTAGAAATGGCCCAAGGGCACATTTCCCTTTCAAAATCGTTGAGGAGTAACCATATTGGTCTGAATGCTTCTACCTGATGTAGATGTGGATATACCCAGGATTAATATCATATCCACATTTGACTTATTGGTGTTTGATCTATTCTCGGGGATGCCTGCGAATATGATCCATCAGCCTTAGTCAAAGCATATGTTCTGATTGCAGATTCACGTGGTCTGTGATAACTCTCCTCCGATTAATTCACCCTGATGGTGATTTGCCTCACTGAGAGGTTCATCCTGAGGATGAAATTTCTAGCAATGCGCGCAATATCATTGTGCTAGGAATACGGAACAATGAATCTTCTGTTTTTGGGAAATGATGAAGATCATTATTAAATGTTGGAGACAAATGTGTCGACACCTATCTTGCCTCTATGGATTGTAAAGGGATCCAAAACAAAGTCCTAGGCATGAGTGCTTGAAGCTCTCTTATCGGGTCATTGATAAATGCAATCGAGGCTGAACCACTAATCATAAAATGAAAGTCACGAGCTTGAAGTTCGGACATTTATGGGCACTATTGAAATAATGTGTGGTGAATGCGATGGTTCAAGTGGTCTTGTGAGAGACTCATCCCACATATGTGTTGAATAAACACTGTTCCGCTATGTAATATATCTAGCAAATGGCATGAATTAAAATATGCAGTTAATAGGATTCTGAAGATCCGTCGTGAGATCCTAGGAGGACCCATATCTTTGAACTATAAATATGCTACAAATAAATCTCCTACCGAATAATACATTCCTGACGAATGAACACTCTCCTATGTAGAGAGAATATCTCCTAGATGAGATTATAGTTCCTTAATTTCCTTTCAAGAAGAAATAAAGTCTGTGTTGAACACCAAAGTTTGATAACCCCTATTAAGGGATAAAGACCCATACATACCCGAAAAGGAATAAGATGAGGTACCAAAGAACTTGAAGTTCACCGAATAAGCACATGTGCATTCCACGAGTTTTACTCATGGTATTTTCCACTAGATGTGGAATTACAGTATCCTCTAAAGCCCTGATGGCAGAAACCTATAAGGTTTAGGTGTTACTGGCAAAATATCCCTATTGTGCCAGAATGACAGACTATAACGATGTATCTGATCGATGAAAAATCCCTGATGGATTACGATCTTTGATGGAATTTTATTACACCATCATAGATGTTGCAATGGATGAACGCTTGGAGCGATGTGTCATATTTAGAATATGTACTATTGCAACTATATTATCCCCTAAGTCCTATTGAAGGACATGTTACTTGCTTTGCACAACTATGTATAAATTGTGGTGTAAGATAGAAAATGATAGCACCCCAACCTCATCCATTCTCATTATTCCAGATGAACAATGAGACATATATCTTAAAGAATATGCTTAAGTTATGAGGGATAACGACTTTGACAGATGTCATCGTTAGGGGGAGCGAATACTTATATTCATCACAATCGTGAGACAATAAATGTCATATTCTATGCCCTGAAGGCGTGATCTTGATGATCAATATGTGAACCTTTATGGAACTTTCTATCAAATATATAGATCCAGTCGATCAAACGCCATCAGTCAAAGTGGCTTATTTATATTTGTCGGGGACCATAATTAGGGGTACCCTCAAGATGCCTAATTCTCAGCTGGTAACCCCCATCAGCATAAAGCTGCAGAGGCCTGATGGGTGCGATTAAGTCAGGGATCAGTCCACACGAGCGACTCGATCACGCCTCGCCCGAGCCTAGCCTCGGGCAAGGGCAGCCGACCCCGAGGGGTTTCCGTCTCGCCCGAGGCCCCCCTTTTTAACGGCGGACACGTCTCCGGCTCGCCCGAGGCCTTGCCTTCGCTAAGAAGCAACCCTGACTAAATCGCCGCGCCGACCGACCGAGTCGCAGGAGCATTTAACGCAAAGGTAGCCTGACACCTTTATCCTGATGCGCGCCCCCCGGCAGAGCCGAAGTGACCGCTGTCACTTCGCCGCTCCACTGACCGGTCTGACAGAAGGACAGCGCCGCCTGCGCCACTCCGACTGCAGTGCCACTTGACAGAGTGAGACTGACAGGCAGTCAGGCCTTGCCAAAGGCGCCATAGGAAGCTCCGCCCGACCCAGGGCTCGGACTCGGGCTCAGCCCCGGAAGACGGCGAACTCCGCTCCGCCCGACCCAGGGCTCGGACTCGGGCTAAGCCCCGGAAGACGGCGAACTCCGCTCCGCCCGACCCAGGGCTCGGACTCGGGCTAAGCCCCGGAAGACGGCGAACTCCGCTCCGCCCGACCCAGGGCTCGGACTCGGGCTAAGCCCCGGAAGACGGCGAACTCCGCTCCGCCCGACCCAGGGCTCGGACTCGGGCTAAGCCCCGGAAGACGGCGAACTCCGCTCCGCCCGACCCAGGGCTCGGACTCGGGCTAGGCCCCGGAAGACGACGAACTCCGCTTCGCCCGACCCAGGGCTCGGACTCGGGCTCAGCCCCAGAAGACGACGAACTTCACTTCGCCCGACCCCAGGGCTCGGACTCCGCCCTGGCCTCTGCCGAACGACCTCCGCCTCGCCCGACCCAGGAGCTCGGGCTCGGCCTCGGCCATGGAAGACAGACTCCACCCCGGCTTCGGAGGAGCCTCCACGTCGCCCAACCTAGGGCACGGGCCAGCCACGTCAACAGGAAGCGCCATCATCACCCTACCCCGAGCCGACTCGGGCCGCAGAGAACAAGACCGGTGTCCCATCTGGCTAGCTCCGCCAGATAGGCAATGATGGCGCCCCGCTAGCCCCATGACGACGGCGGCTCTCAGCTCCCTTACGAAAGCAGGGGGACGTCAGCAAGGACCCAACCGCTCCGACAACTGTCCCTCCGCCAGGCTCCGTTGCTCCTCCGACAGCCACGACACCACACCAGCTGGGTGCCAAGATCTCTCCGGCTGCCACATTGGCATGTACTCAGGGCACTAGTTCTCCCTTGCTAGACACGTAGCACTCTGCTACACCCCCATTGTACACCTGGATCCTCTCCTTACGCCTATAAAAGGAAGGACCAGGGCCTTCTTAGAGAAGGTTGGCCGCGCGGGGACGAGGACGGGACAGGCGCTCTCTTGGGGCCGCTCGCTTCCCTCACCCGCGTGGACGCTTGTAACCCCCTACTGCAAGCGCACCCGACCTGGGCGCGGGACGAACACGAAGGCCGTGGGATTTCCACGTCTCTCACGCCCGTCTCCGGCGACCTCGCTTCCCCCCTTAGCGCTCGCCCACGCGCTCGACCCATCTGGGCTGGGGCACGCGGCACACTCACTCGTCGGCTTAGGGACCCCCCGGTCTCAAAACGCCGACAGTTGGCGCGCCAGGTAGGGGCCTGTTGCGTGTTGACGAGCAGTTTCCCGTCAAGCTCCAGATGGGCAGTCTCCAACAACCTCTCCAACCTGGGACGGTGCTCCGTTTCGGGAGTCTTGAGTTCATGTCCCTCGACGGCAGCTACGACATGATACTCCTTCCACCGCCGCGCGACAACGACAATGGCGGCCGACAACCCGCCCGCCGGCGGTGGAATCGACGACATCTTCCCCGCGTGGTGGAAGAACGACATTCGAGCTCGCCCCATCCTCTCCCCCGCCAACGGAGGAGGAGGCGGGGCAACCAAGGCCAAGCGGGAGGCCGCGCTTCGTCGACTGTCGAGCGAATCGACATCCCCAGCGCACCAACGGGGGGCGCGTCGGGCGTCGACCTCGCGTTTGAGACGAAGGCGAGCGCCGTCCCCTCGCGACACGCCAACCCCGAGCAAGTGGACGACGCCAGCACGCTCGCGAAGGGCCTGTAGGACGTCGCCCTCGTACCTAAGACGATGACGCAATCAGCCCCCGACGTGACCATGTCGCTCCTCGTCGATCAAAAGGTACTGACTGATTCCCATCCTACGTTATTTTGACTCGGCCTCAACCCGCCTAGCGACCTCGCTTTGGCGGGCGCTCTCGTTGAGGCGAGTGCAACCCCTCTGGGGTTTCGTATGTGGTCGCCTTGGGACCGATTGACGGACGTCTCGACCTACGGGCCCTCTGGGTCCGAGGAAGATGACGATCCCAGCATCTGCTGGGATTTCTCTGGATTTGGCAACCCCAGTGCCATGCGGGACATTATGACCGCATGTGACTACTGCCTCTCTGACTGTTCCGACGGTAGCCGCAGCCTTGACGACAAGGACTGCGGCCCAAGCCGCGAATGTTTCCACGTCGAGCTAGGGGATCCCTCCGAAGGCAACCATCTCGGCATGCCGGAGGACGGTGATCTCCCTAGGCCGGTGCCTCGCGCCGACATCCCGCGGGAGCTAGCTGTGGTCCCCGTTCCGGCGGGGGGTCACGACCCACAGCTCGAGCAAGTCCGCGGGGCGCAGGCCAGGCTCGACGAGGGGGCAGGAGCGCTCGAGTCGATCCGCCGGGACGTCGGGCAGGTATGGTCGGGCCAACCCCCGGCCGGAGAAATACGTCACCTGCCCCAGGGTTTCCAGCACCGCGTCGCCAATGACGTCAGGGTCAGGCCACCACCCGCATCCAGCGGGGCCGGTCAGAACCTGGCAGCCGCAGCGATGCTCCTCCGCGCGATGCCGGAGCCATCAACCACCGAGGGTCAGCGAATTCAGGGAGAACTCAAGAATCTTCTGGAAGGCGCTGCGGCCCGACGGGCCGAGAGCTCTGCCTCCCGAAGGCAGGGATACCCCTCGGAACCTCATGCCGCGACTTCCCGATTCATGCGGGAAGCCTCGGTCTACACCGGGCGCACGCGCAACACCGCGCCTGCGGCCCGGGCCACCTCGGCAACGAGCACCATCGTCGCGACCGTCGGGCCCACCTCGACGAAAGGGTGCGCCGAGGCTACCACCCCAGGCGTGGGGGACGCTACGACAGCGGGGAGGATCGGAGTCCTTCGCCCGAACCACCCGGTCCGCAGGCCTTCAGTCGGGCCATCCGACGGGCACCGTTCCCGGCCCGTTTCCGACCCCCGGCTACTATCACAAAGTACTCGGGGGAAACGAGACCGGAACTGTGGCTCGCAGACTACCGCCTGGCCTGCCAACTGGGTGGAACAGACGACGACAATCTCATCATCCGCAACCTCCCCCTGTTCCTCTCCGACACTGCTCGCGCCTGGTTGGAGCACCTGCCTCCGGGGCAGATCTCCAACTGGGATGATTTGGTCCAAGCCTTCGCCGGCAATTTCCAGGGCACGTACGTGCGCCCCGGGAATTCCTGGGACCTCCGAAGCTGCCGGCAACAGCCGGGAGAGTCTCTTCGGGACTACATCCGGCGATTCTCGAAGCAGCGCACCGAGCTGCCCAACATCACCGACTCAGATGTCATCGGCGCGTTCCTTGCCGGCACCACCTGCCGCGACCTGGTGAGCAAGTTGGGTCGCAAGACCCCACCAGGGCGAGCGAGCTGATGGACATCGCCACCAAGTTCGCCTCTGGCCAGGAGGCGGTCGAGGCCATCTTCCGAAAGGACAAGCAGCCCCAGGGCCGCCCGTCGGAAGAGGCTCCCGAGGCGTCTACTCCGCGCGGCGCCAAGAAGAAAGGCAAGAAGAAGTCGCAAGCGAAACGCGACACCACCGACGCGGACCTTGTCGCCGCCGCCGAGTACAAGAACCCTCGGAAGCCCCCCGGAGGTGCTAACCTCTTCGACAAGATGCTCAAGGAGCCGTGCCCCTACCATCAGGGGCCCGTCAAGCACACCCTCGAGGAGTGCGTCATGCTTCGGCGCCACTTCCATAAGGCCGGGCCACCCGCAGAGGGTGGCTGGGCCCGCGACGACGACAAAAAGGAAGACTACCAAGCAGGAGAGTTCCCCGAGGTCCGCGACTGCTTCATGATCTACGGAGGGCATGCGGCGAATGCCTCGGCTCGGCATCACAAGCAAGAGCGCCGGGAGGTCTGCTCGGTGAAGGTGGCGGCGCCAGTCTACCTAGACTGGTCCGACAAGCCCATCACCTTCGACCAAGCTGATCACCCCGACCACGTGCCGAGCCCGGGGAAATACCCGCTCGTCGTCGACCCCATCGTCGGCGACGTCAGGCTCACCAAGGTCCTGATGGATGGGGACAGCTGCCTCAACATCATCTACGCCGAGACCCTCAGGCTCCTGCGCGTCGATCTGTCCTCCGTTCGAGCAGGCGCTGCGCCCTTCCACGGGATCGTTCCCGGGAAGCGCGTCCAGCCCCTCGGACGGCTCGACCTTCCCGTCTGCTTCAGAACGCCCTCCAACTTCCGAAGGGAGATTTTGACGTTCGAGGTGGTCGGGTTCCGAGGAACCTACCACGCGGTTTTGGGGAGGCCATGCTACGCGAAGTTCATGGCCGTCCCCAACTACACCTACCTGAAGCTCAAGATGCCGGGCCCCAACGGGGTCATCACCGTCGGCCCCACGTACAAACACGCGTTCGAATGCGACGTGGAGTGCGTGGAATACGCCGAGGCCCTCGCCGAGTCCGAGGCCCTCATCGCCGACCTGGAGAACCTCTCCAAAGAGGTGCCAGACGTGAAGCGACATGCCAGCAACTTTGAGCCAGCGGAGACGGTTAAGGCTGTCCCTCTCGACCCCAGTGGCGACACCTCCAAGCAGATCCGGATCGGTTCCGGGCTCGACCCCAAATAGGAAGCAGTGCTCGTCGACTTTCTCCGCGCAAACGCCGACGTCTTTGCGTGGAGTCCCTCGGACATGCCCGGCATACCGAGGGATGTCGCCGAGCACTCGCTGGATATTTGGGCCGGAGCCCGACCTGTCAGGCAGCCTCTGCGCCGATTCGACGAGGAGAAGCGCAGAGCGATAGGCGAGGAGATCCACAAGCTAATGGCAGCCGGGTTCATCAAAGAGGTATTCCATCCCGAATGGCTTGCCAACTCTGTGCTTGTGAGAAAGAAAGGGGGAAATGGCGGATGTGTGTAGACTACACTGGTCTCAACAAAGCATGTCCGAAGGTTCCCTACCCTCTGCCTCGCATCGATCAAATCGTGGATTCCACTGCTGGGTGCGAAACCCTGTCTTTCCTCGATGCCTACTCAGGGTATCATCAAATCAAGATGAAAGAGTCCGACCAGCTCGCGACTTCTTTCATCACGCCCTTCGGCATGTACTGCTATGTCACCATGCCGTTCGGTTTGAGGAACGCGGGCGCGACGTACCAGCGGTGCATGAACCATGTGTTCGGCGAACACATCGGTCGCACAGTCGAGGCCTACGTCGATGACATCGTAGTCAAGACAAGGAAGGCTTCCAACCTCCTCTCCGACCTTGAAGTGACATTCCGGTGTCTCAAGGCAAAAGGCGTCAAGCTCAATCCCGAGAAGTGTGTCTTCGGGGTGCCCCGAGGCATGCTCTTGGGGTTCATCGTCTCCGAGCGGGGCATCGAAGCCAACCCGGAGAAGATCGCAGCCATCACCAGCATGGGGCCCATCAGGGACTTAAAAGGCGTACAGAGGGTCATGGGATGTCTCGCGGCCCTGAGCTGTTTCATCTCACGCCTCGGCGAAAGAGGTCTGCCTCTGTACCTCCTCTTAAGGAAGGCCGAGTGCTTCACTTGGACCCCTGAGGCCGAGGAAGCTCTTGGGAACCTAAAGGCGCTCCTCACCAAGGCGCCTATCTTGGTGCCCCCAGCCGATGGAGAAGCCCTCTTGGTCTACGTCGCCGCGACCACTCAGGTGGTTAGCGCCGCGATTGTGGTCGAGAGGCAAGAAGAGGGGCATGCATTGCCCGTTCAGAGGCCGTTTTACTTCGTCAGCGAGGTACTATCCGAAACCAAGATCCGCTACCCACAAGTGCAGAAGCTGCTGTACGCAGTGATCCTGACGAGGCGGAAGTTGCGACACTACTTCGAGTCTCACCCGGTAACTGTGGTGTCATCCTTCCCCCTGGGGAGATCATCCAGTGCCGAGAGGCCTCGGGCAGGATTGCGAAGTGGGCAGTGGAAATCATGGGCGAGACCATCTCGTTCGCGCCTCGGAAGGCCATCAAGTCCCAAGTCTTGGCGGACTTCGTAGCCGAATGGGTCGACACCCAGCTACCGACGGCTCCGATCCAACCGGAGCTCTGGACCATGTTTTTCGACGGGTCGCTGATGAAGACGGGAGCCGGCGCGGGCCTGCTCTTCTTCTCGCCCCTCGGGAAACACCTACGCTACGTGCTGCGCCTCCATTTCCCGGCGTCCAACAATGTGGCTGAGTACGAGGCTCTGGTCAACGGATTGCGAATCGCCATCGAGCTAGGGGTCCGACGCCTCGACGCTCGCGGCGACTCGCAGCTCGTCATCGACCAAGTCATGAAGAACTCCCACTGCCGCGACCCGAAGATGGAGGCCTACTGCGATGAGGTTCGGCGCCTGGAAGACAAGTTCTACGGGCTCGAGCTTAACCACATCGCTCGGCGCTACAACGAGACTGCGGACGAGCTGGCAAAAATAGCCTCGGGGCGAACGACGGTTCCCCCGGACGTCTTCTCCCAGGATCTGCACCAACCCTCCGTCAAGATCAACGACACGCCCGAGCCCGAGGCACCCTCGGTCCAGCCCGAGGTACCCTCGGTCCAGCCTGAGGCGACCTCGGTTCAGCCCGAGGTACCCTCGGCCCCCGAAGGCGAGGCGCTGCGCATCGAGGAGGAGCGGAGCGGGGCCACGCCTGATCGAGATTGGCAGACCCCGTACCTGCAATATCTCCGCCAAGGAGAGCTACCCCTCGACCAAGCCGAGGCTCGGCGAGTAGCGCGACGCGCCAAGTCGTTCGTCTTGCTGGGCGATGAGAAGGAGCTCTACCACCGCAGTCCCTCGGGCATCCTCCAACGATGCATCTCCATCGCCGAAGGTCAAGAACTCCTACAAGAGATACACTCGGGGGCTTGCGGCCATCACGCAGCGCCCCGAGCCCTCGTCGGGAATGCTTTCCGACAAGGCTTCTACTGGCCAACGGCGGTGGCCGACGCCACTAGAATTGTCCGCACCTGCGAAGGGTGTCAATTCTATGCGAAGCAGACCCACCTGCCCGCTCAGGCTCTGCAGACGATACCCATCACCTGGCCCTTTGCTGTGTGGGGTCTGGACCTCGTCGGTCCCTTGCAGAAGGCGCCCGGGGGCTACACGCACCTGCTGGTCACCGTCGACAAATTCTCCAAGTGGATCGAGGTCTGGCCCCTGAACAGCATCAGGTCCGAGCAGGCGGTGGCGTTCTTCACCAACATCATCCATCGCTTCGGGGTCCCAAACTCCATCATCACCGACAACGGCACCCAGTTCACCAGCAGAAAATTCTTGGATTTTTGCGAGGATCACCACATCCGGGTGGACTGGGCTGCCGTAGCTCATCCCATGTCGAATGGGCAAGTAGAGCGTGCCAACGGCATGATTCTACAAGGGCTCAAGCCTCGGATTTACAACGACCTCAACAAGTTCGGCAAGCGATGGATGAAGGAACTCCCCTCGGTGGTCTGGAGCCTGAGGACGACGCCGAGCCGAGCCACGGGTTTCACGCCGTTCTTCCTGGTCTACGGGGCCGAGGCCGTCTTGCCCACTGACCTGGAATACGGCTCCCCGAGGACGAGGGCCTACGACGATCAAAGCAACCAAGCTAGCCGAGAAGACTCGCTGGACCAGCTGGAAGAGGCTCGGGACAGGGCCTTACTACACTCGGCGCGGTATCAGCAGTCCCTGCGGCGCTACCACGCCCGAGGGGTCCGACCCCGAGATGGGCGACCTGGTGCTTTGGCTGCGGCAAGACGCCCGAGGGAGGCACAAGCTCACGCCCCCCTGGGAGGGGCCATTCGTCATCGCCAAAGTTCTGAAGCCCGGAACGTACAAGCTGGCCAACAGCCAAGGCGAGGTCTACGACAACGCTTGGAACATCCAACAGCTACGTCGCTTTTACCCTTAAGATGTTTTCAAGTCGTTCATATACTTCGCACCCACGCAAAGTTTAGTCATCAAGGAAGGGTCGGCCTCGCCTCAGCAAAGCCCGACCCTCCCTCGGGGGCTAAAAGGGGGGAAACCCCCTCTGCGTCAAAATTTTCCTCGAAAAAAGATCTCTTTTACCAGAATATCTTTCGTGCTTTTTGACTACTTTGAAAAGTGGGTCCTAGAAACGACGGAGTACACGTAAGCAGCCAAGGCTGACCGAGCAGAGGGACTCCTACGCCTCCGGGATACGGATACCTCACTCATCACCTTCTGCGATAAGTAACTCGCGTTCGGATAAAGTGGCTCCGCGGATCGAACAAGTCTTTACGTTCGGAAGCCCTTCTGCCAAAGCGATCCTTCGAGCCTTCTCGACCGAGTCGGCGACAGGGCCTCACGGACGGGTGAAAGTACGCGTAAGCGGCAAGGCCGACCGAGCCGAGGGACTCCCACGCCTCCGGGATACGGATACCTCACTCATCACCTTCCGCGAGAAGCAACTCTCGCTCGCACAAACATCCCTGTTACCGACAAAAAGTCCAGATACTCGAAACAAGAGAAAAAGAGACGCAGCTTTACAACGCAGCGAGGGCGTGTGTTCTGGCCTCGGCGGCCGCACAAGGCACACGCTACAAGACAATCTGATCCTGCAGGCTCGGGACTTGACGCTGGAAGGGGGCAGCAACACCCTCGGCATCGACGACACCCTCGGCGAGGCCCGACCTAGCCTCGGACAGCGATGCGGTCCGAGGTTCTCCGCTCCGAAGGACGACGTCATCACCACGCCCGGGCAATCGCCGCCAGGGACTTCTCCGGGAATCCGGCCCGAGCAGGCGGCTCGGCCGGTCGCCCCTGGGGCCTCGGCCGACCATCTCCCGAGGGCGCCAGCCCGACCTGAGGCCTCGGCTGATCAACTCCGACGTCGGTCCCGCCATCGGACAACCCGGCTAGGCTCCGGCCAACCAGGTTTCATTCTCGAGCCGACTCCGCCTCTGTTCATACTGATATCGCTACCCCTGGCCTCGGCTCATCGAAGAGCGGCCGAGGGGTCCCTTTAACTGAGCTAGAGGAGCCTCGGACAGCAAGGCCGACCGAGCCGAGGGACTCCTACGCCTCCGGGATACGGATACCTCACTCGTCACCTTGGCACGGGGCGACTCATGCTTAGTGAAGCGGTTCAGATAATCACCAGACGAGTCTTAGTGCTCAAAAATGAGGGGAAAACACGGCTTCGTGCCGTAATTACATACATGTTCAGGCCCCGAAAACCGTAATGAACAAAAAACCCCGGCATTCGAAGTGCCATTACAAACGGAACTCCGGTTCCCCCCTCCGCAGGTACGAACAACCCCACTCGATAGGGGTGGGCCTGCGGAGCAACAGAAGACCGACGAACGGCTTGTCATTGCCCGCCCCAGCAGCGGCGACGATGAAGACTTCTGTCCCGGGGGGCCGAACAGCAGCAGCGATGACCTCAGGGCGGATGCTGCTGCCAGGAGGCCCCCGCCCATGCCCAAACTCGAGAGGCAAGGATGGGCAGAAGGCCGTATAGTTGGAGGTCGGTCCGTGGCCAGCCTTGGCTATCACGCCGGCGGAAGAACCTCTTCCAGCTGCCGTGGCAGACGCCGGCGCCGCGAGCGGCTCCAAAGCCACTCGCGTCCGAAAGCCAGGCACGCTGCAGATGCCAGCGCCATGGACGACAACCGCTCCTCCCTCCGATCACTGAGTGAAGGAGCGGGCCGCCGCCCACGCGGGGGCCGACCTCAACTCGGCACACTCCCCTCCCCAGCCCTGGTGATGAAAATCCTTGAGGCTGAGGGAGGGGCAGAGGCCGCAGCCCGGCTCGCTTTCCCCCACCATCAAGCTGGAGGTCACTGTCTCGGGTGACCGCCGGCGGAGGGGTGCAGCCGGGCTGCATGATGAAAATCCTTGAAGCCGAACGATGGCTGAAAGGTACCAACTCCCACGGAGTTGCGTTCCTCCAACGGTGAGGTGAAAAGACGGCGGGTTCCCCCCATCCGGGGGCTTGGAAGGTGGAAAGACGCGACACATAAGGGAGGAAGAAGACATGGTCGCCTAACAAAAGGGGTCACCCTCCTTTTAAAGGCAACTCTCCCTGCTTGCACCCCCAACCGTCACGGGCTGAGTCTTCTCCAACGCGCTCCAAAGCCCTCCCCTGCGGCGCGGGGGCTGGGTCCCGCATGTCATGCAGACCGGCTCCGAGCAGAAGAAGCCAAACCGCCGTGCGTGGTGCACGCAACCGCCCGGCGGTTACAAGTGACCCTCCACTTTTGCCCAGACCAACGGGCGAAAGGAGCGAGCAGCCATGCAGGCGGCATGCAACCGCGCCAAGTGGACGCGCTTCTCCGACTCCCGACACGCCAGCATGGAGGCCCAGGCCCACGCGTCGCGCAACCGGCGCGCCGGATGCTGCATGCAAGCAACTGCACCGCCACTTGCGCCACCACCGCGCCTCCTCGATTGCGGAACCAATACCGCGACTCGAGGCGACCCAGCGCGCGACCCAGCAGCGCCAGCCTGACGCGGCGGTCAACGCGGTCAAAAGTGGGCCGGTAGTAATGACGGTGGCAGGCGCGCGGGAGCAGCGGTCACGTCGTCAGCCAAGCTCACGTCCCATCCGGGGGCAGCAAGAGAACCCCCTCTCACGGCGTGAAGACAACGCGCCCATGATCCATTCCTCGAACGGCTCGCGCACGCGCAACGGCTGCCCCGCCAACTACTCGCCCCGTCGCATTAACTCCGCGGCTGGACAGGCGGCGCTTCTGGCAGGAGCAGCGGGCGACGCTTCGCCTTCGCCGAAACAACCGCGCCAAAAAGGTACGCCGCGTCGTTCGGTTTCGTATCCTTTTCCCTCTTTTCCTCTTTCTCTATCTCTTGCGACAGGGACCGGGAAAGGGGGATACCCCAGAAGGAATCCTTCCCCGTGAAGGAACCAGGCTCCGAGCCTCCTTACTGATCAGAGGTTTGAAGGCTGGCCCCCCGAAGGGTTCAACAGCCGCCTCAGATCGCGTGGGCCCGACACCCACTACTGGTCAGAGGTTCGAAGGCCGGCCCCCCAAAGGGTTCCACGGCCGCCTCAGGCTACTCGGGCTCCGCGCCCATTACTGATCAGGGGTTCGAAGGCTGGCCCCCGAAGGGTTCACAGTCGCCTCAGACGCCGAGCGAGGGATGACCAGGGGTACGTTCGATACATAACCAAGGCTCGGGCTGCGCTCCCGAGGTACCCTAGGACATTTCCGAGACCAGCGGGAGCAATCTTGTAACGGAATCCCATCGGAGGGAGGCATCGAGCCCTCGGACCCCGTCGCCAGGGGACCGGGTCCGGCAGATCACCCGCAGGTACTTTTGGGCGTGCCTCTGGGCCCCTAGCCGACCCCCAACGAACGGGGCACGGACGTCCACTCAGATTACCCGCTTGCAGCTCACCGGAGACACCATGTTCGGTGCCCATCGAGGGTAACATGGCGCTCTCCCCCCTCCTCCTTGCGGAAAGGCGACGTAGGGGCGTATGTAAAAAAGCTGAGTCTGTCCCTGATCGCCCTCTCGCCCTGTGCGGAGGCTCGGGGGCTGCTCTCGCAAACCCGGCTCCAGCCGAACCGTTGACAACGTCAACATACCAGCCCGAGAACTTGGGCCCCGACCGTGCACCCGGGCTACGGCCTGCTCGCATGAGGGAACAACCAGACCAGCCGAAGCATTACGCAAGGCATTAAGACCTCGAAGGAGTGAAACCACTCCTCCGAGGCCTCGGGGGCTACACCCGGCGGGTGCGCTCGCGCGCACCCACCGGAACAAAATGCAACCGAGAAAGGCTGGTCCCCTTGCAAAAAAGTGCGACGAAAGCCTCCAAGCGAGTGCTAACACTCCCTTCGAGGCTCGGGGGCTACTGTCGGGGACCATAATTAGGGGTACCCTCAAGACGCCTAATTCTCAGCTGGTAACCCCCATCAGCATAAAGCTGCAGAGGCCTGATGGGTGCGATTAAGTCAGGGATCAGTCCACACGAGCGACTCGATCACGCCTCGCCCGAGCCTAGCCTCGGGCAAGGGCAGCCAACCCCGAGGGGTTTCCGTCTCGCCCGAGGCCCCCCTTTTTAACGGCGGACACGTCTCCGGCTCGCCCGAGGCCTTGCCTTCGCTAAGAAGCAACCCTGACTAAATCGCCGCGCCGACCGACCGAGTCGCAGGAGCATTTAACGCAAAGGTAGCCTGACACCTTTATCCTGACGCGTGCCCCCCGGCAGAGCCAAAGTGACCACCGTCACTTCGCCGCTCCACTGACCGGTCTGACAGAAGGACAGTGCCGCCTGCGCCACTCCGACTGCAGTGCCACTTGACAGAGTGAGACTGACAGGCAGTCAGGCCTTGCCAAAGGCGCCATAGGAAGCTCCGCCCAACCCAGGGCTCGGACTCGGGCTCAGCCCCGGAAGACGGCGAACTCCGCTCCGCCCGACCCAGGGCTCGGACTCGGGCTAAGCCCCGGAAGACGGCGAACTCCGCTCCGCCCGACCCAGGGCTCGGACTCGGGCTAAGCCCCGGAAGACGGCGAACTCCGTTCCGCCCGACCCAGGGCTCGGACTCGGGCTAAGCCCCAGAAGACGGCGAACTCCGCTCCGCCTGACCCAGGGCTCGGACTCGGGCTAAGCCCCGGAAGACAGCAACTCCGCTCCGCCCGACCCAGGGCTCGGACTCGGGCTAAGCCCCGGAAGACGGCGAACTCCGCTCCGCCCGACCCAGGGCTCGGACTTGGGCTAGGCCCCGGAAGACGACGAACTCCGCTTCGCCCGACCCAGGGCTCGGACTCGGGCTCAGCCCCAGAAGACGACGAACTTCACTTCGCCCGACCCCAGGGCTCGGACTCCGCCCTGGCCTCTGCCGAACGACCTCCGCCTCGCCCGACCCAGGAGCTCGGGCTCGGCCTCGGCCATGGAAGACAGACTCGACCCCGGCTTCAAAGGAGCCTCCACGTCGCCCAACCTAGGGCACGGGCCAGCCACGTCAACAGGAAGCGCCATCATCACCCTACCCCGAGCCGACTCGGGCCGCAGAGAACAAGACCGGTGTCCCATCTGGCTAGCTCCGCCAGATAGGCAATGATGGCGCCCCGCTAGCCCCGTGACGACGGCGGCTCTCAGCTCCCTTACAAAAGCAGGGGGACGTCAGCAAGGACCCAACCGCTCCGACAGCTGTCCCTCCGCCAAGCTCCGTTGCTCCTCCGACAGCCACGACACCACACCAGCTGGGTGCCAAGATCTCTCCGGCTGCCACATTGGCATGTACTCAGGGCACTAGTTCTCCCTTGCTAGACACGTAGCACTCTGCTACACCCCCATTGTACACCTGGATCCTCTCCTTACGCCTATAAAAGGAAGGACCAGGGCCTTCTTAGAGAAGGTTGGCCGCGCGGGGACGAGGACGGGACAGGCGCTCTCTTGGGGCCGCTCGCTTCCCTCACCCGCGTGGACGCTTGTAACTCCCTACTGCAAGCGCACCCAACCTGGGCGCGGGACGAACACGAAGGCCGCGGGATTTCCACCTCTCTCACGCCCGTCTCCGGCCACCTCGCTTCCCCCCTTCGCGCTCGCCCACGCGCTCGACCCATCTGGGCTGGGGCACGCGGCACACTCACTCATCGGCTTAGGGACCCCCGGTCTCAAAACGCCGACAATATTGATACGTTCACTTACCTCGTATATCCTAGAAGTGAGTAGAGGTAAATTTCCTAAAATAGTCCTTGCAAGGATATACAATCCGTTTGCTAAATCTTTATGTGCATATACTTCCAGAAGAAGATGTTTTGCTTTATTGATACGGTTTTGCAAGGATCAGGGGAGCACATTTCTAAAGTTAGCCCTTGTAGAAGATTCGATAGAATCTAGATCATAGAGGATCGAAATCTGTCACGATGACAGTTGTTGTACTCTTTTTCCCTTGGTGAGTTTTCTTGAAGTTTCTCACATGAGGTTTTTAACGAGGCAACAAAGTGCAAATGCAATTTGTATCACCATGCACTCTTTCTCCACTTTTTTCCCACTAGGTTTTTGGAGTTTTAACGAGGCATGTGTTGGTCGCAGTATTCGCCCAAGGGGGAGTGTTAAGTAACCCTAGTTAGGGTTATGTGGGCAAATACCTACTTTGCCCCTGAGGGGTCTCACATCTCTATATAAGGAATCTGTACACCCCTTATAATACATAGATCAGAAAGAGGCCAGAGGCCCAACCCTATATCCTGTGTCTCGTGTGTTTCCTCTGTTGTGCTTATGGAAAGGGAGACGGGTCTTCCACGACTTCTTACGCCTCTACTGCTGACGGGAGGGAAGGGAGCAGATCTGGTGATCCGTGGTAACGTAGTTCTCAACAGTTTTGTGCGTAAAGAACTGAAGATGGAGTACATCTGTGAAAAAAGAATCCATATGCTCTAGTCCCAGACTATAAAAAAACTAATAAATCCCAAAAGATCAATACATATGTGACCTAATGATATACGACACTTAGTAGCACTAGGTAACTGTCGGTGTTTCGAGCATCACTCCGACAAGTAGATTTATTGTGCGTGTTTTGGGCTTCGAACGGTGTGCATGGTGGGCACAAGATTTATACTAGTTCGTGCAGAACGTCCCTACATCCAATCATCAGCGGCTTGTGCTACCAGCATCATTGATGATCAAAGCTCGTAGTAGGGGGTTACAAGTAGGGTGTGAGAGAGAGGAGAGGCTCCCAAGTCTCTTATTCGTGGTGGAGGTGGTTACAAGATGGAATCATAACTAAGTCTTGACTTGGCGGCGGGGCTCTAGCCTTCGAGTCCTCCTCCTGTTCGTCGATCTTCTGGGTGTCGTCTTGTCTGAGGTCCATCCTTACACCATCCGTCTGAGTGAAAGAAACCTCTGAGTTCGCCCGAGAGAAAAGAACCCTTGTGTCCGGTGACCGGCCTTCTATGATATCCTGGCCCAAGGCTTAATAGAATTAATAGAGTATCCATACCAACAAGGTGCATCTTCTTTTTTGGAAGAGAACCTCTAAGTTAAGCGTGCTTGGCTTGAAGCAATTTAGGATGGGTGACCGACCGAGAAGTTTTCTCGGGTGCCCATGAGTGAGGACAAAGTGTGCACAAAAGACATGTGTTATTCTGTGGGGACGATATATGGTTCTAGAGAGCTGCCAAGAGTAAGTATCGCTGGTCCAGGGATTGGACGGGGTGTTACAAGTGGTATCAGAGTCGACCCTCGTGATTTCATAGGCGTGTGTGGGTTAGGGGTTCGGGTATATGGCATTTTGGCGCATGTGGGCTCAGAGTGGTCACATGCATGGCATATAACGACATTATACACACAGACGTGGCTAAGAGGGGATGTTCCTGGATTGGGGTTGACCGACGAGGACATCGGTCTTCTAAGAGGTGTGGATTGTGATATCCTGGCCCCTGGGATGGTGATGTCCTGGCCCAAGGCTTAATAAAATTAATAGAGTATCTATATCAACAAGATGCATCTTCTTTTTCGGAAGCTTATCTCGAAAGAACCTCCAAGTTAAGCGTGCTTGGCTTGGAGAAATTTGGGATGGGTGACCAACTGGGAAGTTTTCTCGGGTGCGCATGAGTGAGGACAAAGTAGCGAGGACAAAGTGCGCACAAAAGACATGTGTTGGTCTGTGGGGACCATATATGATCCTAGAGAGCTGCCAAGAGTAAGTACTGCTGGTCTAGGGATTGGACGGGGTGTTACACCTTCTCCTTTTATAGGCTAAGGAGGGGGTTGACCCATGGTGGCTTCCTTAGGAAGGAGCCACCAGGAGATGGTAAAACCAGGCGTCTTACCATGTGGTAAAGCCACGCATGCTCGCGGTCGCTTCGTTGTCCTGTATTCTTTATTACGGACGATGCGGGCAGCATAGGCTCAAGCGCCATCATGATTCACCTACACCAAAGGTTCAGAAGTTCTTCAACCTCTTCAAAGCATAAGAAGAGCCTCTTCACAGCCACACCGATGTGATTGTTATCGAATTCGTGACCCGGCTGATGTCAATCAAGTCCAAGTTTGCATTCTCAATGAATTGTTACAAGGAGCTTATGGATTTGATTAGCGGTGTTCTTCCTACGAGTCACAGGATGCCTAAATACATGTACCAGTCCAAGAAATTGCTTGAAGGTATCGGTATAGAGTATGAGAAGATTGATGTTTGCTAGTACAATTGCATGCTCTTTTGGAAGGAACATGGCAGAGAAGAGAAGTGCTTAAAATGTGGCAAGTCAAGGTACTTGGAGCTTATAAACGAATATGGGGAGAAGGTGGTGACAAAGGTTGCACATAAACAGATTCAATACATGAATCTCACTCCTAGAGTGAAATATTTGTTTCTCTTGAGGAAGATTGCTATGCACATGAGGTGGCACAAATATCGTACAGATAAACAAGATGGGTTAATGGTGCACTCGTCATATGGTGATGCATGGAAGTCTCTTGACACCTTTGATCTAGAGTTCACCAGCGATGTAAGAAACGTTCTTATCGGCTTGACAACTGATGATTTCATGCCTTCCAATACGACTACTATGTCCTACTCATGTTGGCCTGACTTTGCCATCATGTACAACCTTACACCTACTATTTTCATGGAATATAAGTTTATGTTCCTATGTCTTATTATACCTGGCCCTGAGCATCCTAGCGTACGCCTCAATGTGATGCTTCAACCATTTATTGAAGAGTTGAAGAAGTTATGGGAAGGGGTGGAAGCCTATAACTGCTTCAAGAAGCAGAAATTCAATCTCCGGGTTACTTATCTGTTCTTAGTTCATGATTTTACGGTGTATGGTAATTTTTTTGGGTGGAGCGTGCAAGGCAGATTGATGTGTCCTATTTGTGTTAAAGATATAGAGATTATTTTCATCTTAGTGCCAGTGGGAAGATATGTCACTTTGATTGCCATAGATGTTTTCTACCCTTGAATCACCACTTTAGAAGGCGAAGAAAGGAGTTTAGAAAGGGCACCATCGTCATGAAGGGGCCACCCAACCGACGTAGTGGGATAGAATTTATAGAAGAGCTTAGCAAACTTATCCTAGACAAGAATGGGAAAGGGTTTCAAGGTTTTGGTGAGGAGCATAACTGAACTCACATATGTGGCTTGTGGGAGCTTCCTTGTGCAAAGTCATTGATTTTTATGCACAACATCGATGTCATGCACCAAGAGAGTAACTTTTACCAAGCTCTCATAAATACATGCATGGATTTTCCAGATAAAATGAAATACAATGACAAAGCACTCTTGGACTTAGCCATGATATGTGATCATCCAACTCAAGTGCTTAGAGAAAATGGAGGCAAACCAAAAGCTGACTATTGTCTGAAACCTAACCAACAAAAAGAAGTGATGAGGTGGATGAAGGATCTAAAATTCTCCGATGGTTATGCTGCTGATTTTAAAAGATCTATGAATTTGAATATAATGAAGATGAAGGGGTTAAAGAGCCATGACTTCCACATAATTATGGAAAGACTTGTGCCTGTAATGTTTTATGTGTATATTACCAAAGATGTATGGAAAACATTAGATGAAGTTAGCTATTTCTACAGATAGCTATGTTCTAAAGAAGTCAAAAGGGATATGCTGGAGCAGCTAGAGAAAGAGGCACCAGTGCTTTTATGCAAATTGGACAAAACATTCCCACCGTTTTTTCAATCCTATGCAACATATCTTTATACATCTTCCATATGAAGCTAAAGTTGGTGGTCCTGTTCAGTATAGGTGGATGTTTCGTATAGAAAGAGTATTGAAGAAGCTTAGAGCAACGGTGGAACAATTTAAACTGAAGGAGGTAGCACACAAGTTGTTACTTTGCAGAAGAACATAATGTATTTGCTCAAAAGTAGAGGTACCATAATGACGAACGAGAGACACCTCCCAGGGTCGTTCCTGACCTTTTGGGGGCCTGGGGCGAAATCCAATATGGAGGCCCCATCCACCATGTATATACACTATATGTCTATATATATATAATTATAAACACAAATTATTAAACGTTCAATGAAAAAACTTCTATGACACGCCTTAAAGTTTATAAGATGACAAATATAAATTAGAGCCATAACACTTATTTGTCACATGTCGCATGATATCATGCTAAAAATTTCTTCTAACATTTTGTGATACAAAGTCGTCGATTATACCATTAAGATCAATATCATCCAACATCTTCTTCTCAATGCACAGAATTGCCAAACCATTTAATCTATCTTGAGTCATTGTTGATCTCAAATAGTTCTTCAATAATTTCAATTTTGAAAAGCTTCTCTCAGCTGATGCAACCGTCACAGGCATAGTAAATAATATTCGATAAGCGATTGAGACATTAGGATAGCAATCTAAATCCCTGACATGCTCGAATATCTCCATAGCAGACAATATGCCATCTGGTAGAGTAAATTTCAAAATCTTCAATTCAGAAATAAGATCATGTACCTCAACATCAGATGAACCATTATGAGAGAAAGTGTCTGCAAGTTTGGTGCAAGACTCTTCTAGTTTAGTATCATTCAATGACTTTAGGATAGTTGATCTCAATAAAAAACCAAATATATCTTTGAACACCATGAGTTCTTCAAATCTGGTTTTCAAAGAAGTGATTGCCATATCAACTACAACCAAAAAATATTTCACTTTAAAACCCCTTTCGGCCTCTAGAATTTCTTCTTGATCATTACTTTCATCAAATTGTTTCTTCCTCAAGGCACGACGTGTTACTGGAAACGATGCCTCTAGACCCATTTCATCTGCAATGCCTTTGGAGATGATCAGACTAGAAGGAAACCCATCATTTCTGTATGCCTCAAAGTATTGCACCATACCTTGTATTTGATTCAAAGCAGAGTCAATGCACATGTCTGGCGATTGCAATTTCTTACTCACTTTGTTTACAGAATATAAAATATCATGCCAGATAACCATACAAAGCAAAAACTCAAAGTTGCCAAGTGCATCAAATAAACTTTTTGCATCACTTTTGTCCTTAGGTTCAACATCAGAAGCATGACTTAACTCAAACAAAGCTGACCTCAACTCCTTTGCTTGATATCTTATTGCTAGAATACTTGAGATACGACTCTCCCAACGAGTATTTGACAATGATTTTAGAGTAAAAATAGGAACATGTTTACACAAAACATTCCACCTTTTGGTTGAACCAGCAAATAACACATATATGCGTTGAACAATCCCAAAATATGAAACAGCTTTCCCACAAGATTTTGCCATATCACAAAGAGTAAGATTAAGACTATGGCAAGCACATGGCATATACAATGCTCTTGGATTAATATCAAGCAACCGCTTTTGTACCCCTTGATGTTTTCCTTTCATATTGGAACCATTATCATAGCCTTGACCCCTTATATCATTAATATTTAGGCCAAATGACTTCATAGAATCAAGCAACACACTAAAAAGCCCCAAACCAGATGTGTCATCGACATTCAAGACCCCCAAAAAGTATTCCTCAATATTTATTTTCCCATTAGACAAATTAATACAACGAACTAACAAAGTCATTTGTTCTTGATGACTAATATCAGGGGTACAATCTAGGATAACAAGGAAATACTTGGCCTCTTTAACAATCTTTATGATAGATCTTGTAATATTAGAAGACAATAGAACTATCAACTCATTCTGAATCTTAGGACTGAGATAATGGTAATGAATTTCTTTGTTCTGAATACGCCTAAGATGGTCTTGCATTACCAAATCAAATTCTGCAATCATCTCAACACAGGCTAAGAAATTTCCATTACTATCACTATAAAGCTGCTCAATGCTTCCTCTAAAAGCCAAGTTGCGTTTACCAAGAAATTTCACAATTGCTATTATTCTTAGCAAAACTTGTCTCAAACGTTCTTTCTCTTTATTGATTTGCTTTTGCAAGTCTTTATCAATAGTTTCCTCTTTATGCATTCTTGTCCTCAATTCATTCCACTTGTTCATGTTCTGAAAATGCTCAACACTATTTTCATGTTCTCTAAGCTTTGTACTAATATTCCTCCAATTTCTACATCCATTATGTGCTAGAGAACTCAGACTGTTGCTAGTGCTAGACTTTAAGATCTTACAACAAAAGCAAAAAACTTTATCAACGTGCTTTGAATAAACCAACCATTTTCTATCATATAACTCTCCATTGCTTAACTTTCTATAATAATGAGCATATGAAAAATGTCTTGAGGCATCATCTAAAGGGAACTTGATACCTTCCTCTCTTATAGGTCCTTTCTCAATTAATATGTCTCTTGCTTTATTATCAAGATTATCCCAATTTCTTGGATCATAAATGTCAGGATGTTCATCCACACTACCAAACTGTGCATGTGCATCTGATGAATTAGACATTCTCATGGTCACTTACATTGTTATCATCGGCGTTGATATCAACATGTTCTTCTTCTCTAGAATTCTCATTGGTTGGTTCCTCTGTCCCCACGGGAACTATTGCCAACGCAAACGCATCATTTGGATTCGTCGAAGCACTAGCATTGCTCTTGAAAAACTTGTCAATAGCTCCTCTCTGTGAGTCTATGAGATCATCCACACGTTTTTTCCTTTTCCTTTTTTCACTTCTAGATAGATATCTTCTCGATGACATGATTACACAAAGCACTGAAAATAAAAAATATATATATATCACAAATTGAATGATAATATAAGAATGATTATACATATCTAAATAGTACGATTATTATTATTAATCAGTATCAGTTACCTTAAATTTGTGAATTAGATTGCACCGTCGATGCGACTTGTGTTGTCGATGTCGTGTAGAGCGCCCTGGCAGGCGGCAGGCGCCAGGCGATCACCGCACCGCGCGAGGCGCGAGCGCACAGCGCAGTGCGCAGCAGCAAGCCAGCAACACGCCAAGTCACCAACACCGCGCAAGAACAGCGGACGCGGACAGAACAGGCTGTCAAGCTGAACAGCGGCCGAGCGGCGTTCCTGTTCCTGTCTTCCTGATCGTGGAACGGTGGGGAACAGCGGCCTGTATTCCTGATCACGGAACGGTGGATGCGCCTGTCTTCCTGATCGCGGAACGGCGGGGAACGACGACATGTATTCCTGATCATGGACGTGGAACGGTGGATGCGGAAGGCGAGCAAGCGGCTGGGCGTGGCGTCTGGCGGCTGCACTGCAGATTAATTAGATATGTGGCCTGTAGGTTGATTAATGGGGTGGGGGCCCACTACCTATTGGGGGCCTGGTGTGGTGGCACCGGCTGCACCCCCCAAGAGCCGGCCCTGACACCTCCGTGAAGTGATCTTTCTATTTTTCAAACGAATGGCAAAACTGTTGGTCCACTTGAAAGTCGCCTAGAGGGGGGTGAATAGGCGGAATCTGAAATTTATAAACTTTAAGCACAACTACAAGCCGGGGTTAGTGTTAGAATAAAAAACCGAGTCTGAGAGAGGGTGAAAAACAAATCAAAAGGCAAATGAAGCGGATGACATGGTGAATTGTTTTACCGAGGTTTTGTTCTTGCAAACCTACTCCCCGTTAAGGTGGTCACAAAGACCGGGTCACTTTCAACCCTTTCCCTCTCTCAAACGGTCACCTAGACAGAGTGAGCTTTTCTCCTTAATCAAACCGGGTCACTTAGACCCCTACAAGGACCACCACAACTTGGTGTCTCTTGCTTTGATTACAAGTGTCTTGAGAACAAGAAAGAGGAGGAAGAAAAGCGATCCAAGCGATAAGAACTCAAATGAACACGAAAATCTCTCTCTCACAAGTCACTAAGTGTTTGGAGTGGTTTTGGAATTTGGAGTGGATTTGATCTCTTGTTTGTGTCTTGGAGTGAAGTCTAGAGCTCTTGTATTGAATGCAATATGCTGGAAACTTGGATACCTTGAATAGAGGTGGTTGGGGGTATTTATAGCCCCAACCACCAAAACAGTCGTTGGGGAGGGCTGTTGTCGATGGGCGCACCGGACAGTCCGGTGCGCCACCGGACACTGTCCGGTGCACCAGCCACATCACCCAACCGTTAGGGTTCTGACGGTTTCGACCGTTGGAGCTCTGACTTCCTAGGGCACCGGACAGTCTGGTGCCGCACCGGATAGGCATTGTTTACTGTCCGGTGCGCCTTCTGACGCTGCTCTGACTCTGCGCGAACTGTTTGCGCACTGTTCACGCTTGTTGTTCACTTTTGCAGACGACCGTTGGTGCAGTAGTCGTTGCTCCGCTTGGTGCACCGGACAGTCCGGTGACCCACCGGACAGTCCGGTGAATTATAGCAGAGCGGCTCTCCAGAAACCTGAAAGTGGCAAGTTCAGAGTGTACGGTCCCTGGTGCACCGGACACTGTCTGGTGGTGCACCGGACACTGTCCGGTGCGCCAGACTAGGGCACACTTCGGTTTTCTTTTGCTCCTTTCTTTTGAACCCTAACTTGTTCTTTTTATTGGTTTGTGTTGAACCTTTGGCACCTGTAGAACATATAATCTAGAGCAAACTAGTTAGTCCAATTGTTTGTGTTGAGCAATTCAACCACCAAAATCATTTAGAAAAAGGTTTGACCCTATTTCCCTTTCAATCTCCCCCTTTTTGGTGATTGATGCCAACACAAACCAAAGAAAATGTATAAGTGCAGAATTGAACTAGTTTGCATAAGGTAAGTGCAAAGGTTGCTTGGAATTAAACCAATTTATATTTTCACTAGATATGCATGGATTGCTTTCTTTCTTTTAACATTTTGGACCACATTTGCATCACTTGTTTTGTTTTTGCAAATTCTTTTGGAAAATCTTTTCAAAGTCTTTTTGCAAATAGTCAAAGGTACATGAATGAGATTTTGAGAAGCATTTTCAAGATTTGAAATTTTCTCCCCCTATTTCAAATGCTTTTCCTTTGACTAGAATAAAACTCCCCCTAAATGAAATTCTCCTCTTAGTTGTCAAGAGGGTTTTGAGATATATATCAATTTGAAATATAGATACCAATTGAGATACTTCTTCATTAGAGGAATACCAATTTGAAAGATACTAATTTAAAACTTTATTTCAAAAATTTTAAAATTGGTGGTGGTGCGGTCCTTTTGCTTTGGGTTAATACTCTCTCCCCCTTTGGCATGAATCGCCAAAAACGGAGACATTGAGAGCCCTTATAAATTCTCTCCCCCTTTGGCAAACAATATATAAGTGAAAGATTGTACCAAATTGGAGAGTTGACAGAATACCAACAAAGAGTAAATGAAATCGATGGAGTTGAGTGGAAGCGTTGTCTTTGCCGAATACTCCATTTCCCTTTCAATCTACGACTTAGCATAAAGATATACTTGGAAACATATTAGTCGTAGCAAATGAAAGAGAGAAGATCAAAGGTATATAAATGAGCTATATGTGCAAAGTGTCAATCAAAGTTCCGAGAATCAAGAATGTTTAGCTCATTCCTAAGTTTGGTAAAGGTTGTCTCATCTAATGGTTTGGTAAAGATATCGGCTAGTTGTTCTTTGGTGTTAATGTAGGCTATCTCGATATCCCCCCTTTGTTGGTGATCCCTCAAAAAGTGATGCTGAATGTCTATGTGCTTAGTGCGGTTGTGATCAACGGGATTATCCGCTATGCGGATTGCACTCTCATTATCACATAGGAGAGGGACTTTGCTCAATTTGTAGCCATAGTCCCTAAGGGTTTGCCTCATCCAAAGTAATTGCGCACAACAATGGCCTGTGGCAATGTACTCGGCTTCGGCAGTTGATAGGGCTACTGAATTTTGCTTCTTTGAAGCCCAAGACACCAGGGATCTCCCCAGAAACTGACAAGTCCCTGATGTGCTCTTCCTATCAATTTTACACCCTACCCAATCAACATCTGAATATCCTATTAAATCAAAGGTGGATCCCTTGGGGTACCAAAGCCCAAACTTAGGAGTATAGACTAAATATCTCATGATTCTTTTCACGGCCCTAAGGTGAACTTCCTTAGGATCGGCTTGGAACCTTGCACACATGCATACGGAAAGCATAATATCCGGTCAAGATGCACATAAATAGAGTAGAGATCCTATCATCGACCGGTATACCTTTTGATCTACGGATTTACCTCCCGCGTCGAGGTCGAGATGCCCATTAGTTCCCATGGGTGTCTTGATGGGCTTGACATCCTTCATTCCAAACTTGTTAAGAATGTCTTGAATATACTTCGTTTGGCTGATGAAGGTGCCCTCTTGGAGTTGCTTGATTTGGAATCCTAAGAAATATCTCAACTCCCCCATCATAGACATCTCAAATTTTTGAACCATGATCCTACTAAACTCTTCACAAGTAGATTTGTTAGTAGACCCAATATAATATCATCAACATAAATTTGGCATACAAATAAATCATTTGCAACTATTTTAGTAAAGAGTGTAGGATCGGCTTTTCCGACTTTGAAGCCACATTTGCTACCAAAGACTCTAAAACATGAAACATTGGGCTTTTTACCGGTTAGGAGTTCATATGATGTCTTCTTGAGGATTCGGTGAAGGTATAACCGGTTGATGGAGTAGCAGGCGGTGTTAATCGCCTCGGCCCAAAACCAGTCCGGAGTCTTCTTCTCATCAAGCATGGTCCTTGCCATGTCAAGTAGAGTTCTATTCTTCCTCTCCACTACACCATTTTGCTGAGGTGTGTAGGGAGAAGAGAACTCATGCTTGATGTCCTCCTCCTCAAGGAAGCCTTCAATTTGTGAGTTCTTGAACTCCGTCCCATTGTCGCTTCTAATCTTTTTTATCCTTAAGCCAAACTCATTTTGAGCTCGTCTCAAGAATCCCTTTAAGGTCTCTTGGGTTTGTGATTTTTCCTGCAAAAAGAACACCTAAGTGAAGCGAGAATAATCATCCACAATTACTAGACAGTACTTACTCCCACCGATGCTTATTTAAGCTATCGGACCGAATAGATCCATATGGAGTAGTTCTAGTGGTCTGTCCGTTGTCATGATGTTTTTGTGTGGATGATGGGCACCAACTTGCTTTCTTGCTTGACATGCGCTACAAACCCTGTCTTTCTCAAAATGAACATTTGTTAGTCCTAAAATGTGTTCTCCATTTAGAAGCTTGTGAAGATTCTTCATCCCAACATGGGCTAGTCGGCGATGCCAGAGCCAACCCATATTAGTCTTAGCAATTAAGCAAGTATCAAATTCAGCTCTATTAAAATCAACTAAGTATAGCTGACCCTCTACTCCCTTAAATGTTACTGAATCATCACTTCTTCTAAAGACAGTAACACCTATATCTATAAAGAGACAGTTGTAGCCCATATTGCATAATTGAGATACAGAAAGCAAATTGTAATCTAAAGAATCTACAAGAAAAACATTGGAAATAGAATAGTCAGGTGATATAGCAATTTTACCCAGTCCTTTGACCAAAGCTTGATTTCCATCCCTGAATGTGATAGCTCTTTGGGGATCTTCTTTTTTCTCATAGGAGGAGAACATCCTTTTCTCCCCTGTCATGTGGTTTGTGCACCCGCTATCAATTATCCAACTTGAGCCCCCGAATGCATAAACCAACAAAAAAAGTTTAGGCCTTATTGTTAGGTACCCAAACGTTCTTGGGTCCTTTCACATTAGAAACAAGCACCTTAGGTACTCAAACACAAGTCTTTGAGCCCTTGTGTTTGGCCCCAATATATTTGGCAACTACTTTGCCTGATTTGTTAGTCAGCACATAAGAAGCATCAAAAGTCTTAAATGAAATGTTATGATCATTTGATGCAGTAGGAGATTTCTTTTTAGGCAATTTAACATAGGTTGATTGCCTAGAGCTAGATGTCTCATTCTTATACATAAAAGCATGATGAGATCCAGAATGAGACTTCCTAGAATGAATTATCCTAATCTTGTGTTCGGGATAACCAGCAGGATATAAAATATAGCCCTCATTATCCTGAACCATGGGAGCCTTGCCCTTAGCAAAGTTAGACAATTTTTTAGGGGCATTAAGTTTGACATTGCCTCCCTGTTGGAAGCCAACGCCATCCTTAATGCCAGGGTGTCTCCCACTATAGAGTATGCTCCTAGCAAATTTAAATTTTTCATTTTCTAAGTCATGCTCATTAATTTTAGCACTAAGTTGAGCTATGTGATCATTTTGTTGTTTAATTAAAGCTAGATGGTCATGGATAGCATCAGCATTAATATCTCTGCATCTAGTACAAATAGAGACATGATCAACCTTAGATGTAGATGGTTTACAAACATTTAATTCGTCAATCTTAGCATGTAACATGGTATTTCCATTTCTAAGATTGGAAATGACATCATTGCAAACACTCAAATCTTTAGCCTCAGAAATTAATCTAGCATTTTCATCTCTAAGGCTAGAAAGTGTAACCTTCAATTTATCAATCTTAGTAATTAAACTAGCATTATCATTTCTAAGATTGGCAATTGAATCATCACAAGCATTTAACTTCTCAACCTTAGCAAATAAATTGGCATTCTCAGTTTTAAGGTTGGAAATTGAATCATGGCAAATCCTAAGCTCATTAGACAAATTTTCACATTTTTCTACTTCCTGAGCATAGGCATTCTTTAACTTAACATGCTTCTTATTTTCCTTAATAAGGAATTCCTCTTGGCTATCCAAGAGTTCATCCTTCTCATAAATAGCACCTATCAATTCATTTAGTTTCTCCTTTTGTTGCATGTTTAAATTGGCAAAAAGGGTAAGCAAGTTTTCTTTATCATCACTAGAGCTAGCCTCATCACTAGATGTTGTATACTTGGTAGAGGCTCTAGATTTTACCTTCTTTTTGCCGTCCTTTGCCATGAAGCATTTGTGGCCGACGTTTGGGAAGAGGAGGCCCTTATTGATGGCGATGTTGGCGGTGTCCTCGTCGGAGGAGGAGTCGGTGGAGCTCTCATCGGAGTCCCATTCACGACACACGTGGGCATCATCGCCCTTCTTCTTGTAGTACCTTTTCTTCTCCTTCCTCTTTCCCTTCTTGTCGTCGCCCCTATCACTGTCACTAGACATAGGACATTTTGCGATAAAATGATCGGGCTTACCACACTTGTAGCACACCCTTTGGAACGGGGTTTGTAATCCTTCCCCTTCCTTTGTTTGAGGATTTGACGGAAGCTCTTGATGATGAGCGCCATCTCCTCATTATCAAGCTTGGAGGCGTCGATGGGGATCCTACTTGGTGTACAATCCTTCTTCTCCTCTTCCGTCGCCTTGAATGCGACGGGTTGCACCTCAGGGTGTGGAGGTGCCACCTTGCTCCAATTTGATGATTTGTTTGGAGCCTTTGATCATCAATTCAAAGCTCACAAACTTTCCTATCACTTCCTCGGGAGACATTAATTTATATCGAGGATCGCCACGAATTAATTGAACTTGAGTGGGATTACGAAAGACAAGTGATCTAAGAATAACCTTAACCATTTCATGGTCATCACACTTGGTGCTCCCGAGGTTGCGCACTTGGTTGACCAAGGTCTTGAGCCAGTTGTACATCGCTTATGGCTCCTCTCCTTGGTTGAGGACGAACCGACCGAGCTCCCCCTCGCTCGTCTCCCGCTTGGTGATCTTTGTCACCTCGTCTCCTTCGCGCGCGGTCTTGAGTACGTCCCAAATCTCCTTGGCACTTTTCAACCCTTGCACCTTATTATACTCCTCTCGACATAGAGAGGCAAGGAGTATAGTAGTTGCTTAGTAATCAAAGTGCTTGATTTGGGCAACCTCATCCACATCATAATCTTCATCCCCCACGGATGGTACCTGCGCTCCAAACTCAACAATGTCCCATATGTTAGCGTGGAGTGAGGTTAGATGATGCCTCATTTTATCACTCCACATACAATAATCTTCACCATCAAAAACTGGTGGTTTGCCTAGTGGGACGGAAAGTAAAGGAGTGCGTTTAGAAATGCGAGGATAGCGTAAGGGGATCTTACTAAACTTCTTGCGCTCATGGCGCTGAGAAGTGACGGACGGCGCGTCGGAGCCAGATGTAGAAGGCGATGAAGAATCGGTCTCGTAGTAGACCACCTTATTCATTTCCTTTTTCTTTTTGCCGCTCTGATGTGACTTGACGTGTGAAGGGGATCCCTTCTTCATCTTGTTGCCGGACTCCCCCGATGGAGCCTTCCCGTGGCTTGTAGACTTATCACCGCCGGTCATGATCTCCTTCTTGGCGTGATCTCTCAACATCACTTCGAGCGGTTAGGCTCTAATGAAGTACCGGGCTTTGATACCAATTTAAAGTCGCCTAGAGGGGGTGAATAGGCGGAATCTGAAATTTACAAAATTTAAGCACAACTACAAGCCGGGGTTAGCGTTAGAATAAAAACCGAGTCCGAGAGAGGGTGAAAAACAAATCAAAAGGCAAATGAAGCGGATGACACAGTGATTTGTTTTATCGAGGTTCAGTTCTTGCAAACCTACTCCCCGTTGAGGTGGTCACAAAGACCGGATCTCATTTCAACCCTTTCCCTCTCTCAAACGGTCACCTAGACCGAGTGAGCTTTTCTCCTTAATCAAACTGGGTCACTTAGACCCCTACAAGGACCACCACAACTTGGTGTCTCTTGCTTTGATTACAAGTGTCTTGAGAACAAGAAAGAGGAGGAAGAAAAGCGATCCAAGCGACAAGAACTCAAATGAACACAGAAATCTCTCTCTCTCACAAGTCACTAAGTGTTTGCAGTGGTTTTGGACTTTGGAGAGGATTTGATCTCTTGTATGTGTCTTGGAGTGAAGTCTAGAGCTCTTGTATTGAATGCAATATGCTGGAAACTTGGATACCTTGAATAGGGGTGGTTGGGGGTATTTATAGCCCCAACCACCAAAACAGTCGTTGGGGAGGGCTGCTGTCGGTGGGCGCACCGGACAGTCCGGTGCGCCAGCCACGTCAACCGTTAGGGTTCTGACGGTTTCGACCGTTGAAGCTCTGACTTCCTAGGGCACCAGACAGTCCGGTGCCGAACCGGACATGCACTGTTTACTGTCCGGTGCGCCTTCTGGCGCTGCTCTGACTCTGCGCGAACTGTCCGCGCACTGTTCACGCTTGTTGTTCACTTTTGCAGACGACTGTTGGCGCAGTAGCCGTTGCTCCGCTTGGTGCACCGGACAGTCCGGTGACCCACCGGACAGTCTGGTGAATTATAGCGGAGCGGCTCTCCAGAAACCCGAAGGTGGCAAGTTCAGAGTGTACGGTTCCTGGTGCACCGGACACTGTCTGGTGGTACACCGGACAGTCCGATGCGTCAGACCAGGGCACACTTCGGTTTTCTTTTGCTCCTTTCTTTTGAACCCTAACTTGTTCTCTTTATTGGTTTGTGTTGAACCTTTGGCACCTGTAGAACATATAATCTAGAGCAAACTAGTTAGTCCAATTGTTTGTGTTGGGCAATTCAACCACCAAAATCATTTAGAAAAAGGTTTGACCCTATTTCCCTTTCACCACTGAAGGCATATCATCTCACTATGCAATAATGGAAGTATGCTTTACTCTATATGTTCACGAATATGCTCGAGGTGGAGAAATACTTCGTGCAAGAGTTTATTTCCTTAAATTGTTCATATTTGAATTAGTTTATGTCCTCAAATATACCATGCCGTGCAATATTATGTGACAGTGAGTTTGATGAACAAAACATGAGGTGTCTTGGGAGACCAACAATGAGAGACCTAGACAAATTGCGTTGTGATGAAATGCATGGGTGACCTAATTTCATTATGTGGCTCATAGACCGAGTAAGTCATAAATTATGTGGTTCCGAGGCCTAGGTTCAATATTTTAGTTCATTGCATGGCATACTTTGCTAATACTTTGGGGAGGAGATGGATATGAATGGTAACTTACACCAGCTATCTATTGGAAGCGTAAATGCCAAAAAGCTATGGACGTTATGACGTCAAAGTATATCGCTTCCGTACAAGCATATTTGAATCTAGTCATCCTTCGAGTGCAAATGGTATTCCTCAAAGTATTATAGGATTGAATTTGGGATGACACACGTGAAACATGAAAATTGCTCCAAGAGCACGACAAGTATATCCTTGCCCATCAAGTAGACTAGGTTTATTTCTCGACATATCAATGCAAAAATACTTGTTTTCATGGTGGGTTGTGTACAATGCGAACCCCCGTGAATGTCTCTACACTCCTGGTGAGGATGAATATCGATTTGTGTACCTTGAGCAGGTTGATGAGGTGTTTCAAGAAGAAGATTTGCCCACTACTTTTCGTATTGACTCTGCTCTAGCATTAGATTCACTTGTTGCAGACATTAACGACTCAACCTTTCCGGAGACAAGGAGAAGACAATATGTTAGGAGAAAAGTTACATGGCGACCTCTTATTAGAAGGGGACAAATAGATCCTGATTTTGATGATATTTGACAAGTAAAGTACTTTGTTCATCCAATTGTTTTTATTTTATAAGGATTATGTCATTTGTATTTTTTATTCATTATTTTTTATTTAAACATTGTACTAATGAAAATTACTTATTTTGATGCAGGATGTCGTCAAAGTCGAAGAAGTCAGTGAAGGTGTTGTTCAAGAGCCTGTTTCAGGGCACTTCTTCGAGCAGCAGCAGACGTCGAGAGCTATTGAGCGCTGCACATGGAGACAGGGTAACATATTTTTTACTAATGAATTTGTTTATATATTTACGTTTATCTAAATCTTGAGTTGGATGTGCCAGAAAAAGCAGCACAATGAAGTGTCATCCTTTGTATCTATTTGTTTCATATTGTTACTTTGTAAGTCAATCACTAGTAATGTGTTTGTATTATATTATGTGTTTCTATTTAATATTTTTGTTTTTGTCCATTTCTATGTACCCTTTTATCTCGCTCCCGTTTTCGTTCAATTATGAGTTTTCGCTTAATATTTTCGTTCCGTCTATTTTTTACACCCACCCTTTTATCTGACTTCTGTTGCCGTTTCCGACAATTTCATACCCGGTCGCGTTTCTAGTGGGAAAAAAAACGGAAATGGAAACAAGAGAGAGAGAGTTTTCCATCCATTTCCGTCATTTTTACCTAGCTAGGGCCGTGTTGAACATGTATGGTTACCGCCGGTCATTTGTTTAATCCGATCGATGGGACTTGACGACACTAGATAACCAAAACCAACCCTTCCTCCTTTCGATTCCCGTGTGATTGATCCTGTCGTGTACTCCTGTCTGCTGACAAAGATGCGTGCCCGCGTTCTGTACACTGTACCTAGCTGGACTCCCAAGTCCCAACCATGGTTCTTTATCCTCAAATCGATGAGGCTGGCTTTCGTCAGGAGCGTTATTTTACAGCGGGTTGGTGTATTACCCGAGTCCAGACTCCAGAGCATTGAGTGACAGTCACCTTCTCCTTTGCTCTGCTCTATCGGCGCAGTCTGGTTGAAACTCGAAAGGATAATGGTGCTAGGTACCACTCGGCATCACGGTGAATCAGTTTTTTTTATTATTTAAAAGTAGTTTACTCAGTGGTGATGAAAATATTTTAATAAACTGTTTCCCAAAACGACTTTTCTATAATCAAAATGATAAAAGATTCATTTTATTTTTAAATTTTCTTTTGTTCCTCTACTTTTTCCCACGTTATCTCCTGAACCAGATGCACGCGAGACACGCGATTCTGTTCCTCGCTTTCGTCGTCACCCTCCACCTCCACGGAGCTCTAATCCGTGTGGCCATCTCTGGCAATAGCATGCACACGGTCCATTTTACACTGTAGATGCAACTGTTTACAAAGTTAAATTCGAACTCCTTATTTCAAACTTAACTTTGTAAACAATACATATACAGTATTTTATACGTTCGTTTGTACACTATTGTTAAGCAACCCCAATAGTTCTATTAAAAAAGTTTTCTAAAATCATGTTTAGCGAGTTACTAAATAGTTATTAGGAGTAAATAAATAGCTTGATCTCCAATAGTTTCTCATGTTTAGGAAGTAGTTCGATTTTAAATCTAGTTTTGACAAGTATGCCTCCGTCGGATCTGGCTGACGATAGGGGCGAGAGCAGAGGATGTCGAAGGCGGAGGAGAAAAGGCCGGTTAACGCGACCTGTGGGAGAGCGGTGGCCTGACAGCGGAGGAGAAGCATGTGTCACGCGCGTTGGATCTAGCTCCCTCGCTGTGCGGGGAAGTGAAAAAAGAGTGTGTCGTACCTGGCTATCTTGTTACGAGGGAAAGGGGGAAAATGAGCACGTGACTGTGAAGAAATTGGCCCTAACTGCATTTAGAGAGTTCCTATCGAGTTGTCAAATTGAGAGCACCTAGAGGGGGGGGTGAATAGGTGATCCTGTAAAACTTCAAAACTTAAGCCACAAAAACTTGTTAAGGGTTAGCACAAGTATGGCCAAGTGGCTAGAGAGGAGTCAAAACACAATAACCACAAGAAAGCAATCACAGAGTTGACATGGTGGTTATCCCGTGGTTCGGCCAAGTACAAAACTTGCCTACTCCACGTTGTGGCGTCCCAACGGACGAGAGTTGCACTCAACTCCTCTCAAGTGATCCAATGATCAACTTGAATACCACGGTGTTTTTCTTTCCTTTGATCTTTTCCCGTTTGCGAGGAATCTCCACAACTTGGAGTCTCTCGCCCTTACAATTGAGTTCACAAAGAAATACGGAGTAAGGTGGGAATGAGCAACGCACACAAGACTCGAAAATCAGAGCAACAACACGCACACAAGTCGCAACAAGAGCTCGCAACGCAACACAAAGAGTTCACAACTCCACAAGAGCTCTATATGCTATCACAATGAAACGAATGCGTGAGATTGATGTCTTGGTGCTTAGAAGAGTTGTAGGAATGCTTGGTGTACTCCTCCATGCGCCTAGGGGTCCCTTTTATAGCCCCAAGGCAGCTAGGAGCCGTTGAGAACACATCTGGAAGGCTATCCTTGCCTTCTGTCGTCGGGCGCACCGGACAGTCCGGTGCACACCGGACACTGTCCGGTGCCCGATTTATTTCCATAAACAGCAAAGCCGACCGTTGCCGACCGTTGCAGATCTGGCGCACCGGACAGTCCGGTGCACACCGGACAGTCCGGTGCTTCCTTCCGACCGTTGGCTCGGCCACGTGTCGCGCGCCGATCGCGCGGCCGACCGTTGGCCCGGCCGACCGTTGGCTCACCGGTCAGTCCGGTGCACACCGGACAGTCCGGTGAATTTTAGCCGAAGTCGCCGGAGAAAAACCCGAGAGCGGCTGGTTTGCTCCGCGCTGGTCTGGCGCACCGGACACTGTCCGGTGCACACCGGACAGTCCGGTGCCCCAGTCCGAAGCAGCCTTTGGCTGTACACAGCCACTCTCCACTTCTTTTCTTTTCTTCTTTCTCCTGTTTCTAACACTTAGACAAGATGTTAGTATACAAAACTAATGTACTAAGGCTTAGAAACATACCTTTACTTGTGATTTGCACTTTGTTCATCCATGAGCATATTTTCACATTTAAGCCCTTGTGTTTGCACTCAATCACCAAAATACTTAGAAATGGCCCAAGGGCACATTTCCCTTTCAATCTCCCCCTTTTTGGTGATTTATGCCAACACAACATAAAGCAACTAGAACAAGTGCAAAATCACTTCAAATAAAAACTGACTTTGAGTTTTATTCAATTTTGGCATATATGGATCATCTTTTGCCACCACTTGGTTTGTTTTTGCAAATCAAACTCAAATCTCTATCTCTAAGTCAAACACACATGTTGAAGCATAAAGAGAGTCATTCCAAAAGAGATTGATCAAAGATTTCAAAAACTCCCCCTAATTCCCATAATCAATACTTCTCCCCACAAGAAGCCAACTTTTGACAAGAGATACAATAAAAGAGTTTCGACAAAACAAAGCTCTATTCTACTATTTCCAAAATCTCTCAAGTGGTAGCTGATCCATTTATCACTTTGGCCTTTATTTTCTCCCCCTTTGGCATCAAGCACCAAAACGGGATCAATCTTGGCCCTTTTAACCCCATTGTCTCACCAAAGTCTTCAATTAAGAGCAAACGGCAATAAGATGTCATGAGATGAACTTGGAATTAGTTACCCTCTCATCGGAGTGCAGTGGAAGTCTTTCATGGTCCAAGTCCACCTTTTCCCTTTCAATCCTCCTTCGAGACTAAATTATCAAACTCAAGCACGTGGTTAGTCTCAAAGGGTCAAGTTGTAACACATCTCCCCTTAAACATGTGCATCACTTTGCAACGGACTTGTGAGGTCCAGGGAGTGTTTGTACAACTTGAGCACCATAATAAGCAACAAAATGCAAAAAGGAACATGATCAAAAGCATAAGTACATGTATGCTACAATTCAATCCAGGTTCCGCGAATCTATGACATTTAGCTCACTACGCAGCCTGCAAAAGGTCTTCTCATCTAGAGGCTTAGTGAAGATATCGGCTAGCTGGTTCTCGGTGCTAACATGAAACACTTCGATATCTCCCTTTTGCTGGTGGTCTCTCAAAAAGTGATGCCGGATGTCTATGTGCTTTGTGCGGCTGTGCTCAACAGGATTCTCCGCCATGCGGATAGCACTCTCATTGTCACATAGGAGTGGGACTTTGCTCAGATTGTAGCCAAAGTCCCGGAGGGTTTGCCTCATCCAAAGTAGTTGCGCGCAACACTGTCCTGCGGCAACATACTCGGCCTCAGCGGTGGATAGGGCAACGGATGTTTGTTTCTTAGAGTTCCATGACACCAGGGACCTTCCTAAGAATTGGCACGTCCCCGATGTACTCTTTCTATCGACCTTACATCCAGCATAGTCGGAGTCTGAGTATCCAACTAAGTCAAAGGTAGACCCCTTTGGATACCAGAGCCCGAAGCAAGGCGTAGCAACCAAATATCTAAGAATTCGCTTCACCGCCACTAAGTGACACTCCTTAGGATCGGATTGAAATCTAGCACACATGCATACGCTAAGCATAATATCCGGTCTACTAGCACATAAGTAAAGCAAAGAACCTATCATTGACCGGTATGCTTTTTGATCAACGGACTTACCTCCTTTGTTGAGGTCGGTGTGTCCGTCGGTCCCCATCGGAGTCTTTGCGGGCTTGGCGTCCTTCATCCCAAACCGCTTTAGCAGATCTTGCGTGTACTTCGTTTGGGAGATGAAGGTGCCGTCCTTGAGTTGCTTCACTTGGAACCCAAGGAAGTAGTTCAACTCGCCCATCATCGACATCTCGAATTTCTGCGTCATCACCCTGCTAAACTCTTCACAAGATTTTTGGTTAGTAGAACCAAATATTATGTCATCGACATAAATTTGGCACACAAACAAATCACCATCACATGTCTTTGTAAAAAGAGTTGGATCGGCTTTCCCAACCTTGAAAGCATTAGCAATTAAGAAATCTCTAAGGCATTCATACCATGCTCTTGGGGCTTGCTTAAGTCCATAGAGCGCCTTAGAGAGCTTACACACGTGGTCGGGGTACCGTTCATCCTCGAAGCCAGGGGGTTGCTCTACGTATACCTCCTCCTTGATTGGCCCGTTGAGGAAAGCGCTCTTCACATCCATTTGGTACAACCTGAAAGAATGGTGAGCGGCATATGCTAGCAAGATTCGAATTGACTCTAGCCTAGCCACAGGAGCAAAGGTCTCCTCGAAATCCAAACCTGCGACTTGGGCATAACCTTTTGCCACAAGTCGAGCCTTGTTCCTCGTCACCACCCCGTGCTCGTCCTGTTTGTTGCGGAACACCCACTTGGTTCCCACAACATTTTGCTTCGGACGAGGCACCAGTGTCCAAACTTCATTGCGCTTGAAGTTGTTTAACTCCTCTTGCATGGCCAACACCCAGTCCGGATCTAGCAAGGCCTCTTCTACCCTGAAAGGCTCAATAGAAGAGACAAAAGAGTAATGCTCACAAAAATTAACTAATCGAGATCGAGTAGTTACTCCCTTGCTAATGTCACCCAGAATTTGGTCGACGGGATGATCCCTTTGAATCATCGCTCGAACTTGGGTTGGAGGTGCCGGTTGCGCTTCTTCCTCCATCACTTGATCATCTTGTGCTCCCCCTTGATCAAGTGCCTCCACTTGAGGTACCTGTTCGTCATCTTCGGTTGGGGGATGCACCATAGTTGAGGAAGAAGGTTGATCTCGTTCATCTTGTTCCTGTGGCCGTACTTCTCCAATCGTCATGGTTCGTATAGCGGCTGTCGGAACATCTTCTTCATCTACATCATCACAATCAACAACTTGCTCTCTTGGAGAGCCATTAGTCTCATCAAATACAACGTCGCTAGAGACTTCAACTAAACCCGATGATTTGTTGAAGACTCTATACGCCTTTGTATTTGAGTCATAACCTAACAAAAACCCTTCTACAGCCTTGGGAGCAAACTTAGAGTTTCTACCTTTCTTCACTAGAATGTAGCACTTGCTCCCAAATACACGAAAGTACGATACATTGGGTTTGTTACCGGTTAGTAGCTCATACGACGTCTTCTTGAGGAGGCGATGAAGGTAGACCCTGTTGATGGCGTGGCAAGCAGTGTTAACGGCTTCCGTCCAAAAGCACTCGGGGGTCTTGAACTCTCCTAGCATCGTCCTCGCCATATCGATGAGCTTCCTGTTCTTCCTCTCTACCACACCATTTTGCTGTGGTGTGTAGGGAGCGGAGAACTCGTGCTTGATCCCTTCCTCCTCAAGGAATTCCTCCACTTGAAGGTTCTTGAATTCGGACCCGTTGTCGCTCCTTATCTTCTTCACCTTGAGCTCAAACTCATTTTGAGCTCTCCTGAGGAAGCGCTTGAGGGTCCCTTGGGTTTCAGACTTATCCTGCAAAAAGAACACCCAAGTGAAGCGGGAAAAATCATCAACAATAACTAAACCATACTTACTCCCTCCTATGCTCAGATAGGCGACAGGTCCGAAGAGGTCCATATGCAGCAGCTCCAGGGGTCTTGAAGTGGTCATCACGTTCTTGCTGTGATGCGCTCCTCCCACTTGTTTACCTGCTTGACAAGCTGCACAAGGTCTATCTTTTTCGAAATGCACGTTAGTCAAACCTATCACGTGTTCTCCCTTTAGAAGCTTGTGAAGGTTCTTCATCCCCACATGTGTTAAGCGGCGATGCCACAGCCAGCCCATGCTAGTCTTAGCTATTAAGCATGCATCTAGACCGGCCTCTTCTTTTGCAAAATCAACTAAATAAAGTTTGCCGTCTAATACACCCTTAAAAGCTAGTGAACCATCACTTCTTCTAAAGACAGACACATCTACATTTGTAAATAGACAGTTATATCCCATATGACATAATTGACTAACAGATAGCAAATTATATCCAAGACTCTCTACTAAAAATACATTAGAGATAGAATGCTCATTAGAAATTGCAATTTTACCTAACCCTTTTACCTTGCCTTGATTCCCATCACCGAATATAATTGAATCTTGGGAATCTTTATTCTTGACGTAGGAGGTGAACATCTTCTTCTCCCCCGTCATATGGTTTGTGCATCCGCTGTCGATAATCCAGCTTGAACCCCCGGATGCATAAACCTGCAAGGCAAATTTAGGCTTGGGACTTAGGTACCCAACTCTTGTTGGGTCCTACAAGGTTAGTCACAATTTCCTTAGGGACCCAAATGCAAGTTTTATCACCTTTGCATTTTGCCCCTAACTTCCTAGCAATTACTTTTCTATCCTTTCTACAAATTGCAAAGGAAGTATTTAAAGCACAATAAATTGTAGAAGGTTCATTTGCTATTTTCCTAGGAGCATGAATAACATTCCTTCTAGGCACATGATGAATAGCATTTCTTTTAGGAACAACATTTCTCCTAGTAACATTTCTATCATACACATAAGAGGAACTAGGAGCAAACATGGCATGAGAATCATAAACATATGAATCAAAAGCATCATGACTTACATTTCTAGTTTGTCTTCTAACATGATACAAAAATGCATGGTTCCTTTTAGCACTAGTAGCCATAGGGGCCTTCCCTTTCTCCTTGGCGGGAATGGGATCCTTATGGCTTGTTAAGTTCTTGGCTTCCCTCCTGAAGCCAAGCCCATCCTTAATTGAGGGATGTCTTCCTATTGTGTAGGCATCCCTTGCAAATTTTAACTTATCAAATTCACTTTTGCTAGTCTTAAGTTGGACATTAAGACTAGCCACTTCATTATTTAACTTTGCAATAGAGGCTAAGTGTTCACTACAAGCATCAATATCAAATTCTTTACATCTATTGCAAATAGCAACATTTTCTACACAAGTTGTTGATTTACTAGCTATTTCTATCTTAACATTCAACTCATCGTTAATGCTCTTTAATTTAGAAATTGTTTCATGGCATGAAGATAATTCACAAGTAAGCATCTCATTTCTTTTAACTTCTAGAGCATGAGATTTTTGAGCTTCTAAAAATTTATCATGCTCTTCATACAATAAATCCTCTTGTTTCTCTAAGAGTTTATCCTTCTCATTCAATGCATCAATTAATTCATTAATTTTGCCAATTGTAATTCTATCTAGACCTTTAAATACACTAGAATAGTCTATTTCATCATCGTCACTAGAATCATTATCACTAGAAGAAGCATAAGTAGAGTTTCGAGTACTTACTTTCTTCTCCTTAGCCATGAGACACGTGTGACGCTCGTTGGGGAAGAGGGCCGATTTGTTGAAGGCGGTGGCGGCGAGTCCCTCATTGTCGGAGTCGGAGGAGGAGCAATCCGAATCCCACTCCTTGCCTAGATGCGCCTCGCCCTTGGCTTTCTTGTAGTGCTTCTTCTTCTCCCTTTTGTTCCCCTTTTCCTGGTCACTTTCATTATCAGGACAGTTAGCAATAAAATGACCAAGCTTACCGCATTTGAAGCATGATCGCTTCCCCTTGGTCTTAGTCTTGCTCGGCTGTCCATTGCGACCCTTTAGCACCGTCTTGAATCTCTTGATGATGAGGGCCATTTCTTCATCATTAAGACCGGCTGCCTCAATTTGCGCCACCTTGCTGGGTAGTGCCTCCTTGCTCCTAGTGGCTTTGAGAGCAAAAGGTTGCAGCTCGTTGATCGGTCCATTCAGGGCGTCGTCCACATACCTTGCCTCCTTGATCATCATTCGCCCGCTGACGAATTTTCCTAGGACTTCTTCGGGCGACATTTTGGTGTACCTGGGATTCTCACGAATATTATTCACCAAATGAGGATCAAGAACGGTAAAGGACCTGAGCATTAGTCGGACGACGTCGTGGTCCGTCCATCGCGTGCTTCCGTAGCTCCTTATTTTGTTGATAAGGGTCTTGAGCCGGTTGTATGTCTGAGTTGGCTCCTCGCCCCTTATCATCGCGAATCGTCCAAGCTCGCCTTCCACCAACTCCATTTTGGTGAGCAAGGTAACGTCATTCCCCTCATGAGAAATCTTGAGGGTGTCCCAGATCTGCTTGGCGTTATCCAAGCCGCTCACTTTGTTATATTCATCCCTGCACAATGAAGCTAGAAGAACAGTGGTAGCTTGTGCATTCTTATGGATTTGCTCATTAATGAACGAAGGGCTATCCGAGCTATCAAATTTCATTCCACTTTCCACAATCTCCCAAATGCTTGGATGGAGAGAAAATAGGTGAGTACGCATTTTGTGACTCCAAAATCCGTAGTCCTCTCCATCAAAGTGAGGAGGCTTGCCAAGTGGAATGGGGAGCAAATGAGCATTTGAGCTATGTGGAATGCGTGAATAATCAAAAGAAAAGTTTGAGTTGACCGTCTTTTGTTTGTCGTGGTCGTCGTCCTTTTGGGAAGAAGAGGATTCGTCGCTGTCGTAGTAGACGATCTCCTTGATGCGCCTTGTCTTCTTCTTCTTCCCATCTTTGTGCCTGTGGCCCGCGCCCGAGTCGTTGGACTTGTCATCCCTTGGCTCGTTGACGAAGGACTCCTTCTCCTTGTCGTTGATCACAATTCCCTTCCCCTTAGGATCCATCTCTTCGGGCGGTTAGTCCCTTTCTTGAAGAGAACGCCTCTGATACCAATTGAGAGCACCTAGAGGGGGGGTGAATAGGTGATCCTGTAAAACTTCAAAACTTAAGCCACAAAAACTTGTTAAGGGTTAGCACAAGTATGGCCAAGTGGCTAGAGAGGAGTCAAAACACAATAACCACAAGAAAGCAATCACAGAGTTGACACGGTGGTTATCCCGTGGTTCGGCCAAGTACAAAACTTGCATACTCCACGTTGTGGCGTCCCAACGGACGAGAGTTGCACTCAACTCCTCTCAAGTGATCCAATGATCAACTTGAATACCACGGTGTTTTTCTTTCCTTTGATCTTTTCCCGTTTGCGAGGAATCTCCACAACTTGGAGTCTCTCGCCCTTACAATTGAGTTCACAAAGAAATACGGAGTAAGGTGGGAATGAGCAACGCACACAAGACTCGAAAATCAGAGCAACAACACGCACACAAGTCGCAACAAGAGCTCGCAACGCAACACAAAGAGTTCACAACTCCACAAGAGCTCTATATGCTATCACAATGAAACGAATGCGTGAGATTGATGTCTTGGTGCTTAGAAGAGTTGTAGGAATGCTTGGTGTACTCCTCCATGCGCCTAGGGGTCCCTTTTATAGCCCCAAGGCAGCTAGGAGCCGTTGAGAACACATCTGGAAGGCTATCCTTGCCTTCTGTCGTCGGGCGCACCGGACAGTCCGGTGCACACCGGACATTGTCCGGTGCCCGATTTATTTCCATAAACAGCAAAGCCGACCGTTGCCGACCGTTGCAGATCTGGCGCACCGGACAGTCCGGTGCACACCGGACAGTCCGGTGCTTCCTTCCGACCGTTGGCTCGGCCACGTGTCGCGCGCCGATCGCGCGGCCGACCGTTGGCCCGGCCGACCGTTGGCTCACCGGTCAGTCCGGTGCACACCGGACAGTCCGGTGAATTTTAGCCGAAGTCGCCGGAGAAAAACCCGAGAGCGGCTGGTTTGCTCCGCGCTGGTCTGGCGCACCGGACACTGTCCGGTGCACACCGGACAGTCCGGTGCCCCAGTCCGAAGCAGCCTTTGGCTGTACACAGCCACTCTCCACTTCTTTTCTTTTCTTCTTTCTCCTGTTTCTAACACTTAGACAAGATGTTAGTATACAAAACTAATGTACTAAGGCTTAGAAACATACCTTTACTTGTGATTTGCACTTTGTTCATCCATGAGCATATTTTCACATTTAAGCCCTTGTGTTTGCACTCAATCACCAAAATACTTAGAAATGGCCCAAGGGCACATTTCCCTTTCACAAATGTAGAGAGTAAATAGGATTGGATAGTAAGTAACTAAATTTATCAAGTCTATTTAGAGAATTATTGAAAACCAAGGTTGTTTAGATAACTATTAGAGTTGCTTAGATAACTATTAGAGTTGCTTAGATAACTATTAGATAACTATTAGATAATTATTGAAAACCAAGGTTCTTAAATTCAAGGTTTAGAGAGTTGTTTAGATAACTATTAGAGTTGCTTTGTCAGCATGGTTGTATTTTACTAATGAAGCTGTTTTTTTTTCATCTTTAGCTCCTTTACCAACTCTATCGTTGAAGCTAGAATCATGTGACAAAATAGCTTTTTTATAAAGCTCCTTAGAACATAATCTCAAATAACCTGATATTGGTTTAGGTAAAATTGGTTCATACCACTATTTTTACTGCACCCGACTTGTTAGGGCGTAATTTAATACTTGTTCATCCTAAAATAGTATTTGTTGTAGCTTTTGGTTTTTATGTTTACCTTTAGATGAATGATGATGAATATAGAGATATACATAGAATACATACACCAGGTAATATATGAATATACTAAGAAGCCAAAACTAATTTTATTTTAAGATAAAGAGAGTAAGATTCTTAGTTAAAGCCGTCGTTGGGTTATACTTATACTGTTTGCCACAACACGGCTTTAAACGGTTGCAGGAGCTCGTGGAGAAGCCAAAAAAAAAACCTATTATTTGGCGGTCTGTACTTTTGGCCGGCCTGCAATCCTTCCCTGATGTTAACGACGCTTAATGGCCTGGTTGATTCCTTCTATGAACTATGATTGGCTCCCATACAGTGAGGCTTATGTTTAGCTGCATGTGTCTAGTCTGGCCTATTACAGATGTTATTTAGTTGCTTGCATGAATAATTGCTACATGAGCTCAAAACCTATTTGTTTGACACCAAAATGAGCCGGCGGACTGTCCGCGCCTGTGGGCCGGACGGTCCACGCGTGCGCAGAGCAGATTAGGGTTCCGAGTTTTGTGCTACGGTTGTTAGCTAAAATCGCGGGATAAGCTCGGGAATTAGTTTGTAAAGGGTCCAGCCCCCCTCCTCTATAAATAGAGAGGTATACGGCTGATTTGTAATCATCAACAATCGAATCAATACAACTTCTATTTCGCATTTTATCTTAGGAGTAGTTCTAGTTTAGCCCTAGTTTAGTATTCCAATCCCCAAATTCTCCGCCTCTCCTCGACTCTACGTCGATTAGAGGAGTCTAGGTCGGTCTACCCGAGCCTAGACAACTCCTAGGATCTCTCCTCCCCGACGGGGTCCCTCCCGGGAGCGAGATCCAGGCGCCGCCGACGATCTTCCGCCGCCCCTGCGTACGCGCGGACCGTCCGGCCCTAGGGCGCGGACCGTCCGGCCGTCAGGCAGGGAACCCGAGCTCCTGCACCAGGTCGCGGACCGTCCGGCCCTGTGCCGCGGACCGTCCGCGCCTGACTAGAGAGCGCCGCCGCCTCGCGCCAGGTCGCGGACCGTCCGGCCCTGGGCCGCGGACTGTCCGCGCCTGACCAGAGAGCACCGCCGCTGGTTCTCTTGAGTAATTAACGCCTCCAAAAAGGTGTCAACATACTTTTTGGCGACTCCGCTGGGGACAACACATATAGACCTATCAAATCGGCCCTAAATGGCCGGTTCAAAAGATAGCTCTGAGGTTTCCACCAGCAATATCATCACACCGACATGGGAAGCCTTGCCGGCTGAAGAACAGCTCCTGTTCGAGGAGCGCCAGGAGCAGCTGATCCAAGAAGCAAAGGCGAAGTTCCTGGCTGACTTCAAAGTGGACAGGAACAACAAAGTCGTTCAGCAACGGGCGACAGATCTGGCTTCGCTCCGACCTACTACGATTACCCCAAATGTAAGTAGCACCAATGAACTCCAATCTCTTAAAGCTTACATAGACGAACAGCGAGAACAGATGCAAAATATCATAGGGGTTATGCAAAACGATTGTAGGAGACTAGTACGTGCATTTGATAAATCTAGTATAGCAAATTTTCCTTCACACGAGGTTGAATTAGGAGATAATACACGTAATACATCGGTTAAAGGTTGTCACGACCAGTCACAACCCCCTTATGGGATGCCGATGGACACGTACCCTGAGCAAACGCAAATCGGCAGTAAACCAGCCGATCTACACATGTCCGGACCGTCCGCTCGCGAGCGCGGACCGTCCGGGTCAGCCACAGCCGGGCCCATTTTTAATGAGTTACCTAGACACGCACCGAGCCACCACATAAGGCACCGAATTTAAACTATCCAGTCGGACGGTCCGCATACAACGACAGATGATCCGCATATAATCACGGACGGTCTGGGTACGTATCCGGACAGTCCGCGCATGAGTCTTTTGAGGGGGATTATTACCTGAATCCTCGCTCGTCCCAACAACACTTCCCATCATATTATGCAATGCACTAGCCCATTAATTCAGGATCCAGAGCCCAGGAAAGCTTTCTGGCCCCACCTAGAAGGTCGGAAAGAAACGATCAAACATATGAGCCATATAGGGCAAATGGAAATGCACCACGTAGCTCAAACCAATGGGGGGAACGACAACATACTAACATGCAACCAATCCCACCTATGTTTGATCAGAGAGCCGGTGGTCTTGCACCGGCTGCCATTGGTATAGTGAGGGAAGAAATAGCCGGGGCGTTCCGAGATAAGCTCGGAGTAAGCATGATCCCTGGGGGGCAATCATATCGGAAGCCTTATGACAGCCGATTTGATCACCACCCATACCCACAGGGAACCAGGATACCCGAGTTTGCAAAGTTTTCGGGTGACCAAGGAAAGAGCACGCGTGAGCACATAGGCCAGTTCCTAGCACAATTAGGAGAATTGGCCGACACCGAAGCATTCCGTGTGCGTTTATTTTCATTATCCTTAACAGGGACTGCATTCACATGGTATGCCACGCTCCCTCCTCATTCCATTTTGTCATGGGGAGACTTAGAGCAAAAATTTCATGAATATTTCTTCTCTGGTGATTATGAGCTAGATTTAGTAGACTTAGTGACCCTACGACAAGAAAAGGATGAATCGGTTAGTGATTATATCCGGAGATTCCAGGATACGAGAAACCGATGCTTTCAAATTCATTTAACAGATAAACAACTGGCGGGAATAGCCTTTGATGGATTGCGCTATTATTTAAAAGAGAGATTAGAAGGCATCTAGTTCTTTACTCTAGCACAATTACATCAGAGAGCTTCGGCTTGTGAAAGCCGAAGCAAAGAACTAGTTAGAACGGTTCATCATAATGTCCCTATAGTAGAACACAATCAAAGTAGTTCGGACGATGAACCAAAGAAAGTTTACACTGCCGAAATAGTTTAGCCCGAGCAGGCCAAATCTTCGGCTTGCTCCTCCTTGCAGTCAGTTCAAAAGGAACGACAGGAGGAGGTTAAGTTTACATTTAATGTCGGCAAATGTGATAAGATATTCGATGAATTACGAAAAAATGGTAACATTAAAATTGATTATATCGTTCCACCTGCCGACGAACTAAAGCGTCGCGTATACTGCAAGTGGCACAACTCATTTTCCCATGCCACTAATGATTGTAATGTGTTCCGACGACAAATTCAATCGGCCATTAATGAGGGACGATTGAAATTTCAGAAGGACACGGAGCCCTTCCCAATGAATGTGATCGACTTTAATGGCAAAAAGGTCCTAATTCGGCCCAACACAGCCGATAAGGGCAAAGACAAAGAAGTCATCATCGGCAACGCACGGGAGGCCGATGGAAACAACAAAATTTCTTGCAGGAAAGTGATGGCCGAGAAGACTCCTGATGGAGGGGAGACACTGAAGGTAACCATCACAAACTCCAGCGCTGGGGGGCAAGCACAGACAAGAGGATATGCGCGAGAACCCATACTACGCATCGCGGACGGTCCGGTGTCTAGGCGCGGACGGTCCGTAACATCATCGGACGGTCCGAAGCGTTCCGACGGACGGTCCGGCAACGTCGAAGAGCCACGGCGACCACGTACCTTCAAACCACGACGACCAGAAATAGGTACGTGGAAAACTAACACGTTCAAGGCAACTGGTCGGTTGGTAAAATCTAGCCCGACCTTTGATCAATTATTGTCTAAATATGTGAAAAAGAAGTCTGGCTCTAACGACCGGCCACCAAAGGGACCTCGCTTACCCATCCAGGTGCGACGGCAGGTTAGGCCGATTGGACCACCACGCCAATCGGAAAGGACAGGAGGTCATAATGTTCAATTAAGACCTAACGTACCTGCATGGACACCTCCACCACCATATCTACCTATGCCATATTCATACACATACATACCTCCACCATACGTCCCAAATCAAATGTGGGGCATGCCACCATACCCATTTAGGATGCCACAGTACCCCGCTTGGGGGGCACCCCAAACATCTGTATTCAATAGGTTGACACCTCCAGTACAAGACCGATTGAGAGCCCCTCAATCTGGTCCACAAGCACAGGCCCAGCAAGATTGCCGAACAATTCGGCCCCAAAGGCTGACTAATCCGGCAGGGGGGCATACAGCTACAACCTCCAACAGTACGAAAAAGGGAGGCGTCATTAAAATAGGAACGACAGATGTCGTCGTACAACAAAATAACGAAGGGCCGATGATTTTTGGTGAATCGGCCAACACAAACAAAAAAGAAAGTACGACTGTCAATAAAATAGCCGATCCAAAATACTCCATGCCCCGATGGTGCCCATCGGGATTGACACGATCGCAAAAGCGAAAATTACAACGCCTTAGAGCAAAGGAGAATCAGGAGAAGGAGGCGGAAAAAATATTCAATGACACACATCCGCAGTATCCGCCACCACAAAAGAGATGGAGACCAAAGGCCGTTGAGGAAAATCAAACGGCCATAAAGACAAAATAAAACAGCAACTGTGCAGCTCTTTGCAGGTATAGCAGACAGTCCGGCTATAATGACCAGACCAACCGTACAGGACGCGGACCATCCGACCCCTGAGGCCGAACCATCCGCACTACACCAAGACACCACCAACGATGTACCGACACCCATGGAGGAAGATGGCCTACAAGGGGAAGACCTGGTCGACTACGAAGCTACGCTAGAACACTTGGAAAATTAGAAAAAGTAAGGTGACGGATTGGTCAGGATCGCTATGACGCTCGACGGTGTTGGGACTGACAGTTCGATCAAAGCTAAAAGAGTCACGTCCGTTGAGTCAACCATCGGGACTAAGACCACTACGTATCATCCTAGCAAGTGTCAAGATGCCTAAGAAAACTGATGTGATCACATCGAGTTAGTTGCTTTTGGTTCGCTCAGCTCCACCAAAAGGCAGGGGGGCATATGTTTGACACCAAAATGAGCCGGCGGACTGTCCGGCCCTGAGGCCGGACGGTCCACGCGTGCGCAGAGCAGATTAGGGTTCCGAGTTTTGTGCTACGGTTGTTAGCTAAAATCGCGGGATAAGCTCGGGAATTAGTTTGTAAAGGGTCCAGCCCCCCTCCTCTATAAATAGAGAGGTATACGGCCGATTTGTAATCATCAACAATCGAATCAATACAACTTCTATTTCGCATTTTATTTTAGGAGTAGTTCTAGTTTAGCCCTAGTTTAGTATTCCAATCCCCAAATTCTCCGCCTCTCCTCGACTCTACGTCGATTAGAAGAGTCTAGGTCGGTCTACCCGAGCCTAGACAACTCCTAGGATCTCTCCTCCCCGACGGGGTCCCTCCCGGGAGCGAGATCCAGGCGCCGCCGGCGATCTTCCGCCGCCCCTGCGTACGCGCGAACCGTCCGGCCCTAGGGCGCGGACCGTCCGGCCGTCAGGCAGGGAACCCGAGCTGCTGCACCAGGTCGCGGACCGTCCGGCCCTATGCCGCGGACCGTCCGCGCCTGACTAGAGAGCACCGCCGCCTCGCGCCAGGTCGCGGACCGTCCGGCCCTGGGCCGCGGACTGTCCGCGCCTGACCAGAGAGCACCGCTGCTGGTTCTCTTGAGTAATTGACGCCTCCAAAAAGATGTCAACACTATTAAAGTTCATTATATTTTCATGCGATCCGACAACTCGCGCGTCCATAAATTTTACTAAATCATGCCTGGAGCCTGAATCCACCTGTAAATAAATTAAAATCGACACTAATTATAGGTGAATACTACATAACTAGAAAAGATCAATGTTGCATCTATAAACTTATCATATAACGCCTCAAGCTTTAATTTAGTTTTACATGGATAAAAATCATTTAATAATAGACATTAATTATATATTGATACACATTAGAAAAGGTTAATGACTACACCAGCAGAGCGAGACTCACCAGAAACCGATTTGATTTTTTGTTTGTTTGTTTCTACAGAGCCTAACCGGGAGGGGCTTCTTACACCGTATGGGACACAGACCCGATAGTTAGTCGAAGCAACCAATCATCTGCAGGCTGCATTTGAGGAGCCTGACTTAGTTATATGCAGGCAACCAATCAAACCCTAAGTACTTATAGTTAGAACACCCTCGACCTTTAGATGCTCCTCCACCTTCTACAAAGACGTGGACAGGTCAACACAATCTACTCTAGTGTTTTTTTACTTACTCTCTCTATTATAAAATAAACAAAAATATATATTTTAAAAAGAAATATAGAAGATGGTTCCAATAATTATATCTATAAACAAGTTTATTTTAACAAACATTATACATTTAATATAATAATATGTATATTATAAAAATAATACAATTTTTTATATATAATTTTGATCAGATTTGAGTTTTTAGGAAGTTAGATACATATTTATTTTGAAGCTGGATATATATATATATATATATATATATATATATATATATATATATATATATATATATATATGTGTGTGTGTGTGTGTGTGTGTGTGTGTGTGTGTGTGTGTGTGTGTGTGAGATACGTAGTTCAAATTTGGCTTTTTGATCACGATGACTGACGGACTGGGTCATCACTCATCAGTCTAGTAGTAGAGATGTCGGCACTCGGCACCCAAAAAAAGCTGTAAAGGCTATCGGCTATCGCTACTCCACCATGCCTGCCGGCTGCTGATTTCTGATCTCGAGAAATTTTAACATGCGGCGGGCGTCGCCACTCGCCACCATGTATGAATGCGCGGCCGCTTTACCCAGACACGACATGCTGGCAAATAATCCGTGAGCGTCCGTTCCAGAGGTGTGTCCATCGCATCGTGGTGGTACGACGAGCGATCAGATGCGTGCAGCGGGCCGATCGTGTCCAAGCCTCAAGGAAAGGAGGGCAGGAGGAGCAGGTCCGGGCGCGTTTTAGCACGCGAGTCTTGCAGGTTGAAGAAAAAGCGCACACACAAAAAAAAACTTGATTTGCTGGTACTACTAGACTGGTACGAGCCACTAATCCGCTGATCATGATGAACCGGTCAACAATAACCTAATCCGACGGGCTACACACACGCACGGGATCCGAGAAAACTCCCGGCCGCGCGTGCATCCTTTCCGTGATGGCCCGGCCGTAACGCCCGCTGCATCACGATTCACGCGCGCATCGGCATCATCATCATTGCCTGTGTTTGCGGTGTGCGTATACAGAATTGTCGTCGAGAGGATCCTTTTTCGTGATTTTTTTTTCATTTCAGGAAAGGATCTTGATGCCTGCTAATGGCAGTAAACCCAACCCACACTCACAGCTATAAACATGACACCCCGCCCCACGCTCACCCAAAAAAACATAATAATTCAATCAAACACAACCCATCCAAACCCCAAACCAACACATAAGGCTTCGTTTGGATACTTGACCTCAATCCACCTCAACACGCGTGGATTGTGGTCAATACTAAAGTACCCAAACAAAAGCCTAAATGAGTGTGTCAGCGTCTTTTTTGGGTTGTGTCAGCGTCTAAGGAAAGGCTTAATGCTGCCTGCTACCAAGATGTGCTCAAGGATCCCTGTCCAGGAGGCTGACTCCTTGACCTATGGTAAAAGGGAAGCTACTCTCCAGACCCTATATCCCCTGACCTCAGGAAATGAAGAACTTCAACATTGACTATGGTTCATACAATGGCGCTCCTGGCTAAGTCTGGTAGACCACATGACATGACATATAAAAGTAAGTCCCATGGCTCCACACGCCCTAGGTCGCTTGCCAGTCTAAACCCTCAATGCTCCATGCTCCCCAAAAGCCTGATGGATGAAGCCTCGCGGGCCACTCGCGTCCCAGGATACTTATCAGTATAAGCTCTCGAGGTCCATCATGCTCCAAGACATCTATTAGTAGAAGAACCTAGGACCCCTCATGTCCAAGGACACCTAGCGGTATAAGCCTTTGAGGCCCCTCATTCCTTCACGCACCTAAGGGTACAAGCACCTCGGGATCCTCATACACTAGGGCATCTAATAGTTTAAGCTCTCGAGGCCCCTCGTGCCTCGAGGCACCTAATTATGTATCTGGGGATAATGGACCCTCTAAAGGGGACAAGGATTTAGTAACTTACTTGGATTGTTCTAGGGCTAAAGGGTATGAAGGGTCCTATGGTGGCAACATGTCACCAATACATGTAGACATGTACCCCACATCAATAAGACTTAAAGATTGTTCGAGTGCGATAACTTAACAAATAAGTCTTAGGTACAACATATTAAATATGAGATGAACAACATTATTGATCTAACATGGTGTGCAATGCAGGCACATAAAAGTAGCCTACATGGCACTTGAGGCCCCTAAGAAGTGCATGCACCAACCCTTTAACCCAAAAAATACACGCATGTTGTACCTAAAAGTATGATAAGACCTAAGGATCAATATTAGTAACCAATCACTTGTGGTCAACATGAATGCTATGTAAAGGTCGATGTCATAGACAGTGGCGGAGGATGCGAGAAAATCAAGGTGTGGCTCAAACAGTGTCACAAGAAAAAATTATATCGCAATTGAAAACAAAAGTATCATATTAAAATGACATAACACAGTTGAAAATAGACAACAAAAGCAAAGTACCCTATATAAAGGAAGGGATCAGCGTACATAATTTTGATCAATTATAATATAGTACTAAAAATCTACAAAAAAATAAAAAAGAGTTAATAATTATATAACTTTGTTTTTTACGATTAACTTTCTCACTATTGTCTTCTTAAACATGTGTATTTCTGGAACATATACAATCTCTTCTTCCACCTCTACTTCATGTTCATGATAAGCTTCAACTTCACTAGCCTGATTACTTGGTCCACTTCCCCTACAACCTTAACGAAAATAGCTTTTCAAATCTAACAATTATCAATCATCAACCATGTATTAGACTCTAAAGTAATCAGTTGTGGAATCAGAGTTAATAATATAGGAAGGGATCGACGTGCATAATTTTGATCAAATATAATATGGTACTAATAAAAATCTGCAAAAAAAGAGTTAATTATGATACACCTTCTATTTTTTATATTAACTTTCTTACCATTATCGTCTTAAACATGTGTATTTTCTAGAACATATGCAATCTCTTCTTCCACCTCTACTTTGAGTTCATGATAAGCTTCAACTCCACTTGTTCGAGTACTTGTCCACTTCCACTACAACCTTAACTAAAATAACTTTTCAAATCCAACAATTATCAACCATCAACCATATAGAATATAGAGTAATCAGTTGTGGAATCAGAGTCTTAACATTAACAAGTGCACACTATAAAAAGTAAGAATAAACATTTTTGGGCATTTTTTTCTTTGTCTGCTTGTTTCTAACCATGAACGGGATGCTACATAGGGGCTAAACGACGACAGGTGGAGGAGCAGAGGCTGGTGATAGACGGAGCAACAACAACACGAATGGATCGCGGGAAGAGCAACAAGAACCAGTTGCGGGCCACATGCGAAGTAGTAGGGGTTGATCAACGGACATGTGGAGGAGTGTGTCAGGTGGCCGACAGCGACCGTCTCGGATGAGCAGTCGAACATCGAGGCAGTCATGGTTAGGGGCTTGGACGCCTGGTATTTAGAGCTAGTTGGGCCAAGGCAAAGTATTGCTTAGGCAATACAAAGCCACATTGGCTCCTCTGCCGCTGGTCATAGATTATAATGCCTACCGAGGTAGGCAATATAACAGTTGACTTACCAAGAGATAACCCTTGTAGCAGTCACATTTAATGGGATATTACAAGCATGCCTCTATCCTGACATGCGCGCAACAGGTAGGTGTATCTAGAGCCACTACACACATAGTTTAGTCTATATGATGAGTCGGTCTATCTTGACTTAGTCAATCCTTATCCTAGGCATAAGTTTCCCCTCTTTAGATTGTGGCTTGTAATTTTGTATGCACCCTTCATATAATAATCCATCATCAGCAAGAGGACGTAAGGTATTACATACTCTACGGCCCAAACCTCTTTAAAATCCTTGTGTGTTAAGGTCATAATGTCATGACCCGATAGGCATACACTACAGTGCTAGGACTCACTCCCTTCTCCCCTAGTAATCCTTCCATATGTGCCTTTGGTACTTTGGTGTCTTTGCTATGACATCTGGCGCCAATTGTGGGAAGATATTGACACCTATAGCTAGGTCCTATGAGCATGGCATTGCATTCTTGTATGCCACATGGACTAGAGCTCCTGGACGCTAACACCAACAATTTCGCCCGTGGCCCCTGACACTGATGTCGTTAGTGTCCCGTTCAGTCTTGACACCTGTCACCTGTCGCGAGGGGACACACCCTGAGTGTTGCGCATAGTGATATTCATAAGGGCATGTACAACCTTGAGACCCTGGTACGGTTTTCCAAATACAAGAGACATTACCTTTCTATTGAATAAATTTGTACCAAATGTATTATGCAGGCTAATACCAAATGTATCTCTGAAAGGCATTACCTTTCTATTGAATAAATCTGTACCCCCTCATAATGATATAACAAGAGAACAAATTCTTCCCCCCATTATCTCCGGTCACTCTAGTGTTTGTGCCACCACGGAAAGCCAATAGAGGACGAGTATTATATATCTTACTCAAGTCTTCACTGATGACGAGAGGGTTCAAAGTTTGAATATGTGATGTACTATGACGACATTACTTCACAAAATTTTGTTGACTCAAACCATGGTAAAGTGTGCAAAACTGCGGTGGCTACTAAGTGGAGTATGTACAAGCCAAACAATCTATGTATTTTTGATAAAGATATATGGAGTAAACTCTTCTCTCCGTTTTTTTATTTGTCATCGTTTAGTTCAAAAATAAATTAGCGAACGACAAATATTCGAGAACGAAGTTAGTACGAGTGAATGCATGCGTATATTGATGACTGCTATTCACTATATCACAGCCATTTGATACTAGTGTCTGCCCAAGGTTGGGATGGCAACGGGAATTCCCCGTCGGAGAATAACTCCCCATCCCCGTCCCCGCGACGAAAAAATTTCTCCGCGGGGATCCTCACAAACGCTTACGGGGGACATTTCTTCCCCATCACCGTTCCTCGTGGGGATAAATCCTCAACGGGATCCCCATCCCCGTTTAAATTTTAATTAAGACATACATTCTTTGTTATTAATGTTAAACATTGTCACTTATATACATTGTCAGATGTAAAAAATTATTATGCATACACCAAAATGAACACATTTGTACAATTAGTGCTCTTGACCAGGTAATTATTTATTTTTGTCGTTAACTAGTACACAAAAAATATTGTCACGTGCAAGGTTAACGGGTCCCCGCGGGGAACGGGGATGCGGAACGCTTCTCTGTCCCCATCCCCGTTTACCTGTCGGAGGATACATTTTCTCCCATTTATATCCCGCGGGGAAGTTTCTTCCCCACCTCCATCCCTGGGCTACTTTGGGAACCTCATATCCCCTTCGGGATTGGAGAGGATTGAGGTGAAAATGAACTAATTTCCTCTCTAATCCCCTTCAATCCCGAAGAGAATTTGAGTTTCAAACTAGCCCTAACGGAGGAATTCCCCACGGGGAATCGGGAATCGGGTCCTCATTGTCTCTATCACAAGGGAAACACCCAAACCTACCCTTCATACACTACGGGCGTGTTGGCGACCCTGTGTGCCTGGCTAGCTCGGACCGTTCAACTGGTCCAGGCTGAGGCTAGCCTGTCCCGGCTACCGCAACTTATTTTGTTTGCGCACTTGTACCATATGAGTCTGTCTCAGACGAGCTAGTGTTTCTCATCCAGTATGCAGCCGGGCTAGAAGACTAAAACTACCTAAACGCGAAATCCTTGCGCCACGAGCAGCCAGGCTCCCAGGAAACGGACCTTGATCTCGTTTATGTGGAGCTAGGCTGAGAAACTAAACTTACACGCGGACAGTCAGGCTCCCGAGCAACCTAGGTGACGCAAACACGGGAGCTGCAGCCCGAGGCGCAGCCAGGCTGCTGGAGCATGGCGGCAAACACACCCTACATCCCTGGCGCTGGCTCTTTCGTGGGATAGACGACGGGCTGGGCCGTCCAGCGAGCAGGCCACCTCGGTCAGGGCAGCACGCTTTAGTGGGCCTTTTACTTTAGCCCAGCCACACGGTGGCGACGGTCCTGCGGAACGCTTCCATGTCAGTGCTTGATGAACACGAAGCGAGCTGCTTGCTGCACGTGGCAACCGGCAGCTTGGAACCCGCTGCCGCGCCGCGTGTACTATGCTCCTCGGGCTCTCTCAAGTCTCAACCCCAGGCGTCAGCTGCTGAGCCTGCCAGAGCGTCGTCCGCGGTGGCCTTGCCCTCTCCTCTGCTGCATCTTGTTACTTTGCTCAACTTCGCTCGTAGCACCGTACCTCGTAGCCCCTGCACTAGTGAGCTGGATGTGTGCGACTCGCTGCAGCAAAACCCTGCCTGCTAGCTGAGCTAGATGAGTGTGACTTAGCTCAACTCGTTCGTAGAACTTAACGCTGCACGATCAGGAAAAGGAGAGTGCAGAACTGCTAAAAGACCAAAAAAAAAAGACGCAAAGAGACTGCAGGGCTGCAAAGACGCAGGAAAAAAAAGAAAGTGCAGCAAAAATGCGCATCCGGGGAATCGAACCCCGGTCAGTACCGTGGGAGGGTACTATGATACCACTACACCAGATGCGCTTCACTGAAATTCTGTGTGTCAGGTTAACTAATAACAGATAACTAACGTAATGAATCTTGTTCAGTCCAAAATGGATTAAATCTATTCCTGATTAAAATCGAATGGAAAGTGAATCGATCTTAGATCTCGTTCGGTTTTTTCGGATTGAAGACCCAGAATGATTTCTAGCTGGACTGTTTCTCTAATTTATATAAGTTCTTATGAGTTGAAACAAATTCTAGCCTAATTGTAGACAAACGAACAAGCCAAGTTCTCTCCGATCCACATGCAATCTAATAGGGCACGAAGGGATAATAAGGCCAGCCTACATCAAAGAGAAATAAAACTAGAACAGAATAACACTGTGTAACTGTGTTTAACAGGTCTGTAAACATTAGAAGAAACACTGTGTTTCCATGCATGTTCCATCATCATGTCACAAATAAAAACGAATAACGAAGGAGCCTTCAGGTAGCCTGTAGCTAAAACATCAACAGCAAGCTTCCCCCCTACCAGAAGAATCCCCAAAACCAAGCCCACCAAAATCAATTTTTCGTAATGGTGGTACTTGCCATTTGATTAAGAGAAAATTCTATGTATGTTGTTAGTTTGTCTAATACTTTATTTGCATATTGCAATTGTTATAATCTCTCTATATCAATCGGCTGCAATTCATTACTCTTCTATGATATCACCAGTGACATAAAAGATAAGAAAATGATATCTTAATCATTTTTAATTTAACATTTTAAAAAACCACATTTGCGTGGTTGCTCGGCTTTGGAATCTAGTAATCGACATTGTAGCCTATGACCCTAAGCTAAAATAGCCATTACCAATAATCATGGCGACAAGGTTGCATTACTCATGGTTATTAGTTAATGATGTACCGTTGATGTAGAAACTGAGCTCGACACCACACATCTTGACGCCGAGGTCAACTCCTATGCCACAACCACGACTTCTTCCTCTCATGCTCTCTATTTCTCCCTAGCTCGCACTCTCTTTCTCTCAACATCGCCCCTGCGGCCCTGCCCCTGCCCCTTCATCGTCGACAATTGACCCTACACCTTGTCGTGGTTGTCATCCTACTCCTCCTCGTTAGTCGTTGTCCTCTCTCCCACTAGCATTGTTTGTCAGTTCTATGTGGTTGTCTTCCCCAACCACCACTAACCCACATATGAATACGGGTTGTGGTGCCAGCTTTCCTGTGATGGTCGACAGGCCGTCGCCCATCCTCCTCGCTATCATGCCACCTTACACCTTTGCATTGTCTCCACTGCACCCACTAGTTACTTTAATTAGTGCTTATTTAGTAACTTAGTTTACTTTATTCAGTAACTTAGTTTAGTTAGCAAGTTGTTTGTTAGAGGTTAATTAGTTTGTGTTGGGTCTATGCTTCGGCGCCGAAGGTCTTCTAGGAAGAAGCGGCTTTTGGCTGAAGTTGCTTGTGTGAGATGGCCGAAGGTTCTTCTTCATGCAGCTTCGGTATTACAAACCGACTTAAGGATAGAATGACCTTTTAGTCCATAAAGGTCTGGGTCAACGTTGTAAACTTTTATGAGGGGCATAATTGTAATTCCTCACAGGCTGTGTCCTGTGCCTATAAATAGTGAACAGTATTCCTTTACTGTTCACGCGTTCTGGCAATTGTAATCACATCTTTCGGGAACCAATCTTTGTCAAGGCAGAGGTATAATTGTATTCAATAATTCAATATATTAAATAAATATAATTTAATTCGTTTGTGGTTCATTTATCTCGTCATACCCTTTATTTTATGTTATCTTATGTCATCTATTAGAATTTAATTACGAAGACTTAACCTTCGTAATTATATTCTAATAAACCTTCGTCCATGGTTCATTATTCTCAAGGGAATATTGTTTCACGGGCGAAGGGCGTTAACATTTAACATTTTATGTTGCCTTGTTCTTAATTCATAGCATTTGAGAACAAGTCCCCAACATTGGCGCCCACCTCCGGTGAACTCACTTCCACTTTTTTGAGCTGATGGCTTCGTTCAACGATCAAGCTGGAGCTGCTTCGGACCCGAAGCTGGTGCTCCCGATTACAGGTGGTTCGTGCTCAGAACCAGCCAATAAAAAGCAGAAGAAAGAGGCACAGAGAAGAGTACAACATGTTGGAGTGCAAGGGCCCTTTATCAAGTCAAGGTGGTCCCACATCCCAATCACCTTCTCCCAGGAGGACCTTCAGCTCAAGGATTTTCCTCATAACGATGCTATGGTTATTTCTTGCGTTATCAAAGGGTTTCTGGTCCACAACGTCTTGGTTGATACAGGCAGTGCAGCTGATATCATATTTGCTAAGGCCTTCAGGCAAATGCAAGAGCCAGAAGATAAAATTCATGATGCTACACATCCTCTCTGTGGCTTCGGAGGAAGACAGATTGTAGCGCTGGGCAAGATCACCATGTCAGTGACCTTCGGGTTCATCAACAACACTAGAACTGAGCAAGTTATATTTGACATTGTTGACATGGAATACCCTTACAATGCAATTATTGGTCGTAGCACCCTCAATGCTTTCGAAGCAATTCTTCATCCTGCTTATCTTTGCATGAAGATACCTTCGGATCAAGGACCCATCGCTATTT